>NC_143440.1:32595000-33932500 GCF_987193195.1 Phasianus colchicus | reverse complement strand
TACAAGTATCAATTTAAAAAAAAAAAACAAAACGCAAGTGTGAATGGATCTCAGTCTGTCAGGATGAAGAAGTAGTCCATTTCATTGCTGTGTGAGGTCACAAGAGAAAACAGCAAAATAGGAAGATATCTCATATATGCTGGTTCAGTGCAATTCACTCATCCTATGCTCATCTTTGAGAACTGGTAAAGTGATTTACTCTATAGCAATTCATCATATGAATACAATGCTAACGTTACAAAGCAGTCATTGTTGTGGCTTTTGAGATGCTGCCACTCACTAGTATGTGTGAAAGAAACCTCCTTAGGCAAAGGAAATGACAAATCTGTGTTTCCTGCTTTCTATTTGTTTTAGTAACTTCACTTCTGGGGATCTACCTGACCATACATGAAGAATATTCAAAAAGTATAATGGGATATAAAAAACAGTTGTTTACTAAAAATACGGAATGGGATTTTTTTATTTTTATTTTTTTTCTCCACTGAATACTATAATCATATTGGTTGTTTATGTCTCGTGTTACATTTTGTTTTAAAATACCACTATTTAAAATTTGGGATGTCTTAACACACTATCCTGCATTCATTTATCATTTGGTTGAGGAGGGAAATTAAAAATGTAATTCAATTGGTTGGTAGTGCTGGCCTTATACAGCACTTGAAGCATTGATAATTTGTATGATTTCCTGTATATTAAAACATACTTTAATATTCATTATCTTTGTGGTGTATTAACTGATATATTTTTGGTAAAGAAAATATGCTAAGCAGATAGTTACTGTTCTAAATTAACAAGATAATTTTAGAATACTATGAAGCTGTTCAAACCTACTACTGAGTAGCTTGACTGCAAGATTAATCATCTCTGTTGTCTGTTCTTGAGGTGTTTCTCCCTCTGTGCAAAGTATTTCCAGCAGTAAGGCTTATCATGAGAACTTATAATGCTCCAAAGATATCATTATGTGACCACAGTATGTGTTGTGCCCTGTACATCAATAATGTGGTTCAAGCTTTCAGAGCTGTCTTTAAAGAGAAGAAAAAAAAGTGCTTTTTCTCAAAGTGCTTCTATGATTATATTTTATATAAATATTTCTCATTCGAAAAGCTTATTCTCCTATTTTTGCATATCTTCCTCCTTTTAAAAGCTGTTTATTTTCATTAAATACTTACTGTTAATTAGACAGTAGATTGAGTGCAAGAAAGGTAGTGTAGGAGTAATGGTATTTTTAAAGGCATTAGAATTCAATTAAAAATTGATTGTTGAAATAAAATAATTTATCTAGTGTTTCAAAGAATCAGAGTATGTGATTTCAAGAAAATCTGGTTTTGTTTTAGTTCTAGTTTTTACAATAATTTTCATAAATATATGACTTGAAACTTTATAAACTGCTGTGTCAATTAACAGACAAAAAGCTTATGCAAAAAAAGGAGGTTGTTTTCAAAACTACCGAGGAGGACACTTTTCTGTTCTTTTGGTGTTGAAGATAGGACTCTTAACTGTTTTAAGCCTCCAAAACTATTTTAATTTTTTTTTTTTTTTTTAGCTGACTACAAGTTCAGGAGAAAAAAAAATCGTTCTAGAAAAGAAATTATTTTTTATTTATACATTAAACTGGAAATTTTTACATTCATTTTACGTAAGCTGCTCTAAGAATGTACCTTACAAGCCAGTAACTAATATGTAATCTGGCTACATAAATTTATGTAAGCAGCATAATTACTGATGTGGCATTAATTTCTGCAATGGTTTTCAAGAAGCCTACATGTTAGTAAAAGTGTTAGTATAGTAGTCAGTTAAGCACATCAAGATAATTTAGTTTTTAAAAAGTATAAGATATTTTTAAATAGTATTGAGGTAGTGTCCTATTTTATCTGTTTTCTTAATTCTTAAATATGTTTTCCTAAAGAGATGGAGTTCTTTGCTACTTAACATGCTTGTAAGTAAAAAAAAAAAACAACAGACAAGCGAACAAAACATACACACACACACACACACACACACAAAACATGAAGACAACAAGAACAATAAAAAACCACCCTTTTTAATCTAATGAATGAATGGTGAGCAGCAAACATCACTCTAAAATTAATTGCGTGTCTAATCTTCTGAAAGTTCGCTTGGAAATATATTATGTTCCAGCTTCTTATGAAGCCCAATGGAATTTCATAATAATTTTACCTGACACAAAATATTACTCCTGTTTCAGCACCTGGAGAATGTAAATCTTATCACTAAAATACTGTAATTTCTTCTCTGCATGCTGCTTTAAATCTAGATTCAAAGGCTTAGTATTATTTAAGTTAAAAGAGGAAAACGGAAGCAAAAACACATTTGAGAATGTATTTTTTTTTAGTGGCAGTTGATAGAAACATCTGTGATATTGTTTACTATCCTTAGTTTCTATTTATGTAAATGTTTTTAGTTTTACAATTTCTAAGCCAGTATAGCTAGAAATACTAAATAATCTGCAATCTAATTTGTATAAACTCATTGAATGTGCAGTTCGATTCAATTACCTCATTTGAGCTAAAACAGTTAGTGTTCTGTGTGTTTCTTTTCACACAATATAGCTGCACATCTGAACAGTTATAGGCTCGGAGGTGTGGAGGATAAGAATAAAGAAGCAATAACTGTATTTTTGTAAAAGCCACAAAGCTTCAAAAATATGTCATAGAGATATGATTACAAAAAGGAGAAGCCATTTTACATTTTATTGTGATGTTTTAAGAAAAAATGTATTTTCTGAATTCTTACTCAGATCCTATCAGTAAATCTGACCCTATCAAGCCTCAGAGAAATTTATTCCACTAAATTTTTTTTTCCTACCTTTTTTTTTTTTTTTTTTTTTTGTCTTTCAATTACTGGTCATTACAGTTCAGAAAGAAGGTGGTTCCTCTTCAGACTGCATTACTTACTGGGAGGTAATTTGATTGTCTGTTACTAATGTGCTAATTTTTATCACTATTTTAGGTCATCAGGACAAGCAATGGAGAGACATCACTGTGAATAATTTTAAGTCAAAAATTGGATTTATGTTTTGCTGTCAACATCAGCAGGAATACTAGGGTTCATAGCATCCATGGGTTCAGGTGTCTGCTCTTTTTGCTCTTTTACTGGAAGTGTCTGACTACATTTCATTCAAGCAGAATTAAGGAGAAACACTAATTCGAATTTTAACTGAAGATGCATTTTTATATATAAATGCTAAAAAAAAAAAAAAAAAAAAAGACTCCATCTGTTTAGTCAAATCACTAATGGATATAAGACGGGACTCAGTACTGATCCAGCAAATTTGAACAAAGATGGGCAGCTGAAATAATTGATTCTAGCCTAGGTGATAAAATCTATTATAAGTAGAAGAGATAACAGGAATATTTGTGGTGAGGCTGAATTCTATTTCCTAGAGGGAAAGAAGGGGAGAAAAAATAAGTTCAAGGGAGCTACAGATCTATCAAGTTCCTCAGCTTTGACTTGTAGTGAAATCAATAGGAATTTTTGTTCTAGTGAAAATACTGATAAGAAAAAAAAAGACTTATAAATACAGTGATGTTTTATTTTGTTAAGTTTACTGGTGTTGAAGTGTAACAGGTCTACTTTCATCAGTATTTAAACTGAAGAATGCTAATTTAGAAGATGCTGTTTCAACCAATCCAGTTCAAAGTTAATAGACAATCATTACTCAAGGGCTAGCCTTAGGCAGAGGTAGCAAAAGTTCAAAAGATATTTCATCATAAGAGATTACTTAGTTTTGAAGGGATATAGTAGGGCATGCTCTCAGAAAATAACCCTTTTTTTTTTTTTTTTTTTTTCCAAAATAAAAAGCCTACTGTAAAAAATTACTTCAGAATCCATTAAAAGCAGTTCCAAAACAGTTGCCAGTTCAGCTTATATATGTATCCTAAATACTCTGCATATACTAACACACTGATCAAAATCTGATGATTTTTCTTTTATTAATGCCTAATTCCAACTCTTCCCAAGGTGGTAATAAGCAATAGACAGCAATAACAGATGTTTGCAGCCATTAAAAAAAAAAAAAAAAGCATTCTCTTCTTAAGCAGTTTTCCCATATTGCACTTCATATTTTATTCTTCAGAATTAAAGAAAATATGAAATGAACATGCACTGGTTAAGAATGTATTGTAGGAAATTAAATGACCTAATTGGCTAATATTTACACTTATTTCAAACTGCCCATCTGTTTCTGTAGTTCTCCAAAGCTATTTGCATAAAATCAAAGAGGATAGAAAAGGAAGCACAAAAGGAAAAATCAAATATGTTCTTTTTTTAATGAATATTGATAGACAGGTTTATCTATATTGTCTGATGGACAGAACAGGCTACAGATAAAATTCCACACAGGTTTGCAAGCTGTAGAGAAGGTCATAAAACAGGAAACTGTTGTTTATAGTATACATATATATGTGTATATATATTTGGCTTTAGCAGAAAACACTTTCGTGGAGCCTGCATCATTATATCAAAGCCAAAATGTTAAATGTCTCTCTCTCTCTCTATATATATATGAATTTCAGTCTTAATGAACAGGAATTTTGAAAAAGTTTGCTTTGTTAGAACTTTTCTGTCCAGCTCAATTGAAATAATAATGTTCTTTTTACAGAAATATTCTGAAATTAAATGAAATTGGTTTGGGTAAGTTAACATCTTCCACATTCAAATTCAGTGGAGCAAAAAAGAAATAATTATGGTAAAATTTCAAATGCTCTTTGTATAGATAAGGTATCTGAGAAGCCAAGACTCACCTGGGAATATGTGAGCTTTTACTGGATTTTATTGTTATTCCAGACATCTAAATAGATACTGGAAAATCCTGACATAACACTACATATTTCATGCAATCCACGTTTTGATGACAAGGACTAATATTGCGTATCATCATCTTCTGGCTAATTCTACTCCTTCCTTTTATGCATATCCATGACAGACATACAGGGAACTCTACACATGTTGCTGCATTCCTTTTCTTGTGTTACTCATACACTTTGTCACATAAAAAATGCAGTTACATTGCTGCCCCACTGTTCCCATTCCAAATTCCATCTATTTATCTTCTCTTCCCTTGTCAAATTAAAAAATATACATAATGATTTCATGAGAATAAAAACTGCACAAAAATACAGTGTTTTTAAATACTAGGAGTTTAGGTTATATGGGAGTTTTCTCTTAATGAAGAAATAAAGCAGCATAAACAAACAGATGAACAAAAAGCTTTCTCCTATGCTCACCAGGCATTAATCTGATCTTTCTGTAACTCGAGCTCCATATTATAGGCCACAATGCTTTTAATATCCCAGTCTACACAGAGCCATTAGTAACCTCATATTAAGCATGACTTTGAAGTTGTGTTGTGATTTCAAATATTAATAGTAATAATAAGTATGCTCAGAAGGAGTGATGCACTGTTCAATTGCTTGCTGCCCACAGTCTGATACCTAGCCAGTCCCCAGGCAGTGTCTGCCCTCTCCCCAGCTTTTTTGTTCTGCATGGCGACGTATGGTATGGGATGTCCCTTTGGTCAACTGGAGTCAGCTGTCCCCTCCCATCTCCTTGTGTCCCCCCCCCAGACTCCTCACTAGCAGTATGAGAAGCTGAGAAGTCCTTGACTCTGTGTAAGCGAATCTCAGCAATAACTGAAAAATCTCTGTGTTATTAACATTATTCTTATCCTAAATCCAAAACACAGCACCAAGCCAGCTACTAGGGAAAAAATGTTCCAGCTGAAATCAGAAGAAGTAGTTTTGGAAAGGAAAAGAAAGATGAGGAAATTATTTATAAAGAAGGTATGTATTCTAAAAGGTGTAAGCCAACAATTATTAGATTTATAATACAATGTTAAGAGAATATCTTCATATATACAAAAGTATCTCTTCACAATAAAGGAGTACTGGTAGCATTGAAGTTAGTATGTAACTACTCCCTCTGAAAATAATGTGAATAATGAGGAAAAAAATGGTTTTTGAAGGTAAGATACAAAGAAAATGAAGACTCTCCATGTTTAAGTACCTCCTTGAAGAAAATCATAGAATCATAGAATGGTTTTGGTTAAAAGGGACCTTTAAGATTATCTAGTTCCACCCCTGCTGCTGTAAGCAGGGACACCTCCCTCTAAACCAGGTTGCTCAAAGCCCCATCCAATCTGGCCTTGAGCACCTCCAGGGAGAGGGTATCCACAACCTCTTTGGGCAACCTGTTCCAATGTCTCACCACTCTCACATTAAAGAATGTCTTCCTAAAATCTAGTCTAAATCTACCCTCTTTCTGTTTAAAACCATTTCCCCTTGTTCTGTTGCTACCTGCCCTTCTAAAAAGTCTCTCCCAGCTTTTCTGTAGGCCCCCTTCAGGTACTGGCAAGCTGCTATAAGGTTTCCCCCAAGCCTTCTCTTCTGCAAGTCCCAGATCTCTTTGCTTATCCTCACAGGGGAAGTGCTCCAGCCCTCTGATCATGTTCATGGCCCTCTTATAGACCTGCCCCAATAACTCCATGTCCTTCTTGTGATGGGGGCCTGTGATCAGACACAGTACACTAGATGGAGACTCACGGGAGCAGAGTAGAGGGACAAATCACCTCCCTCAACCTGCTGGTCATGCTTCTCTTGATGTAAACCAGGACACAGTTGACCTTCTGGGCTGCAAGTGCACATTACCAGATTATATTGAATCTTTCTTGAACTGACACCTTCAAATCATTCTCCTCAGGGCTGCTCTCAAGCCATTCTCTGCCCAGCCTGTATCTGTGTTTGAGATTGCCCCAACCCAGGTGCATGAGCCTTGTTTAAATTCATGAAGTTGTCATGGACTCATCTCTCAAACTTGTTCAGGTCCCACTGGATGGCATCCCTTCCTTCTAGCATGTCAACTACTTCAGTTGGTGTTGTCTGAAAACTTGATAAGGGTGTGCTTTATCCCACTCTCCATGTCATTTACAAAGCTGTTGAATAACACTGGTCCCAACATGAATCCTTGAGAAACACCACTCCTCACTGAGCACCTCAGCTTTCTCCATGTCCTTTGTAACCGGGTCTCCAGTTTCCTTCTGGAGAGGGCCCACATCTTCCTTGGCATTCTTTTTATCAGTTTAGATTTTTTTCTTGTTCCCCTTCATGTCCCTGGCTAGATTTAATTCTGTCTGGGTTTTAGCTTTCCTAACATGACCCCTGGCTTCTTGGGCAATTTCTTTGTAGTCATCCCAGGTAACCTGTTCCTGCTTCCACTACAAACTTTCTTTTTGCACTTAAGTAAGTCTAGGAGCTCTTTGTTGATCCACGGAGGCCACTTGGTGTTCTACCCTGCCTTCCTTTTCCTTGGGATGTACAATTGCTGGACCTGGAGGAGATCGTCCTTGAATACTGACCAGCTTTCTTGGGCCTCCCTTCCCTCCAGGGCTTTATCCCATGTCACCCTGCCAAGCAGTTCCCTGAAGAGTTTGAAGTCTGCTCTCCTGAAGTCCAGAGTAGCAGTCTTGCTGTGCACCCTCTTTGATGCCCTAAGGATCTTGAAGTCCACCATTTTGTGCTCACTGCAGCCAAGGCTGCCCTCGGGCTTCACATTACTCATCAGCCCCTCCTCATCGGTGAGGACAAGGTCCAGCATAGCACCTTTTTGGGGGGGTTCCTGTACTACTTGGAAGAGAAAGTTATCATCAACACATTCCAGGTACCTCTTTGATTTCTGGTGCCCTGCTGTATTGTCCAACCAACAGATTCTGGGATGGTTGAAGTCCCCCATGAGGACCATGCTTTGTGAACGTGAAGCTACTCCTATCTGTTTACAGAGGACCTCATCCACTCAGTTTTCTTGATCAGGCAGCCTGTAGCAGACTCCCACTATGATATCTCCTTCCCCTGCCTTCCCTTTAAGCCTAACCCTTAAGCTCTCTGTCATCTCCTCATCTATCTCCAGGTGGAGCTCCATGGACTCCATCTGGTCAGTGATGTAGAGGGCAACACCCCCTCCCCTTTTCCTCTGCCTGTCTTTCCTTAAGAATTTATACCCATACATTCCTAAATTCTAGTTGTGAGAGCCATCCCACCACATTTCAGTAATGCCAATGGCATCATAGCCCTGCAGTCACATACATGCTTGCAACTCTTCTTGCTTATTCTCCATGCTCCATGTATTGGTGTACAGGTATTTGAGCTGGGCTCCCACTGAGGCTGATTTACCAATTGGAGTTCCCTTATACTGCACCTTAGGAGCTGTCTTACTGGCCTGTGATCTAACCCCAGGCCCAGGGCATCCATTGCCATCATCACCCTCAAAGTGGGATGATTTGAGGATCACCTTCCTCACCAACTCTATTTTAAAGCCCTCCTGATTAAATGGGAAAGCTTGTTGCCAAAGATGTTCTCCTTGTCTGAGAGATGAGCCCCATCCTCTCCTAGAAGACCAGATTTCTCAGAACAAGTTCCATGACATAAGTAGCTGAAGCCCTGTTCATGATAACACTCCATTAACCATTTATTGATTTTCTTATATCTATCAGACTTTTCCCTCCCCATCCCCCTAAACAGGAGCATTGATGAGAAGACTACCTGTGCTCCTGAGTTCTTCCCTGCTGCTCCCAGCTTTCTGTAGTCCCTCTTGATATTCTTCAAGTTGCTAACAGATGTGTCACAGGTGCCTATGTGAAACAGCAGCAGTGGGTAATAGTCTGTGGGACGTACAATATATCACAACTTCTCTGTCACATCCCTGATGCAGGCCCCTGGGATGCAGCAGACCTCTCTAGATAGTGGGTCAGAAAACAGAATTATTATTCCTATTCAATCTAAGGCTAATTGTGAATATTTTTTATCAAGCAATGTTGTTATATAGCCTTTAATGAAATGAACACTGGGATGGAATTTAAAGATTTAACTTGATATGTTATTCAATGTAAAAAGAGCTATATCTTTGCTCACACTAGTACTGTAAATTTAAAGAAATAGTTTTTCTTATGTAAGTCAGTTCTACTGAGGATAAGAATACCTCAGCATAATTTGGCTTCATGTAGGGAAAAACATTATAAAAGTTAAATTGTTAATATGGTGAGTATTGGTTTAGCAGTTGTGCCCATGCTGTGTAATATGCTCTTCACACAGATAATGCACTGCAGTCTGTAACTTGGCTCAAGGAGGTAAGTGGAGTTAACCTTTCAGGGAGAAACTTTAGAGATCAGAGTAGAAGACAAAGCACGCTAAAAAGACTTGTGGAAGACAATTTGAGTACTGTAGTAGTTCGTAATCAATTTGAATAAGTTAATTGATGTCATTCAGCCTGACAGAGATGATAATTATAATTAGGAAGAACGATCATGCTACAAGGAAATAAGACTGTGATTGGAGGTGTGCTTGGAAGAAAGATCTGATATTTTGTTTGAGTTGCAGAATTTTTTTCTGGCTCCTGCTTAAAAGCCTCATTTATCAAAGCCATAACTCTTCTGACATTTGAAATTTACAAGTAGTTTTTATAAAGGTAATACTTTATGCCTTTTGCAGGAAATACTGTTATTCCTGCCTCTATTCTTCCTCATGCAAAAGTCTAGAACCCAGTCCCTCTAATCACTTTTCAGGCTTGAGTGTAAAAATTGTCTTTATAAAGTGTATCTAATTTAAAATGAAGTGTATTCTTTTCATTTAGGCACCATCAGATAGTTCCATATAACAGTCTAATTCTTGTTTCTAGGTATCTCATTAAATTTCTTTCTGTGAGTATTAAAGCTTCTCTCTTTTCATTACATACTAGAGGGAGTAATTCTTCAATAAAATAGCTCTTGCATCCATCAGCTTGTGTTCTTTTCCTGCTTGCTATATTTTACAATAGATCTATGCAACTAATACATTACAAAGCTTTGATGATTGTTTAATAAAGAGCTCTCAGTTTTGGGCACATCCACTAATGCAACAGACTGAAAATTACTTTAATCAACAACTGTGTAATTCTCCATTCAGGTTTAGAGGTTTATGGGAATCACCACTGTGTACCTAGTATCTTTTCCACAAATGGGGAAAAAAAAATCACAATATATTCCCAAGATAGTCCTAGCCAGAGCAGCCAAGAAGGCAGTCAGAATATGTCCATTGTCAACCTAGCTCTCAAAAATTCAGTTACAAGGAAGAAAAAGTCATCATACCAAATGCAAAGAAATCAAGGAGCATGTACCAATGCAGAGTTAAAAAAAAAAAAAAAAAAAAAAAAAAAAAAAAAAAGTATGGTTTACTGAGCTCCTAGCAATAAGTTCTAAAGGTTTGGTAATATTTGGTAATAGACATAATTATATTGGTATAACCAAAATAATAGGTAAAAACACGCTGTTTATAGTTCTAGTACAATTACCTGAAATGAAATATAAGAATAAAGTTAGAAATAAAAAATTCCAACAAGAAAAGGGAGAAAAATCACATTAATTTATTCTCTAACCGGCATTTCTGAAACACATTAAGAAATGTAACATAATCATAAGATTTAAAGTTCTTGTTGGAATATTCATTTATGAGAAGAATATGAAGCACTTTAGAGTGCAGTAATGTGAAAAAAAAAACTTGTCTTATTTTAGAAGAATTGAGTCAGTATCCACTTTCATATTAAATTCAGTAATATTGCATGTAACGTGGCATACTTGCCAAGCTGATGATCTTTTTCCCAGGATTTTTTAGGCTGCTGAACTATTATCAGTCATATAAATGAGATTTTATTCAATAACTGCCTTTGAAGATTTCACGGTAGTAAGATAAGGGAAACATAGATTTCAGGGAAAGGAACAGAGTCTTCTGTATCTTTTTTGTTTCTGTTGTATTTTGTTGTTTATTTGTTTTGTCTTGGGTTTTTCCTGGACCTTATTAACTACCAAATTTATTTTGTTTTGGACTTGCAAGCCTTTCTTTATTTGTATTAGTTTAAATTATTTCATTTTATATTAAAATATATTAGAAAGTTATGAAAGAGCTTAGACAAGCTGAAGAGTGCATATGTTTGGTATAGCTGCACTGAAACCATGGATCCTAAAAAAAAATAGAGCGACTAAAGTTAAAAGAACAAAACAGAACATGTATCTCTAGTATTTTGTAAAGACCTGGAAATCCAGTTATCTTCGGAGGTAACTTTGTTTCATGTTAAACCGTATCAACCCACAAATGCTGTTGAGACAATCTAGTCTGAACAACAGAAGTCGTCTTTTTATGGTTTCTTTTCCTGTCTGAAGAGGATGTGGTTTGCTTGTTCTAAAAACTTACGCACACTTAATAAAGTCATTCAGAAATCGAGAGGGTTGGATTCACTTTCTCCTCATTCTTGAGGAGGCCAAATATATATCATACTATGAGAATCGTCGGTCTGTCATTTGACAGTGGTTGCACTGAAGGTATGTCACAGCAGTAATGGAAACAATACTGTCATTCAATGAACAGCATTCCTTGGGAAGACACAAATCTAAGACCTTCCTATGTTCCAGCTTCAAAATCAACAGACAACAGAATTCTTTCATGGCCCCCTTCCTATCCCCAGTCATGAATCTTACCTGATGGTGAGGAAGATATTCTACTAAATATGGGTTTATACTCCTAGTTTTACTGACTTTAAAGATAAGTGGATTATATATTATTTTATGTAAATGATTATCAGCATTATTACCCCACCACATTCCCTAATTAAGTTTTTTATGAGAGAGTCTTGAAAACTCTGAGCTACTACTGTCAGTTCAGGGCAGCAGAATAGGCTTTCTTTAAACTTAGTATTCTGTATTGTTCCATAGTCCTGGAAGTCTTATAGATTTTAATGTCTAGATTGAAAGCCTTTTATGGCTTCCCAGTGAAAGCCATTCCTTAAGTTTTGTAATCAGTCATTATTCATCTTACTGACTTTAAATTTACTTTGTTGATTTCTTTTAGATCCTCCCAGTTTTGCAGATTATTCTCCCACTGAGAGCTTGAAAATAGAAAAGAAAATGAGCAGATGCTTTCAGACTTCAGTTACAAAATAATCAGAAGCAAATGAAGGTCAATGTTTGGGGGGAAAAAATAGAAGAAAATTATCTATTTTCTTATATACACGCATGATTAATTCCTAGTGGTAGCTAATGAGAACGTCAAGGACCCACATGAAAAAAAAAAATAAAAAAATCCATTAAGTCATGTCTGTGTATTGATTACAACCCAGCCTGATGTGAACAGCAGAAATTTTTGTCCTCCAGAAATACATAAATACATACATTTCGGAAAATAAGAATACAAATTTAATTTGTATTAATAAAGAAAAGTATAAAGCCTGTTCTCTCATAATATTTTTCATTGTGAACATGCAATTTCCTTTATAAGATCCCTCCCAGGTCTTCTCCAAATTGAAGTCCCAGCTTTCTCATACTTTCCTCATACAGATCTCCAGTCACTTAATCATCTTACTAGTCTTTTACTAGATTCTCTCCGGTGGTCCCACATCTCTCTTGATCTCTCTTGTACTAAGGATAGCAGAATTGGATTCAGTCCTCCAAATGTGGTCTTACCTCCTTTGACCTGCTAGCAACTCTCTTCCTAGTCCCAGGATACCGTTTATCTTATTTGCCACAAGTGCATATGCTGGCTTACATTCAGCTTGGCTACCAGGACTCCCAGCACTGTCTTGCAGAACAGTTTTTCAGCCAGTTCATCTCTATTGCATAAGCTTATTCATCCCTACATGCAGGAGGACTTCCTACTTTTTTCTGAATTTCAAGATTGTGATCCTATTTTTCTCTAGCTTTTTAGAAGCCTAAACTCCACCATTATATGGTTACTGCAGACACTGCTGCCTCTGACTTCTGCTTCCCTGAACCCTTCTTCCTTTTTTATAAGAATATCTCTCTTTGCTGTCTCCTGAATCACCTGTGTTAGGAAGTTATCATCAGTGCATTCCAGAAAACTCTTAGTTTGCTTTTACTCTTCTATCTTGTTTTTTCATTAGATCTCAAAGTGATTAAAGATCTCCGCGAGCATGGGCATCTGTGAATATGAGATTACTTTCACTTGTCTGAAGAAAGCCTCAATTATTTCTTCCTCATCAGGAATGACTCAGATTGATCTGCCCACCAATCTTGACCCATCAGCTCTAAGCGTATCCATTATCCTTCCCAAGGCGGAGCTCCATGAATTCCTGCTCACATGCATAAACAGCAGCTCACATTTCCATCCTGTCCATCCAAAGAGACCTATATCTTTCCATCACAGCATTGCAGGTGTATAAACTATCCCACAGTGTCTACATTTGGCCAGTGAGATCATAGCCTTGCAACTGCCCACAGGTTTCTAGCACCTGTTGTTCTATGAATAATGTCAAGATACTTTAGAAAGGCACAAGTGTGCTGATTCCTAAGAGCTTTCCTCTAAGACTGTTCTGCAGGCACTTCCTTATTTGCATGTCTGTGCCGCTGATTATCCACCTTTGGTGTTGTTTCTTTGATTGTTATCTCCCTTCTCTTCACACCACCTCAGAACCAGTTAGCCTTAGAATGTCCAAGTTTGTGGGATGATTTTGCTTTGTTCTTATCTTCATTTCTTCATTTTTAATCACACATATGCATTGGCAAGCTTTCTTTTTTTAGTCATTTTCCCCTCCTCTTTGCTTTAAAATGCATATGGTGTATGGATGAACACTTCCCATTTTTAAGAAGGGCATGCTCTCTCAGATTCATCTGTGTGTGATCCTTTGAAAATAGGGTTAGGACTGAAAGCTGCATTCTCATGCATCTTCCAATACTAGTCAGTATCACTTTTCTAAGATAGAAGAGAGCAAGGTACACAAAACATAAATGACCGGCAAATAACACAATTTGATTCTAACCCTCGGGGAAAACAAGAAAATCAGCAGAAATTTTAGTTTTTAATAAAATATTTTGTTTCTTTTTGTAAACTTGGCATGCACAAGGTATTACTTAATTGCTCTACACTGGCAGAAAGATTCAGGGGCATGAACTTCTAAGTACTGATGAAGTTATTAGTCTTTGATTGTTCACAGATAATCTTTATAGGAAAACTGGTTTTTCTTAGGTCTCAGATTATGCTGCTTTGCCTAGAGGGGTGTTTTACTTCCAGATACTCTGCAGTGTTTGGTTCACCTACACATTTTCTGAATTCTGACACATTTTTGAGTAAGCATGATTGATTCAGTTTCAGGTCAACAAAGAGCAAGCTTTCATTTATTCTTTATTTATTCCTTAGATTTAATACTACAATAGCTTGTCTTCAGTAACATGAAGTCTTCCTTCCAAGGGATGATTTCACCAGTTACTATTATCTCTGCAATTTTATTTTTTTTTTTTTTAATACATTTTCCAATATCTCAATGTGATGAACTGGAGGAATTTACTTCTAATAATCATATTTTCTAGGAAAAATGATTGAACTTCTGTATCAAAAATTGAATTTAAAATGTAAAGACAAAAGAAGTTTTAAGCATATATTTAATATTAAACTTTTTTCTTGCTGTTGTGTTAAAAACAATATTTAGATTGACAGTGTATGACAGAAGTCCAGATTTTTAGGGAATTAATGTCTGTGATATGAAACCGCTATACTAAATAGAAAACAGTACTTTAAGTACTAAGTACTTTAATTAAGTACTAATTACTTAAGAGGTGTTCCATCCCTTGGATCTTTCTCTAGCCCTTCTCTGGATGCACTCCAACAGATCTATGTCTCTCCTGTACTGAGGACTCCATATCTGGATGCAATACTCCAAGTGACACCTTACCAGCACAGAACAAAGGGGCAGGATCACCTCCCACGTCTTTGTAGGCACGCTTCTTTTGATGCAGCCCATGATATGATTGGCTTTGTGGGTTGCAAGGGCACATTGCTGGCTAATGGCCAGCTTCCCATCCACCAGTACCCTCTGGTCCTTTTCACCAAGGCTGCACTCAATCCTTTCATCCCCCTGCTTATATTGGTAGTGAGATTTGCCTCAACCCAGGTCCAAGACCTTGCATTTGGATTTGTTGAATCTCATGAGGTTCACCTGGGCCACTACTGTCTAGGTTTCTCTGGATGGCATCCTGTCCCTCTGGTGTGGTGTCGTCTGCATCCCACAACTTGATGTCATCAGCAAACTAGCTGAGGTGTGGTCAACTGTACTATCAGTGTCATCACTGAAGATATTAAAGAGCATCAGTCCCCGCAGTGACCTCTGTGGGACACCATTTGTCACTGATCTACATCCAGACATGGAGGCATTGACCACCACTCTCTGAATTCGATCCAGTAGCCAGTTCTTCATCCATCAGACAATCTATCCATCGAATATATTTCCTATTTGGAGAGAAGGATATTGTTGGGTACCATGTCAAAGGCCTTACAGAAGTCTACTTAAATGACATCAGTGGCTCTTCCCTTGTCCACTGATGCAGTGACACCATCATTGTTCAAAAAGGATTTGTCATTGGTGAAGCCATGCTAGTTGTCCTGTATTTACCTAGTTTCTAAAAATAACTATTTCAGAACAAAATCTGCAGAAACCAGTAAGATTTCTAGGCTAGTCAGAAGAGCGTCCAAATATACAAAATTATATATACAGTACAGTATATACAAAATTATACAAAAATGTATTTTCAGTCCCACAGTGCTCACTTGCCCAACTTCATCCAGGTGTATTAGATAAAGGAAGACACAACTCAGCTGATATGAACTACACACTGGAGAAACAGCAACGACAACTAAAGTGTACAAGTAGATGCAAAAATAGGGGCATCTGAAAAACAGTTGGCCAGAATACAAAATCTAGGTGTCCACAGAACCTAAAAATGCAAATAAACAAAACATAAGCATTTCTTGAAATTACTAAACTCTTGATTTATAAGTCTGAAAATTTAAACTTTCTATTTTAATGCTAATAATCTGCAAAGTGTATATTTAAATGGTTAGATATTTTGTAGAATCATAGAATAGAATTTAACTCCATTCACCACCACTCTCTGGGCCCAGCCCTCCAGACAGTTTCTTATCCATTAAAGAGTGTACCTATCCAAGCCACCGGCTGTCAGCTTCTGCAGGAGAATACTGTGGGAGACAGTGTCAAAGACTTTGCTGAAGTCTAGGTAGACTACAGGAACAGCCTTTCCCTCATCCACCAGACAGGTCACTAGATAATAGAAGGAGATCAGGTTGGTCAAGCAGGACCTCCCCTTCATGATCAGGCTAGGCCTGATCTCCCAGTTGTCCCTCACATGCTGCATGATCTCCCTCAAGACAATCTGCTCCATAATTTTCCCTGGCACCGAAGTCAGGCTAATAGGCCTTTAGTTCTCTGGATCCTCCTTACAACCTTTCTTGTAGATGGGAGTCACATTGGCAAGCCTCCAGTCTTCTGGGACCTCCTAGTCAACAAGGAGCACTGATAGATGATGGAAAGCGGCTCGGCTATCACCTCCGCCAGTTCCCTCAGCACTCTCAGGTGAATTTCATCCAGCCCAAGGACTTGTGGCAGTCCAGTTGGAGTAGTAGGTCTCTGGTCCTCCTGAATCGTGGGGGGGTTTAGTCTGCTCCCCAGTCGGGACTACCAGGTCAGAGAGCAGAGTACCCTGAGGATAACTGGTCTGACTTTTAAAGACAGACATAAAGAAGGCATTCAGAACCTCTGCCTTTTCCTTATCCTCAATGGTCACATTCCCAGCCTCATCCAGTAAAGAATGGAGACTCTCCTTGGTCTTCCTCTTACTTTTGATATATTTGTAAAAGAGTTTTTTGTTCCTCTTTACCCCAGCAGCCAGGTTGAGTTTAAGCTGGGACATGAGCTGATTACTGAAAGATGAAGTGCACGTAAAATAGAGAAGAGCAAGACATTATAGCATATATATTAACATTTACATTTCTGTAAGCAGTTCGTCTAATTCTGGTCTATAGTTGTACAGCAATATGATATACTATATCATTTTGTTGTACAATGGCAATCCTTGCTGAGACTGGATCTCCTTTCTAAGCATTGGTACAAATATAATAGGACTGACTTGCCATTGTGGAAATTATGTAACCTAGGCAGATAGGAAAGATATCTGAATCATAAGGAGCGCTGGGAGATGAGTAACCCAGGGAAGAGCAAAGAGAGAATTGCTAAGATGATGTCTTGTAGATAAATAGTAAATATGTGGTTGTAGAAACAATTTGCTCAACATGTGCATGAACTTTTATAACTTAAGAAAGCAACAACAGAATGAGGACAACTCCATTAAAAATCTCTCTATATATTCATCATATGAATATAAGCACTTTATATATAAAACATTATGTGTTGTAATTTTAACCAGGTATACCTGGCCAATACAGTCCTCTTAAAAGCTGTTGTACACTGAAGAGTGATGCTAGTAACAACACTCACAGAAAACCTCTCTCTCAATTGCCTCTGCTCTTAAAAGATTTTAAAATATGTAAAAACTTTGAATATTTTGCTCTTATATGCAGCTACTTCTGCTAGACATGAACCTAGATAAAGTTAGCGACCATTTCAGTATTCACTTTTCTTTGATATTATGGCTATAGAGCATTAGTGAGCATTAAAATATCAAACATTTCAAGTGTGACACATCAACCAAGATCTCTTCTTTGTATTGAATCAATTTGTTTACATGTGTTTATTTAAAATAAGTATACTGTGCATAGTTTAAACTTAATACCCTGTTATTTTATGCTCAAGGTTTTTTATATTTGTACACCATATTTTTGTTATTTGTTTCTTCTACTGCCTTGTAAACTCTTATGAGAAGAAGTTTATTATGCACAGTACTGTACAAACATTAAGGCCAGAGTTGATCCAAATAGTTATAGACAAAAAAGTAATGTTTCTCTCACAATAAAACTTTAAAGCTTTATGTTAAAGCATCTCATTTTAAAGAGGGAGAGGGAGAAGATGATAAGAAGTAGGATCTTGGGAACAAAATGCAAGGGAAATGATAAAGATATGTATCATAAATCTGTTTCATGGAAACAAGAAATAGGTGATTATGAGGACTGGAGTAATGACTTTGGATGAAACGTAGCAATGCAGTGTTCACAGTAAAATTTAAACAAAGAATTGTAATAATCTGAAATATCACCAACTAGAAGCAAGCAAACAAGAAAATGACCTTACAGTGAATCAGAAGATGAGATCAAGTCACAAATGTAAAACAGCTGAGGGAAAGGTAAGTGTGATTCTAGAATAAGCAGGGAGAAATTCTTCAGCAGAAAATCTGCCATGTTGCTACCACTCCGCATTATTTCTCTGAAATATGCTTAACTACTCCATGTTAAAAGAGAAGAATGATTTGAATATACACAGATGTGTACTACTGGGATACAGCGAGAAAAATATTTTTATAAACATAGAAGTAAACAGAAGAGGTCAAAAGAGTTACTTAATTCAATGAATAAATGATTGCAAACTGAACACCAAATCTGAACACTAGAATATTTGACCTGTCAGAGCTGTACAGACTTTCTGTACAAGTGACAAGGACAAAATGTAGCTAGGCATAAGATGATTGGTTGTTTGACACCTTAAAATAACATTCAGCTCTTTCTGAAATATAACTCAGTTGTTGGGATGATTCACTCCAGTCCGAAGTTTTTATGCACTTCTTGGACATCCAGACAAAATATGGATCTAGCAAGTCTTAATTAAATTCCTCTGTCATATCTTCTGGCAAAAAAAAAAAAATAAATTTTGTGATCACCGTATCATATAGCCTTCCTCCATTGCATTAACATTACTTTTAGCACTTTTCTTTTACTGTCTTATTTCAGTTGCATAATGTGTTGGGATAATTAACACAGGTCAGAATTGTTCTCTGAAGCACTGAGTATGATTATGACAGTGTGGAAAAGTACTGTCCAAGTGAGATAAATGAAAAAACATGATGAAATTGTAAAACTTTGCATGTTCTTAAGGAGCAGAATAACCTAGGTATTTCACCAGTAAAAGGAAATACTCAGATTTATCCTATAATAATTATATGAAGGTTACACTGAAAGTAATGCTTCCTATTTTTTTGTATTGGCCCTCTATGTCAGAGATAGATGTTGATGATATGGCAGCAGATGTTGAACCTTTCCACCAGTATTCCATTACATTTTAATGCTGTGCAACAGATGGCAGAAGTGGGACAGTCTGACAAGACTGCATGACATGGAAGTGTATATAAAGCAGAGGTGTGTCACCCCATGTGGAAAAATTGCATGCATTTACATTCAACACTTGCTGAATTTTTATGGATATCAAATAAATGGGTGTTGCATTTCAGCAGTAGGTCACCTCCACCGATGGAGACACTTAAAAGTGCGGTGTACAGGCTCTTATTCATTGCTGGCAAAAATACATAGCTGATGGTGGTGGAATGTTGAAAAAGAGTATTTTACAGTTGAGAATTCACTTTATCAAATAGTATTACTGTGCTTTTTGTATCTATTGTAGCTTCTGGAAATAAAAAGAAGACATTATTTTTGGAGCAACCTACATAGCTGTCTCACTGATATCCAACATTTTTACCAAGTCTCTAGTAGTAGAATTTCTAATTAAAAAAAAAAAAAAAAAAAAAATATTCCCAGACAAAAAAGAATCTAAGAATCTACAAGGTCATCTCTTTTGTGAAAATGCCAGTTGACCCTTCAGAGACTAAAAGGCCAATCACAGAACAATGTATTTCTATTAATTTCACTTCTGAATTATGCCTTTCTGATTTCCTTAGCATCTCATTTTAAAGCCACATTTATAATTGATATTAAAAAATTGATTATTTTCTTGTTGTTTCATATATTTTAAAATAACTGAGCCTAGAGGTGCAAAAATGATGCTGCATTCTTCTTAATTGGGTTCGTCTGAATTTTTTACAATCTGCTCTGAGAGAATTTAATTGATAATTAACAGCACTTCAGATCATCTACTTGTGAGACTTTAAAAATACATGAAAAGCTGACAACTCATTGACTGAATGAAAAACAGTGTATACAATTAAATATAAAGAAAATCTTGATTGCCTAAATCAAAGCATACTGTGTTGCGCAGATGAATGGAATCTGCTACACGAAGACTTCTTTTAATGTCCAAATTGGTTTTTAAGTAGCAAATATATTCACCCTCAAACTCTTCAGTGCCACACCACATCTCCCCTTCAGAAACCAAAGAGAAGCATGTATTCCATTATAGCAGGTCAAAATCATTTTCTCCCATGAGTCACAGCTTTCAGTAGTTGGTTTCTAGTGTTAAGAAGTAGGAAGTTATAGATGTTGCAACACTTAAACACACATTTCCCTGACATAATCCAGACAGAGGTTTTTCAGGAAATGCTTCCTTTGTTCTCCAGATTCAGTGAATGTAGATTTCCCAACACATAATGCATTTAATTAGTGGATTTTTTTCTAATTTTTTTTTTTTCTAATTTTAATAATAATGCATAATTACATCTGTTGCCTATGCACTCAAGGTAACATGCTATATACCCCCAAGATGCAAGTTTGGCAAGCCTTCATTTCTTTCACCTACCTAGAATCTGAGGTACAGGAAAACTACAATAAAATTTTGCTGCTATCAATATTTGAACAGAAAGAAAAAGTCTTCTTAAAAAAGAAAGAAAACAAACCCCAAAACTACAGTGTAAATTCAACTAAATATATGTGCTTCACAAGTTCACCCATAGGAAAGACCAGGATATTTTTATGCAATCTTGCTCCACTCTTAGGAGACTTTTTCAAAGCAGACATTTCTCTCTTAACTTTATAAAAAAAAACCACCAAAGATAGAAAGATACTGGAAAGAGAATGTAACTTACTGATATATTCCTACCGAACACGAATAGGGTAGTGCAATTAGCTAAATACTATATTTGACAGATGTTAGATAATTTTGACTCCAGTAGGAACAGAAAATGTTTAACATGAGAAAACTTCAAATACTCAAGTTTTAAACACCATCAGACATATACGTAGACAGTCAATTCATAAATCTTGAATTTGAGAAGAGATAGGACATTCCTAAGTTTTTGTTAAAAGAAAGCAAATTGTGAAGGCATATTTGTTCATTTCATTCAGGCTGCAAGCTCATTTCTTACTCTTTTTGTATAACTTAAATTCTTTGGAAGTACCCTTTGGGATAGCTACAAAAACGTACTCCTGTGTGGCAGATTCCTGGGGAGAATTCTTCAGAACATGTTGAAAAATACTACTGTCATGAACACTTTGATAAAGCATTGACAGAATTTCATTCTTTCATTTTTATCACAATTTCACTAAATAGCTGTTTTTAACAGGAAAAATGCAAGTGAAAACTTATTTATAAAAAGAAGTTGAACATGGAACAGGGAAATATGAAGGTTAAAGAATATATAGAACATTTTAAAAGTGTGATTCTCCTCATTCTCCTGCAGTAAAATATTTGCAAAGGGAGAAACAAATAAAAAAGAGTAAAATTTTACCTAAATTATTCAAGGACTTTGAGACCAGTCTTGTACCTACATCTTATGCACAACTCACTGTAACTTCTGAGTATGACAATTTCTCTAATATCAGACTCCAATTCCAATTTGAAATCAATCTGACAGCATCTGCCACCTACTGTGGGGAACCTGCTTTAGCAGGGGATTGGGTGATCTCCAGAGCTGTCTTTCAACCCCCACAGGATCCTATGAGTTCTTTTACAAAAATCTAAATAATCAGAGCTTGTGACTGCAATTGCAATCCATACTCCAAAAGAACAAGACTATGCTGGGCATGATAGAAGATAAGAAACTATTATCAGAGTCTAGATTCTGTATCTGTTCTCCTCAGTGCTGGTGAGGTATACATCAGATATTTACTGAATAAGGGCATGAATACAACTATAAATGAAAGTGTGGGAATATTGATAGTCCTTATACAAGTACTTGACTTATCAACTATTTGCACAGAGCACATTCAGAGTCCAGATAGTAATAATGACTTTTTGCAATCAGCTTACATTGAATAAAGAATAAAATATAGGAGCATTCCTTCAATAATGCATTTAGTTCTTATCTTCAAGTTTCGTGCTTCAGTTAAAAAGTAGAAGTATGGAAAATATATTTTAAATATTACTCATTCAAACTCCTTTTATAATAAGAATAAATGTTTTTGTTTTCAGTGTATTTGTCTCATTCTTCAGAGAGATGATTTAAGTGAGAAGAAGATGAATTAGATTTATTTTGCTGTTTATTTAATTTACTGATTCTTCTCAGCCAGAAAAATCAAAACTACTGAAGAGACACAGAGAAAAGTCAGAGAATTTTAAAAAATCCAAGGCAAATTAATTACTAATCTTACACTGAATTTCAGTGGTGTGCTCATTAATAGACTTTTCCATCACTTAACCTTTTACCGAAGAAAATGCATGTGTGCATGTCTCTCTCTCTTATGTATAAGAGAATAAAAAGACTTCTAATAATTTCAAACCAGAATTTCAAGTCAAGACTAATGACCAAAGCATCTCTCAACAATCTGATTAGATTACAAATATTTAGTGAACTAACAGTGTTTGAAATGAACAGCTCTTCTAAAGAAGTGCAAATAATATTCCCTCTGATTAACACTGTAGCTGAGGAGGGATAGGAGATGTTGTAAATCCATTAGTGAAGTGCTGCTTGCTTTCATTTCTGTTTAATATTTCTTAAAGCTATAAAATTGTGTTATGTTAATGTAATGTACAGTTCAAGTGATAAAGACAGCTAATGTGATTACCGCTCACAGTGCTATAAACCTTTCAGCAAAGCTGCAGACAAATTGGTATTCATCTGTTTCTTATGATGATGACGTTACACAGAGCAGATCATATGTTGAAGGAATCATCTAGTTTTTAGAACTTTCCTATATGTCAAAGAGCTTGAGTACATAATAAAACTGAAAGTACCAGTTCAAAATACTATTCACACTTCTTATTTTGTGGTGAGTAAGCGTGGCCTAGCAGAGGAGAAGTCCTTATTTAAATTATGTATGAGAAGCATAGACGTAGTGTAACATCACTACAACACCATTGTAACTCTCAAAGTGAAAAAAAAAGAAGGAAAAAAAAAAAGAAAAAAGAAAATCTCAGCTCATAGAGGGGAAAATCAGTTTCGCTGTTATTGCTATTCTTTTAATTTTGCTCCCAAAATAGGCTGGCAGCAATTTATTAAAATGATGGAGAATCTTCATAAATTTTCTTGTGATAATCTAAAAGATATCCTTCTGGGTTACACCCTTCTCATCATTCTTAAATGTCAACTTTACTATCTGTTCAACTTTACATTACAATCTAATCCTGTAATTCTAATAGAAAACTCTAATTCACAGTAAATTTCTAATTCATGAATAGAAATAGTAAGAAGAACTCAAACAAAATTCTCAGTCTGAGGGCACAGTATTAACTACTCATACCTTAGTGGATCTTCAAATCCAAAGATTGCTTTTATTTCATAGGTCAGATTTTTTCATATTCCCTATCAGGAAACCTGAAGTCGATGAAACAGATGGAAAGATTATCTTCAGACGGTGGGCAGAATAACAGCTTTAGTTGAACAGTCCACTAAAGGGTCCAGTGAAACCACAGTCTGACATGGGGTTTCCTTCTCATGCATTTGTTGCAATAGTCACTGCAGCCTCTGCCCATGCATATTGTTTTTATTTTAAACAGTTCTTCTGAAAGGATCAGTCTTTCTGTGTGCCTGAAATATGGTGACCTATAAGCACTGATTTCCCTATTGTTCTTTCATAAAAGTCTATGATGTTCTTTTTAAAGCTAACTCAATCTAGATGAGAATATAATCAAAAACAAATCAAAACAAGATGTAAGCAAAGTACTGCAGATCTTCAAACCCAGTCACAAACCATCTTCACTCTCCAGAACAGAGTCCATGCTTGGAGACTGTAATCAATATTTTCTGAAGCCAGCAAGTTTACTTACCAAGGACAGGAGAAAATTAAGGGTAGAATTCATGAAGTTATCGTGATCAAGGAAGAGTAGAAGTGGATACAGCTAGGCTTGTTTAGCCTGCAGAATAGTTGTCAGGTGGCACTTAACAGCAGCATGACAATAACTGTGAGAATGTTTTCAAAAAGACTGAGTAAGCTTCTTCATAGTAGTATAGCAGGGGGAAAATATACAGCTGAACAAAGAAGGTTTGGATGGCTATAAAATCCTATTTCATTGTGAGGAGATTTGAGCATAGTAGAAGGTTCCTTGTAGATGTTTTGAGATCTCTAGCCTTGGATTTTCAAGACTTGGATGGATAAAACTCCAAGCAAACAGGTTTGTCCACCCAGCTGAGCCAGCTCTTCTAGTATCTACTAAGGTCCACTTCAAGTTGACTTACCCTGTGCCCCTGCAATTCTGTGATTTCCTCACACCACAATATTATCTAATCGTAAAATGTCACAGAATGGCAGAATTGAAACAGTGAGGAAAAAATAAAGAAGGAAAAGAAATTTATGAAACTAATTCTAGAGACATTTGAATTGTTCTAAACTTGTCTTTGACTGTATTATAATCAATAAAGATAACATGGCTGAGAATTTAGGATATGTAATTAGTTTACACTGACCACTGGACATAAATCTTCTCATAAATACTACTGTTCTGTTTTTGTATTTTACTTGTAAGATTGTGTTAAAAAAGTATACAGTGTTATCTAACTATCTAACTATCTATCCTCTTCTTTTTCCCACTGTGTAACCCCTGAATTGTAATACTTTATTCATACCAGATTGTACATCCAAACAAGCTTATGCAGATATATACCTCCTTTCTGCCCTCTGACTAAAGAAAGTGGCTAGAAAATACTAGAAGACATAAAACAATTGAAAACAAATTATGGACTCAGAAGAGCATGCATAATAAGTATCACTTTTAAAGAGAGACGGGAGTAAGAACCTATTTTAATTTCAGATGTATGCTCCTCCCAGCACTCTCCAAATCCTTGCATCTAGGGGTTTAGCTGTGGTTCATAACAAATGTCGAAAAGCTTAGCGGTATATTAAAGCTTGAAAAGCCAGAGCAACACTTTTCAATATCATTCTAATGGTAATTAATTCCTTTTAAATTCATTTGAGTAACATTAATCAGAATAAATTCATTTGAGTGGGATTGTGGAGAGAACATCTAATTTCTTCTGCATTTTGGGAGAGCCAATTTAAATGAGCAAGTGTTTAAAATAAATAAATATATAAATAAATAATAAAAATATTGCAAAAAGAAAGAAACTGAAATCTTGCATGACAGCCATCAATTGTATAATAAGATAAGGTAAATCTGAGTACTTAATTTGTACATTTACTGCATGTAAATAAAGTATAGAAAATACATAGCCCTGTGTCATATGAACATATGTGAATTTATACTTGTCTAGCAGTGGCAGTTAATAAAGATTTCAGAGAAACATCATAAAATACTAAAAAAATCTTCTATTATTTTTAATTGATTACATTGTCGTTTAATATTTTTTGTCTAGACTTATCCAGTCTCTTATTTACAGTTAAAATTTCCTCCTAAAGCGTCAAGTTACAACTCCAGAAACTTTACCCAATGCTTGGACAAAAGTCAAGCATCCAGATGTTACCAAATGCTGAGCTTTTTGGTTATGTTAATTTATGGACTAAGCATTTTTGTATAAAAACAGATTCACATAGGTAATGTAAACACAGGGTTATCCAATCTGGTTACTAAAACTAATGGCAAGGAATAAAGTTTATTTTTCTTTCTTGTATTGAAAAAAAGTATATATTGGATGCATTTACTTTTTCTAGTTCCAACTGATTAATGGTAAAGTATCTCATCATTTCAAGAGATTATGAGGAACATATAAGATGTAGACTGTGCCTGTCTTTCTGACACACACACACACACACACACACACAAAATTCAGGGAGTAGTTGTTGACATTTCAACTTCACCTTGAAAGGCTATTTAGTGTGTGCAAATATGACAGAAATTTCCAAATTTTCAGCTTAATCACGCTGTATAATTTATTTCCTTAATCCTAAAACCCTATCCAATATTCCTAGCTTCAACTGTGAAGGACAAAGCCATATTCTGGATGATATAAATTATTTCAACAAGTTCAGAGTTAAGAAAATAGAAATCAGATTAAGACTTATCTTTTGACATATATTATGTATGCGTATCTGTAGTTTTTGAGATAGGATTTTTTTATCTGAAAATCTCAAATATTATGACAGCCTTCTGGATTTAGAAAGAAGCTTCTAAGAAGCTTCTTCTAAGAAGACTCTCAATTTCCATGTGGATATGGAAGAAGCAGAAAAATTATGTTGTTCAGCCACTCATAGTATTTCTTGTAACTTACACTTTTGAGCTTCTTAGAATTAGTTTTGTAATATAGTGCAACCATAATGATGTCATTAGTTCAGTTTCATATACTTTTAAATAGAAAAAACAATTTGGATTTGTAAGAAAGCTGAATATAACTTTCAGTTTCAGAGTTAAAAACTTGCATTTCTGTAAACCAAAAGTAAGTAAATCCTATTCTCTGAAGTTTGATCATAGGGTCTTTACCATCTTTTCCATAAAGAACACAGCTAGGGAGAGTAAAAGGCTAGTTAATATACATTTTTATGACATATATTTTATAGTGCTGACATTTTAGAGCAGCTCAGAATCGTTAATTTTTTCTATACACAATATTGAATAATGAAGAATGAAATCCTAGTTCACTGTATTTCCTGTTCTTTCTGGTGGCATGAGAACAAGTGTAATATAATGTTGAAAGATAATAGGATCAACAGCTGACTTATCTGGAAAAAAAACACTTTGTATCCAGATTCTTGATTGTCCAATCAATAGGGATAGATAAAGCATACATTAACCTCAAATGATGACAAGAAACTGAGTAGGTTTTTTACCAGATATACTCAAGTTTTTACCAACATATTTTGTTGCATAGTCCTCTCCTGCAGTTTACAAATCTTGAGTAATCTGACATGAGCAGATTTGAAATGTGGTTACCAGAGTCTTGTAAATAATCTTAGTGGGGTGTGAGGGGAAGGAAAAGGAAATTAAGACTCTGAAGGTCAGCTTCTCAGATGGCAGCTTGCAATGACAGTTTGACAGATTTGCTGGTGTTGTGAAAGAGTTATATGCAGTAACTATATGAATTGCTCACTTTCTTCCAAGGATTATATATATTTTTAATGTGTCATAAATACAGAGCTGTGGGAAGAACTTCTATGTAGGAAAATAGAGAATTCTTTTTTATTTCCCTTGCAAATCATCTGCATAATGTAATCTGGAAGGTTGTGTTTATCAGTGGTAGTAAGGCAGTTTAAACAAATGTTCAACATACGTACATCAGCAGCAGCAAAAGGTCATCGTCTTAGCATGCAGTTAAAAATGTAAACAAAAGCCATCGTGTCTGAATGCTCCCTGCAACTTATTGACAGCAAATAATAGGTCCCTAACAGAATATCTGTCATCTTGGAAACATTACTGAGCATTTTGTTCAGACTGACATAGACTGTTCAAGTGAGTCACTGTACAGGGAGGAAGCTGTTGCCATTTCAGAAAGTATCTTGAAACTTTGGCAATTTCAGATCATTGTAATTCAGAAGCAATGAAGTGACGAGTAAGTAGTACAGAGTTTAGCTGGCATTACATTATAGAAATCCACCAGTTAAAACCTATTTGCTAGACACCATTAAGAACTGTGCTTTTTCTTTAGCCTTTCCCTTTATATGGATTGACCTTGAAGGTATGTTGGAGTAGGTGATGTACATAATTTCCAGATTTGTAGTATATGATTCTGACATAATATCACAAAAGTAGGCTGATATCTTCCTTTTTTTTGAGGGTCTTTGTCCTCATATTTAATCTAATGAAACATATCCTAGATAATCACCTTACCCTCTTCATGCTAATAAGCATTAGTAAAACCACCTGCACAATTCAAAACATAGAAAATCTCATATAGGTTGCTGTTTCTCTTCTGATTTGACACAGTATACCTGTTAAAGGATTTAATTAAGAATTTCAAAGCCATTATCTCCTCACTAAGAAGGCCCATTTGCAATCTGTGCAATCTTTAATCAGCCCACTCTGATTTCTGTATGTAAAACAACATTGGTTCATGAAAATAGTTACATGTTGATACATAGTCTTATCAGAGAGAATGCAGGGAATGCAAGATAAGAGGAGAAATAAATCTACTGTCTGCTTTTTTTGATAAAGTGAAAACAAATAAAACAATTCCTTTCTGTGCCTGTTCTTACTCAGCTTTTCCTTTAGATCATCTGTTTATATGCCAGAAAGAAGAAAAACAAACGAACAAACAAACAGAACCTAGTTTTTATCTCATATTCCATCTGCTTCTGAAATTACTGCTAAGGACAGGTGGCAAATGATTTCTTTCTAATTTTCCTGTTTACTCCCAGGGACAAATTCTGTCTCCTTGTTCAGGTTGAGCAGTTCTTTACCAGCCCTAGAGATAGATTAAGAAATAGCTCGAGCCAAACACATGTGACAGAACCTGAATCAGTATGAAATGCAGATATGAACAGTTTGATGTTACGTATGCAATGCACAAAATTAATTATGAGACAATTATTTTAGTTGGAAGATATTAGTAAAATAAACTGGAAAATAACTTCAAGGCATTTGCTGTATGATCAGTCTTCTTAGTGCATATCCACATAAAGTCATCTCTGTACCTGCTAGTATAATGGTGTTTTGTTGGAAATAAAGCTTTGAAAGGCTGCATTTCAAGCAAGAAGAATCTTTTTTCTGGTCTCGGTTTCTAACAAGGAAACATCATTTAAAAAAATCTCCACCAACCTCATTTGTGAATACCAAGACTTTTACTGACATTTCAATAAAAATCTGAATGAAGTGTACATGTGAATCATTCATAGACAATCAGATAACATTTTAATATACACACTGACATATATATATATACATTGATGTATATGAATGCATACAATCATTGTAGAAGTGCATAGAAAGTCTCTGACAAAGGGGAGTGAGGTGATTTTTATGCTTATTTGACATAATAGTAATTCATTTATCTCTCTGACTTATTGAGAGCTGATAATAGAATAGCCCAAGGGGAAGAAACTATGTCAAGCTCCTAGATCAAAGGACTTAGGTCTTTACTTATATAGGTGCTGAATCCATGGTGGATTTCCAAGTGAAAGTGCCTGCAGCAACGTTTGTTAATTACAGGTTGTGTTCTGCTGTTTCCAAACAGGGTGAAAGTGACAGAAGTTTAACTGTGAATAATTACACACTTGAATAAGTATGTGATTAGCCCTATTTGTTGTGTTTGGAACAAGAGTGACAGGACAAGAATGGAGTGATTGCATTATTTACAGCTTAATTGTAGACAAGTAATTATTTATGTAAGCTGGTGCTGTGGGGTCAGGGAATATATGTCTCAGAATGTCTAGGATTTGAATGGAAGAAATTGGGTTTCCAAATGATACAGCGGAAATGGAAATGCTGTGCACTTATCTAATAGTGGAGTGGTTTTCTTGAGATAAATATCTTGGAATGTCAAATGACATGTTCTCTTGAAACCAAGGATTAGATGAAGCCTTTTAAAATCGTTGCTTCCAGCCTAATAAATCACAAATGCCACCTAGTGGCTTTTGCCATATAGTGAATCGTTGCACGTACACGCACACACACATACAAAAGAGAAAAAAAAAAAAAAAAAAGAAAAGAAAACAAAAAACGAACAAAATCTAGAGATTTACCAGCACATTAGTTCCATCGAAGTGCATATGGCTGATGGAACTATTTGTGATTTTTTTTCCCATCTAGTTCCCAATAACTTTTTATTTGAATTGAATCAAATCATGAAAATCTGACTCATGTTGATGAGTAGTAATGAATAATCTTATTAAAATGCAATTTAAACTCCCTGTCTTGAGACTTTCCTTTCCTTGCCAAATAGAAGAAGGTTCTAATTTACAAAAAGTCACCTGAAGTTAGTGATAAGGTTAACTAATTTAGATTAGTTTTAAAAACTTCATTTAATATATTAGCAAATTGTCCTAATTTAGTAATATTCATCCAAGCTTGTTCATCCAAGTAAGTAAAAAGTCTTTGCTGTTTACTTGTCTACTATATTTTCAAACTGAAAAAGTTTTCCAAACTAAAAAGCAATGTCCAGCCTGCAAATATAAAGCAAATAAATAGAAGACTAAGCTGATTATTGGGTAGGAAAATATACAATGCTATGACGTCGCTATTATATGAGTGGTGTATGTGGTAAGATTCTCTTGCAATTCATGAAAGGAAACATACAGGATCAGAATTAAATATTTATTTATAGAAACCATGTCACATTTCTCAAGATGCTTTGTATTCCAGAAAAAAAAAGCATGGCTGATTGAACTGAATCTGTTCAGAGCTGTTCTCTCAGAAACATTTGTTTCCAAGTTGTTCAGTGCTTTGTTGAGGAGTGGGGGCAGTGCATTTGATTTTGCTTCTAAGTCATTCAATTCTATTAGTAGAAGTTTTGTATGGAATATTTTTCATTTCTTTATAGATTTCATCCTGCTAACCTCATATGCCTCATTCCTTACTTACTTTTAGGGCATATTTATATTTAAGCATGAGAATAAACAAATCAATTTCATAGGACAAAATCCACTTATAACAGAGATTCTAATATAATTTGAGTTATTATGCTTGCTGTTAATAATACTAGCAATAATAATATATTTCACTGGAGGGAAAAGAAGTAGCTCTTGTGCGACATTTGAGAAGAAAGATATTTAAGTTTCTTGAACATCTAAGTGAGAGAATATGTCTCAAGAAATCACAATGTATATTAAATTTTCATCAAGTATTCTAGCATCACATGTTTTATCTTTTTTTTTTTTTCAATTTCCTTAAAACAGCATATGAGAAAATCTGTAACATGTTAAAAAAAAAAAAATAATTAAGTGTAAACTGATGTGTAGACTGGCTACATATTTCTATAAGGGAAACCAGTAGATGACAGCTTTTGGCCATGTAATTTAAAAAAAACAAGAGCAGCTTTTCCAGGTGAACATATTTACATATTTTCATGTAATGAGATATTTGAACACATTAAGATTCCATGGCTACAAAGGATTATTAGTGACACTGCCTATAACAGTAATTATATTTTTTTGCCATTTTTCTTGACCTCTATTATTCCTTGCCTTCCACCTGCTCCCTACATACACCTGCTTTTTCTTTCTTCCCCTCTTGTCTTCTCATTTATGCAAATTTTTTATGGAAAGTAAAATGAGCATAGATCTGATGTTGTTTATCATGTATTTTCTCCCTTACCATCTTATTATATGACAGTATATGTATATGCATATACTTGGATACAATTCTGTTCATGGGCTATTTCATATTGTGAAGTAAAACAATCCTTCAGCAAGGTTATAGAAGAATATGAATATATATGAATACATACTTCTTATAAATATTATATAATATTTAAAATCTACCCAGAGATCTTTCAAACCAATTAATATCTTACTATACTAATACACAAGTTAGCAATAAAATACTGTTTGCCTAAGTTCATCTTTAATCAAATGAATCTCTGTACCTAACATTTCATATCAATTTACTCTAGGCTATGTCCCTAAAAGATTCACTTTCCTAAGTGTCTATTAAATAGGAAAGTCATCAGTTTCACAAGTTTCAGACTGACATCTTTAGTGCATGTCCATAAAGGACTTCTGTACAAAACATTGTAAGAAAATAAGAGCAGCAGTTTATCCATCATTAGGTCTAGAATTAAAAACAGAACCTAAACAAGGATTTTGGCAGATCAGACAGCACTTTCAGGAGTGGGCCCTCTTATTTCTCATGGTGCCAGTTTTTCCCCTCTCTCAGCAGCCACAACTTCATCCAATAAGGATGTTTAGTGTTATTGCATGTTTATTATCCTCATTTCAGATTTTTACAATTTGCAACTTTAGCAAAAGTCAACAGAATAGGACCTATGTTCATTAACTGACTTCATTCACATATTTTCAAATCCCAATCCACAGTAGTCACTTTACTAGAGCATGCTGCATTTTCCATAGATTTCCAGATCATGAGCAAGGAAACTAGAGTATAATTTCATTTTTCCTCCAGTTCCACACTAGAACATGCATCAAGCTTATTCTTCAGATGTGGAAGCAGTGCAAAGACCACTAAGACAGAGATGATAAATAGGCTTTGAAAGTTCTAAAGTACTTTGCACTTATGCCCATGAATCATTGTGACTTATGTCATAGTTGTTCATATTGTGATTCCTCAAAATCCAGCTCAACCATCAGGGAATCTGACTTTGTTCCACTTAAATACAGCAGGAAGAAGAAATAGGCCATGGAAGTGTTGGAAATCAAAACAGAAAGATGTGGTGTTAGAGCTGGAAGACTTCCATTGTTACTGAATGCCTTCTGAAGACACGATAAAAAAACATAGGATAGACTTAACTTCTTAGCCAGATGATGAGCAAAGCTCCTAGATTTGAACTGAAGAGCTGTTAGAAACTGACAAAAGATGTTCCTAAGGCAAGTGGCTGCTGTGCCTGTAACTGATGGTGGTCTTTAACAAAGTCCAAACTAATGGAATACATATTCCAATCATACTTCCAAAAGACATCTGGGTATTCACAGGCTTCTAGTAAAACTTACAAAGTTCTGAAGACATGCAGTGAAAATAAGCACTTACTGATTAAGAAAACCTCCATAATACTTAAGAATTCCTCTCTTGCATATTTTTGTAGCTTGAAAACAGCTATTGAACACTGGTTTAATTTGGTAATGACATTAAAATCTTTGACATCTAGGACCTCTCTAAGCACAATATTTCAAATAAATTTCCGTAAATGATTTTGGCCTTAAAAATATTTATTCACTTCAATTATCTTGCTTAAGTAAACTTCACTGCCTTTGAACTTTTCAATTTGGAAAGCTTCATGTAAAACTTACCTTTTAAGTAATTTAAGACAAATTATTTCAGCAGGAAAAATAAAGCAAACAAACAAACAAAAGCAAGCAAACAAACAAAAAAACAAGCCACTCAGTCAAACAAACAAACAAACAAAAAAACAAAAAACACACCACACATCCTCAAACCTTTATTCTGTAAATAGTTAGTTAAGACTTACTTAGAAGTCAAGAAAATGTTCTAAAGCTTTCTTTAAGTACATGAAATTACTGTTAATCCACTTAATAACTGATATTTATTTATTTATCTATTTATTTATTTTGTTAAGGGTATACCTAGAGAATAGGCAAGAGCAAAACTGTGTACTTTCAGCAAAAGTATTTCCAGGCTTTTTGTGAAGGTAGCAGTCCAAGTAGTAGGCAAACAGGTTTATCAGTTAATATGGAAAGATGGTTCAATGTCAGCAGCAAAGAAGAGAAAGGGGGACTAAGCAGGTAAAGTGAGAAAAAAAGTGCTTTAAGACTTCAGATACAGCTGAGTCTGTTTTTCCACTTTTACTTGCTACCATTTTTGTTTAGCTTAGTGGCTAAGAGTCTGAAGACACTCCAGGTATGTTCTGTGCTCTTTCTTTCTCTAGGTCAGAAAAACCTCTTTTATAGAGATTAAGCAGCTCATAATTAATTTATGACACAATAGAAATTGTCTTGTTGGATTATGTTTAGAATGTAAATCAGTGGCACCGTTCACAACTAAAGGACTATGCAATGGAGTAAATACTTCTTAATTGCTTTTGCATGTATTCAGTTAGAAGTTTTAACCACTTACAAGCCAAGTTTTCACTTCCTATCAAAGAAGAATAAAAAAAAATGGAAACACTCAAACTGTGACTAGTTTTTACATATATGTGTTAATTCTTTGGATTATATGTGCATGTACATTGTCAGAAACTGGTATACATTGACTCAATATACATTTGCAGACTTGTCTAAAATGCTTCTAAAACTCCTCTCATATATGCCTCTTGTACCTGGTGAGAATATCTGTAAGTGAAACTGTTAATTAACAGGTATGTTTACACCTAAAAGTTACAACTATTTCTTTTTTCCTTAACTCTTGTGGAATAATGCATTATTCTTGATATTCATAACATATACTGTATTTTTAGTGGATCTACTTCAATTAAATATGTATATCCTCTCGATCCAAACATCTAAGTATTTATCTGTAGAATTCTAGTATGTGGTACTACATATATTCAAATCAAATATTGAAATTAAAGATGATATTCTTTCTTCTGGTCAAAAGGAATGGCACCAGATCCAAGAGAATAGTGCCGATTGACAAGATGCAGGCTGAAATACATCAATATTCTTAGTATATCTATCAATATTACTGGACTGAGAAGAAGTCAAACTGCAGCCAAATAGAGGGAAAAACTTTAATTGGATTTTTAAATAAATTCTTAGTCTTTTTTCATGCCTTAATGAAAACAAAACAGTAGGGGTCATACTAGTGACTACAGTCTGAAAAGAAACCATTTTAATATAGGAAGTTTCAGAAGCATTTTAAAATAATTTTCACACATCTGAAATCAGATTTAATATATATATATATATTTTAAAGGATGTGTTAGGCTAGCTGTAAGGTTAATAACGATCGTATGCATTTTTCTTGCTTAATAAATCCATACATAGTACACTTAAGATTCTTGGTAACTGAAGAACCTTTTCTTTTTTCTTTCTTTCTTTTCTTTTTTTTTTTTCTTTTCTTTTTTTTTTTTTAAATGGGTGTACTTTGATAAATTGCACATAGTGCAAGAGACATGAGCCTGGAAATCATTGTTTGCTTGCTGCTGAATTCCATTCCCTGAGTACCACCCCCCTCATTCATGTTGCAGTGGAAATATTTCACTTCTTGTTGTTTTTTAATACTAACAGTAAATAAGTGAAAATGCCTTCTCCCTGGTCATTCCTCTAAATTTAGTCATTGCCCTTGTTTATAGAGCATATATAGGCAAGCTGGCACTCTTCCCAGCACAAATACCATACAGACTCTGGCAGTTACAGAGTTGTGGCATGAAGAGCCAAGCTCTTTTCACAAATGGTCACAAAAGTGCTTAAAGCTCTGTTAGAGATTCCATATCCCAGAAAGTATGCCAAACAGCTGGTATGCTATTGTCCCCAACTTCAACTTCACTGGGCAACAAAGCAAGTATTTTTTGCCTTTTGCATTCATCATGTTTGTTTCTGCTTTGCATTTGATATAAACATTGAAAATAACTGGCTACAATACACTTAATGATCCAGCTGGATCCTGATCCAGGATACCTCTGATGTACCTTGCAGACTAAGTCACTAGGCACAACAAATGCACAGATGACTTACAAGCACAGAAACTGGGACTGTACATGACTCTACATGACTGTACATTATTGAATGAATACTGGAAAGCTGGCTTTGGTACAGCATTATATATAAATATGTGACTGGTGTTGGCTGAATTACTGAATCAGAACCATCTAAACAGTGGTACTGAAAAAAGGTTCAATGTTAGCAAAACCTATTAAAAATCATTGTCTTTTCTACTTCTTCCTATGGCACTGGGAATCATGTTGCAAAGTTATGCTGACTTAACATGTTTGCTTTTTTCAGGTTTCTCTCCCTTTTAATAGGACTGGTACTTGCTGAGCCTGAGTGAAGGGTAAGAAAGTTTGATCTAGGTGATTTAATGTAACTTTAAAATAGATATTTTTGGCAGTCTGAACTTCCCCACGTATGGTGGTCTTTCCAGCTAACCATTTCCACGTTCAACTAAGACTGTTATGGTGCTGTTTTAGATTCTGCACTTTTTGATAATTCAAATACTCTCTTTTATCAGAGATGTGTCTTGATAGGATTTTATATAATTATGTTATTTGTTACAGCATTAATTCTCTCAACTCTGGCTGTTATTTTCTAGATCTGTGTGATCTGTGGTCTCTTTCACTAAATACAGACATTATTTGTTGTTGTTCTCCCGATGACTGACAAAATATTTCTATTAATATAGTAATAAAAAAACTATGTAACAAAAGGCAGGTAAAGAACCAAAGGTGCAAATCATGTTAAGAAGTTAATTTGATTTTTAGAAAAATAGATTCTGCTCACTCTTGGTAATACACTTGTCTTATGAATGTATATGGACACCTCCATTACTAAGATGTTCCTGACATCTTCAAACACAGCTAAGTTATGCCAGAGACTGTCCTCTCATTTTGGAGCTCTTCTATTATTTCACCTTGCTCCTCTCCTCCCTTCTTTTCTTTTTTTCTTTGCTGAACTTATCTCATATAAAACTTCAAATATTCTACCCTACTGCAAATTTGCTTACCTAATTGTTCAAGAACTGCAAAAATCCTGCCTTCCTAAAACGAGAACCTGTAGAGGATTTTTCATAATTAAGGCCATTTGATATATGATGTTTTTTACTCTTCTTAAATAAAAGAAGTACAATATGGATACTGTGGGACAGAGTTGCTTTTTTATTCTCCCCCAAGGAAATGAATTATTTTGACTACTTTTTTTTCAGCCACAGTTACAACAAAATGACAAAATATCAAAATTTCTCCCAGTATTGAAAACTTACAAGACTGTTCTCTACTGAATAGGCTAAGATTACTTGCTATGATTACACCTGCTAAAATATTTCATTTCTATTTCTGATTATATGATTTCTATTTCTGATGACCATGATATTCTACAACTGCTACATAACAGTAGTACTTGAGGGAAAGTAATGTAGGTCCTACTGCAATTTAATGAATGTAACTAAAATGTAAGAAGGCACAACAATGTATAAGTAGCAACAGAAAGGGAATGCAGATGAAGATGGTACTGAGAAATGAAAGTTAATGGAGACAGTGAAAGGGGAATATATTTATGCAACAGCAGACAGACCTACTCTAGAAAAGTTTCCAGTGACTCTACACATTCAGAATCAGGCTTCAGAAAGGAATATGGAACAAATAAAATGAGGAAGGAGGAGGACAGAAATATGATGAGGTGAAATGGGCATCAAGGAAGAATTAGTAAATGAAGAATAGGCATTTGTAGACAATTCAAGACTATATGTAATATATATGTTTAATAGTATCACGCTTCTGACTTTGTAAATTCCATATATGCATTTCCTTTCATATTGCTACTAATCTTAACAGCAGTGTTCTTTATCGCATAAAAAACAGCTGCACTCACAGTACATGAGTTATCATTATGTCAGAATTACAATAACAAAGACAGAGAATGCTAAGGGAAACATACAGATGAGGACCTAGGTTTAGTGGGAAATGAGCTACTTTTTTAGCATTTTGAGATGCGCTCTACCTATATGATTTTTTTAATTCTTTCAAACACTTGCACACTGCATCATCTAGCCTAGAGTTGTATTTCCAGGTCACCTTTTAATGCCTAAAAAACATCAGACAGAGTATTTAGAAACAGTAAATTTGTCTATTCACAAACAGTATTTCTACTTTAGCCCATTCTTTTGAAACAAAAAAGAGCTAATTACGTAAATATATATTTCCTGTTAGTGACCTTCTTAACATAGGTAAATAGATATGAATAGATTACAAAATGGGATTTTTTATCAACTTGAACAAAAGTAATAGGTTTTTTGAGAAGTAGTCTCAATAGAAACAGATTCTGGAAATCTTCAAAGCTCTCTTTCCAAACAGACAGGAGGAACCTGTCAACTATTCAATTATCCATTTTGTTTTTAAAGTCAGCAACATTAGAATTATTTTTTTTTCCTCTTTGTTTAGAAGAGAGACTTTGGCTATACAACATACTTAAAATATGCACACAGATGTTTGCAGATGTCTCTATCCTTAGCTTTCTTTACCAAGTAACTAAGAACAAGGTCAACAAAATTGAACTGCTGAACATGATGACTTCAATTTCTAAGTTGTGGATTGAATGGCTTTCACAAGTGCTGTAAATTTCTCAGAAAAACAAACAAACAAACAAACAAACAAACAAACAAAAACCATAAAACAAAAACAAAAAAAACAAACACACAAACAACCAAAAAAAACTATTAAGGGAGAAACATTTGTTCCTCCCTGCAGTGCTTTGTGGTAGAAAAGATCTTTGATCTGTGGTCAGAGTTTGAAGTTGCATACTCAAAGTTTCTCCTAATTACAACAGCTAGATACATGTTATGGTTTAACCTGGCAAGCAGCTAAGCACCATGCAGCACTTTGTTCAATTCTCCCTCCCAGTGGGATGGTGGAGAGAATCAGGAAAAAAAGAAAACAAAGTAGAACTCGTGGGTTGAGATAAAAATTATTTACTAAGAAAAAAAAACATGGAGGAAAGCAGAATAATAATAGTAATGATGATAATATATATTTACAAAACAAATGTTGCACAAAACATTGCTCACCACCCACTAACCGATGCCTAACTAGTCTTGAGGCAATGGTTGTACCTCAATCAGTTCCCCACAGTTTTAGAAGTTTTCTTTCATGATGTCATATGTTATGGAATATCCCTTTGGCCAGTTTTTGTCAGCTGTCCTGGTTCTGTCCTCTCTCAGCTCCTCGTGTACCTTCAGCCCTGCTTGCTAACAGGACAAAACATGAGGTTGAAACATCCTTGGATCTGTACAGCACTGCTCAGCAACAGCTAAAATGTCAGAATGTTAACACCATTGTGTTTCTCCCAAAGAACAATACACTGAATAAAAAATGAAAAACTAGCATCTCTCCCAGCTTAATTGGGGCACGAGATAAAGTTATCAGGTTCCAGATGACGACAAACTAAAGGTAATTTTTCATGTAATGCTGAGCTAAATTACAGAAATCTTTGTTACAATATATTGTGAATGACAACATTTCAGAAAGCTTCTTAAGTGATTAGATGTTACAGTAGAAACTGTATTGCACAAAGCACACTGCAGAACCAACCTTGATAATTCTCCTCCACTGAATTCATAGTACCAGTCATTTTGGAGTCGGAATATGAAAATATACTGCATTTTTCTCTTTGACATATTTATTCCAACAGTATGTTTCATACTCATATAATTATGCACACATAAAGTTTTCCAGTTTCTAACACACATGAGCTCTTGATCATGCCAAATAGAAAGTTGTTTGGTGTAGATTTTAAAAATACATAAGTAACCCTAACATTCTCAGGTGTGGAAAATGCTGCCAGCTCATTCACTCTTAGTATTAAAATACTCATTCTGCTAAAGTCTGAGGGCTAGCTTCATCGGCTTCCATATGAATTTTGCATTTTATCTTCAGAAAAGCCAGCTAGTCTTCTCAGTTTCAGATGATCTCTTTAAGGTATAATGAGAGTATTATAGGACTTGTAAGGCTTGAATGCATGGCTTGTTGCTATGCTATAATAAATGATTATTTTGGTTCATTGACATAGAATTCTTTTACATGCATAATTTTGCACTTAACATTTACATCATTAAATCCTAATGTTCATTCAAATACATAATTTAATACAAATGTTTTTCACACACACAGTCTTTCTATTTGACTGAAAGAGTTCAGAAGTGCACATCATTTAACTCTTCAGTGATTCAAACCAAGGAAAAATGGTTCAATTCCTTCATTTTATTTAAAATACACTTCTTATGTTAGGTCTATCAATGATCTTTGTATGTTTTACCAAAAGAAAAAAAGTGTGCCTTATTCCCCATGTTCACAGAATCACAAGTTGATTGGGGTTAGAAGGGACGTCTGGAGATTATTCTATTCCAGGTCTCTGATGAAGCATGGTCCCACTGAGCATGTTACCTGGGACTAAATGTAGGCACTTTCTGAAGATCTCTAAGAAAGGAGACTCCACAATTCCTCAGAACTATTAGTGCCATAGTTCAGTCACCTGAACAGTACATAAATGTTCCTGATATTCAGATGGATCCTCCTGTGTTGCTGTCACTGCTGATGATATCACCTTCTCTAGGCTAAATATTTCTCAGCTATAAACTCTCCCAGCTTTTCCTCACGGGATGCTTGAGTCCTTTAATCATCTTAGTGGCCTTCAGTGGGCATGAGTAGCTTCTGTATCTCTCTTGTAGGAGCCTAGAACTGGAAGTAGTATTCCAGATGTGGCCTTACAGAGGAAGAATCACCTCCCTCAACCTGCTGGCAACAGTCTTACTAATGCAGACCATGATACCACTAAACTTATTTTCTTCAAGAATAGATTGCTGGCTCATGCTAAACTTGGTGTCCACTGGGGTCCTCAGGCCCTTTTCTGCCATATATATATATTTTTCCCACATTTTCTCTAGTCTTACTTGACATTCATTGAGATGAACCTCTCTTGAGCTTTGTTGAGGTGATCCTTAAATTTTAACCAGATTTTTTGTGTCCCTCTTCCATCCAGGGTCTTAGCCCATGAAACTTGTCCAAACAGATGCATGAAAATGTCAAAGTCTACTTCACTGATTCAAAAATTTTGGACTTTCTTTTATACTACATCTTCTCCTCAGAATCTTAAATTCCAATACCTCATGGTCATTTCAGCCCAAGCTACCTTTGGCTTTCAAATCCCCACTGAAACCCTCCTTGTTGGTGAGCATAAAATCATAGAATCATAGAATCGTAGAATCATAGAATGGCCGGGGTGGTTAAGGACCTCAAAGATCATCCTTTTCAGTCCCCCTGCTAGACCAGGCTGCTCAGATCCACATACAACCTGGCCTTAAATGCCTCCAGAGATGGAGCATCCACAACCTCTCTGAGTAACCTGCTCCAGTGTGTCACAAACCTCTGGGTGAAAAACTTCCCCCTAATATCCAACCTAAATCTCCCCTGTCTTAGTTTAAAACCATTCCCCTTTGTCCTATCACTATCAACCCATGTAAGCAGTTGTTCCCCCTCCTGTTTATATGCTCTCTTCAAGTACTGGAAGGCCACAATGAGAACTCCCCAGAGCCTTCTCCTCTCCGAGCTAAACAAACCCAGTTTCCCCAGCCTTTCTTCTTGGGGGAGGTACTCCAGTCCTCTGATCATCTTAGTGGCCCTCCACTGAACCCATTCCAAGAGCTCTGCATCTTTCTTGTGCTGGGGGCCCCAGGCCAGGAAACAGTACTCCCGATGGGGGCCTCACAAGAGCTGAGTAGAGGGGAAAAATCACCTCCCTCTCCTGGCTGGCCACCCCTTTTTTAATGCAACCCAGGATACAGTTGGCCATGTGGGCTACAATAAGATCCAGCAAAGCCTCTCCTCATTGGCTTCTCTTTTACATGGGTGATGAATTTGTCACTCACACACTTTAGGAACATCCTGCATTGTTTATGTCCTGCTGTCTTATCCCTCTATGTGAGGGTAGTTGAATTTTCCCATGAAGATCAGGACCTAGAATGCTCCCGTCTGTTCATAGGAGGCCTCATCTGCTTTTTCTTCCTGATTACCTAATCCTAAGCCTGCAGCAGACGCCCGCTAAAGTGTCACTCTTACATGTCTTCTCTTTAATCTTCACATCTGAGCTCTCAACAGGCTCTTCATGCATCCCCGCACGAGGCTGTATATATCTCTACTGTTCTTGCTTAAGAGGCAATTACATCATTTCATTTTCCTAGTCTGTCTTTTTAAAGAAATTATGTCTCTTTGTGGCAACACTCCTGCTATAGAAGATTTTCCATCATGTCTTCATACCAGCAGGACTGTAGCCATGCAACAGCTCGTAGGTCTCTAAATCTTTGTGTTCATTCCCCATGTTGTGTGTATTAGTGCACATATACTTATGAGTGTTAGAAGTAAACATTAATTTTACCATGTTATCCATCTTAAAAAACTCCACGTACCTTCATAGTAATCAAATGAAACTCTTGCTTAATTTATAGTGATGTTGCTGAAACAAAATTTTTTACCTAGAAATCTTTTACATTTTTATTTTTTTCTTCTGTTAACCTGTTAACAAACTTGTTAATCTGTTTTTGCATTCCTTTCCCATGCAAAGCCGTTTAAGTTTAAATAGACTGCTGAAGAGAGAAACTGATTCTAATTCCAACTCAACTTGAAAAGGTAAGATGACCAAGAACTCTGACATTTTAAAAATGCTTTTCTGCTACCTTAAAAATCTGTCAGTCTTTACAAAAGCAAAATAAAAAGACTGTCTTTATCCTAGGTGTCTGGAAACTAACAGTGACATATCAAAAGGAAACAATCAGACCTATAATATAACTATATAAAACAGAGAGTAATCATATTCATACCAATTTATTCCTTAATAAGTTTCAACTGACTTCATGGTAGATTAATCTGAATTTACTGCTATAGAGTGATATAAGTAAAAATGTAGTTTAATTCATTCCTAGGCAATCAATTCAAAATTAAAAAAAAAAAAAAAAAAAAAAAAAGCATTTCTGGGAATGATTTGAAGCATTTTTCCCCTTCATAACTGGGCAGTTTCCTTGAGCTTTGTCCCCAGAATCTCAGCATCAGATTGTCTTGATATCTCTGCTATTCTGGATACTCTGAAGCACAGCAGTTCACAGGAAATGGAAATCTCCAAAATTATTAGGTAAGAAGGCTGCTCTTTCCCTGATTTTGGGTTTAAATGTTGTATTACAACAAGGCATATTGCTTTGCTCATTAATTGGTTGTTATGCAGATTGTTTAGTTGTCTCTTTATAGGCATAATGCACTATCTGTAAAGCAGCACAGTTTGTTCCAAGCAGAGCTGTCTGTCTTAGCAATCAAAGCCTACAATCATATTTCTGCTCATTTTGAAGGCTCACTGTGAAATCTTTCAGGAATTAGAACTGCACCTTCAGATCTCTCTGTGATCTAGTTTAAGCTATCTTTGGGGATTATCTCTTCCCTTGAAATCCTGAGAAGAGATACATTCAAATGGAAAAGAAATATCATCTGTCTCTGGATTAAATCCTACGTGTACTCAGAAGACAGTTTTACAGAGCCTATCAATCAATCAGTTGGGGAGAATTCAGACATAACTACGTAAACTTGATGACGTTCTCTGTGCTGAAAATACTGATGATGAACATGCAATATATAATGAAATAATACGAAAACTGCTTGAACTGATTTAAGCACCAATAATCAGAAACTCTTCCAGAATGTAAAGTAAGCTGCACTTTGTACAGTTTTATAATGGTGCTTAGTTATGAGAACTACCAACATCTTTTTGAAGAATCTGGAAGGTAGATAAATTGTGGGAAAGTGAGAAACAAGCTATGTTTACTTCTTATGGTGAACTCAGTAGATACTAAAAGTGTGACAGCAATAAGAGAGTCTTCATTTAAAGCAGCTTGTATAATCCATTTAATTCTCTCTGTTTTGTGAGTTGTTTGCTGAGGGAGGGTTGATCAGGGAGGGAATTAAGGAGCTGAGAGAAATGATGGTAATCTCCAAGATTTCCTAGAAAGCTTGGTTTCAATTTAATACCAGTCATCTTCAGTGTTACTGATACTTCTGTTTGCTTCATATTCTAGGACATCATTTCATTTCTTACTTGTTTTAAAGACTTGTGGATAAGAAGACAGAAATCGGCTAAAAGATCACCGGAATATTTCCACTCCTAATGGAAACTTATTTTTTGTTTTAGAGTATCAGACAAATATCTAAGACAATGCAGATTACTATATTTTCTTCCTTTTATTTCCTGTAAGAACATGGAACTTCTATCCTACAAACATAAAATGCATGTGTGAATGCATGCAGTGACACATATATTGGTGTCATGCAAACAGTGTTAAAATGCTGGTGGAGTAAATAGAATAGTTTCATTTTCCTTAGATTCATCTATTAGAAAGTTGATATCTTGAAAAATATTAAAATTCATTAAATAAAACTTATTTATGAACATCATTTTATCACATTATTGGATAGCAGTTGTTTGATATCTCTAATGACTCAAGACTTTGCAATAAAACTTATCCATGCTGATCCAGTGTATCATACTATCTACAATTCCATGAAGAAAAGACAGATACATAAATATAAAATGTTTAACTTGTAGGTAAAATCAACTATTTCTTTGATTGGCTTTCTTTAACCACCGTGAGAAACTAATTCAAACAATCATTAATTAGCTATATGGGAGATGTATAAAATCATAAGTAAAAACTAACTTAGAAATAATACTCTGAATTAGACTGCTTAGAAGAAAATATTGTATTTCTATCACTTTTTTTTTCTTTTTAAAGTACATGATAGCTAGAATTAATTCCCTGACAAATACTTGTCCGATTACTGCTGAATGAAGATTTAATGCTCCCTAATTTATTTAGAGCAGGTATGTTTTTATGGAAGTTATTCCTTATTAATTATAAGGGTTGAATTATGAGGGTTTCACTGAAACTCAATGAGTGTGTGAACAGGACTAATTCTCAGACTGCAGTCTTTTGAATACTTACCTTCTCTTCTGGCTGAAAGAGAGTGTTTTATATATGCTCCAGTACCATACTAAACTGACAAAATGAGACATGCGAGATTCATAGACCTTGGTTGCTTAGATAGCCAAGCCGTAGCAGAAAAATTCCAGTTGAGATAACAATAGAAACAACTGAGAATCTGTGGTTATCCAGCAGCAGAAGATTGTGATGTATTTCTAATGCACTACAAAGTTCTGATGCTCTCAAAATCAGTGGAGTTGAGGATTCCACAATCCAGGCTTTTATGGTATGACTTTTTTTTTTTCACTGAGAGAGTAATTGTAAAACCATATTAGAACACACATCTGATAAAACAACCTTCAATTTTGTGCGTCTTATTTTGTTACACTCAAGTTCCAATTGTTGTTGCAGAAGTATATAGTTTCTGGGAAGCTATTTGAAGCTACAAGAAATTCTGGATAGAATATTAGTGAAATTAGGGAAATAAATCCACAGACAACCAACCCATCCTTCAATTTCTAAAAAAACAATTATATATATATATGTATATATAAACTAATAATAAGAAAAGGAATAAGAGAATTTTTTGCTGCTGAAACAGCTTTGGGTGTACTGTGAGAGCATTTTTTATAAATAGCATTTTTTATAAATACAACCTGGAACATTTATCAAATTTTCATGTTTTCTGTATTGAACACCAAAATAAGTATTGAATACTTTTACGTTCATTGATATGTATCAATATTATTTAAAAATATCTCAATACTTTGTTTAATCTTTCTTAGTGTCAAATAATAATTCCTGTGGATGTGGTACAACTAAAAGATCATACCCAGGAAATTACAAATTAATTTTTGATATTTGCATCAAGTCGTACCTGTATCAGTTTTGCCGCTAATGTGCTGTTATACATTCTAAGATATTCTGTCTCAATATTCATACTAAATAATGTGGGCTGCTTCTTCTGTCATTATTATACAAAGCATATTATAAATTAAGAATTCACATTTCCAGTCTACTCAATCAGTTTTCAAGATATCAGTGTTATCAAGTTTGAGATCTACTTTGTTGTAGCCATAAGGTGCATGAGAGTGTAACCTTCGTCATGCTATTATGTCTTACTGATTAGAAAAATAATCCTTTTGATTATTATAGAATCTTCAAATAATGTTTGCTATAAAGGAACATGATTTTAAGTGGACAGAATACAAATAGATCTGTCATTGGTGAAGTGGACTTAACCCCATTAATACTGTGATGCTGCTACTCAGACTAATATTTGATTGCCTTCTCTGATAGGCTGTGAAATAATGATGATTTTAATGTACCAACAGGTGGTAAAGCCAGTACCAGCAAAGAAGAAAACAGAACTCTAACTTTTGAAAGACCTTCCAGGGGCACACAGCAGTTCCTTCAAGAAATCCTTGAAAACAAAACTCTTAGTGAAGACAAATTTTAAATGTGCTTTCTTAAAATAAAGAAATAAAGAAATAAATTCCTCTGCTTGTTTGGCTGGTTTTGCAAATATTACTTGCAGTTTAGTAAATCTGGTATATTTAAGTCATTACTTCCTGTAACAAAGAACGCTTCTTTTGAATGACTGTGCTGCTCATTTGTTATTGAAAACACATCACATTTCTGGGCAACATTGGTTATACACATAGTGGTCAATGATGTTGAGTTGTGAATCTTAATAGTATATTATATATATTATAAAATGCTTCATTTTTTTGTTGCTATTACCTTCCAATCCATTAAAGTTTTGGTGAATAAAAACACTTCCTAGTTTTCCCTAGGATCTGAAAATATTCAGGAACTCCTGCTCTTGGTGAAGATGTGGAGGTCATGATGGAAGAACTTCCTGTGACCCGGCAGAATGAATACTATTAGAAATTTCAGCTCTCATTTCCTGGCATGGGGTGACCTTTAAGAAGCTACAGAGAGTATTGGGGCAGACAGGTGAGTTCACAAGGGCAATAATTATCTCTAAGTCAGTGGGGTGAAATTCTGAATTTCCACTCTGCAAACTAAATTCTACTTTATTCTTGCTTTTGAAAATAAGCAAGTAATATTGTGCTTTGAAATTCTCTTCACCTTACAGCTCTGGAGAATAGTATTCATTTTTATTACCGAAATAACATAGTAAGAAAATAGGCAATATTTACCATGTAAAAAATAATATTATGACTTATTCTGTGCTTTCAGAATACAGAATAAAGAACCTCTTTGTCTTCAAAGGCTAGATAGACAGATACTTAATAAGATAAAATTTGATTTAGCTTAATTCCTCTGACTTAAATAATAAAATTTAAATATTTACTTAAAATCTTCATTTTCTTGGACAACATTTTTGTCTGCCATATTTGAATCAATATTTAAGAGAAGTGTGACTGGTAAAATATTTAATGATACAATTTTTTTTCCAGCATTTAAGTATGAAAGTACTGAAAAGAGAAATAAAATAATATTAAAAACATTTATAAAATAACCGAACTGAAACTAATTTTTCTCTTTCTCTCTCTCTCTCTCCTTTTTTTTTTTTTTTTTTTTTTTTTTTAGCATAGAAATAAAAATAAATGAAAATTCTGGTGTCAACATCATTTTACCGTTCTAGAAAATTATACCTCCATTCAAATTGAAGTATTTTGCTTCACTGTTAACTGAAGAGGGCCAATTTTCTTTCCTCTTATATTAATATAATACATTTTAAATAATAAACAATATTCTAAACTAAAGAATAACAGCAGTAGAACATTTGTTAAAAGCATTTGTAGTTACTATTTGTGTTGATGCTTATTTGTACCTTACTGGACCTTTGTATATTCCCCGAGTTTTAGAACAATTTTCTTGAGAAAATCTTTCACGCCAACACTTCAATCTCTGCTATAACAGTCTTTTTTGACTTCTTTGACAAGAAAGTGGACTATAGCATCTTCTATCAAGCTAACCTGAATCTTGTGCTACGCCTTGGCTTCAGTTTTCCCAAGAACTTTTTATATCCAACATTAATGATGTACAAACTAAATGTCTTGACAGCAGAGCACAACTTAGTTGACTGAAGATAGGATCAAAGTCCTTGAAACAGAATGACATTTTGGAAATGTTTTATGATGTTAAGACTTGTTCTACTCTGAAATGCGTGCTCAAGTCCTCCAGATTTTGTCCTTAAAAATGTTTTTGTTTGTTCTACTTTACTTGCTTGAAGTCCACTACAGAAAGTAGTTACAGAGTTTAATGTTGATGTTAGTCCTATTATCTCTTTCAAAGGGCTGATTTTACTACTAGTATTGAGATTACTGTGTGTTTTATCATTTCAAAATCTTCTGTTGGTAGAGGGAACAAAACAAAGCTATGACATCTTACTGAAAAGTTTTTCCTTGAAACAGACCAAAATTAACAATTCAAGTAATGGTAATTCCAGCCCTCTGCCTTTGATTTGTTTTGTGACAGTAGGGATACCCAGCATGGGATGAATACAAGAACAACATATTTTTGTGATCAAAATATAGTTGGAACGTTTTGTATCATTATTTTCTCAGCATATTTTCAATGGTACTCTTCACTGTAAATTATGTTGCATGTTTGTTTTCATAGCCAGAGCACTGCAAAATATTCCTGTGATCATTCTGATGCATAGCTTGTAAAGTCCCTGAAGCAATGCAGCAATAGCCTTTGCTGCTACATAGACTGCATTTGTAATGTGTGCACACAGTGCATTTGAACTGTTGCCAAAATTACCTCACAGTTCTGCAGAATGGCTCTTAAATTAGGACTGTTCCACAGGTCTGCAGCAGTTTTCTTGTGGTGCCAAGTTAGTTGATTCTTGTAGAGATGGAGAGTAATCACTCTTACTGCAAACTGAGATAAACTCTCCACAGTAGCTGAAAGGAACAGCTTAGTTGTGCAAAGAAATGTTGATGACATCCATTTTTTAAACCAAGAATTTCACTTCTTAGCACTCCTAGATATGAAAATATATTCTCTAATTTGGACTTCATTATCAACAAGAATATTTGAGTAGATCACCTTCTAAATAATTCACAGTTATATTTTACACACTGTCATACTGTTAGTAGTAGTAACATCGTTTCAATTCAGAGAATCACATCTAATATTCTAGAAAGTATAACTGACAGTTACAAAAAGGAAGCTCTGTCCTAAATTTTGAATAACTGCAGATAACTTAAACATAAATAGGATGATCTAGGAGAATAATGTAATGGAACATTACTAATATTTTTTTTAATGAAGAGTCTTGGCATATTTGTTTATTTTCAACATTTACAATTGTTAATGTATTTATTAATATTTTATTAGCAATATAAAAATCAAAATAGATAAATTATATGTATAGTAAATGGGAATATCAATTGTAGTGAAAAAGTATTATGTAGATAATTAGATTGCATGAACAGCTAAGTCATTATCAGTATGAGATGTAACTGCCCACTACTCTTATGGTTGACCATAAAGTAAGAAGATAACAGGAATATGGTATAAATCAAATCAAAAGAAAATGCAATAAATAACAGTAGCAAAATAACAGAAATTTATGTATAATGTGAAAAAAGGTCCAGCTGTCAGAATACAAAGAGCCATTCCAATGTAAACCTCAAGTAAGAAAAGATTAATCCAGAAGATACCTACTAGATCCCAGTGTAAGAAAAAGGAGTAATATACTACACATTTTACCTATATGTTAATGTTGTGTTTCCTGAAATAAAAATCCTAATATCTAGTAAGAAATGGCCTGACAAATAAATATTGGGTGTAAATGGAAAATAACACTGAACATTTGCAGGACAGATGTGGTGTTGGGCAGTCTACATGAGTATGTCTTACCCTATAAGTTTTATTTGCACTGTGTAGGAATCCTCTTATTTCATCAAAGTGAAGAATCCGCAATGCTATCTTAGCACTATTCTGAACTTACACTACAGTTTATAGATATGAAGAAGATAACATATCCTTGTAAGGACTCTGCTACTGCATCTACATTTGATTTTATTTGTGCTATCATGACAACATTGATCATGAAGGTATTTCAGAGGTAGCTGTATATTTTCCCTCATTAATTAGCTTAGAAATGAATTATTTTACTGCATTTAAACTTACTCCACTAGTAGAAACACAAAGTCTTGAGAAAGTAGACTACGAAGAAAATAAAAGAAAGTATGCAAACTCTTTAAGAAGACTAGAAACAGGGCATGTGGAAATACAAAGTGAATTGTGTCCACATAAAACATGAACATTGGCAGATTGCTTTTTCTTCTTGCCAGTAAAAAGTAATTCTCAAAGTAATGAGTACTTTTAGGTATCTGGGCAATGATGCGTTTATCCTCTGACTGTAATTGTCATAAATATCACTCTGGATTTGTACATTCTTCCACTGATTTTTGATCACAAAGTTATTCTTCTTGTTTTTTTAGGAAAAGCAATAGTATTATTATTAAAACAAATTGCTAAATATTGTTGTGCTTATAATTCAGAAGTTAATGAATATTTCTCTAAGTGAAATGCTTATGAAGAGGTCTGATATTTTCTTTTTTTCTTTTTTTTTAGATTATTTTAATAAATCAGAGGAAGGATCCAGGGACTGTATTTTTTATGTATATGCATATATATATGTACAAAAAAAGATCAATTATTCCCATGTACATTGGATTTATTATATTTCTCCGAAAGAATTTAAAATGCACTGAACAATACTTCCTTTAAGATTCTAGAAGAACTTCCATAATAAAAGTTGCTGTTGAAATTTATTTTCATATATATTTACAGGAAGACTTCTTTGATGTCTTATGCATTCCGTTGCCTATAAAAAAATAGGGGGAAGGGGAATAGGGAAACAGCAGACCTTGTATTAACTTAACAACACTCCACCCCCTCTCCTCCAACTTCAGATCTCATTTATCTTTTATGTGCTCTGGGTATTCTGCCATAATAAAACTGCGTAATACTAAAATTCTAAAATCATTCAGTGGCTTCTTCTTATTTTTTTGCAACCAATTCACTGTGACATTGATCCTGCCACTTAAGAAGCTGGTTTGAATGATTCTACTCTTTTAATGCTACAACATGTAGTTCAATATCCTTGAATAATTAAGGTACTCAATTTTCAGAGGAATTTCTACATCCACTTGCTGTTCATTGTAGTGGAAATGCCAAGTCACAGTTTGAACCAGTGATTGTACTCCTGGTAGGAAGGCAGAGCCAACCCAGGGGAGCTCAGGTGCATGCAATGCACTCAAGTGACTGGAAGGGGTGGATCCTGGCTCTACCCCTACCTAGACCTCATTTAAGGGTTGGCAGTGAGAGGCAAAGTTATCTTTCTGGAGATCTTTGAATGCTTGAGGGCTTCTGAAGGTAAGCAGTGCTTTTTCTTTATTTTTTTTTTGTGCCCAGTATTGTCATGTTTGAGTGTTACTTCAGCTTCACCTTGGAATCTTGTTGCTGTGTTGTTATTGTTTTCTTTCTATTGTGTTGCAGTTTCTTTTCTACTTCCCAGCTTAGCTTTGCTAAGTGTAGGCCTTAAATTTGTTTAGGAGGCTGGGAAGAAAATGAAATGTGTTAGATAGTAGATATGGAAAGTTACAAATATTTAATTTAATGGAAATGTTTTTGTTAATAATCTTCATAGGTTTTTTTTTTTTTTTTTTTTTTTCTTCAAGGATAAAATTCAGGATTTCTAGCAAATTATTCTCTAATACTCTGTAATTTTTTTTAGATAGTATCTCTGCTTAGGTCTTTATAATCTTTTTCATGTTATTGAGATGATGCTTTTTAACATCTTCCTACTACCACTAATTTAAAGATATTCCATTATCTCAGAGATTCTGATCAACTGAAGCTAAGTAAAACTAAGCTGACTCAAATCTTATACAGGAAGTTTTTTCTTTTTTCCTAACATAGGAGTTTGTAATGGAAAAGTGTACATCTCTTTTAGAGAAAAATAGGCAGTTTAGGGGAATCATCTTAACATAAAAAAAATTCTATTATGCATTGTCCTGCAGTCGCAATTCTTTCCGAGAGGCTATGCTTGGAGTTAGAATCATAGAATTATGATCTTTAGAAAAGACTACTGGTTTACTCTAGTCTAACTGTCAATTTAACACTGCTGTGCCTGCTAAACCATGTTCCTCAGTACCATATCTATTCTTTCCTTGAAAGGCTCTGAGGACTCCACTATTTCCCTGGGCAGTGTGTTCCAGCGCATTAGCACTCTGAGAAGGTGTCTTTCCTAATATCCAACCTGAATTAAATTCTTATGGTTTAAATATTTGGTGAATGAATCCCTTCCAGGCTGACAGTTCTACTAAAAAACAAAACAACAACAAAAAAAACCTTAATTTTTGCAAATTGTTAACTTTCAACTGAAGTACAATATAATTCATTGAAATTTATATTAAAAAAAAACACGTAAATACTTACTCTAAATGCACCTGCAGCCATACTGCTCTAATTTTCTTTTGAAGAACACTGTGGAAGATGTCTTAATTTTGAACTGCAAACTTAATCAGTAACCCAATGTTAGCGCCCGAAGACATCAACTCATGTGGTGAAGTCAAAAGGATAATTACTAGAATACAGTTGAGAGAACTTTAATATACTTCTACCGAAAACATTGAATACATGGTTTTGAAAGAACAATCAAGGCAGTGGTTTCACTACTTCAATCAAGGAAAAACGTTAATCTTAACTGTCTTATTCCTGTTGCATAAATGAATTGAGGGGAAAAAAAATGATTGTATGGGAATTGCTTGGTCATGGCCTGAAACAGTGACTGAGCACTAGGTGAAAAGTTGTGGCTGACCCAGGGAGCACAGGTGTAAGTGATGTGGGGACAGCATCTCAATTTGGAGACTGTGCCCTTCTTGAGTCCCCACCAGCCTTTGGAAAGCATCAGCCATTTTTTACTTTACTGCTTTCTAAACTAAGTCTTGACAAATACCTTTATAAGCATGTTCCTATCCTAGAAGAAGACACTATTAGTATTTTTCTATTGCTGTACAATGATGAACTGAATTTCTCTTTGAAGAGAGGGGTAGTGGTGTGTGGTAGGGTGGTGAAGAGGTGAAAATCAGATGGCTTAGATTTTTCTTCTTAATTGTTTCTGTGTTATAGTCTTAGAGTCTTGTTTTTTATTCCAATACTGACTGAAAATGTATAAAGGAATTCTAAGGCATTTTCTTTGCTTATATTCTCCACAGGATCTTTTTCAAATTTCTTCAGTGCTTTGTTTCCAAAAATCGTCTGCTATAAAACTAGGGAAGAGAAGTCAATCACAAGTTTCTATATTGCAGCGTCTAGTGAAAGAGAAATTAAATGTTATATGAATCTTCTTCCACTGTCAAAGCGTTGAATGGTAACTTTTTCACAAAATGATTTTTTTTTTTTTTTCACAAAATGAGTTAACAAAAGTTCAAGGAGGAACTTCAGTCTGGCAACAGAACTGCTTATCTAAGAAATATGGTGTCTAGGATAAACTCTCTCGTGCTATAGGCCTGACCTTGAACAAAATACATAGTGGCATTGTTCTTGCCTACCAATACTGGTCTGAAAACTAGGTGGACAGGCTAGCCAAATTTTCTGAATTCTTCTAGATATACCTAATTACTGCAGAACAACTTAAGCATGGAATTTCTTCCACCTAATTTAGATAGGATGAATCACCTTTAGAAATAGCTTACTTCCAAGTAGTTTGGAAAATATGCTTAAAATGAGGTGAGATATAACTCGCCTTTAATATTTTATGCTTTTTGTCATCTCATATCTATAGAATGAGTACAGTGGCATTTTATTTCCTTATTAATTTACTAGGAAAATAGATTACATTTATTTGGTATTTAAATAATGGAAGATTGGGGTGAAAAATGTATAATAGACATACATAAGATTAGTACTTGTACTGAATTAAGAAAACCAGTTGTTTATGAAACAGATTTCTAATACTAATATAATCAATCTTGATCAGGACACTATTTCTAGTGCCATCTGTTTGGATTCTTATAGTCATTCAGAGATCAGCTGTGGGACCTAAACTGTTCTGAGGAAAAAAATGAAAGGTATGAGAGCAACATCTGAAAGCCAGCATTCAGATATTGATAAACCTGATTTGTTGCAGCTGTTAGTGGTGTATATATTGGTAAATCCAGTTTTAAATACAACAGGTGTCTATCACTGAAAATCAGTGTTCTTTATTTATAAACAATAAAATGGGTATCAGTCATAAATTTCTTCCCTCTGCTTGACAGGAAGTTAAATAATTCTTTTTCTTTTCTTCTTCTTTTTTTTTTTTTTTTTTTTTTTTTTAAGCACTGAACAACAACTGAGGGGAAACAGACGTTTCAAGACAAGTTCTTGGCTAGTTGTATCAAAACAAAGTGGAGGCTTGATGACTTCCAGCAGGACAATTTTATTACAGCCTATGAATTGAAACTGCAAATGTTTGTTTATTCATTTAATGCTATTATTTCTATTATTTTAGAATTGTTCTCATAATTTAGGGTGGTTTATAATTGCAGAGAAATCCTGTCAAGACTCTTCTGTGTCTCTTCTCACTGGAGGAATTGTTCTTTCTGTCAGGGCTGTATTTAAGCCTTCTACATCTCTCTCATGGATGGAAAAATCTCTTCAGGTTTATGAAGCAAGTTTGTCAGAGTAGAGTAGCTAGATTAGAAAAAGCTTCAAGGGTAAATCCATGCTAGTGATTATCTTTATCGTGCAGGTCTGACAGTGGTCAGCTTTACTGAAGGCAGGATGACTTAACACATTTCAGGACTTTGAGGACCTTTGAGTCCAATACTACCCACTGTCATATCCATTCTTACCTGAAAGATGTCATCCAAAGCTGAGATGTTTATTTAGACATGGCATAAGTTCACAACTTTCTGTCTACGGAGGAGGTAGAACTTGAAAATCCAGACTGAAAAAATCAGGCCTATGATTAGAGTATAATGAAATTATAATAATGGAATTCACTTGTATTTTTTCTTATGCACTTCATATGTAATTTTTTTTCTTTTTCTGTTAAAACCTGCTCAGATCCAGGGCGTCTTTTTAAAGAAAACCCAGTACTGATTCTTTTCAGAATGTATATTATGAAGTGCTTGAATGTATTATAATTTCAACTGCTTTTGAGATGACCTAGTTTTTGACAATTATCTGCACTTTGTTCTCACAATATTACTATTTTTCCTCATCTTCAGGATTGACTCCAAACTTCTCCTTTTTTCAGTGGAAATTATGTAGTAGTTCTGAGGCTTCCTTGTATGTGTCTTACAAATTATGTTTTAGAACATCAAAAAAAAAAAAAAATTATCCAGTGAGCAGAAGGTGGTATGACTTTTTCTTCATTCTTTGCAGGAGGGTTAGTTCAAAAGACTGGAAGAGTGTTAATGGTTACTGTATTTCAATGTGTAATACGGAAGAATGTCATATGGGGTGCACCAAATGACAGTGTCACTGCTTGGGGTGAACTACTCTCTCTGCTCTGTAAGACTCTTACAACAGCTTGGATTAAGTTAGAAATGTGTTAAAAGTGGTCTCATACTACTCATACCCTTATTTTTTTCCTTTAAATTGTGGCTAGAATATTCCCCACAATTCTGGGATTAATTCATTAGGTGGATTTTCTTTTTTCTATAAACAGGAAGAAAGAATGTGAAAAAGCTTTACGCTTCCACATGCATATATTGTCTTATAACAGCTTTCAGTTTAATACTAACTCACCAGCTGGAATGAAACACATTAGAACCAACTGTGGTCTCACAGGAACCTTCAGCATTCCAAGACAATGAATAGAGCTTTATAAATGGATGGGTATTCTTAAGTCAGTTTGTATCAGTTTTCACTACAGTATTATTTCTGGTCTAGTCTTCCTCAAGGTGGAGTCTATTAATATATTTTGTCTGATTATTGCTTGGATTCATTTTTGGTTTGTATCTTTGTGCCACATTGATGCAAAGTAAATGAGCCAAGATACAGCATACATATTCCTGAAAGGAATACAAGCAAAATGAACTAACATAAGTTGCCAGTCTTGCTGCTGGCTTGCCAGTATCAGCCATTCTGCTTGAGAAGGAATTTCCTGCTATGTTAAGGTAATGTCAATCTGATGAATATGTTAATATAATAATCCTTATTTTTCTCCTTCATTCTAGTACTGTGAATATGTTGTGCAGCCAATGCATTCTTCTGCTGCAAACAGAAACACTTCTCGGTTCCTCACTCTATTGTCTAATTCTATTGCCCTAACTTACCTAAATTTATATTGGTTTCTAAAATGCCTTTATTCAATTTAGTATTGATTACATTTGTAAATTAGGAAGGTTTACAGTGAATGGTGACATCTGCTGTTGCTCTCTGGCTTTCTTTTCATACAATGTAGGCTGAATCAGACAACAGTCAAGATGGGAGCAAAGATCTCTGCCCATTCTTTTTACAGGAAAAAACATAAATTAGAAAAAGAAGCCAGTGTGGCTCCTCAGGTAAAATTTAGTCTGTTTTTTTTTTTTTTTTTTTTCCTAGCAGAATGTCAAGGACATCAGCTACACTCTAATGACTTAGAGCGTGCTCTACGGAAAAATCTCTTCGGGTTTGTGAAGCAAGCATGTCAGAGATTACAAATCTAGATTAGTGACTCTAATACTCTGTATTCCTCTCCTGGTATTTTTACCACCCCCAAATTTAGCAAAATATAACAGGGCAGAACCAAAGAAACAATGTTACAAACAATTAGTATAACCATCAATATAACATATATATATTACATATATAATATGAATACCTAAAGGGAGCCTGTGAACAAGAGGGGAATCAACTCTTTGAAAGGGTAGATAACTGCAGGATGAGGGGAAATGGTTTTAAGTTGAAGGAGGGAAGATTTAGGTTGGACATCAGGGGGAAGTTCTTTACAGAGAGAGTGGTGAGGTGCTGGAACAGGCTGCCCAGAGAGGTTGTGGATGCCCCGTCCCTGGAGGTGTTCAAGGCCAGATTGGATGGAGCCCTGGGCAGCCTGGTATAATATGAGGAGGTTGGTGGCTCTGCATGTGGCAGGGGGGTTGGAGATTCATGATCCTTGAGGTCCCTTCCAACCCTGTCCATTCTGTGTTTCTGTAATAACAGTACATACTGTTTCCTCTTTTAACAGGAAAAAAAATGCAGCTAAGGAGGGGATGGCCGGCTTTCCAGCTGTCATTCAACTTGTCTGCAATTCACAAGTACTTCGGAAGCCCTCGCTGCCTATCAGCCAGCACAAAGGATCTAATCTTTCCTGTTGTTAGTAACATAGCATGCAACTATACAGTCATTCAAAGTTCCAGCCTTCTAACTACAAAGTACTGACCTAGCTAAAATGAAAACTTCAATGAAACTTTCACGAGCTCAGGACCTAGACTATCTCACTGCAACTATGAGAACACAGTGACCAGCTTTTTCTGAAATAATCTAATTAGCAGACCTATTTTTCCATTTGCACTACTTCAGTGTTATGCTTATGTAAGGATGTGTTTTTTCTTCTCAGATCGGGTAACAAGACCTGCATGGAAAAATTCTGCATGTGTGAGAAAGAGCTTCTTTCATATTGTTAAATTCTGATTCATCCACTGACTTAAAAAGGAGGTTAATGTTTCAAAGGCTATACTATATCTAATTTACGAAAGAGACAGCTATGGGAGGGAGACTTCATAATTGCTTTTACTATGTGTTCTCACACACAGAAATTTTAAAAATCCATGTGTCTCGTTGAACTTCTTTGAAACTTTGGCTATGAATCTCAGAAGTATCCTCTTAGTATTTGACAGGTGTTCAGTGTTCTACATGAAGATATATCCTAGAGAAATGAAGCAATAAGTGTTTTCATTTCTTTTTTTTTTTCAATTTTGAAGCTTGTTTTTACTCTCATAAGTAAATGTTTTCCTCTTGTTTTCTAAACTGCCAAGGGATAAAATAAACCTCCATGAACTAAAAGAAAACAATATAGCTCCTAAGAGGCTGTTTGGTTTTTGTTCAGACTCCTAACAGCTGCTACATTCTTCACTTGCTCCGGACATAATATGGCCATGTAAACATTTTAATAAAGTTCCTTTTTCTTGAGCATATGTTTGGTTTCAGATTTTATTATAAGACTATCATTCTTCAATTTTAGTTTATTTGTTTTAGTTTATACTTACCTGAATTGATAAAATTGTCTTTTAAAAATCAAGAAAGTAACAAACAGTATTTTCTGCTTCACTGTATCCGACATAGTTGTTTCCAATAAATATATGTATCTACTGTAGCTATTAAATTTTTGTGAAGCAACAGTAGAAAAACTCAGATCCTATTCTAGAGTACTATAGAATAACTGAGGTTGGAAAATACCTACAAGATCATCCAGTCCAACTGTTTGTCTATCACTAATAGTTCTCCCTAAAACTGTCATATTTGTCTCTATGGAATTTGTAATACAACACTTGAAGAAATGTCTCAAATTTACCTGCTGCTTATTTTCTCAGCAGAAATGGATTATGGACTGATTTCTTACACGATTATTTTGTGCTAATTTGTGGGATTTCCTTCCTGTTCTAACTTACTGTTCTAATACTATTTCATAGTATGTCACCCTACTCATCCTTCTACTCTGTAAAGCACAGTCTGCCTTAGAGTATGTCAGTCTTGAACTTGGCACATTTTGGAGCTACACTTATTAAAGAATAATCTTTTGCTATAGATGAGTTCACATGATATAAATGAAAAACAAATGGTATAGGATGATGCAAATAATTTGTTGGAAAGCCAGGTAGATACTATATAATGAGTTCTACATAGGGGGAGAAAGTAGTTCTTCACTTTCATCCAATCCTATTTTAACATATTGAAAACTCAGACCTTATCAGCTTGCCTCTCAGATTTTCCACTTCAGTGATGCTATGTTCCACAAGAAATGAAGTCAGTTGTTGTACTGTGAACTTGATTAGGAAGTCTCAGAGCTGCTTTCTTCCATTCACAGATGCCTCACTTGTGCTTGGGGGTGCCTTGCTTCTCTTGAGGTTGGCTATTTTTATGTGAGCCCTTATTTCCTTTATGATGAGTGTTTCTGAAATAAGGAAATTGGGTGTATTGTATCTGTGAAACTGGGAAGCTTTCAAGACTTGTTTGTTTCTGTCCTAACAACAATAACAGTGCTCCAGTATGTTATATGGTAGCTTAAAAAAAAAAGGTTTTTGATAGTATTCCATCATCATTTTATTGCTGAATCTTTAGTAGCATTTGTAATCTCTCTTGTCATCAGATAAATTTCCAATGGTAATTCATTTTTATTCCTGCTAGAAACCAGGAGAAATATGAGATACAAATTAGCTACCAAAGGAACCACCTTAAAGACATGTTCTCCCTAAGCTAAATTAGCTCCAAATTAATACACAATTTTAAATTGAAATATGAAACTTATTTTTTGATAACTGTGATAAACTTTTACAGAGGAAATGGATAGCTGAAAAACAACTTTAAAATTTTGCAGATTAGTCATCTTATTTTTCCCATCTTTGCGAAGCTGGTTTGATATCTCCAGTAACTGTTTTAGTGTTACTTTTTTGGGGGGGGAGGGGTAGCAGAGTAGTAGTGCATTGATATGATTTAAAGCTAAAGCAAAAGGAAAGTGAGGAAAAACATTTATATTGTGTAAGACTATAGTGCATCTTTAGAGAAGGTTAGACTGCTTAGATGAGTTGGTTACAAGAGTTCCCCCAATGCAGTCACAAATGTGAATCCCCTGTATGAGTAGGGGCATATTTCAGTAATAATTAATACACCAGTTTATTATATGCAAGCTCATTATTTTGAGCAAGATTGTGGTTGAATTTAGGGTAAAAAAGCAATGGAAAACTGTTGTCCATCTTTGAACTTTCACTCAATTCTCAAGTGACTTTAGGGCTGGTTTTCTATACCTCTAGCAGACAAAGGGGATTGATATTTCAGATTTAGCTTCTATCCTTCCAGATCTTTAGAATAAGAAGGAAACGAGGTAAAATTGATATACTTTGTTTATTCAGAGTAGTAACACTGTGAAAGATGATGTTTCAGAGAACCTTTTATTATTAAAAATAATCTCTCTTCTCTGCTCAGTCCCATGTATGTTGCATTGTAGAAAATATTTTATGCCTAAGCCTGCACTGATTTGAATTGTTTATATTGTTAAGCATAAAAGACTGGTTTATACATAGATTTGGGCAACAAAATCTGAAGAAATGAAATGTATTTCTCAAAAAGGATATTTCTGCCCTTTCTAATAAAAAGGAGTGACTTCATATCTTTCAATTGCTAACAGATTATCAAGATGCCATTCCCCTTATAGTGACAAAGACTTTTTAAAACAAATCAGAAGTAAAAGCTTGGTAAGTACATATTTCATATTTAAAACTACTAAATGACTTCATTGTTCTCATCAAAACCTAAAACTTCATCTATTAATTACTTCTGCAATAAGAAATGTATATTGCAGAGCTTAGGACTTCTGATGTTGAAGTTGCCATGTATACGCGTGATATTTCACCATATCTGCAGTGCATTGTTCAGAGATTCAGTGCAGTATGTAACTTCTTTATAGCTAAGTATTTGCCTTTTCTTCTCTTGCTTAAAAATGCCTGATATCTCTGGGACTTTTAAGTTTAAAACTAATCCTGCTTGAGTGGACAAGTGTGAAGAGAAATATTTCTCAGAGGAAATTAGAAGAGCATAATAAGCACTACAAGTTAAGACACTAATCTGTAGTTCTCTCTAGTGTTCAAGTATTAGTCAGGATTTCTTTACATTTGTCCTTATTTTGTGGCCTTATCAGGGTGGATGTATTAAAATATTACTGTCTAGCATTTGGTTCCTAAAGGTAACTGAGAGATGAGAAGATTCAGAAAGAAAATTGCTAAGAAGAGGCATTCAGTAAATTTTTGTTCTGAAGATCTGTATTTGTTTCAAAACCACACTAGATACTGTAGGTGACATGAATTTTATTAATTAACAATTCACTAATTTAATAGTCTAAAAAGAGTATTTCTTTACTCTTAATGGAAGAAACTTTCTGAAAATTCTACTGCATACTTGTGTAGTAAAAATGTTAAGTCATGGCCTGAAACAGTAATTGAGCATCTGGTTGGAAGGCAGGGCCAACCCAGGGGAGCTCAGGTGCATGTAATGCAGCTTAGCCATCAGAAGGGGTGGAGCCAGTATCCTTCCCTTCCCATATTTTATTTAAGGGTTGGCAGTGAAGGTGATGGTTTCTCTTGCCAGAGATCCCTGTCTACCTGAAGTCTTTCAAAAGTAAGCAGCTCTTTTCCTTCATTTTTGTGTCTACTGCATTTGGGCTCATTTTCATTTAATGTAACAGAAGACTTTGCCATCTTGCTATTATTGTGGTACTTTCCATCCCATTATAGTATTGCAACATGGTTTATGATGGTTTTTTTTTAGGGCAGAGAGTATCTAGCAAATTGACTGAGACAGCATATCAACTCTATATAATACCCTAATGTTTTGTTTGCTTGTTTGTTTGTTTTGCATTTTTAATATTCTATCTTTTTGAAAACAAATGCACAAAAATAATATATCAAAAAAATTGCTCTTAGCTTCCTGAAATGATAATTTCAGGACTAGATTCAAATATAGTTTTAGTCAGTCCCCCAAGGCTACATTTCAAGGGGCTGGGGCAAATATTCAGTTCCTCATTGTCCCAAACTTTATTTCTTCAGATATTGCCGATACCACTCTTAATCATGAGAAAACAATCTATCATGGAGTAGCAATAAAATATTTACCTGCACCTGTAACTTCTGGTTCAGTATAATCCTAATTATTTTCATCCCCAGACTTTCTAATACAGGCTGCCAGTATGATGTAAATATGATGAATCCAAGAATGTTGTTTTAAAATATTAGATTGCACATTTCTCTCTTAGAGTATTTTCTATAACATTAAGAAACAATGTCAGGTATCTCAGAAGAAATAAAATGTTGCAATTTTTGGGTGTAAGTAAAAGTTGAAATGCAATGTTGAAGTTAAATGCAATGAGATAATGAGGAATACTGAAGAATAGCGTTGGAATATTATAATTTTAATTTGTGATTGTTTCTATTCCAAAAGGGCTTTCTTGTATTGACATTCAGAAATCAGCCTCAGGAGTTTATCTTGAGTTGGCAACAGAACTCATTAATTTGTAGCTGTGTGCTTTCTTGTTTCTTTCATGCAACAACTTGTCCATCATACCGTTTTGCTCTTATCTTTTACTCTATTATGCATAATTGTATTTTCTGATCCCCTTCTTTGTATTTCATTTTCTCAGTTCTTATCCCAGTAGATTTATTTTGAAAATACAGGCATAGGTATGAGGAAAACAGCTTGGGAAATAGGATCCCTTGGGAGGGGAGTCCTCAGGAAATGAAATACTTTAGTTGAGACATAACAGTGAGTTGCTCACAGGATTTGGTGAATATAGCATGTTGATGGTTGTTTGCTGCTTTAATAGTGGTTCTGATTGACCTGTACTAAGTATCCTTACTTCCAACATATTTGAAGGTAAAAAAAGAATTCTTAAAATACAGTAATAGCAGAAAGATACTTGAATTGTAACTTAAAGGTTTTTCTTTCACTAAGGAACACAAATAGGTTTACTGTCTTCTTTGGCTATGTTTCAACAAACTTTGCACAAATAATAAAATCCACTCCTGGGTATTAAATTAGCATATATAACTGAAAAGACTGTGTGACAGCTAGACTGGTTGATGGGGAAAAATAGTTTTGCTAGCTGAAAAGAGGATATCAAAGTGGTGAGATAGCAAAATGAAATACAGGTTGTACCTTAGCTGTTGGCATTGTAACTCGCAGGACTGAAATTAATACATGTAACCTGATGGCTCTTTATTGCACTTTTTTTTTTTTTCCTCAGTCAATAATATATAAACAAGATCTTGCCCTTTACCTGGACTGAACTAAATAATTGCCAGATGTGTTATGTGTTTGTTGAATCTTTGGTTTAAATGAAACAGTGAATCTATACAAATTGTTCTGGCTCATCTGCACTAAGTCTTAAAAACTATCAAGAATATATACTTATATTCAAACTAATTTATCATTTGCCTGTAATAAATGAGTACAAAAGTACTTTGTTTTCCAGATATCTAATGCATTAATCTGAGGGGGTATATTATAGAGACACTAATAGCCAAATTCAGTGGTATAACTTTGGATAGGATTGTACAGGCTATAAGGTTGGAATGAACCTGAGTTTTAGTGTCTTCAGATTATATTCTACCAGGAAAGCATGATAACAAGCTATTTGTATTAGCACAGTAATGATGCATTTTTCACAAAGATACTGTGTGTTGATTTCACTTTACGTAGATCTTATGCATAGTATTGGATGGTTAATGCTACCCAATAGAGATAGGGGTAACACCCATTTAGTGTAATGTAATTTTTTTTATTCAACAGAAAAAGATAATATAAGCATACAAGCTACTGTGAGAACAACACTTCTCAAAATGAAATCTTGTGCATTTCATCTTTACAGTTGAATCACACTGAACTGGAATAGAAAAAACAACTCTAGTGGAGAAAATAATTCTCAACACATTCATGATGTGAAGCTCATACACAACTATTGTATAATGTATATAATATTATGCTATAATGTGCATCTGCATACCTATATCAGCTGAGAATATATGTAAATTCAAGTAAAATAGGATTTTGCATCTGATCTTATATGCCTAGTTCTACTATTAGATTGTTCACAGCCCTTTCTGAAAAGGCAATTAAAAAATTGAAGGTCAGTCACTCCTGGCTTCAGCGCTCTGGCATTATTTTTCATGCCCTCTGACAAACTTGCTGAAACTCAGCTCTCTTGAGATATATCTGCTGATTTGACTGGTGGCCCAAATTTAATATAATCTGATTTTTAGAAACTTTGTTTCAAACTATTGGATGAGGAGTCCAATCATAAAAACGTGTAGCTAGTGAACACTACAGTTCTGAGACCTTATACGTTCTTGTTTACGTAAATTTTTCACATTTCTGTACTAAACTGTACTTCAGAAGCTCTGCAGAAGTGCTTTTGTTTTCATGAAAGAAAAACTGATTAATATCATTCTGTAACATCTTGAATGCATCCTTAAGACTACTGAAGAGCCTGCCTCCTTCATTTCTTAGTAGTAGGTAGAAAAATAGGCTTATTTTCTACTCTTTCCCAATCTGTATTTTCTTCCTTTATGTTTTGACAGACAAACTAAATGTTTCTCTTAGTCATTTATTATGACTCAATTTCAGATGCAGGTTTTCTTGCTTGATTTATTTTATTGCACACTTTGGTATTAATGGATTTTCATATAAACCTATGCTTTTTTTAACATTGTAAAAATAATAAAGATGACTTATAGGAGTCACTTTATTTGTTGCAGAAGGAAAAGCATCATTCGCTTGATGTAGCTAGAAAAGGTCAAATAGGAAGCTTTCTTATAACAGCAAATTTTTCTCTGATTATGCCATAGTGGAAAAAAGAAAAGGCAATTGACATTTACTCACCCTGATACTCAGACAAAATGACTACTTTCCTCATATCTCTTCTGCACAATATTTAAAGCATAAGTGGAAATGGCTTTTGACAAATCGCAAGTAACTCAGCACACATTAATACTAATTTATGTGAATCATGTATAATATAACTTACACTGGGATTGTTGAAATTTTATCAGATCATCACTCTCTGAAGGTCCTGGATAATATATTGACCTCCACAAGGAGAAAAAAAAAACAAAAACCCACAACTTTAAATACAGCTTATCTGGCACTTTCCCATTATGAAATAAGCAGCTGCATTAACTGCTTAACAAAGATTCATAATACACTGGCTATTCTGCTTTGTTCAGTGTAAGTAAGAATGAATCCAAAATGTCAGATGTAAAGTCTTGCACTGCTCATAACTTTATTGTGTAAACAGTCTTTCACCCACAGATGCAAACAATACCAATTACTCATACTTTATGGAGTGTTAAAGACGATGTTTGAATCCAAGTGTACCTTCAGCACATTTCTTATTGAAAGTGAATTGACTGAAGTGTAGAATTATTCTGCTCTTTGTGTATGTTTATTGGTTGTCGAGGTCTTCCATAGCAGAAACATCTCTGCAGAGAACTGTTACATCTACATAAAAAAAATCTACTTCATGTGAAGTTATATTTAATCTAGTGGCTAGTAGAATATTTTTAACTCTTTTTGTTCTGAAATGACTCAGTTCAATTATTTATCTGAAAAAAAAAAAAAACAACAGTTCCTAGATTTTTTTCTTTTCTAATGTTACTGTAAAACATATTCTGACCCAAGTTCTCCTTCAAAATTATACCACTGTGTTTCTTAGATAATATGAGATTTGACATATCGTTTTTACAATGGGAAGTACTGAATTCCTATTCATTTTACAATCATTTCATTATTTCAAAGATTTCTAACATATTAAACCATTTGTTTGTTCCTTTGCCACAATCAAGAACACCGTGGCTCACACTGCTACCAGTGTACCTGTCTAGAAAGCTATCAGATTATTTTCACTGCAATCACAGAACTTCATTGTATCTGTGTCTTTGGTAGCAGGAACTAAAATGTTTTGGTTTTTTTTTTTCACTGGGGAGGTATTTATCTGCAATAGGGTGTCTTTTGGCAGCAGAATTTGGAAGACTGTTGTCTGGGAGACAAGAAGGAAAAACAAGTATAGAAGCTATCTCATCAATAGCATTACTTGAAGATTTCTCAAGAAGAGAATAGCCAGCAGGTTGAGGGAGATGATCCCTGGCGAGGCTGCCTTTGGAGCTTTTACTTTTATGGATTTATTTTAATTACAGCTATTACACATTTAAAAAAAAAAAAAAGTAATGCTATACGTTGTCTTTTCTTTCTTCCACTAGGGACAGGTGTACTAAAGAGAACGTAACTTCAGTTTCAAAATCTTACTGAATGTGCAAAAACATTGAATAAAATGTCATGTAAAAACACAAGAGAAAAAGACTTGTTCCTCCTCTACTACATAATAGAGGCTGAATTAATAATTTAGAAATCTGAGGTCTAGAATGAAAACTAATTTCACTTTAAAACAGTGACAAAAGGTATGGGCAGATTGTGACTCTTTAGAACAAATAATGATAATGGTTTACAACTTCAAATGAGTTTCAAGCAACAGTTTTCATTTCTCCTTGCTTAAGAGTGAATTCTTCTTCAAACTGTGCCAAACTGTGTAGGAATAAAATCACATGCCACAGGATTCAGAGTTGACTCAGTGTGGATCAAAGCTATATTTTAATGTGTCCCAGAGCAAGAAATAGTGTATTCTTATATCATTTGCTGACAGTATATCAAAAGAATTTATATCAACTTCCTACTTTAGAAAATAACTAACTTTGTTTGACTGAGTACACTGAGTTATTAGTGAACGGACTTCAGTGTTCTTTCTGTTTTATGATAGTTAACTTGAAGCAGATGAAGCTTAGTTGATCATAGCTGAAATGGGAACAAAACAGATGATGAACATACAAGTCTTATATGTTTTGAGGTGTTAGGAGCATTTCTCAACATCTTCAATCAAATTATAACCTTTCTTTCTTGTTTTGAATTACATATTAGGCAAAGGTAAAACCAATCAATTGGAAATATATGTATATAACAGGTTCCTTTATTGAAGTTAAATGTCTCTAATGTATTTCTATTTGCTCTGTTTATAAGGTGGCATTTTTTGTGTTTTGTTTTGTATTGTTTGTAAACCTTTCCACTTTATCTATTCTCAACTTACATCCTCTTAGGTAGACTTTTGACAGAGTAGATTCAAGCTTCATCTTGTTGATAGATTGAATAAAGCAGCATTTTCATAAAAGATGGAACTTGCACTGATGAAACTTGCCTTTGAAATATTGCTGTATAAATAATTCAAAAGGTTGAACTGTTTCATTTGAACTGCTATGTCATCAGTTAAACTGACCATCGCAATCTTTTGCAGTTGCGATAAGTATTTATTGTTCTTTTTGCAAGACTTCTGAAACTGGAGACTTCTTAAACAAAACTTTCAGCTTCATGGAGACAAAGAATTATTGACTTAACCACTTACATTCCACAATACAAAAAAATTTAATAGGATTTTCATTTTAATTTTTCATTTTATAAATAATAAAAAGTTCTTTAGCAAAGTATTAAATGTAAAACAAACTTGGTAGAGTGTGTCATCTCTGTCGTGACATCTGCATTCAGCTGGCTATCCTCCTACCCTACTGGTGTCATTTTATTCACAGCTGTAAACTCACTAGGTGTTGATTCTATAACACTCCTCCCTTATTGTTCACACCCCATGAACTATTTGACATGATGTCCATCATCATCCACTTAATAATGACATAAAATTTGGTTTCTGATTTGAAGTTTATTGTCCAGTTGATGAGAACTTCTGGAAAGCAATATAAATTCTTCAGAATAAGAGCCAATGCTTCTATGTTTTCTAGCCACTGTGAAATATTGCAATCATGTTCTGCCCGTAAGCCAAATACTGACCAGAGTGGCTGTCATCCACTGAGCTTAGCGTTCTGTCTTCAGCTCATTTGATTTAGTGTCATCACAGAGGAGTCCTTTGCTAGAGAATGTTTGTTACTGTTTTCATTAAGAATCTTTTGCTTTCTCCTTTTCTGCTGGGAAGATTGAAAATTTTTTGTTCAACATTCTTTGTTTTGGAACTTCTGAGGGTGAAATTAGCAAGCATATATGTATGTATATTTACTTAAGATTTAATGCTTCAAGTCACTCCTGTATAGCCTAAACCAGTTTTGATCACTGAGTTCCATAAAAGGTGGGCAGTCTGCTAGACAAATCATTACTAAGAAGCCTAGTGCTTACTCTACCTAATTCTGTACTTAAACCATTCCATCCCTTGAAATTCATGCATTTTTTTTTCCTTTCTTTTCCTATGTATAGTCATTGTGATTGTGAACACTTTGAGAAATGTAAAATGAGAGGTCTTCTCTGATTATTTACTTTGAGAATCTAAAGCTCAAGAGAACACTTGGTCTGTATTGATTCCCTGAAGGAAGACCAAAAGTAAAAAAGAAAACTCAGGTGATCTCACCTGAGTTATCTTAACCTGTTCAGTTAAAACAAATTGCACGGCCTGAAGTAGACTCTAGACAGTGTTTTTTCCGTATTCTGATTTTCTATAGATGACAGCATAAAGAGTGTTAGCTGAGCATAAAATTAAAATCAATCTTGAATTCTTCCCTGTATCTTAGGGGGGTGTTGTGCTTTTCTTATTGCTTTCTTTTCTGTGTGGTTCATGTACAATCAAAAGGATTGTCTGGCACCAAATTGGTTTTACGATCAAAGAATTTACTCTGCATTTGCCTCCTGGCTGCCTAGCATGTTCCAGCTTATTTCAGTGTAGTTTAGCCAAATACGACTCATTTTTGGTTTGTTCCCTCTCTCCCTCTTCTTGCAGAAATCAGTTTAGGGCTTAAAGAGCGCTTATCTATGTTCTGTCTTGCAGCTGGAGTTGCACTTTCTGTCTATTGATGGTGAACAGAAAAGATCTTGAATGCAGGAATCCATTTCAAATATTTCTGTGGAGAGCAATACATGAAATCACCGGTATACCACTCATTCCTTGTACCTAACTAGGTTTTGTAGAATCTCAGACCTCTAAAGGACCTGTCTCACTCATATATCATCCAAGAATTTTCTTATCTCTTCTGCAGGCTTTCCTCTGTTCTAAGGAAATACACCGTGCACTCTGACAGCCTGAATAAGGCAAGGTTGATCACAGCTCTACATCCAAGATTCACCAGTAGTAAGGCTGAGCACATATTTCTGGTAGGCACATGCAGATGGAATAATTGTATGCATATAAATATATATGTAAAAATAGGTTTTTTACCATACCAATCAGCATGAAAGGATGTACAGAGTACTCGAAGGAATACAGGAAATGCCAATGGCCTCATCCTGCTGCCCACTCTGGCTGCATTTTGTGGAGCTGCACTACCAGAAATATTTACATTCATATGTACATTGTGGATACCTTCAGTAGGGAGGCTCAGATATTTGATGTCTCCAGTGTCTACCCTGAATCTCCTTACTTTTAAATGTTGCCTGAGGCCACAGCTTCACTTCAGACTTCTTTCTATAGTGATTTATGTTAACTTGTCTCACTTCAATTATATGAGGAAGAGGAGATTCTTTAATATATGTACATCTAATGACGTGATTAAGGCAAAACAAGTCAAATGTTTGTCCAACCAGTTTATGACAAATCCTAGTCACTAAGGGAGATGGGGAAGAGAATACAGGTGATAGAAAAGTGATAAGAAATAGAAGCAAGGAGTCTTTGTAGAAAGCAAGAGAGAGATAGTCACAACCAAGGGCTCCAACTTTGCTCATGGTTCGGACATTAATTTTCCACGGTGATGGGCTGTTGGGAGTTGTGTTGTTCTGTTGTTGGAAAGTAGTAGTCACCAACTGTACAAATGTATTTGTAAGTCTAAAGTGATCAAGTCAGCTCTCTTCAGAGTGACAATTTCTGGCTTTTGAATCTCAGCAAGAACTCCTTTGTTCCCATCTTCCAGGCCTTGCAAATTTTAACTTAGAAGATAAGAGAAAGCAAGGAGATGACAGTTATATCCATCTTCACAGGGAGTATGATATCATTTCTCAACCTCCAGTATCAAGCTGGAGTCATTTGCTCCCAGGTCCAGTCTTCAGCCATTTAACGCTCCTGAGAACTCCCTTTCAAAGGCAAACAGCTCCAAATAAATGCTTTCAAATGTAAAATTGGCCACAAAATGTTGTTTGTTGCCACCCTGTGACACCCACCACTCACCTCCTGAATAAAACAGTCTTATTATACACACACGCGAGTGCACACACACACACACAAAAGCCTCACAGAAGTGAGATTTGAGGGAAAAACTAGACAACAGCAACAGCAGTTGTCTTTCACAGAACTTTAGCTCATTAAAAATCAATAGGACTTGCTTCATAGAGAAGGATTTTCAGCAAGTTAGGTAGAAACTGTAGCTAGGGAGAATAAATAAAGCATTTATAAGGAATGGTTCCACCTATTTTGTCTATCTAGTAACAACTAACATCCATGAAAATTCATTTCCAGGTAGTTATTCTGGTGATTTAAAAAGGTTTCAGACTGATTTTTGACACAAAAATCCTTGAAGAAATATAGAAGGGCCTTTATGCAAGAGAGTTAATCACACAACAATCAGAAATTGAGATCTATTTAATGTCAATTGTGCATCATAAACTTTCCTTTAGGAAAAATAATTCTCCCCAGTGACTGTATATGAAATGTGCACCACTTATTTTCTTCAGATTATTTTCATAGATGCTGATGTATATTTCAGCTTTTATAAACCCATGTGTGTTTATAGTGCTTTTCTAAGTTCTGCTTTAAATTCTCTCTTGTGTAAATCCTACTCCATTTATCACAATTTTTATTAATGAAGATACTTTTAGAAATTTTTCTTTAGCTGTGTAAGTCATTTATATAAAATTTTATCTAGATCTCAAAAGTGACTGGAAACATTTTGACAGAAGTCTTCTGAATAGTCTAAGTCAGTCAGTAAGAATTTCTCTTCTGTGTCTCATAAAATCCAAGCAACGTTTTTATCCTAAAACTTACGCCAGTTCTCTTGTTGCACTTGATCTGTCCCTTTCACTACCACATTGTTTACAGTGTCTAGTGCCTTACCACGAGGTCATCTTTATCCATGAAAAACTGTGGTAGCAATGTGGAGACAAAAAAATATTTTATTTGCCTTTGAATGTGAGTGTCACCTGTAGGAACTGCAAACAAGCATTGCAGTGTTACCGTATTGCTGTATTTGCAGAACAATTTATTCTGCCAACTACAGAGAAGTAAACATTGTACTTTAGAAGAACATAAAGGGGGGAAAGGGGGCAGATTCTACTATAGTAACCAGAAAGAAAAATATTTTTTCAGTATAAAACTTCCTGGTAACTCCAAAAATCATGAAACTTAGAGAGATGTTCTACAGAGGCTATTTTTTGATAAGCATCACATTACAATTCTGACACTGCGATTCGAGTGACAGAACTCTAAAACTGATTTGTATCCCTGCTTTTCTCTACAACTTTAACCTGTGTACATTATAAGAGTTTATTTCACAGTCATAGCAGCAGTCTTGAGATGGATATCACCACACATTATTATGTAGAATATTTGATGCAAAAGTTTCCTGGAGCTGCCACCAGCTTTCAATGATATGTCTGCTCTCTTGACTCTTAATGTCCTTTAAGCCTGATATTATCTGATAACTTCAACAGGTCACAATCTTTTTGGGGAAATAAAGAATATTGTTATCTTTGCTTCTCCATTAAGGTTGTTACAGTCAAGAGGTTTTATTTAGACACCTACTTTGTAATTAAATATTTCTATATAAAAAGTAGAAGTGAAGGATTATCGTTAAGTCATAAACAGGTAAATACATCCTGTTGAAAATGTTGACTGTAGATAGATTAAAATACTGTAAATGAAGGCGTATTGCTCTAAATATTGCATTCTTTTCTATGGACTGAATCTTTTTTCTGCTAGTGGTTTTGGGCATGTTGCTTCAGGAACACAGACATAGATGAGACCCATATTCTCTCTCATTTGCAATTCTTCCATCCTTGGTTTCAAGCAGCAGATGTTTTGGAGGAAATGTTAAACTGAGCTACCCACAGAGACTGTTTCTTTCTAATCCCAGTGAGTGTTCTTAAAGAGAAGAAACTACCACTCGAGTAGCCCAGTATCAGGCTTTTCCAAAGCTTTCAGAAAAGCCTTAATGCTTTGGAGAGCTGACTGATCTGCCCTGAAAGATGCCAGACATCAGCTTAGGTCTTGGCCAGTAATAAGACATGTACAAAGGATGTTTAAAGTACAGTCAGTACTGCAACCAGAGTGATAGTAAGCTAAACTTGACCAAATGAAAAAGAAAATAGAAGGATCATTAATTTCTACTGTCAGAAATAATAAGTGGAATAGCTAAAACATCATTTTAAAGTGCAAAGTGATGAATCTCTCTAATGCTATCCTTTCTAAGTAAGATTTGAAATGTTGTAGCAAAGCAGTAGAGTAGATAATATCTGTTCCATTCCTTCCATAGAAGGAGAAAGCCCAAGAGAAATTCTGTAGTATACTTAAACCTCCTAACACCAAAGTGAAAAGGGAAATAAATGTACTTTTCCTCACTGTCACTTTGTTTGATCTGCTGCTAGGAAGCAATATTTTTGGAGAATGTGCTATAAAATATGCTTTAAAATGTAACAATGACATATTTTGCTGATATAACTTAATCTTGCAGATCAAGATGAAGAACCCTGTACCAGGTTAAATCTTATTTAGATTTTCTGTGACTTTATACATTATTTTATAGTTTAAGTGCAGGCTTATGCCAAGTAGAATTTTCTGTAACACGACAGTGATGTATCGTGACAGTTACTGTGCTGTATATGATATTTAATCTAATTGTTGGCTTTTTCTTTCTTGAACCAACTGTTAAAGGCACTTCAGGCACTAATTTAACTCTCCTTTTGTGTGGTACCTTGCATTAGCAACAAAGTAACCTGTTAGTCTTACAAAGTATAATAACAAGCTGCTGAAAACCATAAGATGCCCTTATAAGGGAAGGAAGAGTAAGTAAACAAAGCAAGTAAGAATAACCAAGCAGTAGCCCCAAGAAAAAAGGCTTAAACTAAGGTTAAACTTAAATTCAAGTTTTAGTAAACTTGTATTCTTATCCCAACTCAGAGTGTAGAAGACTTAAATATATACCAAAAACTTTCTTACTTTTTTCCTTTAGGTGTTGATAGGTTTAATTTTATTATAAAGAATATATATATATACTCTTTTTTCTACAGGAAATTGTGTAAGTTACAAAGTAGCAGGCCTAGCAGGACTTTTTATTTTAACAAGTCAGCGTGGAATGTAGACCTTAATAATCATTTTGACTGTGCTTTGAGGATAGCCTTACAGGTCACTGAATGCATTTCACTAACTCATCACAAACTACAATGACAGCAAAGTCATCTACTGTTTCAACTTCACCCAAAATAAACAGCGTGAAGAATTCAAACACATGTTTCTTGTTCACCCCGAAGCTTTCAGTAAATAAATAAATAAAAATCAAACTCTTTCATGAGTTTTGGAAGGATGTTTACAGTTCATCACCTAGATCCAGAAAGGTTGAGGAACTGGGCTTATTTATCTTGGAGAAGAGAAGGCTCTGAGGAGACCTCATTGTGGCCTTCCAGTACTTGAAGAGAGCATATAAACAGGAGGGGGAAAGGCTGTTTATGAGGGTGGATAGTGATAGGACAAGGGGGAATGGTTTTCAACTGAGACAGGGGAGGTTTAGGTTAGATGTTAGGAGGAAATTTTTCACACAGAGTGGTGATGCACTGTAACAAGTTGCCCAAGGAGGCTGCAGATGCACCATCCCTAGAGGCAATCAAAGCCAGGCTGTATGTGGCTCTGCGCAGCCTGGTCTAGTGGTTGGTGACCCTGCACATGCAGGGGTGTTGAAACTTGATGATCATTGTGGTCCTTTTCAACCCAGGCCATTCCATGATTCTATGATTCTAGATATGCTTTCATCATTATTGCTGAAACGTAACTATTTTATATGTAGCTAATAAGTTCTATCACTTCATACTTATATGTAGATACTTCTTGAAACAGTGTTTTGTTATTTCTTTACAAAGAAATACAAATGTATTGAACAGATGTAATGTACAAAGCTCATATCCACCTCCTAACTACATTTAGAAGTTTTCCAAAGAGGTTCCTCCATACATTTTGGTAGAAAATGCAGGAACAGATCACCTAATTTATGAAGCTAATGGGCCAAGGCATCTTTTTGATCCCTTGTAGAAAATTTTGGTTGAAATTTCTATTTTACTTGGCTTCCCATATCTATTTCTTCCATAGAGAAGAAGCACATAGTATTGTGCATGATACAAGTGAAGTTTTCATTCTGAAGCACTTGCACTATAGTTTGCTAGACTCTGGCAGAAATTATGATGATTGACTGGGATCTAGCATAGCTGTGCAAGAATCTCACTCCATCAATGTAGAGATTTCTGCTCACAGCATGCAGAGAAATAAATGTGAATATAGCAAAACTGAATAGCAAAAAAAAAAAAAAAAAAAAAAAAAAAAAAAAAAAAGATATCAATTTCTATTTTCCATCAGATACACTATTATTTTATCTCAGATGCTTTAAAAATATTTATTTCCTGTTCATATTTATTTCCTTTAAAAAAAAACCAAAAACTTATAGAAATTGACTGTAAAAATAATGCAACTGGCTTGAATGACTTATGTGTCACAAGAACAAAAGCAGTTCTCAAATTGTTCTTGCTGTAGTCCTCTAATCCCTCTGTCTAAAGGTAGAGATTGTTTGAAACGACAGACCATGGAATTCTTGCCAGTAAATACAAGTGTCAATTTCAGATGTTCAACTGGACCAGTCTGTCCTGATCTGTACATATACTTTACAAATATCAACGGGGATGTTAAGAATTTTCAGAACATATTGTTGATGTAGGTCACTTAATCTTTTGGACGTTTCAAATAAAATTTTTCAAGGTTTATAGCTTTAGGATTCTACTTATCCTACATGAAGGAATTCTTTCTTATCGCACAGGCACAATGCCTTTTTAAATTCATCAATTCTACATTTTCTTAAGTAAGATAAGATAACAACAATGAGACTAATTTTTCATGCCCCTTTGGGGATGCTTTGGACTGTTGAAAACAAGAGATAAGATCACTGGCTTCACCTGGAGATTACATTTACTTTATGTATATGCAGAAGAGACTCATGAGAGAAGATAGTATTTACATTCTGGCATGTTAATGAGTTTCCATCTTTTTTTTCACCTTCTCTTTCTCCTTGTTCACTCTTCTAATGATTTTTTTTTTCTCCTGTTGAAAGGTGGAGAATGTATATCAGCTTCTCTAGCATTGCAAACACATGTGCGCAGTAATGAAGACTAGCAATGTCTTTGAGGTGAGTGGACTTCTCTGTACATCCATTTCTACTCCTCGGAGGGAAACTTACCTCATATTTTTAGCCTAGCAACCACCTCTACTAATACCCCCTTCCATCCCTGCAACCTTCAACTTTCATAAGTACATCTTCTCCATATACTATTGTTTTCACAAGGCTTTTGGTTTTACTCAACCTTACTAATAAGTTAGCTATTACTAATCATTTAATCACCCTTTATGTACTATTCTCTCCATCTGCTAATTTATGGTTCTTGTTCATATCTACAATCTTGGAACTATACTTTCAAAATGATTTCCTGCTTTGAATGAAGAGGAAATTTTGTTTTGACCTTTTTTTTCAGTAGTTATATTTTTTTCCTGACATACTTTGTAAACACCTCAGTCAGCACTAATTATTAAGTATGTAGTGTTTAGAATATGCTCTTTTCTGTGCTAGAATAATTTCAAAGCAAGTGCTTAATTTATATTTCTATTGTTTTGCAACATTTCCCTGGCTCTGTGCCCACTTAGATGAGAATGTTTAACCCTTTTATTCAAATTTCATTATTTCTAAAGTTTAGCAAACCTGATTTGTTATTTCCACACATAGAAAACTACAGAAATGCTTTTTTTCTCTTATCCTATAACCCACTCTCTTTATGTTTTTTTTTTTCTCAAATCTTATAGCTGCACAAAGGATACTGATCATCCTCATTAATTTAGATTTGTGAGGGAGATATTTTTTCTGACAGTGTTGTTTTTTTACTACTTGTTTTTCTTACCAGTGGTACTATTTTAATACTTGTATTTTCATTGTATTGAATGCAGCTTAGACCTGAGCTACAAATAATTATTTTCAAGCTTGCACCCACAAGTACCACCTCTCAACGTGGATAAATAAATAGACATCCAGCTATTCTGTGTCCATAGTCTGAATGGCTTGGATTAATGAATAATACTGGGGCTGATTGACATTCATCTTGAAACTAATTATTCTTGATGTGATGAAAAAAAAAAAAAAAAAAAAAGATGAACTTATGGAGACAGATAAACACTAAAATTTATCTAAGAGGACATTCAGATTCTGCAGAGAAGAAATCTGCATTAACTTTAATGATAACGAGTTCTCAAGGATTAGTAAAGTATTACAACAGCATTATAATTTGATTTAAAATTTTCTTCACAGATGTTTAGTAAAATAGTTTTTAAAGTCTGTGAACATAATAAGCTTTAATATTGGAAACAACTGTCAAATTATCTAATAGTTCTGTGTTTCTGTTCACAGGTTGAGACTCAGTTCTGAATAGAGAGATCTACAGTGTATCATCAACCTGTCCAGATATTATGATGTTAGCACATTTCATTAACTCAGTTTGTGGTTTTTTTGTTTGTTTGTTTGTTGCCTGGTATTGAGATAAATTGAAACAAATTTGGGTACAAGAAAAGCAATGTCATTTGGCCTGGAACACTAAGTTGGAAAGAGAAATGAGTAGAACCTCACCTTGCACTTTGTAAACCTGACACATAGTTCTGTTAGACTAGGCATTTAGTTGCCAAAAGTATGGTGACTACGTCTCTGCAGCAGTGTAGCTCCAGTCCCAAAGATTGGACAGACAAAAATGGAGATAAGGATGTAGAGTAGATACCATTCAAGATTGTGGCAGCTGAATGGGTATTTCTAATTTATGATTTCAAATGCATGCCCTGAGTTCTTTACTGAATCTTGCTGTTAATCATTTCTAAACAATTGACAAGAATACATCTTTTTCCAGTCTAGTCTGCCACGGGCCTTATGTGGCCTCTCTTCAGACATTGGATATTATGCTTTAAAAAATTACATTATTTTTCTAATGAATTGTTCTGTATTACCATTTGTAAATGAAAAATATAGAACTTGTAACAGCTAATGTTTGGTACAGTGCAAAAGTATATAAGGAAATTTTTCTTATATGATTTCCTCCTTACATATATACATATATATTTTCAATTTCATTCTTCTAACTTCCCGATCTTTTTAACTTTTCATTTTTTGTTCCTATCACCCAATCCATTTTAGGTGTGTCCTAGGGTCTAGGACTACACTGTGTGGTAAATAGAAAGTAGCTATGTTACATTGCTGTAGAGCTTTTACTGTCAGTGCATCAGATTGAAGCATGTATATTGACAGAGTATAGTGTTTTGCATCAGATCTACTCTCAAACAAGAGCATTATTTTCCTTCTCTTGCCTATATAATGCACAGTGAAAAAAATCTCTCCTAATTCAAGCTACAAAGTATTCTACCCTCTTCTCCTTGAATAGTTTTTGGACCTCTTCTGTCTTCCATTCTATTACTTCATACTATATATCTTTCTCAGGGTCCCAAGTTTCTCATTTCTACTGGTAAAATTGGGAAATACTATAAATTATTAAATTGTAATAAATGCATATATATATATATGTACACATAGTTGACTAAGGGCATAGAACCTCTCAGGTGAGAACCTCTCAGGACTTCTGTATCTTAAGGGAAAAATTTACTGCCTTCAAAAGTTCATTTTAATATAAGTATTAGGAGAAAATAAGAGTGATCATGTAAAAATATTTTTTAATCTACATAGATTCTTCCTCTTCTGAGTGTGGAGTAGTTGAGTTGGAGATGATGAGGAATGCTAAAGATGATAAATAGAATAATTCTAGAATAATTCTTTGCTATTACAGGAGGGCTTCATAAAATATTTAAAATCTTTATACTGACCATCATACCAGCATGTTTGTTTTTTTTTTTCATTCCCCTTTCCTCTCCCCCCACTGATCAGTCATTCTGCCCTGAATTTAAAGCCTTCAAAGTGACTTGACTAAGCTCTAAATTCACTCTGGTACTCTGATTAGAGCCTTACAACATAATCACAGAATCTCAGAATGGCCAGGGTTGGGAGGGACCTCAAGGATCATGAATCTCCAACCCCTCTGCCACATGCAGGGCCACCAACCTCCTCATTTAATATTAGACCAGGCTGCCCATGGCCCCATCCAATCTGGCCTTGAACACCTCCAGGGATGGGGCATCCACAACCTCTCTGGGCAGCCTGTTCCAGCACCTCACCACTCTCTCTGTAAAGAACTTCCCCCTGACATCCAACCTAGATCTTCCCTCCCTCAACTTAAAAGCATTTCCCCTCATCCTGCTGTTTTAATATTCATATTGTACTCAGTTTTACTTTCCTTTTTCCTCTAGTAAATGTTATATAACTTTTTCTGATTCATCTAGTCAAGCATGTTTATTTAGTAAATGAGAACTAAGTGAACATTTGCAGTGACGTAGCTTGTCTTCCTAAGAAACTGGTATGCATGATGGGCCCTGTTTTCCTGAATGTGAATTAATACCTTCCTCTCAATGGAAAATAATGAAGTCATTCCTTATTTTGCTTTGCTTGCACACACAGATTTACTTATTAACGTATCTTTATTTCAATCTATGAGTTTTCAGACTTTGTTTTTCAATTTTCTCTCCCATCCCACCTGGCAAGAATGAACAAGTCATTCTGCGCATTATTTACCTGCCTGCTGGTATTGAAACTATAACACTGCAATGCAGTAACTTCTTACATAAGTACTGGAGGAAAAACATCAGCAGTGATAATTCTTATGATAAATGATTCAACAGGATATAAAACACTGACAATGTATTTTTACAGAATAAAATGCAAAGACTTGAAAAAGAAGCATGTTAGTACTAATACTTGCTTCTTGTCAGTTTCTTTTATGTTATGTGGCACTTTTAGTAGAGATATGGAGTCTTTTTAAACATCTACTTCTGCACTATCAAAGTCAGATACAGATTTTGACTATGTGGCTGTAACTATCATGTAGTGACAGTGACAACACTGGGCACTCTACTAGCTGATTGAGAAAATTTATGAATAAGAGATGGTGTTATCTTGCTTGTGTAGTAAATGAACGTGTCCTGAAATCAACCTTTCTTCAGAACAATTAATTGATTCTCTGGCTGCATTTATGAAGAAATGGCTTTACTTCTCTTATGCACATTAAGTGGAAATTTAAGAAGATTCTCAGAGAAAATCTCTCTAGTGTGGGAAAAAAAAATGACATCAGTCCAAAACCATCTGTCCCTGTGTCTTGAACACTGGAGAAGTAGAGGTCTACAAAAGTCTCTGTTCTTTATATGAATGCCTGGTATCAAGTGGCAATCATGTTTCTTCCTGTTCTGATAGCAGTATATCAAGTTTGATATGCAAAGTAACAATACTGTGTCTCCTGATGAACCTCAACCAATTCTATAGAAGCTCCTGTCATCCCATCAGCAAACCTGCAATGGAGAAATTAGCAGAAACAGTTACAGAACAAAACTAGTTTAACTGGAAGAAACAGCTATAATTAAGCAGGTTATAGTGTCAGGGGAGCAATAGAGGTTTTGTTTCTTGTGGTCTGGGTATTAAAATTGTATTGCTACATAAATTCTTTGACAAAAGGAGTAAGCTCATTTTGAAGCCTCTCTGTTATTAGAAGTATTAGTAAGGTATTTTCCACACAGAAGCCGTCAGAACCTTTAGGGTTGTCATTTGAAATTTGGATGAAATTATTTAATGCTGTAGCATGTTGATTCCTGTCAGCAGTTAAGCAGTTATAAACACAGATGTTTATGCATTCTTCTGTCTTCAACAGGAGGGGGAAAAGAACAGGAAGACCAAAATAGAAAAAACACGGGTCAAAATAAAAGTAACTTAGTAAGTCAGAGAAAATAAATGTAACACCAAGAAAAGGCAACAGCTTTCAACAAGCAGACCAACATCTCTGATCAATGGCTACCTTGAAAACAATATCCCCACCTTGAAAACAATATCCCCACATCTTGTTCTTCCTCTACCCCAGATTTTATTGCTGAGCTTGACATTAAATGTTATGAAATATTCCTTTAGCCAGTTTTAGCCAGATGTCCTGGCTATGTCTCCTCCTATATTCTTGCTCAGTTCCTGTCTATTTTCTAGAGAGAAGAGGGAGAGCAGGGTAGGAAAAGAAAAAATAAGAAGTCTTGATGATGGGTAGGCACAGTTTGGCAGTGGATGTGGTATCAATGCTGTTTTAGCCAAGAATACAAAACACAGTGCCACATGAAGAAAGTTAGAACCATCCTGAAATGACTCAGAAAATGTATTTACACAATTTATTTATAAATGTCTGTGTGACTCCTCTAGGCTTTATTATTTTCTAGGACAGCCGAGATAATGAAGGTGTTATCTGTATAATCCTTGATTCTATTCCTGCTGAAAACTCTGCTTACCCTCAGTGGGACCTTAAGATCCTATTATAACAGTAGTATCACATTAATATATATAATGAAAAATGTAAAAAGAAAAGAAACAATTTTTTTTTTGCTTGTTTTTGTTTGTGCTTATTTTCCACTCAGATTTTCTCTTCTCATTGCATTTGGAAATGTTTACTCTAAAGTACCTTAGCAGAAATTGTTTGCAAATGCTTTTTTTTTTTTTTTTATCCTTTTTGTCTATTTATGAGACCAGAGAATCACAGAAGCATAGGGACTGGAAGGGACCTCTGAAGAATATTTAGTACAGACTCCTGCTAATGCAGGTTCCCAAGACTAGGTTGAAGGCTGTTTTGGAATATCTCCAGAGAAGGAGACTCTGCAATCTCTCTGCGTTATCCTGTCCCAGTGCTTTATCACCTTTAAAATTCATGATGGCTTATAAAAGAATATTGTCACAACAGGATATATAGTGACAATGCAATAATATACTGAAAGCAAGAGGAACCTCATATTAAGTCTGTGACAAAACTGTTTGGTTGCTTCTTATCTGTTAAATTATAAGGAAAGAACTAGCTAACTAATCAAAATAAGGGAGCATTGCACTCCAACTTTGTTAACTATGATAAACTCTATTCAGATGTTGAGGAATACTGCTATTTTTCAACAAGAGTTCTCATTAAGCAACATTCAAGACCTGGGAATATTCCAGTAAACTTTGTGAGAGAAACTGGATATTTCAGATCACAATCTTGAAATAAATATACCAGTATGTTAATGATATATTTAGTTTAATTAAAAATACATTTAAAAACCCCACATAAGAAAACTAATATTTCAAAATACTAACAGTGGAAAATAAGAAATTGCCCCAGTTCAGAGCACCATGCTTTGTCATGCAGACAGATGTCTTGGCAAGTTGCATTTTTGGCTTTGCGTTGATAACAGCAAAATCAATAGAGTTATTTGTCAGCTAGGAAAAGTTAAGTTTTTTGAAGTTTTTATATAAAATAATATGCTATTGTGGAAAATGTCTCTCTTGTTGATCTAATAATTATTGTATATCTTGTTCTCAAGCACATTACTATTTGTTCTGTCTTTGTAAACTAAGATGGAAAATTTCCAAAACCTTAAGAAAATTGCCACAATCTGAGAAACGTGTAAATAATCATGATTGTTTGTAGTTCTTCAGAGGTCTTTAGGACTTGAAAGAAATTCAGAAATCAGAAGAGTAGGTAGCAAAAACTGAATAATATTTTAAATTTTTAGACAAATGTAAAAAATACATGGTTGAATGGATGAGACTATCATTCCAATTACTAGTGAACTTTTAAACTGAAACACAGTTGTTAAAATTCCTGGCAAAATTAATTTTTTATGAATGAAAACAAATCTCTAAATTTCTGCTTATGCTGCATAACTAGATTTTTGATTTTTTTTTTTTCTATTAATATATCTGCAATTACATCTACTTAAATTTGTGTTTCTTGGCAGAGGTTTCACTTTGTTATTTCTCATTTTATAAATCACAGAATCACAAGATTGGAAATGACCTTCTAGATTATCTAATCCAACCGTCCTCCCATTACCATTGCTACCACAAGCTACTAAACCATATCTCGTAGCTCCTCATCCAGCTGCCTTTTGAACACTGCCAGAGTCGGTGACTCCACCACCTCCCTGGGCAGACCATTCCAGTGTTTAATCACTGTCTGAGAGAAAAAGTTCTTCTTTATGTCTAACTCGAACCTTCTCTGGTACACCTTGCAGCCATTTCCTCAGGTCCTTTTGTTGTGTGGGAGAAGAGGCCAAACGCCTCCTCATCACAACCTCCCTTCAGGAAGTTGTAGAGTGCAATAAGGTCTCCTCTGAACCTCCTCTTCTCCAGACTAAACAATCCCAGCTCCCTCAGCCACTCCTCATAAGACTTGTGCTTCAGACCCCTCACCAGTTTCGTTGCCCTTCTCTGGACATGTTCCAGGGCTTCAATGTCTTTTTTGTAGTAAGGGGCCCAAAAGTGAACACAGTACTTAAGGTGTGGCCTCACCAGTGCTGAGTACAGGGGGATGATTACTTCCCTGCTCCTGCTGGCCACACTGTTTTTAATGAAGGCCAGGATGCCATTGGCCCTCTTAGCCACTTGAGCACACTGCTGGCTCATGTTCAAATAGACACAGACTATTGTGCCAGAGTCCTAATGCTATATAATCTGATCTTCTTCCACACTGAAAACCTTTTTATTATTGTAAGTTATAAGTCAAAGATATAATCCATGTATTATGGATGTGTGCTAGCACAGTACTACAAGGTAAAGTGTTATTGATTCAGCTTCTTCAGGGAAACATATTTTGACAGAGCAAATGATAAACATAAAGAGATATGATTCCAAATAACAAGGGTAAAGTTGACAAGATTTACATTTACATTTTAAAAAGTAGCTGCTGGAACCCAATAATAATAAGCAAGGGATTTAGCTTTGGAAATATAATGACATTAAAAAATATATATTCAGATTTACAATTTAGGTGTGCATGGAAACCAAGGACAAAATTGATTTTTTTACAACTCTTTTTCTGTTATATAAGCTCAATTAATAACTGAGTTTTAAGTACAATTATTCTAAACTATCTCATACATGTAATATATGTCAAAATGTATGATTACATGTTTTTACCTATTTCTAAAGTTCATTTATGTTGAACAGTCTTAAATATGTTGACAGTTATGCAATGTATTTCTCACATTTTGATGGTAGAATTATGATTTAGTATTGTGTCTAAACATTATGTTAAAAATACTCTAATGAACAGTTAGCAGTTAAGCAGGAAATGAAGTTGAAAATGTAGCTATGTAGAATTATGAAATATACTCAGAATCTATTGTAGAGTAGCATTTTCCCACTTGATTTCTCTTCTATGGGTGGGTTATTATGTGCATGATTATAACATCTCATATATCCTGTGGATACAGTACAAAACATGTTTCTGACAGAAGCTCACTAGGATACTGCATAGCTGTGGGAAAGCAATGAAGGCTAGCAAAGTGTGTGGAGATCTTCTGCAAAGAGACTGAGGAATCTACAAAAGCTGATTAAAAATATTTGAGAACACTCATAGAATATAAAAATGTAAACTACTACTAGTAGAAATCCAATATAATGATAGCTGTGTATCAAAAAAATTCACACTGATGAGATGTCCCTCTCCCTTTACTTTCTTCCTCTCTTTTTCTCCTTTCTTTCTCTCTTGTGTATTCCCTTCTCTCCCAACAAAATTATCTTAACAGAGTTTTACTCTAAACTCCCTCTTCCCACCCCCAGATATTCTGCAGAAAATGTAGTCAGATAACCTAACATTCAGTTTGGAAAAGTCTTTTGAGGACCTGTTTCCAGTGTTTTTTTTATTATCTTAACCTTATTATTACGAAAGTCCTACTGTGAGATTAAGGAAGCTTGAGGCATCTTTTCTTTTTCCACTATTTATTTATGTAGGTTATTTACTCTTCCAGATCAACATTCTACAAGCTTGTTCATTACTGTTTACAAGGACTTCATTTACGAGCCTTCTGAAGACTTTAGGATACTGTATTTGATAGATAGTAAAACATATCATAGTATTGCTCAGCACTTGTAAGTTACTGAGCCTCTTAATGAAGTTCAGTTTTGATGAAGACACAAGGAAAATTTGCCCTGTTATTTCTTCCGTAAGTGAATTCAAGATTTGAAAAGTCTAAGTGGTCAGTCTGGAAAAGATTTTTTTGTGGGAAATAAGAGAATGGAACACTTGAAAGTGTTAAGTAGCTAGGAAAATAATTGGAAAAAGGGAGGAGAAAAGGGAAAACAAGTAATAGAATTTAACTCAGGAAGATCCATGTAATTATCTGAATAATTTATTTGGAATTTGAGAGTAAAGTCTTTGATATATATATTTTTCACACTTCTAGAATATCTTTTTTCAAAGTAACCACAATGATCTACATGTGGGAACTGCTGAACCTCTGATTGACCACCTGAGGCAAGCAATGAGTCAGCCCTGGGAGCACAGGTGAAGACAATCCTCCTGTGCTATTGGAAGGGGTGGAGCCTGGCTCCACCTCTCCTAGACCCCACTTAAGAGCTGACTACCACTAGAGAAGGATCTCTTTTGGAGACTGTTCTTCTTGGAGTCTTCTCAGCAAGCTCAGGACAAGGGTAGGCTTTCCATCCATTCTTCTTTAGCATGATAACCTGTTTAGCCTAACTTTCCTTTATACTTCTTAATTATAATATCTGTATATTTGTTGATTACACAATCTATTTTTTATATCATAGAATCATTGAATAGTTAGGATTGAAAGAGACCTCTGAAGGACATCTGGTCCAACCCGATGCTCAAGTAGGGTTACCTAGAGAAGGTTACCCAGGATTGTGTTCAATCTACTTCTGAAGATCAAGAAGTCTACATCAGGAAATCTTTCTTCTTTTCTGCCTATGCATAAATAAGCCACAGTTTCAGTTAATGCATTCATTGAGCATTATGGAAGAGTGCTCATATCAGGTCTAATGAAACTGGGGTGCATGCAAGAAACAAAGTAAATGAAAATTTAGTTAATATGGCATCCCTACTTTACAATGTGTAGTATAGCTAAAACATAAATCTAAGTACAAAAAAATACATGTATATGCTGGGACATAGCATCATATCATTTTTGTTTCAATCCATTGGCAGGTATGTCATCCCTTTCTCAGCATCTGATTTAGAAATTAACATTACTTCCAAAAAGTTATGGCTCAATGACATAACAGAAACTTGTTATTTTACAGTAGTTGTTGTCAATAATTCTTAAAGCTTTAATTACCTTCCTTTTAAACTGGGACAAAGAGAAGGGAAAAACTGTTTGTTTGAGGGCACTGATTGTTGAGGTACTTCTTAATTCACCACTACTTCTGTGGTGAATTAAAAACAAACAAACAAACAAAAAAAAACCAAGAAACTATTACTACTAATTTCTTGTTCTCATCTGCAGATTAACATCTCTCCAGAAGTCATCAGAGAGAAAGAAGTTCCCACAACTTGGTTACGCTGTACTGAGCCAAAAAATCTAATGCTGAGTTACTAATTCATCATGAAGATGATAGACTTTCATAATGGATGTTTTCTTCATTGATTTGTGGATGCCACCTATTCTGCTGACAAGGAATGAGTTCTAGCACAGGTAAAATTCGACAATAGAAAAACACATCCCCTGTGTCTGCAGGGGTAATGCTGTCATGGTTCTATGTTTTTTGGTTTTCAGTATTCCACATCATAACATCGTGTAGTGCACTGGGAGTTAAAGTATTAATGCTCCAATTCCAGGTACCTATCCCTGTACATTATGGAAGTCATGGGATCTGATCCTTCCAGGTGGGGCGGTCACATACTGCCTCACAGTGGGTACTGGAAAATGCTTTCCTAGCCATTCCAAGCTTTTCAGATTTCACTCTGTCTCAGGAACTCTCTCTCTCCTGCCTTATTTGATTTATTAGTCTCAATTTTGATTAGATTGTATTATATTGTGTTATCTTGCATTCCAATATCATAGTTAGTAAGATAAGTTTTCCTCCATAGATTGTTGCTGCTGTTTTTTTCCCTTCCTTCCCATTTTGTGGGGCTGGGGGGGGTGGGGTAGGGGGCAGGGGCCTACTGCCCTCTGTCACAGATATAGACTGATCTAGTTAACTCCATGACAGATACCTAGCTTTCTCTGGAACTATTCATCAATTCTGTACATTGCCCAATTTTTGAATCAGGAACATAATGCAAGTCTTCATGTAATTATGTAGTATAGAACAGTTCTTACGTTACTGAGATTTAATCATAGTACAGTATGACACTGCACTGACTTCCCATCTTGGAAAATGTTGTAGGCAGTATAGGGCAGAATCTGACCTTCTGAAATCTTTTGAATCTGAACCTTTTGAAGTTCTTTGTTGCAAACCCTCACCCATGGCTACACCCGAGATCTGTTCTTGTATTTAGAAAGGCACTCCTTCATTTCAAATTGTGAATATAACAATTTCCTTAACACCAGGAAGTCAGTAATACTCAAATTCACTTCTAATTCTTATACTTACATGTATTATATAATTCTCCCTTATATTACCCTTTGTCTCCTGGTGGTTTGAATATTATTTATAAGTAACATTTTTTAGGGATAAAGCCTTTGGATCAACTTTTAAATATGTCTATCTTATTCATTTTAAATTTAATTACACAATATTAACAAAAGATATGTCAAAATTTACAATGGAAAAATTCAGAACTGGATCTTGTGACATATGTTAGCAAGTATTATCAGAAGCTTGAATACTATCTTAATTGGCACAGATATAATATCATTAAGAGTCTTACATGTGCTTCAGCTATGTATTCATGCAGAGGATAAATAGCAATATCACCTGTCAAGTGAGTAGGGTATCATAAGAACTTAAAATAAGCCATTTTTTAAATAAGATGTTATTCAAAACCACTGTAACATGATAACACAGGCGTGATAATGAATTTATTCACCTTGATTTGCCTTATAATTAAAGACAGGTTAGTCAAAACCTTGGAAATATATACCTTCAAAAACGTGAATAAAAGTTTGAGAAAATTTGCCTTAATTACACCTAGGCATATCTTGCTTTGTATTATGGCTATAGACAATTAAACATATGTGGTGGTTTATAGAGAGATTCATAAGATAGCTATTTAAACGTAAGCATGTATGCGCTAAGGTTACCCTAAGTACTGACTCTTCAGAGCTCTGTTACTGACTTTTAAAACCTGGCTTTAGGTACTGAAGAGAGCCTCTCCTTTGAGGAGAGAAGACAGAAAAGTCCCATGTGAGTTAGGAGAGTGTGATGAGTTTCAAGCATTTGTTAACTTCAGTAGTTTTCATTTGCAATTGTAAGTAAAACATTGTGTCAGAACTATACTTGCTATCTAGGTTTTTACTGCAGTATTTCTGTGCTTCAATTATATCCTCTTTTGTGACATCAAGGAAAACTTGGAAAAAGAGGAAACAAACAACTTGAAAGAAACTTAGGTATACTTTGTTTTTGTTTTCTAAATTATTATCAGGGAAAAATCAATCAATTGAACAAACAAAAAAAAGCACAACAACTAAAAAACACACCAAAAGAGTCCACTCCTAAAATTCTGTGGAATATAGAGATTAAAGCCCGTTTTCATCTACAGAACTAGAAAGTTTCACAGAATATTGTTTAAACTGAGTAGCATGTTGCGTTGGGAGGAATATATCTTCTAGCTTGGAAAACAAGAGTTTAAGAGGAACTTGGATCACTAATGGCCTGTTCTGGTTTTCTTTTGCAATGGAGTTTCCTACTTATCCTTTTTGGCATAATGTATCATTTGAATAAATAGAAAAATAGTGAGTTTATTTGCTTTGTTTTGATTTGAATTTACAGTGTTATTCTGGTTGAGAAATAAGTATACTGTATGGGTGGAAACCCATTATTCTTATAAAATATTAGAGTGTGGAGCCATAAACTTAGCTGTGAAATAGGACTTTGTAGAGAAAAAATGAGTGTCTGTTTTGCAAAGTATCTTTTTGTTTTCTAAGAGAGAGAAAAAAGAAAACATTAAGAATGTCATTCTGAACATAACAAGACAAGTGGATGTTTGATACCTTACAATTTCTTCCTTGGGGGAAAAAAGTCTTTAATCTGTTGCTTGTATATCAAGTCTCATTCGAAGTTTTATATTTTCCAGGACTTAACTAAAAAGATGGCACACTTATTTTATGTTTCCTTTTCAAAGTGTGGTTTTGAGATAGTGGACTTTATAAGATGAGAAATTCATCCCCAGTATAGCGTTATTGATTTCAGGAGTAATTCTGGCCTGGTTATTTGGAAATATTTTTTTCCAACATTTAATTATCTCAGGGTTATTTTTCATTTTACTTAGGAAACCAAGGGTATGCAAAGGGACCAGGAAAAGTAATCAGAAAAAAACTGAAAGCATTCATGATAGTAATGTCTTCTGTATGCAAAGAGATTTTAAAGCCTTTTAGCTTTCTTAAGGAAAAAACAAAAAAAAACAAAAAACAAAAAAAAAAAAAACAAAGAGATGATAAAGAGAAAAATAAATGAAAAGCAAAAGTACAAAAGATTTACAATAACTTCTTAAACTTTTTCTAAAGTAATAAGATTGAGTCATCAGTAGTTGGCCAAAGCTAAATATATTGTATTTATCAGAATCATTCCAGGGAACAAAATGATACTGTGGAAAAAACACGTAAGTTCAGAAGAAGTCAGTAGGTATTCTCCTGTGAATAAGAAATAAAATTATTTCAGGGTCAGAACAGACTTAGTGTCTGTAAAGTTTCTTTGTTCCTCTGTGACTTGCAAAGATATGTCCGATTTCATATGTACTACCGTGGATGCCTTCTGCTATTCCAAGATTAAGCAGTAGAAGCTATAGCTCCTGGTACTGTATGTAGGTTTCCTTCTTGTCTTGGATATTACAGAACATCCAATCCAAATTTCTGACTTCTTAAAATGAAACTTGGACTCTATCCCTATTTGACAGGAAAAGGGGCACGCTCAGAAAAGGCTTATTAGATTCACCTTTCCTGAATGTGGAGAGGACCCCTTTGGAGTTTCTTTTGTACCACTGGGAGCTGAAGTCATACAATGTTATTAAAATTTATGTTAGAGTATAAATTGGCCATTAGCTAAGAACAGGAAAAATTACTCTCTAAATTTATATGTGAAGGGATAAAACATAAGAAGTAAAGACTACACAGTATTTTCATGGGATTTGTTGTTTGAAGCCAAGTTCAAAGCCCTCTTTGGCAAAGTAAATGTAGACTAGAGCTCCGATATTGTCAAGTGGTCTATTTACTTCATCTAGCAGAAGGACAAATGCAAATTCAAGAACTACTATCTTTGTCATCATCTCCCATGGAGTGATTATTTCTCTGATTCTCCATAAGTCAGCAATATTTCAGGAAGCATGCTGCATAACTAATAAGTGTTAGTTAAAGACATTATAAAGGTATCCCAGATGCTCTACTTTGTACCTATATCTTGTACATCAAAGGACAGCCTAACATAACATGATCTGAGGTCTTGAATAAACAAACTATACAAAAAAGTGATCATGAGAGGATTCTGGTGGGATTACCTCAGCTTTAAGCAGCCATAGTTCCTTGTTTAGCAATCCTAAATAGCCTCAAATAACATAAAAATTTATTTTTTCTTCAAAAATAGTATGAAATAGATAGAAAACACTATCTCTCATTTTTGTACATTAAATGAGTTAACAAATGGATTTTAGTCCAGATTAGTCATTAGAATCACTACAATATCAATGATAGAGGTTTCATCTTTCCCACAGGAAGTTGTTTTATTGTGGGAAATCAATGCTTTTGCATTGAGGTGTGAGAAAGAAAGAATTCAAGAATTCAACATGCTGTTTTTACATGAGAACTATTTTTGCCAGGAAAGGTGAACTCTCATGTTGTAAATCAAAGATACTACAGGTATACTTGCTGAGATTTGACTTCCTTACCTCATTATGTAACCTTACCCCTACTGCAGGTATTTTAATAATGCTTGAAAAGTAACTTCTGGGACTAGGAAAATTATTCTTTCTACTGTGTCTTGTTCTCAAAAAGATTGTGCCATGACATTAATTTTAGTAGAGGTACAAAGGCTACAATGCCCACAGTGCCAAGTATTCCAGAATTTATTTACATATTTACCAAATATTTCTCAAAACACTTGGTCAAGACATATTTCCATCCCTCCCAAAAGAGGCAAAAGTATTCTGTGCTTTATTTGTATGAGGGAGTTGTGTATTAAGATAGTCTATGTATTATTATGTATAACTATAATCAAAGCTCTTTATTTCCCTAACTTTCTAATTTGCCATCTGCAATAAGCTGGATCATTCATATTTAGCATAAATGTAGTTATTTTCAAAAGTGGATAATAGCATGGTAGGTTTATTTCTTTTCTTGTTCTGAAAACTAAAGCAGTACAGAATATGCAGGATGCTGTATGAAGAGGAGATACTGGTTCTTTATAATTCTCCATTCACACCACATTTTGAAAATCAAGAAATTGTTTACATCCAGGAAATACAAGGATATGTTGTAAATACGTGCATCGTGTATTAGCACAGTAAATTTTACTAAAAGGCACAAGTCTGAAAAGTCCCTCCCTTGCTGACTCTATTATCAGTCTTACTGTGTGAGGAAGAGGAAAGGAAGATGTGAAAGTAATGTATTAGCAAATATTGACTCTACCAATAATGGATCATACAAGATTTTCCATACCTGTAGAATTCTACAGGAAACATTTTTATTGGATTGCTCTTTTCTTATCATGGATATATGGAAAATATATATATATATATATATATATATATATATATATATATATATATATATATATATAATCAGAATATAAAGCTGCTAATACTTGTTTCCTTCTGGCAGCAGTGGAAATAGTCTGTTTATGTAAGGAAACAGAGAAAGAAAAGATGAGACAAATAAATGATTGAAGATTGACATTCCTGTAAAACTTCAGCAGCCACACAGAAATTATAGGATGGCTTGGTTTGGAAGGGATCCCAAGGATCATCAGGTTTCAACCCCCCTACCACAGGCAGAGCCACCAAGCTCCAGAGCTGGTACTAGACCAGGTTGCCCAGGGCCCCATCCAGCTGGGTTTTGAACACCTCCAGAGATTGGGCATCCACAAACTCTCTGAGCAACTTGTTCCAGCACCTTGCCACTCACTGTAAAGCCCCTGACATATGATCGTAACCTTCCCTTCTTGAGCTTAAAACTATTCCCCCTTGTCCTATCGCTTATCTGCCCTTGTATAAAGTTGACTCCCCTCCTTTTTATAATCCCCTTCTAAAGGGGATTCCTACTGGAAGGCTGTAATGAGGTCTCCTAGCAGACTTCTCCAGACTGAACAAGCTCAGCTCCGTTGGCCTGTCTTTGCAAGGGAGATGCTCCAGCCCCTCTGATCATCTTGCCCTCCTCTGCATCTGCTCCAAAAGCTACACATCTTTCCCATTCTGTAGACCCCAGGCCTGGATGCAGTATTCCAGGTGGGGCCTCACAAGGGCAGAGTAGAGGACAATCACCTCCCTATTGTTGCTGGCCACCCCTCTTCTCATGGAGCCCAAGATACCTTTGGTCTTCCAAGCTGCAAGAGCATGCTGCTGGTTCAGGTTTTCATCCACCTGACCCCCAGGTCTTTCTTTCCAAGGCTACCCTCTTTCCAAGGCTACCCTCAAGGAGTTCTCCCAGCCTGTATACATATCTGGTATTACTCCAGCCCAAGTGCAAAACCTTGCATGTATATTGAATATCATTATCTTCAACAAGCCCACCTTTTGTGTTTGTTGAGCTCCCTCTGCAAGGAATCCCTTCCTTCTAATGTGTCATCTGCACCACTCAGCTTGGTGTTATCAACAATCTTGCTGAGGCTTCGCTCAAGCCCATCATCATTGTCATTGATGAAGATACTGAAGAGCACCAGTCCCAAGACAGATCCCTAGAGGATGTCACTCATCGCTGGCCTCCACCCAGACATAATGTCATTCACCACAACCCTCTGTCTATGGTCTTCCAACCAATACCTTATCCACCAAATAGTCCACCCCTCAAATTTGTCTCTCTCCAATTTAGAAATAAACTTGTGGTGAGGAATCATGTCAGAGCCTTTCACAAGTTCGTGTAGGTGACACTGGTTGCCTTCCCTTTGTCCATTGATGTTCTCACTCCATCACAGAAGGCCACCAGACTGGTCAGGCATGACATTCCCTTGGTAAAGCTATACTGACCGACTCAGATTACCCACTCACCCCTCATTTGCCTTAACATATCTTCTAGGAGGATCTGTTCCATGATCTTCCCAGGTACAGAGGTGAGGCTCACCAGCCAGTAGTTCCCTTGGTCCTCCTTCTTCCTTTTCTTGTAAATGGAAGTGACCTATCCTTCTTTTCAGTTCCCAGGGACTTTGCCTGATGGACACAACTTTTCATATACAATGGAGAGTGGCTCACCAACCACATCAGCCAGCTCCTTTAGGATCCTGGTACATGTCATCAAGCCCCATAGACATTTAGTCTCAGGAGGTGGTCTCAGATTTGCTCTGTCCTTACATCAGAGGGGGAGAGGAGGGATTTAGTCCCCCAGTTTTCACCTAAAGGCTCAGGGATGTGAGAAATATGAGAATCCTGGCTGCCAGTCAAGACTGAGGCAAAAAACTAATTTAGTAATTCAGCTTTCTCCATATCTGTCATAGCCAGTTGTCCTTTCTCTGTAATCAAAGGAGTTTCACTCTCTTTGGCCTGCATCTTCTGGCTAATGTACCTATAGAATCCCTTCTTGTAGTTTTGAATGTCCATCATCAAGTTCAATTCCATCTGTGCCTTGGCTTTCCTAAACTTCTCTCTGCAAGTCCGGACAGTATCCCTGTACTCTCCCCAAGTGACATGGCCTTGTTTCCACAGGTAGTACAGTCCTTTTCCCTCAGTCTGACCAGCAGGTCCTTGCCAAGCCATGCCAGTTTCCTGCCTCCCTTGCCTGCTTTTTTATTCAGAGAAATGGAGAGCTCTTGTGCTCTCTGGAAGGCATCTTGAAAAGTAGCCTGCTTTCCGAATCAAGGCACTTAATGTTGTTAAAGCATTTTCCTTGTTCCTCCTAAGCCTATTGGATCCAACTATTTCTTTTTATGTGGGAAAGAGACCTACACAGTGTTATCCCTATGGTTTTTAATTTTCTTTTTAATTTAATTTCAGATGACATTATTAATCTCTCAGTTGGTCATCTACAGATGCTAGCTGTGTTCCTTTAGAACAGCCCTGTTGCACTCAGGAAACTAGCTTTCTATTCCACTATTGTCAAGAAAAAAAATATTAAAGGGAACAGGGAACAAGAGGAAGGGATTAGAAGAAAAGAAGGATTGCATATCACAGAATCACAGAATGGTTTGAGTTGGAAAAAACCTTTAAGATCATCTAGTTCCAACTCCCCTTCTATAGGCAAAGACACCTCCCACTATGCCAGGTTGCTCAGAGCCCCATCCAGCCTGACCTTGAATGCTTTCAAGGAGGTGCATTCATAACTTCTCTAGGCAACCTGCTTCAGTGTCTCATGACTCTCGCAGTAAAGAATTTCTTCCGAATAGTCTAAATCTACCCTCTTCCTGTTTAAAACTGTATTTTCTCGTACTGTCACTACATGCTCTTATAAAAAGTTCATCCCCAGCTTTCCTATAGGCCCCCTTCAGACACCGGAATGCCGCTATAACATCCTCTCTCAGAACTTTCTCTTCTCTAGTCTGTAGAGCCCTAGCTCTCTCAGGCTGCCCTTGTACTGGCAACTTTGCAGCCACCTTCTGAATCCACTCCAACTGCTCAATGCCTTTCTTGTTTCCAGAAATGTATGCAGTACTCCAGGTGGTGCTTCGCAAAATCAGAGTAAAGGAACAGAATTATCTCTCTCAAACTTCTCTTGGTGCAATCCAGAACATAGTTGGCCTTCTGGGCTGCAAATGCACGTTGAGTTTTCCATCAACTGATAACACCCCTGCAGTGGAATTGCCAAGTCACAGCCTGAACCAATGGGTGAACACTAGGTGAAAAGGTGTGTCTAATCCAGGGAGCTCAGCTGCAACCAATGCACTTGAGTGAAACACTCTCTGTTAAGGTGTAGTAGCTGAAGGAACAGCATCTTTCTCCAGATAGTTTGTACTCCTTTTGAATCATCATTGGTCTTCGGGAGGGGTGAACCAATTTTCTTTATTACTTTCTATTGTTCTGTAGTGTCTGTATCCCATTTAAAGTTACTGCCTTGTCTTCTTTTGTCATACAACTCCAAAATTCTTCTCAGGGATGCTCTTAAGCCATTCTCTGCTTAAATTGTATTTCTTCTTGCAATTTCTCCTACTTTGGTACAGGATTTCACCCTTGATCTTGTTGATGTTCATGAGATTGTCATGAGCCTACCTCTCAAGCCTGTCCAGGTTCCTCTGGGTGGTATTCCTTTCCTCTAGTGTGTCAGTTGCACCCCTCTACTTGTTGTCATCTGCAAACTTGCTGTGGATGCACTCAGTCCCCCTGTCTGTGTAGCCTACAAAGATGTTAAATAACACCAGTCCCTGAGGAATGCCACTCATCACCAGTCTCCACTTGGACACTGAGCTGTTGACTGCAACTCCGAATGCAACCATCCAGCTAATTTCTTTTCTGGTGAGCGATCTATCCTTCAAATCCACTTTTCTTTAGATTGGTGACCAGGATGTCATGCAGGACAGTGTAAAATGCTTTACAGAAGTTCAGGTAGATGAAGTCAGTTGCTGTTCCTTTATCTAGTGGTACTGTAACTCCATCATAAATGGCCACCATGTTTGTTAAACACAACTTGCCCTCGGAGAAGCCATGTTTGTTACCTCCCACCATATCATCTTTGTTTTCCACATGCCTTAGTAGGTCCTTCAGGAGGATTTGCTCTATGATGTTGCTAGTCACAGAGGTGAGACTGATGCCTCCAGGTTTAACAAATCTCTGAAGAGAGGAGTTATTTTTAAGCCTTGTTTGTTTTCTTTCCTGCAATAAAACGGTAAAAAGCTATTCACTTCTAAGAAGGAATTCACTATTAAATCAGAATTCTAAAATTAGTTATGAAAAGGACTATGCAGATGTTTTTGTGCTGAATGAGAAACTTTCCATGTTTATTCCATGTATATTGATCAATGTGGGAACAAAAAATAATGAATAATAAACTATTTGTTTAAAGAACAAAGGATAATTTTTCCAGTACAGAGAAACGTCTCAGTCATGTGGAGTAGCTGTTTTGTTATCCAGGTTTCAGTCATTCACATTTTTTTCGATAAAGGAGGAGTTAAGGTTAATATGAGGGAGGTTTCTGTTGCTTAGAAAGCTACTAATTTATCACTTATTACAATAGGTTAGACAAGAAACATGATAGGAAGACAGATATGGCCTTTTCCTTTTAGGAAGCCTCAGGCTTTCTTTCATGGAAAGAACTGACTTTTTTTTTTTTTTTCATGTTTTTGTTTTCAAGTGAAATGGAAGAAATATGGAACATCATTTACAACAGGACTCTGAGGAGTACTTTGTGCAGTACAAGTGAAGAGTGAATTGCAGTTGCTCTGAAGAATGACAGTGAGTAAAATCATGAGTCACTTAAAGGTCACAGAAAATTTCATTGAGAAGAACCAGAGTATATTATCTTCAGCTATTTACAAACTGAGTATTAAGCAAAGATAAGGAGAGTACTTTAAAGAATATCCAAGACTGAAAGTGTATTTAGCCAAAACACATTTCTCTGTTCCCTGTACAGGTAGTTTTAGAACATGCACTGTGTCTTTTTAAGTCCAACTGAAGGATTCACAGAACAATAGTTATGAATTGTTTTGTTGATTCTGTTGGAATTTTAAATAAGATACAGCATCTAATCTTCTGTCATTGATAATAATATTTCAGTATAACAAGAAGCTGTCAAAATACAGCTGATAGTCATAACAAGTCAGACTAACTTTCTATGAGGATCAAGAACATAGTTTTGATTTTGCCTGTTGTGCATGCTGTGCAGTAGTTCCCCTCTTTGTTTCTTGATTAGTCTTGGTACTTAATCTTCCTTACTCTGTACAGTTACTGTCACTACTATGTATGCTAATAACAACAGATCTAAGTATTTAAAAATTTATTTTATTGAAAACACACAAAAATGTTGATGGACTGACAAAAAATTAGCCGTTTTCTATGACAATTCATAGCACTATCTTCCTGCATTCTGTGTAGTCTTGCTTCTGATGAAAAATGGTAAAAACATACGAGTTTGTAGAGTCGATAGATTCTGCATCCTTGAATCTTCCAAGGACATATAGCCTATTGTGTAAGTTTTCAAAATTTTTCTTTAGTCCAGTTAGATTGTTTTTCACACGTTCCAAAGCAGTCGCGTTTGTCACAATCTTTAACATCTTTTCTTAATTGCAGATCAGTTTCCCAGTAAGAAATAATGATTTCACTAAATACAGTCAGCACATTATGTCACTAATTTTTAAATAATAATGCAGAGGCATGTATATACTGGAACAACAAAATTACTACTCTTCCTCAAATGTAAATAGCACATTTCTTTAATCCTTATGTACAGAATATAATATTGTCATTTCAAAGAAATCCCTTTCATCTGTCGTGCAGATTAGGCAAAGAGAGGATGAATCCACTGAGTAAGCATCTGAATCTTGTTGTTATTAAAATGAGAGCATTAGCAGGATCTGAATGGAAAAACTAGTAAACACAATGTGAGGACAGAAAAAATTGCTTACATTTTATATGGTGAAATATTGTTAGGAAATTTTTGAAAATTCATGAACATAATGTTAAAAGATTCCTCTTAGTTAGTAGATAGAAATTGAAGCACGTTTGATTAATTGTTTCCATGTTCCAGACAAAACAGAAAAGCATTTTCATGAACTGCTATGACAATTTGGCATGTTTTGCTGTAACCCAAAAATTGGAAAAAAAAAAAAAAAAAAAAAAGTATAAATAGGAAACCCATGTAGCCTGAGAGCTGTAATGTAGATTGATGGATTTAAGTAGGTATATTCTGCAGGGAATTATGTTGATGCTGACATCTGTATTATTCATGTTGTTTCTGCATGTTCACCAGGAAAGGAGCTGTGAATAGTCAGGACCAATAGAACCATATCAATATCACTGTTTTCGGGCAACCTCTAACATGAAAAGGAATTGAGAAATTAAAAAACAATATTTTGATATGTTTAAAAGAATAAACACAAAAAAATTAAGTATTTCCATCCTTATTTATGTTAAACTGATGTATTACTTTCAGTGTAGCAAAGTCAGAAAGATTGGTACCTTTAACACAAGATACTATGATTTTGTGATAAGTTCATTCAAACTCAATAATTATGTATGTTTTGTAGCATTATACATATCTTCATGGAATGGTTAACATTTCAGATTGAGTACCAGTATTAGAAAGCCTATGATTTAAATGCTACCAGGGAACACAATTTCATGATGTATTTGTTATTAGTGAAATGTTATCCTGAAATAAACAAATTACTTATAAAATTGTAGAAGATGAAAAAGCTTCTCATGGAAGTTACTGATAAATGCAGAGTGGGTCTTGCTCCCTGATAAAATGAATAGGACACACAAACCTCATAAAGAGTGTAAAATAATTTTTGCATTTATGCTTGGCAAATGTATTCTGAGCTCCATAAAATGATGGATGGCCAGAAGGGTAAGGGAAGTGATTGGCCCCTTTTGCTCTGCCATCATGAGGTTTCATTTGCAATACTGCATCCAGGTCTGGGAGTCCCTGCAAAAAGAAAGTTGTGAAAATGTTGGAGCAGGTCTAGAGGAGGACTGTGAAGATGCTCAGGGGGCTGGAGCACCTATCCTATGAAGAAAGGCTGAGACAACTGGACTTGTCCAACCTGGATAAGGGAAGACTCAGGATTGACTGACTTTTTAAATGGGCAGCAATAGGACATGGGGGAATGGTTTTAAACTAAAAGAAGGGAGATTTAAGTTAGATGTTATGGGGAAATTTTTCACTCACAATGTTGTGGGGCACTGGAACATGTTGTGCAGAGAAGGTGCAGATGTGCTATCCTGGAAGTGTTCAAGGTCAGCTTGTATGTGGTCCCGGGCAACCTCACCTAGTACCTAATTTAGGCTATGTCAGGGTGTTCAGAACTGAATGATTTTTGAGGTCCCTTGCAACCCAAGCTACTCTATGGTTCTGTAATAATGCAAGTTATCTGGAAAGGTTAAAAAAAAAAAAAAAAAAAAAAAAGATTTAAAATAATAATGGTAGAATAATTCAAGAAAATATGTGAAATATATGATACAGAAGCTAGAGATATAAAATCCTAACCCTTTTCAAGATCTGAAAGGAGTTATGAAGTATGATTCTACTTAGGTCTTAATCTAAGGCTAAGTAAATGTAAGACATAAATCAAGCAGAAAGGAGACTAAATAAGATGATGTAAAATTTAGATGTGTGGGTCTGAGTTTTAATTTGCCTTTGAGTCTATAGAAAAGGACTTTAAAAATCAATTTGAAATGCTTCTCCTTGTGTACCACAGTGGGGCTGACTAACAATTTTTTACACATCCACATTGGTAGAAAGACAGAAATTAATTTAACACCTAGTTTATATGATTTTGTGCACTTACACTCGCATAACTTAAACATATTTCATATTCAATATTGCTTTTCTATTTCAGATTATTTGTGGAATAATACCACAGGAGAAAAAAAAATCTAGTCTGGAGATTTCATACAGTTCTAATGTCTTTTTTATGATCCACTGTTGTTTTCTTAACTTGCCCGCAAGGAAGATTAAGAAATTTGAGTAAGAAAGTTGTTATGATTTACTTAGATATTCATTCAAATTAACTAATTTTTCTTTTAGATGATTATCACTGCAGCAGACTTGAAGAGATTCGTATTCTGAGAAGTTGCATGTTCATGGCTTTTTGTTTTTTCTTTTCCCATTTCAGTCTTACAAAAACAATTCATTCTGGAAAATGGCTGATGAACGTTCATGAAAAAAACAACCTTAGAAAATCTCAAGTTGAAAAGCACTGTGGTGCTGGATTGTTCTGATATTTCTGACATTTCTTTCTAAAGGCAGCAGTTTATGTACAAAACAAACAAACCAAATTTTTTCAGGCCAATCCTTCTAGATTTTATTTTTACTAGCTGATCCTGACCACACAGGCAACCCCAAGTTGTCAACAAGATAAGTTCACTGTACTACCCTTCCAAGATGTGTTACTTTCAAATTACTATTTTCAGTGCTAATCTCTGCTCTCATGTACTCATAATCTCCCAGGAAAAAAATAACACAGTGAGGTAGAAACAAGAGTTTACTATTTCATTTTAAATTAATTGAATAAAATATACAGTTTGTAGTTATTGACAAGTAGGAATCAGCTTTTGGTATCTAATTTATATTATATATATAATATACCCCATATAATATACATATATATATATATATAAATATCCCCAACTGGTTCCTACTCTCTCTCTCTACATATATATATATATATATACACATATAAAGTGTGTGTGTGTGTGTATATATATACACACATATATGTCAGTAAGGAGTGTGATTTAAATGATCTCTCTCATGATATAAAAACCCTATGAAGTTACTGAAGGTCAAAGTCGTTTATGCTTCGAGCCCCAGGGAAAATAGAGCAGTAAACAAAAATTTTGGTCAAGAAATGATTATAAGCTATGAGTAAGATAAAACATACAGTAAGCACATAGCACAATGTTATTTCAAGAAAAATAATTTGCATGAATATAGATAAAGTAAAATCAAGCAGAAAGAAAGAATTAGATACAGAAATGCAACTTTAAATAGGTTGCTAAATAACTCTTAAGAGTATCAGAAAAGCTTAAATACAGTAGATGTGACCAAGAGACAGCTCTTTTCTTTTTACTTGCATCCCAAATGGTAGAGCCTGTCTGACAAACCTGACTTCATTCTATGACAAGGTGACCTGCTTAGTGGATGAAGGTGAGGCTATTGATGTGGTCTGTCTGGACTTCAGTAAAACCTTTGACACTGTCCTCCACAGCATTCTCATGGAGAATCTGGCTGCCCGTTGCTTGGATGGGCATACACTCTGCTGGGTGAAACACTGGCTAGATGGCTGGGCCTAACGTGTTGTGGTCAATAGAGTTAATTGTGACACATGGCTGGTGACAAATGACATCCCCTAGGGCTCAGTATGGGGCCACTTCTATTTAACATCTTTATTAACTATCTCAGTGAGGGGATTGAGTGCACCCTCAGTAAGTTTGCAGGCGACACCAACTTGGAAGGGAGTGTTGATCTGCCAGAGGGGAGAATGGCACTACAGAGGAAGCTGGATAGGCTGAATCAATGGGCCAAGGTGAACTGTATGAGTTTCAATAGGGCCTACAGGCTTGAAGGAGGAGTGGCTGGAAAACTGCTGATGGAAAGGGACCTTGGTGTACTGATGGTCAGTTGGTTGAATATGAGCCAGCAGTGTGCCCAGGTGGCCAAGAAGGCCAATGGCATCCTGGCTTGTATCAATAATGGTGTGGTGAGCAGGACTAGGGAAGTAATCGTGCCCCTGTAATCAGCACTGGTGAGGCTAACCTCTAGTACTGTGTTCAGTTTTGAGCACTTCAATTCAGGAAGGACACTGAAGTACTGGAGCAGATCCAAAGAAGGGCAACAAGGCTTGTGAAGGGCCCTATGAGGTGTGACTGAAGGAACTGGGGCTGTTTAGTTTTAGTCTGGGGAAAAGGAGGCTGAGCGGAGACCTTATTGCTCTCTTCCAATATCTGAAAGGTACCTACAGCGAGAGAGGGGTTGGTCTCTTCTTGCTGATGACAGGTGACAGAACGAGGAGAAATGACATCAAGTTGCACCAGGATAAGTTTAGGTTGGATATTAGGAAACACTTCTTTACAGAAAGGGTTGTTAAGCACTGGAATAGGCTCCCCCGGGAGGAGGTTGAATCACCATCCCTGAATGTGTTTAAAAACTGTTTGGATGTGGTGCTCAGAGACATGATATAGCAGAGGGTTGTTAAAGTTATGGTAGTATGGTTAGATTGTGGCTGGACTTGATGATTTGAAGGTCTTTTCCAACCTGAGCAATTCTATGATCATAAGTCCTTATTGTGTAAAAAGACTGATCTTTAGGCTGAAAAACCAGGTTAACTTATCCATGACTGATCAAAGATACCAAGCCCACTTATTTACTAGGTCTTTTAAATAACATTTATAAGTAGAATTTTGATATTCACTGTTGAGGAAAAAGTTATGTATTTAGTTTGCGTTTAAATTTTCTATGTGAAACAAATACTGTATTTCTATACATGAGGGCCAATAATTAATTCCTTGCACTTGAAAGATGTCATGTAGAATTTAATAACATAGCAGTATCTACTTAGGCGTGTATAAAGCCCTACAAAATGCTGCAGTCAGTAGTGAATTACTATATCCTGTTTATTTCAGGGAAGGAATAGACCAGTCAGTGGAATTTCAGTATCAATTAATAATATTAACTCTGCTGCACATCAGTTTAGTATTAAAGTTTTACTAACAGTGTTATAATGCTTAACATAGGGTAGAAAGGGACAGTTTCCTAGGAAGAGTTAGAGTTCATAAAGGAGAGAGAAAGAGGAGTGAGAGAATTAAGAAAAGAAATTCTTAAGATAACAAGGAGCACATTCACTGAATGATGCTGTGTGTAACCATAGGTCCTGAAAAAATAATAATGACTAAATATTTAGTTGCTACAGTTACTATCCTTGATCTTTCTGTGAACCTCCCAAAGTGACAGCAATGAGTACTGCTGTGGATTGAGGCCAGTTTTGCACTTTTGCCCACGGACCATAATTGAAATAGATTAATGAATACGAAAATGCCTGCAGTAAGAGATCAGTCTTTCAATGTTTTCCAAAGTTCATTAGATTTTTTTTTTTAAAGACTAAACTATAGCTTAAATCTGCCCATTTACTGTATAGTATTCCCTTTACAACATATTTTTTTCACTGCCAGAAGCCAGCTGAGCATGCACTCGAGAGATACACAGAAATTGGTATTCATACTCCATAATTTGGATTATAATAGCATTGATTATATGGACAGTGTAGTTTTCAGTGGCATTCAAGGATGTTTTCACTGTGCTTGTATAGTGCAAACCGTTTCAGGAACCTATGGAAAAAAACAACTGTATGGGGGGAACAATAATTATGAATTTTAGAGCTGCCTCCATGTGTTCTTTCTATAGCTTTTCTGAGAATGTTTTTTTCTTCTTCTGGTTTCTACTTATCATTAGTTATATAATTTCAACTAAGTATAATTATCTCTACCTGAATTACAATGAAGGGCCAACATACACTTTTAATGAGAGTTTGGTTTGTTTTTCACAGCACATTCCTGAAACTGAGTTAGTGAGATGAAACAGGAATTTTTCACATCTTTCATCAAAAGTACTTTTTACTCCTTAAGAGAGGAAAAGGACAGAAACAGCAGACTACAGCCCAAGAGTAACAGAGTACATAAATTCTTGTTGACTTTTTGCAATGACATCACCTTCTATCGCTTCTTGCCAATTCTGTCTTATTTAGCTGACTGAGAGCAGATGATGTGGTCTGCTTCTTATTAATTCCTGGACTCTTCATTTATACTGTTAGTTTCTTGTTATTTTTAGATCCTTGTTATAAAACACTTCAGTTTGTATATGAGCATTACATTTTTTTTTTCAGAGTATATCTGACACCTATGTGTGATTGAATAATTTTTTAGTATTCTGAAATGACTGTTAAAGAATGTATGGAGAATATATATAAGTTGAGTGCTTCATAAAGGAATGCTACTCAGAACTACATCTTGAATCTAAACTATGTCCTGAATCTGAATAACAATGGATGTTTACAACCTACAAACATTCTCTACAAGAGGACTATTGTGTCATGATGATCTTTCCCAATAGAAGTAAGGAAGAAAAATGGTTATCTTTATGTATCAAGACTTTAGATTTCCTCACAGTCATGAAGATGTACAGAAGGATGACTTATTTTATTTCTGTATTCCCCTGTTTTTGAAGATAGTCTAATTTATACAATCTACTAAGAATTTCTCCAATGTGGAGACCACTGGTAAATGAGAACATCTCATCAAATTCTTCTACTGGTTGCTAAGTCCCACATAGCTACCTGCTTAGTGGGATGGGGAAGAGAAATGGAAAGTGAGAAAGTCTGTGGGTTGAGATGAAGACGCTGTAATAGCTGCATGTGTGTTGCAAACAAAATCGGGAATTAATTTTCTACTTCCCATCAGCCATTTCCAGAAAAGCAGAGCTCTGTGATGTGTAATGATTACTTGAGAAGACAAACACTCCTCTATTTTTCCACTGAGTTTTTTATTGCTGAGCAAAGTACCACTGGGTCAGTTATCCCAACTGTCTCCTTTCCCAGCCTCCCGTGCACCCAGCCTCCTCACTGACAGACCAGGATGAAAGGTAGAAAAGTCCTTGGCTCTGTTCAAGCTCTTTTCTGCAATAGCTAAAATACTGTTTTTATTTTCAAAACTTGGAATTATGTCATACACAATGAAGACAATGAACCATGTGTTAACCAGAACTGGGACAGATATTTAAATAAGTTCTTATCTGATTTATTCTGGATCTTTCTGGGAAAGAAAATGAAGTCTGATTATTTGGTTAAAATCTGTGTACCTTTAAATGTGTAATTGTGGAGTGTTGACCTTGACAGGTCAATCTTAACAGTAGAATAAAACAGTGAAGGATTTAAAAACTGAAGATAGTTTTAAGTTTCATTGACTACATGAGCCATAAAGAATGATTCTAAGGCTCAAGAGTGTTGGAGATTGGTGAGGTTCTGATGCTGATGCCTGAAATATGATGCTGCCATTGATACTTTTGCCAAACGTCATTCAGACAAGAAGTGAGGTGATTACAAATAATGGCACTAAATCATGCAAATCACCAGTGAGTTTCTACTAGAGTATTAAAGTTTTCTTGTTATATGAGATATCTTACTAACGCAAAGCACAGTATGACTCTGACTGATGTCAAGAAATATGATTTGTAAGTTTGCATAGAATTTATGAAACTACCTGAACTCTCTTAACCAGTCCATTCTTATCTGAATACATTGTAGACTTAGCCTTGAGAAAGGAAAGTTCAGGAAATTCACCAAGGTGGGGATTAGGACTAATAAATGAGTGTGTATGTACACACAAGGTATTATAGGGTATAGTGAAGAAAGAACAAAACCATGGCTGCTACTTGTGTGGGGATATATCATAAGTACAGTGGACTACATTTTGTTTTTGTAGCATGAATTGTATTTAGTATTATTATTATTATTATTTGCACAAAATAGGAATAAGTACCTGCACCAATTTCTCTGTACTCTGGGTCAGAATATATTTAAATGCTTTTGAAACGAAATGGAGAGGTTAAAATTTTGCTTTTGTATCTGAGATGATGCAGTGGGTAGTAGACTCAACTTGGAATTAAGCTTAATACAGTTCCAGTGCTGCTAAAAATCCTGGAGAATAAATATTTAATTAAGTATCTCTCACTAACCAATTGTGTTAAATCAATAGATCCTTTGTGGTCTTCCTTGTATAGGAAAGCATGTCAGCCTGAGGAAAAAAAATAATACATGACTTATGGATGGAAGTAGCAACTAGAAAAAGTGGAGATGTGGATACAGCTCACCATTCGTTTAAATAATTTTTAACTTCCATAGTTTTTGTTAGTGCTCTAAATCCTTCTGGCTATCCAAGCCACAGCTGTTACTTAGATGTTTTTTTCCCTCCCTTCATGTTTGATTATTTCTGTACGCTTTCAATGAGATAATACTTGAGAAATCTCATGCTAATACATATTTCCTTTGCAGACTTCTAAGTCACTCTTTCTCTCCAATCAATTTCACTTATTCTTTCACCGGCTGTCCAACATAACAAATGCATTTTAAAGAAAATTTAAAGTGGTGTTTTTTTATAAAAAAAAAAAAAGTCAAGAATGACAACCAAGCAGCTAGTTCATTTCATTACAGGCAGTAACAGTTGAAAGGTAAGGGGAGAAAGGAAAGAAGCATTTCCATAGCAAACCGTGGACATTTAATGTAGAAGCAATTACACATGGGAGTAATCATCAATACACAATAGAAAAATCTGGATGGTGCACTCATTATTTACATTATTGCACTCATTAGTTATATTATTCACCTACAGGTGAGGCCTGACCAGGGCAAAATAGAGGGGGAAGATAATCGCTATTGACCTGCTGGTCATGTTCCTTTTAATGCACCCCAGGATCCCATTGGTTTTCTTGGCAACTAGGGCATGCTGCTGGCTCATGGCCAACATGGTTGTCCAACCAGGACCCCCAGGACTTTCTCTGCAGAAGTCTTCCCTATGGCCTTTTTGTACGTTTACAACTAAACTAGTCAGCTTAGATTTCAAAATTGAACTATCTCAATACATTGTTAAGGAATGACCTGAATATCACTGAAGTTTTAATAAGAATGCTTGTGTTGATTCCAGCTGAAAAGTTGCAAACTTCTTGCAGGATCTTTGACAATTGAAAGAAAAAAACTCCAATGTGTTTATTGTCCACATTTATAGTTTGTACACAAGTACTTTAAAACAAAAATTGCATGGTTAATTTCTACATTGTTCAGATGTAAAGGAATTACTGAGACCAGTCCATTCTACCTGTTCTGTACCAAAGCCCAAAAACACAGCTGTATCACTATATCTATCTTGTTGACTGCCCTTCTGCATATCTAGCCATGCACTGTTGATGCAGTTCTGCAATTCTATCTTATCGACGTCCCACCACAGAAAATTCCAGAATCTAATAAAAATGCAAGTCCCTAAAAGTTGCTATGCTTGGCATGTCTTTTTTAAAAGCCTGAAGCAAAACAAGATGAGAATACTTTTTGACATAACACACAAGTTGGTGTAAAGACTACACCAACCTGGATACAGCCATCTGGACCAGGACCTTTAGGAAGAGTGCCTTTCTCTTTGTCTGTAAAGGATGGGGGGAGAGAAAAAGCGATGTTTCACCACAATTACCCCAAGGTGAGCTACAAACACCTTGTGATTAGTAACAGACAACTGACTCAAAGGTCATAATGACTGCAGCAACACAGCAAAAAGAAACCATAACAGCCTTACCTAAGAGGAGCACGTTCTACAATCTAATAAGGAGGAGGGCTGAAAAGAGAGCTGTCTTCCAGACTGTAGGAGATATATGATAGGAAAGCAGGGAAGATACTATGCAGCATGTAGCAGTTCGCAGACTTCTTCACTTTTATTGGCTCGTAAGAAAATAAAAGATAGAAGATTTCCATTCATTTTTTAACAGGATAGTATACTTTTCATGCTTTACTTAAAAAAACAGTGACAACTAACATATTTTATTGAATTTATGGATTAAGAGTCCAGGATCTGGATTTAAGGTTCCACTGAAAAACAGTAGAGGATGAGTCATCCTGGTTTTGCTTATATTGATGCCAAATCTCTTTTCAGCAGCTTAGAGGAACTACGTCAGAACATGGACTGTTTTTATGTTCTTTATCTCTCTTTGGATACTTTGCCTAATGCTCCAGCATGCATGCATATGTATTCTGACTAGACTCTGACAGATGGCCTGTATCAATGTTTTTCTAGAAAGAACTGTGACTAATGTGAGCTGGCCCCATTAATCAAGTATAGTCTCTATGGAAATATTCCCAAGATGTGAAGTGAGTAATTTCAAAAGGCAAGAGATAGAATGGACAAGCTTTGTATATGTAAATATTCTCTCTGGTTTTTGTTTGTTTGTCTGTGAAGTAGACAGTATTTGAAGTGTGCATGCTTGGGGCTTGTTCTTAAGGGGTGCTCTTTCATCATAATTTATGTAAGTATTATAAAGTTGCTAAGTTTTGAAAGTGGAAGATATATTATTTGAGGCTTTTAAAATGATATCCTCAATTAATAACCTCTGGGCATATCCCTAATTTGTATATGAATTGAAGCTGAAATAAGATATTTTCTTTAATAACCTCCTTTCTGTTGTATATATGCAGACACTGAAATGATGTAAGCTCTCATTTCACAGATATATTCTATTATGCCATCTATATATGTGGGAAAAGAGTAAAAACAACCTTGATTGTGAAGAAACTTTATCCCTGATTTCCCTAGATGAAGAAAAGTAGGGAGATTTTATTACACAGTGGAAATAGAAAACTCCTATTTGGGCTGAATGAAGAAATGAGGATGCTGTGGCGATGTTTTGGGAACAGGCTTTAGACTGTTTCAGGAATTCAGAGATGAAAGATAAGCAAGGAATGGAAGAAGAGTTCAGGACCTACTATCACACAGTAACAGAAACCTCCATAGCTGTATAGTCTGGATGAAGTGTATAAAGTTATAGATGAGGAAATCACCTTCTGCATTCTACTATAGAGGCAGTAATTAGCAAATCCTACAATCCTCACTAGTCATTCAGTGGCTGCTTTTCCTGGATGAGTCAGTGCTCAAACTGAGTAGTGCACAGAAGGCCATCCTGATTTTGACAATGTTGTTTATGCTAACATTCATCCACTTTTGAAAATACTGCCAGCATTACAACCAGTGTGAGTCTGGCAAAGAGATGCCCAGCATAGACTGAAATGATAGCCTGGAAATGAGATTCCTTGTTTCACATCCTGTGCTGAGTCATGATGAGAGTCATGGAGGTGAATTTCAACTTCAGAAGTCATGGCCCTGCTGTAGACACAAACACATAGATGTTTGAGAAGCAATTTCAGAACCATAGTGAGATAACAGGTATAAATTCAGCTTATCTGCAGCATATGTCAAAACCTCACTGTAGTCAAAAGTGTCTCAGTCACTTATGATTAATGCAACTGTCATGCTTTTGCTTAGCCCATACTCTATGGTTTCAGCTAAAAATGGCTTACACAATTAGCAATATGAACAGGACACAGCAGTTGATTAAGAGTCAGTGTGGCTATCTTGGCATTGTCAGGGTTGTTGCTCTGTCTCTCATCATTCCACAGTTGCATATCTGGAAAAATAGGAGACTAAGGTAAACACTGAAGGACAGAAGTAGTAGTGTGGTAGTGTGGGGTGCATAGAGGAATAGCACAGAGGTCAGAAGACCTTGTATGCTCAGCAACAAGACAAGTGAGATAGGTTCCAAACTTGAAGGCAAACTATCTGGCATGCTGCGTTACTTTGACTTTGCAGACCACCTAATTCTGCAGGCTCCTATGAAAGCAATCTCAGCAGTACTTTACCACATTTAATGTAACACTTCAGCATCTTGTAGAAGTAACCCATAAATTTGACTCAGATAAAATTACATAGCTTACTCTGTGGATAGACCCAGTGAGGCATTTTCTCAGCTCTGCTGAAAATATTATTAGTAACATACAAAAAAGGCAAAATACAGAAAGAGCTTGTTTTCAGCTCTGTTCTTTGAATTTTCCATCACCAGTTATGAAGACAAAATATATTCATGGGGATCTGTTTGAATAATGAACGCTTTTATTTAGAAAATTTATTTTTATACTTCATTGCTGATAAGCCTATTAATGATAAGATCCAATGGATGCTAAAGAGATTACTTAAAAATCCAATTATTGTTGTTACTTAAGTTAGAACTAGCACTGAGAGACAAAGTTGTTAAGACAATAGGGAAAGAAGGATAATGGTAAGTTATATTCATACTAAGGATGCTGAGGAGTAGAGCAGTGAAAAGTCCCACTGCTCAAACACTGGAAAATATATTTGAATTCTGTGCAGTTGTTCAGACTGCTGCAGAGGTACTGTACAGGTTTGATTTGAATCAAATTAATATCAGTTCAGATTCCTTGTCTTGTCAGTTTCTGAGCCTCAGGAATATCTCCAATGCTAAAATAATAATAATGAGAATTACAAGGAATATAAGTAAAAAAGTCAGCAATAACTTGCAACACTGCAAAAATTGATAGCATTGTGAATAACAGTAGGAGATGGTGTTGTTGAATTAAATAAAAATCAGATTAAATCTTCTACCTTGTAATTTTCTATAGCCAAACTCAAGTGGAAAGGGAAGGGGAGGGGAGGGAAAGGAAGGGAAGAGAAGGAAAGAAGAGGTTACCTTTCATTAGGTGGTAAAAAGCATCCTTCCATCAGTGACAATGAGAAAGAACATATCGTTGAGATAGCCAGTAAAAAATGAGCTTTTAAGACAGTACTGTGTTTTAAAGGGGTATTATTTGAATATTTAAGTGTGCCAATTCAGTAGAGATGTTGTTTCTCAAAAATTTTTAATGAGGTAATTATAGAATGCTGTTTTAGTATAAACAGTTTAGAAAAAAAATATTTGAAAGAATTGCCAAAATACTAATCAAGGCATGAAAAGTATAGTTTGTTAAGTTATGAGTGGTTTTTTTTTGTTTCTTCGTTTGCTTCTCTATTTTTGTGCGTCTCTTTCCTCTTGAGAGGGAAGGTAACAAGCTATTTTAATGAGATTTTTAAAATACCTGTCTTGAAAAGAGTTTATCTGACAGTAAACAGTCTTATAATCTAATAGGAAAATGGTCACAAGAGTAGCTAAAGATGACATCATTGTAGTAATAAGATGAGTATTTATAACTTAGTAATTTCAGTAGATTGCCTATTAAAGGTGAGGTATTTTTCATAGTCTTTCTAAGTCAGTTTCAGAAATTTATAATTTTCTAAAAATATTTAGTAGTTCAAATAATAGTTTTGTGTAAAATTAAGAAATCCCTCAGAAAACACTGATCTGCCTTACGTCACTGGCTTACATTGTGGTCCTTTACAACATGGAAAGATATGAATACAATGGTCCAAAAACTGTACAACCTTAAATGTTATTGGGAAAGCTTATCTTGAATTTCACAAAGTGTGGGTTTAAACTCTGGTTAGAAATACTCCCACTGAGCCTGTCAGAAAAATTACTTGTCAAAAATTATCTCTTTTGATACTCTGCTCTGGATGGTTGTGCCAGCAGAAGAACATAATATGGTTCGAATAGAGCAATAGGCTCTGTCAAAAGTGCAGAAAAAGTTGGAAGAGAAACAAGGATGAAGAAATACCTTGTTCTTCAGCTTCAGACAATGATTCATGAATAACTGTTTAATCAGATAGAACTTTTACTGCTAAAATCAGCTGAAGATCTACTGCCTGCAATCTAATAAAAGACTAGATAAAAACAGAAAGCAAAAGAGTTGTCTAAACTGCTTACACAGAAAACATTATGTCAACTGACTCAATCTCATGTCAGCTCACTTTTCTTTCCATGTTAACATTTAAATGGGTCAACGTGTAAACATTGATTTTACACTTGAAAAAAAGGGGGATGCCAGCTCCTCCTATTTTTTTCCCTAAGCAGCTTGCATTGGTGTAGGGGCACTTCAACTGGGCATGTGGTCCTTTTGCTTTCCTAGAGGATAACTTCTTCATTCTTCTCAAGTATTTCCATTGAGTTTCACTGTTGTTTTCTACTGTTGCCCCAGCAGTTACTGCCTCATCATCATAGGACTTTGTATGTGCTGCTGTGTTGCCAGCACTTCTGAGGGCAGCAGGTTGAGGCCCCCTGCTAAAACCCTGTCCCTGTAATACAGCTATGCCATCCCACACCTTCTCATGTGAAGGCTCACTATCCTCCTTTTCCCCTCTTCAGACCTAGTTTTAAGCCTTTCCAATGAGCCCTGCTAGCTTTTTCTCAAGGACCCTTTTCCCCTTTTAAGAAGGATGAACTCCATCCAGAGCATGTTGACTTCTGGCATAATCTTATGTTTTATGAGTTGCACATCAACAAGTATATTCCTTCCATTTTTTTTTTTCTCATTTATGTTCATGAAAGCTATAGAGATCTTGTTTTGTTTTGTCCATGAAATGTGATTTTTTTTCACTCAGTCACTGAGCAAGCAAAAAGGTCAATCTCAGAGATATAGCTTCTTAATGAGAGATTGTTTTGCAAACAACTGCATGTTTAATTTTTTTGTACTCCATCATCTGAGATTCTCAATGTAGTGCTTATTGGCAGTGACCTGCCAGACATCCTGGGTCTTACAGGATGAATGAATAACTTTTCTGAATGCTGCTGAATGTGTGATAATGTAATTAGTGTTCTTGCCAACTAAAATGAAAATGAGATGTATCTCCAGGGATCACTGTACTAATTTGTAAATATATATTTTTAATTCTTTGTTCTTTTAAATATATCAGATACATATGAGCTAAGCAAAATTCTCTATTATACATTAAAATAAAATTATACTGTAGAGTAAGTGGACGCTTCTGATTTGACAATTAAATTTCAATTTGCACATCACTTCTTAAGAAAAAAAAGAAGAAAGTATGTTTGTAACTTTTCCTTGCGGTTAAAACTATGACTGATAATTACTTAATTTTATATTCAGACCAATATATATTGGATGAAGAGAAGCAAAGTGCATAATGTGCAGGTTACACAATATATTAGCACTGTCCTGAAGAAAACACAGCTGATAACTCATGTGAATGAGAGCAATTAATTTCCTTGATTTGTTTGAGACAGTACAGCATTTGATAGAGCGACAAGGAATCAAATAAAACTAATAATCTTAATACATGATATTTAGAATGCAAATATTAATCACTTTTGAACCTGTTAGTTACATACAAGAGCACAGGGTATACTGCAGAGAATTTTGTCCACTATTTTAAAGTAAAACATAGGGAAATAATTCTTTGGAAACATACAAAAAGGCTGGTTTTCTCCTAGAAAAATGTCACTAGGGATCAAGCTTACTCAGACTCAGCACGACTTACACTGTATATTACTGCCACTGCTATAGACAATGACTTTAAGTCCAGAAAAAAAGTGAATAAATCAAATATTTATGCTCATTAGGAGAGATGAGGTTGAAGGTGATACATTAGCCTGAAGCTACTTGTAACAGTGATGATTCCGTTTTCAGCTGAAGAAAATAATACAGGTCTTTCTCTACCTCAGCCTTCTTGACAACATTGTCAAGTGGTTTGTTGTTCAGAATGAAGAAGATAAAAAATTATAACTAAAAAAAAATAGAAATTGGAAAGAGAAATGCAGGAAAACAGCATACTACTAACTAGTCATCTATACAAAGCAGACATATAATGAAATTATGCAGCAAGGTATTAGCTCCAGAGGAGCTGGTGATCAGGTGTTGTAAAATAGAGAATTAATGCAAAAAGACAGTGACTAGTCCAGAAAGCAGTACCCGTGCTGACTGAAATTAGTATATTTTAGTACAGATAGTCAAAGTAACAAGAGGAATAATGAGAACAGTACTTACATTATAAACCCTTCCCACTCCTGAGAAGTGTTCTCAGGGACACTGACTGATACCTTGTCTGAACAAAACCACATTGAGCTGTTAAAAGCAGATAAGATTTGCAGAGTAATTGTGTAGTTATTCACTGCATGGATGTTGGAATAACTAAGAGATGAGGAAATCATATCAAGAATCGTAATTCAAGGAAGAAGCAGGACTGGATTCTCAATAGCTATCTGTAATATTTTCCCTTTACCTCTCTCTCTTGCTGTTTTCCCCTTGTGATATAGATGTGAACTCTATCTCATTTCCATACCTTGGGACTTTGGTCCTCTTGCATGACAATATTCTCTGGAGGTGAGTGATATGTAAGCTTGTCTGAATCATAAGAATATATTATTTCATTGCAAGATAAAGGTGAGGATGCACTGCAGCATGAGGTGATGTTGTAATTGTGTGCCTTATACCAAAATTAACCTTTTTCAACACCATAATTCATTTGTGGCTATAGTTCCAGCCTTGACATATAGTGCTTACTTCTAAGAAATATTTCCGCCTTTTATTTTGATAGATGGATCTTTAAAATTTGTTAACTAATGAATGTTTAAATTTTTAGCATTTTATATTTTCTGCAAAAATTGAAGAAAACTAGAGATGTTCCTCACCTCCCATTTTTATTAAAAAGCTTTGTCTTCACCTTGACAAATCTTTCTACCCTGGAAAACATAATATTATGACGATGATACTCAATACAAATATAGATGTATAAAATAACTGCTATATTCAGATTCTAATTATATACATATTCTAATTATTTTCTTAGCTGATTTTTCTCTTGTATCACAAAGAGAACTTCTGATGGTGAGCAACTAATGGTTTTATGGCATCTATCCAGTGTCTATCCAATGTACGTATCAGAATATCTATAAAAACACTAGGAATTCATTTGAAAATTTTTAAGACAATAACAACTCCAAAAAACTTTCAAAAGCTCCTCTTTTTTTTTTTTAATATTTAACGTTAAAGTTTTCTCATTTGATGGTTTTATTTTTTCTTCTTTGCTAGATGGAAGCAGAAATAATAATCTTTGGGAGAAGATATGTCTTGCTGATAAAGTTTAATTCTAGCTCACAGATTTCCTGACTTCTATTCTGACACCCATAAATATTCAAACTCAGTGGGTATTTGATCTTCCTGGTATCTGTAAGTATACTGTAGATTTTGATTGTTTTATGATGGAAGACTATTTTATGTTATTTCTGCTTTCACAGTTGGTTTTCTGTTTTTTTGGGGTTTTTTTTTTTCCTCCGCTTTATAGACCCTTGTCTTTTTATTAGTTCTGTGTTCCCTGTTGTTTTTATGTTTTGCATTCCTGCTGTCACTACAAGAATCTTACTGTAAACAAGAGTGTTGTATCTCAGTGGGTTATTTCCTGTTAATAACCTGTGATACAGTGTATAAATAAAACAGGTGCAATTTCTTAGAGTTATTGCAATGTGACTTCGGTAATGTGCTCAAGTTCCTTAAAAACTTTGGAGTGTTCCAAGATAAAGGTGGCAGCTAACTATTGCAGTTCAGGAGAGAAAAATAAATATCTATGTAATGAAATATAGCTGAGTCCAACTTAATAATAATTGCAACTCAGTGTCAATTCTTGGAGACCTATGTGTACCTCATTATAATTCAAATGAAACAGCAAGTTGACATATAATTCGGGTTATGCTAGGTGAATGAAATCAAATCATAAAACAAACCAATCAGAAGGTCTATTCTCTTTATACTTACATGGTTAACTATGTGACAGCATATTCATAGAATAGAACAATAGAATGGCTTAGGCTGGTGTAAGAGATTATTATTTTGCATCATCGTCTCAAAGATTGCTGAGGACACAGACGAACAAGTTCAGGCAAGTTCTGGGCAAGGGTTGTGAAATCCTTTGTCTGTAGAAGTTTGATGGACAAGTCCTGGGCAAGGGTTGTGAAATCTTTTGTCCGAGGTTCACAGACGGACAGGGCCGGGGGCAACGAGAGAAAGAGATAAGCTGCAGCTTAATAGCTGTGAAGTGGTCTTTTGTGTGGATTTATCTCAAGGAAGATGGCCATCTCAGTAGGTACTCGCAGGACTCCTGCTCAAGCGCCCAGGGATGTCACGTAGGCAGGAGAAGTAGGATAAAAGAGGAATCGAAAACCATGAGGATAGGTTTTCTGCCATCAGATTCCTCACCACGGAATGCCTGCATGCTGACGGACTCTCCTGGGCCTGCTACCTGAGTTCTGCTGCTTCCTCCCGGACTGGCTCTGCGACTTCTTCCTGCTGCCCGCTTGCTGCCCAAGGCCGGCCACGCTGCTGCTCCCCCCCCCCTGCTGCTTCTGCCTCGGACCTTCGAAGCGGCGTGCAACGGGACCGCTGCTGGATCCTGGTGGTGACTATCCCCGCTTTACGGCATTCTTGCTTCTTTCCTATCTTTTCTATTGCCCTCCTTCCCTTCCCCGTCACCCTAATTCATAATAGTCACCCTCCTTCCCTTCCTCATCTTCCTGATTAGGATTTATAATAAACTGGTTGGACCAACATTTGAAGCATTGTTTCTTAATCTCAATAATAATAAGTTGTATTAAAAGAACCTCCTCTCCCTCCTATAAATTAACATGTATTTTACACAAATTAAAAAAAAAAAAAAAAGAGAAAAAAAAGGGAGAGAAAAAGAAAAAACATTTTGAAAAAAAATCTGTAGAAAAATCTGGTTGAAGCCACTGGTCCACTTTCTTACATTAGTTTTGCAATGAAGAGTAAAATTTTATTCACCAGAAAAATTATGAATTTATAATATAGTGAAAAGCCCAAAGAGGAAGGCTGAAAGTCTTAAAAGGTTCTGAAAGATGAATCAGATTAAAGAAGTGGTGTTGTTTTCAGCAAACTTGAAGATTTCCTTTAAGCTGACACGCCTGAGAAAAGGAAATGACATAGCCAGAAAAATAGCTGGAATATCTACAGAATATCATAGTTTGACCAAAGACTAGGTGAAGAACTCATTCTATGACAAGTGTGTTCAAAGTTTCCTTTATGGTTATTTATTTTTGAGTGTGCTTTTTGTAGACTTAGACACACAGGTGAACTACACTGAATTAAGGAGTGAGAGGTATGAGGCAGAACACGTTTGAATAGTCAAAGACAGTGGAAGCTGATACATTTTATTCTACTTTTTCTCAGCAGAGCTATTACTTTCATGCTTACTAAGCCAGGAGAGTACAGTCACATGCCTGAAGTCAAAGATACACCTTCAGTATTTCAAAGCAGAAATCGGACTTTCATGAAAATTTATGACTTCTCAAATCAATTTCTGATCATGTATTATCATGAAATATCAACTTCTATTTTCAGAGCTAATTCCTTTCTGTGTGTTATAGGCACAGTTATCTGTCACATTAAGAGGAAGTTTTTAACTCAGAGGGTGGTGACATACTGCAAGTAGTTATCCAGTGAGGTTGTGGATACCCCATCCCTGGAGGCATTCAAGGCAAGGCTGGATGTGGCTCTGGGCAGCCTGGTCAAGTGGTTGGCAACCCTGCCCACAGCAGAGGGATTGAAACTAGATAATCATTGTGGCCCTTTTCAACTCAGACCATTCTATGGTTCTATGATCAAAGAGTAATTCCTTACAATTTTCCAAGACAAAATTCTCTTGATTTTACACATTTACTACATGAACTTTGTGGAGCACTGGTAAACCTTTATTTTAATGAAGATTTATATGCATGAGTATGAAATGTTTACATTACAATGTTGCTGACTATGAGCAATATAATAGTAAATAAGATTCAGACTTAACAACAATTAAGTGACAAATCTCTAATAATTTTATTCTAACATTTTATGACAGAGAGGAGAAAAGACAAAAAAATAATTAACCTGATGTACTTTTATATTTGCAATTTCTACTAGTTCATTTACATTCATTGAAATTCTACCTATCAAGAGAGAAGGAAAATATACCTGTATTTGTATTAGGAGTTTTGAGTGGATAGCAAAATATCATTTTGACATCAGTGTGAAAAAAGTATCTGTTTTGGTAGAAATTCAAGTTTTCTTAATCTTCTGTATCAGTGGAGTCTATTAAATTTTTAAATATGCTCAAAGCTAAATTATTTTTATGTACCTACCACACTGACATATATTACATTAACCCTTTGGATTTAATAAGGTAATATACTTTGAAATGAAATTAAAATTTTTCCTGGGGATTTCTTAGTGCTTTTTCAATTGTCTGGCAACCAGAAAGAGAAGCTTAAAAAACAAAACAAGAAAAACAGAACAACAACAACAACAACAAACCTCACAAACATACTGCATTTGTATAAGCTTGTTTATCCATTTATTTGACTTTTTATTTTTTATATATTTGGTTGATATTCATAGAATCATAGAATGTTTTGAGTTGGAAGGAATGATCATCTTGTTCCAACATTACTGCAAATTCCATTCTGATTTCTTGTTAATTGCTTTGCTTATAGAATTATAGGCAGTTACTCGTTAACTTCATGTGTAAATTAGTTAAAGCTAAATAATATACCCACAAAGCAAAGGCTTTCTCTTATAATGTATGGGGGTTGGCTTTCATGTCACATACTCAGCCATAACATGTAAAATATGTCTCTCTCTGAAACCTTTGCAGTGAGAGGACTGTCTTAAAAACAAAACAAAAACAAACAAACAAAAAAAAAACAACAGGGAAGTGGAAGTGAAAAAGTAAGACTATTTTTTAAAAAGATCAGAACTGATACTACTAACAGAAATTAAAATTCAAAAGTACTAGGTAAACATGAGGGTACTCATTTCATTTGAAGGAATTTTTAAATATTCTCAGATCAGTGAGAATATTTTTGTGAAGGTTTTCAATGTATGAGAAATCCAATCTTGAATTCCTGTCTGGTAGTGCTGTGTTTTAGCAGTAGTTGTGCTATAAATATGGGCTTCAACAGGAATGTATCAATTCAAACCTACAAGAAGAAATGGTGCTTTCTTTGTTTGACACTGAAGCAAAATCTTGGCAATCTCCTATATTATTTAGAGGAGCATTGATCAAAGGAAGAGGGATACAAAGAACTAGCATTCCTGTATATTCTTTACTGATGCAGAGATATTGTCTGTAATGGCAAATACAATTACTACAACAGAGTGCAGAGAAATACTTTTAAAACTTATGTTTATAAACCTTTTTTGCAATTAGAAGTAGCAAATTAGAAGGAAGCCAGACAATAATCAGATACCTGTTAATAGATGTAGAGGTTCAAATTATACTACTTTTTATAACGTATTGAGAAAACGTCATTACATTTCTTTCTATGCAGTCTTGTACGTGTAGTAAATTTTATTATAATTGAATTGCCATTTTTATAAAAAGATTAGATTCTAATTTTGAAAATAATGCTCTCTGCCTTCTTTTTTTTTTTTATGGAAAAACTATATTTTCAAACACATACTCAAAGACTAAGCTATGGAGATTTTCTAGTCATGCTGTTTGCCAATAATAGTCTATTTTCCATCATTTTACCCTGATTGTTGTCAGCAACAGTCTTTCCGATGGAACAATGTGAGTGAGCTTCAGCATCTTTGTCTCCTGGATGTAGACTAAGAAAGATGAACCCTTACTGTCTTGGTGTCTCCCTGATGTCTGAATATCAGGCATGATAATGAATGGAAAAGCTGCAACAGTGGTGATTAATAGAATATTACAAATAGTGCTCTCGTATTTTTCCCCGAGATGAGCATAGCAAGCATTTCCCAAATCCAACTTTTATCTTGGATATTGGGAAGAAGCTAATATTTTTATTCTTCTATTTGTAATGTTCTCAGTAATGCCTATTATTACTAGTATTCAACAAAAAAGCAAACATATTTTACAAAATATTTTCAAACTAAATAAGAAGAATTTTAAATAGAATCACAATATTCACATCATTATTAGTTTTCAGAAAAGGAATCCTTGATGATAAAACTATCACAATTATCTTTCTATGAAAAATATTAACAGTAGAAATACTCTTTTCTTTTTTCTTTCTTTTTTTTTTTTTTGTGTGTGGTTTCATCATGTCTCAACAGTGTTCAATGTTTTTTCTTTAAAGCACTAAATTAAATTACACACAAATATGCTTTTTAAAATGAGGACTTTTTATTCTGGTCACTGTAATTTAAGCTTGAAAATACAATCTCTACTGTCCTGAAAAAGCAATATATTTCTTGTGAATTATCTAATTGTTTTTTTCAATTCTCATTATGACAATTGATTTTTTTTATAAACTTTATATGAAACTTTTTCAGCGTTTCTTGCTGGCAGGAAATATTTGCAATGCAAAAGTCACAGAATCCAACTTCCATAGTCTTTTGAAAGATGATGAATCTTTTGGTGAAACAGGGAAATTCAAATGCGCAAATGAGCCATGAGCAAGATGCAGCTACCCCTGTTCTTCAGTACAAATTTTACATTGTCATTGATCTCAGTGGAGATAAAGAAATATACATGGAGATATCCGTTGGACAGTTTTCACAGCTTTCTCACTGCTTTGATGTTTCACCACCAAAAATGTAATGTTCACGCCAAGCAGAGAATTATTAAAGTATCCCAAAAGATATTCCAGCTTCAATGAGCATCTCTTCTGTACTTTTTATCATGGATAGGAAATCTTCCTTCTTCTTTTTCACTTCCAAAGAATCTAGCCTGATTCTTCTGTCTGCTGTTGAAAGAAATAAATGCTTTCAAAGAAAATGGAAGTACCCAAGAATTGTAACAAAATTATTTCTTAACTGAAGTGCCAACTGAACTATAAATATCAAAATTTACCTTTAGAATGTACATATTTTTATCACAGGCTTTAGGTCAGTTGTTCAATTAATAAAATATGTGAGAAAAATAATTGGTTGAATTAATTCATTTCCACTTTTACCAGAAGTAACAGCAAGTAGAAATCTCACTTTTCCTTGAAGGCATCATTCATTGCAAACTACTTTCTTTCAGGCATGGAGACTTATAATGGTGTAAATTCACCAAGGAATGCCATTATTCATCTCTGAAAGAGCATACTATAAAAGCATTGAAATTAACATCCATTTATGAAGTATTCAAAGCATATATTTTATTTGCATTTCAATTAGTCACTGGAAGCTGAAAGCAACTAAGCATGAAATCCTCCTTGCTTTGGCAAGGACATTTATACTGGAGTATCTTTAACACACTGAGAAAGTGACTTCATGATACTAGAATATATTAAAGTTTTCATCTACCCTGCAGCACTCCCTTGACCACCATTCAAACTGTGTCAATCCCTGCCACTATCCAAGAGAGCATCTGTAATAAACCTGTGCATGGACAGTAACTTCCATTGAAGTGCTGTGGCTGCTCCACAGACAATTTTAGGGGCTGAACAAGGACAATGTGTATACAACTCACTTCTCTGTAAAGATAGAGAGCATTTCACCAGGAGTTCCTTACTATTAGCACTTCAGACTATTAGAATGAAATTGTGTCCCTAGGTGTGCCATTTGTTTAATAGTTTTAGTGGTTAGTCAAGCTGTCATTCTGACAGAGATGTTAATATTTTATTGTTACATTTTATGAACACATGCACATATGATTTTCCTTAGCTAGAACTGTATTTTTTCCCGATTACTGAGAATAGTAAAATACAATGAAAGATAATTTCTGCATCCCTCATTATGACCTCTCTGTGGTTAGTTTACTGCTAAAACTTTATCTGATGAGAATACGGATAAGCTGAAAGACACAAAAGGAAAATTTGTTGTAGATCTAATGTATTTCAGAATGAGTTTGAAACACACAGTGTAGCAGGAGACCCAGAAATTCTGTGTTAAAGTCGAGTGTCAGTTTCTGACTTATTGAAAGGAATGTTCCCCAGATAATTTTCAACAAATTTTATTTCCTCGGTTTTAAAATCAGTATCTCTATAAAAGAGATGAATTGAGGATAAGAATTTATTCAGTACCAGCTGTAAAGATTCTTTTCCATGTTGTTTAAAGAACACAAACTTTTCACAGAACCATGGGTGAGATTTAAGATCTAGTTCAAAAGGAGTCTTTCAGTAATTCCAGTAAATTTTGGATGCATTGTTTTGCTTTTTTAGAACTGTAGGTTTTTAGATTAGGGTGTTAGTGTCTCTGCACATCCTATTTCACTAGAACCAAGAAATACCTTTGTACCATCAAATTAAAGAACTATGGAAATACAACATACGTCAGGGTAGCTCTCAGTATTGAGAAAAAGAAAATACAGTGAGCAACTCACAGGTGTGTTTGCTTGATTTTTATAAGCAAACATTTCTGTTAGACCTTTCTACTTGGCATATATTGTCCTGGTGCTATGTATGCAAAAGGTAAGGATGGACTTCTGGACTCCATGGCTCACAACAGGATTATGCAATATATTCAAGAATTTAGAAGAAAGAATGAAATAATGAGTGATGTCACTTTGTCCATATTAGTTCCTGACCATGAAGCAATGGTTAAGATCAAAATAAACAGTAAACTGCAATGAGGTAGAAAGTGAAGAGCTTGCCTTTTGTTAAAATCTTTTGCATGCTATGTTTCTCATGATGAGAATGCAGATCTGTTGGGTTCTAAAATGTTTAGATGTTATGCCTGAGGAGTTCTAACTTAATTGTAATGTCTTGTGAAAACTGATGTATAGAAGAGCAGAAAGAACAACTAATAAAAAGCATTACTTTCACAAATACTTGGTGAGAAGAACTATAAGGTAAGTTTCAACATAATACCTTCACAGCTGTTTAAAAATTGGCAGTTTCACTTTTTCATCATTTCAACAGATGTCAGATTGCATTAGGCAGCAGCTTGAAAGCCCTAAAGGATCAGAGGATGAAATATCAAGTGTCTTCATCATTACCTATCTTCCAGTCTTTGACTGCCATGCAAACTGTGGGCTCTAGAAAGTATCTAGCTAGCCTTCTCTATATTTTCCCAAGAATTAAACAAAATGAAACAAAAAGCAATCTCATTTTAAAAAAATAAAAATTTTTAAATAATTTAGAATCTGAGGGCTCCTCTGAACAGATTTCTTTTGGCCAGAAGGAAATGTTGAAGGTGAACATCCATGCATCACCTGTGCCAGGGTAAAGACTTTGACTCTTCTATTTGAACTGGGATTCAGAATCTAATCACCTCATCTGCTGAAATTTAACCAAGATAACATAACAACAGTTTACTTTTTCCAGTAAAGTACATTTTTTATTCAATTTGATATGATGTCATAGACTTGCTTTTTCATATTCATATATCCTGCATGCTATTTAATAGTAATATCCTGAGGCTATTTAATTAGTCTTGTAATGTTGAAGTTTATGAGTTAAAAAAATAAAACCAAATATAAACTACTTTTGGCAAAGTAGGATTATCAGGAAAAAAAAAATTCTTCTTTCATTAATCAGACACATAGCATATAGAAGGTAACATTTCCATTTTTTTCACCTCATTTTTAGCATTCTTTCTATTTCAATAAACCTTGAAATTTTGGTTTTCTCTCACATCTGTTAGGAAACAGGTACAATTTCATTAGACTTATCTAACAACAGTGATGCTTTATCCAATGAGATAATTTAAAAAATTTCAATATCTCTGCTTTGTCTCAGTGGGCAGAATAATTTTCCATTAAAAATAAATCACAAATTCAGTTTGAATTTTTTGTTCTATTCCTTACCCTATTTCCTAAACCCTGTCTTTCCTTGAGAAGCAGTAATCAGTCAAACCAAGTAATCATGAGACGATCCTAACCCTTAAAGAAGAGGAAGGGAATGTGTCCTCATCACAGTTTTCTTTCACTTAAAGTTATTTTCCAAGTGGCTTGAAAATTTTTTTTAGTTCTGTATTTTTATTATTTTTTATCAAGGGACAATGAATTATCACTTGACGAATGTTTATTTTGCATCTGTTCTCAGGTCTTTCAACTATTATAGAAATTAATGAAGCAGCTCAAAGTTGTTTTAGAGTACCACTGTGGTGTATGCATTTTATGAAGGGATCAAATCTGAAGATTCTTATCTCTCAAATCTGAATCTCAAATCTGAAAATTCTTATCTCTAGAGTTCATAAGTTATGTTTACAAGAATTTTCTATTCTGTAGAACAGGAGTCGTCCAGATGCCAGGAAGGTGAAGGAGCAGTTGATTAAAAGAACTGAAGAATGTTGTTTTGGATTCATAAGAAAATGCTTATAAGCATTTTTTTTTTTTTTTTTTTAACATGGGCCTTGCCCTACCTATTAAATTACTCTAGTTCCACTGGTTTTCAACTTAAGTTTTTCAAGGTAATTAATATCTGGCTTTTTCTTCTTTTCATTTTCTCTCCTTGATTATGCTGCTTATATAAAAAATGTCATTGCTTACATTCCCCTGTTGTTGGGCTGCCTTATGTTCTAGATCATGACTTCACTAAAAGAATAAGTAGGAGGATGAAATGAACTGTAAAGGGAAAACAAATGAAAATATGATTTTGCAAAAGAAGTGAGTGAGAAGTGCATAATGATAAATCAGAGATAAAAACAGTTAGGACAGCTAATTATGACTTGGAAATTTGCAGTGACTATGCTGTATCAAGCAGAAATACTCTGAGGTGAAGTGTTTATTTTCAAACTCCAATGCATTTAATGTACTTTAGAAATTAATGGGCTAGTGTGAAAAAAATAGTGTGAAAAGAAAAACTGACATTATTGTCTTACTAAATTGATATCTTCCTTCTTTCTAATACCAGCTAAATGAATATATGTAGAGCAAAGATGGCTGCCCATTTTGCTTCTTTTAAAATAGGTAAACTGAAAAATATTGCATATTGTGTGAGCTACATTCCTTTTGATAAACAGTAACACAGATATCTTTTGATAGGCATATACACATGAGAAATCATATAGGTTATCTAATATAACTCTCCTTTGAGCTGATTTGCTAATGATAATTCTAATTATTTTTTTCACATCCAAACAGGGATTATTCTCTTCCAGCTAGTTTGCCTTTGAGTGCAAAACCCTAGAGTATTCTAGCTTTAGCACAAACTTAATTTATTCCAAAGTGCAGACTTCATATGGGAACTGTGTATTTAATCAACCACTGCATTTTGAACTTCTGCAATAACCTGTATTAGAACAGATACCAGGAAGGAAAAAGAAAAAAAGTAAATGGCCTTGTCATTTTTTAGGTCTCTAAAATTGCTTTTCATCTGTTGTTCAGCATCTCACCTATAGGACACGTAGCTGTAAAGTTTAAGTCATGCTGACAATAAGGTCAGAGAAGATGTATGATTTATAAAATATGAAAAATTCAGCATGATAAAAATGATAATTTGTGAGATGTATTTCTGAATGTTAAAGGAGAGTTTGTTTTTTATTATTATTATTCATTGCAAGTAATGAACTTAACTATGTGAGGAAATAAATTTGGTTTAGGAAAAAAACAAAACCAGAAAACTTCAGTTTGAGTGAGACAGGAATTAACTACTTTCTTGCTTCTTGGAGTTTTCTGTGGACACAGAAATGCCCACAAGAAGAAAATGATCACGTAAAGAGACAACTCTTTTTACCAGATAGTCTGGTATCCACTTTTTATTTTTAGAGATGTTCCCTATGTGGTGACAGGGGAAACATTCCAGTACAGTGCAATGGCTTTCTCATTGCCTGCCCAAGAAAATGAAAATGTGAAGGGAAAAGTTACTGAAAAAGGAACACATTAAACATGTTTATCTCCTTTAGACTATGATATTTAAAATGTTCCTATAACATAGCACTAAAGATAGTTCAGAATTAATATAGCAGTGACCAGAAGTTGATGAAACAGGAGCATGATTGCAGATTGCTATCTCTTCAGAGTCCTGAGCTCATAGACCAGTCATTTTTGACATAAATTAGTGCCAGATATTAATTTTGAAGGATTCATTCTATATGAATCATATGTACTTAGGTACATAATTATCAGTACTAATTATAAATATGAATTATACTGCAAGTGCTGCAAGACAGACTCTGCAAGAAATGCTATATTTACTTATAGAACTTTTTTTTTTTTTTTTTTTTTTTTTTTGGTAGCCAAACCACATTAAAAAACATGGAAAGCTTTCTCTCATTTCTGCTTTTCATCCTCTCTTTTATAATCTCTCAGTCAAACAGGGATGTAGTATTTTATACCTCAGTATTTTTGTCCTTTTCCATTTCTCAAAAATTGATTTCCCAACCCCTCTTATGTTTGTCATGGAGTATGGAATACACTGGCAATTGAATATTTACTTATCTGCTTTGTAAAAGATTATTCAGCAATGATGCAAATGGAATTCTGGAATGGAATTTGTTAGTTAACTGAAATCCCTTTGCTATCAGCTAAAAAACATTTTTTTTTTTTCTCAGGGAAAATAACCTAGTGCCATGATATACGTTAATTTAAGAATGGTTCGAAGCCTTGTTATTTTAGACTAAGGCTGTGGTTGCATAATGAAGATTTTCATGAAATATAGATACAGATAATGCTAAGATTCAAATTCTCTTTCACGTGATAAGATCAAAGACTAGAATATCTGACACCCTTCCTTTTTTGTTAGTATTTTTTATTTCTTAAGAAAATAAATGTGTGAATACTACCATTCACAAGCAGACAAACAATGTCATTTTAAAACAAACGTTTAGATAAAAACCACACATTAGTGTTTATGAGCACTCATTTAGATTTTCCATTTTAACAAATTTTCACATAAATCTTTTTCTACTGACCAGTCACATAAACATGTTTGATCATAGTTATTTTCCAGAAATAGTTGCCAGTCAAACAGTGTTTTTTTTACCTGAAAGTAACAATGTCAGAACGTAAATGAGGCAGGTGAAAACAAAATACATCATGGCACATAGCAATGTGAAGAGTGTAAGAAATAAAGAAATAAAGGTCTCTCATAGCTTCAGAAGACTTAAGAGGTGGTATCCAGGCAGACTTAAAGAAAACATTGCTGGGATGATTTTCAGAAAATAATATCTATTTCATCTTATTATTCCATGTATATGTAAATTCACCCTAGATATTTTCATGCCAGTTTCTTAAGATCTCTAGACTACACAAGAACAACAGGACACTAATAAAAGAAATTTAAGTTTCTTTTTGAAAGTATTTCTTCGATTGTTTCCCCCTCAGGTAGCCAACTATTAGAAATACATTTCATTTGATAACAATATTCACGAACTTTTTAAAACTCAGAGGCATCCTCATAAAGACATCTTCAATTTTTTGGTCCTACTATGTAATCACTCAAAGAGAGATCATCTGAACTCCTAATTTCCTTTTACTGTGAGTTTTACACTTCCCAGTAGTCCACTGGTATTCCTACTTATTCAAACATAGTTAACCTAAAGAATCCTGGTATAACTTTTCATTCTGACAACGTTTCCCCCATCTACCTTCTTCTTCCTCTTTTCTCTCAGGCACAGGAGAACAAGGAATAGAAACTGCAGTCTGTCCATAATTCTTTGTCTCCTTCACTCCTTCAAATTTACTCTTGCCCAATTATCCCAGTACAGTGTGTATCCCAGGAATAGCTATGGTGAGAGATCTATGAGAGCTAGCCTACTTCGAGTTCATCTATATTGGCAGCACAAAGAATTCAAGCTACAGAATTAGGTGTAGATTCTTTGGAGAGACCTCTCTAGTCCAATACTTCATTTCTCCCGTTTGTTTCCTTTGTGTCCTAAAATGCACTGTATATAACATGCATGTGGAGAAAATTTCTTACTTTCCCTTATCATATGAATTTTCAAAAATACTATAGGCACTGTATAAGAATACAGTCAAAACCTTTTCTTAGGAAGGAGACATTAAGTGAAATGCAGGACAGGGTCTTATATTATTCACAGTCAAGACACAGACAAGAACATCAGCTTAAGACTAGTGATTTTTTGTCACAGTATACATGATGAACATCCTGTTTTAGTTACATCTTTAATCATTTTGAAGCAAGGTGTTATGATAGAAATATCCTACTTAAAATGTAAAAGGGATCATTTTGAGAAATGCCTTAAATTGAAACATTTTGAAGACACATTAAAGAGTTTGAATGTTTGCTTCTCCATTCCAAGCACTGTAATTAAACTTGTCTAACTTGTTCCCTAGGAAACAAGGAGAATCAGGAATTTCAAGCCTTCAGAATAATTCACTTAATAATGTTTGGTATGATAATAAACACAGACAAATACTATATTAGCCAAAAATCAGGCTAAAAATGTATCTAGTGAACAGCTTTAAAAAATTAAACCCCAAAATGGACGTGGAAAAAGAAAAATATTAGTATCTTGAGAATGTTTTATGTAAGTGGTCATGGAGTTATTTAGACAGAGCATTTATGGTGTTCCTCTAGTGGCATGTTTTAAGACACACTGCAGGATTTATAGTAAGAATTAGAATATTGGTAATAATCTGTGGATTAATGACTGTATGTGATCAAACTGAATATTTATGTTGAGAAATTATATATGTGTAGACAATATCCATTTGTCATGAAAAACTGTGATGTTCATCTTTATTCATTTTAGTGGTGAAGCATGTCTTCATGTTGTTCTACAAAAGAAGACTGACTTAGCAGGCTGTAATTGGATGGAAGAATATATAACAATGCTCTCCATTGATAATCATGCTATATGAGAAGATTTAAAATTTTAAATGTCATCTTTTTCTTCTGTAATGAAACCAGATTCAACAGTTATATGCAGAAAATTTCAATCAACTATGTCTAGTGTAGTGAATTCTTGCATTTGTCACATGAGGTTACAGTAATGAGTTTTCACAGATCTTGAAACAAATTATTGACACACATTTTCCTCTTGTTATTTGAACAATGCTCAGTCTGGAGAAGACAATTGCAAAATGTGCTCTGCTGATGTTTTGGCCAGTTCTTCTTTGCTTAGCTTGTGACTCACAACATGGAAATATGCTTCAAGTTTTTCTTGTGTTTCTGGAGAGAAAGGCAGCTTCTTTGAAGTCAGTAAACTAAGATCCTAGGCCCTCTCTAGGGAGCTGGTATAGAAAGAAATCATTTCTGGGCATTGATATCATTATTCCAGTCTCTGCTGACACCTAGAAACCTTAACCTTAATCAGCACAAATGACAGAAGGATTGCAATAGTTTATTGCCTGCTTATCTCCTTTTGGCAACAGCAGAGAGTTAAGTCCTTAAACTAATTTGTTTAGGTCTTGCAGCCGCCTTTGATATAATTAGCCATGAAGCATTACTGATACTGTTTTGTAAAATATGCCAGAAACAGACAAAATGGTGCTCTACCCTTTTTGTTATGATAAAACAGATGAGAATAGATGACTGGAAATATGTACTACACTGATTTGTAAAACAGAATTGTAAAGGCATGATAGGTATGCATTTTTGATACTTATTTTTATACGTTAGGTGAGAAAAAGAACATATGATCTCATATTTTTTGAATGTAATAGACTTTGAGACGTCAATAAACAAAGTACAACTTCTTTTTGAGATTACATTAGCAGATGCCTGAATGGGATGGACTGCCAGTGTTTGTGGGAATTTAAATATGGTATCTTATAAAATATTTTCCATCATGAGCTTTTGGATTATGTCTCCTATGTTACACAGCTATCTAAGATGAAGAAGAGGAAGGCAGAACACATAGTATTACGTTTTTAGTTCTATCTAGATGTCACAGAACTTGTATATTATTGCCAAATAATCTGCAATTTAGATCTGGTATCAACCTATCTTGGAAGGAAATATTTAAGTTTAGGATAAAGTGATATTTCAATTCAGGATGACTCAGCCATATGAGTTTGTCAAGTCTCATGCCTAATTTCAGTTTTGATTAAAATAGATGTTTCTTTAAAAGCAAAAACCACAACAGGGTGGAGAGTTTTCAAGCAGATACACATACGTTATTTCAACTGTTGGGAATATATGCTGAAGAATACAGCTAACTGGTACATACTAAGATATCTGCCAACATTTACAATGTGTTCACGTCAGTTTTTCTATTTTGTTTTGCTTTGTTTACCAGCAGCATGCACCTGTAGCCCTGAAGGCCAACTTTATCCTGGACTGCATCAAAAGATGGGTGGCTAGATGTTAGATTAGATGTTTGGAAGAGATTTTTTACTCAGAAGATGGTGAGGCACTGTAACATTTTCCCAAAGAAGTTTTGAATGCCCCATCCAGGAGACCTTCAAGGCCAAGTTGGGTGGTGCCCTGGGCAGTCTGATTTAGTGGGTGGTAACCCTGTCCAAAGCAATGGGTTAGAACTAGATGATCTTTAAGGTCCCTTCCAACCTAAGCTACTGTATGATTCTATGAAATAACATTATATGTAACTGCTCAGCCTGACTTTATAAAAAAGGAAAAGAATAGGAGGGGGGATAACTCTGATTTTAAAGAAACTTAGGAGAGCTTTTACAAGGGAGTATTTTTGAACGTTTGACCTAACTCTATACTGTTTGTATAGAGTTACCTTGTTTCAAAGTATTAGATGAATGAAAGACCGTCTTGTGTATATATTTGAACGACTTATTTATTTGTGTTAATAAATGAAAAAAATGTTTTGTCATGAATCAAAGACAGCCTTCAAGTTGGTGGAAGTCTACTTAGCTGTTTGGTCACAAAAGAAAAGAAAGAGCAAGACAATTCTGAGAGCTCCTTAGTTTTAAATTAGAGAGTGATTACCAAGCACTAACTGAAATCCCAGAGATGCTGGAATGAATTCAAAAGAGCTTCCACTCAGAGGAAACAAAGGAAATTACAGCTGGGAACCTGTTGAAAAGCAGATAATAAGAACAGCAGGAAAAAATATAAAAAATATATAAAATATATAAAATATATTTTAAAAAAATTAAAAGAATTTCAGGATTAAAAAGTAGGTGCTTGCATACTTCCTTTGATTTTACTTCAATTTTAGTCTCATTCTTGTCAGGTTCTATAAAGAATTAAGAGGTCAAGTCATATTTTTATTTCTGTACATTTTAATAGTAAAAATAGTTCTGCTGCAGATTATTTTCCTCTGCAGCACTTTAGACACTGCAGCAATAAACACTATTATGACTCTTCTGTCATACCATCTGACAGGCAATACCTAGTAGGATTGACTAATATGTTTTAACTAGACATTACAGTAAAAAACATTCTCAGAGAGGGACTCTAAATTATGATGCAACAATGTTAAATGCAGATACTATTGCAAGGTATTTCAAGGGATTTGGATATTTCATGTTATAGATACCAGTTCTACACTTGAACTAGATCATCTGCTACTCATTTGATTAGAAACAGACATCTGAAGTTTGGGTAAGCACTTTTCTCAGCATGAACGATTGTGTTTAATTTCAATTGCATTTAATCTCAATTCAATTATCATTCTAAGTGTCATTGACTAACTCACATTTTTCAGAATTGTAGATCATTCAAATGTCTATATCTCATATGAAATGATTCAGTTAAATTCTCACAAGTCTGTGTGAATACTTATTCATTCCCACAACAAAAGTTATTTCAAAACTGGTACAGGTCGGCAAGTCTCTTTTTCCTTTATCCATATATTCTCCATCCACTCTTTCATTATAACTGTCAGAGCTCTCTTTAAAAGAAATTGAGAAGGTTCTTAGTCCTCTTTATTTTACAAATTCACTTATAACCAAAACCTCATAAAAAAAACCCAGGAAACACTTTGCCCACATAAAAAACAATCAGGATTTCTCAAATGGTGGTGAAAGGAAAGGCAACAAAAGCCTGCCAAGAAATCCAAGTCTAAATGCTCATTTTACTTCTCCATGAAAGCATAATTCCATTTCAGAGCTGCTAATAGAGAAGAACGACAGTTTAGTGCAGTCAGTATAGAACTACAGGTTTACATAACCTTGCTGTAAAGAAATACTATCATCTTTTTTAATTAAGTTCACCTCCTTATCTTTATGGACTCCAGATTTTCATTACTTCATGGACCTGTCTTGATATTATCAGGCGTGATACTTACAGCTTGCCGACATTACTGATTGCCTAATCCTATTCTGAATCTGAAATTTCCATCTAGATTTTCTACTCTTTCAGCAATCTCTGGCAAATATTTTCAATGACTATTCAATGTGAATCACAATTTCTTCTTAATAAACATTTATTTCTGTCCAATTATCTCCACTCAAGCTGTTACTGAACAAAGAGTCAGGACAAGTTAGCACAATACCATTATTATCTTTCGTATTTATTTTGGATGGTTGTTTGATACAGGTACATTAGAAATAAGGGGTATGTAGAGCCATGGAAAAAAAAGACAGATATCTGGAGTTCCAAATTAAGCTGTCAAAAATTTGAAAATTTCAGGAGTTTAGAAGATAATCAAGACACTAAAAAAGGTCTTAATAACAGCTGTTGGTATGGCTGAAAGCTGGTTCCCCTACAAAGACTGGTGACAGGAGTAGTAAGATGTGATATTTTAAACAGTTGTTATACAGGCATCATATAAGAGTACCAGTGTCTCCTGGAAGACCATTTCCTGCAAAAATTCTCACAATTTCATCACACAAAAGTGGTGTGTGTAATTGTTTCATGTTTCATAAGCTCTGCTTCATTCCCTATCTGCTGCTAGCCTGATTTTCTTTCTTTTTTCAGCAACAAGAGAATTCTTGGTGTTGTGGTAGACAAAATCTGTGTTCTTTCTATATTTCAGAGATGTGAAGGGAAATCTATATGGATTAAAAAAAAAAAAAAAGCTGTCTAGTTGTTCTCGGGAAAGCTATTAGTTTTAAAACTGCAGCAGATTTCTCCAGTGTGTATTTTCAGACTGCAACATTGCTGGATTGACTTTAGCTAGATGGTTATCATTCTGGTTCAGGCAGTTTCTTGAGAGAGAATGGGGGAACAGAGAAGGAAGGAGCTTGCAAGTCAAAAATCTTTGTGAAAAGAAGGCAGAGGACTTAATTTCAGGAATAAATTTGTCATTTGCACTCAGGAATAATTTGTAATAAATTCCCCATCAACAACAAATTAATAATACCTAGTGGCACATATTTGATATTATTACAGTTATGCTATATATTTTGTTGGAAATCGGAGTTTCCTATGTCAAAAAGTCAAAGCAGCAATCAAATAAAATAAAATCCGTTCTTTCCATCAATACAAACACTGATGAAGTCTGTCTTCTCAAATGGTTTTTCCATACTTTTTCAACAATTCTTTAGAATTTCTAGTTTACTCTCTCCGCAGAAATACCAGTGCTTATGAGTGCTTTTAAGGCAGTTTACTTGCTACAGCTTGATTCCATTTTAAGAAAGTGGTACATTAAACCAGTCTGCAATTACACCTATCAGTAACTTGAATCTTTATGACCCAACATCATAGAAAATTTTAATTCCTTTTTCTCTTTTTATAAATTTATTATTATTATGATATCTTCAATACATTTGCATACCTGAAACCTAGAATAGATTATAGGTTAGTATAATTATTATATAATATATAGAATATATTATATTTTTTTTCTGGTTGTGTTGCTCACACTATATTAATTAAATCCCCAAAATACTTTACAAATTATAGATCTTTCATAAGAACTTCCATCCCAAACTATGCCTATCTATACCAGCTGGTATGCTCCATATTTCAAATGATTTTACTGCAAAATTAGGAAGAATGTACAGAAACAGAAAAGGTTATTTTGTTCTCTCTTTCTTAGCTGTAATTGAAATTCTATAAGAGATTTATAGGAGCTGTAAAAGCAGAAGTACTGAAACTGAAGAAAATACAAGCTTAAAACTCTAAATCAAAACTCCACAGTCAATATTTGGTAAGATTTTCATTCTTCAGTGCTTATCAATTGATTTTTCTTCCTTAGTCCTCTTAGTTTTTAAGAAAAAATATATGTATTTTGACTGTCAAAAACCTGATTTCTGATATGAATTGCAGTCCTTCTAACATGTCAGTCTCAAATGTCTGTCACAAATTAATGGACAGACACTCCTCAAAAGAAATTCACTTCTCCCTTCATATTAGAAGAAATGAAATGTCTCTGCCTTAGCTGTCATATTACCAGGTTTGAAGATCTCCGTGTTTATTTCAAGATTATCTAACTACACATCATATAAACTAACCATCTAAGGGATAAATATTTGCTAGAAACTTTTGATTAACTCAGAAGATGCCTTCTTACAGCTCCTACTCCATTAGATTTCCTGTAATTTCTTCCCTTACACCAAGTCTGAAATAAAGATACAATGATGGCTAAAGCGAGTCAATTTTTGACAGGCTACGGGAAAATTTCTGATATTGTCTTTGTTTATCTTTGCTGATCTTCTGTCTGACAACCAAGATACGTAAACTCTCTGAATGTTAATTTGAAAGAAAGATCCTGTGAAATGATCAACTTTTTTTGGAGTGATAAAGATGAGAGCCACCTGAAGTAACATGAAGAAAAGCCACACACATCTAAGTAGCTTAGAAATAAAACAGCAAATGAGGTTCCATATAGAGGAATGTGTAGTGATACACGAGAGAACCAATCTGTCTACAAAGCAGTGTGATCGGAGTTCATTACTTCACCACATAAAGAAGACCTAGGGATTATGACATATGTTTTGATGAAAATATATACTTCAAACACAGTTGTGGACAAAAACTTGACTCAAATGTTTGCAAATGTTACAAAGTAAGGAGATAGAAAAAAAAAATAATTAAAGGCTGTGCATCTCTCTATATATTATGTTCTCAGTCTTAGCTTATTGCTGGATTAGAAAATAGCTATTTCTCAGTCCTTTCGGTTTATCTCCACAAGTCTGAAGAACAGTGTCATTGTCTTGTCCCAGAGGATAGACCAGAAAGAATTCTCCTGTTTTCAGACTAAGAGGCTCTGTTAAACCTCTTACTTTTTTCCCATTTACATTTTTTTTTTTAAAATATACTTCATATCTCTTATACATCTCATGATTGGACTAGATGATTTTAATGCTCTTTTCCAACGTGAATGATTCTATGATTCTATACATAGCCTCTCTTCTTCCATAAGTACACAAATTAATTACTGTACATAATACTGTATACGAGACTGTTATGCGCCCTGAGAAAGCTATTCATTTTTCTATCTGGTGGTCAGGAGCATGAGCCACCAAAAAGACCTTTCTGCATGTTCTCTGATATTTTATTGAAAAGAAAAGATATTAATGTAAGCAGATTTTGAATTATTTATTTACTTGAAATGTATAAATTTCTGTATTTTGATGCCTATTTATGCTAAAGAAACTAGAGCTCTGTGAATAATGTTGAAGAACTAGATATTCTGCTGATTTTTAACTACTTGCCTAGGAGGTATTTCAGACTGACATCTCCATCAGTGATGATTGATTGATTTTACTGGCAGTAAGAATGGATGCTTTCAATATGGATTGTTTCTTTCTCTGAAATGAAAGGTTTTTAATTAGTTTTGTCTTCCTAGAAAATTGTCACAGTAGTCTGGAATACATACCTGTTGAATTCTGTAAATTATTTCCTTGAAAAAATAAACTAAATGAAGCGGAAGGGCAAATGTTGCCAGATGTATCTAAAAATGATCCATAGCAAGTTTTAAATTTGAATGTATTTAATGCTTAAACTAAGTCTTCTCAATAGCACTGTTTGTATACCTGCATACAAAAAATTATCAACTTGTAAGTGAACTGATGAATTCTAGACTGGATATGTTGCTCAACTGTAATGTCTGTATGAATCTGTTCTGGGGAACAAATTCTTTAAAGTGTGTCATGGGCTCATGCTTATTCTTTCTGCAGCCAACAAAACCATAACAGGAATTCTGAAATAATTCCACATTATAGAAGACATTTTCAATATTCATTCATATTTTCACATTATCCGTTGGAACAGTTCTTCATTAGAAGATGAATACTTCAGTACTAAAATAAGCAAACTTACAACACCGCACAGTCTTGTACAAGTTGTTTTTAATATAAAAGACTAACTCAGTTATTGAAACATTAGTAGCAGTTAGTTTGATAGAAGGGTAAATCTGCTTCCATGCAGAGTAAGCAACTGCTGACTCTAATTAATTTTTTTCTTTTTCCTCAGGCATAGAATTGGATTCTTAGATGGATTCTTACTAACTTGAGAGAGAGATTTCTTATGAAGGTAAAAAATTACATTGCTAGCCATTATAAAATGAGCATGAGAATCGTAGAATGGCTTGGGTTGAAAGGGACCTTAAACATCATCCAGTTCCAACCCCCTTCTGTGGACAGGGTTTTCTAGCCACAAGATCAAGCTGCCCAGGTCTCCTTCCAATTCAGCTTTGAAAGCCTCCAGGGATTGGTATCCACAGTTTCTCTGAGCAGCTTGTGCCACTGCCTCACCACTCTCTGATTAAAGTATTACCACCTGAATATCCAAGCTTATTTTTGTTGAAAACTGTTCACCTTTGTCCCGTAAAAAGGCTGTAATCCTCCTGTTTTTAAGCTTCCTTTGAATACCAGAAGGTTGCAATTAACTTTCTCACGAGTCTTCTCCAAATTGAACAAGCCCAGCTTTCTCAGCTTTTCTTCATAAGAGAGGTTCTCCAGCCTTCTGACCACCTTTGTGGCTGTCCTCTGAACCTACTCCAACATCTCATTTTTGTGCTAGGAGCCCCAGACCCAGATGCAATACTCCAGATGTCGCCTCATAAGGATTGGGTAGAGAGAGAAATTCACCTTTCTCACTCTGCAGTGAGAGCTTGATTTTGTGCAAAACGTTTTACCCCTCCACCTATCACTATTTCTAATGAACAACTACATCTATGGATACTTCAGATTGTACTTAACGATCCTGTTTTTCAAGGTAAATGTATCTTGATAACTCCCGGTTAGATCTTAAAAGAGGGTTCACTATGGACACAGCATCTATGCTGAATCCAGATATTCCTGGCAGAAAGTTATCTCCTAGGCACTGGTAAATTTAGAGTGGGATTCATTTTTGCATTCATTGGTTTACTGTAAAATAGGCACACTCAACTGGGAAAATTCCAGACAACTGCTAATAAAGAAGAAAATCATGACAAGCTTTTTCTTCTTTGCCACAAACACTTGCTGGAGGGACATGAAGAGTAGTCAGATTAGAAAGAAAATCAAAAAGGATTATGCAGAGAAGGAAATATATATATATATTTTGCTTGTGCATTATAAAATAGCAACAGACCTTGTCATAATCTACTTTCTTTTTTTGACTTTTATTTGAATTAAAATTTCAAATTTCATATGTGCTCACGATGTTAAGTTATGATAGAATATATGAGGGATACTATTAGATTTTTTAATATTAAATGTGAAAACATTGATGACAAAAGAGGGACATTCTGAAGAGGAAACTTGAATTTTTTTCCATTTTGTATAGACACTTCTATATAGAAGCAGCAGGAATTCCAGTGTTAAATGCAGCCTGTACTAATTATGAAGAAAAAAATCTTTACGAATATTTCTTGTAAAATAAATACTTTTGGAGGAAATTACTTTCTGAGAGAATAGGTGGCAGCTATAAAACATGACATTCAAAAAAACAATACCTGAAAAATTATACAATGTTATTAATTTGTGGCAGACTAGACTAGTGACACACCCAACTCAGAAAAAAATATATAATTTTTATTATAAAATTATAATTTATTATATTATTATAATTTATAATTAAAACAAGTGAGATTATTTCTGTGACTTCGAACTATTTTTAAAGGCAGACCTAATTAGAAATACAGTTTTAATGAGGGGAAAAATACACAAATTACCTAACAGTAGAACGCAAGATAGCTTTCTAAGAATGCAGAATGGCTTCTCTATACTGTCTCAGACATGTCGATTACATTTTCTTTTCCTTTCATTTGTGGACAAATCATAACTAACAATTTAAAACAATCTCTTAACAAAACAACATAAAGTCCTTTCCAAATCTTCATTTTTATGTTTTGTTGTTTTTTTTTTTAATTATGAAAACAACTTACAAATAATAATTAAAATGATCTCCCACAGTTAAATGCATCAACAAACTTGTGTGCCTCTTTAATTTTAACCTAAATGTCACAACAGATGCTGCTCTTCCAGTCTCAATAGGGAGCAGATTCCACAATCAGGGAGTATAATTACAGAAATCTCTAGCTCCTGCTGTCTCAAAGTTATACTTAGGGCACGCTAAATAGTCTGCCAGTCTCAGTCTTCAATGGCTGACTGAGGCCTTTGGTAATAAAAGATCAGTCAAGAGTACATTGTGACACTTCACAAAATGTTAACAGCTTTGTAGAATTTATAATCTAGTGAGACATATGCCAGCTTTGTACACTACTTAACAGTTAAAAACAAATGCAATTGATTAGTATATAGTATGAGTTCACAGCAGGAAGAGGGTCTGTTTGCCACCACAGAAGTATGGTAATATATTGAACATAAAGCATAAATTGCCAAGAAGTGAATATCTGGTGTTTTTTTGCTGACAGTGCTTGCTGGACACTGATCATACCTGGGAAGGTTCTTAAGTAAAAATAAGGATGTAATGTAATTTTTTTTTTCTCTAGTGATACAATTTTTTTAATAAATGGGAAAATGCGGAGGGAGGCCTATAATGAAGTGGGGTGTTGTTTTTATGTTTGTTCTTGATTTTGCTTTGCATTAGATTTCTTCAGAATAATGTATATAATAGAAAAAATAAAGTATGTGGGGAAGAATGAGTCATAAAGTGAATTAGAGGAAAAAAACCACTTTTTTTCTGATAGAAAATCTGAGGTTTTCTTCTCTTGCTGCGCACAAATTATTGGCATGCAGTAGTTAGTTACCACATCTCATCTACCAGCAATTCCTAAAATTCATGTTTGAAATAAATAGATAGGTAGATTGATAAAAATAAAAATACTCCTCTGGGAAAATAGAAGATATTAAAAAAAAATTTCTTTTAGCGTAAGCACTTCCTCTCTGGCCTTGTGGCCAGCAAGGATAGTAAGGTGATTGTCTCTCTCTACTCTGCCCTCCTGAGGCCCCAGGACTGCATCCAAGTCTAGGGCCTCCAATACAAGAAAGACGGGGCTGTTCGAGAGGGTCCAGAGGAGGGCCACTAAGATGATTAGAGGGCTGGAGCATCTCCCCTACAAAGACAGGCTGAGAGAGCTGGGCTTATTCAGCCTGGAGAAGGCTGCGGGGTGACCTTACTGCAGCCTTCCAGTACTTAAAGGGAGCCTACAAACAGGAGGGGAGTCAACCCCAGGGTTATCCAAGGGTGGATAATGGCATGACAAGGGGAAATGATTTTAAGTTAAGGGAGGGAAGATTTAGGTTGGATATCAGGGGGGAATTCTTTACAAAGAGAGTGGTGGGGTGAATGGAACAGTTTGCCCAGGAAGGTTGTGGATGCTCCATCCCTGGAGGTGTTCAAGGCCAGGTTGGATGGGGCTCTGCACAGCCTGGTCTAGTATTAGATTTGGAGGTTGGCAGCCCTGCATGCATCAGGGGCTTGGAGCTTGATCCTTGTGGTCCCTTCCAACCCAAGCTATTATATGATTCTATGATTCTTCTTACATTCATGATTCTTTTTCATAAGAGCGAATAATTTTCAGTTCTATACTAAATTTTTCTGGAAGATGTGGTAAATCCCAGAATTAAAATAACACACATTTCCACAATCAGCAATCAGGGGAAAGGTATGCAGAAAACAGAAATGGTGGGAGAAAAACTTGAGTACACTTCATCCAGAACCATGATAATTTCTTTTAACTTAGTGCATGGGAACTGTTCACAGCCTGAACCACTGATTGATCATCTGAGGAAAGGACTGAGTCAGTTGTGGGAACACAGGTGAAAGTAATTCACCTATGTGACTGGAAGGGGTTGAGCCTGGCTGCACCTCTCCTAGATTCCATTTAAGGGTTGCCTGCCACTAGGGAAGGATCTCTTTCTGGAGTTCTTTCCTCTGTAGAGTCTTTCCTGTGAAACTTGATCTTCAGATACAGGTGAGTATTTCTTCTGTTTTGTATTTTTTTTGGTTTTTTTTTTTTTTTTTTTTTCCATTTTCACCATGATAATCTTTCTAGCTGTAACACTTAGGTAGTCCCCTTTTTATTTAAGTTAAAGCACTCTTTTTCCTTTGTTCCAGAAAAAGAGCAGATAATTGAGCAAGCATACTACTCTTGATTTAGATATTCATGTCAGACACTTGCACAGTGGAAATCAAAATCAGGACTAACTTACTTCAATATGAGTAATTTTCACATCTGAATAGTAGAATTTGTAGAATGGCCTGCATTGAAAAGGACCACAATGATCACTGAGTTTCAATGCACCTACTATGTGCAGGGTTGCCAACTACTAGATCAGGCTGCCCAGAGCCACGTCCAGCCTGGTCTTGAGTGCCTCCAGGGATGGGGCATCCACAGCTTCCTTGGGCAACCTGTTCTAGTATGTCACCATTCTCTGTGTGGAAAACTTCCATATTAGATTGGAAACTAAATTTCTCAGAAGACAGGTTTCTTTCTTGCCTTATGCAAAGAATCACAAATCTGAACAACCTTGTACCAGTCTCCAGGTGAAAGCACAGTATCTAAAACAAGGCAGATGACTGCTTTACTTTCAGCCAATAAACGTTATATCCGTAGAAGTATAACAAGCACATGAACACTGCATTTGTTGATTTCTATACACGGATATATTACTAAGAGAAAAAAAATCTGACACTTGCACTGACTTTACACCACTGATATAAGTTATACCAGCTCACAGGATTGCAGAGTCTCCCCAGTCTGTAGTGTAGAATACACAGAAGCTGCATGCAGGATCCCAAGGGAAAAAATGTCACACATTCCTTTTCTAGGAAGAAGTTGGCTATTAGTTTTAAATATACTTCTGCCTTTCCATATCTATATTAAGCATGTAATATCCTTTTGTTCAAAATATTTTCTCAGATTTTATTACTTCATACTCTTTGCTTGCACTGAACTTACTTCCCCCTCATTGTCAGAGCAGGAATAGAGGAACATCTTACTTTCCAAGGTGCTGTGTCTTTCTTTTTATGTTTGAAGCTGTAACATGGAAAGTATATTTTCTAATTTGATTGCATGATATCCTCTCACTGCATAAAAATTACACAAAGGAGCCTGAGAAGAGTAAAATACAGGAAAATTCTCCAATGAAAGTGTTCCTTCCCCTTGATATTCCTTATGAATTCTAAAAAACATGTAACTAATTTACAGAAATCTTACATTCTTCTGGGAATTCTCCCTGGTAAAAGATCAGTACAGAAGCAGGGCTAAATCTCTAGCTGAGGAAAAATATATATGGCAGCTCATTAATGGAGAATATTTTCTAGATGCACTCAGCTGATGAAACCTGTCTCAGAGATAGCTTTCCAAAATAAGTTGTTGCAGCCAATAAACATCACTGGAAAACTAACAGATATAATAGTGGTACACAAGTGAAAGTAACAGTACTGTTTTAAATATACACAGAGACCTAGTAGTTTTCTATGCAGTAAGTCTCACATGTAGCCAGAAAGCAGGTGACAAATATTTTTCAAAAAAAAAAAATCAAAAGTGTGACACCATAGCTATTGAAACTGTATACCTATGGATAAATTAGAAATCCATTGAAATTCACTGCTTTTGAGATATTGATCTTCCAGGGTGAAAAATTACCAGTTATTGAATTACCTCACATTTTTAAGAGTCTAGAATATTTGGGAATAAACCTTCTCTATTTTGAATGGTAAAGTTTAACTTTTAAGAAATCAACCACATAGAAATACAGAAATTTGTCTGGCTGGTGATATCTTCCAACTGATACTGTTTAGTCAATTCAAAATTCTTTTCGACAATTGTAGCTAAAAGTGTGAAAGCAATCAGATTACGTTGCTGTGTTTTCCTGTAATTGTCAATGTACTGCATTTATGCAACCATCATATGCTGTGAAAGCTTCAAACTCTGGCTGTGGAATATCTAAGGTCAGGCAAACTGCACATTTGGAAACTGCTAGTTGAATAGCTGTAAGATTTTTAGTTTGCCAACCACTCATTTACACAGATATTCATTTGCCACTATAAGTTACCTTCTGTTGTTTGTAAGACTTTATTTTACACACTTCAGATAATATGGGCAAGATAAAATTATAAATTGTTACTTTTTGATAACTGCATGAATATGTAACTTAATAGTTTTAATAGTAAAGAACAAAGCCTAAAATAATCTAGGCTTTGAACAAACAGAATATCCCAATTACACACTGTTTCCCTTCCATGTACATACTGAAACTTGAATAATTTTTTTTTTCTTCCTTTATTGGGAAGTGAAACCACTTTTACTCAGTTCTGTCAGATTTTCACTGATTTATTGTTTACTGTCTAAAACCTTTTCCCATTCTCTGAGTCACTGGAAATAGATTATGATTACTAGTGAACATTTGTTTAAAAAAGCTAGCTTACTCCTGGATCAATGGAAGAGAATCACTCAGAAGTATTAGGTAAAAATCATATAACTGAAAAATCATTCTTGTCCACTGTTGATTTTTAAAATTTTTCCATTGGGTTTAATTTTCATAGGTTTAGGACTCTGTTCACTACATTCAGCTTTATCAGTTATCCAAATGTAGAAGTGCTGTACTATTCATTGTACATAACCAGCCTACTGTCTAGCCTCCTAAAACTGTTTCTTGTAAATGTAAGGTTTTTAATTATCTTTTTTTCTTTTCTTTTTTCCTTTTTGTCCATATAACCCAGGAGCCGTTTCTCCTGCTGGCATCTATTTTCTACTTAAGCCCGTTTGCTATTCACATAACCATTTATATCTCTAAACCAGTTGAGAGTAAGAAAAATGAGACATGTGACAGAGAGGTACAATGAAAAATAGCTACACTCTAGAGTAGTTATTTCCAGTTTTAAACCATAACAAAGAAAGATGCTATGATGACAGAAGAATTCAAAATGATATCAGCAGCAGGATATGAAGAAGTTCATGAGGCTTTCTGGGCACCAAGTATGACAGATCTGCTGGAGTGGAGGAGCAGTCTGAAGGCATGACAAGTCAGAGTCATTGTTTGGGCAGCAGGCTAATCACAGATATGTTCATATATTTGAACAAGCATTGACCTCTGTAAGAATACTGAAAAAAAAAAAAAAAAGCAAAAATATTTATGCTAAGCAGAATGGAACATGAAATGAATCAAGTATAGAAGTTTTTGCAAGGAAAAAGAAGATAAAGTACATAATCAGTTCCTGGGATAAGGAGAACCCTAAGGAGACAGGCAAAAAGAATAGTTTTCTGAGTTCAGTGGTATTTGATGTCATGAACATACTGGACGTTTCTTGGGTGTCTGGGACTGGTCATGACTGGTTTTGTACCAGAGGTACGTCTGAGATACTTCAGCATTTGGGAGAGAAGAGAAGACAAGGAGGAAACAGTGATGAGACAATACATTGTTCAGTCAGAGCAAAACACTGTTCAGTATGAGACAGTTACTTTTAAGAAGTGTGTGAAAGAAATGATGTAAAATAATTGGTGGAAGCATAGCTTATTCTGGAAGATTATAGCTATTAATATGGTATTTAAAACAAAACAATTATACACATCTCCATTGCTTATGAAATGAAGCTTGGAAATTAACAAAACAACGACAACAATAACATTCCTAGCAAGATGGTATACGTGCTTATAGATGCCTCCATATTTTGTTTGACATCAAAACTGTATTTAGATCTCATCTCTGTAATTGTAGCTTTTCTAGCTGTGATACTGGGCTCAGTTTTCATTCATTATTATTTACTCTATAGTATTATGTTTGACAGAATGTCAGCTACCCCAGTAACAAGTACAGTATTCATTTTTTTTCACTGGGCTCCATTTTCTGATATTAATCAAATGCCTCCCATTTCCTTATGTTAAAAAAATATATATAAAAATTGAAGTGTATATTTGATAATGAAATATTATGGCCATACATAGGTAGTGAAATTTTGTTTCAGACAGAACTTTCATAAAGAGAATTAACAAAGACTCCTAGAAGACAATTCATCGTATAACACTGAGTTCAGCTTTGAGAATAAATGAAGTAATGCATTGTAACTATAGGAGGCTTTCGATTTGATGAGCTATTTTTAATTAGCTTTGGTTCATGCAAAAAAAAAAAAAAAAAAGCACATAACCATAGTAGATTTTACCTCTCCAAGAAGCGGGGCTTGATATTGACTTTCTGATTAATCTTTTTACTGAAACAGGACTGTAGTGCTCAGGAAACTATATGTCTTTGTGGATGACTATCATATCTGCAGTTTTCAGAAAATTCCCAAATACCATGTGAATATTTTATAATGATGTTTAGCACTGAGCACCCGAGCCAACCTTATAAATGACTCTTCTGTATAATTAGCACATTAGTCACTCTGTAAGATTGAGTCTGATGAATTATTCAATGAAGTTCTGCAAGCTGCTGGTTGAGGGCTCTCTGTGAGGGCACTTTAAAACTCTCCTGTTAAAGTTTGAGGTAATAAGTAGGGAAGTAACATAGTTAAAAGAAGAGAAGCACTAACATTTTACTGCTGTATGAAGAACATCTAAGGGGAAAAAAAGAGAATATATAAGGGTAAGGAAAACTTTAAACATGAAAACTCTCTAAGCCCTGAAAGGAAAGATTCATGGAGACACAGAGCCATCTTTTTCTATTTTTGTTACCTTCAGAAGAGCACAATAATGGTTTTTAGAAAACCACTGGATGGAGAAGATGCATTTTGTAGCTATATGTGTGAACTCTGTTATTGTATTGTAGAAATCAATTAAAAGATGATTTTGATTTTTCAAAAATGTTCAGTGTTTAATAACAACTTCCAGTTTGTGAGTTGCTTGTAGAGTTTTTTTGATAGTTCTACTTGCCTTTAATTATCATTATCTGAGTAACTGAGAAACTGGTCAAAACAGATGATGTTCTTTGCTGATTTTTTTATTGTTGGCAACTGGCAAAAAGAGGGTGAGTGGGATGAAGTAATTGATTTAGGAAGAGTGACATATGGATGTGTAGTAAGGAATTAAAAGGGCATTCTAAATTCTTTCTGAACTTGTCTTTTTTTATTCTTTCTTTCTGAACCAGTTGGTTAGCCTGTAACTATTAGAAAACTTATGCTATTAAAATAGGCTTAAGAGAAACACAATATTCACTTTCAATGAATAGCAATCATCAACCTACAGATAATATTTATTAATTGAATGTGTAACATAGGGTTTCTACTGAGATCTTTCTCTTGTAGGTTACTCTAGTGGCATTTCAAATGCGGGCCATTACCTCAAACATTCTCACTCATGATCTGATCTCCCTGCATGGGGTTGGACTCAATGATACTTATAGGTCACTTCCAACTTGGGATATTCTATGATTCGGTGATTCAACTTTGTTAAACATCACCCTAAACACCTGCACTGTACAGAAAACTAGAAGTAGATGAGCACAGAAGTAGTAAAGCCATTAGCCATTTAAGACCAATGACAAGGAATTGCTCTATTACTGTCAGTCCAGATGCATAAAAAAAAATAGTGAAGTTGGAGCGTGGGGAAGATTCATGCTGTAGAAGGAATGTGTCTTTGTCACAACGATTGTCCCAAATAGGAGGTATGCTTTAAAAAAAAAAAAAAAAAAAAAAGGAAGAATGACAGTATAGTTTAGTGATAGAAAGGTTCACTATGGTTTTAGTTGCAATGCAGGAAAATGATGTCTTCAATTTCTTCAGATTACAAAATGTTTTATTTTTGTGATAATATTGTTTCATGTCACTTTCTATACATCTGTTGTAGTGTATCAGGTTTTTGATCTTAGTTGAATACATACCTGAATACATGACTTTATTATACAGCCTCTGATACTTTGTATGTCTGACATTATATGCAAAACCATAGAATGAATGTCCAATTCTGGGCTACCCAGTACAAGAGAGACACTGTCCACAGACAATACCTGAAGAGAAAGTATAAAGAAGACAGAGCCAAGCTCTTTTCATTTATGTCCTGTAATAGAATAAGAGGCGATGGACACCAACTGATATACAGGAGATCATCTGAATGTAAGAGGAAATACTTTCTTCAGTGGGATTTTGTCTGAAGAGGTTGCTCAGAGATGTTGGGGACTCTGTATCCTTGAAAATTCCCAACAAGTTCTATGAGCTACTGATGAAATTAGTGCATTCTATTAATATAACCCGTTTTTATATGATTTTTAAAGAATAAACTTTATGGCAGATGCGTTTCTGTATTTTCCTCTCCAGTTCTTCAGGGAAAAAAAGAAATGATGAGAAAACCCCATAGGTGACTATCGTATAATAGAGTAGAAATTACAAAGTCTGGATTTCAGCTTAGTAGAATGTTTATGCAATGTTCCAATCTGGTTTGTGTGGTCATGACTCCCTCTAGTGATGTCTATACAGCCTACCATAATCTCATTCCAAATGTTTTTTTGAAATTAGTGCCACATTCTCTTTGTACTTAGTGAACTCCATAATGGCTGTAAATCATGTTTACTCACATATAAATTTTAACTTCGGAGGATGTTAATTCACAGTGGATCAGATCTGATGATAATGTTACATGCCAGAAAATATTCAAAAACTTCAAAATGGTCTGAAGTAGGAAATAATCTCAGAAATTCCATAAAATTTTCGGTGTGCAAGTTCATTGCACATAACTGGTATAGGAGTAATAGAAATAAAATACCAGTTAGGAGAATATCAAGTGGAGAGATGAGTTCAATTGAACTTTAATGTTAATCAATGTTCAAACACTGGAAAGTTCTGTAAAATCTTGTTCTGATCATAAATGTCTTGTACTTGTTATGAATGGATGTTTTTTCTATGAATCTGATTTTCTGCTTTCTAGTAGAGTACAGCTATATCTGCATTGTATGTTGTCTGCACTCTGGGGTATTCCAATAAATAATATCCTGTAAGCCAGTTTACCAGCCCCAGGGAAAGAAAATTATCCAATTAATTCCTTTATCTTCAATTCTTCGTAATAGATGTGTGACCCTTAATTGCACTTACAGTATCTTATTCAAAATGAATAGATAAACCCTAAAACATAGATGTATCTCCAGAATAACACAACATTTCAAGAGCTTTGTTGATAAAATGTTATTGTTTATCTTTCAAAAAAATGTCCTTTATTAGAGTAAGGTCCCTTTGTTAGTTTAGCTTCAATTTCAGTATTGTACGAAAACAGTTACAATGCTTTCCATAATCTCAGTAAGAAGTAAGACTTCATTTTTTATTAATCAGTACCAAGTTGAAAAAGTCTAAAGCAACCAAATACTCTCCAGTGAATTACAAACAACACCCCTGAGTGATACTTCAGGGCAAAGAAAACCAACATCCATTGAGAGCAATATTATAAAAATGGACAGTACATATGTGATTAAGATTAGGATATTACATTGTTTTATTGTTCCTGCACTGTGTGTTTACTTATCTCCAGCTTGAGGATGGCATTGCATGCACTAAATCTCCTTAATGGATGATCAATGTTCTTTCAGCTCTAAAACAGAATGAGTCACAAGGACCTTTTTCAGGTGAGATGCATTCCATATTCTTTAGAGGGCCAAGCTTATGAAATGAAAACACTATGAAGTCAAATATTCAATACTCAAAACGTAACACAAAATTTCTCTTTAGAAAATGATTTCAGAAGATGTTCGGAAACAGAACCCAGTAACTAAAAGTTCAGCTGAGGTGATCTACTAGATAAGCTGAACCTGAATTTACAGTTGATTCCACCCAGATTTATACAGGGATGAGATGACAATTCAGAATTACAGAATAGGGTAATTATTTTTGTAATTTATTCTGATTTTGATAGCTCACTTCTTACTATCATATCTTGCTGTTCATATTAAGTTACTGTTGGGATAAAATGGGTAAAGTTCAAATTTTTTTGAGCGTGAAATACACAGACCTAACTAAACAAAAAGGCTCTGCATGTATCTGACAAAAAGTCCCAAAAGTATGAGTAACAAGCTGAAGACATTGGAAAGCAATGATGCGTTCTAACCTGTAATGTTTCTAGGAGATTACATTTTTCTTTCATAAATCTACCTTAATGGGAGGACAATGAAGAGCGACACAATAATTCAGTTAGTTTTGTCTTTCAATGAAAGTTTTAAAAGGAGCGTAAGTTATCTTCCTATCTTCTAATTGAAATTATGTCCTCAATTCTCTCTGTCCCCAATTTAAATTTTACTTCATGTGTTAATTTAAAGTACAGAAGATTACACAGTTCTTGTTCTGATTTTGTTTACTTTCACTTTTGTCTACTTTAATTTTTATATTAACTATGATGTTGTTGCACAATACAATTATCTACAATATTAGCAATAAATCAACTAATCAAGTCTCTTTTTTATCAGAAAAGAAAAAATGCATACTTAATATAATTCTTCCATTCAAAGCGAAAAAGGTTGTGCATTGACAGATATCTTTCTCTGTTGCCAGGAACTGGTCAGTTGTGTGGAACCATGCAATTATTAGTCTCACAGACCAATAAAATTTTGTATTGAATAAGATATATATATGTTGTGAATTTGCTTAAACAGAAGGAAAAAAGTGTCTAATTCTAGTGTCAATATCAGATCTTCCAAGCCAACTATATACTTCCTGTTATGTACTTTTATCTTACATGTGTTATGTGTATGCGTAATAAATCTCTGTAATCTTCCCCTCTTGACTTTACAGTAATGGAAACAAGGAAGACAGAAGTTAACTTCTGCATTGTTTTTACTGCTTATTATAAGAAAGACAGAAATACAGTTCTAACGCCCTGACTGCAGTCTTTGATTTGTCCATAAGATTATTTGTCAAGGATGATAAACCTTTTGTTTTGACAACAGCTGAAATTTAAGACTGGTTGTTATTGTTGTTTTTCAGTGGTGGTGATGATGTTTTTTTCAGATTAATGAGCCCAGAGAAATGTGAGATGTGCTCTCAAAAGATATGTGATTGAAAATGAATGAGTATAAATATTAAGGAAAGCGATTTAGATGAAAAAAATGCTACATGTTGCACATGAAACACAAGCTATTTTTAAAGTAATTATAAAAGTACAATTATACAAAGCCATACAGAGATACGTAGAGACTTTTCACAATTTGAAGTCTCTGCCCTGTACACAGGTACTAAATATAGTGGAGAACTAGTTCATACATCTTCTAGTGATGTTAGAGTAATAAAATTATGCTATTCTCAGGATTTATATTGATGTTAGTTAGACTTAGATCCAAGTAACTATATAGGTCGGTCTGAATGTAATGCCTCCGATTTATTTCTATGGAACCTACAACAGATACAAAGAAAAAAATGACCCAATTAATAGAGCAAATTTTCAGCAGCAAACAGACTATTTTTCAACACAGTCACCACTATTAGTTATGCATTTTCACCAGCCACATGCAAGAGCCTGCATGCCTCCTATTTTATTGTACTGGCTCACATTGTTAGAGACAGATGTTGGTCCTATGACAGCAGGGGTTGTACCTTCCCACCAATATTTCATTACATTTTGTTGCTATGCAACAGATGATAGAAGAGAGCAGTCTGACAAAATGGTGTCTGACATTGAAGTGCGTATGAAGCAAAGGTATGTAACTGAATGCCTCCATGAGGAAAAAATTGCACCCACTGACACTTATCAATGCTTACTGAATGTTTCTGGAGACCAAATAGTGGATGTGTGTACAGTGAGGCTGGGATTTTTGTGTTTCAGCAGTGGTGACAGAGATGAAAAAGACAAGCCACATTAAAAATACCGTGCACATCTTTGCAAGTGCATCATGCAGGCTCTTGTTTATCACTGACAAAAACACATAGTAATGGTGGTGACTATACTGAAAAATAGTGGTTTTTTTTTGCCTGAGAATTTGCTCTGTCAAATAAAGTTATTGTGTTCTTTCTGTCTGTTGTGGTTTTCATGGAAATAAAAAGGAGGCATTGTTTTTGGAGAGACTTACATTTTTCATCTTGCTGTATGTTATGGCTAGCAGCCAGTAATGGTGTGTAATGTTAAATATTGCTGTGGTTGCGTTCTACAGATATGGTATCCTTTCTACCATCAAGAAACAACAATGATGTTTAGCACCAGACCAACATACAGCTTCTCACCAGGATTCAGCTTTCTTCACAAAAAGGTGTGTTATAGCAAATGGTTATAGTCATTTGAGGTTGTCAATAAAATTTATATAAAAGGAATAAATAAATGAGCTTGATTGTTTCCTTTGTGGTAAAGAAAAAGTTAATATACATCTAATTGTATTTCATGCACTGAGCTGCAACTAGGTAATAGGGTAAAATTGGTCTTGAAGATTTTGGTGAGCACCTTGTGGGGATGAAGATTACTCATTTTTTTCCTTGCAAAGTTGCAGACATTAGTAAGTGACAGAAGTCTAAGTTAAATCTTCCTGATTTAAAGTCTAAAGAATAAGAAACACAACAAGCTATAGCATTTCAATCAAATCATTTGATAAAAAACAGATAGAAGATAGTGGAGAGTTAGTTCTGTGACTTTTATCTGGGCAACACATCCATATTTCTGCTCTATTACCAGAAAAAAAAGATCAATTTTGTAGTTTTTTAAGAATTATATGGAGGGCATATAGAGTAGCTGACTGACATCTGTGAACTGCTAAGGAGGCTAAGGAGGAGGGGTATGGTTTGTAAGAGGGAAGTTGAACAGTATTCAACTCTCTCACTAATCTACTGATTTCATAGCACCATATTTCATCTTTACTGTGTTGCTATAGAATTTCTATTACCATGGGCTTCTGTGGCCATTTTTATCATCCCAGTGCCCTTTTCGTTACATACGGTGTGTGCTCTAAATGCATAATTTTTGCTGCATCTGTAACTTCAGATCTTTCATTCATTATCTGTAATTCTGCTGATCCTATAGGATAACTTTGTTCACTGATCAAGTCATTTATTTTTGTCCCCCTTAATTCTGTCTTAAATATTTTTTCAGGGCTATTCTTTTTCTGTACTTCATCATTGTAAATTTGTTTTTTTTTTTTTTCATTCTTTTTTTACCACAACACAAAAATATTGACTTTATTCTCTCTTTCCTGTTACACAGTTCTGTCTTGCTTACTGAATTACAAACAGAAGATATGCTTTTAGCAGGTGTTGTGCGTGACTTTGCATGAAAGATTATTGTTAGTTGGTTGATTGCTTATGTAGCTTACTAAATATTTATAAATTACTGATGAAAGAAAGTTGTATTATGAAAACCTCACACACATACAGCACTTGGGAATTGCACTTGTAATTTTTCTCTTCGATTGGATCATTCCCTAGTTCATACATAAACATTTCCCTGAAGACTGTCCAGGCTTCCCCTAGCATTATAAATGATCTTTCCTCACCACTTTAGAGATGCCAAACCATTGGGATGCAAGAGCACTCAGGCCACTTGTCTTCCTTCTGAAGTTCTTGTATGGCCATAACTATTCTCTTTTAAAAAAAAGACTCAAATGCAGATGAATTCCTTAAATCTGATGCTGAGAAATTTCCTACTAACTGCTTGTACACCAAAAGTTTGCTAATATAAGTCACTTTTTGTTCAAAGAGCTTTCCCTGCTTTCTGAGCAGTGAAAAGCGTTGCCTACAAGTCTCGTGATTTTCTTAACATTAATCAAATAATTATAGAATAAATTAATTGAGATAAAATGATGTAATTGATTACTTTCACATCTCTTAGTTACTTCCCTTTTCCAAAACACACACAAGAATTCAGGAACGAGCCAAAGAGGTTTAAGGATTTAACAGAAATGATCAGGAAAGCTGGGTAATGTACAATTTTCCCAGCATATTCCATTAAGCTGTACATTCAAATATGGAAAGCCATGTGTGTTTGTTTGGTATTTTCACAGCTTTTTTATTCACTCTGAACACTCTTTTAATGGTTTGGTAATCTGGAAAATGAGGATCAAGAATGTAGTAAGGAAACTTAGGGCTCATGTAAAATTTTCCATGATTTATCAAGTATTAGATTGGTAGGGAACAGTGTAGGTAACATTACAAACTAATATAATTTTAAATGACCTAATATCTTCTATTCATTTGGCCTTTTTTCAGTTGACCTTTGTTTTCCAGAGTGCGTGTTGCTGATTTGTGTCTTGTGCCATATCTGTCCTGTGCAATGTGACTGAATGTACTAAGGCTTCTAAAATGGCACTAGATTCCTGTTTTCATATAATAAATAACTTTGTAGGGGCCATATAATTTCTGCCCTTTTCAGGAAGAATTTCTGCTCCATTTCTTTTGTAATTTATTTTCATATAGAAGTACATATAGCTTTAATTCTTTACACACTATGTCAAAAATAAAAAAATAAATCTTGAAGATATTTTGAAAATGCTTTTCCTTTTCTTATATTCTTCACTTTTATATGATTTGGAACTTTACAAAGAATATTGCTAGAAAGACTTGATTTTCTTTATTTTTAACTTGACCAAAATCAAGACAACCAATGAATCAACGGAATTCTGTTCCTGGTTTTTTTTTCAAACCTGCCTTTGCAGCTGAGGAGATCTGTTGCAATTTGAACAAGCACAGACTTCTCTGTAATTCTGTTAATGAATTCTTGGTGACTTTCTAGACATTTTTACAGTAACAACGATGTCTTCTTTTACTGATCTCTTTCAAACAAGTTAACTTTTCTGCTCTGCATACAAAAATGCAAAAAGGAAAAGGAATAAGGACCGTGTACCATATGCTTCCCTTACACTGACTTCTCTTTCTTTTTTTTTTGGAGAGAAAAAAAGCCTTTTCACCACTTTTCTTAACAGTCCCTGAGAATGGTTGATATATTAATTTACATTTCATCTCCTTAAAGGCTAGATATTATAACTCTTTGGCTGTAGGATTACTAAAATATATTTCTTGTAGATTAGTATGGTCTCTCAATATGCCATTCAAATTTTGGTTAAAATATGGTTTTTGGTAATTTTTGAATGTAATTTATAAACAATCCTATTCAGCTCTGAGATTACTGTATTAAAATGCATCCCTCCAGGGCAATATACCTTGCTGGCACAGCTGGATATTTAATAATCCAGGGAGCTGAAAAATTATGTTTCTTTGAAATTCATATTTGTCTCATTTTTTAGCACTAATTTTTAAAATATAAAATCCTAAAATTCAGCATACAGAATTTTAGGAGAAAAACACATAGTTGTAGAAAAAAATCAACATTTTCAGAACTGAGTTCTGTCTTAGGGACACATTTTTAAATCTGTATCTTTATTTTCTTTTCTGTTCTGCAAAAGTAAAAGTGGTGCACTGGAGAAGAAAAATAAAGATCCAAAACTTTCACTGTCATATTCTCCTGAGATAGGAAAAAAAAAGGATAAATCAATTATTGTTCACTTTAAAAATCCTGAAGTTCTGACATTCTAGTACTCCACTCATGTGTGCCTAACTGGACATTATAATATAAATATACCTTAAATGAAAGGCAGTTCTGTACTGATGCTTTCTTCTCTTCAGTTCATGAACCTATCAAAGAGATTTTATTGAGATCTAATTCATTTTGATGAATAGTGATGAAAGAAAGTCCTTTCAGGGTCCTAGTGTCACTAGTAAATGACAGTACTAGTGTTGAAGAACCAAGTTATATGAGAAAATTTATAAGAGTTGGACTCAAGGAAAACTTTTCTGGCTATTTTGTTCATCCAGAAACATTGTGTCTGTGGAGTTATAAATATCTTTTAAATTGTACAGCAGTTCTTGAGAAGAGTTTCTGTTTTCCTCCTAAGTTCTGTGACCTGCTACATAAACATAATTGAATTAATCTACATAAAGTAGTTATCAATGGTAAAAACAATACATTAAGAAAAATCACCTAAAAATAATGTTTTTCAACCAGCTGTTAAATTAGGTAATGTATTTGTTTTATTGCACATTTGCATAATAGGGCAAACGAGAAACTCTCTGTAACAGATGTGCTGGTGGCAGGGAGATTTGATTACTGGCATCTATTATTAATCACTGCACAAATTTTAAATGATTTGTTTCTACAGTTTGATCAATTTACATCAGAGTACTTGCATTTATGCAAAAAATGTGGAGATAAAACATCTGTTCACACCTTTACTAGCAGCACTAATTTTTTAATAGAGTTGAAGGTTTGTGTTGAGCAAGACACAAGAGATGACAACATTTAAAAAACAATTTCCACTGTTTCTGAGCATAATTCATAGCTGACCACACTGATGGCAATATTTCTACTGTGCTTATTTTGACTTGAAAAAAGAGGAAAAACAGTTCTCAGTTTTCAAAATATTCTCAAAACTTTGGCCAATAGAAATATATCTAGAACGGCATCTTTTTTTTTTTTTTTTTTTAACATGAGCAGTTGTTGAGATGGCTTGAAAGACAATTATATATTCATCATTGAGGATTTCAAATTTTGTATTGAGTTTATTCTAACTTAGACATTTACTTTTTTTACAGTTCTACCTATATTTTGACTACAGACATTAAAATTCACATCTAAATGAAAAAAATGTGCACAAATTACCTGTTTTTCAGCCATTCTTCGTTAAATATAACTTTATTAGGAGAGTGTTTTAGCTGCAAGTTAGAATCACAAATAGCATTTTATGAAGTAAATGAAGGCTATAATAATTCCTGTGGAGGAAAAGGGATGTATTTGCAGCATAACCAAAGCACAACCTGTGAACTGTATTATCTATGTACCTTAGTATACTTAAGAAAAGCCCTGTAATCATAGAATCATATACAAGAATCAGAATATTACTGGCATTCTGTCTAAGGATCAAATGTAACTCTTTTCTTCGTACACTGAAGTTTCTGGCTTGGCTTGCATTGCTATCTATTTTCATGGTGTAGGTGAAATCCTAGATGGTATAAATCCTAGCTGATGTAAAGGTGCTGCATCCTTTCTGCCATCAGAAGACAGAATTCACTAGTTCATGTTCAGAAAGGAATGTGCCTGAAATGCATTGCTGTCATATGGTTTCTAGAAAATAGAATCAGGACATGTCTAGGTTTCTAATTCCATCTAGATCAAAGATAAGGTACAGCTATCTCCTCATGTTCTTGGATATTGTAGGAAGCCCTAGGCTGCACATTATTTCTACTAGTTTCTACTTCTGCTTCTACAGAAGCACTTGCTTCTGGGTGGCTTCTGAAAGTCAGTTACCTCACAACTGAAGGTTGTGCACAGAAGATGCTACTGAAACCTTAAGGTTAAATTAATTTGCACTGACTACGTTTGAAATATGCTATATACAAGCAGGGAAAGTTAAAATGTTTTGAACCTAATGGCTTAAAATATCAAAACAGGAGTCTCTTCTGTCATACTGATAATTCTGATTATAGCTCTGATAATACTGATAAATTGAAGAGATATTAAGAAGGGGCTTAGCATTTTTTTCCAATAAAACAGAGGATCCAATCATTATTTTGGGGTTTTGTATAGTTACGTACACTGATAGATAGGAAGGTTAAGGAATTAAATTCTTGTTTCTGAGTACAATTTTTCAAATATCCTGTAGGATTAACATGTTAAAAGACAGCACAAGTTTTATAATATCATGCCTCAAAAAAAAAAAAAAAAAAATCAATTCATTCCCTATTACATTTATTATTGTTATTATATATTTATTATTATTATTATATAATATCTATGAATGTTTCAATTGCAATTTAGAAATGTTGCATCTCATATGCTTGCCCATAGACATAGTTTCATATATACTCACCTGTTGAGAACTATTAAGATAATTTTCTCTTTTCAACTTTTATAATTGACATTGTTGCTTTTTACAGTAAGTTTGAGGTGTAGCTCTCAATTCTAAGTGTAATTATTCTTTAAGCGTGCATTTCTTTCAAAATGCTTTATAAAGCAGTTTTGTTAGATATCAGAAATAAGCTCTCAATTTGCCAAACGTTCTTTTGAAGCTCCATGATAATAGATAGTAAAGTACACGCATATATTTTGGAGGAGGGAGTGGGGGGAGGGAAATGGAAAAAACAGGCTAATCAACCAACCAAAAGACAAACTGTAGGAGATGGAAATACAAGAAAAGTCTTACAAGTCAGGATTGTGAGTGTTGAGTGATTCCAATGCGAGCTAGAGGACAAGAAGGAAAAAATGCCTAAACATAAGAGGGCTATACAATTCAAAACTTAACTCTATTAAAAATATACAGCCATCTCCAAAGTCATTAACACAGTTGCCTGAGGTATCTGCCAAGGAGCCAGATGTCACTTCTCCATAACTTTGCATCTTATGACTGTCATTTAATCTGAAGGAGGAAACATTGTGTTTAGATGCAACAATTATGAAGCCTATCCTCAAGTGGATTTTCAGTGTGTTTTATAAAAACATAAAATTTGGTTTTAAAAGGCCACCTACAATGATCTGGGCATATAGTTGCATTCTGTTCAACTGACAACATTACATTTTGGAGAGCATTTTGCAGACATTTTAGGTTTTAAGCTCATAAAAGATGAATATGATCACTTGATTTGATCTCCCACATAACACAGGCCTCCATTGGAAAGAAGGATTATTATTAGCTATAAAACCATTTTTATTTTTTTAATAAATAAATAATTTCAGTTTAGGCGTAAGAATGATTGTGGAGTTGCAGCTAAATGAATTGTTTTGTTGTTCTTGCTGTTGTTTTCTAAGAAAGAATGGCTGTAATGGCACCAAGAAGAAAAAAATCTAAAAATATTTTGATAGGATTTCTCAGAGAAACTGATTTATAGGGAATCTATTAGTTTACTACTGAAGAATAGATGTATACACAGGATTTCAGTGGAGGTGTTAAACTAGTACAACCTCAATCCTGAAATGTGGAAGAGATCTGTTTGTGTGAAGTGAGACTGCTTAGGAAATATCAGAAAGATCTCACTAGCATGAAAATGAAGCAATTCCTAAATGTTCACAGCCAAAATACAGAACAGCAGCAACAACAGCAACAGGATATAATAAAACTAAAAGCCTCAGCTAGAAGACAGAAATACTGAAAGATAATGATTTATATCAAGAAGAATGCTGTTAGCTGAAGCCAAGGATTTATGTTCTCTATTCTTCTACTGATGAGTCTTCTAACTATAAAATAAGGTTAGGGTTAGGGATTAGTGTTTAGAACTTATACTTATCTGCTTAACTTATTGATTGATGCCATACAGCAACTGATATAAGAAGACATCAGGTATTGATTGGCACCAACTACTTCTGTTACTCCTTTTAATGGTGATATATATCTTCTAGTTATAGTTAAAGTTAAGACAAGGGCAAGGAGACAAGAAGAGAATAAGTAGTGTTTAAAACCAAGGACTTTTTTTCTTCTTGCATAAGCTGCTCTTCTGGGTTCAAGCTGGAAAAAATATAAATGCAAATCTTTTAAAACAAACAAACAAAAAAATTGGATATTCAAGGAACTGTAAAATAAGGAGAATTAGGGGCATTTCTGCAAGAATCAAATTAAACATTTAATGAGGTACATGCAAATTATTTTCAATATAGGAATTTAAAAGAATATTACTTTTTGATAGTAAATAGTTTTCTTTTTGCAAGACAATAAATTCTATGCCACTGTTCAAAGCATAGTAACAGTATACATTGCTAAATATCATGTTTTCATATCTGATTATTCTTCAGCATTATGATACAGATTTAAAACAGGTATGGCAACTACAAAATTTTTTATTTAGACTTCTTTGTCTTGCACTAGATTACAAACATAGATAAAACTGATATGAAATCACTGCCACTCATCTTAATTTTCTTAGTCTCCTATCAGGAAAACCGTATGTACCTCCAAACATGCCAAGTGTCATTATCTGTACTAATTATAGGAGATGTAAAGACGTAAAAGATGTGAAGCTCTCATCCTCAGTGTTTCTATGGCAGCAATACTAAGCAGCCCTTTTCTCAAAGCAGTGAAAGCAAAAGTCACCATCTTTTGGCTAGTCCTCACCTATTTTGTCAACCATATCAGAACAGATGGACTAAGTAAGGGAAGATACAGTTCTTGCAATGGATCTGATAAGTTATATAACTCTTTGGCATTTTACATCTTGTAGCAAAGAAAAGGTAATTTTTGAAGTTTTAAGAATCCACAGTAATTGTGTATAGACTCTTCTGATTAGCAATGTCATAGAGTGAAAGTGACAATCTGGCATTTATACTTTTTACCTTATAACATCCTGCAGTTTTTTTTCCATATATTATACTTGAAAATACTGAAGGTCAAGTATATGAAGAAGAAGTAGGTGCACATTCTGGGAAAGCAACGGGTGATCCTGAAAAAGGAGACTGATAAAATGGTATGCTTCAACGCTTGGGGTTTGTTTAGCTGTCTTTCTTAGCAGACCAATTATTGATACTATATAGCTATCTTTTGCAAAAGGAAAGTGAATCTCTATTTTATCTTGAATGATCACAGCAGTTTTTAAACATGTACACAAATCAAAATGGCTAAATATCAATAGTGCCTGTGAAATATATGCACATGTGCTTAAACCATGTATATGCATGAAAAGATGAATAACTGTATGTTCTGGCTACTGCCAGTGCAGAAATTACCTGTTTTGCAAGTGTAAATTAGTGTCTCATGTGCCCAATTACCTGTTTGCTGTCCATATATCTTGTGTGTTCAAGTTAGCTGACAGTCTATTATAACATGGGCTCTTAGAATACGAACAAAACAAAAAAAAAAAAGGAAAAAAATATTAATGCTGCAAATAAATAAAAATGAAAAAATAATCTTTTTTATGCTAGAGAGATTGTCATTGAATATTTACAAAACATATTCAAATTGTATTGTGGTAGTGCTGTCCTCCATATCTGTCAGTGTTATAGAATATATCCATAGAGATTGACACACAGTTGAACAGATCATCTAAAAAAAAATAAAAATTGTTCAGTTATTTTTAAAGCTATATTTTTACAATGAACTCCATGAAAACTGAAAGAGAAAGTAAGATATAAAACACATTTTTCTTCAAAATGTTGTGCAATTGCAACATTTTTTTGATCCTTAAGCCTACTTTCTATTGACCCCACAGTATATCTATGGCATATTACACACTGATGGCCCTGATGAAGTTAAATTCCGTTCTCCACAGTATTGTAAGAGCAGAATAAAATAAGTTCTAGCTTCACTCCCTTTAGCCAGATACAAATGTCCTGGTACTACCACCTGATTTGCAAGTAAGTATTCATTATTCTTCTCAGAATCACAGCACTACCATTTCCAGATCTTCTAGTAGTTTTTGAAGCATGCAACTAAATTCTCTGGATTTATGAAATTGTTAGCATGTCCAATGAATAGATTGCAAATTAAAACAAGCACCCTAATTTAATCAATAAGTAGCAAATTAGTCACCTCATGTTCCACATATTGAAGCACATATAAGATTCTTCCATACAAATTTTAGTTCTATACATTTACAGCAATGATGTTTAGACAAGATATCTTGTTTACTCTTGGTACAGTCTCTTGAACTATAATCTGATGAAAATATCATACAAGACTTATGTCAGTTGGTCTTTGATATCCTCTCTACTCAGACACCACATATCCCTGTATATCCATTTGAGCCCTTTCCCTCAAAGATAATATACTGTGTTGCATCATGAGCATGCTTAGTTAAGAGGCAATAAAAGGAAGTTTTAGATTGTTCAAATTTATACAGTCAACTAAATAAAATGTTATGAAAACATCTCATAATGAAGATAACTTTCTGGAAAAATGTATCCTAATTTTTCCCTGTTTCTAACAGATTTATCAGTGCCCCTCTGCTCTCCATAACTTTTGGACATTTCCTAAACCTATTTGAGAGCTAGTTTTGACGACAGTTTAAGGCTGTTTAGCAGAGGCTGTCTGCAAATATCAGTGCTAAATGTAATCAACCAACATTTTAAGGATACCCTAACCCTTCTGCATGCAACTCATTCCAGATAAAAGCATGCAGCACACAAGTCCTTTCTAGGCCAGGCTGTATGATGCCCTGTTTGACAAGTCCGAGTCCGTGAGGAAGATGAGGAAGATGAGTATGAGAAGGACGAAAAGAGGGGAGGTAAAATTTGTGGCAGAAGTCATTTGCTCTGGAGGATAGATTTTTACTAGACATACTGTTAGGAGAGGAGAAAGTACAGTGCAGAGATAGAGAGAAACTGGAGCTAGGGTAACTGCCTACACATCAAATTGTTGTATCTAAAAATCTAGAAGTGGATTGCAAACTGTTATCTTTGTTCATAGCTTCCCCAGCAGCTAAGAGTGTATTTAAATATAATTCTGAGACTGATAAAGACAAACTTAACTTTGGTTTCCATAGGGCTACATGAAAAGTTCTATGGAAATTGTGTTTGTTAAGATTCTTCTCACTGAGAAGACCTGGCACTAGTTGAGCCATCCCATGTATTTCCTGAAAAAAAATCTAAATATTCTTCCTTACTTCCTTATGTCAGGATCAACTAATCTGTAGTATTTGTTTTAAGACCACTTAAAAATTCATTCTTGTAAAATTAGAAAACTACACAGGAGAAGATAACTGTCCATATAAATTTCAGCTGGATATTACCAAAACTCTCTATGGGACATCCAGGACGCTAGTGGTCTAGATGGTACAACTTAGACATGTATAATGATATGGAACAGAAGGGATGTTCTCATTTGAGATCACTATCAAGCCTGTATCTTCATTGTCCTCACTCCAAAGTACCAGTTTCTAATTGTTTAGACCCATAGAGTCCGTTAAATCTACTTTGCTTTCCTATCTGCTTAATAACAAAATAGAGTTGACCACAGCCAAGCCATAAAAATAAAAGTACAATAAACTTGTGCTTGAATACTGATTAATTTTTTTTTTTATTTTAAACATATTATTTACTCTTTTTGCCTATAAAATAATTAATTGAAAGCAGTATCTTGTTTACTGAAACATATAGAATAAACAAGCCCACACAAGTGATGATCGTGTCTTATTATCATTCTATTTATTTTAATGAAAAAGGCCTGCATCAAAGGGTCTAACCCCAGAGGATTTTCCAAAGTAAAATTTATGCCTTCCAACATTAGTATCCTCTTTTTTTCCCACTGAAGCACTGCTGAAGAGCTTTTGAATGCTTTAGGCTCTGCTGTTATTTCACTTTTATGTACATCATACCTTTGAATGACCTCAGTATTGTCAGGATCTCACAAATCTTGATTTTAGCTATCTCAGACACAAAAGTATCTGAAAAAAAATAAGTTATTTTGGGTTGTAACAAACATTACATTTAATGAGTACAGTGCACATGTAATGATACACTGAATCGGTATGAAGCCTCAAATAATGATTTCTGTTGGCAGTATAAAAGGAATGTAATTTTTCTTGTTGAAATACCATTTTTCAGTTACTGCATGACTGATGTGGTAATTATCCTCTACACCTGGGATTTAAATCCAATCCTACAAGCCCATTTTCTGTTTGCAAGCTGTCAGACTGATGCATAGGCTTTGTTCTTATCTAGCAGTAGGCAAGGAATCAGTAATTCAGAAACAACAAAGCCACTGATGGGTCATCATGTAATCTGCACTGAAAATTGCAATTTGTAATGAGATTGGAAACAGAGATGAGGAGAGTAAAATTGATTACATACCATATCTAAAATTTTCAGGTTTATTGCATAAATATGATCAAGCTACCTTATAAATTTGTGGATTAGTTGAGAAAGAATAAAAATTACTTTTAAATTAAGTGAAAAGCAGATAAGTTATTTAAATGTAAATTATTTGTTTTACAGCAGTATGATTCATCTCCAAGGTGATTCACATTTACACATTATTTTATTCTCCATTTCAGAATATCATATATCTTGTTGTTTAGTGAGGGCTTGTATAATATACTGCATTGCCTTAAAATAAAAATAAGTTTAGTCATGAGAAGTTGAAAAATAATAAACTTAGGTTTTACATTAGAGAATGTGACAGTGGGCTAGAAAGACATGAGCTTCTTCTCAGCAAAGAAATGAAAAGTAAATTTCAAGTGCATGGAAATTATAACTTTTATTGATGATCTTGGCTGCTTTATCTCTCACTACTCACAGGTAGGTGTCAAATTCTTATTCTCACTATAAACATTTCTTTTCTGCACTGATGACATTATGACTAGAACCAAACAGAAAAAAATAAACAAGCTCTGATATTTACAATAGAATTCTGATTAAGCACTGCTCTGTAAAAAGAAAAAAATCCAATTGATTTTTCCAGGTATGCAGGACATTAACTGAGTCATACTTTTGCCCATACTTAAGAAAATTTTCTCTTTCTGTAGAAATCACATCATGATCATCTAGTCCAGCCATCGAACTATCATGCTCACTAAACCACATCCCTAAGTACCATATCTACCTTTCTCTTGAAAACCTTCAGGGATGATGACTCCACCCCTTCCCTGGACAGCCTGTTCCAATGCATTACCACGCTTTCTAAGAAATTTTTTTTTTTTAATATCCAACCTGAACCTTCCCTGGTGCAGCTTAAGGACATTATTTGGGGAAGAGGCTGACCATCAACTTCCCACAATCTCCTTTCAGGTAGCTGTAGAGTGTAATAATGTCTCTCCTGAGCCCCCTCTTCTCCAGGATTCTTTATATTCATCCATTAATTTTTACTGCATTAAAAATATAATAGTATATTGTAGGCACAAATGTTATCAAATGTGGATATATTTTCTCCTTTCAAAACTATAAATCAAATCTTAACTAATGAATGATGTATTACAGTGACCACTTCTGTAATATTTAATTACTAAACTTTAACTGCAAAGTCTTATAATCTCCATCTGAGATAGTGAGGCTGAATTAGGGATTGTAGCATTTTATTGGCATGTTTATGGTGCTGCCAGTAAGAAGTTTAGACATATTCCAACAATTTGCAAAGGATACAAAAATACTATATTATTTGCCATTAATCTGAATAGATAATATATACATGATAGACAACTGAGTTAAGAGTAACGTATCGTAGTATTTTCACTGATGTTTATACCTTATATTCATGCATAAAAAATGTCAGAGGGAGAAAAGAGAGACTGGAATATATTCCACAGATCCATATTTTGAGACTGCTGAAGCGTCTATTGAATAAAACTGCCACAATTCCAAAATGTTTCCAATGACATAGGTTTTATTTGCAAACTAGATCAATCTACAAAACAGAAGTCACAAAAAGCACAGTTAAAATAATGTGCAGTTCATGCATGTGAAACAAAGAATTGAAGAAGTCTATTAACATATCAGTTGATATATCATTTAAGAATTTTAATATTTGTGATTAATTCATTACTATTCATGCTGGAAGAGTAATGAAAGGATCATCTAAATGATGGTATCCTAATTAACTTTTGTTTATCCTTAAGTTACGGTACTGCATATTAGAAATTATTCTTTTCAGTAACTACATGTATTTTTAGCTAAAATGTGAAGAAATGAAGAAAATTCGATATCAAATGAAGGGAAAGAAATGGAAAAACTAATGACAATATAAAAAACTAAATATTTGCTATATAAATATATTTTATATGCCTTATTATCAACTGACAGCACAATGAAAAAAAACATTGTCAGGAGAAATGAATTAAATATGGTAAAGACCTTCTGTGTCTTTTAAATGCTGTAAATGGATAAATGAAATGCAGAAATGGATACAGCAATCACCTATACATTCTTGACTCTTGATGTGGTTGTTGATTTAGGGCTATCAAGACCTGATACTATTTTTTTTTTATCCCGCTGCTCTAGCAAACTTTGTTACACGTTTTTTTTACCATTATGTATTAGAAATTAAGGTCCCTAAATATAATGCACATATATCATTTTCTTTAGAGTTGTCAGTAAGTTTTACACTTTTCTTAGTGTCTTCAAATTCCATCTACAATGTCCTTAAATGTAGACCAAATCTAGGGCTCTATATTCTATCCAATTTCTCTCAGTACTGTTTTTCATGTGATTTTTGTGAGGCTTTTTTTTTTTTTTTTTTTTTCCTTTCACTCTAGAAACACACACAACTGATGATGCTGTTTTATCTCAGTAATTTGTTTCATTTCTCCCATGCCCGATGTTTTCATTGCTCATTCAAAAATTCCATATGTTGCCAAAATTCTCAGTGCATCGCTGGTATGGTAAAACAATTCAAATTCTTCTACCCATCTGCTGTTTGTATACATTATAATTGGCACTTAAACCTAAAGACCAAATAAGGTCAATCTGCAATCAGATTTGAATCCACTCATCAAGAAAAAAAACACTACATTTCAATAAGAAGTTAACATTACAGCAGGAAATAAGCACAGAACTCTGCACATAAAAGTAGAAGTACTTGCATAAATCATATCAACTATTAGTCACTAACTATTTCATGATGCTTACGAGTATCAACAAGTATTATAAAGAATGCAAAATTGCACAACAACAAGAAAGTTGTACTTAGCTACATTTATGATTCAGAAAGATAAGAAATGAGATTAAACATGAATTTTTGCATTCAAAGGTCAGAAATTGTACACTGAAGTACAAAAATGCATGAAGCATAGCTACAGAAGTCATATTAGGTGATGTCTAGAACAGCAAGGCTGTATACATTTTCAGAAGTATATTTAATCTTGACTGTGAAATATCAGTCACCCCCAGGATTCTTCATATCTTCCTTCTATGGACTCTGAAGTCCACTTAATACATGCAAGAAGGTGATTTTGTATAAAAATACATGTTTTTCTTTACCTGCAAGAATGTAGATTAATACAATTACCAGTGAAATATTTTGTTTAAGTCAAATTCTAAATTTATTCTGCAATAAATATTCAGTATTTTGAAATTGCTATTCTTTTCTGATAAAAATTCAAAATTTTAACATTTTAATATATTTTTGACTCATAGACAAAGAGGATTATGAAATATTTCCCTGTTTAATGTGATTGTGAAGTTTGTTTAAAGTTTATCCAAAATATCCCAAATCTATCACATGCTAGAATTAATCTCTTCACTACAGAAGAATGTATTTTACAGCAATTCAAGAATCACGGAAGCATTAATATCTACAGTTGATTTTCTCCTGAAGAAACATGAATAACCCCAATCAAGGTTTCACGTAAAACAACAACTCCAGGCAACACTACAGCCTTGGGGCAGAATGGCTAGAAGACTGTGTAGAGGAAATGGACCTGGGGGTATTAATTAATGCTCAGTTGAACATGAGCCAGCAGTGTGCCCGGGCAGCCAAGAAGGCCAATGGCATCCAGGCTTGCATCAGGAATAGTGTTGCCAGCAGGAACTTGGAAGTGACTGTCCCCCTGTACTCAGCTCCAGTGAGGCCGCACCTCGAGTACTGTGTCCAGTTTTGGGCCCCTTGCTGCAAGAAAGACATTGAGACACTGGAGCGTGTTCAAAGAAGGGCGACAAAGATGGTGAGGGGTCTGGAGTACAGGCTTTATGAGGAGCAGCTGAAGGAGCTGGGATTGTTTAGCCTGGAGAAGAAGAGGCTCAGGGGAGACCATATTGCTCTCTATAACTACCTGAAGGGAGCTAGGGGTCAGCTTCTTCTCCCATGTAACTAGTGATAGAACTAGAGGGAAGGGCTTCAAGCTGTGCCAGGGGAGATTTAGGCTGGACGTTAGGAAATACTACTTTTCTGAAAGAGTGGTCAAGCACTGAAATAGGCTGCCCAGGGAGGTGGTGGAGTCACCGACCCTGGAGGTGTTCAAGGAACGTTTGGATTTTGTGTTGAGGGACATGGTTTAGTGAGTACTACTGGTGATAGGTGGATGGTTGGACTGGATGATCTTGAAGGTCTTTTCCAACCTTGGTGATTCTGTGATTCACTGCCCCTTTCTGGACATGCTCCATGGCCTCAAGGTCTTTCACTCCCTAGCACTTCCTAGCAAGGTCCTAAATAGGTCAAAGTCTGCCCTCCAGAAGCCCAAGGTAGCAGTTTTGCTGGCTCTCCTCTATTATTTCATGGTCACTCTGTCCAAGATGCCTCCCTACCTCCACATTTTCCATCAGTCCTTGTCACGCTCCAATTTATAGGAGGGAGCTGAGGTTCTTTTAATATCTGTATACCCGGTGTGAGATTAAGAAACAACGGTTCATATGTTAGTCCAACCAGTTTATTATAAGTCTAATTAGGGAGACGGAGAAGGGAAGGAGTGCGATAGAAAAGCTAGGAAAAAGCAAGAATGCCGTGAAGCGGGGATAGTCACCACCAGGATCCAGCGGCGGTCCCATTGCACGACGTTCCGAAGGTCCGAGGCAGAAGCAGCAGGGGGGGAGAGCAGCAGCGTGGAAGGCCTGGGGCAGCAGCAGGTTGCAGGAAGAAGTCGCAGAGGCAGTCCAGGAGGAAGCAGCAACAGGATTCAGGTAGCAGGCCCAGGAGAGTCCGTCAGCATGCAGGCATTCCATGGTGAGGAATCTGATGGCAGAAAACCTCCCTCTCATGGTTTTCGATTCCTCTTTTTATCCTACTTCTTCTCCTGCCTACGTGACATCCCTGGGCGTTTTAGCAGGAGTCCTGCGAGTACTTCCCGAGATGGCCATCTTCCTCGAGATAAGTCCACACAAAAGACCACTTCGCAGCTATTAAGCTGCAGTTTATCTCTCTCTCTCTCTCTCTCTCTCTCCTTGCCCCCGGCTCAGTCCGTCTGTCACCCTCGGACAAAAGATTTCGCAATCATTGCCCAAGAGTTGTCCATCAAACTTCTCCAGACAAAAGATCTCTCAACCCCTGATCAGGACTTGCTTGAACTTGTTCATCTGTGTCCTCAGCAAGTTTTGAAACAATGATGATGCAAAATAATAATCTCTTACAGTCCTTCTCTGTGAACAGCTGGTTTAGTGAGGCTGCTCCCCTGGTAGGATCTCTTATTAATTGCATCAGGAAGTTATCTTCCATACATTCTAGGAACTTCCTAGATGGCTTCTTCTGCACTGTGTTGTATTTCCAGTATATATCAGGTGTAACGATTTTATGATTTTTGGTACTGGTTTTCCACATCGTAACATTGTGTGGTGCACTGGAAGTTAAATAGTTAATGCTCCAGTTCTGTGGATTGTCAATATTTCTGGGTACCTGATTCTCAGAAGAGAAGAACTGCATATCCCCAAAGACTTTCATTATCCTGTTTCCATTTCCTGTTCAAGGGGAAGGACAAAACCACTCTCAAGTCACGAGACTGACCTTTCTTCTACTGCTTGTCTCTGCAGTATGACCTCCCTAGCCATCTTGCATTCAGCATTAGAGTAATGCTTTCGGTTTTGGGCACTCTCATTTATTTGATTTACTAGCTTCAATTCCAATTATATTGTATTATATTGTATCGTCTCACATTCTGCTATCATATTTAGTAAATTAGTTTTCTTGCTTAGCTCATTGCCACTATTTTGTTTTTAGGATCATTTTCCTACCTTTTTCCTAACCCTCTTTCCCCTCTTCCGGGGCATGGGTCTGTGTGTTCCCCCACCCCATCAGTCATGGAACAAGGCTGAACCTACCCAAGAAACTGTTTACAATCAGGGTAGTTAAAGTCCCCCATGAGAAAAAGGGCTTGCAATTGCAGAACTTCTGCCAGCTGGTCATAGAACTTCTCATCTGTCTCCTTTCCCTGGTTAGGTTGTCTATAACAGATTCCCACCAGGATGTCAGCCCTGTTGGCACTCCCCTTGATCCTTACCCATAGAGATTCAATCTTATCATTCCCAGCCCCAAGCTCAACAACATCAAAACACTCTCTAGCATGGACAGCCACACCGAGGCACTTCCTTCCTTGCCTATCTCTCTTAAAAATCTTAAAGCCATCCATTGCAGCACTCCAGTTATGTGAACAATCACACCATGATTCTGTAATGGCAGCTAAGCCATAGTTTATCTGCTGCATGATGGCTTCCAGCTCCTCCTAATTGTTGCCCATGCTGCATGCTGTGGCATAGATGCACTTCAGCTGAGCCCCTTACTTCACCCCTAATCCCAGCATCAGAATGACTGTGGATAGAAGAGTAAGAGGCAGAATCTTGTCAAAACTGCATTTTGAAACATTGCAGTGGAAGTGGGGGAAACTGAAGCTAAGAAAGTACTTTTCAGTTATTTGTATTACATAAAGTAGCTTTTCATAATCCAGAAATACATTATAGAAATAGGTAAGGGTGTTGATTCTTTAGTCACTGAGTAATGTTATGGTATAATTCTGTCTTTCATTACTGCAACAGAAAGCCATGGTTTTGGAGTTAATTAATAATTAATCTAGCCTTTCATTTTATGAAAAAGAAAGAAAAGAAAAAAGAAAAATAAGAGTGTATAACAAAAGAGCTAAGAATAGATTGGCACTTTACTTACACTAACGATAACTTTAAAAACCTTGTGGTTTTTATTAAAAAATGCATTCTTGCCATTTGTCACAGAAGTACTACCTGTGATGACAACAAGACATATCCTTTTCCCCAGCAAGCTGCATTTCACTATCAAAGAATAACAATACCTGCAAGGTATGAACAGAGCATTCCTACCATTTTTCAACTCTGTCACACTCTTTTATGTTATGTTCACAATGGCAACTGTCTCACATGATGTATTGTACTGATGTTCTCACCCGCTTGTTGTCATTCAGGTGCTAAGTGAGTGGAATAAGTATGTATAATGTTCTCAAAAGTACATAATAATGACTGTCTGGCATATTTTATTATACATCCCACCATACCCTGATTATGTTGTGAAGTTGGCATTCATGTCACACTATTTGGCTTTTGATAGTTCTTGCCAACTTCCTCAAAGCAAATGATTAACAGTAATAATAAAAGAGATATTTTCCAAGCATGGACTTGATAGAGGGATAAGGAATGTTAATGTTTCATTTCTCTATCAGTCATTAAGAGAAAATATAATTAGTCTGCTTTACCATGCCAGCATTTTTCCAAACTTAATACCTAATTAAATGACAAAATTATTGTCACAGATACGTGGGAAACAAAATATTTTGGTTTTTATTTCTTCATAGGGATTTCTTCTGTTTTGCAGTAATTAATTTCCTACTTTGGCGTCATGGTAATGTACTGTATGAGCAACTCTGTTCTTTGATGTTTTTTATGGTCCCCACTGAAACTATTATCTATTTCATTTGCTTTTTTGTCACTCCAGTTTTAGTCATTATAACAGGAGGCCTGAAGTACTTCCTGAGGTGTTTAAAGCAATTCAAAACCAAAACCAAATGAAAAATAATCATTTGAGTTTTTTATTAGTAGCAATACTATATGCTATTTTCTTTACTTAATCTTAAAAAAAAATCTCAATATGTTAGCCTAAGCATCCAATTGACAGGCATCATTCTTCACGACAGATGTACTGATGCAAAATTTTAGCTCAAACTTTTCTAATGGTAAAAGGAATTTCTTAAATACTTGCTAATCACTTCATGAAGTTCAAATTTTGTTAAATTGAAAAAACAAAAAGCTCAGTCTGAAAAAACAGTAGCTAATATAACTTAATAAGTAAGGTATGCATCCAAGTCCCTAAAGTGTGTATTCTATATTCATTAGCAACCGATGGTTGGCTTCTGGATAATGACTGCACATTCTGTTTTTCTTACGAGCAGGCTAAAATGTTTTCAGCTCAGAATTGTAAAGGCTTAAAACAATACACTGCACCTAAAATGAAGGTAACATTTTCAATGCTAGTTTTATAGCCACTTGGCAATTTGTCCCATTCTACAGGAAGAAGAATTTCTTCAAGAACAACTTCTACTTCAAATTGCTGTACTTAAATACCTTTTAAAGTCCGACGAAGTATATAATGCAGCTAAAACTCTTAAATTAAGCAGTATTCAAGATATCACTTCTTTCAGAGCTTGATCTGGTTATAAGTTTTCTCATAAACTGGTGGATTACATCCTTACCCTAGTAGTAGCAAGGGGGATCTACATTCATGTAAACTCTACTCTGAACATACGTTGTAACACTTTAGAAATCAGCACAGGTATATATGAGCTGCTATCACAACTGTTGTTGTTAAGAGCAAAGATGAAATGATTTGACTTTAGTGGGATGTGCCTATCCTACACTAACTCTCCACTGGCTATGAGGGTTAGTTCAGGGTTAAGCTCAGTCTAAAGGCTTATCTGAATACATTTCAGAAAATTTGAACTAGACAAATACAATAGATGAAGAATAGTTGAAAATGTTTGTTGAATTTAAACGGGACCTGAGTCTGATATGCACTACTGGGAGAACACCCAACAGAAAGCTGATGATGGTGTACATTCATGGAGACTGACACAAATCCATCAATGCACAAGCAATGTTAGTGTTGCATATTATAAATGAAATGGCTGTACACAGCGTAGTTATCATATAGTGAAGAGATCCTGAACTGATATAGTTGCATAAACAGATATATTTTTAAAAGACAACATCACAAAAACACACAGGCTTGTTTTTTGTTTGCTTTTTTTGCTTTTTTGTTTTTTATGGGGAAGCCCCACCTACTAATAGGGATTATGATTATTCAGAACTGCTAGCAATCTTCAGCTTATTTTAAGTGTTTGTAAATTAACCCTGAATAAACACATCCAGCAAAGAGAGGAAATGTGTTTCTGGATTCAAAGCAAATTTTAAAAAAGCATTTAGATTTCTGATGTGTGTTGGAATAATTAAAAAGGGAGTGAAGTACTTAAGGTGCATTCTAATTAAACCTCACTTCTGCCAAGGTTTATGTATTCCACAATGTCCTTCTCAATTTTCATAATAGCAGATATCATACTATTTTGGCCTATACCTGATTTTGCAAATAAACCTATTTTGGCATGAAATTTATCAGCAGAAGCCTCTTAGTTGAACAAAGTCAAGCCATCAAAAACAATTACAATCCTTTTTCAGAAATAAAGCCTTCCAAAATTTTATCTTCTAAGTTCGAAACAACTGTATTATTTTTGCTCCATAAACTCTTTCCAATTTCCCATCCCCTCCCTTCTACTCTTGTTTTCTATATAGTTTTCAAAGAATAAAAATATTTTTATTATTACACAATTAAAAATTATTTACTTTGACTACAATCAGCATTGGGATATACTAAAATCTGAATGAACCACTGAATTAAGTCCTCTGCCAGGACTTTGAGCTTAGTGTTGAATTATTTTTTTTACAAAGAAGTTATTTGGAATAGCAGATAGATAAGGGTCTGTCTCAGCCTACACAGATGAAGAATGGATCTTGAAAAAGATCATAGTAACAGCCACTGACACTGATGACAAAAACACTGCTTTGTGTAAATACTAATAAAAACTAAGCAATACAATTTTTATTTTTCTGTTTTGTTACATCTACCTGACCCTTAATTTATGAAAGTGTTACAACTTGCAGGCATTCTAATTCCTTAATCATTTTACTGAATTAAAACTAAAAGAAAGGAATAAAACTTATAGAAATGAGTTAAAGTAAATCAGTAATTCTGATGCCAATGGCAGATCAATACATTGCTAAGGCACAATGCCCTGGCTTCTAGAAGTAGCTCTTGAAGCCTATGACTCAAAATCAGATCAGATTATTGTGGAAGAAAGCTAAGAGAATCACTCATTTGCATTGTGGTTTTTTTTAAGTACAAAAGTTATTTCTAAATGTGTATAACAAATGCTGATTAAAGTGTAAAGAAAACCAATTTTATACCATTGTTTTCATACCATAGCACCTCTTATCCAAAATGCAAATTTCTTACTCATGCTTTTTTATGTGGTCTTTCTTCCAGCATTGGAGCCAAGATCACGATGTCACTGATTTTTGAGGGGAAGAATCAGATCCAAATATCTAACCAGAATAGACTCCTATCCCATATACACATATGAATAAAACTCCTTTTTGAAGCTGTAATATAAATTCTGTTTTGCTGCATTTTTACCTCCTCTTCCAAATTTTCATCTATGTTTTCACAGTCTCTCATACTGAGAAAATTTATTCTTTACTAACCAGTAGGATTTTTCTAAAATAGTCTCTGAGTTTCATTTTGCAATTCATTTATACTCAATTTATCCTCAAGTTATGAAGTGATTATTTTGTGTGTCACCTCTTCCGTATCATGAATCCATTAAAGAATTGCCTGATGTATCTGCCTACTGCATATCAGTAAATAACTCCTAGCAATTTATTATTTTTTCCTTTTCTACCATCTTCACTGTTTAGTCCTTTTAATGCTCTCTGTGATATTTCAAATTAAAAAAAAAAAAATAAAAATCAGAGAAAATAGTTATCTGAAACTAATTGAGTGTCTAGATTTTCACTTAATAATTTTGAACTGCTTTCTTTCATATACTAGATACTTTTTTTAAATTAAAAATGCTGAATGACTGATGAAATCTTTCAGTGAGGCAATTTTCCTTGCTTTTTTTCTGCTTCTTCATTCTGGTATATGTACTGGGTTTGTTGAGCTATCTATAAGCCAAACAAAATTCCACTGTTAATGGATTTTAGCTCTTTTTTAGTATTTATTCCATTATATTAGTATTGTAAGAAGGGTATACTAAAAAGACTATCACTCATTCTTTCTTTTTAAAATTAATTAAGTTTCTGCTTTTTTATTCCCACTCCTTTAATAGCTTCTCAGTAGTCAGTTAAGCTTCTGCTGATGAATTTCATGAAGAGAACCAGGCATCACAGCCCTACTTTCTGGAACAGCAAAAAGTGTGTGATACAAGTGGGTGTAAATGTTGCAAATGCTTTTGATCCCTACAGAACAATAAAAATACTTCCTCTGCCCATAAAAAACATCTGGCAGTAGCCCCGTTTATCACAGGGTTTAAGAAGGGTCCCTTAATGACTGGTCTCAAAGACCCAGACAAGAAGTTGCACATCTTCCCCTAGTGCATAAACATGGTAAATGTCCTGGTTTTGACAGGGATAGAGTTAATTTTCTTCCTAGGAGCTGGTGTGGTGCTTTGCTTTGAATTTAGGATGAGAGTAATGTTGATAAAACACCAGTATTTTAAATGCTGCAGTGCGGAGCTTACAATAAGTCAAAAGCTTTTCTGCTTATACTACCCTGCTAGCAAGGAGTTTGGAGAGGCACAAGGAGCTGGGAGGAGACAGAACCAGAACAGCTGACCAAAACTGGCCAAAGGAATATTCCAAACACTATAACATCATGATGAACAATAAAACTAGGAGAGTTGTCAAGAGGTGCCATCTACTGCTTGGGGACTGCCTGGGTCCAGTGATACATTGATACACTGTGTATCTCTTGTTTTATATATTCTTTTTTTTTTTTTTTTTCTCCCACCCTATTAAAGTGTCTGTATCACAGCTAACCAATTTTACCTTTTTTTCCCTCGAGTTCTCTCCCCCATCTTATTGTGGGGGAATGAGTGAATGACTGTGTGGTTCTGATCTGCCCACTGAGTTAAACCACAACAGTGGCTGTTGCATAAATGCCCAAGGCTACTTGGTTTATGTCCATATATACATAAAAGTATCGTGCAAATCAACCTTTATTATTTAAAAAAACATTTTGAGACTTACAGTTTAAGCTCACTAAATTCATATAGTATGTTTTATAACATTTTAGAAAAATGCTTTTGTTTTACTTTACTTCCTGGGTATCAGAGAGATTGAGAGAAACACATGTTTAGTCCCCATCCTTTATCTGAACTTTAACTGCTCAAAGCATGTCACAAAAATAGCTCTCTTCCAAGTGGTGAAATATGAATGTAAATACGGTGTTATACATAATTTCTCTCTAAAATCATACGTTGTTTCTAACAAGAAAAAAGAAATTCTGTTGTTGAAATGGCATATTTTTTTCCAGCCTTGTGACTATCTGCAAGATTACAGTGACATAATCAGTATGTTGATATTTTCAAAACTCTATTTCCATCAATCCTCTTAAACAAGGACCAGTTCAGAACATATTACAATACCACTGAGTTTTCCAAGACTGAATACATTTCAGTCTTTTTCATGCTCAGAAGCCCATTGGTTCGCCAATAATTGAAATACCGGTGATCCTCATCTGTTTACCAATCTGTAAACTAAGCAGCAGCTTAATCTCTTTGCTATTATGCCAGTCTGTTGACATTTTTTTGGAAGCAATGTCAACTGTCCAGGATTCTAGTCACTGGAAAGAGGTTGAGCTTAATGTTCTTTTCTGCTTCTGGTAGCAAAAGAGGATTTTAATATACTAAGTTTTGGGATAGGCATGGGAAAAAAAAAGTGTTCATGTGTGATGGTGGTGCTGGAAATTCCCAGTTCCTAGCAACACATTACCAAAACAAAGTTTATGTTTAATATATATAATATATTAACTATATTCATACTCTATTTCTATGTGCAAAACCCTGAAATTTCTGGATAAATGTGTGTTCTGTTATTTCTCCAGGATGCATTATCATCCCTTAAGGGGAACAGTTCTCACTCCTAAAGATGCCAACAAAACAAAAGAATTCCTTGGGCAACAATTCTGGAGGCATTTTCAGTGCTGTACGTAAAAACACAGTTGCTTTGATTTATACACACTCAACCTGTTTATCTTTTAAGCTGTAACTAATATTTTAAATATTTTTGGCTCTCACTATGTCTTATGTACAAAAAAAAAAAATAATAATAAAAAGAAGGAAGAGAATTGTATTCCAATTTTGATGGTGCTTGCAAGAATTACACTAAATGCAAATCCTTTTTCTGCTGCTGGTTTCCCCTGTGAGGCAAATCAATAGTTACTTCTGTCAGGTTCTTTGAATAGTCAATTATATTACTTTACTTTTCAGCTGCGTAAGCTGATTTGCATTACAAAAGTTTGCGATTTGTTACTGTAGGGAAAAAAAAACAACAGTTTAAACCACAAAATATAAAATCTGAAGCAAGTGGTTACTTTAAGATAGACGAGTTTCTCTACTCATTGACAAGCAGATCATCACCCTTTTTGAGCACCATCCTCCACAGCTCAATCCATTCTAAACTAAACTTCTCAGTCAGTCCTGCAAAAAATTAGATTTCATTTGTTTCAGAATTATTAATTAAATTTAAACTATACTTTATGCAGCTCCCTAGATCCAGTAGCTGATCATTCTGGTCGAGTTTTGACTTAGACAGCTATGCACAGACTTAACACAGTGCTGGAAGAAAATGCTGAAGCTAGAAATCTGACCGTAGATCAGTATACAACTATGTGAAAAAATGACAGCTAAATTGTTCTTACCGGCAAAGGAATATTATTTGCATGAAGATAATCTGAAAAGATAATTTTCCAGAACAATTTAATCATTGCCCCTTTAAAAATGATTTTAAAAGATGCATGGATTGAAGTGGTCTTTCTTGAGTTTAGATAACCTATTTATATGAAAGTGGAATGAGGTACTTTTATACTTAAAAATACAGTGACAAAGGCATATCACTCTTGCTGTAGACAATAGATTCATTCCAAGAATTTAATCCCTCTCTCAAACCTTTGATTTTATCTCCAGATGATTTACTTGTACTGTAGCAGGACAAAAACTTTTCCATGAAAAACAGAGGGAAAGAAAAATATCCTGTAGACGGTTACAGTTAACTTAAAATTCTAACAAACTCTGAATGACACATTTCATATTATTTTTCCATATGGGAATATGTCTTCTGTATCCAGACATTAAGTCTGGCATAAAGCAGGCTTTATTAACTTATTTCCAAAATTATAATAATAGAAATTATATAATCATATATAATAATAATATATATTATAGCAATTTTTATAATATAATAGAAATTTTTAAAATAGAAATAATTATATAATAGAAATTATATAATATTATGATTAAGGCATTGTAGCTTATATTTTATCATAATATATTCATATTTTACTATTATCCAAACTCAAATCAATGCATGTTTCATTAACATATTTCAAAATATATAAAAAATATATAAGAAACTTGTATTTACAATTTGTCTCAATTTAACATTTACATCTTCACACAATTGCTTAAATTCTCTAGGAACTCATTTCACCCCTGAAATATATAAAATCTTATTATTTATTAATTGCAAAAAATATGAATAAAGAAAACACTGAACATTATGTTTTCAAATCAAGTCTAGGCCATACACATTACATTTGATAGGATAAAAGGATAAAGTAAAATTATAATACTTATTCTTTTTAACAGAAGAAATTCATTTTTATTTATTGCCTATAAATATGATGCAAAACAGAAAGAAATATTATGATCCATGCCTGTACCAGTATAAACTATATTGTCAAATAGATCTAGTTATAATTTCTTTTACATAGAAGCAAATTAGACAGGTATAGCACACAAAATGAGCTGAACTTTGTCATCAAAGAAAATTGGTTTTTCCTTTTCAATTTCATTTCAAAGAGATCTGACAACTGTCGCTTTGAGCAAACTTTAACAGCACAATGTCTTTTGTGCAAGTTTCCCTCTGTCAGCTTTTTCATTCCAGCAGGAACTTAGAACAAAGTGTGTGCTGCCCTTTCGTTGAGAACTTCATCAGTTGAATGAACACTGCAATAGTGCAGTGAAATTGAGGGCATACTCTCTCCGTGAATCTGAACAGTGCATTCTCAACAAATACAACTTCTCTTTTACAAGGGTAAACTAGCCAGTTCTCCTGTGCTTACTGAAAATGAAAATTCATTTTAAAATCCACCTGCTCAAACGTAGACAGGGTCTCAAAAACAAAGCTTTCAATTTTCACATATAGAATGCAAGGAATGAATCTGCATTTATTCATTCTTAATTTTCCCATAGTGAAATTGTGTCACTCATATCATACTAAGAACAGTGCTGTTGCATATTCTTGAAGACCAGTACTCTGAGGAATGTTTATTTGTGGTAGGCATAAGCATTCATGCATAATTAACTCAGTTACTCAGTGATTACTTTAAATGAAACCTGGGAAGCAGTTCTATATTATCTCCTCTGACTCTCTATACTAGTCTCATATAATAGGGTCAGATTGTAATTTGAAAAGCTTCATTAGGAAAAAAAGAAAAACAAAGAAAGTCATTATTTATGTGAATCTGCCCTGAATGTATCTGCATTTATGAAAGCAAGCTAAGCAAATAAAATACAGAAAACAAACAAAAACTAGCAAATAAATGGAAAATAGTAAAATTAGTACAGGTGACATCTTTGATAAAGATCTGGACCCTCAAGTGCATGCATTTTCAATCACCTTTTACAACGTTTATTGGATCACTAATTTTAACCACTGGAATAGACTGCCAAGATAGGTTGTGGAATTTCCAACCATGGAGGAAAGCCATCTGGGCATGATTCAGGACAGCCTGATCTAAGGTGAACCTGCTTGAGAAAGGATCTTGGACCTGATGTCCTTGAGAGGTTCCTTCTGTTCTCAACCATTCCCTGATTCTGGAAAAAAAAAAAAATCAGATAAATTTTAATCAGTTTTCTTTTGTGACATTTCATGTCCCAATCTAGAACTGCAAAATATGTTATTCCTTGTCTTTCCAGCTTATTTTTTTTCTACTACTTAAATATCAGTGTAAAACATGAACATAGAGAACACTTGAGTGCAGAGTGGGTAAGCTTGCCAAAGAAACCCATCACTAATTTCATTTCAGCCCCTTGATTATCATGTATGTTAAATAGTTGAGAAATCAGTTCAGATATAGTACTAGAATATATGTACATTCTGCCATAGAAATTTTTATCTCTTATAAAGATTTGTAAAATGATAAAAGAGCCTTTCCTTATGTGGTTGTTGGAAATGACAAATGTTTCAAGAACTCTTTTTTTGGCAGTATGGACATGTGGTTTGAAACTCAGCAAAGAAAGGTAACTGATGTCATCTACATGGACTACTTCAAGGCCTTTGACATGATCCTCGTCACATCTGTATCTCTAAATAGGAGAGAAATGGATTTGAAGAGTGGACTATTTGTTGGATAAGGAATTGATTGGAAAGTCACAGCCAGAGGACTGTGGTCAATGACTCTATGTCTAGGTGTAGACTGAAAACGAGTGGCATCCCCCAGGGGTGCATCTTGGATCTGGTACTCACTAACATGTTTATCAATGACATAGACAGTGGGATCAAGTGCACCCTCAGCAAGTTTTCTAATGACACCAAGCTGAGAAGTGCTTTGTTACAGTAGAAGGAAGGGATACCATCCAGAGGGACCTTGATGAACTCAAAAGGTGGGCCCATGTGAACCTAATGAGGTTCAAGAAAGCAAAGCACTTGGTTTTGCACTTGGGTTGGGATAGTGCCTGCTGAGAAGAACTTATGGGTCAATGGTATCCTGGGCTATATCAAAAGAGGGGTGGCCAGTAGAGTGAGGGTGGTGATTGTCCCTCTCTATTCTGCCCTTGTGAGGCCCTGTCTCCAGTACTGCATGTAGGTCTGGGGAACCTAATACAGAAAAACTTTCAGAGACAGCCCAAAGGAGGGCCACGAAAATTATCCAAGGTTTGGAGCACCTCTTCTATGAAGACAGGCTGAAGGAGCTGGTCTTGTTCAGCCCAGAGAAGAGAAGGCTTGCAGTGGGACCTCCTTATAGCCTTCCAGTATTTAAAGAGATTATAAACAGGAGGGAAGTCAACTTTCTACAAGAGTAAATAGTGATAGGAAAATGGGGAATGGTTTTATACTATAAGAGGGAAGATTTAGATTAAATGTCTGGGGGATGTTTTTCACTGAGAGGGTGGTAACATGATGGAATATGTTGCCCAAAGAGGTTGTGGATGCCCTGTCCGTTGAGGTGTTAAAGGCCAGGTTGGATGGAGCTCTGGGCAACATGATCTGGTACTTGATCTGGCAGTTCGCCCGCAGCACGGGGCCATGGGGTTAGAACTTAATGACTTGATGGTCCTTGAGATCCCTTCCAACCCAAGCCATTCCATGATTCTATAATTCTGGATAGGATATATATTTTGTAATAACCTTTTTAACTTGTCATGCCTCTTTCCAAAAGAGAACTCAAGAATGGATCATGCCTCACACGCCATTTTGTGCTGTGCACAATATTGCAATGGACCCAGATGTTCTGGAGTATTGTACTTGTACTGTAGGTGTAGAATGACTGCATATGTACTCACTGAGCAATTCAGATAAACTGAGAACCGGTTGAACCTTCAATACTTGAATCAGACCCTTCCTTCCTTCAAGGAAAAGTTGGCTCCACAGGAGTTAATGGAAGTTTCCCACAAAAGATCCTGGTCAGGATGAGTATCTTTTTTCCTCCAAGTGTTGCATATTAATGCTTTATGTGTACCGTGGCTGTTTGTCTCCTGTGTAAGCATGTACACAGTCACACAGCTGAAAAACGGTATTTGTTGCACTGTAATAACAAGTTCCTGGAATTTCTGTTTACATCCTATTAATATAACATGCAGTTACAATATAACTGTACATCTATAGCTGTCTATGTTTTTTTTTTTTTCTTTTTAATGAAAATACAAGTGGTTTTATTTGTGGCTATTATTACCATTGGGAATATCTCAAAGCGTATACCAGAGGGGCGGATGTCATCCAGAGGGTCCTAGAGTGTAGGTCCAGGTGAACAAGGTTCAACAAATCCAAATGCAAAGTCTTGCACCTGAGTTGAGGCAACATATACTGCGAATACAGTCTTGGGAGCAAAAGGATTGAGTGCAACCCTGAAAAAGACCTGAGGAATACTGGTCAGTGGCAAGCTGGGCATAAGCCAGCAATGTGTTCTCACAGACCAGAAAGCCAACCGTATCCTTGGCTGCATCAAAAGATGTATGACCAGCAGGTCAAGGGAGGTTATCCTGCCTCTCTACTTTGCACTAGTGAGGCCTCACCTGGAGTACTGCAACCAGCTGTGGTGTTCTCAGTACAGAAGTGATATAGGGATGTTGCAGCACATCTAGAGGAGGGCAACAAAAATGTTCCAAGGGTTGGAACACTTCTCCTACAAGGACAGACTGAGAGAGCTGGGGCTATTCAGCCTGGAGAAGGCTCCAAGCTGACCAGATAGCGGCCTCTCAATATCTAGAGGGAAGCTACAGGAAAGAAGGGGACAAACTCTTTAGCAGAGTCTGTTGTGTTAGAACAAGGGGGAAATGGTTTCAATCTTAAATAGAATACATTTAAGTTAGATGTAAGGAAAAAGTCTTACAGTGATGGTGTTGAGGCACTGGAACAGGTTGCCCAGAAATGTAGTGGATGTCCTGTCCATGGAGATTTTCAAGGTAAGGTGGAATCAAGCCCTGAGCAAACTAATCTAGCTGTACTTGCCTCTGTTCATTGCAGGGGAGATGGATTAGATAGTCCTCAGAGGTCCTTTCCAACTCTGAGAATTCTATGATTCCATGACTGTGGTTTTTTGCTTAGAGCTGTTACATCTCAAATTCTGGTTAAGAAAAAGTGAACAATGGCCTTTTCTGTGAAGTTCAATTTCAATTTGAACTTACCCCATAAGGATTTACTGGTGTTTAGCTTTGGAATTCTGTGATTTGCTTACAGTACTGTGAAACAACATTCCTGGTTATCTTTTTTATCACAAATGATGCAACTTTACATTCTAGTGGAATTTTTTATGAGCACATAGGGGAATTGTTAGGTCAGAGTTTGACTTGGTGATTGAGAACCTGGTGAAGGAATGTGGCTGGGCCAGGGAGAACAGGCAAGTTGTTTGCACCTGTGTTCCCCATGAAAGGTGGACCCAGGGTTGGAGCCACCCTGGGTTCATATAATGGCCAGCTAGGGAAGAATGAATAGCTCTTAGACCTTGGCTGCTTTCTGAGGAGGGGTGTTATATGGCAAGTGATACCCTTCACCAACAGGGTGAGTTCAGCTCTTCTTTTTGTATATTGTTATTGGTCTATCTGCAATTACTTTCCCCAGTATTGATGAGAACTTGTCAGAAGTAGTTTTGCTTCTTTGTGAGCAGAACAGAGCATTAACTACCAGCATCCATCTCTAATGTTGCGGGCCTACATAATTGAATAGTAAATCCTTCCTTTCTCTTCTGTTGTTGCAGAGGTCTCGTGTTCAGCACGGACTTTAAAATGATGATGCTGTCTACATACAAATTTGTCTGTGCTATAAAAGTGTACCAGCATGAACATTTCCATTCTTATGCTTATCATATACATGCAGATTGTTAAAAATATCCCAATACATAATAATCATGAGAACGAACATAGGCATACCTATGTCCTGCATTCTCTGACTGCTTTAAATTATGGAATTACAAACCTAAGAATATGTAAAAATGATGCAGAATAGCTGATCAAAAGTTAAGGAATAACACTCGGAAGTGGTCACAAAAATAACTGGAGAGCTATGTTAAAGTGTAGAGACATTTTAAGCTGGTAAAAAAAAAAAAAAGCTTAAAAATTGCTTCTGTTCATCATGTGGGATGCATAGATGCATTCTATGTAGAAAACAAGTTGAATCAGAAGAGAGATTGGGTGAGGGTAAGGCTAGTCTCCTTATTTTTGTTCATATGTATGTTTCTTTTTCTTTTTTTTTTTTTTTCCTGCAGTGGTCATCTATTAGCATTTATATAGCTTGCTGTTTGAAGACCTCTTTTGCAGTCAGACAGTGGATTTAACAAGAGCAGGACTATTTCATGCTTTGAATTCTTCCATTAAACGTAACTAGAGTTTTGCTTGAAACATGAAACAAGTACAAACTTGTCTGAAATGTGATTTGAAATTAAAATAAGCATTTTCTTTTCTGCAATATCTTTGTGAGATAGCAATAAGAAAAAAAGAAATAATCTAGATACTTCCCTGAAAACTGAGCCACTAAAAAATTCTAAAATAGACCATACAATTTAACTTCACGTGAAACCATATAGCTAGTAATAAATTTCAATATACTTGAATATAATTAAGTAATACTTGAGGAGAGGCTGGCAATGATGGCAAAAAATCTTTTTAAAAACCAAATAAAACCATTTATTGATAGTGTAGAAATTTGTGAAATAATGATTTTCATGGCAAAAGGAAATTTAAAATCATCATAAATAGTATGATAACTTTAGAAAATAAGTGCTATCATAAAACAGATGGAAAAGAATTATTTGATGAAGAAATATCCTGTTGCCTTTTATTGAATGTTTTTTTTTTTTTTGTTTCTGTCTTCTGTGTCTTACTTAGACAAATAGCAAGGCAAGATAGATTGCCATAGACAATGCAAACACAAAGAGGACATTGTGGAGAAAGCCATCGTTACTTAAACTATCTTTTGAAGTAATCTTGTGGATGTATGACTCTCTCCAGTCATGGAGGAATTTAGTATTTGGCTGCTATTCTAATAATTACTGCTATTCTAAAAATTACGCTGGTACTATTGTGAATTCTTTAGAAAGGGAAAAAAGTCTTTTACTGAGGAAAATTTTCTTCTATTAAAGCAGCGGTCATTTCTGATGATAAATCATGCTCAGATGTCATCATGTTTTACGACAACAGACGTATTGGAGCAAGATTGTTAAGTGGATAGTTTATTTCTTCAGAACTAAGCTACCTCAATGATTTCTATGCACACTTTAGCTGTGAGCTTAGCGCTGCACTAGGAGATGTCTGGAACAGCGTTTAGCTTGAACTCTTGGCTTCTCTCTCTCTCTCTCCCCCTTCCAGCTGTAAAAGAATAAGAACATATATCTGTTTTTCCAATTGAAAAACAAAAGAAAATTACATTCTATCGTTTCTCAAAGTAGAAGAGTTTTTCTTTTGACTTGGAAATGCTTTTTGAAGACACAATTTTTTTTTTTTAAAGGAGTAATTGAGAGAAAATGTGTTTATATCTAGAGATTATAACTGCTAACATTTAGATTATATAACTGCTAGCATATTAAAATTGTGTGTGACAATAGTTCTAGCGTAATTATTAGAATAGCAGGTTCACAGCCAAATACTAAATTCTTCCATGACTAGAGAGAGTCACACATTCACGAGATTACTTCAAAAGATAGCTTAGGTTATGATGGCTTTCTCCGTAATGTCCTCTGTGTTTGCAGTGTCTATGGAAATCTAACGTGCCTTGCTATTTGTCTAAGTAAGACACAGAAGACAGAAACAAAAAAAAAACACATTCAATGAAAGTTTTCAAAAATATGCTTTAGGTACTGCAATAAGCAGCACTCTATTCTAAATCAAAAACCCTTGATTTATATGAGCTGAGTGATATGTAGTTTTATGTTCTGGCATTATCTTGGATCTAACAGTTATTGACGTTGTTAATGGAATAGCAAAGTTATGGACCACTGAGACAACAGCTAGAGTCCGGGATCATATAGGATGTTTTGGTTTAAAATCTACAGAACTTGCTTCACCTACAGCCTATTTCAGGCTATTTTTTAAAGTATTACTACCATACGCAATTCTATATACACCTACTTCAAATGTATTTGTTATTTTAGAGTCTGTTTTTGATACGCAGAGCTCCTGAAACAAATCTTTTTACTTCCCTCTAATGCCTTTCATTTGCCTAATGGAAATCAAGAACAGTTCATCTGAAAACAAGTGTAATGTCATCATACAGTGGACTATAAACTGTTGCCCCTCTTGTCAGAGATTAGAGAAAGATTAAGTTCATTTTTGTAATAGAAATGATATAGAATAGCATGTTTATGCTAATGTATTTCTGCACTTAATATGCTTTGTACACTTTAAGTTGTAGTTTCTCCCTCATACATATTATATCCACTTGACAAATCAGCAAGCCTAAGATTAAATCTGCTTATTTTCACATCTGGAAAACATTAAGGTCATTCCTCTCAATACCTGAAAGCAATCAGTTCTTTTCATTTGTTGAATATGCATTGATAGTTCTGTTTATTGGGGATGAATTATCCAGGGCTGTCCTCTTTGCTTTGCTTTCGAAGGGGGGAAAAAATGGTAAAACTGACTATGGTTGGAAATTCTCATCTAATCTACAATATATTCCTAGTCCAGTATATGTTATCCATGGGATGCTTTCTGTAAATTCAGTGTATTTTTGTTTCTGTTTTAATTTTATTCCCTCTGAATGTTTTGTATTTGAATTATATTTAAATATACTTCCACATATGCTTGAATATCTTTTTCAGTTTGGTAAAATATTCTCTGCTGTGGCAAGTCTTACCAAAATATTTTGAAGTAAACAGCATTCCTCTATAAAACAGGTTTTTCAGCAAACCAAACCTAGAAACAGATCCCTGGTGATACGAATAGCAGTACTCTGTAATGCAAGAGGAAATAAGAGTATCCAACAAGCTTGTATTTATAATGAAATGCCATTTCAAGGTGAATATAGTAGCCATCTAAATAAATGTCACTGTGAGGGTTTTACTTTACTAAAGCACTAAACAGTGAATGAGTCTAGCCTTTGATTAGATAAATGTCCAAGGCAAAGCACCCAGCATCTCAAGAAAAAGCCATCTATAAAATCAAAAGGAGAGAATGCTTGGTACTAGGTTTTATTTAGATTGGGGGAGGATGTGTAGAGGGGGTAGAAGAGAATTCAGTGTAGTTTATTTTTCATTTTCTCCTGTTTTTCTTTTGTTTCAGACAATTCCAGATCCTGTACAGAGAGGGTGTGCTTTTGTTTTTTTTCCCCTTTCTCATGTGCAGAACTAAAGATTTGAGCACTCAGTTGCTATGGAAACAAAAAGGACAGAAACAGTTTATGTAATTCAAAAGCTGTCAGCCTATGTGCTGGGGATTTTGATAACTAAACCTAAACATGAACCATCCTTTTTAAAAACCATTGTGACACTTATTACTGTTGCTAGGGGAAATAAGGCAACTATTTGTTTAGCTTATTTCCCATCAGTTTTATAACTAGTTTGGATTTTAGAGTTAATTTGTGATCTTAATCAGTGTTTATCAACTCAGAATGGAAATAAACATGAAGTGAGCTGACAAACATCATTTAAAGACAAGACTACTAATGTAAGCCATCTTTTCTGTATTACATTTGATACATTTGATACGTGCTCACCCAATGTTAAACGGAGAATGAAAAATGCTGTATTTTCTGCAAAATACAGTATTTTTTTTTTCTAAATCCTGAAAGGAAAATGGAGATGCTAGGATGAATCTGGAATGAAAAGATGATTTTTTTCATTGATTAGCTCTTATAGATACTGATATTGTCCATTTTATGTATAGTAATAGTATTTTTTACTATTTTACATTTATTATATTTTACATTTTATTATAGTAATACGGCATGCTGGTGCTACCCACAGATGCCAGAAAAAAGTATTTTTATCAGATTTTCTTGAGCCAGATAAATGAAGCAAGAAAGTTACTCAAAAATATAAAATTTGTCTTATTGTGTGATAATGAAGACTTGTAACTAGTATAAAACTCATCTTCTCAGAATGTAACACAGTTGAGCTCAGAAGAACAAAAAAGATCATTACTCAAGAAGGATTTCTTGCAGGCAGAGAGGGAAGAGAGTGGAATAAAATTGTCAGAACAGTTTTTACTGTATTTTGGCACATATCTTTTAGCTTTTTCTTTTCCAGCCACACTTCACAATGTCACAAAGAAGGCTGTGATTTTTTTTTTTTCCAAGATAGTAATTGAAGCTGTTAAATAGTGATAGTTGTGCTTCCAGAGGGCGTGGCTTGATGAACTCAAGATCAAATGCTATGGACACGCTGCTGTTATGTTCCCTGCTCAAAGCAATATGAAAATAAATGTGATACAAAACAAGCAGTTCAGAATTCCTAATAACACAGTTCCAAGTGTTTCAACAGTTATGAAGGAAGACAGAGACATAGAATATCAGAGCAATTTGAACAATTTTTACTTTCTGGCTTTCCTAGTAGTAAGACTTGCATATCTGTGCAGCCAATAACTGATTACTCATATTACAGTCTTCAACAGGTTTGGAAATTTGTGGTGGGTATATACGAAAATGATTACCATGAGCCTGTCTCGCTCCAATTTATAGGAGGGAGATGAGGTTCTTTTAATATCTGTATACCCAATGTGAGATTAAGAAACAATGGTTCATATGTTAGTCCAACCACTTTATTGTAAATCCTAATCAGGGAGACGGGAAAGGAAGGAGGGCGATAGAAAAGATAGGAAAGAAGCAAGAATCGCGTAAGGCGGGGATAGTCGCCACCAGGATCGAGCAGCGGTCCGTTGCACACCGCTTCAAAGGTCCGAGGCAGAAGCAGCAGGGGGGGAGAGCAGCAGCGTGGCCGGCCTTGGGCAGCAAGCGGGCAGCAGGAGGCAGTCGCAGAGCCAGTTGGGGGGGGGGATGGGGGGGGGGGGGGGGGTAAAGCAGCAGGACTCAGGTAGGAGGCCCAGGAGAGTCCGTCAGCATGCGGGAATTCCGTAGTGAGGAATCTGATGGCAGACACCTTTGTTCTTCTTCAGCATCGTGGTAGAGCGCAGAGCAAGTCCGGGAGGGAGAGGCAGGTCGTGAGGCTTCTTCATGGCAGAGACCTCTTCTTCATCAGGAATCTGTTGCTAGAAAACCTCTGTTCTTAGGTTCCCATTTTATCTTTCTTCTCTTTCTGCCTACCTGATATTCCTGGGTGCTTGAGCAAGAGTCATGCGAGTACCCCCTGAGATGGCCATCTTCCTTGAGATAAGTCCACACAAAAGACCACTTCACGGCCATTAAGCTGCAGCTTCTCTCTCTCTCCTTGCCCCTGGCCTTGTCTATCTGTGTCCCTCAGACAAAGGATTTCACAACCCTTGCCCAGGACTTGTCCATCAAAGTTCTCCAGACAAAGGATTTCTCAACCCCTGCCCAGGATTTGCTTGGACTTGTTCATCTGTGTCCTCAGCAAGCTTTGAGACAGTGATGTGAAATAATAATCTCTTACAGAGCCCTACAACATAGAAATTTCTCTGTTACTATAAAATAAAAAAAAAAGATAGCATTTTTAGTAGTAATGAATCATTTGATGGCGTAAATATTCTAGGCATCTCTGCCTAGGAGTTCGTTTTGAGTTGAACATATAAAGAAAAACTTAGAGAGAAACTCAGTGCTTTTAAAAACTTCACCCTTACTATCTTGTTCGTGCAGCTGGTAGAACACTAACCTGGCAGTTGGATTTACTATAATAAACATCAGGGGGTTGCTGTGTGTTTTTGTTGTTGTTGTTGTTGTTTTGTTTTCCCCAAGTGCTATTAGCACATGATAGGGAATACTTTTAAATAAGAAAAAATATTTCAACACCATCACACAGTAATTCACTGGCTTGTTTTATAATTAGGCTGTAGTACCAACAGTCAGAAGACCTGGCTCTATTGTAGTAAGTTTTAAAGAATTTAAGTTAAGTTGATTTAGATGTGACCAAAGGTGTTTCTGAAGTTAGCCGTTGCCTCTGATGATTACTTGCAGCATGATCTTAGACAAATGAAAATTGCTATCCATTAGATGGGAAAAGCAATTTCTCTTCCTCATCCCTCTGCCCCCAGCCAACAGGATGTCTTCAAGGTCATATTTATTAGCTACTTTTAAATTACTATGCATTTGTATATAATCAAAAATAGACTATGAAGAATTATGAGAGTCTCAGAAACAGGTGTTCTGAATATATGTAGTAAATTACAGAAAATGCCACAACATACATGCTTCAGTGTGCTTTAAACTGTATCACACACTAACAAAAACATCCCAGCACTCTGCATTAAAAATAAAACAAAAACAGAAAAGACAAAAGCAAAAACCAATTAAATGCTGCTTAGTTTTTGGCATCCTCATCCAAAAGAGGAAAAAAAAAATCCTCATAAATTAGCCCATACTTGAGCAGAAGAGATCATGCGAGTTGCACAGAAAGGGAAGAGGAATCTAATAATACATATTAATAGCTTCCTCAGTAATCTGAATTTGTCCCATGTATTTCAGACCTCAGTCAAGAGAGTGTTGCAGTGAATCTGTGAGTAATATAGTATCCTGAAGAGAACAAGGAAAGAGGTAGTTGAGTTCTTTAAGTATTTTTAAAGGACTGAAAGAGCTAGTAGCTGAATTAATTTAACAAAACAAAATGAATAAAGAAATAGAAAGAGCTGTATCTCAAAATCATTTTTACCAAGAAGAATGTCCTTATAACTCTGTTCCAGTCATACTATAATTGGGGGGAGTGAAAACAAAAACTAATCAGAGCACTGTGCTGTGTTACTCACGAGACTGTAACTGGCAGTAAAATAGAAAGACTGTCTGCTGCTGTGAATAACTTCTATGGTGAGGCCCAGAACAGACAAGTATTATCACTTATAACATCTGTCTCAGAAAGACTGAGCCAAAATGAGCTAGTTAAAAAGTTACGTCTTCTTTTATTTCAAGAACCTTGGCTTAAAAAAGCCTTCAGGGATTTAAGTTTTGAGAGATTTTTCTGAAACATAAAATGTATGAACTACACCCTAAAATTATGTTTATGTATCTTATTTTAGAAAAACATAATCATGAGGCATTCTGTAATGGTGCATGTATGTATGCACTGCCATGTAAATATATACATATACACTTTAAAATAATTATTGGAAAATATGTCCTTGATGTTAAGAGAACAAATATGTTAAATACTCTATGAATAACATAGAAACCTACAAAAATTTAAAATATATATGATAATTCAAGATTAGCCCAGTGAAAAATGCTTAGATTGTTGGGTCAAGATTTTAATTAACAGATGAGAGCAGAAGCTACTCACTTCTTTCTCTAATCATGCTGTTTTTGCAAAAATAACCTTACTTTCTTACTTCTTTCCTTTTCCTTCTTCTTCTCTTTTTCCTGTTATGTGTCTTTGTTAAGAATACAGTAAACACTCAAATGTTTGTTCACACAATTCTTTTTAATTTTTGTAGATCAGAAAGAGAGAAGTGATGAGCCATAATTCCCCCCTGTGCAGGCACTGTAGCTACACTCAGTTCTGTTGTTTGATCCAAGTTTTTAAAGAAAGACAAATCACTAACCTACCTTTAAGACAGAAGCTACTTTAGGTATGTGTTACTGATTACGTCTTCATCAGCATCAATTACTGTAGTCATGTGGTATATTTTTCTTGTTACAACATAAGTTATAACATATAAGTTTGATGCTGAGTCAGTTCATTTGTAATTTGCCACGTTCACTGTAGAAAGTAAAACTGAAAGGCTGAAAGCAATTTTTTCAATTCTCAGTCTTGTCATCTTAGCAATTTGAAAGAATTCTGTTTTAATGCGGTAAGATGGTTTTTTTTGTTTGTTTGTTTGTTTTTCCCAGAGCTGTATGTAGTATGTGCACAGAATTTGCAGAAAAGTTGTCTCTTAAATAGTAACAGGTAGTTGACCCAACCTGCTGAAATGCAAGATGTTATTTTGCAAATCTGTCCTTATTCTGCTGCAGTGATGCATATTTACGAAGAAATCAAGCATAAAACTGACGTCTGCATGTGGCATTGGTAGCATTCATTATATCTATGCCACAAAAACGATTAGTCATTTTAACTGATATTTTCTAGGGAGATGATATCTTATGGTTTGATGACTCAAACTGCTTACAGAGTGGGAGAATGTTTCGCATTGCCACACAATCAGTACTGCAGATATAACATAGGAGTGATGTGACCTTTGGTCTAAACCATTTCTGCCATTCTTTCATTTTATGTAAGGTAATTCAGTATGCTATTTCACTCTTAAGCAAAGCAATAAAAATTTCATAGTAATGCAGCTTTAGGCTTATTCATGTATTTGACAAAACTCATCGCCACCAGTTGCTATGCCATGCAGCAGCTGAACAGCTTTTTGCAATTAAACGTATTACATTGTGAAAGATCAGCCACTCCATCTAATGCTAGATTAGTGACCACGTAACCTGGATGAGAAGTCAGAAGATACAGAAATCATAAACAAGGTTTTGTCTAACATATATCAGTTGGAGGCTTTGTGTAAGAGCAAGTGGTATAAAGACATCCACTTCTCCTCTCCTGACATACAAAGTACAAGCTGTTTGCTATCTTAGAGATTCTGTTCTAATCTGACAGAACAAAGTACCCTCTTATGTATTAAGAGCTATATAAATAACAATATAGAAAAATTTACAATAATTTGTTAATAATTCTCCTGAGATTTCACTCTCTATAATAGCACTGCAGGAGCAGGTGATGTCTGATGTTAAAGTGTTGTGTTTATTGAGAAACATATGTTTGCATTTATGGAAAAAGGCTGATTGTTCATTACTTTCTTTCAACAACACAGTAAAGCACTAAGCCTTCAAGTACTTTTCTTGTAAAGCACTTCTTGTGCATCTTCCTCTGGGGTTGGAAATGTAGTTCTTCTAGTGCTTATCTCTACTACTGTGTTTTTTATTCACAAAAGTGGTGTCTATTACAAGTGCATGGGAATATTTAAAAAGAAAGCCCAAGTATCTATTTAGATTCTCCATGATGGGATTCATATAAGCTGAGCATAGAGAGAGTTTAGATCAGTACAAGATATCCTGAGCTCAGTTATACTCTGTCTGGCTAAAAATCAGTGTTATAGAGATATGATATATGTATTATATATATATATATGTATGTATTTTATATATATATGTTGAAATCAAAGGAATCACTGAACTTAAATGCTGGCAAGCATAAATCACCATGCACAGGTAAAGGCTGACATAATATATTTTATTTTTTATAAGTAATTTATATGCCTTTAGTTTTGTCACTGTTTTTTTCCTTTAGCTTATATATTTCCTCCACTTGCATGGTGATTGCATGACCAGCATGTTTATAAAAAGCAATCACAACTCCTGCAGGACAAAGAAATGATCTTATTTTATTCTTCTTAAATATGAAGTTGCTTTAATATACTCACTTTGATCACTCTATTGTCAATTATTTCCAAACTCTTACTTAAACATGAGGAATCACAACTCTACATGATGTTCCAAATTTCTCTACTTTACATATTATCGTGGAATGGTTAGGTTGGAAGGGACTCCAACAATCATCAGATTGCAACTCCCCTGCCACAGGCAGGGCCACAGACCTCTAGAGCTGGTACTAGATCAGGTTGTCCAGAGCCCCATCCAACCTGGCTGTGAACAGTGCCAAGGATGGAGCATCCACAACCTCTCTGAGCAGCCTGTGCCAGCACCTCACCAGTCTCTCTGTGAAGAACTTTCTCTTGACATCCAATCTAAACCTTCAACTCTTAAAACCATTCCCCCTTAACCTATCACTGTTTGCCCTTGTAAAAAGTTGATTCTCCTCCTTTTTATAATCCCCTTTTAAATACCGGAAGGCTGCAATGAGGTCTCCTTGCAGCCTTCTCCAAACTGAGCAAGCTCAGCTTCCTCAGCCTGTCTTTGTAGGGGAGGTGTGCTTCAACTTTCCAGAATGCTAATAACTAACAACAAGCTGCACATCATTAAATGGTTTGCTCTTTCTGTATTCAAAATAAATCAATTTGAATTTGCCCTACTGCCTCAAAATCATGATTTATTAATACTCCCAAATAGGTAGTTTCAGAGACAAATAAATATATGGTTTGGGTGCAGATGTGTGTAAAATTCATGAATTTAATAATAATTACTTTTACTAGTTAATTGAACTTATTTGTCCTTAATATACCTATTGCTCAGATGAGTAAGTAGAGTAGTATTTTAATAAATGCTAATGAAGTGTGAACAAATGTTTTCCTTTTAATCATTTAGTTGCACAAAGGTATGTGCAAATAACGTGTCTACATTGCAAGTGTTTGAGAAAATTATTGTTTTACAAATGTGTAATGTTTTCAGCTAATTTGATTTTTGCTGTTATTTTAATTTAATAAGTTCTCAGCAGGAGCCAGCACCTTGTCAGAATGATGATGGAAACCAAATTCAAGGATTTTGTTTTGGATAGCTGAAAAAAAAAATAATTCCTAAGTGAGTTCTCCAGAAAAGCAAAACACATTTTGCAGTGTTTTTTTTCCTTCTATGGTCTGCCATTTAGAACTTCTTAGAGTTAATCTTGTATCTTTTAACTTTTTCTGTGCAGGTTACATGGGGTTAAAACAAATACTGCAACAGTAGACCTCAGATCATTGCATGAAAACTTATTTCAATATGTAGTGCAATGACTTTGCTCAAGACCAATTGTCTTCTCTACCCTCCAGGTATAATCTCTGCTTTAATAACAACCAGTTCAAGACATTTGACAAAATTAGGCTTTTAAATGTATATAGCTATGAGGCTCAAGGCAAAGCGGAACTTATCTCCAGGTATATATGCCTAAACTATCAAGATTAACCTTGTTTGAGATCTCCTTTACCCCTACCTACCAGCAGAAAATGCTTTCCTTTTAATCTGGAAAAACTCTACATAAAACCAAAATTATCCAGCCCTGATCAGTGATGCATTGTCACCTAGATTCCGAAAGAATGGTGCAAACTGCTTGAAATTACATCCAGTTATCACTGTCAGGACGTAGTTTTGTAAATATAGATCAGAAAATAAGAGCATTATAATACAGTTATCTGGATGTGTAAAACAAAACAAAAACAAACAAACAAACAAAAAAAGCCTTTGAGTTTAACACTTCAGTCAGTACTTCATATCTAAGAATGTTTGAAATTCAAAAAGTTTCAATGCCACAAATCCACTCAGGTACTCGAAACTCTTTATAGTTTTAGATCACAGGCAGCACTTCAGGAATTCTAAATTGTCAACGATTTATGGGTTGGTTCGGCCCAGTTCCATGACTAGCGGGGCAGAGGGATTTCTCAAAACTCTTTGCCAGGAGTTATATCTCCTCTCTGACTGCAAAGCCCACTGGGGAATGTAGTTCTTCTCTTCTGAACAGGTACATAGAACTTGAGCATTAGCAGTTAAACTCCCAGTGCACTGCATGATGTTATGATGTCGAATACCGGTAACCAATAATCATAAAACCATGACATAAATCTCTGATAATTTTTTTTTAAATTATAGTCACTTTATTTCTGAATTATTTTTCTTTGCATGCTTTTGGTTTTGCTGTACTACTGGCTTTTAAGAGCTGCTGCTTCTCTTTGATATTTAGGCTTTTTTTATGCAAAGTTTCTCTCTGGAGAGAAAGTATTTAGTTTTTAATACAGCTACTATAAGATTAATGTAATTAACACCTAGCACCCCTGTTAGAATACTTGTACACATTATTGTAATGTTCATTAAAGAACAACCTTACATGGGATTTGATAAAAGATTTCTGAAAAAATAATTATTTTTAATAATTTGAGGAACACTGTTCTACATTCCTTATGAAAACATTTGAAGTTTCAAAAACCTGCTTAAAAGTGTCAGAAATAGTATAAAAAGCAGCAGGACTTAATTTTATTCAAACTTCTGAAGATGTATAGAATCTGTTTTTAACATGTCAAAATATGATTTGAGCATTATTTTTGTGGCAAATGCCTGCACAGCTGCAGATTTCTGGACCTCTGTAGGAATTAATGGGATTTTAATACAACTTAATACAACTAAACAGGATTAGAGAAGAATATTTGAGAAAAAAAATCTTATATTCCCATTTTATTTTATTTTATTTTTTTGTTCCAAGCAAACTGAGTATTGTGGATATTCATAAAATAAATTCTCTTCATATTACAGTTTAATTAATCCAGAATGACAGTTGAGTCTGCTTTCTTAATGTTCAATTGTAAATCATCTGCAGAGCTTCAGTTAACTTGAATTCAAATGCATTTATGCACTGCAAAAATGAAAACATTAATCCAGAATTATCTCTGTGGAGTAAATTTAATTCCATTATATTTCATGCCAAAGCTTCTATGTGCAAGCCGTTAAGAACTGACGGCTAATTTTTTAAATCAATCCTTCTATCTGTGAAATAATGCCAATAGTATACCTTCACAGAAAAAGAAATGGTGTAAATACTATTAATAGCAGAATAGAATAGTAGAATAGAATTAAAAGTAGTATAATATTAATGATTAATATCCTTATTTTTTGTTATTTTTGATGTATTAATGGAAATATTCATCTTGTAGAATCTGTTGAGTTTGTTTGTTTGTTTGTTTATTTATCCTTAAATAGCCAAAAGAACAATATTAATTACAATCACAGTTGGTTTTGGTCATCCAGTGATCTGTAACTTATCCTGATTTCCTCAGATTCTCTTTGAAATTGAACATCTGAATATTTTAGAAGAAAATCTTCATGAGTGTGAATTATTTGCAAATTACTCAGAGTTTATTCTTTATGATGTACAATTGACAAGCTGAATCACATCTTATTGTTTGTATATCTTGAACATATCAGCCAGTTTCAAAAGGTGAAAAAGGAATAGAAATACTAGACAAGTTTTGTCAGGAAATATTCAAACAAATATTTGTACTAAATTTTATGAAGTTTGTGATCTTCTGGCCTCTGCACAATTTCATTGTAGCATCAGCAGATAAATACTCAAGACATAAATAACTGTTATTCTAGTTTTGAGTCAAATCAACTTCTCCTCAAGAATGAATTCTACTATTTCTTTAGCTCTGTTGTCCAGTAATAAAGGCTTGATATTTTAAGCATTCCCTACCAACACTGAATACTTTCCCTGTTACTTGTACTTAAGCAGAAGCTGCAGTGTGCAGCTTCTTTTATCTTTTCTGACAGTATTACATAAGCCTAGCAGAAAAAAAAATCCAAATCACATCAGCTGCAAAATTCATATCTTTGTTTTACTTCCTGCTCCAGAAATGTTTTTCCCAGTATGCAGTTCCTTCAAGATCAATTCCTTACTAAACACTCATGATTCCTTCAACAGTTATTATACAGTAATTGTTATATATTACTATACAAATGGCATTCAGTAATTACTATACAAATAACATACTTTAAGAAGAATAATAATAGGCAGTTTTTGCAAAGTCTGATTGGAAATGGCCTGAATGCAGTCTTTGTGGGTCCCATGCCAGAAGCAAATAAGTCTTTAGATACATGCACTGAACCATTGCATGCTGGAGCTGGAGATAATTCTGTCTTTCACTACAAAAAATTTCTGCAGGTAACTGATTTCCAGTGAGCAGTGCAAGTTTGTGAATTAAAGCAAGTCCCCTTTAATTCATTATGTTAAGATAACTGCAGCCTCAAATGGTCAACATTTTAAGTCCAGAGCAGTATTCCAGTTAGTGAGTGAAGACTTTTATTTAACCACTGTAAAGGTAAAACTGGAATGATTTCAATTAATTTTTAGTTAAACAAAGACATATACAGGAAAAAATAGTCAGCAGAGAATGAAGTGCCAAATACCTACTAAGAGCAGTTGTTTCTTGAGTATTTTTGCACAGGAAAAGTATTTTGGAGTTGTGTTTGTACAGAATGCATGACCTGCTGAGAGTGAAAGGGCAATTTGCTACCAAAGATCTCTTCTGTAAATCCTGAAAAGCAATAGGAAACAAATGCCAGTATTTATTCAGAGCAGAGAACGAAATTTCATCACAAAACAAATCACTCCAGTTGCTGGAAAGATTAATGGGATGCTTTTCCCTTAGCTTGCTATGTTTTGTACAATGTATATCTCCACATGCTTATTAAGGAGGGATGAAAGACTACATGTGCACAGAGAGTGCATTGCGCTCCTTAAACAAACTCATCACTGCCTTGCTGAGCACAGTTATGACATTATGGTATGTTATGAGCAAAGCTTAAATCTGTGGTAATTTAAGTCACTGTCAAGGTTTTAAAATGTGATTCGGCAAAAGCAGTTTAACAGCTTGCCAAAAATGTAAGATAGAACATTCTGTACAATTGCTTCACATGCTCAAGAGACTCCTGAAAAAGGAATCTGCTTTCCATCATGAAGTGTGAAATAGATATCTTTAAGTGAGTGAAAAATAAGTCATTTTCAATATAATGTGATGAAAAAGATCCTAGTGAAATGAGGTATTATTTATCCTAATGAGATTTTTAGAGATACAATATTTCTATTTTAAAACTGTGTTAAGATATTATCACTTACATTCTTCAGTTACTAGTACTGCTGCCCCTATTTTTATCAGAAACTATTTTATACAGATAGAAGAAATTAAGGTTATTTCCTTCCTATTAAATTTCCTGAGTGAAGTTTAAGCACAAGGGCAGATTTAAAGGGCAGATTCTCATTTCTCTCTTTCTTTTCTTCCCCTTTTATTCAATATAGATCCAAACAACAGAGATAAGAGCAAGCTGGGTTTATTCTTGCCAGGTACCATGATGCTTTTATCCATGCATTGAGGTATCTAATAGCCAAGTCATATATCAAACTCAAAGCATCCATGGTAAATTTAGGAATAGCAGACTAAAACTGGGATCACTCAGCATAGCAGAGTGCCGAGCAGCAGTAGATCTTGATGATAGACTAGTCAATTCATTACAAGCAGTGCCTGTCTCTTATTTTTCCAGGCCACACAAAAGTAAAATTAGTTGTCTAGGGGTGTGAAAAACACTAGGTCTCTCCTGTTAGTTTTTTTTTTTCTATTATGACTGGTCTGAAAGGAGCACCTCCTGTTTTATTATTTTGGTAAAATCAGAGGTGGATGTTGGTGGCATGGCAGTGGAGGTTGAACTTTCCCAACAACATTCTCTTACTTCATGCAAAAGAGAGGCAGTCTGATACAATGGCATCTGACATAAAAGTGTGTGTGAAGCAAAGGTGTGTCACTGAATTTCTCCATGTGGAAAAACATGCACCTACTGACATTCATTCATTGATGGTTGCTGCACATCTATGGAGACCAAACTGTGGATGTGAGTGCAGTCAGGTGTTGGGAGGTGTGTCTCAGCAGTGGTGCCAATTATGTGTAAAACAATCCATGTTCCGTACAGTGATGCAATGTTTTACAAACACAGCATGCAGGCTCTTGTTCACTGCTGGTGAAAAAAGCTTAGCAAATGATAGTGTCTATGTTGAAAAATAGTATTTTGTAGCTGAGAATTTGCTTTGTCAAATAGCGTTATTGTGCTCTTTGTATCAGATGCTGATTCCATGGAAATAAACACAAAGCATTACTTTTGGAGAGACCTATATAGAATCAGTTAAATACTGTGGCCATATCTGCATGTAGCCTCTGTATATTAAACACAGAGCATAAGGGTGCCACTGGAAAAATAAAAAGAATAGTTAAATTTTTGACTCTAATAACTTGGTTACAATTAACTACATCACAAGCAGAATATGACATTTCATGCAAGACTGTTAAAGAAGTTTAATCTAAAAAGGCAGAAGAGGCCAATGCAAATGCCTGGTTTAGAGCCATTAGGCAAATAACTTTTAGAGTGCCTTAGCATTTCCCAGGTCTGTTGAAGACAGTTCTCCCTTCTCATTTGGCAGAGGGTGTACACTCTTCTTTGATTGTTTATTCTGACCAATATAACTATAGAAACATTTCTTGTTATTTTTCACAAACCTCACCAAGTTTAGTTCCATCTGTGCCTTGTCTTTCCTGATCCCATCTATGTCCAGATGACATCCCTGAATTTTTCCCAGGTCTCACATCCCTGATCCCACTCCCTGTGCTTTTCCTTCTTTTCCCTCAGTGTGACCAGCATGTCTTTGTTCAGCCATGCTAATTTCCTGCATTCTCTTCTTGATTTCTCATGCAGGGGGATGGAGAGATGGAGGGATCTTGTGTTCTCAGGAAAGTGTTCTTAAAGAGCAGCCAGGTCTGTTCTGTCTGTGTCCCTAAGGATAGTTTCCCAGGGCATTTACTAAAAATTCCTTAAAAACGTGAAAGTTCGCTCTCCTGAAGTTCAAAGTCCGAGCTCTGCTTTTTGCTATGCCTGTATTCCTCAAGATAATGGACTCAACCAGGACATGATCCACAGCCCAGACTGCTTCTGAGCTCCTCTGAATTGGTGAGCACTGGCTCCAGTGACACTTCACTTCTGTTTGGATAGTAATATTTGCTTGGGACTGGAAATAAATAATAAAATTTTTATTCAGCATTAAAAATATCTATTTTCAAATAAATATTCAAATTTCTTGAATTTTCATTCACATATTTCATGTTACAAGCTTCTTACCACCAATCATGACCTAATGTCTCTGTGTTTTGTTACTGATGGTGGCCACAATTAATTCTCAGTCGCCTTGTGCAAAAAAAACAAAACAAAATAAAAAAAATGCTTAGGAGCGCACTGGTTACAGTCAAAACCAATCAGACTTAGTACGTGATCTTTTGATCTTTTGACTCAAAAGACAAAATGATTTGGTTGGAGTCACTGGATTTAATACAAAGTCTTCAAGAAATTTGAAATATTCCCTTCATTTTGTCTGGCTTGACCCCATCTGAATGTGACAGTTCAGAAAGGTTGTTGTCCTCAGCAGAGATAGAGATTTAAATCATCTTTGCTTGCTGCATGAATACATTTGTTCCTGGTGAAATGGCGCCATTCTACTTGACTTTGTTCCTAGTAGCTTTCAGCTGTGTGTTGTAAGGGATTTTTATTTTTTCCTTCCACAGGTCAAACATAATGATGTATCCAGGATGCTGTATTCAAGGATTTGAGTCTTTGGTACATTACTTTGATGCAGATCACGTCCAAGAAGGAATAAAAACCTAAATTAAAAGCCTGAGAGCTTTTCTTACATATCTTGTAAGTTACTTTTTTTTTTTTTTTTTTTTTTAATGAAAACAACTCAGAGCTCAATTAATACTCCTGTATTATTTAAACATAGGATTGTGGGTTTAAGATTGTCAGCTGTTTGGAAATTTCTGTCTGAGAGTCAGACAGAACATCACAAACATCCTAAATGTACATGGAGTACTGGCTTTTGACTAGTTACACTTCTGTCCATCATAAGCTCACATTATGCCAGGTCATAAATGAAGATATCTCCCTTAGGAATAGGATTACAGCTGGGTTAGATAAATAATAAATGCAGCACTGAAAATGTCATTTATTTTGAAAGATTTTTCTTTGTGCCACAGTTTAGTGTATATATATTTATTAAATTTATTATATAATGTTTATGCCATACCTATTGACAAATTCTAGTTCAGTAGGGATCGGTCTGTTTAATTTTAAGAACACATGTTTTTCCAGTGAAAACATTGGGCCTGTGCTACTAAGGGTCCAGCTAATTGTGAGAATTTAGACAACAGCTGGGTGCTTATGAAACTTTTTTTAATGAATCCTGTTAAAAACCACAATTTAAGCATATCTTATTGTTCCAAGAATTTTTGTACTTTTAGGCCTCCTGAAATTTTTTTATCATAGTAAATAGATTTCAAGAGTTTACCTCACCCTAAAAATAATTAGAAAATATATCACATATTTTAAACTCTTAAATAAATACCATGTCAGTTTAAAGGAGAAAACTGAATAGAATTATTGTTCTTCAATCATTTTAATAAAAATGACCTGGTAAATATTTGCAAGTAATGAGCGTGGTTAAAGTTCACAGAAAGTTCTATAAACAAGAAATATAAGTTAGTAAAAAATGTTATTCATGTTGGACGGTGCTGGATTCATGGATAAAATTAGCACCTCCATTTTATGTACTGTTTCATTTATAAATCAAGATTATATGATCTGAAAATAACTTGTGATTTCTGATTGCAGTTTCATAATTGTTCATGGAAATCTTATCAATGAATATGTAATGACGTAGGAAACAGCTTCAAATAGTAAGGAAATTTAGATGGCAGTCTCAAAGGGAAAAGAATTATGGTTTTTAAACAAGGAACTGAAATTTCTGATGATAAATGACATAGAATAATTGGGAGTAACTTCACAAGTATTATTTTAGAGCTTCTGTGTAGAAAATATGTTAAGATGCCATCCTTTGTATCTATAGCACTCCTGATCACATAGAAACTACTAGCCTTCTCAGAAAATCCTAATTTCTTTTAGGGTCAACAATCCAATTTAGTATTTGCACCTCTCCATTTTTTATTCATCTTTTTCTTTGGTTTCTGTATTGTATTCAGGAGAAAGTGAACAATTTAAGTCATTTTAATTTTTCATATTTTAAATGGAACTAATATTTTTGTGGAGCATCACCTTCTCACAGTTTTCCTTTTTTTTCCTTTTTTTTCATTTTCTTTCTTTCTTTTTTTTTTTTTTTTTTTTTAACTGATGGAATGCAAACAACACCACAAAAAAAAAAAAAAAAAAAAAAAAACAAAAACAATGTGAGAACACGATTATTGAAAATAATTACTGAAATATTGAAGATATAGAAAAGCTATGCTTATCCCAAAGCTAAAAAAACAGCATTCTGGATAATCAAAATATGTGCTATCATGTATCAAGAACTTTAGGAGGATATCATGATCAAAACCATCTAGGAAACCTGAAGGTACATGAGCATTCATGTGTCTTGAGGAAATTAGACACTGAAGTCTGCTTCAGCGGAGGCTGCCCAGGGAGGTGGTGGAGTCACTGACCCTGGAGGTGTTCAAGGAATGTTTGGACATTGTGCTGAGGGACATGGCTTAGAAAGAACTAATGGTGACAGGTGGATTGTTGGACTGGATGATCTTATAGGTCTCTTCCAACCTTGGTGATTCTGTGATTTCAAATATGTGTAAGATTTTTTTTTTTCGAGGGCCTAGAGAGGGTTCTATGAAACTATTGCAACAAAGACAGTAGCTGAATGATTGTAGGAGCAGGACTGAAACCCAAAAAGCCCTTTGTGCAAGGACATAACAGACAAGGAGGGGACATCTGCAAATTTCTGTTTTTTTTTGCATGCAAAATATTCTCTGTTATATTTCAACAAAATCAAAATCTTCAGAGGTTATTAGTTGTTGATGGATATATATGACTGTTTTACTCTTCCACAAAAAACAAATTCCAATTTATGTAGTGCTCTAATTTTTTCCAAAATCTTTTGCGGGTGAATGCATTTCAAGTAGATTTAACCATCTTTTAAGATGGTTAAATTTTAGACATTTTTTTTACATTTTTTTTTTACAGTCTTTATGACCAATTGCATGAAATAAAAGTCCACAGAGGATAATTAATCTGAAGATTATAAGAGTGAAAAGACTCCTTACTTGAGCTTATTTTTCTCACTTGACAGTGAAAGAGACTGAGGCCTGTTAAAAACTGTGCACCTAAGTTTCAGGTGCGTGGATTCAGGCAGAAGAATTATGTTTTAAATTACTTGGATATATGGTTTTTCCTGAATATCAGTCAAATATCAGTGCAGAGATCGCCCGCAAGACTTTGAATATTGTGTTCTTCCCTTCTGAACTCTGATTACTTATGGCTGAAGTACAATGTATGTCTAAAAACACACCTTGCTTCTGGCCTCTGAAACTCTTACATTGATTTGATATGAAGAAAATATTCAGAAATGCTCTCTAGACAGTATCTTTACCCTTGCCTTTCCTAATCATTCTAAAACAGTCTACTGTTCAGAATTGTTATACATAATGTTGATCAATGAAAACATCCATCATGTTAGGGGAAAAAAATAGAAATCTCAAAATTGCATTTACCTTCTGAATGCTGCCCCATACATCAGAAGGTTCTTTTTTTTTTTTTTTTTTTTCCTGCACTAGTCAAGTTTCAATGTCTAGCTTGTTCTGAGATGTTGCTTGTTCTTTTTTCCACTTTTGGCAACTAATTTCCATTTTGCACATGTGCACACTTGGTTTGCAATGTAGAGTGAAGTTAAAGATTTAAATAAAATTCAGAGACTTTCAAGGTTTTTTTTGCTCTGTTCTCAGCCCTTGTGATGACTGAGAGCTTTAATTTGAATAAAGCACTTCATTTGTGTTATTAGGTCATCTGTTACATTAAGGATTTTTGTTTGTAAGCCCTTCTTATTGTCATTGTATTAATAATAGAAACTTGTGCTGTGATGACTGCTACTCATTGGTAAAAAAAAAAAAAAAAAAAAAAAAAACACACACAACAAACAAACAAACAAAAAAAATCAGTTATCTCAGGTTCTTTGCTCATAATTCTTTTGAGTGCACTTATTCATAAGGACTGACTTCTGCTTCCTGTGTGCTTTCTGAAGTGTAATGAGCTAACAGCAAGATCACCAGACCTGACATAACAACATAAATGGAGCTGGAAAATTTTACAACTATTGATGATTTGTTTTTATCATTTTTGAGAAGGGTTGCAACTGAACCATGCAGTATAGAGGAAAATGTCATTGACCAGCTTGGTGAATTACAGTACCTTGTCACTAGAGATTCTTTTTTTCAGAGTAATAAGATGAAAATAAATCTAAACTTAGCTGCTTATCTAAAAATACATTGCATGATTCAGATATCAGTCTGTTCCTAGTTCTAGTCTTTACTGTCACAGCTATTCAATGTCTTAGATCAACTATTGATTGGCTGTGTCTATAAACATATTGTCAGTGCTTTAACATGGATTAAAAACTACATCAGGGAAAAAATGTAGAAAATTTCACTTGTTCACAATTCCTGAAAATTTATGTCACCTATCAACTCTTTCCAAGTTATTCACTTAAAATGAGTAACTAAACCTATTACAGTTCTTTTTTAAAAAGAAATGTAATGTAAATGATGCATTAAATGTAAATATAAATAAATAAATCAAGGAGTAACCATGGAAGTCTTCTTTGTAAAAAGTGAATCATACATTAATTAGTATTATTTACATATCCATAAAACATGCATAAGAAAAAAGGGTGGAAAAATGAGATTGCTGAAAAAAAAAATGTTTTTAGCATACAAAAATGTTTGACTATAATAACTGATTATCCTGTGGAAGTAAAATGTGAAGCATCTTTAAAATGCTTATCCATAGAGTTACTCTTTTGCAGTGGTTACCGTGTCAGTAGAATCAAAAGTTTAGGCAAATTTACACAAAGTATTTCATACAAAAGGACAGATGTTGTGCAAAATATGCACATGGAAAACTAACTGATTAGTAAAAACAGATGTTTCTGCAACTTGCTTGAGCAGTTATGCATTCACTTGCATGCTTTGTTTAACAAGGTGTAAGAAGACATGAAATAGAAACAATGTAACAAAGTAATAAACTGTTATCTGCAGCAAGCTGGCTAACTTAGCAAGGCAGGCTTTAAACTGAAGAACTTGGGAGTGGGGTTGAAAATGGCAATGCTCACACCATTTGAACCATTTGAATAAGCCAGGTCAACCAGAATAGTGACAGATGTTCCTGAACTGCCTTCTATGACAGGAGGCATAAGGCCAGCTGCCTCAAATGAATGTATAGTTACGGAAGGTCTTTTCCATCTCTAGGGGATCCTGCATCCTCTGCTCTCATTTCTTCCCTGTAGTGCCAAGTGCACACAGCATGGAGAATAAGCTGAAAGAACTAGAGTTCTGTGTGTGGTTACAGGGCTATGATTTCATTCCAATCACACAGACATGGTGGAATAGTTTGCATGACTGGATAGTTATGTACTTTTTTTTTTAGGGAAGAAAAGCAAGCAGGGCAAGGCAGTGGAGTTTCTCTTGTGTGAGAGACCAAACTAAATGTATTGAGCTCTGCCTTTGAGTGAATGATGGATGAGTAGAGAGCTTGTGGGTGAGAATTAATCTTTTCAATGCTTAGAAATATCTAATGAAAAGGATTCAAAAGGGTGGGGCCAGGCTCTTTTATAACAGTGCCCAGTTCCAGGAACACAGGAAGTTCTATCTCACAATGAGAAATAATTTCTTTACTTCTTTTTTTTGTCTGCTTTGCACATTATTTTAAAATATTTTTATGGAGCAAAATATTAGAAGTTTTTCATTTTAACCTCATCAGTCCAAGTGAAATACCTCTGATAACAGCTTGTCTATTATACACTTATTAAAATGAAAATAAAAGGTCAAATCAGAATATGATGGCAATCAAATCACAATATTCAATGAAGAGATTTCCAGGCTGACTTTATTAGTAAACATCATGAATTTCAGGTTCTTACCAGTCCCCTATTTGTTTGTACAACTATAAAAGCTTAATTATGATGTCATAAGATACCCTAAAAATAACACAAGAGTAATTTAAATTATCAAATAAATTTGTATTAGCTGCTATTTATTTATTTACTTTGCTTTTCTATTTAATTGGTGTAAATAAGGGAAAGCTATAATATAAGAAGTATGGTGTTATACTGCATATTATGCTCCGAACCAAAAGGAGTATTTCAAATGTTCCCATAAAACTTTAGTACATATTGCAGCTACAATAGAAACAATTTTTATGTATTCACTACTGTATATTATCTTTTATACTTTCATTCAATTAATTTATATACTTTACGAGCTACAGCTTTATTGTTTCACAAAAATTAAAACTCAAAAACATGCTTATACTACAAGTTAGAATAAATAAAAAAAGTTTATTTGTTTTTTAAAAACTGACTATATGTATGAATTCAATAAATTTCTTAAACAAATTTCTATCTTTTTTTTTTAAGTGAGCATTCTCTGTCAAAAAAAAATCTTAGTCACAAAAATGTAAAACTATCATTTTTAAAAAACAGACTTGGCAAAAAAAAAAATTGCTGTACTTCATTAGACCTATTACACAAAAGCCCCTACATAAGCTTTTTCAAAAACTGTGTATTTGTGATTTAGTTATCCCAAACAAGCTTTCCATATCATTACTGTACTTCATCACTATGTTCATCACATAGTCGATTTTTCTTTTCTTTTTCAAAAGTAATAAGAGAAAAAACTTGCATAACATTCCACGAAATATAAAAGATTGAAACACAATAGTAAAATAAAATAATGCAAATTAAATAAAATAAATACAATTTCAGTAAAAAATATTTTTATTATTAACAATTTTTAAAATGATCATACTAAAAGTACCTTTAAACAAATAAACATCATGAAATATAGGGGAAAATTTTGTACAATTACATAACAGAAATAAATTTTCAATACTCTACTACCTGAAAATATATTACTAATCAAGAATCATAAAACTAATGACTTAGTTGAGTAAGTAATCAATATACTTGATCAACAAAGCCAGGCATTTTTGTTTGATTTAAAATAATGATTACAGTCAAGGCAGTGCTACTTCTTGCAAATCTATTCTTAACAGTGGAGATAAAGAATGCAAATGTCAAGTGATAAGTCCAAAATCAAGTAAGGAAAAATGCTGTCAAATCTCAGATCTCAAGGGACTTGGGGAACCTAAATCTGTGATAGAAGGCCAGGATGTAAACCTCATAATTAACCCTCTGCAGCATCTTATCAGTAGTTATCACCTTATTATCAGCATAAGTCAAGCAGGAAAAAAGAGGCCTTCAGACTGACATTCACCTCACTGTGTCATCATTATCTATCAGAATATCAATGTCTTATGAAAATACAGAGTTTCAAAGAAATGTTTATTATCTATAAAACTATGAACTCCTCAGGGAGAAACTCAAAGAGTACAAAGCTAAAATGCTTGTCACACATTTCTCTTTACTGAAATTACATCTTGAAAAATATTTTGTATTGTACTGTGTGAAACTACAAACTAATCTGTTGCAGATTTTCAGTTGTCTGAGATTTTGAGACGTCTTTACAACATAAGGAGAGACTCAGGCATGAAACATTGCTTCTCTCTTAGAATCTGCTTTTTAGGTAACAGAAGAAACATGTCTGGGGGCTACCCACAGTAATTTTATAGACATACTCTACATGCATGTCACCTGGTTTTTTAAAGCCAAAATATTTCTGAGGGATCTGAACTAGTTCAAGACCATCTGCACTTCTGTGATCCTTCTCCAAGGAGACTTCACTTCTCTAGCACGTTTAACAGGAGATTGACTTTAGCCCAAACTCCCATTTCTATTCTCTTTTCCCTTTCAAACAAGTATCAAAGTTTCTGAACTGGATTGAAGAACAGAGAGTGTACTGGTATCATGATCTTCAAAACATGTTTGCTTTACTTTGTGCTTTTATGCTTTTTCTTTGTGCTTTTGAAAAATGAAGCATCTCTTGAGGCAACATAGCCCTCTTCATAAGAAAGGTAAAATAGTTATGAACTGAGTGTCTCATTTTAATATTTGTATTTTTTATTTCCAAATCGCAATTCACAGGAATGAAAAATGCTCTGTACAAAGAATGATACCACAGTTGGAAGACCTGAAGCTTCCATTAAAGGTAGGAAATTTTAAAGATTTTAAAGTTAGAAAAATAACATCTTACTCACATAGCTTGTCAAGTTCAGATGTTGAATGTACAGATTACCAATAATTGATGATTGCATAAATTCATTCACATTTTCTAGTAGAATAAAACAATCTAACATTTTACACTTTATCTGTTGGAAAAGGACTAGTTATCTTGTAAAGTAATTAGTGCAGCAATACTGAAAGAAAAACTATTAGATCTGGGAAAAGCCAAATTTTTTTTAGCAGTTTCACCTGGTATGGGAATACAGGCAAAAAATCACCTAAGGCAGGGGCAGACTGGAAGGGTCCGCATGTACGTCAACCTCATTTTCTCCTAACAGCTTAAAATGATACTGAAAATTAGATACATGTTCACCATCATTTGGCATTATACCTTATTGTTACTGTATTACCACCAGATTAGGGATGGGATTAAATTTTGTCTCTTTAGAGGATCATAGAATCATAAAATTGCTCAGGTTCGAAAAGACCTTCAAGATCATCTAGTCCAACTGCAGCATAACCATACTACCCTAACTTTAACAACCCTCTACTAAATCATGTCCCTGAGCACCACATCCAAATGGTTTTTAAACACATTCAGGGATGGTGACTCAATACCTCCCTGGAGAGCCTATTCCAGTGCTTAACCACGCCTTCTGTAAAGAAGTTTTTTCTGATAGCAGATTTCTTGATATCATCTAGTCTGGTCCCCCTGCCAAACAGGCTTCCTACAGCAGGTTGCACAGGTAGGTGTATAGGTGGGTCTTGAATGTCTCCAAAGAAGGAGATTCCACAACCTCCCTGGGCAGCCTTTTCCAGTGCTCCATCACTCCTACTGTGAAGAAGTTCTTGCACACATTTGTAGAACTTCTGATGCTTCAGTTTGTGGCTGTTTCCCCTTGTCCTTTTGCCACACACCACTGAAGAATCTGACCTCATCCCTTTGCCTCCTGCACCTTAGATACTTAGAGACATTGATTAGATCTCCTTCTCAGTCTACTTTTCTCAGTGCTGAACAGACTCAGGTTGTTCAGTCTTTCATCATAAGAGAGGTGCTCCAGGCCCTTTAGCATCTTTGTGGCCCTCCGCTAGACTCTTTCCAGGAGATCCTGGTCTTTTTTGTACTGGGAACACAATGCTTCATGTGAGTTCTCACTAGGGCAGAGTAGAGGAGGAGGATCACCTCTCTCAACCTGCTTGCCATGCTCTTTTTAATGCATCTCAGGATGCCATTGGCCTTTTCAGCCACCAGGGCACACTGCTGGCTCATGGCAAACCTGCTGTCCACCAGGACTGAACAGGTCCCTCTCTGCAAAGCTCCTCTCCAACAGGTCATCCCCCAACCTGTACTCGTACATGCGGTTATTCCTCCCTAGGTGCAAGACACTACACATGCTCTATTTAAACTTTATCTGGTTCCTTTCTGCCCAACTCTCCAGCCAGTCCAGGTCTCACTGAATGGCAGTGCAGCCATCTGGTGTGCCAGACATTCTTCCCAGCTTCATATCATCAGCAAACTTGCTGATAGTGGGCACTTTCCCCTCATCAAGGTCATTGATGAAGATGTTGAACAAGACCGGACCCAGCACCAACCCCTGAGGAATACTGCTAAATACAGGCCTCCAACTGGACTCTGCACCATCGATCACAACCTTCTGAGCTCTGCTAGTCAGACAGTTCTCAACCCACCTCACCATCCACTTATCTATTCCATACTTCCTCAGCTTCATTATAAGGATGCAGTGGGAGACAGTATCAAATGCTTTGCTGAAATCAAGGTAGACTACCTCCACTGCTCTCCCCCTATCCACCCAGTGATGACATCATAAAAGGCTATTAGATTGGTCAAGCATGACCTCCCCCTGATGAACTCATGCTGACTTCTCCTGATAACTTTATTCTCTTCCAGTTGCCTAGAGATGGCATCCAGAACAAGCTGTTCCATCACTTTTCTAGGGATGGATGTGAGGCTTACTGGCCTATACTTTCCTGGATCTTCCTTCTTGCCCTTTTCGAAGACTGGAGTGACACTGGCTATCCTCCAGTTTTCAGGCACCTCTCAAGAAATACCCATGTGTTCCTGCACTGAAACATGAATTAGCTCATGGAAGGTCTGGCACCATCGTAAAATATAAAAGTGATGAGGATTGTCCCATCAGATCTTTAATCTATAAATTTATAAAAATTAAAATATTCTATCAGATTATGTGAGCTATATGAAAGTTAATTATTATAAAAGAACTGGAAATAAAATGGTCTGTATTAAACACGAATGAAAAAGAGTGAAATAATAAAACCAGAGTCAGAATATAATACAAACACAATATTACATAGAAAGAAACTTTGGCTAACCTAAGCAGCTAATTGATACACGAGGGATTATGTAACTCTCAAAGTTTCAAATTAAAAAAAAAAATCACACACTGTTTTTCATGTGTCTTTTTTATTCTTGTGCACTTTATAAAACCAAAGTCATTACAGATTTACCACTTTGAGCTGGCACAGCTTGAGGTCTCTAAGCCATAAAAAGACTTAGCACAGATCATCGAATGGTATATGAGATTGGGAGAAAGGGAAATGGAAAAAGTGGGCCACATATACGTAGGTTGGTCCAAAAGTAATGCTTCCTGTTCATTTCCATGGAAATGACAACAGATCACAAGAGCACAATAACACTATTTGATTGAACAAATTCTCAGCAACAAAGCACTGTTTTTCAACATAGTCACTACTATTAGCTATGCATTTTTACCAATGATGAATAAGAGCCTGCATGCTGTGCTCATAACAATCAGCACCAGGGAAGGTGACCCACTGTCACCACTGCTGAAACACACCACCTAGCACCTCACTGTGTTCACATTCACTGTTTGGTCTCCATAAATGTTCAGCAAGCATCAGTGAACATCAATGGCTGCAATTTTTTTCTGCATGGAGAAATTCTATGACACATCTTTGCTTCATCTGTACTTCATTGTCAGATGCCATTTTGTCAGACTGCCTCTGTTACCATCTATCAGCAACAAAATGTAACAGAATATTGGCAGGAAGGTTCAGCCTCTACTGCCATACCACCAATATCTGTCTCTATTATGGGCCAGCAGAATAATACAGGAGGTATTACACATTAATATATAAGTAGTAAAACACTTTAATTTTAATTATTTTTCTTTCTGCATTGACAAAATAAAAGGGAGAGGAACAAATTCATCAAACTAGTGGGATAGTTGACCTTGTTTTTGTGAAACTAAAACATCAGTCTGGTTTGATGACAGTCGTTGCCATTCTTAGTTGCAATCAAACTGTCACTTGAGTCAACACCGTACATCTCTGCCTTCCCCACACCCTGGTTTCAATCAATACAGTGTTAATAGAGCATTGATGTACTGGCTGTTGGTGAGTAATGGGCATACGCCTGGCAACATCTGCAGGGAAAAGCAGCTGTCTTTAAATCATAATGAGGAGGTGAACCATGCTGGAAGTTATGCTAGGCTGCATGTGGCCCACAGGTTGCAGGTTAGACATGTTCTAAGCAGAAAGCTTTCAGGTTGGTGGCTATTTCCAGGGTGCTCATTTCTACTCATGGACCTATGCAAGAAGATGTAATTGTGAGCGAGTCACTAAAGAGCTTATCAGACTCTTTAATAGAAACTATCATTGTGAAACCTTGGGAGGCATGATTAATTGAATTCTTTGAGTAAGTTCTCTGTTCTCTGTTTTGCATTGGTAAACTTTTTCCTTAACTTCCCACTGTATCAAAAAGCAGATCAGATAGGCAAAGTGATTATTGTTACTGTAAGGAAACTCTTGGAGGAGGATTAATCAATGTCTGCGTCTAAGGGTAAACAGAAGGTTTCTTTTTGTATGCATTCTTAATCTTATTACACTTAAAAAACCTTTCATCCTTTATCACTGTTGTTTGGGAGAAGCTAGGGCCAATTAACTGATTAGTGGAACTGTTAGAGGAGCAGGAATTTCTTGTTTGTAAATGAATGATATATAAGATGTATGTTGAACACAATAAAATAGAACTATTATGACACTACAAGAAACTGTGAGAGTTCTATAACTTGACTGAGTGCAGACATGCACCAACATTCACCAAAACAAGACTACCACCCTAGCCTTGAAAATGCAACTTATGTACTTTTGCACCTTGAAGTTTGTAAAATAGAAGATAATACTAGACAGAGAAATTCCAGATACTTTCAGTGGTACTGATATCAAGCAAGAGTCTTAGGATAATCCCTTTACTTCACTAATATAGGAGAAAATTCCCAGCCTCAAGTTGAGAATCATCTGGGGTCTGGTCATATCTTTTTCCCACTCACATGCATCTCTTTAATGAGAGCCACTCAAATTTTTTCTTCCCAGGGATGTGTATAGAAGTCTTTCTACTTGGTACCATTAGATATAAAGGAATGAAGGAAGCAGGGTCTGTGAGGTATTTTGATGAGAATATGCTAAAATGAACTTCTGGAGTTTCAGCCCAATGAAAGCCCAAAAATTAAATCACTGTGAACTGTGGAAATGAATTAGTATCCATAGCTCTTAAGACAATCTAACTATCTCAGTCTGACATTACCTGTAAACAGGAATCAAGACAGACAGCCCGGCAAATAGCTAGATTTATTTTGGACAGACATGACCATGATAGCTATTTATCATGATGACACTTGTCTTGACAACCATTTAGAGTATATACTGAAATTATGTTTATGTGCAGACTTGAACATAATGGAAATGCTTTTTGCCCTCCAAGAGTTTCCTTACAGTAACAATAATCACTTTGCCTATCTGATCTGCTTTTTGATACAGTGGGAAGTTAAGGAAAAAGTTTACCAACACAAAACGGAGAACAGAGAACTTACTCAAAGAATTCAATTAATCAGTCTGATGTTCTCAGGTGAGCAAATCAAAATGCCACAGTATCCACCCATTTTTGTCCACTTCTTTCCTGATACCATCCTCAAGCAGTAAGATGAAGATAGAACTTAAAGGATCTGTAGTAACCACCCAACTGTCAGTTTCTGACAGCTGGATATGATAAATTTACCAAGGCTGTTGTGCTTTTATCTGACACTGTAGTACACAGAATCCATGCAACTCTGTACTAGATACTATCGTAAAACTTTCTACTGCATAGTATTTAAACACTGTAAAATTGAGAGCTAAATTTTTAATAGTTGAGGCCTTTTAGGATAGTCTGGAGCTCATTTTATCTGATGTGAGGAAGAGCTTATGCTATGTATTTATTATATAAATTTTCCCAAATATACTGTTTAACTGTTTTTGTAAATATCCACAAATTAACCAGAATAGTAATGAGTTTTATTACTTATGAATTCAAAAATTATTTGCTTTCACAAAGAAAAATGAAAAAAAGTAGCTGCACAGTAGTTTTAATATCAACAGGTTTCAAAGAATGCTGCATAACACAACAGTATCAGCTCATTCAGGCCCCAGAAAATAATTCCTTAAATGATTTCTTAATTGGTTGCAGCTGTGTCACAAGTTTGTCCAATCAAATGCCTTTCTGGAGATCAGGCAGGAATGAAAACAGCATCTGAATAAGTCCAAGAAACTTACATTTTTGATCATAAAGAAGCAAAAAAGATTTAATAGTTCTAAGGCAAATATGTATTTTGGCATCTTTTTACTTTTTTTTTTCTCTTTGTTTTTCAAACTGCAAAAATAATTAATCTAAAGGTCTTGGATTTTAAAATGTCAAAAAAGGATGTTCCAATAAATTTAGAAGTATTTCCAACTTGTTTTCATTATTTGAAATAATTCTAAATTTAACTTTCCAAAGAGTTTTTTCTTTCTTTAATCAATATCAGTGAAAAACTGTCAAAAATTCATAGGTTGTTTTCTCCATGACTCAAATATACCTTGTATTTTTATCCATCCAAAAGGACATTGACTTGACCTGATGTCTGATTTAAAGTGTACGGATTTTTATGAGAAATATTATGCAGTCTATGATTTGATTTTATTTTTCACAAACTTCATTTTGCACTGTCCTCTTCTTTTATGAAAGATTTATGAACACATAACATATATTGGTGTAGGGATTTAGTTCTACTGATGCGTTGGTAGTTGCAGTAGACTTCAGAATAGGACAGTGTTACACATTGTTGTGGTTTATGTTTTAGAGACAGAAGTCCAAAATTTTGGCACAGTTTCCACCACAAAAATTTCAAGCAAGCTGTTAGGAATACTTGTACAAAACTGTAGGACTTACTGTAGATGCCATATTTTCTGAAGAATCTTTATTTAGATATCCTCATCTTCTATATTATACCTCTAGGGCTTGAGAAAAGTGCTACCACATTATTTTCTCCTCAATTTAAATCCTTCTCAGTATCAGGTATGTTTTATAGCATTGATCAGCATTATGAAGCCACAAAATATATAAGACTCTCAACATTTGTAAAATAATTCTATCTTTGTGAATCAAAATAATGGACTAAGGAAATGGAAAAATAAGATAAGGCTAAATAGGAAAAAAAATTCGGTCAGCACTAAAATATATAGAAAATGTTAGTGTTTGCTGCTTAATTTTGATTATTAAACACCATATTTTATTAGAAATCATTTCATTTATACAAACATTTTTAAATATTTTTTACTTTTGTAAGGCTATGGATAATGCCTGAGTTTCTCAGTAATCACTGAACACAGTAAAGTCAATTGGAGTAATAAAGATATCTAGACCCTTGGGGTGGTTTTGTTTATTTGTTAGTGAATACTGTCTTGAGAAAAACATAGTATTCTAAACTGAAATCCTTGCAGATAATATGCTTTTTTTTTTTTTTTTTTTTTTTTTTTTTTTTTTCCTATTTAGATGAAAGTTTTGTAGGTATAGGCAAAAATTCATTTTCATGTGTTTGTGCACTTACACATGATGACTTCAGAATATTACTGCCACCTGGCAAAAACATTTAGGAACACATTGTCTACCATAATAGTTAGGGCAAATCAGTGCTGAAATAACATTAAATTATTACAACATTACCTTTTCATGAAAAAATAAAAATAAAAAAGGAATGGCACTAAAATCTGGAAGAAAAAAAAAATACTTGAAATAAAGTGCAGTACCGTATTCACTCTCTTAAGATAATTTAGGTGGTTCAAACACTAGTTTATGATCTCTGATCTAAGATGCTTCCCTAAAAGCATTGGGTTCCTGATTGATATCATGATTTATCTGGTTGATTAAGACTCTATTGCAAATAATGCAAATGTGTATTGCAATATGTAATACTACTGGTACTCAGAATTGTTTTTTGATTTGGCCCCATCCCATCAGTAATATCGGATCTACCTTATGTTTGCAGAGATGCAATGAGTTCCTTGTTCTCAGTCATAAAACATAAATGCATATTGATACACTTCTTTTTTCTTAATCCACTTACTAAATCAGCCTGAAAAGTTAACATGATTCCTGCTGAATCATGAACAATTTGTACATGAATCCTGGCTTTTTTTTGCATCATAAATAAAAGTGGAACTAAACATGGATTATAATAAATCACGGTTACTTAAATAACTTTGCAAAGTTGAAATAACTGTTTGGATTGTAAATTAAATGTTTATTAGCAGAGCTAGCTGCCAACATTCTGTATAACTCGCATGCATACATGAATTGTAGTTGCATAAACTCTCAAGGTCTCCCTTAATAATTCAAGGTTGTATGAGCTAGGCCACAGAATGACTACTTGTCCAGACTTGATAGCAGACACTAAAAGAGCAAAAATGTCAGTTTGATTCAGAAACAAGCCGATCTTGGATGTCTGGCTTTCATTTTTCTGAGATGAGATAGCTCATCTCAGAAAAGCATCAGTGGTGAACATCCTGTCAGTTTAAAAGGTCAGCCTTTGCAAGGTATCAGCAAAAAATGATGCTACACAGACCACTGGACAAAAGTTTAACAATTTTATTATCTTCAATCATCTGTTATGTATTTGCTCTGCTGTCTATCCTCCACAATTAGGAAGCTCGTCAAATGGAATAAAAGATATGCTGAATGGCTGAACAGATTGCAGAGTTGATGTACGGCATTAGGTATGAGGAAGGAAAGGTATAGAAAAGCTCGGAGGGCAAATAATTCTGAGAGATGTCACCTTAAAAACACTATTTGCTTTAACAAAGTAATATATAATAAAATATATAAAGTCTAATATATAAAAATATCTATATTACTATATATCTAAAATATATATAAAATATCTATATATATCTAAAATATATATAAAGTCCAGTATTTTGTTTATGCTACAATAGCTTCTTATTTCATATGGCACTATGCAGGAAATTAATCTGCAAGTTGCAGTGTAGTTCCATTACTTTTTTTTTTTATATATTTTTGAAAAATAAATGGAAAAGCATACTGCATTTACGAAGAAAAAAATACTGAAAAAAAAAAAAATCCTGGTTAACACTGTGAATGACTTTTGCTTCTACATATGTGGCGAGATGGCCCTGATCAGCAGCCAAGTATCCCCACAGCCAATTGCTCACTGCCCAACAGGATGGCAAAGAAAATAGTGAGACAATTTGTGGTTCAAAATAAAAACAGGGAAATAACTCACTAGACATGATTGCACTCTGATCTCCTGCTACAAAAGCCAACCTTGCGGCTCCCCAACTTAACTCTTGCCATTTACACCCAATACAACATATTAGAACCACCTCTGTACATAATGGTTATGTGAATTCATATTAAAATGCACATGTGTTGACTGAAATGCATACTCAACACTTCTGTTAAAAAAAAAATAAAATATTGCTATATAAATTTTTAGGAAACATTAAAGAAAAAAGAGCCATTAGCAGCAATATGTTTTTGATCCTCAAAGGTCAGTTGAAGGCTATACTTTAATAGCTATACATATACATCTATAGCTATACATGAAAAGCTTAGATAACTTAGACTAATATCACTCATGAAAAAATAAGATTAAACAACTCCACGATATTGATATAATTTATGAATGATCAGAGAGTTGTTATTCTAGTTGTTTATAACTGCATGTGAAGAATGTTTCTCACTATAACACTGCCTTATGACAAAAAGGTTCAGTTCTCTTTGTGTTAGTCTTCTATTAAAATGAAATGTTAATATATGAATGGTGATTATAAATACGCGTTCACGGCAGAAGCCATGTAGTCACTCAAAGAGGCAGTTGTAAGTACAGGCCGGGTGAATATTGAAGGATTGAAAATCTCAGCATAAGTAAAGTTAAGTTATGACAAGTTCTTAAAATGCTAATTTGGTAAAATTAATGCATTGGCATCACAAACATTTTTATTGTAAACAACAAAAGAATATTAAATTTCATGAAAGTTTTTGAACCTCATAAACAGTGTAGTGACTTTCTGATATAAACTAGAAAAAATTGTTTTCTGAGATATTTTACTGAAGATATTTGGAAAAGTTGTGATGTTTAGAGTCTTTTTGTTTTCAAAAGACTTATCTATTTATTCATACTGAATTCTGTTCTCTGATAATGTGAAATAACAGAATGCTCCCTAAATTTAGGGTTTGTTGTAGTTTGATTGTTTGTTTGTTTTAACTTTACTAGCTGGAATATCACTGGTGTTCAGAGACCATCAGGTTTTAACGCCTTCTTCAAAGAAGAAAAAATCCTCTGCCATAAAAACTCTGAGTAACCATGTAGTCCCTTTATGTGTATGATGAATATTGTCTCACATTTAGTAAGAAAGAGCTACTTCAAAGCTCTAATGTGTATGGAGTTGATTACAGTGAAGAGACTTAAAAGATGATAGGGCTACTGAATTTAGAAACCATTCTTTTGTGTATTCCTTTCAACCTTAGTGACTGATGAGAGGCATGGAAAGCTTATTGGGACCACTGATGTTCTTGAACACACACTGGAGTTATAGTGTAAATCATAGGAACACATATTCAGCTATTAAAAAATAAACAAACACACTGCCATAGTGTTGACAAAGAGAGTAAGATTAGTAGAAAATATTCACGTTAACATCGATGCTAGCTGTCAGGTTACACGCTGCCAGCTAAGATGTGCATTTAGGTCTAAAATGGCATCCTAGTAGTAGTAAATGGTTTTTAGTGGTAGTTTTCCTCTGTTTAGAAGAAGATATTAAATCTACACCTTTCCTTTTTTTTTCTCATATGTAAGGCTGAACTCATAGCAGCCCTGAAGGTAGTTGAAAATCAACCATCTTCATCAGAAAAAAAGCACAAAAGAATGGGATATACCCTACCTCAGCCTGAGCCAGCTACCTTCACCATGAGCCAGCAACAAAAATTCTGCAGATGAAGTAAAACTAAATTTTTCCCTATAAAATTGATGATTTAGTGGCATGAAAAGGATGTGAATCCATTTGGGAGAGTTTCACCTTAGATAACAGAAACATGATAGATAAGTATGATACATAGAAAAGGAAAATCAAGAAATAAAATATTTCTTTCTCAAATATTTGATTTCAAAATTTTATATGTTAATGTAGAATTGCTGTGAGTTCAGCTGGGAGAAAATCCAGGCCAAAGCCACTGGTTTTTGCAGAGTTTAATGGTAGATGTGAAAATGTACTCTAATTCATGTGCACCCAATACAGACTTACATTTGAATCAGCCTTTTCAGTAAAGATGGATTTCATAAATGATTGCACTGATTCCAGGCCTTCTACCAAAACACTAGAAATATTTATAAGGCCTAAAACAGTTTTTACAAGCAGATTTTGATTGTCATAACTTGATAGTTATAAAAACAGTATTGGTAATTTCATAATATGCATGTTTCTCTGTAAGTAGTCCCTCCTATTTATTTCCACAAATACAACAGCTAGAAAGAGCACAATAACACCGTTTGATAGAGCAAATTCTAGGCTACAAAACATTTTTTCAACACAGTCACCATCGTTACTTACATATTTTCACAAGCACATGCTGTGCTTGTAAATATAGCCATCTCAAATATGGGATGTGTCTTCCATGTCAGTGTCACCACTGCTGAAATACACTAACTCACTGCCTCACTGAGCTAACATCCATTTTTTGATCTCCAGAAATGTTCAGCAAGCATCAATGAATGTCAGCGTGTGCAATTTTTGTATTAAGTAATTCATTTCCACACCTTTGCTTCACACCATATCAGACACCATTTTGTCAGACTACCCCTCTGCTACTATCCATCACATGGCAACAAAATTTAATGGAATATTGGTTGAAAGATTCAACCTCTACTGCCATGCCACTACTATCCACTTCTGACATGGTGGGTAAATACAATAAAATAGGAGACATTACTTTTGGAGCAGCTCTTGTACTATAATGATTGTATACCATATGTTCATATTATAACTTGGAAAAGACCAGCATTTTGGAATACGTATTACTAATACTACATTGAATAAATTGCATTAGGATTAACTGTAGCTAACTTTCTTTGGTAAGATTGATTTTCTTTTAACAATTTTTTTAGCTTTTCTACAAAAATCATGATACCAACCAATCAAAAGTTTAATAAAATGGATTTTAGAAAAACTCCAGTAACTCAACCAAACATTTTTCACTTTTCAATCATTACTTGATATATATACTTTTTTTTTTTTACAAAGAAAGTATATTAACCATTATAACCATTTTTTTTATTCTTACAGCCTCAGAACTTGGGATCTACTTATAATATTGATGAGGTTGCTGAGCTATAAATAGCTGCAGCTAATATTACAAGTCCACGAGAAAGTATGGTGCTCTTCGTATAGTCCCATACTTGTTCTTGTCCATGCCTACTCTCTCTTATGACATGAGATTTACCTCCCGCTTATACTGCCTAAACAAAGACAATGCCTTCCTACTCATTTCCAAGATCTCCCCGTTGTTCTGTATTTTATCTTAATAATAGTATTGTAAATTTAGCTTTACTAATTTTTCGCAATAGACACAGCTTCTTTTACTTAACAAGGTGAAATGCTGAATGACTTTAAGAGAAGTCCATATACTCTACCTTGAGCTGCATTTTCTTCCTTTCTACAAATATAGCACACAAGCAGATTCTCTTCAAGAATTTGAAATACAGATATTTAAGCCATCCCCAAGTTACACACAGAATGAAGGACAATTTTGATGTGGTCTCTTTGAAACTGGTATCCATTTTTCCACTGTTATTATTCCTGCTTTTTTTTTTTTTTTTTTTTTTTTTTTTTGTGCCAGATACTACAAGAAAAAATGTATAGAATAATTTTGCATGCCTTATCAGTTATTCTAAGCATATATTCAAAGAGAATATGGTAATATATCAAAAAAAGAAAGCTGAGGCCTCAAAACTTGCATTAAAAGGTATTACAGTTAAGCATAAAGATTTATTACAAGTTTTCTGTTGTACTTCATTTGTATTCATGTTTTTTATGAAACATAACAGCTTTTGTTTTCACAAGAGGAAGCACATCATGAAATTGTTTTTTCAGAAGATATCACGAAAAAATGACAGAAAGAAAAATGTAAGCCCTTAAAGACATGATTCTTCTCAACAATATCTCTAAGAATCACTGGAATACTAACCTGCAGCTCATTCTGCCAACTGTTAGATTAGTTAAGAATTTTTTTGTCACTCGCACACTGTAGCAGAAGTTTAATTAAGATAAGTTATAAATGAAAACTGCATTATTGCAGACTAAATATTTTAAGAGGAAAAAGATGTGTGTTTGCAAGCAAGAAGGAAAACCTAGAAAATATTTAAAGTATTAAATAAAAAAAGTTAGGTTTTATAATATAAATGGTTTGAATAGTTTCAGTCAGTCAGTATAGTTCTGACTATTATGTTCATATAGTTACGTTAGTTAATAAAATATCTCAATATGAAGTCACCTTATCTCATTTATGATCAAAACATTCTGCTTACATAAGCTTGCTTATAAACAGAACCAAAACCTTTCTGCTGCCACAAACTATGAGAGCACTTTACTAGAAATGGAATAATTTTTCTGCTGTTTGAGGATGCACATGAACAATTGTGTTTATTTACTTACGCCACTAATTTTTTGATGTTATCTATAGACATGTCAATCTCCTTTCAGTTTTGAATTACAGCAATTGCTACTGGGAGAATATTCTTGGCAAACAAATCTAAATCTTTATATTGCTCATAAAGTTATTGTTCTAGGTATTCTATATGATCATTTGGCAGTTCTGATTTCATAGTGAAATTCTGCTGTGGAATTTATATACTGAATTTAGACTGATCTTGCTGATATACAATAACAACTTTTTTTTAAAAATACCAGTGAAGTCAAGTTATAACTAAACTTTCTTTCCATGGAAAATGTGGAACTTGACCATTTTCTCAGTTAGGAGTGTTTTGTTGGTTCACATTAATGAAATTCAAGTTCAAAGATAAAAGTTGGAATATGTGTGACCAAAGAAATTAATATATTCTGAGATTCACTCTGCTGGTTTTCAGCCTTCATATTGTAAAAGATTTCCTTGAAATTTTATAAAAACAGATTTAAGGATAATTAGTGGTTCAGGAATATTTCAAAGAAGAATGTATTAGTTTAGACCTTTTCCTTTGTCTCAGTAATCTTTGCTAAGGTACACTATTCATCCTGAGCTATTACCAGCTATGCCAATTAAGAAAAACTTGTGAAGTAAAAAAAAAACTACACTGTAATAGTAAGTTAAAACTCTTTCAGCAAGTTCTTTGGATAATTAATCCAAAGAATATTTTCCTTTCTCTAGATAAGGCTATTCAAGTTGCTGTTGTTTTTTTTTTTTAATTGCACTAAAAAGTAGCGAGATAAATTATATATTAATCTACACTGATTTATTTTCAAGAAAGAAAAATCAAAAGCAGTAGGACTTAAAAAAATAGGAAAAGTTCCCATTGTTTTTCAAGGATTTTGAAATCTGCTTGAGTAGTATGCTGGACTAGATGGCCTGCAGAGGTCCTCTCCAGCCTCTAATATTCTGTTTCTGTGATCTATTTAATAGGTTTTTCTTAAGACAAAAGAATTTATATTTCTGTCACACATTATCTTCACAGAAGTAGTGTAATCTTTTTAACATAACAGGATCTACTTATAAATACAAATAAAACTTTAAAAAAATGCTGTAATAAGACTCTATTATCAGTCTCTTTGATGAACTCACTGTATTAAAATGTGTCACAAAGAGGTAGTATGTGCAAATCTCTTCAACCTGTAATAATAACTGATTGTGTGATGTGATCCAGGGGTCAAAAATTCAATTTCACTTGCTGTTCCTGTAAAATTTCTAAACATATGACTTCTACTGCCCCCTTTTTTGGGGGGGAGGTAGGGGTAGAATTTTAATCATTATTATTATCAACATTAATTATGGTGACAAGTATATCAAATCACTGAGAAATTTATATCCACAGACTAAAAGGAATTCAAAGAGAATGAAAACAAGATCCAGTCAAAAAGCAATTGGTAGGTTAAAATACCTGCAGCATAAACCAGTATCAGGATATTCATAGAGCCTGTGTCTGTTGCCTGATTGCATCCAAGAACTGGGGTACTTGAGTTGACTTGTTAGAATGGCATGGAAATAATGGCAGTGTCTGTCAAGTTCTTTAATAAAGGGGCTACAGTTTTAATAGAGAAAAAAAAATAGAGGAGGCACCCTAATCTTGAGATTTATCTAGTGCCCTTTTTATACTTTTCAGAGCTGTACTGTAAGAAGGGATGGTTACTTCTCTAATAGGCTGAGGTGCATAAAAACATTTCCTGCAACCTAATTTCCTCAATTATATATTAGTCTGGATGAAGTTCATGTCTATAGATAACAATAGCCTCTAGGACTTGGCACAATAACAAGAACTGTAGTCATTCATATGTGCATTAACTCAACAAAATGTGTATCATGAGGATGATTAATACATCATTCATGGTACCAATGAAAGGTCAGTCATAGATCACAGTGAATCCTTGTGCCAGCAGTAAAATGAATAATATTTACATTTTAAAAAGAGAATGTTTAATAAACACATAGAATTTGCTGGTAGCAGTATCCTGCTGTATGGTTAGTCCACAAGGACAATAATGCATTGTCCAGTATAGATTGTTGAGGGTGCAATAAAAAAAAAAAAAAAAAAAAAAAATTACAGAATTTTTTTCTTAGCTATTTTTCCTTACAACTAAAGTGCTTTGATAAGAGCAAAGGTACATTAGCAGGAAATATAAAAAAAAGCATAGTTCAGTATCAGCTTGGGATTTTTTTAGTTTAATTAAATTTTTTGAATCCCCTAGCTATTCCAAAAATATCAGAATTTGATCTTCGCTGTGAGAAACCAGCTCCTCTATAACAACAAACATGAAGTAAATATTCAACTTCATTAATTAATATCTTCAGGGAAATTTCAAAAAAATATTTTTTTCTCAATTATAGTAAAATAAGTAAACAGTTATAAATCATATGAGCTAGAAAGGAATAAGTGCTTTTTTTTTTCTGGGTTGTTAAACAATATTTGCTGTCAACTTCAAGATGGATTCTCAATATTCTTTACAAAAATAGATCAAGGTGCTATCTATATTTCTCTTCTTTCATCTGTTACTGAAGACCTATGAAACCTGTTAAACTTTATCAGCTTATTAATTTTCCCATGTCTTAATATTTCTGTGACATGTTGTAAACAAGATTTTAAGTGCAGCTGAGGCAGTACCACAATAAAAAAATCAGGATGATGTATAGTCTGAAGTCTAGCCCTTATTGTCTTGATTCAAGTCCTGACTCAAAATCTTGAAACCATTTCATTCAGAAAGTTTTCAGATCAGAGATATAGATAAAGTATAGCAATCAAAACGAAGTCAGAATGCAACCATGTCTGTACCTGCCCCTCCTTCCATCCCTCTTCCTCCATGGTTATTTTATGTCTGACTCCAAATTTTGGGATTGTAATAATTAAATCTCCAAAACTTTTCAATCATCCATTTCTGCTTTTTTCTCACAGGTATACTGCATCAAGCTACTGTACATGGAATACGATTAGTTTAACATGCTTAAATCTTCTAAATTTGACAAAATGATTCTTGAATTTTTTAACCACATATTTGAGTTCGTTAAATATAATTTAATACATTAAATACAGACTAAAATCTTTTGTTCCATTTAAAAACTAAAACATCGACATTTGTGTTGTGTGTGTATATTTAATATTCTGATTTGAAATTTCACTATGCAACTACTGATGTTTATTTGCAGCATAAAACCTTGGGATTTTATGTATTGATTATATTTATAAATTTGACCATAAAAACAACTCATCAAACAATTTTGATACTTTCATTTAGAGTAGCTATTTTTACTTAACACTGGAAAAAAAAAGACAAAATATAAAATTATTTTCAATCAATATACTGAAGTTTGTCTTTCTAGGCATCCCACACATCACTGTGAGAAATACCAGACCTTTATTCCTCTGTTGATCAAAACCTCACATTCAAAAGCACCATATGTGGGTACATTCACATTTCTTTGTGACTCGTGCACAGCCACAGAGTATCTCTGTAGATGTATCACAAGATATCACAGAGATTTTCAGCCCTATACCATGGTCAGCTAAGAACATCAACGTTTTGATAAAAGACTTTCCCAGATGCTAGAATATTCATATTGACTGCACATTTTAAGGGCTAAATTTCAATTTAACCTGCATTCAGTCTTTGGCTTACATTTCCAATGAATACGTTTAGGTAAATCATCTTTTGGGAAGGACACATTAGAAAGGAAGGTTGAGCCACAGTATATTCTTCATAGAAAAATCACAGATATGGTTTTGCCCATAGGCAATAGTCTAAGATCTAATTTATATCAAACTTTTCCTTCTTCCTGCATTCAGTTCCTTTTCAGTACAGATTAAGTGTCCCATATATATTAATAATTGTTATATTTCTGTACACAGAGAAAATAATGTGAAATTATACAAGGAAAAAACAGCAAGTATTAAGCATGTCTTTCATCATATACCAGATATTTCAATTTTCTAACAGGTCAGATAATTTCTATTGTTAGAGATACAAGACTGGACTGGTAACAAATCTCCTTCAATATACATTTATATATTCCACATAGTAATATGGTTATCTAATGTTCATATCAGGATTTCCTTAAAAATATATTCTACAGTGAAAAATTAGTCAATGTGAAAAACAGTAGCAATACAAAGTTATGTAAAATATAAATTATAACTTCTGAAATAATTAACTCCAACAGCTTCAACATGTGCTCAGACACAAGTACACACTCCATACCATCAATATAATACCTCCCTCCCCTATAATTTCTCCACTAGCACCTAAATTAAATAGTGAGGTGGAGTCGTTCCTCTTCTGGAGGTGTGGTTGGTTGACTGCAGCCAACAGCTAAGCAAATGAACAGCTACTCTCATCCCTATAGAAGGCCGAGGGAGAGATACAGGGGAGATAGCTTGTTAAGTGTAAGGGAAAAGAACAAAACCAAAGTAAGTGATACAAAGGCAATCACTAATAGACTCTCGTAAGTAAAACAATGCCCAGACAGCCTCTGACCAGTAGACACCTCGGAAGATAAAGCCCCACTTACTTCTACCCCTAGCCCAGTTTTTGTTGCTTAGCATGGTGTTATGGTATGGAATATCCCTTTGGGCAGTTCAGACCATATGCCTCAGGTGTATCCCCTGTCAGATTCTTACCCACTAGCTACCTATTAGCTGAGAAGGGGCAGAGTGGTAAAAAGAGAAAACATGGATGATGCGCAGACACTGTTCAGCAATAGCCAAGATGCTGATGTGTTATTAAAATTATTTTAGACACAAGTCCAAAACACAACACTGTACAGATTTCTATGAGGAGAGTTAACTCCATTCCTGCTAAATGTAAGAAATGACAAAAAAGGCTTTGGCAGATGAGAAAAAAACTGCTGTAACATGATCAACAAATCACTAAGAATTCTAGACATCTTCATAGGATGAAGAACCTATAGAGTGCTTCTTTATGAATCTGCTTATGAGTACTTTAACTCAGTTTTCATGATTTTGGATTTTCTTTAACCTATAATAATGCAAGGAATCAGACATTATAACATGAAAGAAGAATTCTGGTTTAGAGCCTGATTTCCTTTCCATGTCTTTGAATTAAAAATTTTAGAAAATTCTGTTTTTTTCAGTTTAAAATTTGCTCCAGTTTTTAGGATTTTTTTTAATTATTCTAGGTAGGTTAGTAGTTTTTGTTGTTTTTCTTTGTTTCTTTGTTTTTAATCCAGTCTGAACAACTGCCTTGGTATCTTCTCAAATATTTGGGAATATTTAAAAGAACTATGATTTTTATAGTTGTTCCGAGATATTTTTCAGTTCCTCTTCTTCCCTACACTAGTCCTCCTCTCTTTTATACTATTTCCTTTCAGTTTTGCTGTTTGCTTGTCTTTGTATTTTTTGTTTTTACTATAAATCTTTTTTTTTTTTTTTAAGGTTACAGGAAAAAAAAATGCTAAGACAGGTGTTGTTTAAATTATGTGTGTAATTCTTTGAGACAAAGAAGTAATGGAGAACAGGTGGCATTGTACCTCTTTGGAACTGAGGATAGGGCAGCTGAGAAGAGGAACTGTAAGGCAAAATAATGAACTGGGAAAGAGGCTAAAATTATTCCTACTAGAAATAATTATTCCTATTTAAAATAATACACAGAGGGAGGTAAACATAAGTATAGCCACCACTAATAAAGTATGAGAAGACAAGGAGGAAAGATACTAAGAACAGAAGAGGTAATAGTATTGGTCTGAACAGTGGTCAGAAGGGCAATTCTCACTATGTAGAATGCACAGGAGTGAAATCTATGGTAATTGTTGTAAATACTTATACCATAAAATAGCAGTAACTTGACCAAAGAAATGAGAAATTTGAATTTACAGTGTAGGACGTGAAAATGAATACTGTGAAGTAGAAATATGGAAATAAGAAAGATTGGTGGCTGTATGTAGTTCACACTCCTAGAAATGATGGTGAAAAGCAAAGAAAAAGAGGAGGGATGTAGTGAGGAAGTGTGACAGAACAGTAATCTTTAACTTAAGTAGTAAATTCTAAGAAATGGTGTAGAATATCTTTTTGGCTAAAATTCTGTTTGAAAAGGGATAATATTATCATTTTGAAATTGCATCCTATGGAAATAAATGCAAGTTATCAAGAAAGCCTCACCTAGCTTGTTCAAGCAACTATATCAAATGTACACTGGGATAGAAAAACATTAAAGATGTGGGAAAAGATCAATAACAGATGAAAAACTGAATAACGTATATTGTATAATACGTACCTACAAAGTCAAATAATACTATTCAGGGCTGTAATTTTACAAAACTAATGAAAATAAGTTATACTTCTAAAATGGATTTGCCCCCCAAAAAAGTTCAGAAAGGAACGACAGATCTCTAACACAACTGAGTAACTGAATATTTCTTTTGATCTAACACTGCAGAACACAAACAAAAAAAAATGTGTGGCAAGTCATAAACTAGCAATCAAACTTGCAAAAATAATAGTGAAGGATGTTGGATGAGATCATCCTGTGGCAAGATCATTTGTATTGCTTAATACTAAAATGGAGAATTGTAAAATGGAGAATGTATAAAAGGAGGTGAAAAGACAGTATAGATGTCTGGCATTTGAATGTCCTCAGAAATGGTTACTTACACAGGAATCCAGACTGCATAAGCTTTGACCCAGCAGTACTGCATATACTTCAGCAACAAGTCAAAAATGATGATAATTGAGGTCTGCAGTTCAGTAGATTGCTCATGATCATTCTACACTCATAGATACAACCACAGTACTGATTAGGCTTCATGAAAGACTGTCACCCTTCTTGAATCGTTTTAACATAATTATACTCCTTCAGCTACCATTTCCACAGCCTGGACAAAGACAATTTAAATGCATTTCCTATAAATGGGCAATTTTCATAGGTATTGGATGTGCTTTGGACATTTAAAGTTCAACATATTTGTGATCAGATGGATTTACAATTTTGTGCTTGCTGGAGAGCTTTGGAGAATGTTTAAAAATTCAGGCTTTTATTCTCTGTAACTGTTCGTTAGTATACAACCAGAGAAAGTGAATGCATGTGACAGGTATACTTCTCAATATTGCTCTTATTTTTTTTACTAACAATACTTTTCTCATTTTTTTAATATTTTCTTCATTTTTCTGTTCATTGAAGGGCAAAATATATATTTGTGTTCATGTGTATATGTGTGTATACATAAATGCATCTTCAGACATTTCAGGTTAAGATTAAAACAATGCAATTCAAAACATTTTGAGTAGCAGAAGCAATAACCACTTATAAAAAACTTTAAAAAACTATAAACTGCCCAAACCAAATCTGCCCAGATATACACAACAAATGTTTGAGAAAGAAATAGTATGTATCACTTTATTTGATTTTGCAAAGTACTCAGATCTACCTTATTGGATAGAATATGGATAGAATATGATCAGAACAAATCATGGCTTCCACTGCAAATAGATTCTAATTATTAGTGGAAAGAAGCCAGGCTTTAAGGCCATAATAGAACCCTCATGAATAGCTTCTTGGCCTTGAATCAGATTTGAATACCCACATTTATACTGATTGACATGTTGCTCTAAAGTAAGCCTGTCAATGTTACATTATTTTAGTATACTTTTACCACACCTATTAGAATTAGAAATAATTACTGTGTAATTATTTCTACAATTATTTCTACAAGGATTGCCATTTCTTAGGATGAGTAGACACATTTATTCACTCTGAACTGGATATTTTCATAATTTTATACTGTTTTTCTGAGAAAGACAGATCTTTAGAAAACACTAGATAGTCATTAGTCCCAGTGAGCATATTTTAGGTTTCACTTTTATTAAATAGATAAATAAAACAACAACAACAACAACAACAAACACTTATGTTAGTGCCAAATACTAGACAGATTTCTTTGCAGAGTGATTGTCTCCTTGTATTGTTGAACAACAAGTAACTGTGCTGATTGAAGCTTAGCTTTGGACAGGTTTATTCTTTTGATTTCAGGCATAACAAGGAAAACAAAATTGGCCTAGCTAACAAACTTATTTTTTCATCTCTTTGATTCAGTTTTAGTTTTTATTTCAAGGTATAACAGCCACAAAGCTAACTGATGTTAAAGCCTTCTGTTTTATTATGTTGACCCATGACATCAGAGGTGAAAGTTGGTAGTATGGCAGTAGAAGCTGAACCTTCCCACCAATATTCTATAACATTTGTTGCTGTTAACAGATAACAGATGGTAGCAGAGGGGCAGTCTTATAAAATGTCATCTGAGTGTGTATGAAGAAAAGGTAACCATTTGGGTGAGGTGAGACAATTATAGAAATAATATTGCACAGGAATATTCTAATATGGCTATGTTTTCAAAATTCAGAGTTATATTTCATTTAGAGTTATAGTCCATTTATATGGACAATAAAGTCCAGTCATATTGTGCAAACATTTTATAAAAATATCAATGTAGCTGATGGCTGATGTCAGCACTTTTTTTTTTCAAATGCTATTTTGATTTGCATACTGTATAGCTTTATTATGCTTCTAAAGATTGCATTTACATTTTCATAGCATTCAGCTGCTTTATAGTCTTATTTACATTTCATTCCATGTAATTAAGTATTTCTTATGGGCTTGTAAATCACAGAGAGGAGAGGAGAGGCTTTCTTGGAAGGAATCAAACTCTTCAAGAGTAACTCATACTAACAGAAAAAGCAGATAAAGCTTTGTTCTTAATATTCTTCTCTACTTTTACATTATATTTCAGGTCTAATAAACCATGTAACTTCATATGATAATGTCATATGGAATTCATCTTGATACATGAATGTGTTAAAGAACATGACAGTGAGTTCTAAATGTTCTTTTGCCTTTTTCAATTAATTTGAATCTTGTCTAATGGCTGCCTTTACCTTCTTTAGGTGTCATAACTATCTAAGCTACAATAAATTTTAATGCCTAAACTTCAATTTTAATACCAGAGTGAAAGCTCTGATTCAGCTTCCTTAGAACTGTGACAGGTATCTGTATGGAAACTGTTGAGTCACAGCCTGAACCACTGATTGATCACCTGAGGCAAGGACTAAGTCAGCCATGGGAGCACAGGTGAAGGCAATTCACGTGTGTGACTGGAAGGGGGTGGAGCCTGGTTGCACCTCTCTGAGACCCCATTTAAGGGCTGACTGGAGAGTCTTTTACTGCAAGCCTAGGATACAGGTAAGTGTTTCATTTTTGATTGTCTCTTTCCACCATGATACTCTTTTTAACTATAAACCTATCAAATACTATCCCAATCACACCACTCTTCTAACTGTATATTTGTTAATTCTATATGTATCTTACAGGTTGCACTCATATATTAGTTTGACTAATTTCCACTCGTACATGTGCAAACCTAAATAAACAGGACTAAGTGAAGCTTACCTATTTGAAAGCTAAATCTTTCTGAAGGTTATGGGTATTAAATTCTGAAATGCCTATTTTATTTTTTTTAATAGAGTTTCCTTAATCACATATACAGTTCTGAATACTCACCCACTGTAACCCTTGTTATTCTGAGATTATGCCCAGTTTAGACTGTATGGAAAGGTTGTTTCCCCTTGGAAACAAAAGGGTTCAAGATAAAGGCAGTAGTAAAGGAATAATAAATTTAAGGTCTTACTAACTCTATGAGAATTTACTGGTTCTATTGTAAAAAATTAACTGTTCAACAGAAAAGAGCAGCCTTTATTTTTATTTTTTTACAAGTCTCTGTTATTGTTTTCATCCTATTATCTCTACATAATACTCAAATTAAAGGAATGACTTTGAGTAATAGTCAATGTCAAGAAATTCAACAGTAAAACTGGAAGGGAAAGTGACTATTGAAGTTCAGGTATGTGACTATTTCATGACTAATAAAATTTTAAAATTACTCATGTCTATAAAAATTGAAAGACCAAAGATGTCAGGTATAAATTAATTATTTTAGTGCTTGGAGTTGCCAATTAAACTCAAATTAAAAAACATATCTACATGAACTAAGTCTTATCCTTTCTAGAAACAGATATTAGGAAAACAGTTTGTTGAAGGGTTGTCTCAGGCTGTTTACACTCTACATCAAAGATATTTCCAAGACAGATTCCCTATCTTTCCTTCTGGCTTGGAATCCTAGAATGTAATTGGACATCCTGGGAGTGCTCAGATGGGGTGAATGTCACATTTGGCTAACATCCTCTACTGTAGTTCAGATAGTCTTGACTTGCATGTGCATTAATGCATATCCCAGAGAGCATGCAACATTTTGCATCATTATGTCCTCAATGTGAGCTGCAGAGGGAGTGTACCTGTGCTTCTCATTGCAGAGAAGCACATAGTGGCAGATCTCCTCTTGTCACACTGCTACAGAAGCAAAATGCTGAACTGTTCACAATGACCAAAAAAGTGAGTTTATTTTTTTTCCACAAGTACCTTTGATCTTGGAGTGTCTTCTCCAATCTTACTAGCCAAGAGACAAGATGATGCTCTTGATTCAAATCTGTTTCAAGCTGCAGAGTTTTCCTGTTTGGAGTTGAACCTCAAATAATGACATGCCTACAGACAATGTATTGCGGAAGTGCCCATTCTCCTTGACAGTTGCTGAGCTGAGTCTTAACAGCTTAACCCTTTATTCTATCCTTCTTAGTCTTCGTTCCTACAGCTTATTTTGGAACAGCAGTGCTTGCTCATAGCCAATAAAAAAATACAGCACTGTCACAGAAACAAAGTGGTCAAAAAAGGAGACTATAACTTTAGCTTTTGTACACAAAACATACTCTAATATGCATGTATCCCACAATTCCGCACGGTCTGGAACCAATGCAGATCTTTTTATTTTTTTTTTCTGTTTGACTGTGAAAATAACTGCGGAGAAGGAAGCTGGAACATAATCTCACAAAACTCATGAAAAGATACTTTATTTCTGAACCAAGTTCTAAGCCTGGTTTGTGATGATATGAGAAGCACAATTCAGAGCAGGGTCATTCATACAACAATGGTTTATCATCTCCTTTGAAAATAAATTCATTCGGTATTTCTCTATAATAACAATATTAATAATCAATGTCTGCTACAGGTTGTCCTGGTTTTCCTATCCATCTTCCAAGTGTGCCTCAGTCTCCATGTAAAATCCAATTTCCCATAAAAATCCTCCCTAAATGTAAAGGGCTGGAGGGTTTTTTAATATGGATGCCTACTGGGCACTGCTGCTGCACAAAGCCCTGGACTGATCCTAAGGAACAGTTCACCAGAATAGTGAAGGAATTCCCTGATCTCAATTCAAAGAGGAGTCAGCAGTTACAAGAAGGTATAGATTGACACCAAAGTAATTATGCAAAGACTACACAAGCATCAGCGGATACTTTTTTTTTTTTTTTGGTTTTAATTTAAATAGGCAAGGAAAGTAATCCAGTGGATTTTAATAGAAAGAAATTGAATATGAAATCATTGAAATCAATACCATTCTCCACATACATAGCTGTTCTAGGCAATAAGGAATGTGAGCAGGATTAAGAATTGCTTCACTTTAATTATCACCAAAATATTTTTGAAGGAGGGTTTTAAAGGCTGGGGAAGTAGGTGGTGGCAGTCAGTCAGGAACGTGAGGGCATAGCTGGTTTTATTTGCCCTTCTTAAAATATGTTTGGTATGGACAGGACTGAATAATGATCACAAGTTCAAGTTCCACAGCCAGAAAAATAAGGATGATAGGTAGTCCTTTTTCTCACAGCTTGGTAAATTGGGAAGAATCAAAGCAGTATCAATAGTAAATTTTACTTAATTGATGGGTGAAGGACAATAGCTATTTTGAAGATCTGAGTAGTTCAGATTACTGCACTCTGAAACCTTTCCTGTTTTTCCATCATTAATACTTGATGCAGTATATAGCAGTCACTTATGCAGAGGTTTGTTATGTCAAAGTGAGCATCTGCATTTACGTATAACTATCTCCTTTCATACAAGTAGCTGTCTTTGTATTTCTATTCATGAAAGTAAAACCGTGAGAAAAGATTAAGCTAAAACGAAGAGAAATTTGTAGTTTGGAAAGTAGAAGTAAAGAATGAGGCTTATGCTTTCAGGAGGTTAGTCTTTAGTGGTCTGAGTTGGTTAGGAAAGTCCACAGAGATCTGATCACTTACAGAAACAGTCTAGAGAAGAATTTTAGAATACAGCTGAGCTACTCACTAGAGAAAGAAAAGACTGCTTTCTACTGCACTGATTGCTAGCAAAGTAGAATCTGATAGAGCATCTAGGACGTTGTTAGGTTTACCTCAGCAGAAGCAAAAGATCTACAAATTATGGATTTTGCCAGCGAATAAATATTCTCAATTTATTAAAAATATTCTAAAGAGCATTGGCCCTATAAACAGACCTGATGACTAAAACATTTTTAAATATTCACCAGAAGATGTAAGCGGACAGATCCATAGACCATGTTCACTGACTTTAAATGCCCGTGCATTCTCACTTTTACGTAAAATGATTATCATATGTTCAAATACAGAAGTCAACACAGTTGCTTTTTGTTCTTGTTTTTTTGCAACTCTGATTTCTAGGTTTGGATGGAAAGAGAAAATTATTTAAACCAAAAATTGCAGAGATGAAGTAAACACAGATTCTGTTTGCTATTCCTCTGCCACATTCATTCCTGAAGGCAGTAATTATCTACCGGGAAGCATGAAAATATAATAGCTAGGTATTTAATGGTTGCCATAAACATACAGCTTCACAGTTTTTTATTTAGGCATGCTAAACTTTAACCCATTGCCTTTTTTTTTTTCCCTTCATTACATTATGAAATATGAAATTGAGTTTTGCCTTAAGCAAAAATTGAAAAAAGTATAAATATAATTCCTAAGCAAAGGAAGAGATTCATCTTTGATCAAAACCAAAATATTTCAAAACCATAAAGCATAAAGTGCAAGGAACCAGAAAAAAAAAAAAATAACTGTGATCTTCTGTGAAGCAGGCCAGAGCAATTTTTCTAGGCTCGTTTGTAGTCATTTTCTGTCTTTATGTAGCTATTGTAGGAGATACTAATGCATGAAGGTAGTAGAGAATTGTGGGGAGATTTGTTTTGCTTTTTATTGGGAAGGGGTTAATTTTTATCTTTTCTTCTGCCTTATCTGAGAGCTGTTTTTCCACTGAAAATAAATACATAAATGATTAAAAAAAAAAAAAAAAAAGGGGGGGGGGAAGCAGAACAGCAAGGGGCTTATCATAAAATCATGGAACCACAGAACCATAGTATCATAGAATGACTTGGGTTGGAAAATACATCAAAGATCATCTAGTTCCATTCCCCCTGCAATGGTCAGGGTTGCCAACTCTGGTCAGACTTCCCAATAACCCATCATGCTTGGCCTTGAACACTTCAAGGAATGGTGCATCCACAACTTCCCTGGGCGATCAATCCAGTGGTAACATAACCAAAGATAATATGACTGAAACCCTCTGTTGAAGCCAAGTGCAAAGTATCATTCTTGTCAATGTAGCCAAAATTTATAACATATAAATGTTATATATATGTGTGTGTGTTATTAAATGTTATTATATTATATATGTGTTATTAAATGTAATTAAAATATAAGATTAGAATTACATGTCACAAGCATCCATTTGAAATTTCTTTTCATTTTGTGATTTTCTGTTAACTACATATAGTACTGGTTAGAGGTATAGATTACATAGAAGCACTGAAGCAAAATATCAAGAAAACAAAATTTAGAGGGAAGATTTAGAGGAGATATTGTGGAGTTCAATTTCATATTGTGGAGTTTCAAAATACACGGAACCTAAGACCATTCTGTGCATAGATACTAACTTGGAAAAAAAGAAAAAGAAAAATAACTTTGGATTACCAGCCTCAACTTTACAGAACTAAAGAAAGATATTTTTTGGGGGAAAGAAACCACAAAATTGATAATCTATTTCCTTTTTAAATGAGTTGGTTATTCTGGAAACAATACATGATAACTGAATTGTCCTGGTGTTGTGGTTTAACTTGACGGCCATTCATTCAGTCCTCGCACCTCCCAGTCAGATGGTGAGAACTGGAAGAAAACAAAAAAACAAAAAACAAAAATAAAACAAACAAACAAAAAAAAAGAAATCATATGTTGAGATAAAACTGAATATAGGATAGAAAGTAATACAAGTAATTATAACAATATATATAATATATGGCAGACAAATGATGCACAATGTAATTGATCACCACCTGCTGACTGATGCTGAGCCAGTCCTCAAGAGGTAGCTGTCCACCCATCCAGTTCCCTTCAGTTTTGTAGCTTTTCTTACATGATGCCATGGAATGGAATATCTATTTGGTGAGTTTAAGACACCTGGTTCTCTCCCCTCCCAGCCCTTCACATCTCCCCCCACCTTTCTCTGGTAGGACAGAATGAGAAGCTGAAAAATTGAAGCATCCTGGCTCTGTATGGCACTGCACTGCAGCTCAGAAACAATAGAAATATTGGTGTGTTGTTAGCATTCCTTTTCTCCTAAAACAAAAACATAGCATCATACTAGACACTATGAAGAAAATCAATGCTGTCTCAGCTGAAACCAGGACACTAGATTTATTTAGTTCTCCTTTTAAAGGAGTCTTCATAAGTCCTCTGTACTTTCTGAAAATTATTTTGTATTATCTTTGAGGGAAATTCTCTATGCTCTTTAACTTTACTTACCACAGTGACAAGTGGCAAGGGAATTAATAGCTTTCTGAGTGATATATAAACATGCAACAAGAAAAAAGAAAGCCAAATCTAAACTCACAGAGGAATAAGGTAAATATTGAGAATGGGACTTTAATTAGTCATGTCATATAACTTAATTATACATGTAACTAGAGCATCTGGACAGAAGGAGGAAGAAAGAAATGCAGAAAATAAGTTTGATCATGCAGAGACTAGGGAAATTTGAAATATTTGAAATATAGAATTGCCAGACAATGTGAAAGAAGGAGCTTTACATTAACTTACTCAAAAATAATTGTGATCAGCTAATAGCTTGTCACAGAGAGAACACGTCATAAACATTTTTCTCTCCTTAAATTGTAGTACGTTAAGCTGTCATAATAACTAACCTGCTTTACTTCCAGCAGAAGTATATTTTTTAAGGAAAACAAGTGATCAAAGGGATCTGCAAAACAAAAACAGAAAAATAAGTTGTTATAGATTCTATCTGCTTTAACTCTGAAGCTACATAAAGAGATGAGACTAATTACTAGAAACTCTGACAGAAAGACATTATATATTGGACTTTCTCTTTAAGCCCTTTCTCAACCAGCGTTTCTGAAGCTGTGGAAGACAGGCAAAAACTTCTATCCTTGAAATGTGAAGAGGGCACTAAAAGGATTGAGGAACGAGTAAAATAGAGCAGGGAATAAAAATTTCAGCAAGTAAAAATAATGTAGATAATTTTTAAAGTAAGAATAGATTAAAAAAATATAGTATGGTGTCTGGCACTTATGAATCAGTTACAAGGTGATGGAAACACAGAAAACAAATACTCATGACAGATAAGAAAGTAAGTGTAACCTTCTTTGAAATGTGAAACGTAAAAGGTACATGCTTAGCTGTATGGATTTATGAAAATTTGAGAAGGGAAAAATAGTCCATTCTTATTATGGAAGGAAAGTGTCTAGGGTGATGTTGACAGGTTAAAATGAAAACTGGACTGAAAAAGAGTCCATCTCAGTCATGCACAGAAATAAGGACAGTGTTATGGAGAAAACTTTCTTATCTTTCTTGGGAATTAAGCACAATCAAGTACCTCTTCAAAGTGCTTGTAACATGGGGAAGAAGAAAGAGGAATCAGCATTGTGTAGAGAGTTGCAGAGTTGCCAACATCTTTGGGATCACACATTGTGGGATGGCTCACATGCAGTGCATTCATATAGGCACTTTCAGAAGGACTGGCTGATGTAGGGAAAAGAGAGAGTTCTTTATGTGAGAAAGAAGCACAAATGCTTGGAGTTCTGACTTGGGGTGCATGATAGACCACTTGAGAGATTATGGATTTGTATTAGTGGACAGGCAAATATGGGCATGTTGTGGATGTCTGCAACAGACTGTGTGATCAGGAATAAGAAATAGGTGAAGCTTTTTTCAAAAAACTAAAAGTCTCACATTCATGATCCATGAAATATTTAAATCACCTTGGTATGTCTTGGATGAAAAACATAGCAGGGAACAATCTAAGAGATTTCTGGAGTGAACTGATGATGTCTTTTATGATACATGTGATCAAAGAACTGATAAAGGGAGATTGTCTTTAGATGTAATGCTTGCAGGCAAGGTAAAACAGATCATGGATGTGGAAGAAGCCAACTTGTGACCATGCAGCAGTGACCACGAGACAGTAGAGATCAGTAACAATGAGGACTGTACAGTTGTACTGGACAAGGAAAATGAAACTCATCTGATAAAAATGTTGTCAAATGGACCAAATCTCACTGAAGATTTTGAAATCTATTCCTATATAAAAATACTAATAATAGTTAAACAATTAAGGAATGTGTTCAAATTGAAGGAGAAACTAAAATAGCATTTGTGTGTATTCATTGAACTAGTTCTGTGCTATGTTGAGATAGATCTGATATTAAAGTAGCACAGGCTTCTGGATATTAATCTGAATCGATTCTCTAGATGCTAGTGCTTATCATTTGATTCCAACATATGATTTATGCCTTACTACAAGAATTTTTCTCATGAAGTTCATTACAATAATATGATAATGTGAAATCTGATGTGATCATATCCTCTAGATATATCTGTGAAAAACAATAAGATGAATTTTTTTCCCCCGTTTTTACGGAAGTCTGAGTGTCATGGTTTTATGATTTTTGGTTATCAGTGTTCCACATTGTAACATCATGTAGTGCACTGGGAGTAAAAAGTTAATGCTCCAGTTCTGGGCACCTGTCCAGAAGAGAACTATATTCCCCAGAACACTTTGCATTCAGAGAGGATATATAACCCCTCGCAAGGTCACCTGATGTATTCTTTTTCTTTTGGCTCTCCTTCCCTGCTGCATGACCCAAGCAGGCATCTCACCTCAGCTTTGTGGTGAAGCCTTTCTATCTTTTGGATGCTCTCGTTACATTTGATTTATTAGCTTCAATTCTAATTATATTGTATTATAGTGTGGTGTCTTCCCATAACATATTTAGTAAATTAGTTTGTTTCTCCTCAGATCATTGCCACTGGTTTTAATTATTCGGGGTCCCCTGCTTCCCCTTTCTGGAGGTGTGGATCTGTGGATCCCTCCGCCCCACTAGTCACAGATCCAGGCTGGACCAGCCCATAAACTGTTGACTTAATAGCACTAGTAACAATGAAAGCAATCTACTTTGAAAATTCCAGTGTGATTAAGAAACAGCTGAGCACACTTAGAGAAACAAAAGAGTAGAAATAAGTTAGTCTTTCCCTCTCTTCTGCCTATAGGTTTACAACAATTACAGTTCATTCGGTTCAGGAAAAAAAAAAAAAGCTTTCTAACTAGAATTAGAAATATTTTCATTTAGTGTAGAAATACTTTATAAAAATCAGTATTGGGGATTAAAAAAAAATCTAAGAGCACAGAACAATCAATGTAGGAAGTGAACAATTGAGACAAAAAATCAGAAATACTTGTTACAGTTTCTAGAAGCTGGTCACAACACAAGGTTGTCTTTATTCCACCAACAGAACGATCTGCGAACTGTGCATAGAGAGTCATTCAGTTAATGAAGAGTTAGTTCTAGTATCGTTAATGACTATGAGAGTTAGAAGGGTTTCACTTCTACATGATATAGTTGTATAAGACATAAGAAACTTTCTACCTCACATCCTGTCCAATATCCTCAGTGCTATGCTGATAGTCACTCTATTATATTTCTTTGTAACAGGCAAATATGATAGATAAAAATGTTATTTCTTAAAGAATGTTGCTTTTCTAGTGAACAAAAAAGTACTATAATATTCACAAGAATACAAACATTGCATTGACTTTTAAAATGTATTTAAAGCAGTGACGAACATATTAATGAATGAAAAATATCTGAGGATAATGTTTGAAAGATTCCTGAAACTGTGCTATAATCTCTTTCAAGAAACAACCCAAGTTTGGTGTTTTTTACTTGCTATATAACAAAAAATGCCCCAAATGATTTTAAAATCTCTACTTAAAAAACTCATATATCAAGATGTGGGCTGTTTACACAAATCCTAAATCAAAATCCAAGGAAACTAAAATAAAACTATTGTCTGATTTTCTTTGATACTATTTTCATCCAAATTATGAAGATATATATTCAAAGAAAATAATTAATGATCGTGTCCTAAAACAAATCAAGAAATGCTGTGGAAATGTGGGTTCCTTTGCTAATTGTCAGTCAAGAAAAAATTGTAATCAATAAAGAATCTCGAACATGCTAAGTTGAAAATGATACCATTAAATGTATGAATACAAGCAGGCATGTAAATAAAGCCTAGCTTTATGTGGGTAATGTACACAATTTAATAATGTGTGGAGATCTCATAGATCCTGGAAAAAGTCTAATTCTGACCCACTGATGCAGCAAATTAAAAAAACTTAAGACATCTGGAACAAATATCCCGTAGGCAGAGAAAATTACTACTATTAAAAAGAATGTTTTGCCTATTCTGTTGTTATTACTTTTACAGTCTCTCCCAGTAGTACTCCCTGGTATAAGTGCAATAGAGGAGAAAAACATGGTCTTCAATCTCATAATAATGAAATAGAAGGACAGGACTGGATAATTTAACAGTAGAATACAGGCCAGCTTCACAGAGTGAAGCAGTGCCAGATATAGACTCTGACTTCTGATGCAAAATCACAAGCATTAAGTCAAATCAGGATTGAATTTAAAAATATGTTTTGACCCTCAAGATCCCTGCCTTTCCACTTTCTTTAAATATACAGATGCATATGTAGAACAATATGAAGAAGACAAACTTTGGGAATGGCTTCCACATAGTAGTATTATTATAATAATCACACCCATTTACAAGAAAAAATTTAGCAACAGAGTTCAGTATAGACTTGTTCAAGATCTTTCAATTTTCCAGTACAGTTTCTAGGATGTAGAATCTACATTGAACTGAATGTTAAAAATTCTGTTTTTAACATGTAAGACAAAATATTAGTGAGAGTACACAAGATGTACAAATGCTCAAAGCTATCTGCAGGACATGAAGGATATAGGAAGTAAAATCATTTTGCAGACGTTGCGTGAATGGAGCATCATCAGCAGAAAGGAAACATAATAGTGGCAGTCCGTAAGGGATGACTAGGAATGGAGAGATAAAGAAAAGTAAGGAGGATGTAGAGGACCGCAAATATATAGATGTTCATGCAAAGGAAGTTAAGCTTACAAACATTCATGAAAGCAACACAGATAATTATATTAAAGCTAATACATGAAAGGGCTTTCACTTTTTTTCTGGATTTTTTTTTACCTTTGTTTAAACAGAATAAACAGTCTGTTACTAGTGACTTCTATTTCCCTGTTTACCTAAGCCATTATGCTCTTTCAGCTGTGTATAGAATGCTTCTGTGATGCTTGCTGCAGGTTTGATGGTTGCAACCATGACCTCTCAGAGATTATCATCAATTTATCAGAACAAGTGCATGGGTATTTTTTAATGCATATGTAATAGTTGTGCATGAGATCTCCATGCAGATTACACATAAAGCTCTTGATCACTTGTTAGCAGAGTAAATTATACCCATCTTTCAGAAGTGTTTCTTCACCTTTCAGAAGTGTTTCTCTTTCTCAAATACAGAAAAATACAACAAACCTTACTGTTATTAACAGTTTAAAATATTCTCGTACTAGAAGCCAAACCCTTGGCTTCACTGGTTTTTGCCACCCATAGAAGTGCAAAAATACAGCAAAATATCATTGTAAAAAGGACAGTGCCCCTGTTCAATACTACGTGCTGTTGAGTGTCTAGGATGAATAAAAAGAACAGTGTAGGCAAAGAGAAAAAGCAATTGGGAATACTGAGTGCTTGGGAAGGGTGGGATGCCTGCTCTGTTTGCACATATCCATAGAAGTGACAGTGCATGTACCTTTTGTCCTTCCTTCTCTTGTGTTCCATGTAAACAAACATTAATAGCCTTGGTGTCTGATGGCTTTTTATTTCAAGCATAGGATGTTAAAGAGGATAACATTTCTACACGTGTTGCCATTTCTTCTGGAACAGTTTTTACTTCTACAGATAATGTGCAAAGTAAGTTAGCAAAGCAACAGAAATATCAGTGCCACATTGCCAGAAAATCACAAGCAGCTTCATTAGTTCAGATGAAGACTCAGATTTTTAAAAAATAATTCATATAATGAATCTTACATAAGACTGTAAGTTGCTTTAGAAAGCATTTCTATTTCCATGTATAATTAAATCAATATTCACTCATGTAGAAAGAAATTTAAATAAATTTTTGGTATATGCTATTAGCAATGAAGAAGTGAGTCATACAGACAAAAGGAAAACTGCTAAAGGAAAGGTTAACTTTTAAAGTCTTCCTTTCTATTCTCAATGGTATTAAAGAATGTACAAGGAAATTAAAATAGTATTCATTATAAGATTTGTTATAGCTCTTGCTATAACAGGTAATTAAGAATTGAATATTAAGTTTTGTTTTTTTCTCTGGTCAGTCATTCTATTAATCAATTTTGTTTTCATGTGCTTATGCAGGAGAATAATGCTACCAAGTCTTATTTTAAAAAAGGAAGCCTAACGATATGTCTATGGGTTTTATTTCTCTGAGATTTTTATCATCACAGAAATATGTTTATGTGATTTGCTTGTAATCTTGGACCAGAGATGTTTCTGCTGCTGGCTAAAGTGCTTTATTCCTTTTTCAGAATATTACCATGTAAATACACTAAAATAAGCAATAAAGCAAACATAGATAATTGCAAAATGCTGTCCTATTTAGACAGACTTTGAAACAGTGAAATCTTAACCCCATGGTACTTGTTGCTTTTGAAAGTAAAAAATTTGGGGAGTACTGCTGAAAGTGTGCCAGAATTATCTTAGTGCCAAGAGCCTCCTTACCTTAAGTCATGACCTAAGCAATTACTCTGCCTGTGGGTGTATGGAGATACAACATTGGGTTGGCAGGATTTTGTCATGGAGACTCAATTTTCTAAAAACTTACATTTACCACAGGCTACCAAAAATCACTACAAGCTATCTCATTATGAATAAGAAGTAAGCATGTATGTAGATAACAAGCTATTACAGATATTACCAGGAACAAGTACATACATGTAGTAGATGCTTTGGGAGCAATACTAATAAGATCAGCAATTAGTGGTAGTAGGAAGGCACTTGTCATGTTTGTAAGTACAATATGTATTATGTATGTATATATTACTTAAAATTGTTGGTGTGAAGTACATCAAACAGAGCCCAGACACATGAAGGTGTCAAACTTACCTCAAGATAGTCTAATTATGGAAAGCAATCTCAGAAGAAACTGATCCCTAGAAGTGGGCTTATGAGTGGGACCAAAGAAATAACAAAAAGTCTGAGTTCAAAGAAGATCAGCATCATGGAGTTGGGATTCAGCCAGATGATCCCAGCAAAGGTTTGGTTTTGATTTTTGAAGAAAAGAACAGTTCATGCTGCACAGGAAATACAAAGAGACAGGTTTCATTTTGAGGACATAAGACACCACTCTTTCAGGTAACTGATGCTTTTATTTTCTTGCTTTTTTTTTTCTGTCCACCTTCTGAGACAGCCTTTACATGAAGCTGTTTCTTATTTTCCTTTAAATTTTTTTCTCACAGCAATTTCCACTTTCTCAGATGGTAGGCTGTTCCTCAGTTTCCTGGTTTTTGTTTATCAATGGCATCTTAAGGATGCCTGTGATTCTTAGGATGCTGCCTCCACCCATCAGGGTTGTCCCTGGGATGAGCTCCAAGGCCAGAGGTCTAGTTCCCAGGCCAGCAGACATTTTTTCCAGTCAGTGTTTAACAGCCATTTTATGTCACTGTGTGTAAGAGATTATTCTTTTATGCCATTGCCCCAAAGCTTGCTGGGGATATTGATGAACAAATCCAAGCAAGTCCTGGCCAAGGGTTGTGAAATCCTATGTCTGAGGGACACAGATGGACAAGGTCAGGGGCAATGAGAGATGAGCCACAGATTAATGGCCAGGAAGCAGTCTTGTGTGGGCTTATCTCGAGGGAGATAGCCCTCTCAGAGGGTGCTGGCACATGACTCTTACCCAAACGTCCAGGAATGCCATGATAGCAGAGGAAGAAGGATAAAAAGGGGACCTACAACCATGAGATTAGGATTTCTGCCAAGAGATTCCTCACGACCTTCAGCAACCTGCATGCTGAAGAAGAACAAGAAGGTGTCTGCCATCAGATCCCTCACTGTAGTATTCCTGCATGCTGACAGACTCTCCTGGGCCTGCTACCTGGGTCCTGCTGCTTCCTCCCGGATTTGCCTTGCAGCTTCTTCCTGCACCTGCTTGCTGCCCAAGGCTGGCCACATTGCTGCTGCCGTCCCCCTGTGCTTTTGCCTCAGATCATCAGAACGGTGTGCAACAGGACTGCTGCTGGATCCTGATGGGGACTATTCCTGCTTCACACCATTCTTGCTTCTTTCCTATCCAGCACCTCAATCCAGCACCTCTTCTCCATCATCCTAATTCATAATAGTTGCTGTCCTTCCCTTCCCCATCTCTCTGGTTAAGATTTGAAATAAACTGGTCAGACCAACATTTGAACAATTGCTTCTTAATCTCACGCCAGGTATACACATATCAGAGAACCTCCTCTCCCTCCTATAAATTGGAGCAAGACACTATGCTGTTGATTTATAGCCAGGCTATGTCCCTAACCACTCCCATTGCCTCATCAGAACCACAGCTGAAACCAGTGCAGCTGCTGCTGATGGGATTCTGCAATCTTCCACTTACAGAGTAGTGGAAGGCAGGAGAGGGGACTGGTTGTATATACTTTGAAGACTTGGCAATTACCACTTTTTTTTTTTTTTAATCTTTCTGTGCCAGAGAAGCTCCTAACAGCATATTCTTGACATTGTGAATGTAGAGTTAATTTGTTGATAACTCTGCCAAAAAGGCTTCTTTTGCTGTTGTATGAAAAATCTGTTAGAAGTGAGAACAGAAAATGTCCTAATACCCCAATGCTTGAATTGCTTTTGCACCCTTTGCAAGCTTGTCTGCAATACAGTAGTGAGCAGTGCCAAAATGTGACTGATGTGTTTTTCAGTGGAAGTTGTGGCCTAAAGGCTCTCTTACCTTCTCTCACATGCTCCTGTTTCAATCAATTTTATTTTCTAAATGAGGCAGAAAGCAGATTCTTTTTGCTGTTGCCATAACAACTGTCAGAAACATCAGACTGTGGTCAAAACTCTCTGCCCTTCTTGTTAAGAAGATCCCTCAGCAAGCAAGTGCTTGCTTCACTCACTGTGAATCTTTACATTTTGTCTACACCAATAGCAATCCTGTCAGGAGAGACCAATGTGCAGCTGCTTGGAAAGCAACTTCTGCTCCAAGACTTGGATCACCCTTGCTCATTATTAGGGGATGCCTCTTACTATATTTTGTTGGTCCAAAATATCAGAGGTAGGTTGGCAGTAGAGACTGAACATTCCCACCAATATTCTGTTATATTTTGTTGCCATGCAACAGATTGCACAAGGGGGGCCAGTCACAGAATCCCAGAATCCCAGAATCACTCAGGTTGGAAAGGACCTTAAAGATCACCAAGTCCAACCATAACATAACCATACTACCCTAACTAACAACCCTCCACTAAATCATGTCCCTGAGAACCCCACCCAAAAAGTTTTTAAACACATCCAGGGATGGTGACTCAACCTCCTCCCTGGGAGGCATATTCTAGTGCTTAACATCCCTTTCTGTAAAGAAATGTTTCCTGATATCCAACCTAAACTTACCCTGGTGCAACTTAAGGCCATATCCCCTCGTTCTGTCACCTGTCACCAGTGAGAGTGTCACCAACCCCGCTCTCACTGTAAGAACCTATCAGATATTGGAAGAGAGCAGTAAGGTGTGTCACTCCAGTTTATAGGAGGGAGATGAGGATCTTTTAATATATGTATACCTGGCGTGAGATTAAGAAACAATGGTTCAAATGTTGATCCAACCAGTTTATTATAAATCCTAATCAGGGAGACAGGGAAGGGAAGGAGGGCAATAGAAAAGATAGGAAAGAAGCAAGAATCACAGAAAGCGTGGATAGTCACCACCAGGATCCAGCAGCGGTCCCGTTGCATGCCATTTTGAAGGTCCAAGGCAAAAGCAGTGGGGGGGAGAGCAGCAGTGTGGCCAGCCCTGGGCAGCAAGCACGCAGCAGGAGACAGTCTCAGAGCCAGTCTGGGGGGGAAGCAGGAGGACTCAAGTAGCAGGCCCAGGAGTGTCCGTCAGCATGCAGAAATTTTGTAGTGAGGAATTTGATGGCAGACACCTTTGTTCTTCTTCAGCATCAGGGTAGAGTACAGAGCAAGTCCAGGAGGGAGAGAGGCAGATTGTGAGGCTTCTCATGTCAGAAACCACTTCTTCATGAGGAATCTGTTGCCAGAAAACCTCTGTTCTTCTTCATTAGGAATCTGTTGCCAGAAAACCTAAACCTCATGGGGGACAATTACTTCCCTCTCTCTGCTAGCCACTCCTCTTTTAATGCAGCCCAGAACACAGTCTTCTGGGCTGTAAGCACGCACTGCTGGCTCATGTCCAGCTTTTCATCCATCAGGACCCCCCCAGTCCTTCTCTGCAGGGCTGCTCTCAAGGAGATCTTCCCCCAGTTTGTATAAATACCTGGGATTGCCCCAACCTAAGTGCAGCATCTTGCACTTGGCCTTATTGAACCCCATTAGGTTTTCATGGTCCCACTTTTCCAGTCTGTCCAGGTCCTTCTGGATGGCTTCCATTCCTTCAATGTATCAATTGCGCTGCTCTGTTTGGTGTCATCTGCAAACTTGCTGAGGGTGCACTCGGTGCCATCATCTATGTCGCTGATGAAGATGTTGAAGAGCACCAGTCCCAAGCCCGACCCCTGAGGGACACCGCTTGTGACCAGCCTCCACCCTGACACAGAACCATTAATCACAACCCTTTTGCTTTGTCGAGGCAGCCAATTCCTAATCCATTGAACAGTCCATCCTTCAAATCCACATCTCTTCAATTTAGAGAGAAGGATGTGGTGAGGGACCATGTCAAAGGCTTTGCAGAAGTCCAGGTAGATGACATCCATCGCCCTTCCCCCATTCACTGAAGCCGTCGCTCCATCATAGAAGGCCATCAGATTGGTCAGGCAAGATCTGCCCTTGGTGAAACCATGCTGGCTGTCTCCAATCACCTCTTTATCTCATATGTGCCTTAACAAAGCTTCTAGGAGAATCTGCTCCATGATCTTCCCAGGCACAGGGGTGAGGTTCACCAGCCTGTAGTTCCCCGTGTCTTCCTTTCTCCCTTTCCTAAAAAATGGGAGTAATATTTCCCTTTTTCCAGTCACTGGGGACTTCACCAGGCAGCCATGATTTTTCAAATATAATGGAGAATGGCTCGTCAACCATCGGCTGCCATCACTTTCAGAATCCTAGGGTGGGTATCATCTGGCCCCATGGACTTATACACATCCAATTTCATGAGGAGGACATGGACTAGTTCCACTATTACAGTGGGACAGAAACCACTCCCCACACCCTCACCTAGAGGTGAGGTGAGGTGGGACATGGCAGACATGGGAAGCCTGACCACCTGCGTAGGCTGAGGCAAAGCACTCACTGAGTACTTCAGCTTTTTCTATGTCTGAGGAATCCAGCCCCCCAGTATCTTTCATCAAAGTGGAAACATTGTCCTTGGCCTGTCTCCTCCTGCCTATGTATTTGTAGAACCCCTTATTGTTATCTTTTGTATCCCTCACCAAGTTCAGCTCCATTTGCGCCTTGGCTTTCCTAATCCTATCTCTACACACATGGACAACAGCCCTGTATTCCTCCCAGGCTACACAACCCTGCTTCCACTGTACATTTGTACATCTGTACATTTCCCTCAGTGTAAGCTGCATGTCCTTGCACAACCACGATGGTTGCCTGCCTTCCCTGCTTGACTTCTGCTGGTGGATGGAGAGCCCTTGCACTCTCAGAAGGGTGTTCTTAAAGAACTGCCAGCTCTGCTCAGTACCCATGCCCTTAAGGACAGTTTCCCAGGGGATCCCACTGAGCAGTTCGGAGAGCAGCCAGAGGTTTGCTCTCCTAAAGATGTGTCACTGAATTCCTCTGTGGGATAAAACAACACCCACTGACATCCATCAATGCTTGCTGCATGTTTATGAAGACCAAACAGTGAATATGAGCTCAGTGAGATGATGAGTAGTGCATCACAGCAGTGGTGACAGCTATATGAAAGGCAAGTCACATTCCAGACAGCCATATACAAATATCACCACAAGTAATGAAGAACATCTCAATTAGCTCATCCACATAGATAAGTTACTGGTGGTTAGAATGTAGCTGGGAGTTTGCTCCATCAGACAGTGTTTTTTTGCTCTTTGTATCTGTTGTAGTTTTCATGGAAATAAATGTGAGGCCTCACTTCTGGAGTAACAAGAGTACCAACCGCTCTGAATCAGGGCCTGATAAACTGCACACCTTGTAAGCAGAAACAGAAATACAATTATTAAACATTCAAGAAAATGCATAAATTTTTTACAAAAATTAATAGCTTATTTTTGTAACTGCGTTTTCTTACTACAGGAGTAAACTGCCGCCTTTTAAACAAAGAAAGCAGCTTTTAAACAAGGCTTGACATTTTATACAATGAAGAACTTCTACAGCAACATAAAAAAAATGAAAGATGGAGCTATTTTTTATGTACTCTCTGCAAATGTAAAACTGGGAACAAGGGATGTATAAGGTAAATTCTCGTAAATTCTTAATACCTGAGTTAAAATGACTTATTTTTAAGTAAATTTATATAGCAATTACACTCCAGAAATTATTTAAAAGGGCTAGACTTGGTTTAGACTATCATTTTTCATTGACTTTGACATTTAAAATTATTTCTGATTTGAGGAATTTTAACAATTTACTCAACTATATGATGATGAATAAATATGTATGTTATATACTAATAAGTAGGAACAAGTAGACTGTAAATTCTGAAGGTCATGTAGCATGCATGTAGCATGCAACTCAGTAGCACATATTTTAGGACTGCCCAGCAGAAATGTGTAAGATACATGCAAATATGGTTTACATTGCCTTTGAGAAGTACAACTGAACTTAATCCTAAATTATGTTGCTCTCTCCTTCTACATTATCAGTTAAAGCAGTACTTTAACAAAATTCTCTCCCATGCAGTGGCACAATCAAATTATAGAGAAAGGCACATTTTGAAACAGTGCTATTAATCCTTCTCCCAGAAGTAGTCACAGAAAATCATTATATCCAATTTAGCTATTCTAAAATTTTCTGTTATTCTTTAACTAGAGGCATTTTATAACTAAAGATTTCATATACACCTCCGGAATAGGGTAAGGAAACTTAAACATATTAGAAGAAAATGACAATATAGAAGAATATAGCATTTATATTATAATCTTTGCTTGTGTGTGAGTCATTAGTTGTATTACTAAAACTCATCTATCAAAAAGTTTTCTAATTTAAATTTGTGCATGAGCATGAGGATGTTGTTATCTATGTATGAATTTAAAGAGAAAAAAATCTTCCCTTCCCTTTGTAGCAGCCAAGTTCTCTACATTTTTCTAGCTGAGAAGATCATTTATTCTTCCTATCTTGTTTAATAATTAAATAAGAGGAATATAACAATAGAAATTTTAAGTGAGTTCAAGTGATCTGGACTCTGGATACACTGGATACACCTGAAAATCACCTAAGCTCTGGAATCTCTTTAAGTATACCACGATCTTGAAAAATAGCATTTAACAGTTGTTTCTTAAACAGAAGACCATTCTGGTGTTTTGTATTGTGGGTGTTTTTTCCATTTCCTTTTTGGAAAGGATTACATCCTTCTTCAAGGAAGTAGGAAATCTGCATAAACATAATGAAAGCTCTTCCACTACTGATGTGAGTAAAATCTGTTCTACTTGGCTCTTAAGATTTTGTGATTTTATATCTGTTAATTCATTGATTCAATTGTTGTGATGTGAAAGAAAATTGGAAATTTCAAAGTGTAACTTAATTCTTCCTTCTGTAGTTTCATAAAGACATTATGAAGACAATCAGATAAATGAAAAGGAAAAAAAAAAAAGCACTATTTTAATTTCAAAAGAGAAGGGAGAAACATAATTAATTATTCTTTTTGAATAAAATTCTACTTTGAACAGAAGAAAAAAAGCATGCAAAGACCAGTATATTTTTTTAATAATTTGTTATTCTTATCATTTAAAACAATATTCTTTAACTTCAAAATATTTTTTTTTTTCTCAAAAGACTACAAAATCAGGTTCTCTTGACTTTTCTGAAATGTATCATCACCTTTAAAGTGTCTAGATTAATTAGAGCATGACCTGCTGTAATTGGGAGAAATAGAAAAAAACCTGACCAACAAATATTGACGCTTCAAAGAATTAAAAATGGTCATTTTAGATAGAATTCAGTGAGCTCCACTCTTCCTGGGGGAGATGGGGAGAGAGAGAGGAGTTTAAATTCCGTTCAAGCCATTATAATTATGTAGGATACTGGAATGGATCTCAGTTTTGTTGAATATTTTTTACTACAATTTGCTGAAATCAGAATGCTACTCACCTATAAATGAACTGCATCTTCATTAGTGATGCAAGATGGGTAAACTTCAAAAGGTGCAGAGATCAGGTTTATTTCAGTTGTTAAGTGAGAAATTCCAAAGCAGGTGGCATTGCAGCCTTTCAAGCTCACACAACCCTTTTTCCCTCAGAAGTTCTTTCAAAAACCTTTCCAATATCTCTCGTTTGTTTGTTTGTTTTCCTTTCTGTTCACATTGTGATGTGATTATTATTGCATAATCATTTCATCACTTTTATCCTTCATAAATTTTAGGCAAGTGTTCTGAAGTGACTACCTTTTCTGGAACCTACAGAATTTGAAGATGCAGCAATAGGAAAAACTCCAAAGACTGAAATCACCACTCTGCATATCACCTTAGTTGAACTGTGTTTTCAAAACTGCAGTATGTTATTGTATTTTATACCATGTGTTATGCTCTCTAATACAACATCCATCTTTTTCTTTTTTCTTTTAGGAGTTGTAAGGCATACAACAGGGAATTATTACATTGGATTTTGGCCATCTTTGAGAAAAGACTAGAAAACAGAAAGACTGTGGCAAAGATTATCTGCCAAAATTGTGGATCTCTAGATATAGGCAAGAAGAAAAACACCACATTAGTCTTTATGCTCTTAGATGGTAATCATCATTTTCAAGTCTTATTTTGCAGGTCACTTAATACCTGGCTTGTCCTTATTTGCCAGTGAAGTTAAAGAAATTATAAAGAAAAATGTTCTGGAGAGTTTTGAAGAGGTCAGCAACAACGAAGCACTGACATGAGTTCCTTTGAATCTATTTCCCCACTCTATCTCCCTGTTTATGAACCAGGGAATCTGCTAGAGAGACTAGGGCTAGAAACCAAAATAAAATAAAGTTAAAATATACCTAGGAAAGGGAAGTTAGAGTTAGTTAAGATAATAAAACCAAGATAGAAAATATGCTCAGCTATAGAAAATCAGAAACAAAACAGCAAATATAAGCTCATGGGGAAGTTCTTCCCAGGAAGACTTCCCAGGGACTTCCCAGGATCTGTATCATTTCAGGGGTCAAAAATGCCCTACACTAACAGGTTACTTAGTGACCATACAGCCCATAATTACAGACATTTTATCAGAATGTGACTGGTTTCTAGTCTATGCACACTTCAACCCCCCAGATTAGAAGATTTTAAAGTTTAATAGCCTTTGTATCCAGTTAACAAGAATGAAATACCTTCTTAGTTCTGAAAGACAAATTAATCGTACTCTCACTTCATTTTGCATACAATCAAGGCTTCTCGGGACCCTAATGGTTTTTTATTTCAACAGAAAAGTGTTCTTGAGGTCATCAGAGTGAGTGAAATTGCTGAAATATTGTCATTATAGAAATTACTGTAGAAAGACCTCACTATCATTTTTATAAAATTGACAATAAAACAGTAAAGGAATGCACACAGAGTAAGAATGATGCTTTTTGGGGGGTGACTCCTGTTTTTCCTCATAAAGCTGAACTAAACAGGACAAGTCTTTGAGATAAGATGGGTGATATCCACCACATTTCACTAATTTTCTTTGAAATGATGGAAACTTATAGTAAAAAGCATCATGTCTTCTAACCATTCTTACTGTAGTTATAACTGACATTCTGTTCATTTTAATTCAGTAGCTTCCTCCTTAATTTGAACTTTGTAAATTCTGTACTACTTGAAAATGCAGCTATTCCATATATAAAATGAATATTCTCAGTGACTGAATGCTAAGGCTGGACTGTTTAAGTCTGTTTTAGTGCTATCAGCATGTTATTCACAGCCATGAATGAGCAAAGTTGAAAGGAATGTGTCTTTACTTCATTTCCCTCCATTGCTCTTTCCTTGTAATCCTGTGTTCTCTGTTCACAAATTGAATACTTTGCAGAAATGTTCTGCAAAATAATAATAATAATAATAATAATAATAATAATAATAATAATAAAATCTCATTTACATTCAGACTGTGAAAGGTATCAGAAAAAGATCAGAAGTTACCCATCCTATGCTCTGTTTCCTTTTCACGTAATTAGGTCCTGAACTGATGAATCCACCTTTTATGAGCTGGCATTTTCTGTTGAATGCTAGGGATTTCTCTGTGGACCCTAATGGGGAAAATACTGTGAATGATGGGCATTTGGTAGTGCAATGATTGTAGCAATCAGCTTCTTGTGTTTCTTGACTAGCAGAGCAGGAGGAGAACTTCATCAGTTTTGTGAGATATTAGCTGTAGGAGTAAAAAATAAATTATTATCAGTAATAGAAGAGGTACAAAAACCTATGTGAAAGATAAATAATTTATTTATAAATATTTTTGTGTTTGTTTTCACATAATCTTTGCAAGAGTAGGAATTGGAATTGTTCTCCTTTAAAGGTACTGAGGTACACTGACAATCTCAAATATGCATATTGAAACATTTAATATTTGGTTTTTGTCAGTTCATATAACATGATACATCACATAACTGGAAACCCTAAGCATTTCTTCAAACCACCTTCTCAAACCAAGGATGAAAAAATATACAGTAAAATCCTTATGGTTTATATAGTCTGAATATATCTTAAGTGAAAGTGTTAATGGTAGATATTAGTTCTGTTCTTTGGGAAAGAAAGTGATGATCCTAACAATAAAATCAATGTTTTTTCCTATAAGTTTTTTAATCCTAAAGCAAATTCCACTTTTCTATAAATGAAGATGGAATCTTACTGACAAGATTCAGCCTCATAAGGCCCTCGGGTTCGCAGAATTTGCTGATGCAGCTATGTGGGTTAGCATTTTCTAATCTAGACAAAGCATTCAGCTTTACTGCACTCTCTCTGCCTGTTGATACACTGCATCTGGAAGAGCAGGGTGAGAATGTTTGGTTTCTGTGACCTTATACGGGAAGCAAGAATCAAGCACAGAAAATAGAAAATATCTACAGAGAAAATTTCAAGCTTATATTTGTGTGTTTGCATGTTTACTTGTTGATACTTGAATGTTTTCATGGCTACAAGATTTAACAAAATATCTTAAACTAATTGTGTTTCAGGTATTTTATGTACAGATACATATAGGCATATAGGAGCGTGTGTGGGAGGGAAAAAAAAAAAACAACACCTAGGGATTCTCTGCAATGCAGTTTTACATTAGGGCCTCTAAGAGCAGACAGAATGTTATTAGACCATAAAAGCACATCGAGCTGATTTATGGTTTCTGATCAAGGTTTCTGTGAAAATTACTCTGCATCACCAGCTCAAGGTGACTGTTACCATTAATGTGTGGAAAATGAATGAGATGGAGAAACTGATAGCAGAGGAAGAAAAAGGGAAGCACCAAGCCAGTTTATATAGTACAGGCATCTCATTTTGTTTTACAGTGCATAGAAGACTGTCATCAAAATGATTGCTTTGGGGCAGAAAAGGCAATTCTGAATAATTAGATCTTATAGCAGGCTTTCTTACATCCTGTATATAAGAACCATCAGGTATAATACTTTCATGCTATATGTCATCTTTTCCTCTGTCATGTAAACATTCTTAGGATGTCAAAAATGAACAACATTTTTTTTTTCTCTGAAGTTATTGTCAAGAAGAGATAAAATTCCTAACATGACTTAAGGAGTCTAAGCGATCAGGACTATTTCACAAATTATCTGATTGTAATTTACATTTTGACCATTACATTTGAGCATTACAATAAAAACTTCATAATTTTTCCACAGTGTCCTTTTTTTTTGTATGCTGTATCATATGCTAGTTCGAGATTTTTTATTCCGTTTTCACTTTCTTTTGAAGACAAAAAGCTATACTGTCATTTAAATACAAATGCATAATTCATTTTTTAAAATTTCCTTCATTATATCTGTTCTGAAATGCACTGTAACTATTCTTTACTTATTGACATATTACTACTTACAATTTTCTTTGTTTTCTCTTTATTGTTTCAAATTGCCTGCACTCTTACGTTTTTTGTGTGTGTTTTTTTTTTTCTTTTTTTTTAAACTGTATTTCAAAAGAGGTAAGGGAAAAAAACATGGAAGGAAATCCATCCGTAATGAAATCACTAGTGAGACATGGGAAGCTATTCAGGACATCTTAGGCTTCCCTATGATTTTTAAAACCATTCTGTAACATTTAACTTTTAAATTCTAAAATATAGTACGTTGATGTGCTACATTCTACAGATCTGAAGAACATCAGGTCTATCACACAGCTGGCTATAGCAGCTGATCTTACAGTCACTAAGACATGCGTTCAAAGCAGCATATAGAATAAAGACATCCTTGTATCTGGGGGACAGGGTCTAGAGTTTTAGAACATAGTAACACATCAGTTGAAAAATGTTTTCAAACTCATTTACTGCTTAAAACGAATATCTTTCAACTCATGTTCACAATAGGATACAGTGTTTTAGTTACCTCATAGCGCTTACCAATAGAGTTTAAAACATCTATACAGTTAATATTGCTGACTGAAATACTATACACTCAAAAGGATAATTTTAGCTGTTTTTATCTGTCAGATGCACTCTGGGAGGAAAAGAATTTCTGTTTATATGCAAGAGTGATTAGCTTGTACCATTAATAGGGTGGATTTCCTGGTACTTAATTGAAAGCAGGTGGATAATTAAAACAAATGTGTAGCTAATCAAGAGCCAAATATCAGGTGATTGTGAGTTTATACCTGATTCTGTTTAAGGTAGAAACTTATTTTTCAAGGCTATTTGTTGTAGAGACTAATATAAAAAATGTGAGAAGTGCTAATTCCTGAGGTGAGTATAATTAGAATGTCAGTGGCAGTGTCCTGAAAATGGCTGATAAAAAGCTCATGGTGTTTGTGTCTTTTAGTGGTGTCTTGTAATGTTGTTTTGTAAGAGTCTTTGTTGATGTTATATACGTTTTCATTCCTTTAAGGTAACTCTAAGGAAAATATGGGTTTTCTTTTTGTCTGTGCTTGTCATTGTGCATTGAATCTAGTTAATTTTGTTATGTTACAAAATATTTGTCAAAATCTATACAAAGTTGTTAAATGAATGCAATGTTTGTCTTCAAATAGCTTTCCTAAATATGCAAGCTAAATTCTTGCTATCCTCTAACAGCTACTCAGGAAAGCATGATAATAAAGAAACAGTAGCTGTTCACAGTAGTGTTTCAGTAATTACTAGCTTCAGAGTACTTTCCACACTGTAGTTAAAGCACTACTTTCATGTGCTTAGAAAGAGTTTTTGATATCTAGATCCTGATGGTAAGTAGTTGTTGCACATCAATTATTTTTCTATTTTCAAGGTCTCAAACTAAGGAAAAGAGAAACAATTTTTATTTCTACTCTAAATACAGAAAGCTAGAAATATGCAACAAGCATCATGTGCTTCCGTCACCTCTTCTTGTTTCTTTGACCTGTTTTTCTGATGCTTCTGGAGTAATTTTCTGATCCCTTATCTTGCATGTAATTTTGCTACTAGGACTGTATTACATTTATAGATATAACATCTTGTTAACTTTAGATTCTAAACTACTCTTTCTTGAACTAATTATTATTTCCCTTGTCTTATCAGAATAAGATCTTGATAAAAAACATAAACATGCAGTCTACTTAAAGCACTACCAGTAGAGCTTATTATCACTGGCTTTTCTTAGTTTTTAATTCTTTTCTTTTCCTCCACTACTTCAAATTCAGCATAAAGTTGTTAGTGATGGTGCAGTACTGTGTTATGAGTCCTGTTTGTTAGTAATTGAAGTGCTTTGTACTTGTACTGAATCATAAATACTAGTTTCAAGCACAGTTAGAACAAGAGATGTTTATCCATTTCCTTCTTGTGGCACAATGAAAAATGTTTTTCATTGGATAGTATCCTTTCACTCTCTACATTTTTTTTTTTTGTGTGTTATACATGATTGATAAAAACACTCTTTAGTACTTCATTTTGTAGAACCACCTCTATCCTTTGCAAAAGTTCTAGAAAAACATGGCTAACGAAGCAGAATCGTTTAGTTTGGAGAAGTACTTAGAAATAAAGAACTCCAATTATTCACATAACACTAAAACAACACTGCTAAGCAATGTCCTTAGGTACCACATCAACACATCTCTTAAGTAAATCTAGGCCTGGGGACTCTACCATCTCCCTAGGAAGCCTTCCCCCTCTTTTCCTTTCCATGATAAAATTCTGCAGTTAAGAAGTACATAAACACAGATGTTAAGATGAAGAAGTTAAGAAAACCACTCAAATCCACACTTATATTTGCTTCTATTCCAAGGATGTAAGAAAGCTGTTATTCATTACTGTGCCACTACTAAGCAGATTATACTGGTGAAAATAGAAGTTTTATTTTTTTAGATATAAACAGTTCTAAAGATAGTGTCAGCAAATTTTTGTGACTTGGTCATAAATTATTTAAGATGGTGGTAGAAACAGTGGCTTAAATACAGATAAGTTTTCATTTTATTTATTAAAACTACTTGTTTTTAGAAAGTAATTAAGACCTGATTTCTCAAAGACCTTGCACCTTGGTGTCAGAAGCAATGAAAACTCATGTGATTACTCAAGTGTTAGGATTTTTAAAGCTCTGTGAGTGTATCTCTCACTACTTTTTGCTGGAATATATGTTATATTTACATGTTAGCAGGCTTAAATATATGTATGAAATCAACACTGCAGTAATAGGTAACAAAGGAAAGCACTTAAACATTTGTAGCTTTTTTTTTTTAGTATGCATACATGGCAAGCAAGATTTTAGGCTGTACCTAACAGTAGCCAGATTCTAGCAATTCTTTGTACAGGGGTGGAATTTGAGTGCAAGGTCTTAATAATTAGCTTTTTACTGATTGATATTGGAAGGATAACTTAGACTGTATCTCATCAGTGTTAATTAATCTTGGCTGTACATGTGGCAGTCCTTTCTGAGTAAAGGTTTAGTTGAAATTAGCACATCATCCGTAAGGAAAACTTAAAGCAAAAGAATTCCATGAAACATTCTGAGAACCCAGTATTGTACTTCAATTCTGTGCCTATCTAAATCAGTGACTTAAGGAAATTGCTTTGTATTTCTCCATACTGACATAGGTTAAGAGGGTGGGAAAGGGAAGGGCAAATAAAGTAATTTATTAAATTGCTTAAGGGAGAGTGACCTTTCAGAGGAAAAGAAAACAACAACAACGTAATAAGATAATTCTAACAGATAAGGCAGATTTTAGAAGCCCTTAAGGAAGAAGATATGATAGCAATGTTTGATAGGAATGCTGCATAAAAAGCATGGGTGAATGCAATGGTTTTGCCTAGAGGACTTGTCAGCTGACTTGGAATGTCATGTTTTAGAAATATATAGGGGTCCTGGGGGACTAATGGGAGTTGGGGAATGGTGGCTTAAACCCTGCTTGATCTACAACTACACGGATAGCTACTAAAACCTGCTAATGATTCTTGAGTAAATGCAGCTCATTTCAGTGCTTGCCAGCACAGTACAGGAGACTGTAGGTGCCCAAAAGGGAACAACCTGAAATTATTGCAGTGTTTGTCAACAGGGATTCTGATGGTAATTCTGAGCTAAAAGTAGTAGATTATAGCATAAATTTCTGGAGAGGATCAGAGAGAAAGTCAGTCTACTGCTTAACTCTACAATTCATGGACAAGACACAAGAAAACAAAAGGGCCCCAGACATCTCCCATCAACCTGTGTTTTCTCTCTGCAGCAGAGAGGCTTTTAGTTTTCTATAGGATAGTAACCAGCCCTGAACTAAGTATAAATGACAGTTGGACAGTTTTGGCTTATACTACTATTTCATAATTCAAAAGTATCTGGAAAGAGTAAAAGATTTAAAAAGAAAAAAAACTTTCAACAGCTGGTGAACATTGTGACTACACTTGAGAGAAGTAACTTCTCCCCAATGCTTCCATACTAAACAAGTTGCCTGTTTTAGGAGATAAAAGTAGTGAAATAACAGGAATCTGAGAAAGCTGCAGATAAATTGCAGTAAAAGTCAAATAAAAATTATCAGGTGATTTTGACAGAATGTATTGAAATAAAAATTCCGGTGCTTTGAATTTCATTGTCAGCTGAAGAAAAGTATAAGATTGTTTTTATCTTTGATTCATATGTATTTACATATATAAATATATAAATTAATAGTAACATGTACTTTTATTGTACTTATCAGAGGAAAAAAAGAATCTTAAGAGAGGACAAAAACATTTGTTTTTCAATGGGAAAAGAAAGAGAATTGAACAGACCTCAATAGCACTGTAGAAATCATAATAGGAAAGATAATACCTCCTTGGGTTATTTTCTCAGCTTTAGCACAAAAGATCAGAGGAAGCATGAATGGATTTTAAAGAAAAATAGGTTCAGAAGAGACATATAGAAGCTTTTTTGTACGCAGTGTAATCAATGTTACTAATGGCCTTCCTGGCAGGGTGTTTTGAAGCTGTATTAGTCAAGAAGGTGATACTGTCCTACCTGTCAGAAGTGTATTAAAAAGGCTAAGGCATATTTTCTCATCTTCCGATATTACGGTATCTAGCTGAATGTAAGATATATTCTGGAGGCCAGATTCTTGTTCATACTTTCTTTGTATTTACTCTAATTTTGCACTACCCTCATTTCACCTGTCAAAGTTCCCGATCTATCAAAAGGTAATCAAAATCATACAATCTAGTTAAAGACAGAGTTTATCTTTAAATTTTATGAAAATTAGTTTTCTCAATACATTTTAAACTGCAGTTTTTCTAAATTACTGTGAGCGCATGCCTAGCATTCTGATAAACATTTTTGTATAGAAGAAAGGAACATAAAAATATTTTAAAACATTATCATCTAAAATGTTTTATATATCATATCTAATAATGCTGTAGATCATCTACGTATAAGGAAGTTTTTATTTTCTTTTAATCTTCATAAGGTTTTCTATAGTCATTGATTTCCAACTGTGGTCTTAAGTTGTGGAGACTTGAGCAGTTTCTTTTGTCATAGTCATTGTGAAAAGCAATCAGTTTTAGTCTGGGTTTGCTGAAAGAGAAAATACTGGTTATTGACTTTCATATCTTCTAAGTAGCTATGTGTCAAACATCTACTTGTTACGTTTCTGCCAATATGTGAAGTGCCACGGGGCAGGACTCTCTTATGAGTTGCTGACTGTAAATCATTTGCAATTAATTCTTGCAACATGTTTTTGATTGTATGTTGACTTCTATGAAGTTCTTAGGAAGCAAAGAAACATACATTAGTGACATTTCTTCTTCAATGCAAACCTTCCTATTAAGATATGATGTTCCAGTGCTAATTTATCTAGGAAAAGAGATAGGTAAGCAGGAAAAGTAGAAAACAAACTTTGTTTCACAGTTCAGTAGCCATTTCTAATGATAGGAATGAGAAAGGTATAGTAGTACTTCTATTGTAGAGAAGCTGGCAAATAATTAGTCATCTTTCCAAGTTGGATAAGGCACTGAGGCATTCAAGACTAGTTACAATATAGTGTAAAATTAATAATTTGTTGTGTCATTCCTTCTGTCTCTAATCTTAGCCCTGTTTTTGCAAATATGTTTATGGAACTCAGTTGCACCTTGGTATCCAAATGTGATCATGTGTTAGGCTCTGCTATTAGTTAATAAATAGGAAAAAACATCTCTAGTAGGTGATACACGTGCACTACTCTTCATTAACTATAAAGCTGAATGTGACTATGACTTGCATATCTGCCTTCATGTCTATTGTCAGAGGCTACATCTTAAATGTATTATGTTCTTTAAAAGTTGTTTCGCTTGGTGCTAAAGCTATGACTGAATAAACTACTGAAAGAGCAACAAGTTCTTTTCCAGAATTCAGTGGCCTAAATCATCACAAAGACTTCATATATTACAGGGTGTTCCTTTGCTGATCTATTCAATGTAGTTTGAGAAGCCAATAGCATCTACTTCTACAGAAGAGAAAAGCCTAATTAGCTTGATAGGTATATCAAATGGGGAAAGCTTGCTGGTTTCCATAAGTTTATCAGCTAATCTCTAAAAGTACAACATTGATATGACAGTATAGACAGTAGTAGGGAGTCATTCCTCAGACAACTTATGTATTTATTGATATGAACTATGAAGTTCTAAGTTGGGCTGCTGGGCCTGCTCATTATCATAGGGATCCAAAGAAGCTTTGTGTCAGTCTCAGTTCCCAGCTACTTCATTTAATGATTTCTTATTGCTTCTTTAATTTTTCCAGTGTCCCTTCAGATCTTCCTGGACTTAATTCTCAATCGTTCTTTCTTGTCAGGGTTGCTATTGCCATTTTCATCCGTTTTTTATTTATAAAACTATGTGTACTTCCTCAAATATGTCTCTTAACAGTTTTTTATTCATTCTGCTAGCAAAATATTTTATCTTTTCCTTCCTCAAACTTAGGAGAGCTATTGATATTTTGGTCATCTAGCATTTCACTTCCTTAACTTATCAGAGATCTTAATTTTCAGGCAGCCAGATGGGTTTTTGACTCCTTTGCATTAGCAAAATTGCCCTATTCTATCTATCCTGGTTTCTATTTCTATAGCTCTCTTCTCATCCACCTGTGTTTCCACAGCTTAAGTCACGTTCAACTTACTTCACACTGATTATTTGGTGAGCAGCCTGAACAAGCTGAGTTTTCTTTTCTTTTTCCCTCCTATTTTTTTTATTGAGAAGTCTGTGATTGTGTCAGTAAGCTTTCCAAAGCTCAGATAAAATGCAGTTTTACAGTTTTTATGGTATTGAACAAGTTTTACACAGAAGTTGGTTTCAACCAGTGCTTTGTGGAGTTTGTCCTATACAATATTCTGAGTATATATAAGTATAGGTTAGTCGTCTTTAGCCTCATGAAATCAGCAAGGAAGTATTCTTGCTGTTTCTATGTTATACTTAACTGAAAAAATCAAATGAATTTTTTGCTTACTATCATTAGCAAGCTCATTTTCCTTAGCTAGACATGTATTAACAAAAATCCTGCTCTGTCTTCTATTTTATTGCTTAATGAATTGTTTCATACATTGTTTTCCCAAAGTCATATTTGCATTCCTTACAGACTGCAATTTTCTGTTAAGCTTGATTTCTCTTTTCACCTTGATCTGTGTTCACACAGTTAACAAATGCATTACAGAATCTGCAGTTTTGGGGCATTTATACTTGAATAACTTTTGAATGACAGAGACTTATCACTGATATATTGATGATATGTGACATTAACCTTTCACTTCTGAAAGCAGGAATCCAATTTGTGTGTCTACCATCTTAATAAATAAGTATACATTTGTACGTAACTTGAGTTTTCTGTAGATATAGAACTAATGTTGTGATGGCTCTTTTGCATGATCTTTATGATACAATACATAATCATGGTGCATGCATTTTGTAAATGTATTTTTGTATAGGTATTTGTATGGGAAGATAATGAAAATTATTTTCTTTTCAAAACTATGTTCTTGTATAGGGAGAAGAGAGGCAGAAAGCAACCTGACCTAATGTATATTTTGAACTTTCTTACTTTAAAAAGTCCATTCTTTGTATGTTACACATCTCGCTTAATCTAGCTAAGGTAGAAAATATGTGGGAAGTTTCTTTATTGTTGCAGTTATTTCTTATATTTATATAAGAAATAATATATTATATATATATATATTTTAAAGATGTGCTTACTTTTCTCTACAGAGGTGATGCAGTACATTTGGCCATTATACAGACTATGAATCTACTTTTCCATTGTCCTCTGTATGGGAACTGCTGAATCACGGCCTGAACCTCTGATTGATCACCTGAGGTGAGCAATGAGTCAGCCCTGGGAGCACAGGTGAAGCCAATTCACCTGTGCTGCTGGAAGCTTGGCTCCACCTCTCCTAGACCCCATTTAAGAGCTGACTGCCAGTGGGGTAGGGTCTCTTTCTGGAGATCCCTCCTTTTGGACTTCTTCAGCAGCATGGGACAAGGGTAAGCCCTCTATCTGTTCTTTTTTGGTGTAATAACCCGCTTAGCCAAACTCTCTTGTATATTTCTTAATTATAACACCTGTATATTCACTGATTATATACCCTCTGAGTGATTACTCATTTCACCAAGGAAAAAACAGTTATGTACATTCAGTATGGCAAACAAAGTTCTTGCCATATCAGGCACAGATATCAACCAGACTACAAATGTAGTGCAGTAGTACCTACAAGTGTAGTGCAGTACAACTGAAGAGTACGAAATGTCAATGCATTAATGTATCAAATACTGTTGAGGGGATTTCAGCCATTGAAATGGTGAAATATATTATTTGCTCTGATTCTCAAATGTCCCCAGGGCACTCATCTCTTACAAGACTTATTTCAGTACAAAAATGAACTGTGAGAATCTTCATGCTGCAGTGATATTGCACCCAGCCTGTTTGCAGATCATTCTACTTGTTTATGTCTCTACAAGTCTCAGTTATCACAGTAGTGCCTGTTATATATAAAAAAAAAAAAAAACTTACCAGAATAGATATTCTGTAGTAGCTTAGCTGTTTAATTCTGAGTAATCAGAATATTTTTTTAATATATTTATCTCAGAAGTGTTTAGATTTATTTAAATAAAAACTACTTGGAAATGTCTCCTTTTTGTATACATATTGTTTACAGTTTTCAAAAAATAGCAATAGTGATAATGTTGCTGCTTTGTCAAGTATTTGATGTAATGAAGCTACTGAATGTGAGCATTTAAATCTAGTCCCCATAGAGCTAAGATTTATGAGGTCTGTTTGGAAATTAGTACCTTAAAAAAATATGGCTTGAGTTATTACATTTGGTAAGAAAATTTTTCTGATTTAATCAGACATGGAAATAGTTTGGGACTTTTCAAGATCACCTAGGAGATCTTGGAAAAAACTATGCATAGCATAATTGATTATTAAGATAGAGCTGAAACCACTACTGTCTGTATAGTGTGACAGATGGGGTTGGGCAGAGTGATTCCTTTCAATGTTTAGTTTATTGTTTCTAAAGTTACCTGTTCCCAGAGCTTACAGATTATAATAATTAAGGTACCTCTTCAGTTGAAGAATCATTCATCTTTGTGTAAAAGCAGAGATTTGCATGTATTCTAAATAGTCTCTCCCAACACATCTATTCTAGGGATACTATTTTATTTTCCTAAAATTTAAGTAGACAGAATTGAAATTAATTTCCAAGACCTTTGACCTTAAAGCAAGGGGGGGAGAGTTAAAAAGTCCTTATATCCTGTAAAGCACAATCCCTTAAAGCCTTGTGGTAACTTTAATCTTCATGGTGTTCGAATAAATTCAAAGAATAAAGGGATTCTTTGAGCTGGAATAATACAACTCTGTAACAAGGCAATTGACATTCCTGAATCTGAAAGGAGAACTTAAGGACCATTATTGAAGTATTTATAATAGAAAGTGAATAGACAATAAATGAAATAATTTTAAAATTATTTATATATATATAATATAAGGACAACAATTAAAGTTGTCCTTTTATGTTTTATCATACGGAAAAATAAGTATGATACTCCTGACATGGCCTTAACTGCTGGTTTCACTTTATTTAGTTAAGTCCTTGACAATCGATAACGTATGGACTTGAAAGCGCTTGAATACTAATTGGACATTCAATATCTGATGTACGCATGTAGATATCATAAACTAATCATAACTGATGATCTTCATCAGGTTAGAGAGACTATGCTGTAAAGCCCACTTACAGAGGGGATTAAAAAGTAGATGAATGAGTTAAAAGGTGATAAAGTGTTGCAGCTTGTCCAATGGGATATATTCTAAAGAAGTTCATCACAGAAATATGACTTAGTTACCTTAAAAACTGTTTAAAGTTGAAAGCATCCAAGAAAAATAATGGAATTCATTCAAACAATAGTAAATAAATATTTGAAATAATTATGATTTATTTATACAGGCCCCAACTTCAAGAAGCTTGATATCAAACATCCAAATCCTTGCTGATGTTTATGAAAATGTAGGTGATACTAATGTTAAATTATCAAGCAGCTCAGTAGCATTATTTATACGTTGTTAACTGGAGATTGTTCCATCTCCATTTGTATAGCAATTTCTTCACCCCTGGAACTTCTATTAAGTGTACATCCTATTTCCTTCCAGTGTTTTCTCAGACAGATGTGTTCTGACAGGAGCAGCTAGATATCTAATTCTGATTCTCAGGCACACAGCAACAAATATCTTTAATTGTCTTTTGATTTAAGAGAGGGTTTCGAGCTGTTGAAGAACACAAATATAGAATGGCTGCTCTGAAAGTACAGCTTCCTATTTTATAAAGTTGGCCCACAGCTTCAGAAGCAGATGTTGGTGGTATAGCGGTTGAGGTTGAACCTTCCCACCCATATTCCATTTCACTTTATTGCTGTGTGGCAGATGGCAGCAGAGGTACGGTCTGACAAATTTGCATCTGAGCAAATATGTGTGTCACTCAAACCTTTCACGTGTTAAAAGATGAACCCACTGACTTTCACTGACACTTGTTAAATGTTTATGGAGACCAAACAGTGGACGTTAGCACAGTGAGGCAGTGGTGATGTGTTTCAGTGGTGACATAAATTATGTGAAAGACAAGCCCTGTTTCTGGGCAGATATGCACAGCTCTGACATCAAGAAATGAAGAGTTTGTAGAACAGTTTATCTGTGCAAATCACCTAATGGTGATGACTGTGGTGAAATGTGTTTTGTAGCTGAGAATTTCTCTGTCAAATAGTTTTGTTGTGCTCAATTTATCTGCTACATTTTCCATGGAAATAAATGGGGGGCATTCAGAGCAACCTATTATTTAGTTATTTAACATTAGTTAAAAGCAAAATATCTCTAAAAATGGAAAAAATCTGGATGTTCCATTCAACTTCAGTCAACAGGAAAGCTGCAATAGTGCCTTAAAATGCAAAGTATTTATCACCAATAGTGTTGTGATTCCAGGGGTACTACTGTCATATCCTATGGGTTATTTTGGTTCAACATTGTCACTGTGTGCGTATACCTTTTTAAGTAGTCATCTCAGATCCAGAATAATAGAAGTTCTTTTTAATGATCTAGAGCCAAAAACAAAGAAGAGTTAATGGTTAAATTCAAAATTTGGCTGAGTTGCTGACTGCTTCCTTCAACAATTTTGAGAATACGGAAATACCAAAACACATCAGGAGACCACTATCACTTCTTCAATTTCCAATATAATTTTTAAAAAGTGTTGCATGAAGTCTTGAAAGGGATGAAGTGAAGTCTTCCTGTTCTTATTGAATTTTGGTAACTGGAAGTCTAAATAATAAGTGTAATTCAGTTCAGATTTTATAGAGATGGATTGCACATTCCACATATGCAGTTAAAGAATGGGGTACAAAGAGTACTCATCCTCCAACATCATATTTTTTAACGACTTTGGCTTCAGCATTTTTTATTTATATATTTTTTACAATAATATTGTTACTGAGCTCAGTGGGTCCAGATTTATCTTAATGTTGTCTGGTACAGCAACCAGCTTTGCCAGGTGTGAATAAGTAGACAGGAAGTGCCCAGGTGTTAGTAGGTTGGATCTTTAGTGAGCTTCCGTCTTCATGTTTCTGAACTCAGAACGATTATAATTAAATTGACAAGACTTATATAAATGTCCAGAAGTAATTTAAACATTGTTTTGATTTGATGCATCTTACAAATCCCACCAACATGAAAATCTGTTGTGCACTGAATTCAGTAGCCATATATATTTTGATGTAGTTAAGATGTTCAGGTGTGTGATATCATTATGTCACATTATTCTCTGTTCATTTCAGTTCATTTCATTATGCCAACACATGAATCCCATCTCAGCTGTCTGGAAAATCCATAATTACCATAAAAGCTGGCAGTTGCCACTCTTAGAACAGGCAGCTGACAGTTTTTCTTGGTGATGAGCATAGTTAATAGATGATAAAAGACAATCTCATGGCATTGATATTAAGTAATTTACTACAGAAATCACTAGTGGAGCGAGTACTTTCTTGATTTTTCTAGCATCTTTAAACAGCTAGCACAAATAAGAAAAGCATGCATATATATCACACATCACTGGAGCCACTAACAATTTGGGTCAATGTTTGTTTTCTTTGCAGAGCTGAATCTATTGATCAAAAACTATATATATATAGGCACATGTTCTGGAAAGGAATGGGGGCACTGAGACTTCCTTAGTGGAGCTGTTTTGTTGAGAAGCTTCCCTGCAAGTAATCAATAGAGCTTTCATTGAATTTTTTTCAAGGCTACACGCCTACTGTAAGTCATCCCTGAGCCCAGATTCTTCAGGAAGTGAAGTACACTGGGACTTCACAGTTTTCTTCTGTGTTTTTTTGATCCTGAGTAAAGAAAAATCTTCCCTTTTCAGCATGATTCTCTTCTCATCCCTTTTCTCTTACTAGGAAGGTGTTTTAGCATAAAGACTAAATCAGAGTCTTTCATTGTGTAAGGAGTATTCCTGCACCAGGACTGCAAATTACTTAAGCTGAATGCAGCCAATACATTTCAGACACCTAGCTGTATTTGGATCATTAAGTTAGGGATGTGCATTTTAATATTAGAACTTTAAAGTAATCTTGAACAAATTTTGTATTCTAAACTCTTTTATCTTACATTTCTGAAGTCAGAAGATGCAATTTTTCCAGATAGTGTCTTTCATATCTTAAAATACATTGCAAGACTGGGAGTTTTACATTGTTGTAATCTACCAACTAGCTATGAATATAATGAACTCATTTGAAAAGCCACTAGCTGCTTAAGAAATATAAAATTGAGAAGCGAGTTGAGGGCACTCCAATCTGTGTTTGAGCTAATCATCAGCAGCTAAAGCTTTGGTAAAGTTGTCTGATTCTTGAAGATTGTTGGAAAGTGAATATGTGATTTGGAGCTAAATGGGAAGAGGTATGTACAGTTTTTCCTTCCTTTGTTTTTTTTCTTCTTGAAAGAACAGAAGATAGATGATTTCTTAAGAAATTTTCCAGAGAATGGTATAAAATAAATTAAGATCTTATTTTGGCACGATATTGATTTTTTTTTTTTTTTATTCCTCCCCCCCTCCATGTTTTTATCTTTAAAGCAGAAAATTAGTGTGTGGGGTTTTTTTTTGTTTTTGTTTTTGTTTTTTTTTTGCTGTTGTTTGGCTTTTTTAACCTTTAAAACCAAAGTATTTTCTGCCATCACCTTATCCGTTAGATTTCAGGGTTGTGTTGTCTGTGAAACTTCAAACAATGTGAAATTCCATATTGAAGATATGAATAGAATATTAGAGAGTTCTGTCATTCTAAGTTTAATCAAGATGTCTCTTTCCTCTTAAATGAAGATACTGTTATCTATGTCAGGCATACATTTATTCCAAAAAGGTACTATTTCTCTTTCTAATTCATGAGAATTTTCTAAATTTATGAAAACCAAATGGGAGAAGTTGCTTAATTGTAGACATTGTGATATTCTCTGAATTATACTGGAATCGAAGAGCTTATCTAACACAAAAATTTTGATTGAGGTGGGATTTGATATATATATATATATATATATATATATATATATAAAATTTAATTTTTGAAAAACAAAAAAAGTATGGTACTGTTCTTATAATTACAATTATTGTCATATCAGAAAAAGTTGTAATGTTTTCTACATCACCAAAGTTACACTGATATTTTCTCTGCTGAACATTATTCAGCTTGTTTGTTTTTATTATTGCTTTTAAATCTCTAATAAATATTATTTTGTGTAATTTTGCTGTGAAGAAGATAAAGTGGAGTCGTGAGTCGCTTACAAACACCCCCACAAGGAGAAACTATTTGTGGTCCCAAAAAGAACTATTTCTTTTCTGTGTGCCAATACAGCAGTGGTGAGATACTTTTAAGTGGCAGTTTATCTGCAAAACCTGTTTTCAGTACATCTGAAGGCATTTTTTGAAGGCATATTATTCCCACTCCAAAGAGAGATTATGAAATATCCACTGCTTCTCATCTCATTATGCTTATCATAATCTACTTCTGAAAAATGGTCGTAAATGAAACATCTGGCTCACAATATATTTTCTATACCATATGAAGGAAAAGATGAAAAGGGAAATGGGGGGGAAAAAAAAACAAGAAAATTCTTTCTACTCTACTATCTAGTAGTATTCATTATAGAAAAGACTTTTGCTGTAAGAATTATAATTTGCTTAGCAGTTCTAGTATGACCCAAATAACCCCATTCATTTCACAGAAACAGTTTTAGAGGTTATGTTGCATTATTCATTAATGTTGTGGATAACAACTTCAGTCTCAGGGCTGTTGAGCCAGCACTTTCATGAGCACTAAATTCCCTGGGGGAGGGAAGAAGAAAAATTATCCCAACCCTGAGTTTTGAAAAATAGTCTTTGCTACAGGAAGAATTTGTTAGGGAGTTGTGTCTAATGAGAAGAAACTTTCTGGGAGGATAATCATCCTCTGGAACATCTTTGGAAACCTGACGCTCTCTAGAAGAGAGATGTACTACTGTAGGCATATTTTTCTTATCCTCCCAGCACTTGCTCAGTGCTTGGGAACTCCTGAAAAAGAGAACTGGGACTGTAAAGACACTATTTAATCTATCTCTGTCTGTTTCTACCTTCAGTGTCATTGGGAAGAGAAGAAATGGTGTCCTCCCTACAGAGGATATTGTGAATGTGAGCCAGAATACAACATTTGAAATGAATATTAGCGAGTGATAGTAAGAAACCAATCTGTCTTTCCCATAGCAAAAGACAGCAAAAAACCCCCCTAAACTCCTCTATTGACCTGATTTCAGCAGTTCATACTAATTACAGTTTTGGCATTGTTTTGATAGGGACAATGAGGGGTTGACTGAGGAGGGGAGGGAATGTAATTTAATGGAGTATATATTATTCTCTTATTCTCTCAGGCTTGCAAAAATTGAGCTTGTAAAAGCCAGGAACACTGTTTTTTGGTTTTGTTTTTTTTTCTCTGCTAATAACAGCTTTTTACTACATTTGGGGTGACTTGGCCATGATATTCTCAAAAATCACCTGTACTGCAGACCTTTCAAAACTCTTGGTTATCTTGAGATAAACATAACAGGTTGTCTAATGGCTTCTATGAAGGGGAGAAAATGGAATTTCAGTTTTCAAGACTAGGGATTCACATTTTTTTTTTTTTTTCATTTGTCACTGTTTCCTACAAGTAATAAGATTCTGATTTCTTCTTCAGCAATATAAATAATAATTATTACTTTTTGTTGCATTCGAACAGAAAGGCAGGATAGGAAATAGAATCGGGGTTTTATTTATTTATTTATTTAGAGCAACAATGAAACACAAATATATATGTGCCACCTTCTACTTTCCTCCAAGCATGAATTTTTCAAGGACTTCCCAGGCTTTTATTAGACATTTAAACTATAAGAAATGTTGGAACTTTGTTTGGCTCGCTTCAGTACCTTTAAGTATTTGCAGGTTGCAAATACAAGACCTTTCTGATCTTGATTTCACAACTGTTTTGTACCATCCATAACCTTACTATTTTATAGATTGGAATGGACCTTAGGACATCATCAGGTTCAGCATCCTGGTCAAAGCGAAGCTGACATTAAACTTACTAACTGGTGTAATACTGGAGATTGGATATTATGAAACACTAAATGATATATCACTTGAAAAAACTACTGTTAAAATGGGCCCTACTGCTACTTGGTAACAGAGATAACTACAGCTCACGCATCCAACACGTCTGGGACATGAAGAAAGGCCTGTAAACAATACTTTCTCAATACAGAAATAAAATAACAAGAAAAAGGTTTATTAGCAATGCAAGTTCCAGTGAAATCAAGTAGTTAACAATTTAAATGAGCAGCTTCCACTTTCTTCGGAACTAATCAATATGTTGATTGTGGTTTAAAAAAAAAAAAGTTGAATGTTGTTCATTCATCAGGTTGCAGACTTTTTTTCTCTCCACAGTTTATTTAGAAGACTCACACAAGTGAAATGAAAAGCATTTGTGCATGTGGTTGTTTGTCTTTCCCATGCTGGAGGGTGTTTCTTATTACTTATATAGTAAAACTTCATTTTGAAATGTCATTATAATATTTCTTAAGACGATTCTACTCCAGTGGTCCTTACAAACATCTTAATGTAATGTTTATCTACTACAGTTACCTTTTTTGTTCTTTGGGTAACGCCATCCTTGCGTTTTTTTTCACTGAGTACTGTTCTGAAAGTAATGCTTTCTGTTTTATTATATTGCTCAACTATGTCAGACTTGGATATTAGCTGTATGACAGTAGAAGTTGAGCCTTCCTAATGATATTCTATTACATTTTGTTGCCACGTAACGGATGGCAACAAAGAGGCAGTCTGACAGAATGGCATCAGACATGGAAGTGTGTTATGAAGCAAAGGCTTATCACTGAATTTCCCCTTGTTGGAAAAAATGGTGCCCATTTACATTAATTGATACTTGCTGTGTGTTTATGAAGAACAGACAGTGAATATGAGCACAATGAGATGGTGGGTGGTGCATTTTAGCAGTGGCAACAGCAGATCACTTTTACTGATGCAGATTTTTATGAGCGCAGCATGCAAGCTAGTTGTTTATAGCTAGTGAAAATGCATAGCTAATGGTAGTGACCACATTGAAAGAGAGAGTTTTTAATTGAGAACTTGCTTTATAAAATAGTGTTATTTTTCCTCTTTGTGTTTGTTGCATTTTCCATGGAAATAAATGGGATGCATTAGTTTTGGAGCAATGCACATACATGAGATGCTGCGTAGGAATTTTAGGTTTATCTAGTTTAGAGATTCGGGGAAGCATTTTGCTCAATTCACATCTTTTTTGTTTTGTTTATTTGTTTTACTGGCAGTAAATCTGCACGATGTACTCTATTTCTGTCCATCTTGAATGCTTCTGTGCACTAACATACTAAAGGCATTTGTTTGCAAGGTGGTAAGAATAGGAGCACAATGCCATTTTGATGGATGAGCTCCCTTTTTTAAAAAAATTGATTTACTAATCAGAAATACTCATTCAAGTTTACATCCTGTATATTTGCTCTAGTCTCACTAGAAATTTCCATTTACTTCTCAGGTTAAACAAAACCAATTTTTCTTTGTATCTACCAGCATGGTGACAGTTAAGTAGCCATCAACTAATCTGTATTTTTACAAAATTGATTTTTACTTTAAACAAGCATCATATTTTGTTGACACAAATAAATGATTTCAGTATAATGCTGTATATCTAGCATGGACTCTAGGGAGCAGGTAGAAACCGCTGCAGAAATGACACACATGATTCTGCATCAAACTAAGTAGTTTCCCCTTAATCCTAGCACCAGCAGCTGTTAGGCACTGTGGCTTACTGCATATGGCCTACATAATGAGACAGATTCAGGCAGTTATAGTTCCTCTGCAGAATGCTGAATAAGGCCCTTCTCTCCAAGGACACTAAGACTTACTGCTGTTGAAACAATGTTCCTCATGCAAATGAATACATTTTGTATTCAGCTTTTATGAAAAGGAAAAAAAGTGCAGTGTCTTTTATTATCACAGAGGGAAAAAATAATGAAGAGAGATTGTACAGGAAATGCAGGAAACCATAAACTTGGTCTGGAAATCCTTGCTTTCTGTTAAAACTGGCTAAAAAGGAGACAAATTAATCCTTTACGATGATAGAGTTCTTAGTGAGCCTTAAATTGGAGATGGCTATTCCTAGTTGCTAATACAATGTCCTGGGAAACATTGATGAGGCAAAAGAACCAAACTGTCTGCAGGAAGATGGTACAGCTAAATGGCTGTTGGTATTATGAGCAGAAGTAACCTGCTCCCATTTCACTGCTTAGCAGACTGCAGGGTTAAGGGCGTTTCTTTCACACAGCTTGACAATGTGAGGACAATTTCCATATTTGAACAACAAAGTCGTCTTAAAAATATAGCAGAAAAGCTCAATTAAAACATTTCAATAAAAGTAATTTCAAAACACAATTTATAACTGGGAATGGAAAAACAAACAAAAAGCAGATCACTGATTGCAACAAGGTGATGAATGTTTCCTACTGTAATACATGCTGTTGTTGGAATTAATTACAAGAATGTGAAATGAAGGACTCTTTTGACAGTTTTTGGGTTTTGCATATTAAAGCAGATGAGTCTAAATGGAAAAAAAGGAAAATAGTACTGTTGATTTCTGAGCTGGGCTAAGATTAGCTGTGACAATGTAACTGAAATTGCCTGTGCCTGTAGGGACAAATCCTGTCCATCCCATGTGACCAAAGTAAACAAGTTGTTCAAAAAATTTCAAGGATTAATTGAAAATATTTCTACAGGCCATCAATAACCTGCAAAGCCAGACTAAATACAACTGGTGTTCTAGATCTGTGGAATTTCTTGCAACTACTGCGGCTTGTACTTTGCATTCAAGATCATTCCTTTCTCTTGCTTTTACATACATACAAGACTCTCAGATGACTATTCTAAATCTATGAGGTCAGGTCACAGACTTGCTCATGAAGTGCCAATGTTTAGAGCTTCACTGTTTTTAAAGATCCGCTGATCTATGTTTACTGAAGTTCATAGCATAACAGAATATATCTATGACTGGTTACAGGAAATTTAAAAATGTAGCATTTTTGATTATACATTTCACACTGAAATGGCACTTTCTTAAGAATAAAAATTGACATGCAAAGAATGTCTCTTGGTCTACATGAAGTCTTAAGAATAACCAAAATTTTTCTATTAAAAAATTTAACAAACATATCTGAGCTAAATATTAATACTATCAAATTCAGTTCTGCAGTATGAATGAGCAAGCAGGAATTTACATTTATCTCTGCAGTTTATGGAACATATTGTGAGATGCATTTCTCAATACCAATATTTACACTGCTGTATGATGTGGAACAGCATGAGAAGAGCTGCTAAGGATAAGATAACAAAAAAAAATGCATATTTTATCTTAACTTTTTGATTTCTAATTTGTGGTTCAAATCTCATCTGTGTTGAACAATTGATAATGAATACTAAACTCCACTATGATGACAAGATTCTTCCCATGTGTCAAGAATGTCTGATCTGATTTAAATGTCAGGATCTGCTAGTTCCGGTCTAATAAAAAGAAGTGGTTAGATGACACTGCCCTTTCTACAGACTTTTTAATCAGTCTCAGGCATTTAAGAACTTCAGTATGAGAGCAGTGTTTGACATACATGATACTATGTCCAAATTTAAAATTACATCTTTTCTTACCACTTCCTTTGTTTTTACTTAGGATATGCTGAGACCTGTTAGTTTTGCAGGCAGCTCAGTATTACCATAGGTGTAGATAAGGAATACTTATTGAAACTGGTGCTTCAGTATGTCCATACCACACTGGTATTGCATGATTCCCGTAGAGAATTTTCAATTTCTGGCTAAACTTCCAGATTTGGGGATTTAGTTCTTAATTCCTTATTTTCCTTGAAAGGGAAAGACACAGACTCAGCCTCCTTAATTACTTTTCCATCCTCATTTTCTAATACTAGCAGATATTTTGGGGCAGTTATTTCATGTGTTTGCTTTTCTTTTCTTTTCTGGATAATATTATGTACTTTTCTGGGTGCTGACTTTTGGGTACCAAATTTAACTGTGTCTAATTTAGTATACTATTTGTCTTCTGTCAAGGTGTGGGTTAATAAACTAGTAATCAATTTTGATTTTTTTCTCACTATTTTCCTCTTCTACACAAAAACATTTGGCTCTAGTGAAAATATGTTTTTCTAGAGTACTGTTTTACTTAGGATACTGTGTTCTAGATAGAAAACTGGACCCTATTCTGGGACCTGAAAGCAATATTATTATTGAGTTGAGTACACAGAACTAGACATTTTAGGTGCTTATGTTTGTCGAAGCTAAAGCATCTCCTTCTCTCTGACTTTAGCAACAATCCCACAGAGACAATGAACGTTGCACAGTTTGGACTAATCTAATTTGAATGCTTTCAACTGTAAGCAATTTTAAGAAATACTTAGAGTATTCTTAAAACCAACTGGACTTCTTATCCCATACAGTGCTCTGAGTAAAATCTGAGAGATTCTGCAACCATGACATTTGTTATGATTATAGCAAGAACAGGTTTATTTGTCTGGTAGGTTTTCCATACCTTCCTATCAAGAGGAGAACATTTTCTGTTCTTATTACAGTCTTTGTCATATTAGACAGTAAAATGTTAATATCATATACTGTCAATGAGAGAGACTATCATTTTCTATAGCTTTGACCTTTTCGTTGTTCTGTAATTCAGTTTGATCTAGAAGGTGATAATTAATAAGAATTACAATTACTGTGAGAGGTTTGAAGTGTAATTGCCAAATGTACTAGAAATTTTATCAGATATTTTTTGCACAAGTTTTCTCCTTCACTTGTTTGTTGTTATTTTTTTTGTTATTAATAGTAATTAAATTAGTAAGTAATGGCAAAAATAGACAGACTTAATACAAAAATCTTACGTATGAACATGTTAAATTTGGGGGAAGACATCCAAGTATATTATATCTTAAATTCATCATAGAAAACACTGTCTAGACTGCAGCAAAATAAATAAAGAAAACCCACAAAAACTTGTGAGCCATCATTTATAAGTAACCAAAAAAGGGAGAAAAACAATTAAATAGTGTGCTCTTCTGCCCAAACAGTTTTTCTTAAGAGTGAGCTTTCTATAAAACAAGGCTGAGCTTTGGATTCAGATCATTAGCTATGATTCCCATTATATTGTAGGTACCACAGGGAAAGAGATATATACTTGTCTTTTTAAAGCAGCTTTGCTTTAGTGATTTTTACATTTGGGAACCGACTTTCATATCAGTTAAGAATTTTGTTTTCATCTCATAAGAAATAGTACTAGTTTTGGCTGAGATAAATTTCTTCATAGCAGCTGGTGTGATTCTATATTTTGAGTGTGTGACTAAAACAGTTTCAATAACATGAATGTTTTAGCTGAGGCTGGACTGTACTTGCACAGTCTCAAGGCCTTTCACACTGCACCCTGCGTGTATGCTGAGGGTGTACAAGGATGTAGGGAAGAGGCACAGACAGGATAACTGATACAAAGTGACAAAAGGGATATTCCTATGACATAGTGTTCAGCAATACATAAGCTCAGGGAGAGGAGAGAGATTTGGAAATAGGGCGTCTGTCTTTCAAAGTAACAAACATGTATGATAGAGCTCTACTTTCCTGGAAATGGCTGAACATCTGCTTCCTGATGAGAAGCAGTGAATAAATTCCTTATTTTGCTTTGCTTTCATGTACAGGTTTTTGCTTTACCTGTAAAATTTTCTTCATCTCAGCCCACACAGTTTCACACTTATGCCTTTCTGATTCTTTTTCCCATCCCACTCAGTGGGAATGAACTATGTGGGACTTGGTTGCCTGTGGGGGTTAACAGATGACAAGATTCCATGTATATACATACACTAGATGTAGACGTCAAATTTTACCTGATTTTATGTTTATAGATTAAATACCACTCCACTTCCTACTGTGGAGCCGATTCTTACAAGAATGGGACGTAAAAGAAAACTGGAGTCCTATAAAAGTAGATTGCTTCTAATCTTTACTTATTTGAAGAAATGTCAGGTTTCAAGCATTGCTATGTAAAATATTCTTACTGTAAAAATCTATTATCAGGCCTTTTTGAAGTAAAGCGTTACCTTGCAGATGTCTCTCTTTCTTTAACTAAGTATAAATAAATTGGATTGTTATTTGGCTGCTTTAATACAGCTGTTTTAATACAGCTCCATAATGCAAAATTCATTTAGTTTGGAAAATATGTATTACTGTTGGAAAAGAAAATTTCACTTTCATATGTCAATTTTAGGCTTTGTATTGTTTATATTTTGCATTATTTTTAATAATTCACTCCTCGCTGGCTTATAACTCAGTAATTATTTCCTGGGTTGTTATATTTGATAATAAAATCTTACCATCTGCATATTTGTGAAATGAATTGCATATGTTGCATGTGTTTTAAATATTCAGTGAGAACAACTATATGCATCACTTTATTACCATGTTGAGCTTTTCCCCCTTGTGCTCATCCAAATCATGTTTGCTCTGAGAGTAATACCTCTTTATTTCCATGGAAACTAAAACAGATACAGAGAGCATGATAACCCTATTTCATAGAGCAGATCCTAATCCCAAATCAATGCCTTTATAACATTATCTAATTAATTTGAACTCATAATGTAGATTTGAAAAATTGATTGCTGAAAAAGTAATCAATCTATGAAACTGTTTGATTTACTGGTGCATTTTAGTTTTTTAGGTGTAAACTGTGGGCTGGTTTTGTTTTAACAAACACAAACAATAACAAAAATAGGAACAGCTGCAAAAATCAAATTTATTAGAACAATGGCAACAGCAAGTGCTATGGTGATAAGAAAGAAAGTGATACATTGGAGCAATAAATTCCCTTACTGCCTTCTTGTAGTGTCAAATGTCTATGTGATCCTAGATACCCCCTTGCTACTGAATAGTAAAAATGCACTTTACACGTAATCACATCCTTGGGCTTAAGGATGTGCTCTATTTTTCTTGACAATGTTCTGATAAAAAGTCATTGATGATATTGCACATGAGTATGCAGAGTGAACGCTTATGACAATGCAGCTGTTATTGAAAAAAAAGTGCTGTCAAGAAGTGAGATTGGGGTATGCTGGCAAATCATAAGCTGCTCCATTTCTGTTTGTAATACAGCAAGGCTGACAGGGTCCAAAATTAATTGCCAAATTAAGCTGTTTAGTAGTCAGTAGTATGCATGTACTGAATTACTGCTTTAATTCCAATTCCTGGTGGACAGATTACCCATATCATAGTTCTTACGCCTGCTAGGGTAAGAACTTCATTTCTGCCAAAGCAGTGAAGATTTTCCCCAAACCATATTTAAAGTATGTAGCTTATACAGATTAGGGAATATTGAAAGATAATATACAAAAACATTTTGGCTTGGTATAAATGAAAATACTGTGGAGAGACATGGTTTCTTTCTATAGTGCTCAAGAATACATTGGATATGATTTTTTTTTCCACTTCAATTTCCCCCTTCCTCCCATGAAATCAAAGCAGACTCTCCTTTCTGTACAAACTAGGTAGAAAATAAAATCTAGAAGTTCAGAATGATATTGTTACAAGCTATACATGTTGTTGTTAGACAGAGGGGAAAAAAAAACATCTCGTCTTCTATTACTTTCCTAGTGCAAGTTTAGCTTTCAGTTTTGCTTGAAGTTGTTTCAAAAATGCAGTTGTTACAGTAACTAAAATCACAGAATCATAGAATTGCTTGGGTTGGAAAAGACCTTAAAGATCATCACATCCAACCGCAGCATAACCGTACTACCCTAACCCTATCATGTCCCTGGGCACAACATCTGAGTGGTTATAAAACACATTCAGGGATGGTGACTCAACCACCTCTCAGGGGAGCCTATTCCAGTGCTTAGCTACCCTTTCTTTAAAGACGTTTTTCCTGATATCCAACATAAATCTCCCTGGTACAACTTGAGGCCATTTCCCCTCATCCTGTCATCTGTCACCAATGAGAAGAGACCAGCTTTGATTTTGCTGTAAGCACCTTTCAGATATTGGAAGAGAGCAATAACGTCTCCTCTCAGCCTCCTTTTCCCCAGACTAAACAGTCCCAGTTCCTTCAGTTGCTCCTCGTAGGGCATATTCTTCAAGCCCTTTACAAGCCTTGTTGCCTTTCTTTGGAATAAAATTGGAGAGAGAATAAAGGGAATATAAATATTAAATGGGATAGGGAAAGACAGAGAGCCTCTTGCTATTGAACCACAGATAAAAAAAAAAAAAAATTACTGCTGCTATACTACAAAACAAAATAATTTGGTGGAAAATCATTTTTGGTGGAAATAAAAGCTATCCATGCAATATTTTAATGCATGCCATTACCCTCAGGGTGGAGCCTGGCAAAAGAGTCAAGTTGTTTTAAATGTCACCTTTGAAACCATTTGTTTTTAATGCTTAGTTTATGCTTTACTGAGATATGTTCCAAGAATACATAAAGGCATACTGTTAAGTCCTAAATGATGATTTTTTTCTTTTTGGTAACATGTAGAAGCCCATATTACTAAAGGGAGAATTGCAGGAAATGCTACTTAAACTTCCAAAAATGGAATGAAAATGATGCAAATTTGAAGTAATGGATGCCATATCATTGTCTAAAAACTGTAAGATTCTCTACATATTAGAGTTCCTTGGAGTCTCAAACTCTCTACTGAATGATAGCAAATTCCATTAATCACTGCATCAAAAGGTGTTTTGAAGTGTATGATCAGCTTTTTTGCAATTTTTTTTGTTTTGTGATTATTTTACGGGCTTCAGATACAAATAAAATAACATGAAAGCATAGCATTTGTGAAAGTATGTTTTTTTGAAAAATATCTGTATTCCAAACTTATGTACAGCATCAATATGTGTTCAAAAATGAAGAAAAAAAAACACCTGAGTGTTTACTTAATCACCTTTTGAATGAGAAGCACTGCGTCCTGTTTTGGCTAGAATTTATGGAACTACTTGCTTCTGAAGATGGTGGTTTCTCCTGTTCAGGAATTGTTGATCTGACAAATCAAATAATGATTATATATCCCAGGACTGCAAAAGGGCTTGTGAAGGACTTTGGCACGGTCTCTATGCACATTTTAGTGTGAGTGAAAAAATAAGTCTCAGACTGCCAAAGTTTTGTGAAGTAATTCTTTGATTAAAACAGGTTGATTTTCCCACTCTACCACAGTGTAATTGATATTTGTTTTTCCATCCACTCGGTAGGCAACATTAGATGTTATCAAAAACAAATAACGCTAAAGCCTGATGGAAACAGAACAGAAAATGTCTAAGGTAGCTCCTCAGTAAAGTTTCTCTGCATCAGTGATTACAATAAAATTTATCTTTTTTCTAGCTCAAAAGTTACATGTTATTGACTGATTCCAAGCCTGAGCTTTGAAAGAAAAGGCTATTGAGTAATTTGGCACAACAAAAATATATTCCTAATGAAACTTGAAACGGGCCCTCTTACTGATGCTGTTCCTGTACCTGAAAAGTAGCTCTATCTCACTGCTTATTTTATAGGTAACGTAAATCAATATAATCCCTGACTAATATATCCTAAAGGAAGTCTAGAGTAAATGGATTCTCAAAATGAGATTGCAAAGTTGATCTTAATCATACCTTGATGAAGTTATTATTGTGTTGTGGTCTTTTAATGTACAACATGCATGAATGTAGAATGCAAGTGACTCTTCACCATGAGAAAAAAACAATAAGGTTCTTATATTTGTCCTAATGTTATCCTTTAATCTTTTATCTTTTTTAGTATTAAGTTTTAAATGATTTTTTTTTTCATAAATTTGTATAATTTCAAACAGTTCTAAGATTAGTAACTGGTTCTGGAATAGCTTTCTAATGGTATGCTGAAATTGAGGTAATGGTTGCTGAAATTGAACTAAATGAAGAAAAGGATTAGACGATGTGGTTGCCTTCAATAAAAAGGGCCTAGACTTGATAACCCAATAGATGATTTCTAGCCCTGTCTGCTGGAGAAAAGGAATGATACTGATCACTCAGATCAGTAAAGCAACCTTATCTTAGCAAAAAACTAAGATATTATATTCAAATTCATAGCAGATATGGTAAATACAGTAAGACTGATAGAGAGAAGAGATTTGGTTTAGAGAGTTTTCTCATATTAAAATGATTCCATATTTCCCATATTGTCTGAATGCTTTGCTGATCCATTCTTTTCCTACCTAAAATGGGAAAGAAACAGCCACACAAGTCAAACAGATTATTCTTAGAAAAATCTTGATTTGAATTTGAACAGAATCACAGAACCACAGAATCACAAAATCACAGAATGTCCAGGGTTGGAAGGGACCTCAAGGATCATGAATCTCCAACCCCCTGCCACATTAATTCTGAACGTTAATTCTGAATTCATAAAGAAACTTACGATAGATCAGTCTTCTTATATTCAGGTCTTTCAACTCAATGGTACGTACACAAATTTCTTTGCCAGCAAACTGCTTGTATGCTGTAATGGACAGATACTGCCTCAGTAGACTGGACTACCAGAGGTCCCATATAAAACTGTGGCTCAGCTTTTCTGTGCAAAATCATTTCTGTTTCTATCAGATATTCGAGATTTTTAGATTAGAATCTTCCATGGTAAGACAAATGACTGAAAAAGTGTTAGGATAATAAAATTATTCTACCTAGGAAAAGCATAAATTGCTTTAGTGTGAGTGGCAAATTATTGATGAAAGTGAAATCTTTTTTGTCTATCATCTGATGAAAAGTCAAAGATTTTCTTCAAAAATCAACTATTTCTTCAAAAATCAACTATTAAGTCTTGTAATAGAATCCTTGAAACTTTTTGCTAAACATGTGCCAGAGATCAATCTGCCAAACTAGTGTGCTGAGAGAACAAATGCAAAGTGAACAGCATATCAAGAAAACAAAGGTTATGGTATCTACAATGAGTATTTCTCAATTTGTTTTCAGCTTCTTGAGAAGTCTCAAACAGGCCTTTTAAATATATCTGGTTTACGTGGTGATTATAAATCAGAGACCCAGAAAGTCAAGCATCATAGAGCTAGATTCTTTCCAAGCTGGCAGTTTGAAGGTTTTTTTAAGCTTTAAGAATTACGTTTTGCATACTTAACCATGTATGTATTGCAATACAATTCCTTTGGAGATGCTGTCTCTGCTTTGTACTAGGACTGTGTTATGTTTCTTTATCAGATCATCAGTGCTCTTCAAGTGGGCCTTCTAGATATTTTTTATGTAACAAGAGGGGAGAAAAAAAGCTCTACCTCGTCAGATCGGTGATCCATATAGCTCAGCATTCAGGTTTTGCCTTTAGCAAAAGGAAAAAGGAGCCTTATCAGGTTCTGTTAACCTCTGTCTTCCTGAAATCTCTGCATCCATATAGCTGTATAAGGAATGTTGGAAGGTACATCTTTATCTAGATCTGTGGCCTGAATTTTAATCCTCAATATCTAAGTTTGCCTCAATCTCTTTTCAGTCTGCACTTTCCACAGTCCCCAGAAGCAAAAGTTTTAGAAGTCCATGTGTAAATTTCCAAAGAAGTGCCTTCTTTTATCTATCTTGTCTCATACAGATTTAAGTGACTGTAAATATACTTATTTACATAACAATTACATAATCATCAACATATAAATAATTGTTTATAAAAAGCAAGAAAAGGTCTTGTTTTCATGTTATTGTGTATACATTCGTTTTGCGTTTTTGTGTGTAACTCAGTAATATTTTACAGTAAGCTTTTCCTCACCAAAGATATCCATCCCTTCAGCAAATTGCATCCAATTCTATTGATTTATTGACAAGACTCAGCAAATGTCATCTGGTCCTTGTTACTTATTGACATCTAACTTGGCTATTTATTCTAAAACCTGCAATATACTTGCATCTGTTTTTTCTTGCTCCACTGATTTATCTGGTGTAGAACACCAACATTTCTCCAAATATCTTCAGCGGTGGAGACTAAAACAGAACAGTTCACTGATCTTCTTTACTTTATCATCTCTGAATGTCCCTTTCATGCTTTTGTCAGCAAATAGTCCCACTAATGGCCTAGCTGGCTTCCTCCATTTGATTGGAAAGATTTCACAATCAGTTATTTGTTAACATTTCAAATTTTTTTCAGCCCTTCTAATTTCCTTTTTCTGTTCTCATCCATACAAGATTTTCATTTCCTGTAAGCCTTTTTTTCTCTGATGGTTTCTTTAAGAGGTTTTTTTTTCTCAATGTTTTGTGCTTGTTAAATTGAAGAGCATTTAATTTTCCCTCTTGATTTAAAGCACAGATGTTATACCTGGACTTTGGAGATTAAAAAAATAAATTAATTAATTAAGAATTAATAGACTTGAATCCATCAGAAAATTTCATGGGTTTTGGATTGTTGTTTTCACTTTTCCTTCTTCCTATCTTTATATATTTCTCTCTCATGAATTTCAGTAATCACATGCTAAATCTATTTGCCTTTTTAAATTATTGCAGTAGTGATTATTATAACTTTCCTGTCCCTTTTCCTCTCTCCAGAGGCATATTGAACACAAGAATGTCTATTTTGCAGTTGCATCACTTTGCACCAGGTGTTTTTCTACATATTCTAGATTCCCCCTCCATTTCCTCCCTTACTATTGTTCAAAATATCAATCTGTAACATACTTCATCCTCAGTGTCTGACTACATTAAGATAAAGTTTCAGGCCATGCTATCTGTGCAGATTCCTCCTTCAGAGAAATTTCAGTTTTCAACATACTTATGTCACTCCAATCTGCACAGTTGTTTCATTTACACATTAGGCTTCATGTATCTACCTATTCCTCAGGTCTTGAACAGGCAGCTCAAAGGTTTTTAAAGAATATTACCATTGACTTCTTCATCTTTATTCTCCTGCTTAGAAGTCAGAATCTACCTTCCAAAAGCTAAGGATGAAGCAAGCACTTCATTTTTACATGCTTATTCATTTCTTGATCTTCCAGTTGTATCTATCAATGAAGAGAACAGTTGTCTGCATCAACAACTTACAATTTACTGCATTAGAGTAGTAAGTCTTGTGGGGCTGATTATTTCATGTAGGAACCTTGAAACAAAGAAAAGGCAACCACTAACGATCCATATACTAAGTTCCAGCTAACACAAATCTCCACATTAACATAGTTTATTAGCTATAGTTTTGGCTGAAGTATATTTGAGCTAAATATATGTCTTGATATTTAATTTTATATGACTTTTATTGTATAGGATAGTAGACTGACAGATCATAAAGGTCACTTCTGACTTAAGGTGCTACAATTCTAGGAACTGTTGTAGGAGATAAGGACATATATTCATTGCTATTCACGATCACCTAGAACCAATAAATCTGAAGCTATGTGAAGTGATAATCCGTTACATAAGTAACACTTCATGGTATTTTTAGCTCACACATCATACACTGCTACTGGTTTCTGCTAGCTTTGAAAATAATATAATGGAAATAAATAGTGACATGTCTTTCTATCCTTAAGTTAAACTTATATGTACTTTGAAACAACCCCATACTGGATATACCAGTTCCGCTCTTTCAGGATAGTAGATATTTGATGCTTCTTTTCTTCTATGTAACAGATGTAATTATATATTTAATCCTTGTGAATCACATGCCAACAAAGCTGCATTCTGAGGCCAAAATGAAGATTGAAGTAGCTTGTGCTATCACAAATTTTAAAGAAAATGACAGTTTAAATACCTATTTTGATTTGAGAGCATGTTCTGATTTTAATTTTTGCATCCTCTCTTCCTAGATATTGATTCCCTGATGACTTCTTAATGCCAGTTCATGGTCTTTCTTATGCATGAGCTGAAAGGCTTGTTTTCCATAAAGCTCCAGGCTACTATGAATTCCTTCAGCTAATATTTAAAAACAGTGGAATGAATTCTAAATATATTCATATCTGATCTAAATTGTCTGGGTTCTGTACCTTCAGTAGCAAATTTTTATCATTAAGTGGGGAAGATCTCATCTTAAAAAAATTAGAGATGAATAAACTCACAAGAAAAATAATAAGCAGCAGCATTGAACTGGGTAGGCTGGGAGCACGTGAAGCAAAACTGCTTCAGTTTTACTTTGGATATTATTATTCATTATTTATAAGTGTTTTCTGTGGCAGATGGAGAAATGTATCTGTGTCAAATTGGTTTTGTCAGAATTTGTTTTGGGAATGTGTTCCTGTAACAGACTTCAGAGATTATGTATTCTATTACATTTGGCACTGAATACTGTATATTTATATACACCTGTGTCAGATGGCAGAGTTTGTTTGAAATGTGGTGACTGTGTGGATTTGGTTCTTTTTTTTTTTTTGGGGGGGGGGGGGTGTTGTTTTTTTGGGGGGGACCTTTATATGATTTTAACAACGTTCTGATTATTTCTGTTGTTTCTTAAACTGACTGGAAAACTTTTTTGTTCTTGCCCAACTTTTTTTTCTGGACCCAAAGATGTGTCTCACAATTTAAAGACTTTGTTGTTTGAAGCCTGCATTTCTGTCTTACATTAATCCCTTTAATAAGTCCTTCTCTTCTTTTTGAGTGTTGTACTCCAATGGGAGATTTTCAGCTGCCGATCTCAGTGATGTTTTGGCACTAAACTTTCTTTGTCAGAGATACTTAATTAATATAGCTTTTCAAAGTATTATTACCCCTGCATTCAGTTTTCACTATTAGTCAGTATTTTCTCTTTTCCTCATGTAACTTTTTATTAATTCAAGGTCATATAATTTCTTCCTTACTTTGATTTCTTACTGTTTTGTTTCTTTAGATATTTTTTTCTCTTTTTTATCTCCTAAATATTAAGTTAAACCAGCGTTTACAGTCAAGAAATACTGAACAATACATTTAAAAATAAAATTGAAAAAAGTCAGCTCCTGAAAGGAACTTTCCATGTCACAAAGACTCGTACGTTTTCTATTTCTCTTACAAGGGTATACATAACTGTTACCTTCTGACATATTAATTCATTACTTGAGCCTCCACAAAGCTGAATCAATTTCCAGAGTGGAACTCAATTTACTTGACTCTCTAGAGAGTGACCATTCCACAAAATGTATACTACTGTAAGTGGAGAGAGCTCAGTAACTCCAGAAGCCAATTCATCTCAATAAATGTAAATGTCTAGGGCAGATGGAACAATTCTTTCCCTGGCTGTGTTTTCTGTGTGCTTGAGTAATTATGATAATCAGTTTGATCTCTTTCCCAATTGTGAAATTTTGATCTGAAAGATTATTGTCCAAAGAGAGTAGACAAATGTCATAATGTCACATTTCTATTTATTTCCTTTGTCTACTGGTTGTACATATTAGTATTTGATGAAATTTATTTATTTTCTGTATTACAAGACTTCAGAGACTTTCAGATATGCAAATAAGAGAACCAATCTATTTCATTAAGGGTATCAATCTCCTAAGCTTTTAATTTTTTATTTTATTTTTGAGAGATCAGTTAGTTGGTTAAATGTTTCTCTCAGTACTGAACTGGCAAGCTGAAGTCTTGGGATTTGATTTCCCTCAGCAAAATCACAGATGTAGACAAAGAGTTCTGTGAAAGATACTTCTATTCACAAAACCTTTTCTCTTCAAGTAGTGTCCTAAGTATGTTTTGTGTTTAACAGAAAACTTAATGTGAGTAGTCTTATTCAAAAAGCAATAAGAGTCTTTCTAAATATAACTTCATTAAATTCTCATTATTTACTGATGAACTTATTTGAATTAACTTTGTAATTTTTTCTACTTTTTCTTCCGTTATTCTTATCAGCAGCAACTTTGTTATCTTAAGTTCTTGTATTTATACTCAGTATTTAATTAACTAGGCAACTTATAAAATAAATAAAAATGTGTTGATTAGGAAATAGGCTGTATTATTTGAATAATATCCTGAATTTTAGCAGGAAAACAATTCAAATTAAATAACAACAGCAACACATCTAAATGATACTTGAGAAGTAGAATTCAAAATATATTGCTTTTCACTCCAGTCATAACAGAATTAAGATCTGATACAAAGCCCCTAAAATCATCAGGTGCATATCCATTGAGCTAGGGCTGGATCAAGTAGCTGATGCAGAAGAGTAAAGTCAAAGCTCCTCTGTCTGTACTTATTACACTTGTTAAAAATACAAAATAGTAATTGCTATCCATGTTTACCATATGCAAAGAAAACACAAGATAATTAATGTCCAATAAGAAAATTTCAGGTATTTATTGAAAATTTGTTCGTGAAGTAGTGAAAATGTAACTGAGAAATGCAATCAATTAGGAACCACCATAATGAATTTTTAAAAGATGTATTTACTTCAAATGTTAATGTTAAGTTGTATTTATAAATATGTGTTGGTTTGTTGACTTATTTGCAGGATGTAAACTCATTCCCTCAAAAATTCACTCTCCCAAGCTAATGGAGAAGTAATAGGAATGGCAGTAGTGTAACAGTAGGAAACAAGAAATAAGGAGCACAGTCACGTAAACCTGGCATTGTTCAGTCTGTGAGGAATTCTGATGTTACTATGCCTTTTTAGCCCTGATTTGTGTTTTGAATTTATCAAAAGAGGTTTTCAAGACTAAGGCTGAGATGACCTGTGTACTAAAGAACTAAAAATCTGAAATCCAAAATTCATATTTCAGTGGTAAGTCTAGGAAGAGCACCACCTGCTTTTGGATATTTCTTAAACCCTTGGGCTTCAATAAGAGACCAATGGAGTTTTCAATTCTTGTAAATAAGAAATTATTGTTCAAAGTGTACAAGTACATGATTTTTTTAATGGATTACTTTCCAATTCTTCAGAGTTTAACTAAACCTTCCATAAAAAAGAAAAAAAAACCACTTTTTTTCAGAATGGCTATTCTTTACACTCTTGTTTTTCACTCAAATAGTGGCAGTACATCGAAAAAATATTAGTTGTCACTCTTAGATAAAAAATATCTTATTTTCTATGGGCTAAGTATGAATATCATGCTTTTAGCCCTAGGTAACGAAAAAGTTATTTGTCTTTAATGAGAATAATACTTCCACTAATTTAATAATAATTAAAGTGTATTCTAACAAGGCTTTATGAAATACTGAGTTGTGGAGTCAGAAAAACTGTTTGGTTAAAGATTAAATGTCTTACAAAATGTAGTCTTGTTTATTGATTTAAGATGTTACTGAAATGTGTTTTATTTAAGCAGCCATAACTGAATCCTGAAAGGTTTGACATAAATCAGTTTCTTTCATTGCAGTAACTTCTGTCAACACTTAACACAATCATAATAGCACTGATCACCTGGATACGATTTCTACGGATTGCTTGCTGCGCTCAACCTGCTGATAGCATGATCAACTGTAACAGCCATGCCAGGAGTGGCTTCATCTAAGTTTTTAGTATTACCAAGGATGGTGACTCTACAGTGCATCTGGTCATCCCAAACTTGACCCCCACACATTGGAAAGAAAGATTTTTCTTACGTTTAAATACAATATCCTGGTTTCAGTTTATGCATACTGCCTTTTCTCTTTTTCCTGGGCGACACAGAGCAAGACTTAAATACACTGATAAGATTCCTGACTAGCCCAAATAAGCAATGCCCTACTCATATGAGCAAAAAAAAACAAACAATTCTAGGGAACTAGAATTTGGGGCAGAGGGAGTAATATCAATAGCAAATCCAGCCAAATATATATTCAGGAGCGGTTTTGAGACAGATTAACTGATTTCAATCACAAAATAGACAAATATATATCTCTCTCTCAAATATTTGCAGTTATATTTGCAGAGGGAGGCGAGGCACTGGAACAGGTTACACAGTGTTATGATTGATGCCCAGTCCCTGAACACTTTCAAGGTGAGGCTGGATAAGTCCTAGCAGTGATGTTCCTGTTCATTACAGAGGAGTTGGACTAGATGGCCTTCGGAGGTCCCTTCCAACTCTAACAATTCTGTGACAACTCTTTTGATTTTACTATATGTATGTACAAATAATGTTTTATTTCTGACATCTTATTGACTGTGCTAGACTACAGGATCAAAAATGCGTTATTGTTGATGCATTTCTGTTTATCTGTAACTGTGACACCATAAAATAACAGTTCTTGAGATCTCGGGAAATATGCCAAGATTAAAGATATGTATTTTGAAATATTTATATGCTGAAATAGTAGACATTTCAGATGAGAAACCTTTTTAAAGAACATTCTAACAGGATTTCAGTTCATCATTCGTTCAGACTCACTTTATATAAAGCCAAGTGTTGGAGATGCATGAGGATATGGCAACATTGACTGAATTGCACTTGGCCTCTGAGGCCCAGGACAGCCCTTAGTATTCGTTCTGAATCCCACCTTGATTTGATCTTGCTATTGGACATCAGGATTGTCCATATGCTCGTAAACAATCTGACCCAAGATAGGAAGTGCTATCCAGTTCTGTGTTGGAAAGGTGGAACTGCTGCTGCAGAGAAAAGGTCACCAAATGCTTAAATGTTGTTTAAAGAGAGCTAGTTGTGAATATTAATGTGACTGTAAATTATTTTCTCTCTTCTTGGCTTCAGTGGGAACTGTGTGTTCCTAAATTCTTACCAGTTTTTTCAAAGAAGCCCACAGATTGGAGGATGTAGAATCAACATTGTGCCCACTGAAAACTTTGCCAAAAAAAGGAGCCATTTTTTTCAGAAACATTAGGATTCGGGGATGAGAAATTGAGAGATTTGGCGGTGTTGTTTTTACATTCTTAGGCGACATTCTCCTAAGCAATATCCAGGTTTAGCATTGTTTTTGGTCTTTATTCGTAAAATGAAAAGAAATATTTTCTTTGTTCTTTAGTACAATATGAAGAATAAATTTCAATTACCATGTTTTTCTAAGACTAAATACTGTGATAAGTTTCTATTCTATACTTCTAAGCATGTTACACATCTGTCTGTGATGCTTTCAATAAAAAAAAAAAACAACACATTTGAATCAGAGTTTATATCTGTAAATAAAGAGCCTAACTGTTATAGTTATATAATCACACATTTCCATGAAGCAGTGTCAAGTTGAGTGATTTTTTTATTTTGTTATTTTTGAAGCTTTCTTTAAAGCATGTTTCTAAATAACTACTTTTATTTTCTTTTAATCTGATGTTAAGAATTGTTCCAAATTAGGAACACTAAATACTAATAGAGCTTTCAATGAGTCTGTTGAAGAAATGACTGGGCAATGCATCTTGTGGGGTTGCAATTGCCCACACTCTGATTGATTTATTTATGTGAAGATTTATTTAATGATTTATTTATTAATTTAGAATTTGCCATTTTCTCATCCACCTGAAGTTTGAGTTCAGCTTGCTGAAAGTCTCTTCTGAACTTGGATAAGAATTTGAAGAAACTACGAAATACAATTGTCTGAATCATGCTAACCTGTACATTTGGGTATATTTTTCTTTGTTTGCATTTTAATTCAAAATATGACTTTCAATTTTCTTGCTAAAGAAGATAAAGCAGATTACTCTAGCAGTTACAGGCCTCATGTCATATTGCTCTAAAATTTAATATCAAAAGTGAAAATATACTAGGTACTTATAACTCAGTGTATAGTATTTTAAGTAATCTTCATTAAGTGATTAGCAATATGCTTTTTTTCAGGCTGATATGGCCTGAGTACAAGAGTTCTGTTTCTAGAACTCTGCTGTGATTCTTACTGCCTCTTTGGACTTCTGCTATATAGTATCTCAATGAATACTGGAGATTCACTTCTTGTGTCATTTATCCTTTTCTTTAACAACTTTATTTAAGAGAATCTGTATCAAAGACTTCTTTTAAAAGCCAGATCAGAAAATCCAGTTTGCCTCTTCCAGCCATTTTTTGTCAATATACTGTAAAAAATGTAATAAGATGTTGTAGCTTTACTGTGTTTTTATGTTGACTTTTGCTATTATGCTGTATGGACAGAAATCATTCTTATTTTAAGCAAATAGTTTGTATTGTAATGTTTACCAAACAGTTATGCTCAGAATCATGCATTTTTCTTAAGTTAGTTTTTGTATTTGCTGCCCTACAGTTTTCCTATAGAGATTTTACTGTGACATTGTGTCATTTTGAGAGCTATTAATCAATTTATTTCTTTTAATATATGGTTTTGGATCCTGGTGCTATCTCCCTCTCTGTTTTTCTGAAATATCTCCTTAACGACTTCTTTTGGAAGAAAGAGGCAATATGTTTTTTGAGCATCCATGGAATAGTGGTAATGGTATTCAGTGGGTACTGGAATAAATTCCTAATCCTGGTTTCTAGGAGACATAATCAAACATGAAATTAACTGCTAATCATACTACAAACTATATATGTTTTCAATGGAAAACAGCAATTTTGTAGATTGTGGTTGAGAAAAGTTACAGTAATTAATTTAACAAGATTTAATTCTTTATATTGGCAGGAAAAGTAATCCAATTTTTTTTAAATATTATCTTTGTAAACAAGTATGTAGAAGGTAGTGTAATGTGATCAATATAAAAATATACGAAAACCTTGATGAGTATATTTCTTTTTATTCTCAGCTATTCACTGGTTTTGTATGATTAAGTATTTGCACAGATTTTTTTTGCTATCCATAAACCTTTATGATCTGAAGCATACCACTTCCATGATCCTGAACACATGGTTGCAGAATATTACAATAGGTTCTGAAAATCATCAGTTTAAGCAAGAAGTGTTTCATTCACATATCTGTGCCAGATAACTGGGGTCCATTCCTGTGTTTTTTTTTATACTTATTGCTCTTTTCTGAATGATATCAAGGTTTGATATTTCAGTCCAGGAATCAAACTGTTATTCTGTTATTCACACGTAAGAAAGAGGATTTTGAATGTACTATCTACTTCATATAAGCCCATAGATTCAATTTAACTTTGTTCTGTCTTCCCACTTATAATTACTGTTAATGGCTTTAGTAAATTTTTGTTATCTATTGTCACATAAAGTAAGAAGGTAAGTATCTTTATGGATTTTGATGTCTGAAATGAAAATGTAGTTGTACTGTTTCGTGACAACTAAGATTTCTGATTTTAAATTCTAAAAACCAAAATATAAGACTGATTAAAAACACTTTCAGTATGTACCACTTCTCTTGTATCCATATGACATTTTAATTTTCTATTAAAAATGCCATTTCCATTTTCATTTTAACTGGATGATCTTTAGTCCAAGTACTCTGATAATAATGAATGTTCCTTCTTTAAATGAAAATTTGTTCCTATCATACAGATACATAATATTTTACCTTGTGTAATTAAATAATTTCTTACCATCAAGAATATTAAATGAATGCATAATTGATATAGAAAAGCTTTATTTTTTTCCATATATTCAAAGTTATTTCATAAGTTTTTTCAGAAGTGTTTCTAGCTGTGCTGGAAAAGAGTTTGCTGCTCTGAACTATTATAGAAACACAATAAGAAAATGCTGTGAAAGCTTCTCTCAACTGTATTTCATTTTGAAATGCTACTGATTCATTAAAAATGAAAATTAGAAGTTCTGGACTCTCTGAGCACTCCCCAGATGCTAAAAACTGCTTAAAAGTCATCAAATATTTAAAATACAATTGTTTTGTAAACAATATTCTAGACATTATGTTAGAAAACTATAATGTACAAGATCACTATTCAATATTATGGCTGTCCTACTGCAAGTATATTCTGCATAAGTTGAGATTTCTGTTCAGTCTTCTCCTTGAATGTACTAGCAGCTACAATCACATTCCTCCAAAGTTTTCTCTAGATGAGCAAGTCCAGTTTCCTCAACTTCCTCTGTCAGGATGAATGCTTCAGACACCAAATATCAGGGTGGCCTTCCAACAATGTTTTTCTTGTTTACTGAACACAAGTTTTCCTACAAGTACCCATATCTACACATAGTACCTAAGTATAGGCTGGTGTGTGCCAAGTAATGAATACCCCTGGACCCACTACTGGCTCCAGCTCTGTTAAACATCCTCATTAATGTCCTGGATGATGAGGTAAAGTGTGCACTCAGTAAATTCATGGATCACAGAAAACTGAGGGGAATGGCTTATTTGGCAGAGGTCTGCACATCCATCCTGAGGGACCATAATAGGCTGGAGAGATGGGCTGACAAAAATCTCGGAAGGGAGGAATGCAGAGTGCTACACTTGGGGATAAATAACAGCAAGTACCAGAATGTTCTGAGGGGCCTCTCAGCTGGAAAGCAGCTGTGCAGAAAAGGGACTGAGGGTCCTGGTATACACCAAGTTAAACGTGACCCAGCAGAATGTCTTTGCTGCTAAAAGGCTAATAGCATTCATGAACGCATTAGGCAAATTTCCACTTGCAGGTCAAAGCTCTGATCCTGTTTCTTTATGTAGCATTAATTAGACTTCATTTGGAGAACTGTGGACTCCCAGTATGAGGGAGACATAGGCATACTGGAAAGAATCTAACAGAGGGCCACCAAGATGGTGAAGGGTCTGGAGCATTTCTCCTTTGAGAAGAGGCTGAGAGGCCTGGAGAAAAGGAAGCTCAAATGTGATATCAATGTTTATTGATGAAATACCCAGTGGGAAGGTGTGAACAAGATAGAGTCAGAATTTTTTCAGTGGTGTCCAGTGCCAGGGTAAGAGGCAATGGACATGTGATGGAACACAAGAAGTTCTGTCTAAACAGTAGGAAGCACTGGGTATGACTGCATTGCTCAGAGAGGTGGAGTCTCCCTTTCTGGAGATCTTGAAGCAAAATCATACCAAACTATAAATTACAGGGCTTAGTATCAAAATACACAATAGAGAAGGAAAAAAATTTCATTATGTATCCACTGCTAAGCAAGAAGTATTTCTTGTGTCTGAATATGTCTAGAAGGAAGATCGTTATCTGCACTATTCCCTGATGAAATAAGAACTTGACAGAAGGGAAAACGCTACAAATAAAACATTTGTCTTTCAGTCAATTTGAAAATTTCAGGATGACTGAACTGAGTTTAAGTATAAATCTAATGAGTATTCTTCATTTTTAAGGGGAGAAAATATTTTTCTTCTTTTTTTTCTTTTAGGTAATCTTTTGGTATCATAGTCAGTTTATTAAATTAATCTTTAGCTTTTTGCAGCATTAGGATGTGGGAGAAACTGGTCAAATTTCATTCTGAAAAAGGAAACTTCCAGTTGTGTTTTTTAAATTAATTCAAAGAATGAAATATAGTGAATACTGCATTCTTTAGCCTCATCTCATTTAATGTTATTAGTAAAGGAAAATATAACAATTAGTGTAGAACAGCTGTTATCAGGACTTAGGAAAGAAATCAAATGGAGGAATCTTGACTGCTTAAAGAAATTTTGATTAATGCACCAAACAGAATCAAACACAACTTTTAAATTCAGAATCATCTTTGTTCATTACCAGCTCTTAATATCCTCTTCAGTTTACTGGTTTGTATTAATATAACTAATCTCCCATTTTCACAGTGCCAAAGACAGTGAAGTGTTATTTTCTTCCCTCTCTTAAGAAACCAATCTAAAGTCATAGTTAGGTCTCCGTCCAACTGGAACTTTATTTGCAAAATACTCTTTCATTGCAATTTTATTTCCATAATTATTGGATAAATTAATAATAATTTAATGTTATCTTTTAGGGAAGGCTGTATGATTAAAATAAATATACATATATTTATATTTCTTATACAACATGATCTACACCCTTAATCAGGATCCACTGGCAATTCATATGTATTATAATGTTCATAAAACATCAGATAGCTTTGAGCTTGAATACTGTGGATTTTTGTCTTTATTTGACTGATAAGTTAACTTCTTTTGTGTTGAAAAGCCATGAAGGGATGCTGAATATCTTATGAGAGGTTGTAAAGAACAGTAAAAATAATATAATTTTATGAATCTTAAAGATAATAATAAACTCTGGAGGTCTGAATGCTGCATCTGAAGTTGAGGTAAACAGGGTGTTATGGGCTAAAGTCATTAAAAATTGATTGTTGCTCAACTAATTGCTAATGTAAGAATTATCTTATATCCCTTTTCTCTATCATTTTGAGTTTTGACTATACATGCAACAGTTCTGTATTTAAAATACATAGCATTGGATAATTCTTCAAAGCAAAAGGTGAATGTTGTACTGATATTAATGCAAATGTTTTAGTCCAAAATCTGATGAAATACCAAATTAAGCAGAGATTAACAAAAAATAGGGGTAATGTATGGCAGAATTACTTTAATTTAAATTGAGAAAATGGGCAAAATAGATCTTCATTAATGCGTTCTGCATTCTTAATCTATTAAACATAGAATATTTTTACCTTTTTTTTTTTTTTTTTTTAACACTTTATTCTTTTGGGAAAAAAAAAATCCTGAACTTAAAATCAGATTGAATACAGAATTTTATTACACTTGCTGGGGAAAGAGCTTTTAGGATTTTGCTAACAAAAGGAGATTTCAGCTAATTTCACCCAAAAGAAATAGACCCTTTAATTTTCCTGTAGAAGACAGAGGAAATTTCTCTACCGTTAGAATCTGTATTAGTATTGTGGTCAATATAAATAAGTATCTTATTCCCTAAACTTGTTTTCTGCAGATTACAGATTATGGCATCAGAGGCTTTTTGAGATTTGTAGTGAACTACATTAGAAAAAAAGGCAGGAACAGAAGGGAAAGCTCTGCGGACTTGCTCCCATAATTTTTACCTTAAGACTTCTTTTAATAAAGGGGAAATTACACAAAATATACTCCAGGGAATATGCCATATCAAATCACTGAGTAATTTGGCATATAGAACATGGAAAGACAAACTTCTGACATTTTTTTTCACTGTTTCAGTACAACATTGAATGTAGTCATGCTATATTTTTCCCAGAAGAGCTAAACACCTAGTTGACTTAAACTGAGACAGGGTAGTTCCTAAGCGAAACACTTTGCATAAAAAAGATGGTATTAATCATTGCAACCAGGGAAATGAAGGGAACTCTCATGTAGCTTGTAGCCTCTTTATGTTTACATTCCTTACTGCAATGGAGCACAGAGCTAGATACCACTGTCACTAAAAATGTGCTTTTTTTTTTTTTTTTTTTTTGTAGAATCCACTGCAGTAAGTTAACCCTTATGAAAGCAAAACTTATTGGAATTTTCATCCAACAGCAGCTATGCTGTTCTAGATAGTTAAGTACAGTCTTTTAGCACCAGTTCAGAAGTTTCTTCTCCAAATTTTTGTATTTAGCAGAGGCACACTCTTAATGTAAATTGTCCAGATTTATACCAGTTCTACTCAAAGTTATTGAGGCTTCTTAGGTCTGATCTTTGATGTTTCCCAACATACTCATTAATAATAAGGACATGTGAGAATAGGAAATAATGGGAAAAGAAGGGACCTTGAAAGCAAAAAGATTTCACGTTGGGTGAAAAAATCCTACAGTTTAATGCAAATTCTTAATCAACTTCTAAAATTTTCCTAGTCTGGATTTTTAATTGTTACATCCTATCATTAAAGACTTTCCTCCCTTAGTGAAATGCTGATACATAGTTAATCTGCTGTGTCTATCACATTTTAATATCAAACACATTTCTTTCTACTTTGCCACTTGGCAAGGTAAGTTATATTTTATCTTCTCCTACTAAAACAGAGGTTATTTGAAGTATCGTGATTACTTCTTCCACACCAGAAGATGTCAATTTAAATCCTCAGTAGATAAGATCCTGGATTCCATGCACTTTATCAAAGGGTTTTCAATCTTAGCAAGAAATAATAGATTCTGTGTGATTTAATTTCACTAGATATACCATCATTCAATTGAATAAAAATAAATTTTAAAAATATATGTTAACCTCATGATAAATATAGACACCTCCTGTCTGCAATTTAGTTCAGCAGGCCTTGAATGTCTTAATAGAAGATGTATTTGAGTTTAAACAGAATTTAGTTCTTTGAGCTTTTGAATACATTATGATTCCTTGTATCATCAAAGTCCTATTACCACTTCACTGATATTATCCCGGATGTTATTTTGACCTGACAGGTCTCTTATTGTTTAGTAGTGATATAAATTACTGCATAAAAATTAGTACACTTGAGAGTTCAGTCTTGTCTGTATTGCCACTTGTCTTCTCTATTCTGCTACTGCATATACATCCAAAGTCAAGAACATTTTCTCAAACTGGTATTTCGCAGAGATGATCAGTTATTTAGGCAAGACCAGACAGGAGTAGAAAATGTAGGATCTTAAATTCCTTTCCCTATTCTTTCTTTTTCCCTTCATTAATTGAAAAAAGGTGAATTTATTTTAGAAATTATTAAATCATTAGAATGTTTTGTAACATTCAAATGCTGTTTTCCTCACCAGTTTGTTTTATTGATTCACTCATATCGCATATTAATTTCAAATTAACTCCCTAAAGATAGCATATGCTGAATGCTGTATTTTGTCCTAGCTGTTGGCACACAACTAAGTAATTCCCTTTTTCTTCACTTCAGACTCCAAGATGAAGTTACTAATTCATTCACAAAAATGAAAGTTATTATTTTTGAAAAAACATCAATCATATCTATGTTATTGTAAAATGGACGGTGGATTAAAAAAACAGCAAGTGAAAGAATAACAAAGAAATTTATGGGCAAGAGACAGGGATTTTACTTTTAGCAAGAAACACATTAGTCCTTTCATTTAGTACGTTTTTGGAAGATTCTAAAGTACAATACTACTAAATGTAAAAGAAGACTCAGAACAGAGAGTTCACGTAGAAACTTGCATATGCTGGCCTGTGAAGTCCTCTTCCATAACCATTCTTCATGTTGGAATATGACTTCATCATGGAGAATTTCCTTTACCGATTGTGATTCCTGGATGATGGATTCTGTTTACTCTGTATTTCTCATGATTTCAAAGAGTGGTAGTGATCTAATATCAATATAAATGATTTGAAATAAGGTTAAAAGATTCATTGTATAGATCAGCATTCTAAGCTAGATAACAAAACCTCAGAACAATTACAGAAAAGCACAGGTCCCATTTTCAGTCTACTCACTCAAGTAACTGCAAAGACATCATAAAGAGCGTATCATCCCTCTTCTCTCCTCAGTTAGCTCAGACTTGTTGAAGCATAAATTTATTCTGAATACACAGTGAACATTTTTTTGTTATCAATATTTCATTATATTTACATATCATTGAAAGTGAGAATGTGTTGGTCATCTTCAGTTACTTATCGGGTTATGCCTTGCAATTGATATATTTATTAAAAGTGCATTTAAAAATTTGCAGAAAGGCTTAACGAGTTTAAGACATTATCTCAGGATAGTGGCAACCTGTTGTTAATATATCTAGGCAGAGAAGACAGACATTTATTGAAAGTATTGTGGTACACTGAGAAACATTGCTCCTAAGAAAGTGACCTACTGCTGAGATTTCATTTATCTTGTACCAAATAATGTATGTAACTATAATAATTATTTTTAATGGATCTTGATTGAGTAGAAATTAATTGCTTAATGTAATAGCAATTTATTAAAAAACAGTGTTGTCTTGGGTTACAGGAGCATTTTTCTTGTATCATCCAACCAATCCAAGAATAACCTCAAAAGAAAGAATGCATTATAGCTGATCAAATAATCACTACTATCAGTGCGTAAAATGCAATTTCTTTGTAAAATATTAGTTTAGATTTCATTGCCTGCTCTCATCGGACGTGTATTCAATACTTAAACTTCATTCCCATATCAGTATCCTTCTGACAGATTTTTGGCAGAATTACAGACATTTCTCATGTGTGTAGTTATCCCATGCATGTAAGATTCCAGATCACAAAAGAAGTCGCATTTAACTAGTTATAAAAATTAATTTAAATTCATTGTCAGCTCTGAAGCTTTTAAAATATGCAGTTCTTAGTTACGTTCTTTTTTAATTACAGCATATATAAAAAGAGTAAAAAGGAAAATATTGTATGCGTACTGGTTTTTTGCAAGGAGGGAGTCAACTTCTTAGCACCTGGTATGATGCTTGAATTGTATACTTTGGATTTCTGACAAAAACAGCACTGATAATGCAAAATTATGTGCAATTATTCAAGGAACCCTTGCCATATAAAAAGGACACTTGTAGATATGGTGTTTGTTTTCCCAATAAATCCTTAAATATTATAAAGCCCACTTTTCCGGAAATGGCTGAACACTTCTGATGCAAAGAGATGATTTAATTCTTTATTTTACTTTGCTTGTGTGTACACATTTTGCTATATTTATTAAGTTGTCCTTATCTAAACCCATGAATTTTCTTGCTTTTACTCTTGTAATTCTCTCCCCCATCTCATGGAGTGAGTGCGCAAGTGGCTGCATGAGGTTTGGCTTCCTGTCAGTGTTAAGCCACAAGTTCATTTGAACTATGAAATCAAACCAATCTGAGGCACTGAAATACTGCTTGTTAGCTGGTTCATAGATACTTAAATTTTGCTTGACTTAAATTTTGGTAAGTGACTCTTCAGTGTCTGAGAAAATAAGTCTCCATTAAAAAATAATAAATCCTGGCACACAGAGCATGGAAATAAAGGACATCTCAAGGATAATAATTACCTTGTCTATGTTTTCTATGGTTGAGAGAAAACTGGAATTATTGTATATTTGCACAAAGTATTATTCTTGTTTTTGAGAACACTTCAATTTGTGTAATTTTCTATCTCTTTGCCAGCAAAATATTAATGATATAGATAAAGTAAGCATAAGCCAAGAAGAATCCTCTTTTTATGTTGGTTGCTCTGAAAGTAATGTCTCCTATTTATTTCCATGGAAACTACAAAAGATACAAAGAATATAACAACACTATTTAATAAAGTAAATTCTCGGCTACAAAACAGTTTTTCGATATTGTTGACATAGCTGTTTCATTGCTATTGTGACAGCATCATTGCTAGAAAAATGTTGTGCAGCCCATCTTTTATCATAGTAATCAGAAGGCATCAAATCTGAAATACATGGTGGGTGTGGTAGAATGTTCCAGCCAAGGTTAGCAAGATGCTTAGCAGTCTCCAAAGTGATACTGAGCCTGGAACTATCATATTGCAAGAGGAAGTTTGTCTTCTTCTCTGCCCTGACTCAGGAATTTTGAGCTTCAACTTAGCATCATGTTGTAGCAGTCAAATTTTACTTTTTGTCCAGGTTACAAGAAATCCAAAGGGATTGCCCCTTTCCTGTCCCAATCGAGAGTGCATGTCACTTTACTCACTGAGGCCTGCATCTTGAACTTTCTCTTTGTTAGGGAATTAACTTGTTACCACTCCATGAACTACAATTTTGACTCTGGTTTGCAGTGCTGTGACTACAGCTTTTCACCAGTAATAATGAGATCCAGGAAACTGTCACTTTGTATTTGTTCCAACTCATATACGGTACTCTTTCTGGAAACCATGTGGGATAAACTTAATGGTATTACAATGCTGCCACTATCCTTTCCAGTGCATTGAGGCTGATATTTAGCTCCGCACCCAGTTCTTTGGTCATGATATGCCAGTTCACATGGATGAGCTGATCAAGATGCTCTTCATTTCATGGTGTGACAACTGTGTATTGCCATCCAGAACATGGCTTGTCTTTCACATCGCTGTCATTTTTGCAGAAATGTACTGCTTGCCACCTGACCATGCTCACATCCATCCAGTCTCCATAAACATTCAGCAAATGTCAATGAAAGTCAATAGGTGCAATGTTTTTTACACAGAGGAATTCCACACATTTCCTCCACACTCTTTTTCATATCAGATGCCATTTTTTCAGAATGCCCCTCTTCTGTCATCTGTCACGTGGCAACAAAATATAAGGCAATATTGGTGGGAAGGTTCAACTTCTACTGCCAGACCACCCAAACAATAAAATAGGAGGCATTACTTTCAGAGCAGCCCTCATAGTACTGAAAATTGCTTATTAAAAAATAGATCATAGGTTTTGACATAGATAAGAAAGATAAATGCTGAAAGGGAAAGAGACCAGAAATAATTTCAGCTGAACATCTAACAGCATTATATTTATAGGTTTTTCAGTCTTGAAAGTGTAAATGGTAGAGCCTAAGTCAAAACCAAAAATTATTTTTTGATAGTGTCAGGGATGAATTGGATATAAAACTCATTATTTATATGAGTATAAAATCACACACACACAAGAAAAAATCACTAAACTTCAGCATGATCTTTTGCTCTCAGATTGAGTTTTCCATTCTAACAGGGCTTTTAACTGTTACAAAAGCTGAATCAACCTCTGAAGGACATAACTGAACTAACAGAACAAACTTTTAATGCAGTCTTTAAATCATTTTTGTAGAACTTTATGTACATTTTTATTTTTTACTGTTGGCAATGCTCCTTAACGAGGAATCAACCTGTTTCCTAGAAAATTTTACAATTGTTGACAAATGAAAAACATGATAATTCTAATATGCTTTTTTTATAAGTATGAAAAGTAGCTTTTCTGCATCAGTGAAGCTGATCTCTGCCTTCTACACAATGTCAGACCTTCATTGAATGAAATGGATAGAAGCAAAGTAACTGCTGTCAAGAGAAAAGACATGGTTTCACAGATATGAAATCTAGCCAGTGGTTCAACCTGAAGGATTGTGGAGAAACTAGGAAGAAGGGTTGTTTTTATTTGTGTGGTTTTTTTTGTTTGTTTGTTTGTTTTGTTTTGGTTATCTCATTATTCCATTTTTTTCTTAGCAAACCTCTTCCTTCCTCTTCTTCCATAGTCTCACGTCACTACAGTTGCAAACCACGCCACTACGCAACAGCATGCAATCCATTCACATTGTAACAAAATAGTATGTGCTTCAATAATTGTACCATGTTCCCCCCGGACCAGTAGATCTGCTCACCAGCTTTTGATGTATTTAAAGAGACCATGATAGAAGTTGGGATGGAAAAAGGAAGGATTTCTGCACAGCCTTTCTCAATTTTTAGGAAAGCCTGTGAAAAATAATTAAAAGCCACACAAAACGTAGACACTCTTCATGCACAGAATTAGAAAATATTGAAAGTAACTGTCAGTAATGGTAACATACAAATATCTTAGGTAATTAAGAGCAAGTATCATTTAAAGAGTGAGTATTATTTAAAATGCAAAATAATTGAATGTTCCGTTAAAGAATGTGCACAGGTAGTTTTTCCTTATAATTTTACATGTAAGAAGAGAAAGTTCTGTTCTTCTTCCTTCTCTCTTTGTTCTTTCTTTTCTAATTTTTCTTCTCTTTTCTTCTTCCCTTTCTTTCTAGGGACTTCTGAAGCAAGTAGGACTTTATGACTGCACCTGAGCTTTGCACAGTACAATAATACCACAAATCAATTTCTGTGTTCTCTCCATCATAGATAGGCAGGGGGTTTCATTGCATTTATAACTTGCTGCAATGTTTATTCTGGGAAAGAAAAGAAAAAAAAAAAGGAAAATAATACATTTGTGACTAGAACAAGACAAACAATAGGTATCTCATCATTCATTTAATACATTTTGCAGTACCTTTCAAAATAAAATCTAATATGTATTTTTTTCCCTAAGATCTCTCAATGTTTCAGAGCTTTTGAAGAGCTAACAGTCATTCAGTTTTTGGAAAATTTATGGAACAAAGTAAAGCCAGCAAAATAATTCCAGACAAATAATTCTGATGCCTGGGTGTGAAAAAGTAGCAAATAGGATTGTGATGGAGTTCACTGCAGGATGTAACAGTAACAGAGATTCTGGCTAAAGCCAGTGGTGTTTTACTGTAATTGCTGCTAGGTGATCTAACATATACTCTTCTACTGTAATGTAACCTTTGGTAAAGCTTGGCTATCACCTGACTTGCTTTAACCCCCTGCATGACAAAAATGTGCAATTTTAGAAGTGACATTACTGATCTATTTGCAGAACACATCACCTGCCACTTGCTACATTGCTTGGGAGGGGTATCCATCAAAAAAAAAAGAAGCTTCAGAACAGACATAAGGAGATTTTCTTTCTGCTCACTACCCTCTTTTCATCTTCTCTTCTTATGTTTCAGTAGGTATTTTTCCCACTTCCAGGCTTCCTGCTATAGCAATGGTGCTGAATGCTGATGAGGTTCAGCTTAATGCAGCTTCAGGCAATGCAGTACTTCTGATAGCAGTCTAAGCCTTCTGTAGTCAGAGTATTCACCATGGCTTTAAAAAAAAAAAAAACTCCAATTAGCAAGCACCTAAGCATAAAAGCTAAAGGAAGAAAATATTTAATAAGCACTTAAAATGAAAACTGATGAGGCAAAAATACTAACATAGTGTGATCACATACATGAGGCGTATGAGCAGTCTGAAGACTATATCCAAGGTTTATGTTTATTTTCTTTCATTTGAATGGGAAATTTTGCTTGGATATCTCTGCTCTTACTTTTCTTCCCCCTAAGTAATTTTGCTTAATCTATCCTACATTTACTTGCAATCTGTACTGTAACTGTATATATTAGATTAAAAAAATCAAACTGTATTATTCATTAATCCAGCAATGCCATTGAGAACCACACAAAACTCTGTGGTCCAATGCTGCATAGCTCTAAAAACAATTAGGCAGATTTTGACAAGCACAAATGGTATTTAAATTATAAATGGTTCAATCCTGCTTGAAAAGTCATGTTTTAAATATAAATCACACTGTCAGGAATAAAATTTTGGAAGTTCATTCTTTCATAAACATTTATAAATACTGATTCTTGCAGATGGTACACTTTCATAATACAGAACTGATTATTATATGGAAGCAAAATGAAAATCATTCCTGAAATCTTTCAAATTGAAGCACTCCTAAGCATCCCAATATTTCACATTGGAATACAAATACAGATCTGAATTTTGAAGCTCAAATTTGGGTTTCTTGAGAAGGAAATATCTCTCTTTACAAGGAAAGAGATTTTAAGGAAGAACTGTTATCAATCTAATAATGGAATGAAGTTTAGCATATATAAGACGTAATGAACACATATAAGAACGTCACATGAGCTTTCTTATACACATTTCTTTCTAAACTAAATCAAGACATAAATAAAGACTAAAATTGAGGCAGTTCAAATAACATTTCCACATAAACTTGAATTATAAACTTCTATCAGGATTCAGGTCAAGACCTATCCAAATTCACAATGGAAAAAAAAAATCATTTTCAGTTGTTTGAGACATTACTATTTTCAAGCAGAATCAGAATTTTAGCTTTTGACCCATGATTGACCTGCATGTTACTGTAAAACCTACATAAGGACTCCTCAGGTGATGCCACTGCAGGAGGTGAATCTTTTGATTGAATAAGTCAGTCATAAACTTCTTGCAGAGGCAGCAATCAAATTTCATGCCATCTGTTTTAGTATAAAGAAATACAGACAAGGAATAACATTGTAGTCAGACAAATTTCTCTGACACTCAGAAGGGTGTTGGGATTCAAACAAATTGTTAAAACTAATCTGAAATTACAAAACTAATTTCAATTGGATAAAAAGAATACTTAGAAATTATATCTCAAGGGAAATTTATTTCTGCATCCCTGATTATATAAAGACTTTGTACATATGTTCATCTTCATTTCTGCAAAAATACCAGCTGCAGTCAAAAGAATAATTCACAAATATGGCCTTTTAAACACATGTACCACAGTTGTCAGCAGAGAAACATCTGTAAAATTGTGCCAAACAATTCATTTGTTACCTGGTTACTACTGCAGGGAAAATGACATCCTATCCAATTGAATAGATTATTTATGAAAAATAAGGTGATGGATAGCTGAGTATTCTGCCTGAATCTATTCCATGAGATAAATCTCACCTGGCTTGTTAATGTAGTGAAAGCTATGAATCTCATTATTTTAAGATCTGACTGCTGGACACAAGTTTTACCACAACAACTGCCATGATATATATATATATATATTTATATGTAATATACATATACAGAGAGAGTACTAAAATCCAAAACTCCTACCTTGAGGCAAGCTTACAGCAGTCATCTGTTCTTGACAGTTTTCCTCAACAGTTACTGTGGGTTTAGAGCACCTCTTTGTGGTAAGATGTTACTTACCTGAAGAAAGCACAGGAGAATGTGTTTCTTACATAAATACAGACAGCAACCTGTAGGATTAAATAAACTAGGAGAAATAAATTGAAATTCATCACTAAGAAAATGCTAGGAAATATCAATGCAATTGTTAAACAAGTAATGGGAGAGTAATAATAAGCAGAATAAAAGGAAGAGCTTTCCTGTCATTCCTCTGTTAATTTTGCTGTAATACATAAAAAACAACGTACCACAATGTGCCACAAAAATCTACTAGAAGCATTCTTATGTTAGAAATGATAATAATGCTGAAGGATAAGGATACCCATTACATGTATCTCAAAAGTCATAGGGAATAATATTCTCTGTGATCAGGGTGAAACTGCCTAAAAACAATTGTATAAGATTTCATAACTGTTACTAGTAAAACAGATAGGATATAATAAATGTTATGTTTAATGATGTTTATTCCTATTACCCAGTCAGTTCTTCACTGGTTAATTTATCTGCAATTTTTTTTCACTCATAGAGGAAGGCAAAAGAAAGCATGAATCATGCTGGGAAGAAAGAGCACACATCTTGCCTTCTCACAAGGATCAAGAATTTCCTAGATTTTGAAGCACATCAGCTTCAAGGCAGCATAATTCTGGGATTTAAAGGTGAGATGTTGAGGTAGCAATGTCTGTGCAGCATTTCAAGGAGTTATATTTAGTTGTGCTGTACAAAAGCAGCAGTTATTTTTGAATCAATGATACATTTGAAAGTTGTTTTGTTATGGAAATTAGCATGGAAATAAGGTGGAGTTCAAGTTTGAGCTTGTATAACTGATTTTTAAGAGTGTTTTTCCAAGGGGGAATTTCCTGTCAAACATCTCCTTTAAAATAAATTATACATTATTTAAGAAAATATAAACCTATGTTAGTTCTAGTATTTTATTGCAGAGACCTAACAAATTCAGTTAATGGAAGGGAATAAGAAGTTAAAAAGAGTGTATAAGCTCTTGCATCTATAGCCAAATTATAACATCAGCTCCTAGTACTACAGTCATAGAATTGTCACTGACTATTTCTCTGGCAAAACAAAATTTGGAAAATTATGTCTGTTTACAGTTATTCACCAATCAAGTATTGATTTTGCTTTAAATATTCTAATATAAACAATGTTAACAAAGATTTGGTTGTAAGAACTCTCTGTCCTTGCTCTGGTAGTACCCAGGGGAGTTCTCTATTTCATGCATGCTAGTGAATAAACCAGTTAGAAGCAGGACTTTTATACATCATGAAACATGCTGGATATTCAAGCACTTTTCAGTATAAATGAACATTTATCAATTCTTAATCTTAAAACCCCTTAATTGCCCTCTAACCAGCATTTATAATGCCTTTTTTATTGTGTCGTCAGTCTTAAGACTTTCTTCCTATTTTTGCAGAGGCAACTCTTGTGAGGGTTATAGCATATAGCAAATATGGAAAGATAAGATATTTTGGTATTTATTCTAAAGCTTAAGTCAGCTTTCCTGCTCCTTAAGGCATCAGCTATTTGAATTTTGCCCAAATTGCCAGATATTGTGTGAAAAATGTCTTATTACTAAAAGGCCTGTGGGATGACCATGGAATTTAGAGGGTATCTTCTATCCATTGGGAATTTCTAGAGAGAAAAGGAATCTTAATTCAGTTCCATGCAGTTGTCTGAAATAGACTTTCTGTAAGACATTTTATTTAGAAACAATTCTACGGTCATATTTATCTCAATTAACAAAATAAAACTGATGTGAAATTCTCTGCTACAATGAGTGATAACACAGCGGGCTAGATCCTGAACCTTATGTTATATTGACCAGATTATTTCTTTAAGAAACAGAAAAGTTAAGTAATTATCTATCCCTAGGTCCACAGTTTCCTGTGCTGTATTAAGCTCTCCATCATCATAGGATGTGGATTTTAAATGCAGCTGTTAACGTCTTAAAAATACTGGATGCAGACTTTAAGTCAGATATATTGCAGTGTTATGTAACAATATTCAATATCAGATTTCAATTGTGTTAGAAAGAGGAGAAAGTAATCATAACAAATAGGTTTATTGATTTGTTTTGGTTCTTTTCCCCTTTAGGAGTTACATATGCAATTGCAGTTTGATTTCAATTTTCTAGAATTTATCATTTGTGAAATAAGATCCATGAATTATTCTTGATCTGCATCTCATTCACAAATAGTTGGAAAAATTTTACCTTTACATTCCTTGGTTAAAGACGTGTCTACTGTCTGTGGATGAGGACAACTGCTAAAATTCACGTGATGCAAAGAGGTTCCCAAACAGTCCCTAAACACCATTTGTAAGGTGACACATGCATCAGACAGAAGACATACATTTGACTTTGATGTCTGTGCATGAATGTGCGTTTTGAAAATCTGTGAGCTTTTTGAAATTTCCATATACATAATGTTCTTTCATCATAGTCTTGCTAGCAAAATTGTTTCTGAAAAAGACAAAAAATGATGCAAATGCAGGCTGAAAAACCTGAAATATTTTGAAATATTAATGTTTCTTTTTCTTTTTCTTTTTTTTTCTTTTTTTCTTTTTTTCTTTTTTATTTTCCCAAACTGACTTAATTTGAAATATCTGTATCTGCTGGCCGCTAAGACTGAAGCTGATAACATTGAGGATTGTGCTTTCAACAGAGGTCTTTTCAGACAGGTTGAAGCATTAATTGAAAAAATGTCATTTGTATTATTTAGCAATCAACCAAATCATAGATCCTTCAGTGAGTGCACAAACTCTTTCATCTTTTCTCTCTTTGACTTTCCACTCAAGGTCATGGTAGACTCCACATCCATACTTAGCTGTATTTATTCTGGTTCAGATAGCCACTCTACTGCATTTTTTCTGGTTCTTTGAGCAGCTGCAACTGTAATCATTGTATTTTTCCCTGGCTACAGCCTGTAGCCTTGTTTATCACTTCTTTTTCTCCCCTGTCATGTTTTCCCCATCTATCTCACATGCTTGTATTCATTTCTGGCACGACTTTGTCTTTACAGGTGGTAATTTTACATAAAACTGATTGCAAGGTTAAAATCGAAACCCTCATAGAAACAAGGAGCAAGGATTATTATTCCTTCAGCGTCTGTGAAAACTGAACAGTAACACACTGCTTTCCTCTATAGGCACTAGATGGCAGCATCTGCCAGTGCTGTGTTGCATCAAGATTTTCATTATGAATTAACCCTTTCCATTAACCCCTTCCATTAAAGTTCCATTAGAGAGCAAAACTCTCAACATTTTTATAGAGGTTTGATGCCTACCACCAAATATCTCACTTCGCCTCCAAAGCAAAATGCATTCTACCTTAAAATCAATCAAGCTCCATGACAGCTCATGGAAGTTTGTTCCCAACCCTTGTATATATAATGAAACTTCAATCTGCAAAATGCACTCAAATTCCTTCTACTTGTTCAATGGATGAAAGTCTGGAAGGTGATCCTGTTTTTAAGTAAAGTAATTCAAAAATTCATTGTTCCAAAACCTACAATTTACACGTCTTGTTGTACTATATTGTCTTCTAACGAATATTCATTTTGGATGTCTCTATAATATCTGCATCAGAGATGTCCAAAGGTTAAATAGATGCAGACAAATATTTCAATAACTGAGATTTTAAGATCTTAAGAACTCAGATAAAGATTTTACTTTATTTTTGTGTGGTTATTTTTTCAGATATCTCAGAAAATCTGACCAAAAAAATAAATTAATTGTTAAGGAATATAATAGGGTTTTTGTTTGTTTGTTTGTTTGTTTGTTTTTCTTCAATCACTTAGGGAAAACAGAAATACAGGAAAGAGACCAGAAAGCAACAATTTTGGGTAAGCTGCAATGGCTGATAATAGCTCCTAAATACTGAGTAATCATAATGTGTAATCATATGGGTAGCTGTCAGAACACAATGAAAGCAAATATCATACCATCAGGTATAAACAAATTACCCATGTGGAATATTTCTGAGTAGTTCTGTAACACTGCTGTCATACCAGATGACTTCGAACAATACTAATATGAAGGAGTGCTTGAAATAATTGCATTACAGATATAATGTAAAATAATATTTTCACTTATGCAACGTTATGACTATTTCTTTTATTTGTCTAGTATTCTCTCGAATTATTTTTTGATCCTTTCTTTAAAACAGTATCATGGCTTTTCCAATTCTTTTCCAATTCTTATTTTAGATTTAACTAATCTAAAAGAATAATAGTATAATGTTTTTCTTCCTTTTCTTCCTTTATTGATAATCACATATTTTGCTTTTTGTTGTTTTGGGGTTTGTTGTTGTTGTTTGTTTGTTTGCTTTTTTATTTTTTTTTTTTTTCCATAAATGCTATATGCAAAGTTTCTCTCTAAAAATTTTAAGAAGAGTGAGTCATTGGGATAGATGAAACCTCAGTTTGGATTAAATACTATGAGGATTACTTCAAAAGTAATGCCTCCTATTTTATTATCACCTCTGCAGATGCAGATTTTTATGAGTGTAACATGCTGGCTCTTGATTATCACTGGTAAATCATATTTTGTAGCTGATATCAAATAATGCTAATGTACTCTCCATGGAAATAAATAGGAGGCATTATTCTCTGAGTAACCTGCATACGTATTTAAGTCTATTAAGGGTATTAGTGTACTTAAACGCTCAGAAAATTTGAGACATGATAAAAATCTCTCTACAGTTACAACTGAATTTCATTTGCAGACGAAAATAAAGTGAAAGAACAAAAGTGAAAGTGGAAATTATATACACTTTTGAAAACTGTATTTTTAGAAGGTGTGATTATTTTATTTTCACTTAGTTTCACCTGCTGAAAAAAAATATCGTCATCAGAGATGTGACAAAAGAACTGATTTCAATATCATTCAGTGCTCTGTATGACTGCTGTTTTAAAATATTTAGTCTAGCAGAAATAGAATGAGAATGATAGAATTGGTTTTCATCCCAGGTGTCAATGAAAAGTATAGATCTTGGCTGATAAAAATTCAGGAAAAAAAAAAAAAAAAAAAAAAAAAAAAAAAAAACCAAACACCTGGTTTTACTGGAAAATACAGTACTAGAATGTCAGATAACTCCAGTTATTGACAGCAGGAACCTCCTTTGTCACACAGTGCTGTTCAGTGTCCCCAGCTCTGTGACAGAGGCTGTGAATCCTTGGAGTCCATGACAATGACCTCTCCTCTCCTCTCCTCTCCTCTCCTCTCCTCTCCTCTCCTCTCCTCTCCTCTCCTCTCCTCTCCTCTCCTCTCCTCTCCTCTCCTCTCCTCTCCTCTCCTCATTATTTTCACAATATTCATATTATTTGACACAATATGTGTTCTCTCACTTTTAGGATGTTAAATGCTTGGAGAAAGAAAAGCATTTATCCACAAGAGGGGGCTAATACTCTTATTAAGTAGTGCAGTTTTCCTCGTCATAACCATAACCATAAAAGGCATACTAGTTTTCTGGTCAGACTCTCTAATTTAATAATATTTTCTAATTTTGCTAGTTCCTGGATGAGCTAAAGAAAAGCTAAAGACAGTCAGAGAAGCTACCAGCTTCTCCTCTGCTATGAGTAGTGAGACTTTTGTGACTAGACAGGATTAAGCATGCAGCATTTCCAGTAGAGCCTAGCCATAGGACAGTCCATAGACCTTATAAAAGCCAGCACTCAATATCAAAAATCTGCTACGATAAACTTTGTTCAAACTTTCTGATCTCACATGGCTGTTCAGCACACAGTGAACACAGAAAACTTAGTAAAAGTAGTATTAGTGCCTCAAAAAAAAAGTTGAAAATTAAGATCTTATTTATTTCAGAATTTTTCATCTTAATTAATAAAGCAATACAATGTTAAAAAGAAGGAAGGGAAGGGAAGGGAAGGGAAGGGAAGGGAAGGGAAGGGAAGGGAAGGGAAGGGAAGGGAAGGGAAGGGAAGGGAAGGGAAGGGAAGGGAAGGGAAGGGAAGGGAAGGGAAGGGAAGGGAAGGGAAGGGAAGGGAAGGGAAGGGAAGGGAAGGGAAGGGAAGGGAAAAGGGAAGGGAAAAGGGAAGGGAAGGGAAAGGGAAAGGGAAAGGGAAAGGGAAAGGGAAAGGGAAAGGGAAAGGGAAAGGGAAAGGGAAAGGGAAAGGGAAAGGGAAAGGGAAAGGGAAGGGGAGAAAGAAAGAAAGAAAGAAAGAAAGAAAGAAAGAAAGAAAGAAAGAAAGAAAGAAAGAAAGAAAGAAAGAAAGAAAGAAAGAAAGAAAGAAAGAAAGAAAGAAAGAAAGAAAGAAAGAAAGAAAGAGAGAGAAAGGAAGGAAGGAAGGAAGGAAGGAAGGAAGGAAGGAAGGAAGGAAGGAAGGAAGGAAGGAAGGAAGGAAGGAAGGAAGGAAGGAAGGAAGGAAGAAAAAGAAAGAAAGAAAGAAAGAAAGAGAGAGAGAGAGAGAGAGAGGAAGGAAGGAAGGAAGCAAGGAAGCAAGGAAGCAAGGAAGCAAAGCACCAATAAATTAATATCAAGCTGATTTTTAAAAATCTGTCTGAAAATTGACTGGAGGTCTATGCCCTCTGTGCTGTGGCATACAGTTATAAACTCATGATAAATTTCTTCTTCTGTTATTACTTTAGTGCTTCTGTTACAACCATTTGTGTTATTTTTTCATTACAGAGAATGTTTACTGTTTCTTATTCCTAGTCCTAGGTCATGACTACGATGGTGTGAAATGGCTTTGATGCTGCTAACATGGCACTTTGTACTAGCTTATACCTGCACGCAGCTACTAGCTAGGCCCATGTCTGACTAATCTAAGCATACATGGATGACTGTTTTAACAAGCACATTTAGAAAACTATGTTGATTAAGTAGTATTTGTTAGTGAACAATCTAAAGTTTGAGAATAGTTCTTGAACTCTCAGTTTACTATGTATAGTTGTTTAGTTGATTTTTACTTTTCCCATGAAGTGCTGGACAGCTGGTCATCTATAGCTCAGCAATGAGTCAACATTTGTCTCATGGATTTTATCATATTAAAATACATAATAATAATAATAATAATAACAACAGATTTCTTAGGAATTTAACACACAAAATATAAGTACACAGTACTTAGAGCTACAATACTCCATAGTGCAGAGAGTAGTAATTACAAAGGGAAATTCACTGTGACTCTCACTTAAGGAAAAAATGTTCAGAAGGATGTAAATAAAGCCAGGAGTTCAGGAGAAGTGAACAAGCCAAAGTAGAATGGAGTGACGCATTGTTGCAACACACAGGACTAGCACAAGTTGGGTCCTTGGAAGGGTAATACAAAATCTTGGAATAGAATCAACACTTGAAAGAAATATTTACAATCTTTGTAAGTACAGCCATGCTTTTAAGTTACACAATTGCCTAACAGCTCTGGCAATGTACCAGCAAAATGGACACACCTTGGTAAATATTTGCATTATACATTGTTGCAGAGTTGCTCATTCCTCATGTTAACTTCCACAGGCTCTACTTTCAAGTGAATGTTTCCCCACTGCACATTGTGTTTCTGATTATAAATTGTGCTAATAAAATCGAATTTAAACATTTTACAAATAGTGGGAGAACTCCAAGTTTATCTTCAAAATTCCACTGCACTAGCTTTCATTTCTAGGTTATATATTGAGTGGGTTACGAGACAACTGGGACTCATTTTCTTCCAATACTTACATAAAGGCTAACTTTTCCCTTAAGCTTTATGTTTCACTACAAGTTTTAATCTTTAGTATAAAGTTATCATTTAATTTAGATATTTTTAAAACAATGAAGTATTAGAATGAAGTATTAGAAGGAAATTGGTTTGGGCTGGTTTGTCTGAAAATCTTAAATACTATCATTTGAACATACAATTTAAAGACCCCTCCAATGTCAGCTGCTCAGGTAATGATTTTTAAACATGGCTATATTTGAAGTTTTTCAGAATGTTTTTAGCATGAAGTAGCCTGTTGTGCAAATAGAACCGCTATGCATTTTTCTGCATTTGGCAGACATCAGATCTGATAGATTATTCTATCAGAGACACTGCAGGAACCAATTCACTCCTAATAACCATCTATTAAAATGATATTACATGGGCTTTTAAAAAGCAGTGATATCATCATTTTCATGTAGCTGAGGATACAGCACTAAAGCTCACACTTCTCAGAATCCTGGTTTTTATGCAATCTAGTTGATGATTCTCTCTGAACTCAACTCAGATTTTTAGATGACTAACATCTATCAATGCCTTTCAGTATTTTGAAGATCTAGGCTTGAATGTTTAGAGAAATTCTGCAAGGAATTAGAATGTGTTCTCTATGCAGTTGAGACAAATAAAAATCTACCATGTAACAATGGACACTTAGAATCATAGAATTGCTCAGGCTGGAAGAGACCTTCAAGATCATAAAGTCCAACTGCAACCTAACCATACTACCCTAACTTAACAACCCTCTACTAAATCATGCCCCTGAGCACCACATCCAAACTGTTTTTAAACACATTCAGGGATGGTGACTCAACCACCTCCATGGGGAGCCTATTCCTGTGCTTAACAATCCTTTCTGTAAAGATGTCTTTATGATATCCAACCAAAACTTTCCCTAGTGCAACTTGAGGCCATTTCCACTCATCCTGTTATCTGTCACTAGTAAGAAGAGATCAGACCCACTCTCACTGCAATCACCTTTCAGGTATTGGAAGAGAGCAATAAGGTCTCCGCTCAGCCTCCTTTTCCTCAGACTAAAACTAAACAGCCCCAGTTCCATCAGTCGCTTTCTGTATGGCATATTCTCCAAGCCCTTTACAAGCCTTGTTGCCCTTCTTCGAACCTGCTCATCAGTCTCATCTGAGATAGGTAGTAGATTAATCAGATTTATTTGTATTCACACAGATAAATATAAAGGAGTGTTTATTACATGTCAAACTCTGTTGACATGTAAAGGTGGATGGGAAAGTTGTAAGGGCCAATGGGAAGGCTAAAAAAAAAAAAAAGAAAAAAAAAGAAAACTTGTGAATGTATCTAAGTGATGTGAGAACATGTAATAAACAATAAACTTTAATTTTCAGCATATAGAGAAAGAAGGTAGAAAACCACTTATAAAAGCATTAATACGTCAAAAAAGAAAGAACATAAAGTACTAGTAATGCACTTTCTTAAGGAGAAGTAATAATAGGAATTTGAATATTTCCAGTTCTTTCTCTTGTATTGTTCTTCCTATTCTTAAAAGCACTGCAAAGTACTGTTTTTTTTTTTTTTTTAATTTTTTCTTTATTGTGAAAAAATGACCTACCATACTATTGAAAATTCTAGAAAGTGGTTTTCCTACACTGTGATACCAGCTGTGGACTAGAAGAGGTATTACATACTGAAAATGGAAAGATCTGTGTGTAATGTATATAAATACCATTCTTAATGCCAGAGAAACACAGTGATTTGATACATACCTGAATTTTGCATTGTGTGTGAATACTTGAAATTAACAAAATAATGCACTGAAAAAAAAAAAAAAAAAAATCCAACACTATTTTCATCTGCATGTAGAGAAGTAAACTTCAATTTTTTTGACGTTATATATTTTATAATGAGAAGCATTTTCAGTAACATATCTCAGAAGGACTGTAGTACTTTTAAAATACAGCACTGTTTTCTTTAGTGACACCAAATGAACTGATGTTTTCTGCACACCCAGGAGGCAGGTGCCTGAATCAGAAGGAATCTGATTGTGGAGGGCAGGGGCATGCAGAAGATGGCCACAATTATTCAGAAAGTTTATATAAACATAATTGTCTCTCCTTTTTAAAGGATGCATGAACATTTTTTAAAATGCTGGCTATGAGAAAAAAAAAAAAAAAAAATCAGAGCCTTCTTCTTCGGTATTGAAAAAAAGACTGGAGAAAGAAAGCAGTATTACTGTTTTTGTTGAAGATTTGCACTTTTCTAGCTTCTGCAGCTGCCAAGATAAGCTGGAACACGTGAATACAGTAAACCTGAGGGGCTCCTAGACAGGAAGGCAGTTAAAATTCCATCCACTTCTACCATCTGTTTGCTTCATTGTTTTTATGTGACAATTTTATACCTTCTCACGATTTTTACATTTTCTGATGTAATGGCTCCTGACTGTATGTGAGAATACAAGAAAAACTGTTCAGAGCTGCAGCTGTTGAGAAAGATAAACAGCATGAGAACCAAGGACACATCTAGAAGAAGAAGGAATGGCTCATTACTCTGATTGGATAAGTGCCCACATGTATGGCTAAGAAGTGTTTGATACATGTCAAACTCTGTTGACATGTAAAGGTGGATGGGAAAGTTGTAAGGGCCAATGGGAAAGCTAAAAAAGAAAAAAAAAAAAAAAAGAAAAAAAAAGAGAAAACTTGTGAATGTATATAAGTCATAAGTGATGTGAGAACATGTAATAAACAATTTGGATCATTCACATCTGAGTCTGCGTATCAGATGCTGTAACTGTACAAGATGAGTTGTATCAGAGCAGCTCTTTTTCTAATGGTACATCACTTCTCTGCACCACTGCCCAGCACCTGCTGAGGACCTTCCCAGCTTCCAAAATAATTTTTGGCAAAAAAAGTTGCATCTCTTCATGACTGTAGTAAGGCATGAAGTACATCTGTTCCCACTCTGGCTTCTGCAATATGAATTTGGGATAGGATGAGCAATGATCTTGTGCTCTTTTCCTTATGTGTACTCACACTGAAATTTTATACCAGCATTTATAGAGGGCCTGCCAGGACAGATACAAATGTCCCGCTTTTGTAATACTGGATCACAGTCCTTCAATTTAATGAATTTAACAGCTTTTGGTCTGAAGCACATGCTGTTAGTTACTGGTAAGGTTAGCAATCAGACAGTCAGGAAGGATTCACATAGATTTTCTCTGTGAGAATTGTTACCACTTGTTTTTCTAATAAACTGTATTTGTAAGTTCTGATACAAGATCATCTTAAAAGGCTGCCTAAAACATATTTGGTATTGGCTGGATTGCTTCTCCATATTCCAATTGCAGTCTTAATTGCTTGATGATTCTGTGCAGTTATAACCCATTCATACATCCTATCACTCATCTTGTTGATTGCAGGAGAGTCCATTTCCAGAACACAAATGATTTCTGTGTTGTTTTAGCAGTAGTTTGATAGATGGAAAAGATAGCTTTCATGTAATGCAATATTATCAGCTGAAATTTCTCAAGGAAATTTTACATTGTCTGCAACTAAACTCAGTGGGATACTGAATTTTTGAAATGCTTTGTTAATTTGACATAAGTGGTCCTTTCTCCACATGATGATTTGCATTAATTAAGACATATGATGAAAAGCAGATCATCTAACAATCAGAGATCTGCAAGAGAATACAGATGTGTAATGTTGGCAATGGAAATCAGATACTGAGAAACAGTCAACCTTTTGGAAAGTTAAACAAAACTACTTTGTTGGGTGTAGGAGAAATGCTAAGTCATGGCTTGAAACAGTGACCGAGCACCTGGTGGTAAGGAAGGGCCAACCCTTGGGAGCTCAGGTGCAAGCAATGCATCTGACTTCTGGAAGGGGTGGATCCAGGATTCATCCCTTCTGAGACTTTATTTAAGGGCTGGCAGTGGAGGTGTTAGGAGGTGCTGGGTATCCCTGCCTACTGGAGTCTTTTCAAAGGTAAGTAATGTTTTGTTTTTGTTTTTGTTTCCTTTGTTTTTGCATCTATGGCTGCTGTATTTGGGCTTGTTCTCATCTGCTGCTGCCTTGGACTTTTCCACCCCACTATTATTACTGTGTTTTCCATTACATTATAGCATTACAGTTGGATTTGAGCCAGTTCAAATGTGGCTCTTATTTGTAAGAGAAGATAGTCCAAGTATTTTCACATATTAGTTTTGGAGCAGATATGTAGTTAGTTTAGGTAATTTGATCATTGTTTCATAGCATCTAATACCTCCTTTCTGGGTACAAACAATTTTTTAAAAAATATGCACTAAAAGATTAACTGGTAACTGCAGGTTCAATGGTACATAAGAGCCTAGTAACTTCATTGAAATTTACATTCTAAGTGAAGGGAGTTAAGCAGGAGAGGCATTTTAAAAGACTAAAGGCATTTGTTTATAGATATGTCTTTATCTTATTGACACAGATTTCTTATCTTTCCTGAACATTTAAATACTACCAGAATTTTCTTTTTTGATTCCCTAGCTGTAATAAACTTATTATTTCAGACAGTCTCAAATAAATTTGTCTAGAGAGACTGAGAAGTTACTGTACTTGAGGATAACTAAAACCTATTTGTGTTGGTCCTGTGCAACTTGTTCTAGCTGACTTAATTTAGTAGGGGAGTTGGGCCGTGTAATCTCCAGGCACACCTTTCAGTCTCAACTATTTCTGATGATCTGAAAACTGCTGGGACTAAATCACTAACAGGCTTCTGAACCTTGAAGGGGTTTATGCACATGGATTCTTGCTGTTGAAAGAAATAAAATTTGCTTAGTCAAAATCCATGTTTATTTCCATCTGGACAGAAAATTTAAATAGGTATCAAGTCCCTGATTGAGCTATATTAGACAACTCACCTTTCTAAAGTTGACTTTTTAAGTGTATTCAGGAAGACTGTCACTTAACATTCATAATTACATGTCTGATGTTTCCTTGGAAGTGTCCAAGGCCAGGTTGGATGGGGTTTTGAGCAATGTGGTGTACTGGGAGGATTCTTGCCCACAGCAGGAGGTTGGAACTAGTCAGTCTATGGTCAGTTCTAATCCAAGCAAGTCTGTGATTCTGATTTCTCAATGTGTTATGTGAAATCAAAGAAGCACATTCTAGTAGTGAGAGACAGGTATCTTGGTACTGTACTCTGTTTTGTCATTAAGTTGACAGCAGCAGTAGGTGTTTGAAGCAGCCTGTCACTTTTATCTGACTGGTACCAATCAAGCCGTCTGAGTCTGCAGTGTTGCCAAAGTATTTGATATTCCCCCACTAGAGTGCACAAGGCTTTCAAAAGTGGTTACTGGGAGTCCAAGTGCTTTAAAAGTGCTGAAAATTTAATTACTTCTAGGAGAAAATTCAGTTTTGATTAAGGTCACCAAGTAATGAAGAAAGCAACTGTGCTACTCTCCCTTGTTTACTATTACTTACAACTCTGAAAAGAAATTGCAACAAATTTTAATTATTCAATATAAAGATGGCAGAAATGTTAAAAAGAATATGTAAGGAAAATAAAAGCAAAACTTCATATAAATGGACTACAGCATGGTCAGAAATAAATATAAATCAGACAACTTGGTTGTTATTCCAAAGGCAATGTGAACTGCTGAAGACAAATCATGAAAATGTCACATTTCTTGTAATGGATGGAAAAACTGGGAACTTAGGAACTAAGTACCTACAAAGCATGTTACTGACAGAAAGCAGGAATAATATGTAGAATACATTTTGAAACACACCTATTTACTTTTAGAATATCAGTCTCCAATGTACATGGGTATTCACTTGCTCTAAAGTGGGATCTTTAGCTGTTCCTGGCATCTCGTTCATAGGCCTCAGTGAAGTCTCTTGGATGCAGTGCAGGTATATCTGCCTTCTCCCTACTGTAGGCTCTTATTTATCAGCATATGCACAATAAGGGATCTTATCTCACGGTAGCATAATTTGTACTAAGAGTACAGACACTGAGCATTGAATCTAGCTATGGCAATGTATTTAATGTATTTCTACTGCACTGCTTTTTCAGAGATCTCAGTGGTCCACAATCATACATGTTCTTCCAGGGCTATTAAGTAGCAATGCATGCTTATTTTCATGCTGACATGACATTTCACAGGGAATTCAGTCAGTACTTTCAGTTGTTCAACCATTTCTAGGAAAGCAGCATTCCATCACATGTCATGCTTACTTGGGATGATAAACACAATTTCCTAAATCCCCCTTTCTTCCTTCTTTCTCTCAGTCTTTACTCCTTCACCTAATATCATATGCAATGGATATCTCTTTGGTGAATCAGATTCAGTTGCTCTGGCTGTGCACCTTCCCTAGCTTGATGTACATCCCCAACCTAAATGTTGGAAGCTGTAGAGAGAAAAGGATAAGACCCTGACACTTTCTGAGACCTGTTCAGCAACAGATAAAGCACATGTCAATGGCTTACGGGGTTGTTTGGCCCGGTTCCATGACTAGTGGGGTGGAGGGATTTCACAAAATCCACGCCTCCGGAAAAAGGGAACAGGGGACCCCAAAATAATTAAAAACAGCGGCAATGATCTGAGGAGAAACAAATTAGTTTACTAAATATATTATTGGAATGCAATGTAACACGCTATAATACAGTATAATTAAAATTGAAGCTAATAAGTCAAATAAAATGAGGGAGAGAATGTCTAAAAGGTGGATAGGCCTCACCACAATGCTGAGGTGAGATGAGCAGTCCAGTTGAGCAGCAGGGAGACAGGAGGAGAGCCGATGAAAAGCAGGCGAAGAAGAGCCCATCAAGTGACCTTGCCAGAGGTGTGTGACCGCAAAGTCCCCTGGGGAATGTAGCTGTTGTTCTCCTCCAGGCAGGTACCCAAAGCTTGAGCATTAACAGTTAAAATCCCAATGCCCCACATGATGTTATGATGTGGAATACCAAAAACCAAAAATCACAAAACCATGACAACAAGTTACTGTGAGGAGAAAAAATTCTATCCAAACCAAAACTGTCCTCCAAGTAGAACTCCACTTTTCTATTTAACGTAGTATGGATCCCCCAAAGGTGCTGTGCATATCTTGATGGTCTTCATGCCTTTTTACTCCTTGGACAGCCCTACGAAGGATCTGGACAGGGCACCCCTTCTTCTGAGTCCTCAGCTTGCATTCTCTGCCTGCTTTTCTGCCTCCCTGCTCACCCTGGCTTATTGAGATGATCCTGTAATAGAGTGGTGGTTCATGCAGTGAATCAGGGCGGGTTATTACTTTGTCTCTTCTATCTATCATTGTTTCTATATACTTCTTTGTATGTGTACAGGCAGCTGTTATCATGTTACCTCACTGAAAGAAAGCAAGTGCGCAAATATAAGGAAAATAATACTTAAAAATACCCAGGAAGATATTATTTCTGTTTATACACACTTGCAAATATGCTACTATGAATTCACAGGATCACAAATGCTAAATCCTTTAAGATCCAATATTTTATTGTTCTAGTATAAAAATAGCTTTTAAAAAAATCCTAACATAATTTCTTTATAATGTATAGTAAAAACTGAAGTGAGAATAATCAAGTTTAAATTTTTATAATACATACTAGCCCTGTGAACTAGCTTCAGTCTCTGAATCCTATAAATTAAATAGAAAAATCAGCTTATTTCCACTGCTGTTGTCAGTGTCTAATGCACTGTTGTGTTACAGTGGTTTTATGATTTATTAGTAAACTCTTTCCCGAATATTGTTTGGTATATGCAGGGAGATTACCAGATTTGCTGAAAAACTGATGGCAAGTATCACTAGTAAATCTATCGTATCTGGATTAAAAACCTCCATCAGCAGAGATCTCTGAACTGAAATACATTTTACATATTTAATAATTAATAATGGCTGATGTATAAAAGATTGACATCTGCATAGGGTAGCCGAAATAGGAAAAAAAAAATTGTGGTCACCAAGGGATTATTGTAGTGTCAGTCCAGGCTGTTAATTGGAATATAAAGTCAAACATCATGTGCTCATTGTCTTGATTACATTTTCAGACTCTTGTTTCAAAAGAGGTTACTTTGATAAAATCGATAAATGTATAGAAAATGTATGCCAACAATGTGTATTGTAGTAGAATAAGTACATTTAAAATTCAAAATGTATTCAGCGTACATATAAAGTTCACAAAATATGAACAGAGAAAGCAATAAGTAGAGGAGGACATTGGCTTAGAACTCTTCTTACCCTGAGAAGAGCTAGTTATATCCATGGCAAGACAGTAAAGGCTCTCTTTGTCCACAGAATTGAAGTCTATTTGCTCAGAATGTCTCAGGAGCTGATTCAGATTTTTTCCCCTTTCCTATCTGTGCAATTCTTTTAATTCCTTCCTATTTCTGTCTCATTAAAGCTATTCAGCAAACTTCTTAATTTAAGATTTAAGTTTAGATAAGACCTATTTCTTTTATTAAAGTTGAATTTATTCTTTGTTTTGTTTCTCTGGAGTTTTAAAGTTAATTCATTTTTTTCACAAGTTTCTCATTTATTTTTTGCCAATAATCTCTGCAATCAGTGCCATCATGTTTTGAACAATCTGATGTCTAACTGATAAAATCCCAGGTTTTCAACCAATGTAATTAATGAAAGCAGTATGATGGTTCCCAGAAATATCTATTCAGCTTTCTTTTCAGTACAGTCTGATTCATTCCACTGTCTTCTATGCCCTACATTTTTTCCATATATTTATGCTTTAATAAACCCATACATCAGTTTAGTCCATTCTCCAACTCTGAATTGCTTATTATTTCTCTAAAAAGTTCCCGAATTCCCCCTCTGACACTGAGTTTTAATCTTAGATGTGCTTTTATATTTATCTTATCCTTGTCCTTTTTTCATTTATAAGGCTATCAAAACTTGCGCTATTCTTAATAAGTAATAATAAAAAGCCCTGTAATGTGTAACTCAACAAGGTAGTTTCCATTCAGGCTTTATTCTTATCCTCCCAAATATAAAAGTATTAGTTTCTTTGCTCAATGTCCCTCTCTTCCCTTTCCTTTCTTTTTAATTGAGTCAACTCAAAACCCTTGTTTGTTGTCCCTAAGGTAAGGAAGCAGACAGAATTTATAATATCCTCCTATCTTCATGTGCATGTGTTCTTGTGGATACAAGAGTTTTTTTTCCTCCATTTCTAAAGAGAGCCTGAGAGCATGACTCATTAAAATTGAATACACAACTCCTGCACTTAAAAACTAATTAAGTAGCCCAGAATATTTAATTTCATTGGGTATCCCTGCTTTCCTTAGGTGTATCTGAGCATACATCTTCCTTAAAGCAGTTTCTGGAAGGAAGAAAGGAAGTTAATGAGCTCTTTTCTCAAAGAATTTTCTCCTGTTTTGTCCCTTAATACTGCGGGAGCCATTAAAATTCGTAGGAAAGACACAAATCTATGTATGACATCACTCATTTATTTTACTGTACTAAATACTCATACTGCCAAGATAACTGCGGAATGAAGAGTTTAAAATGAGCATAACCAAAGCTATCCTGACACTAGAATTTTCTAGTAGAAGCAAGAATCAGTCATCCTATGCATTACAGTTTTGTCTAAGCTGGCTCAAGTAATTGATTACTGGTGGGATGGGGGGAGGTCGAAGAAAGGAAACAAGAAAAATGACAGTAGAATATCCATGGCTTATATGTTAAATTACCACAAAATATTTGAACTCAATTTTGATACCATCATAGGAAAAAAAAATAAGAAAACATTTCTTGAAAATGGCCCTATAAAAAAAAATGTATTTTTTAATTGTCTGAATCCAGAGCCTTGTAGAATATAGATAGTAGTGGGTGTTAGACATAGATAACATTCCAGCCTGACATTAAATCTGCATTATTTTGTTTGTTTGTTACACAAAATGAAAGTCATCACAGTATTGAATAGAGGAGAAACTTCATCACTGACAGGATCTGCGGAACATGTTGTGACAAAATAATCTGAGGTCTGTCTGCTGCTACAGGACTGGAGGATAGACAACATTGATCGCTTATTCTCTAGCTAGATTCCTCTTTTTAAATATACTTTATTGAAGTGTTGATTTTGTTTTGTTTTTAGATCGCTTCTATGCCCCACACTATCTCTCTGTCTTTCTTATTTCAGAGTGGAACACTGACTTAGGGAAGATACTGAGGTTCATTTGTCTGCACTATTCTGATGAGTTTAAAATGAATTCTTTCAGCTCTTTGGTTTATTGCTACTGCAATGAAAAATGTTAATAACTGAACAGACACCATTATTGTTGTTATGAGGAAGAACAGAAGATAAAATAAATAGTGAATCCAAGATATAATAGAAAGCAGTTATTAAAAATTAATTACATTTATTTACATTATTTACCTTTGAAGCTCATGAAAAGGAATATGTAGTGTGTGACCACAGAAACAGTTGTGTATAATGCTGTAAGCATCTTCACAATGATGCTGGAACCATTATAAAATAATACGTATGTAGGCAATGTATGCAATGCCATTAATAGAGGTAATAACATAGAAAACACTCCATGTGAACCAGTATTCTGTAAGGCTGAAATGTCAGAGGAAGACTAAATCAGTGAAGCAGGATTTGTGCATTCATGCAAGGCCACGGGTCACAAAATAAAAGTAACAAACTGCTGCAGACGTGGAACCAAAGTCAATAAAACTAGAAAGTCATGAAATAAATCTAAAAAACGTAATTTTAATATAAAATAACAGCAATCCATTCAAAGAATGTTTTTTTTCTGGTAGTTGTTTTCTTTTTTTCTGCAGCAAAATTTTCATAAATTTGTTTCTAGGAATGCCTTCTCTACTTATTACAAAGTATAAATATTTTTTTTTTTAAATACATTGCCAAAATTTATATTTCAGTGAAAATCCTACCTTTCTAATTCCTAAATTGGCATAATAGTTGTTACTACTCAATATACAAGACTATTGACAGCCTGTACACAGCAAGAATACAGCTAGAAGCTCTTTGTACTGCATTGAGTAAAGACAGAGATAAATCCATCAAATGCAATAGAGCAAACACAGTGCAAAGTTACGTAGAATCCCATTTCAGCAGAAAAGTGATTCCTATTTGAATCTTTATAACTCGTCATCAGAAGAAAGAGTAGAGGGCTCTAGTTTCAGTCAAAAATTATTGCCTGTCAAAATTAAAGAAGGCAAATGGATGCTAAAGAATCTAAACAGAAAAAAAAATGACCTCAGCTGATGAGCAGTGATATTTTCTCAGTTTTGCTATTTTTATGTTATGTATCTACTTAATTGAGATTAAAAAAGAAAAAAGAAAAAAATGAAGTAATATTAAGAAAACTGTTCTCTTAAGTAGGAAATCAAAAAAGATGGCAGGAATCTTCTGGAATGTTCGTGGAAAAACTGGAGATCATCTTTGAAATGCTTCTCTACGACATTTAGTATATGTTCTTCAAAGTTAATAAATGCCACCTGACCTAACAAAATCAACTCTATTAAGTCACTATAAAAATAAAGTAATTAATAATTTAAGAGTGCTAGGATGTTGACATTTAGACTCCTCAGGAATCAAAATACATTTCCAACACACAATCAGTGTGATTTACTTCTGACTTTATCTGAATTAACATTTTCCCATGGAATGTTTTGTTTAATAAATCAATTTCTAATTGAACCCTTTCCATTGTAATGTTTTCAAGCAGCTCTACCAACATTGTGCAGGGTTTGTATATTTTCATGATATTATATTTCTATAATCTTTGCTGTTATATGTTATTATATATGTTATATGTTAATGAAGTTTTTTGTTGTTGATACTACTGTTTTATTAAAAAAGGGTTCCTTGGTTGCATTTCTTTTGTTTTCTTTTGTGAACAGAAGAAAGGTGAGCAAATCATAGACCATAATCTGTCAGTTTACTGTTATACTAAACTTCAGTTACTATTTGTACTTCTAGATATTTTATAGATTCATTTAGAGAGGTATTTTCTGAATCTGCAAAAAAACATTTTGTAATTTTTAAGCTGAACCTGGCAAAGATGCAGTGGTTTGGATTTCCCCATTGCAGAAGAGACCCACTGGCTCTTTCTGAGTACTGGAGCAACTCCCTTGGAAGTATGCTCACTGTCACATGCCTTGAAAGACTGACTTTCCTGCTCTGCCAAGTGGCCATAATTTGAAAGTTGGAGTGACTACAAAATATTTTATTTCTAATGTAGACTCAAGTTTTGAGCTGTCCAAAATTTCTCTCAGCTTGCCATGCTAAAAGAGCTGTGGAGGAACTTGCTTTTATGGGGAATATCCTGCAATTTAAAACACTATAGAAAACTAAAAGAAATGTGATTTACCATAATTAGGGAAAGATTACATGTAATCTAGTTTTTACAGATCTACTTCTTTCAACAAAGACTGTTGACGAATGTGAAAAATATTTACTGTAGGCTTACTTAAAATATTTGAAAAAGCTTGCATTGATTCTGACTTAAGCAGCGCACCTGGAGTTAGACAGCAAATGGTGTTTCTGGTGATAAATAACCAATAATTACTTTTCCTTGAAACCACATTAATGTTCTAAATAATGCAGCTGCTCCTGTGTTAAAATTTAATGAGTTTGATTGCAATTACTCTTCACTGACAGTCTCAGTCTACAGTACATGACCACTAAAAACAAGGCCTGCTCCAGATCTAAAAAATATCAGCTGTACTTGTTTTTCTCATTTTTTTTTGATACTGGAAAAATGGAAATATAGATGGGATATCCACTTTAAATGTTGTAAAAAAATTGCTAACTATATACATACTTGATTTAAAGATGTTCCATACTTATCTTATTCCTCATACTCACTGAGCAAAGAAGTTAACAAAAAGCCTCTAGACATCCTGTTAAAGTGAAAAAATAAATTCTGAGGAAAAACTCAGTGGCAGGTGAGGACAAGTTGTACTCTCAGCTCAGAAGTGCACAAGCAAAGCCCATAGTGGACAGGTATCTCTTACTACACTTCATACTGCTGATTTGAGAAGGAACTTGTTTCTAGTCTTCCATGTAATCAGTACAAGTATGGAAGACCTGTTCTTCCCTTCCTGATCTTTGCAAGATCACTGTGAGTTCATTGCCGCACTTCATATAGGCTGATCTGAAGATAGAGTAAATACCATTTTTTGTCATATTTAATAAGCATGGTTAAAATATTTTACCTATTTAACTCAACTTTGTATGTGATTATTTTCATGGATTTTCACTTATATTTCCCAGAGAAATATGATTTCCTCCTAGGGAGGGAGTTATTTCCTGCATTCTCTGCATACAGTACTAAGCTTTTCATTTCTCCTGAAGGAACCAAAGAGGAAGAACAGAATTTTTTCTTATCATCTGGATGATTGAACAAATATACATTCCCAGGGAAACTTAAAGAGAACAGTCCTAAAGATTGGCCTTTTGAAATGCTAGTTTTTCATGGTAGTGCTGGAGTTTTCATTCAGCCATTATACATTATGAGTTAGAGTGATGAGAAATATAAGCTTCAATTGCCTTTATTCTGTTGAGAAGAATATTTTTAGTTAATTTTATACCTGCTAGATGTCGGACCATTTATTTGCATTCATCTATGTTTTCTCTAAAAAAAAAAAAAAAACTTCCAGCAGGCTGTAACAAACTCTGTTGGTTGAGTTATGTTCTTAGAAAGAGCTCAAACACTGGAAATTCCTCAATGAGTCACAACAGTGAAACAAGGCGACATGAATTACAGCTAGACTTTCCACAGAGCCTTGTATACTTTATATTTAATAATTTAATTGTCTTGAGGTTTGAATGAATTCTGATTTCAGAGTTCTAATTTCCCAGTGTTGTGGTATCTTGTTCTTGCTTTGTAACTTATAATTTCTAAGGACTTATTTCTTTTTGCTGAGAGTTTTAATCTCTTTTAACTTTCCCCCTAAGTGATTTCTTCAAAGTTGATGCACTCCAGCTATGTTTCTCTTCAAATTATTGTTTATAGTTTAATTCGTGCAGGTAGCCTTGGAAACAAGACCTTCTGTGGGTGGTGCTGTTCTGTTATAGTTCAACTATCCTCTCAACAGGATCAGCAGTAGAGGGGAAAGTGGAACTTTCTGAGGTGCCAAAGTAGGAATGCACCAAGTCTAAAAGAGGAAAAGGTATTTTTCTGATAGTCTATCCAGGGATAACAATGGATACTTAATTGTCAAAATATCACTCATGTATAAATTCTTGCAAAATGGGAACAATACTAAGCTTATTTTACATCTGCAGCTTAAAAAAAAAAAAAAAATCAGGTTTCTCATTTTATCCCAAGCCTGCTGAATTTAAACTTCTTGCTACAGAAAATCAAGCAGTTCACACAAGACAATCTGCCTTTAATTTTCCTTTAGTGTGATAAAACCACCAGGTTCACTTCAGCAGAACTGTTGTGTCTAGCTTCAAATACAGGATAGATGTACCAGTTAACCTTTCCACTGCTCGCTTTTTGCATTTATTTCTCTTCAACAGAGCCAAGTCAATTGACAGTTCATTCCAATCACTGGAATCTCAAATACATTTTGCTGCATGTATGTTTACAAACTTTGTTGACTAGGAGATTGGACATGGGTGATAGGAACAAGTGAAAGTAAGGATTTTAAATTCAGTTGCTAAATTTTTAAGAATGATTCTAAACAGTGTGCCTGCTGGAAGGGCAGGGGAGGGAGATGTATATAAATAGGTACATATGAATCCAGAGAAACAATGTCTACAAAGAACTAGCAACACAGAAGTTAAACAGCATGTGTACTCTACACACTTTTATACAATATTAAATGCAATATATATGCTGTATAGTTTCAGTAAACACGTGCAAGCATATACAACTTCTCTATATGCCCTAAATTTTTTTTAACATTAGCTTTTCTTGCAGTCCGCAAATCAGATTATCCTACACATATTCTATTACTACTCTACTTATACTTGTTTAAAAAATATTGTATTACCTATGGTTTTGAAGATTTTGACAAAGTATCAGTGAAACAATGTAACTTCTCAATTCTTTTACAAATGTATACCATGAGGTGCATAGTAGTGTCACTGACTCAACAGGTGCTGAAGTACTTAATCTTGCAGAACCTTCCTGCCTTTTCCAGTTACTCCTTTTTTGGTGTAACTTTTGTTAGTCTGAGAATACTGGCTATTTTATGCAGACAAAATAGCTTTCCTGTTTCAGACTTTGAGCCTTTCTGATTCAGAAGCTTTTCAAATGAATCAGTGAGCTATGATATAGAACAGATCTTGAGAACTGCCAAGACAGAGGTGTATTTCCAACAGTCACTGACACACTCCCATGTGTGTTACAAACAGCCTGTCACTGATTTCTCTTTCCCTTGCTCCTTATACTGTTTTGTGCAGAACTGAACAGTAACCCATAGCATTCATTTATTAAAGCTTTTTTCATCACTCTGGCTCTTAGCCTCCCACTCTATTTTTTTTCCATCTGTTCAGAGGACTTTCCTTTATATAAAATCACCATGACATAAAAGATCCTTTTCAAGATATTCTAGCATAAAATTTTAACAAAGAATCTGAAGGTTAAAAAAGGCCATTGAATGCAAAATTAGATTTAGGACTATTTCTAAAAGGGATGTGAAATACCATGTGCGATGTCGATAATGTTCCATGTGTATGCAATTTTTTCTAGTTAAGTACTTAATGTGAAATACCCAACATGTATTATTTATATGTCTTATTAATTATGTTTATAAAATGATACTATTATAAGATTGTTTATAAAGCTGGGGATAAATGTTCAAAATGTTCTTTGGCCCAGGTGAGTCAATGTTGTGCCAAAACTGCATAGTTCAATTGTTCTGCTGTATATGGAGTTTTCTGGATCAGAAAGCAAAATGTTGACTGAATTACCAGTGGCCAGAGAAAATTTTGGTAACTAGATGTCTATAAATTCTGTATCCATATACTCCTTGTGTATAAATTTCAAACAAAGAAAGCTGAAAGGAGTATAGGTGTTTTATTACACCTTATTTTCCCATGTATAAAGCAGAATGGTGTAAAAATAATTCAGTTTGACAGTACAGTGTCCAAAAAAAAAAAAACCAACAATGAAAACTATTGGTCAGATTTAGAAATCTGTTCTTCATAACATTTCTATGGCCGCTGGAAGACTTTATAAGAACAGAGGATGTTTTAAATTGCAAGAGTAGTAATCTTCTACAGATTATTCATGTTACATAGTTTAGGAGTGCACACTTGATTTTTGTACTCCTCTAGGTAGGACTTCAAAAAGTAAATGACTCCAGTTTGAACTGTTAATCAATGCCATCAAACTTTCATTCAGGAATAAATAACATGGACGTTCCAATACAGAAAAGCTGGGTTGTGTCCACAGTGTGTGGATGCACTGTAGACTATTTTTTAAAAATTAATTCACAACTTATAATGTTACCCAACTAGATAAACATAGATGCTAATATAATCTTTTGTTGTTCTATTCTGATCATAAGGTCAAGAAAATAAATAAGCAGATGGGGGGGGGGGGGGGGGGGAACAAAAAAAAAAACCATAGATTTTTAAATAGCTTGTTTTACAGAAGAAGTTTTGAATGTACGTTACCATTTTAGTGCAGGAAAGTAGTTACCTCAAGGTAGTCTCAATATATTCCTTTTAACCCTGAGTTGAAAATAGTGCCACTCTGCAGAGAATGCTCCACTTATATATTAAGTTTCTTGTCTATAGCCCATGATGGGAAGTAAAAATCACAGTTCATACACAGTATGTAACATAGCATATCATAGAAGTAGAACACTAAAAAGTTCATTGCATTAGCCTGTTAGACTTTCTGATATCGAGGATTTTTCATTGTGAGTAGTCCTACTGAAGTCCATTATGGAAATTAGTCAATTAGGAGATAGGAAATTAAGATCCAGCTCCAGATTAACTTTTTGCACAAGTAATTTATAGTATCTAATTCTTTTATATGATTATCTTATTATCTTCCTGAAGTTTAACCCACTGCAAATTCCAGGGGAAAAATAATAATAAAGAAGACAATTTCACAAAGATTGAAATGAGAGCAGTCTAAGTGAAACCTTTCACAGCTGAAAACTGGAACATCCTCTTACACTAGAGGCGGAAATTCTAGAGGTTGGTCCTTCTATTTACAGGACATAAATAATTGCATTTTTGTTGCATATTGTTTCTCAGGATCACTAACAATAAAGGAAAGAAAATGTGAGTAATTTCAAAAGTTTAGATTAAATTTTTAGGTTTTGATTTTATTATTTCAAGTTTTTAATCATTCAAAATATAAAAGCAATACAGTAATTATTTTAAAGTATTATAGTTTATTAGCTAAACAAAACAGATCTGTCCATTGTGCATAGCATTCATCCAGGCACATATTTAGGAATATTTCAGATTCTATTTGAAACGCAGGGGAAAGAGAATAGACAAAGCAAAGAAAACAAAACAACAATGAAATGCACCAAGATTCTGACTGGGAAGTATGAAAGTATTCACTAATTTACCCAAAATAATTCTAAAAGTGAAAATTCATAATTATATCAAAGAAATCCAGAATTATACATGTTTTTGCCTACTGTAAAACTGTGGCACTGCTCTTCCTGTATCATAAATATTTTTACTAGGAATCATGTAGAATTGTCCACATTAAGTTGACAGCAAAAAAGGTAATGTTATTGATCCAAAGCCTTTGATGACCCTGAGGTTTTCTGTGATTCATTCTGTGAGTAAGAAATAGAACTGGACCACTAGATCATTGTGTCATGTTCTCTCACTGTATGATGTCATTCAGCTTGCAAAAGCCCAGTAAATCATTTTTGACTCAACCATTTTCCTTTTCTGATCTGAAGAGTACAAGAGACAGAGATTCCTTCTTTGTGTGTCTTTTACTTGATACAAAATACGGTACAAAGATTTTCTTCAGAAGTGTCTGTAAACAAAACTTAGCCTTTGTCCTACGTATATTCTTACCATCCTTCAGTTCACAAGTTTATTAACAAACTTGTGAACAAGCTGTGGGTGCCCTATCCCTGGAGGCATTCAAGGCTAGGTCGGATGGGACCTTAAGCAGTCTGATCTAGTAGGTGGCAATCACCCTAATTTGTATCTTTACTTAGTATCTAACTGGTGTCACCCTTAAAACTTTTATGACTCTCTCCATCAGTTATGATATTTTTCATTTTTGTGGTGGGTGTTTGCACTCAACCAGATCAGTTATATTTATCTATGAAGTAGATCAAAAGTTTGAACCCTTTAACTACTAATCAAATGCACTTTTCCAGTTCTTGATTTATAATATTATATTGTAACTTTCTGCCTTCTTATCACGCAATTCCCTGTTTTGGAAAGAACCTTAAAGATAATCCTGTTCCAACTATCGTGCCATGTTCAGGGTTGTCACCTACTGGCCTTGAACACCTCTAAGGATGGAGCAATTTATCCACGGGTTTATTACTCCCGTGATAAATTCCTGTGGATGGTAAGATTATATTTAGGACAAAGTTATGTGTAAAAACATGTTTATGAACAAAACTATATCTTATGTAATCTTCTGTATTATTTAATCTTCTGTATTATTATTTTAAATATTATATGAGCTAAAAAAAGCTATAAAAATTTGCTTAAACGTTTTTATAAATTAAAAGCATATGTTTAAAAGTAACAAAATAAGAACAAAAATATGGGTTTTCAATGTATCTGACATTACTGGTTGTAGCAGCAGTACTGAGTCTTCAGAATAGAACAACTCTGTACTCTAGAAAACACTTGCAAATAGACACCATGTTAGAAAAGAATTCAAGCTTGTTTTTTCTGACTTTATCTCTTGAAAAGCAAATTGTGTAAGACTGAAATCTTGCTGTTATTTGGCACTTCTTTTTTTTAATTTAAACTTGAAATACTAGCAAACCATCTACTTTGCTATGCTATTTCATATGCTCTCGTTGTCACAGTATAAAATCTGTAGTTATAAGCTACTTGTCAATTGAAAGACATGATTTGAAATTTATATTTTTCTTTGTGTTATATGAAAACTAACTAGGAGGCAGAATACATCTCTGAGGAAAATACTGCTGCTGTCTACTAGAGCTCTAGTAAAATGCACCCAGAAAAACCTTTTCTTCACTCGGCAGGAGGTCAGGGCTTATACGTACCAAAGGGTAGAGTTCTCTTGCTGTTAAATCACTTAAGTGAGACAAGCTGCCAAAGATGTCAGAGTTTAATTGAGGTTAGCAACAAAATTCATGCTTGCAACTGATATGGCTTTGTTCATAAGAGTATAGGCTGTATGTCTTAAATTTTAGCCACTGACTTGTTAGTTAAGCCTTAACTGTATCACTTTCTCTAACTGCTCATCCTATCATGATTCTACTAGTTCATTTCAAGTAGCTCATCTTTGCCAGGCGCATCCAACCATCTTCCTATAAGGGTCCCATGTTTTCTTTCAATTTTTAGATGCATCCTTTCCTCTAAATTATTTGAATGCTTTTTACTTTATTACATTCAAAATCACACCTCTGCACTACCTTTATTATCTATATTTTCTGGAAAAATCTGCAGCATACTTTTCTCTAATACCTGCTCTAGGGTCTCTGTAGAATTGCGGAGTTGTATCGGCATGTTTTAAACTTGCTGGAAGTCAAGGGTGATGGCTGGATGTGTTCATTTTCTCCAATATTTTAATTTTCTTCCTCCAACTGTGGAGTAAATATAAACATAAATTTGATTACGTTATGAAGTGAATTTTTTTACGCTGTAATGCTTTTAAATTAAGATTCAAGTATCCCATAGGCAGGATGTGATACTGAGATGATATATTGCATAAAAGTTACACTGATGGTATCAGTAATGTTTCTGTATGTTATTACACAGAATTCAAGTGCATGAATTTTTCTCAATGACAGTTTGCAACATTTGCTTCAGAAGGAAACATTTACCAGTAGAAAATGTAAGGGTGGTAGTTTCTTCTCAGCTCCTGGACAGCTGTCTGCCTATCATCCAGCTCCTATTCTCAATGGCTGGTAATGTATCTGGATACAAAGGGGATGCATCTCTATAGGAACAGAAATAAAAATCAGTAATATCTCTGGCTTGGTAGCAAGAAGCTCCTGTGCCTGCAGTTCTGACCTCTGTTATTTCTGTGGATTGATTTTATTTTCCAATCTTCCAGGCAAGAAGATGGGTGGGTTTTTTCTATTATACTGCACTGCAAAAATGTTCCCAGAGAGAAATGAAACGGATAGCTGCAATTGAAAAAGAGAAGGTTAGAGAAACTTATTGAAGAAACTTAAGGATGAGTCAAAGATGAATGCTTAAAAGGACAGGGAAGAAAAAAAAAAAAAGATGACTTTCTAAATGTGAAGGAGAGAAAATAAAAAAAAGAAAGAAACAAAAAAAGAGTAATGATCTATAGATAATGCAGAAAAAAAAAATGGATGAGTGTAAAGTAAAAGATTTAAAAGATAAAATTTCTAAATCAATGAGTTTCTGTTTGTTCATCAAAAGATAATATAAAAATTCTAGCATCAATATTTTCTCAACTTCTTAAGAATATTAAATTTCTAATTTCTGTTCTACATTTGTTATGGACAAAAATGGCCAACATTATTTTTCAGGAATTAGTTTTTTGGCTTCTTTTGTTTGTTTGTTCCTCTAAGTGAATGAATTCCTTAGTATTTTTTCTGCTCCATAAATCTTCCTTTTTTGAAACAAGTAGAGGTTCTCAAGTCTGTCGAACAAGGACTAGTATATTCTTCTAGTCCTAATTAGTAGCGCCAAAAAATGTTGATACCATGGTTTTATACAGGGTTTTATGGGTCCCTCCCTGTCAATCTCTCTGCCTAGTTTTAGCCATCACTAAAAGACTTTTCACAATTATCACTTCATTTCAAGTTACAAGTCATTTAAGTATGACTGAAACAGTCCGTACCTTCAAATGAGTGTAATTTGGTTCCAGAGATCCCCAAAACAGGGTGTGATACTCCAAACAAATGAAAGACATTCTTTACAGAATGTGTCAAAATGTGCATATGCGGATACTAAAAGATCTGGTTTCTTCCATGGAAGAAATAATCACTTAAGGACTACTGAATGTAAACTGTCCAACTCTTCAGAGTCCTTGGAATTTAAAATCTTGAGAATATGCAGGATAATTTTATGGTGAGTTGCTATCTGCAATCAATGTATATTTTCTCTAAGCCATGTAATAAGCTACTAAGCAAAAAAAAAAAAAAAAAAAAAAAAAAAAAAACCTCTGACAACTAAATAATCCTAAAGATGACAGAAATAGCAGAACATTCATTATAGTACTGGAGTTCAATTGAAAATCAACAGCAAAACTGGAAGACAATTATAACATGTTTTGACCAGTAAGAAAATGTAACAAATTCTCCGGTGAATCAGTGGGCTTTTTCACAAGGTGTATAATGCAGCTGGTCAAAATATTTCAAATAAAAATTTCCAATTTTCCATTGTAAAATGCTGATTTAACAATATATAAATCTTTCCTGGAATCACAGAACGACTCAGATTGGAGGGGACTTTAAAGAGTATCTATTTCCAAACCCAAGTGGAAATGACTGATTTTGTCATGATGATTTTTATTACATTTAACAAAAGTGTTCCATTTATTAATTTCAAAATTTATCTCAATGCTGTTGTTTGAATTCTATTTTTACTACAGAAAATGAAAATCTAAGAAATAATGTGACACAAAGAAGCTATAATATGAACAACATTAGTAAGTCATTACCTTCACTTTTGGTCATATCATCATGTGATCTTTTACTGTACTCGCTAGTAGTCAGACCATATGTAAAATCATCATATTACCATTACAAACTTATTCTTGTCTCATCTTTGTTTTTTTTTATTATTCTTTTTCTATAAGCTGCTGCTTCTTTGCTCTGAGCACCCTAGGAACCAGCTAGCTTATTGTCAAGCCTAAGTGCCTATTCTTCCATAATTACTTTGGACAGTAGAAAATGTAAAGTTCAGTGCAAGCTCAAGCCTAAATTGACATAGCATAGAACTAAGGACAAACTTATGCAATATATGAATACACAAGATGAAAAAATCAGCCTGTATTTTTATGCTTTTTTTTTTTCCTGGTAGTGCTGAGTAGGACTAAACCACATATTCAGAAGCTGTCCTCTGAAAGCAATATTTCTTGTTGCCTCGTGTAATTGTCTTGTCTTGAAAACATTGCTCTGAAAAATAACACTGTACTGAAACATGTTTGCCTGAAATGCATTTTGTTCTGCATATAAATACAAATAAGACATTTTCATAGCACTCTGCAAACAATCTCATTGGAAAAAGAAATGGAAAATCAAATCCCAGAAGGTCATAAAACTGAGATTCCTGTATTTAAACAGAAGAGAGATGTAGAGGGCCAGTGTCAACCCTGCTTCAATCATTGGGTCTCATCATTGTTGTTTTCAAATTGTCCTAATAATTTAAAATACCCATAAATTACATTTGGGCAACAAAGTTTGCCCAAGTAAGACTAGATTGAATTTGAAACAGCTGAGTGACAGGAGAGAATAGAACTAACACCTTAAAACACTATATCTGTGTCCCTGGTTGGCTATCAGAAAACTGGGAGAACATAATACAGATTACTTGTTTAAGGCAAGGTTGTAGCTGTCATCAAGCAGCTATAAGTCATTTAGCAAGTGGTAATGTAGCACCTATAAGATGCAGGATATCTAGTATGTGATGTAGGTCTTAAGACATTTCTCAGTGCTTTGTGAAGCACATTTGAGAACTAGTCATCTTACAATCAGTGTGGAAGAGGAATCACTTGGTATCATCACTGATCCCAATTACACAGCACAGAATGTTCTAGATGCTGCATAAATACCTAAATAAAGCTTCCCCCATCCTGGTCATATTTTCAGCCTTAAGTACAAGAGGCAAATGGGAACAATGAAGATGGCAATGACAATCATTGTGTCAATAAGACAGGCATTACATCAAGCTGCCTAATAGTTGTAAAGTTTGTAAAAAATCTGTTCACAGACTACCAATCTATGTGCTACTTTGAATACTACACATATACCATGAGAATATCAGTAAAAGCAAGAGAACCCTTACTGGAAAATGAGAATGGTAGGTCCTAGAATCTGATGATAACACTGTTCTTATACTGATTCATTCAGGCTCTGGGTAGTAGCAGTTGCAGAGGGTGATGTACCTAACAACACTTCAGTTTGAGTTCTTCAAATCAGGAGGTCAGAATTTCAAAGAGAACAGTAGAAAAAGTGACTTAAGGTATCTTATACAACTCCTGCCAGAAATCTGGCTTTGCTATTAAAGCCCATTATATTGTATTAATACTTTTTTTCCATATAAAATATCAGAGATCTCTTCAGTCTCTTTTGTAGTTGTCTTCCTGTTTACTTGTCTTTGGCAATTTTTATTTTCTTTTTCTGGTGTGCAGAAATACAACTGGCATTTCATTTTATTCATGTTTTTAAGCTTAAACTCTTTCAGATTACTTTTGACCCACTGCATCAGCAGTACAATTTTGGACCATTTCACTGAGCTTCTCAGCATGAAAAGATGTAGACTGTGGAAACTGAGCCATCAGCCTAATTTGAGAAACAGCAACAGCAGCAGAAAAATAACAAGGGCCAGCTAACCCTTTAGTCAAAAGAGATAAATACAGCAGCAGCAAATGCAGTCCCTGCTGTGAGAGAAGACTTCTTGTGTCTTGTTTTCTTGACTCTCTTCTCTGGAACTGATTTGTTAGGCAGTGGAGTTACTCCATATTAGATTTACAAAGAAAATAAAATCAACAGAACTGAGCCAACAGTTTAAAGATCAACCAGTAGGCTTTGTTTCATTCTTTTTTTGTTTGTTCCTTTTAATAATAATATAATATAATTTATTTAACTAATTTTCCATACCCTCCCTCCTCAGAGGGAGTAGGGGGGAAATAGGAAGAGAAAGGGAAAGGATGAGGAAGAGAAATGGCCTTTTAATTTTGAATAAGGAAGTTACTAATTTTGCTACTCTTACAAGTACTGATGAATTCTACTGGTCATATTTGCTTTTAATTCTTCTTCTGAGACAAATAAAAATTTTGCATGGCACTGAATGCCTGAAGTTGTATCATCATTCATATTATTCCCCTGCCTACACAATTCCATTTGTTTACAATCATCCTACTTTCAGATATTTTCTGAACAAAGAAATTATCATCACTTTTTACATGTTCAGACCTATATTCAAAACTGTATGAAAATTTAAGACTGTTTTAGAACAAAATAATGACAATATTTTCTATATAGAGAGAGAGTGAGAGAGACACTGTCTTCATTTATAAACTGACAATTTTTTTGAATATGTAAATCTTTTGGAAAAAAATATGATGTCAGATTTATAGACATTTTCCATGAAAGGATCCTTATCTGTTTGCATAAGGGAAGATATTCAAGCATTTCTTCATAGCTAATAGGAAATGTAGGAAAGCCAGTTTGACTTCATAATTTTTTTCATCCCCATTACTATTTGTTAATTCTTTAAAATCCTTGCAGCAGAAATGCTGTGTCGTGGCCTGAAACAGTAACTGAGCAGCTGGTGGGAAGGCAGGGCCAATCCAGGGGAGCTTGATGCACCTGAGTGACTGGAAGAGCTAGAGCCAGGATCTGCCTCTTCCCAGACCTCCTTTAAGGGTTGGCAGTGGGGATGAAACTTCTTTCACCAAAGATCCTTTCTTACCTGAGGTCTTCAAAAGTTAAGTAGCTTTTTTTTCCCTTCATTTCTGCATATGTGGTTGCTTTGTTTGGGCTTGTCCTCATTTGCTGTAGCTAAACAATTTGCCACCCCATTATTATCACTATAGTTTCCATCACATTATAGTGTTATTGTCCTCTAAATGCATGTTATGCTTTTATTAAAATTTCTAAGCAGAGAAAACTGTTTTTGAGTTTATTGATGTTGCTTGTCACCTATATTATTATAGGTGTAATGTGATGTAATATGTTTGGGTGGTCTTAGGTTTTTTGTTGTTTTCTTTTTTACTTTCTTTTTCTTTTATACCTTTCACTTCTTTGACTTATTTTTTTTATTTATTTTTTATTTTTTTTAACATGTACTATTGTGAAAGAGATTATTGCAACTGAAAATGAAACACTGCACTGTTCATATTCTGGATCAACGCATTATGCTGAAAGATGAATAGGTTCAAATAGCATGGCATGAGAAATGAGAATATAAACTTATTGCTGGTGTACATTTTTATCACGAAGAGCTTCTCCAGCATTTCTTTTATTTTAATACATGAACACATGGACTGCCATTGTAGCAGAGGCAAATCTAGCTCTACAAAGTGGATCTCCATCCATACTGGCACTCCCTTGATCTTTTCTGGTGATTCATAGTTAAATGATGTGCTATGGATTTCATGCAATGAAAGTAATATGTACTAAAGAGAGATTATGTAAAAAGTTCATTTCCTTAGTTTAAAACTGTCTCTTAAATTACTGATAGTGTTCTAGTCTAATCTGGCAAATGGCTGAGCACCACAGTCACTTGCTCACCCCTCCTTTTTCCCAGTGGGATGGGGGAGAGAATCAATAGGACAAAATAAAGCTCATGGGTTCAGATAAAACTATTTAAGCCAGGGAAAATGAAAATAAAATGTATGACTACATATATATGAATGTATATACCAAGTAATTCTCTCTATCCCTCAGATGATGAACAGCTAGTCCTCTGAGCAGTGGAAAAGTCAGATGAGTTCCTGCTACCTTCTAAACTCCTCCTACTTGATACCGTATAGAATGGAATATCTCTTTGGCCAGTTTAAGTTAGCTGTCCTAATTCTGTTCCCTCCCAGCTCTTCCTGCCCTTCACTGAGAATGGCCTTGGTTCTGTATAACACTGCTTAGCAGTAGCTAGAAACAACAGCGCGTTATCAACAGTGTTTTCCTCCTAGAACCAAAACACAACAACATACAATGCATTCTGGAGGAAACAACTCCAACCCAGCTGAAATTCAGACAGTATTGTAGCACAACTGTGCACCTGCGTCTTCCTAAACTTAAGGATGTGGACATGTGTTGTTTTCACTCACAGACTGAGCGTGAAAGGAAGACTTCAGGAGACTGTTACTTTGTAGCAGTTTCTCTCCTGTTTTCTAGCAAGTAACTAGTAACGCTCTTGCTTTGTACTATCAACTTAAGTAACTTTATTCTGTATAGCACTTCCGGGGAAGGGGGGTGGGAGGAGGGGTTGGAGGAGAGGGTGCAGGGAGTAAAATCTCTCTAAAGTCAAGAGGAGGCAGTCATCTTCCCACTTTCATTACGAACTGTTACACATAAATTACACCAGTGTAATTGGACTAAACATCAAATCTCAGCATTCATCTGTTGCACTATACTAGTGTCATACTTTCCTTACTGGCTCTCAAAGAGAAGCCAACACAAAACAAAATTACTTCTCCTATGATGATTCACTTCCATCATCAAGTTCTGATCTGAAAACCACTGTCAAGGAACCCCTATACAAAAATTTACTTCATTCCTGGCATTCTTGGGACCACCTAGATGCAAAGACACTTCTCACAACAACAAAACCAGCCTAGTTACCCGCGTAATACTAAACTGATGATGCACTGCATCTGTGGTGGCAAGGGTAAAGCAGAGCTGTTTGAAAGCTGCTGAATGTACCTGATAGGTCTCATCTGTTATGGTGTTCTACTGTGATATTTCTGCTCTCATTTGGAGAAAAATAGAGAAGCTATTTAAAGGTACAGAAGTGAACCGTTAGCCAGTGCTCTGAAAATGAGGGTGATTAACTTGTGGCAGTTGTTTTTCAGGGAATCTAGTCCACTGATTTCTACATCCATGCAAGCAGAGCCCCCAACTTCCCTCCCCCCTCCCCCCCCCCCCAAAAAAAAAAAAAAAAAAAAAAGTTTTATTAAGTTTATTGAACTTTTACCCTAAGTCTACTAACAAATTAACATCAACTGCTTTCTACAAAGAAGTGACTGCAGTATTCTCCACATTGGTCTTTTCCATAATCTCAGCATTTCTTGCCTTATTCAAAAAAATGGAGAAGGAAATCGAAATCCCTCCTGAAAATTCCCAGTCACTGGAAGCTGGAACTGAAAGACTGCCACAATTCTCAGTGTGGCATATAAGTTTTATCATGATTTTTGAATAATACTCATCTATTTCTTTATGAATTTATAATTATGCATATTGAATGCAAGATCCACATTTTTAGTAAAAAAAAAAAAAAAAAAAAAAAAAAATTGTGCAAAGCACAAATGCATTTTCTAACATGTTATTGCCCATTAGGAAATCTGGGTCTCAGATGCTCAAATCTCTTGTTCTGTAGCTAATTTTGACCTCTCATATGCTAAGCAGCTGGGGTCTTTTCTTTTAAGGGAAAAAAAATGTCCTTCTTCTGCAAAGAATGCCAGTCTTTCACACTTCTCTATGCCCTGTGTAACTCAGTTACAGTCTGCATGACCAAATTCCTTAGTGTTGAGTTATAATCTTCATAATCTTCTCTGATGGCCTGTGCTTTATGTTTCTCAGGAGAAAAATATAAGTATTGATGACAATTTTTTTTTTTTTATTCATGTTACTATCCTGTATTAACCAATTTCATGCTCTGTTCACTTTCCAGGCTGTGAAACTGTCATTTACTCTTCACAAGATGTTGAGTACACATCTTTTCTTATAGACTTCTATTTAAAACTTTTTGTATGTTTATCTCCATGTGAGATATGATAGTGATCTATGGGAGTGTTTTAGAGCATCTATCATAAAAATTTCATTGATTTGTAAGATGATCCATTCTTAAATTCTCAATTTCCTGTCAACTGCAATTGTTAAAGCAAAACACACAACCAGATTACAATTATAGCACATATTTTAATCAGTGCAAAGAGGGAATTCCTGCTGATGTCTAAAAACTTTCCTTCCAGCCTTAGTCTTACCTGAGCTGCACAGTTTCTCACCATAAGGACATAAAAATAAGTAGACTGTACTGCTTAGAATTCAGATGTTATGATTAAGACAGCCTCCCTCAGACAGGTCTAAACACATTAGGATCTATCTATTCATACCAGATGTTAATTTGTATCTTACTTGCTTTTTATTAAATGTTCTCAGCAAGCTGCCGAGTGGAAACACTGCTGTTGATTTCCAATGACTTCAGGTAAGATAAATAAGGCAGATCTTTTGTTCTGGTTAGAGGACAGGAGGAAGATGGAAGGACACAGGATGACTACGGTTAAGTGACAGAATCCAAAAGATAAGGAAGATAATCTGTTAATGTGAACAGGAACACAGAGGTCAAACACATACAACTTTAAGCTTGTCTACGAAGAATGTGTGAACACATCATCTTGTCTGGATGAGGAGCTGCGAGATATGATCTAGTAGCTTGTGGTAGCAGTGGTAATGTGAAGACAGTTGGACTAGAGGATCTTATAGGTTGTTTCCAACCTTGTGATTCTATGATTCTATGAACACAGAATCCTCACTGCAAATATAAGGACAAAAGTAGCACTTGGGCTAAATGCAGCTTTCTGCTGCAGGACTATGAAAGAATCGTGATTCCATAGTAGACTTACCCATCTTTCTGGTAAAATGGCATTGTATATGTGAGTTTAAAATTATTCAATTTGCTTAGCTCTGTGGGAAACTTTACATGATATGGGCAACAGAGATGGGATTGAAAACTGATGGGCTGACAGAATGGTGAGTAGTGAAAAACTCAAGTTTAAAAATAGAACATTTGAGAAAGCCTTTCTTGCATTTACTTCTACTACATCTGTGCAATTTTCTCTTATATTGTCTACACAGAATAGCCATTGACATTAAGAAATCATTCTTAGACTGAGTAGTAGTGTAGCTGATATGCTAATAATTAGTTCTGTGAAGCAGTTCAGTGAAAAACTGATTATAGTTTTTGCTGCAGGCTAGAGAAAATACATCTATGCTATTTTACAATTTTCTACTACTTTCTTTTCTTATGTTTTGGGACACTTCAACATCAACTGTATCTTAACTAGGTACTTGCTGGGAAAGCAATGCTGAACTTTTATGTAAAATGAGGTTTAATCATGAGGTACCTCATAAGTGACACTGCCACATTGTATGTACGTGTATTTAATTTCTTCTGAAATATTTAATTTCTCTAAATGACTAACTAATTATTATATAATGAAGTAGTTTCTAGGCTCTATGTCCCACATCTAATATATGTCTTTCAATGTGCAAAATACAGACCATTGTTCAAGTTACTATTCTAAATCAAGAATAAGATTTTTCCACTTCAGAACAGTAGATAATTTGCTTGCCTAATCCCAATTTATCAGGAACAATTTGAATCAGGAAAGAGAAGGCCCAGACTGATTTTTAGGAAAAGAGGTGTAAAGGATTCAAATTACTATGTTAAATATTAATTTGTATTAATCACTTCCATTGAAGCTGTAGAAGATGTTCTGCAACCTACTTAAAAGGGGAAAAAAAATTTAGGCTTCAAAAGAGAACAATTTATAAAAAAAATTAGCCATGTGCATTATCATAATATGTTATGTTTATGTAAATTATATTCATTTATTTATTTCAGAAAAGCAGTATAATTAGAATGAATTCACAGAAGAAGTAGCGCAGAAATCTAAACAATGTGATTTTTTTGAATACAGCACTCTTTAATCTTCATAGAAATCTTTGATTCTCACTAGATAAGGATGCAATGTGTTTAATCTCTGGTAGAACAACTGTTTAAAATGTCTTTACCTTTTTCAGTATAACTACTTATGTTTTATCTCTATTTGTCTAAATTACTGTTTTTTTTTTTTTTTTTTTTAAGAGATTGTTTTTTTTCAAATAATCCCAATGATATAAGTCACAAATATTTCTAAAAGAAAAAAAAAAAAAAAAAAAAAACATTGAAAGTATATAGAAAGAAAAAAATACAAAAGATTTTGTGATGATTTCTTCAGAAAAGAAAAGCGAGAAAAAATTCCACTGTAGTGATTTTTTTTTTTTTTTTTAAATCAAAGGCAGCAAGTCACCTTCACTGTTTGACAGTATTTTTTTCCATCTCAGAAAAAAAAAAGAAAAATGTGATACAGAGAAATACAGAATTACATTAAAGTTCATTCTCTAGAGAATGAAACATTTTCTAAAGAAAAAATCTTGGGTTTTTTGGAAGTTATTTTTAAAAGAATATATTGGGAGATATTCACAAGGTGCCCTGGCCAACTGATTCTAGGCAACACTGCTGGAGCAGGATGGTTGAAGATGATGGCCACTATTGATCCCTTCCAAACTTAACCATTCAGAGATCCTTGAAATCAGGCTCAAATGCATTTATTTGTGTAGTAAGCTTTTTGTCCTTTATCACAAGTTAAAACATGTCTCATTTCTGTAGAAGTCTATATAGGTTTCATCTGTATAATAGAGCATTAGCATTTTTAACACTTGGCTTTCTTATCCTCAAAGAGGGACAGAGGGACAAAGACATGTGAAAACATCAATTTTTTTGAATTACTTGACACTCCATTTTGTAGACCGTTTTGACAGCTATGTTAGCCTAGAAGATAGTTTTCTAGGTGGCTAAAATTATGTAGTAGGAATAACACTCATCAGCTGTCTGAATGCTTTTTTTTTTTTTTTTCCCAAGCAGGTAGGCAGGTCAGGTTTGTTTAATGACACGGTGTTTCTACTATCTTAACTTAAATATGCTTTAAGAGAAAATTTGTTCATCTCTCCGCTTTCAGAAGTCTTATTCACTGAAATACGCCTCAAGATTAACTCAAAATCTAGTGATCTTAAGCTGAAGATCTGTATCTAGCAAATTCTATGTTCTGTATTTCTATACAGAAGAAAAATAACAGAATCAGACAAAGTATCCCAGAACCAGAAGTTACTGTTGCAAAATTCTAGGAGCTGTTCCTACTTTTCCTCTGATCTTTTGCTCAGTAACTAATTTATTAGTTCATTACTAGATTATCGTTGCATACGAATGCTCCACATATATCTTATCCCTCAGTAGGGATCATGGATGAAGAGAACTGATCATGCGTTATACTTTCCAGCACGCTGAAGAAATGTTTTCTTTGATGTGTTACTTCTTGTAAATTCTTTCCGCTATTTAGATAATCCAAATAAGTAGGGATTATTCTTAAGAACAAGAGAGATTTTTAATCTCATTATCCACTTCTTGCAGACCTGTAGTCTGTTATTAATACACAATTAAATTTTTATATGAAATGTAATAATACATTACTTTAATAGGTATTTAATTTTTATTTACATTTAACAATTATAAATAATAGATTAATAATGTATTTGCATTTAATATTATTTCATAATAATGGTTAATTCATTTAGGCCTGTTAGAAATAAATGTCAAGATGATTTATATCCTACTGTGTAGAGAAATATGGAAAGGCAAAGTGACCTGGTCAGTGACATCAACAAAAACATCCAGTGCTTTCTCATGTGACTTACTTTCCTATACCAAATGCAAAAGAAAGAGAAATCCAGCTACTTTTTTTTTTTTTTTTTCACAGAAATGTATTTTCTCTAGAAATCTTAATACTGTTTCTCTTCACTTCTCATCCTAACCCAGAAGTCAATTCTCTCTTTATTGATTCTAGATATCTCTCCCTATATACATATATATTTTGAAGGTCAGTGCAAAGGTTTCAGTAGTTGATTCTAAGTATAATCTTTGTTGTCGTAGGCACTAACGAAATATCGGACTGTGATGTGAAAGGACCCCCTGCTGTGTTGTAGTAGGCCATAATGGGGTATCAGGTTGTGACACGATAGGACCTCCCCCGCTCTGTGAGTAATGTGTGAGTAACATGTGATGCATGCTTAAGGAGCTTAGGCGAAACAGGATGTGTATTTAAGGGGTCGTTGTGCCTTAATAAATTGCCATTTGCTTCTTCGTCATATTGGTGTCAGTGTTGCTATGACCCTAGCGAATGCAGATCGCTAGCCCCTAGGCAGTGCGGCCTTTGATACGGTGGTTGCCGGAGGTAACAAATCTTATTTTATTTACATGCATAAACCAGATTTCCACAAAGTACATAAGATCAAGCAGTAATAAACAATTATTTTTCTTCGCTCTCTCAAATCAATATTCTTTCTCAAGAACTGTCTATACTCAGATATCAAATCAGATTATAAACCCTCTTCTGCTCAGCTTCCTCTTGAAGAACTTTCTGCAGAACTGAACATAATTCTTTGAAACAAAACATTTATTTGCATATGTTGGAGAAACACAAGTCTGTGCAATAATACCGCATGTAAATTCTCACTGTAATATACAGCCAGCATTAGCTCAATGCATAAAATTAGCTTTTCATTCTCTATGCAAGAAATTCTCCAAGGAAGGTTACAGCAATATAAAATTCAGGCTATCAGTGTTCAAATCTTATTTCTTGCTCTAATTGCAGTTTATTAATCAACTTGTTTAGTATTTCAGTAAATACTCTAGGGAGAAATGTAATGAAGCTGTGCACCAGCCTGAACTTTTATTTCTAATGCTCTGCTACATTTGTTCAGAAGTTTTGTAAGGAGCTAGAGTGAGTCAGATGGTCTCTTCAAAAGGAGAGGTTAAAAAAGTTTAAAACTGTATATTAAATTAGTTTCACTGCAGTAGCTTAGCCTTGGCTAAGGGCCAAACTACCACTGAGCTGCTTGCTCACTCCTTCTCAGCAGAACAGGGGAAGAAAATAGTATAAGTCAAGGTAAAGAAAGGGAAATAACTTACTAATTACTGCCACTGGCAAAACAGATTCTACTAGAAGAAAAGTAATTTTATTTATTGCCAGTTAAAATATATTTTGGTAGTGAGAAGCAAAGACAAAAATTAAAGCAAAATCTACCCCCTTTGCATGTTCAACATCACACAAGACCCCTCCCCCACCCAGAGAGTGATGCGGTGTGGTGGGGAGAGAGGTACAGTCAGTATATTGTAGTTTATTTCTGCTGCTCCTTCACTCTCACACATCTCCCCTGCTTCAGTGGTTTCAGCCTGTAGACTACAGTTTGTAAGGGAAAAAGTCTGCTCTTTTCTAGGGCTGTAGGAGTTTGCGCTGTGGGGCCTGAAGCACCTCTTCCTCTGTTCTGGAGGCTTAACAGAGGGCATCTCCTGTGTTCCTCCCACAGTGGCCACCCCTGGAGCCTCTTCACACTGCCAAGATCTTGCTATGTATGCCTAATACATTCACTAATGTATTGTTGTAGTTTTATGGATATCTCCAGACTAAGGACATAATGGCTTGAAAATTGTTTTGAAGATCAAGACCCAGAACATAACATCTGACAGCAATTATGAGAACTTACCTGAAACAGTCCTGAAGTGTACATTTCATTTGTACTTTATATACACCATCGAAGAAATTCTCCATAGAGCAAATAGAGCACAGCCGCCCTCAGAAATGCACCATGAGCCATTGGTATACCACCAAAAGTGGTAAATTAATATTGAAGGCTAAGTAAACATCCTTCTTTTTCCTTTCTTGATTGAGTCAAATGTGCTGCTTTGTATTCTGTGATAGAAAAAGCAGGTCTTCTCCATTTGACTACCCTGTGATATCTGTTATTAAATGACAGAAGTCATTTAATAGGGTAGTCAGACTTATATGAAGTCTGTTCAAGTTCATCACTTGAACACTTTCTCCATCTTTCTAGAGAGAAATAAAAATGAGCTGTGAACTAATTAAAGAAACTGTTCAGAAAAACAATTCTTACTCTATTGCTTTCATAACTTGTACTGTTTGTACTATGTACCCTCCTATAATTTTTCTCTATCACATGACCTTTATACTGGGAATACATGGTCAAACCTTAACATATTCAACTTAACATTGAAATTTGCATGTATAGCAGTAACTGCAGTAAGTTAGAACTGTTTGTAGCACTGTTTCTAGAGTCACCAAGATACAGACCTGAATGTCTTTATTAATTGTGTTGGTTAGCAGTTATTTGGTGTTTTTCTGGGTATAATAATGGCAATTTGTTAGTAAAAGTACATTTTTGTGATTTTACCTTTGCATCTGTATTATTTAGCAGGGTTCATATGATTTTGCTCTCTAGTCATTAGTATTATGTTAACTTGGAACTTCTGTATTTATGGCATAAAAAGCAGGGTCCTTTTATTATTATTAATTATTTCAGTAACAAACTTAAGAGAGTAACCCCAGAAAAGCTGAATTTAAAAGGAACAAAGACAGAACTCCATTTGTAACCCAAACTAATTTGGAAGCCTATTAAGTATCTTTTGCAACCCTTTGTTTGGCAATGCTGGATTCAAGCTTCCACTGTAGCAGCTGTTGTTTTGTTTTCCTTCTTTTTTCTTTGGTGAGGGGTGGGAGCAAAGAGGGGTAATGACTTTGCTTGAATGAAGATATTTGTTACATAGAAAGGAGCACTTGAATAGCCATTCAAAACATTAAATGAAATAATGATGCTGACTGAGCAGAAACTGCTTAAAAAGATGAATAAGAGATGAAACAGTTATTCTCTGAGGAAGTTGAGTAGGTTATGCTAGGCTGAAAAGGAAGCTTGCTTGAAAGAAAAGAAAAAAAAAGCTAGAGAAGTAGAAAGAATTTGACTGCTAATGTAAAACAACAAATTATGGTTCACATGTTTTCTCTGATGTCAATTTTATATTAAAACATATGCTGTATCTTTAGCTACAAGGTAGCAATAATACATCATGTTCTTGTTAGATTTTATAATTTGTAAGTCTTCTGACCAAAATGTCCGTGAAAATATACATAAGCATAAGGCCAAAGAAAGATAAATTTTAAATTAAATTGATTAGAGTCACCTAGGTGTTCATTGTTCAGTTAACACAGTGAGCAGTAACTGGCACAGATATTGGGAAAAGTATATTTGGTCATCAGTGATTAAAAAAAACTCTTAATCTCTTACCCCAGCACAAACCGTTGTGTGCTTATGTGGTAAATTGGGTCACAGACTTGAGCAGATATGAATGGAAGAGAGGAAGAGAGAGGGAGGAATAATTCTCTGTCAGATCAGATCCTGCATCTGATTCACTGCCTTGTTGCAGTTAGAAATAACAACTTTCTAACACAATTGAGTCATGAGAGCAGGCAGCATACGGGTAAAGAGTGAACAGAAGTGATTACCTACAGCTGCTAAAGTGATTGATGAGAAATTCCAGTTTGAGAAGAGCTAAATTCATCCTGTGGTATGAGCTTACTGTTTTCAATATTTTCTAAAATAATAGACAATCTGAATTTTTATTATTATCAATATTTATTTATTTAAGAATTGTATATGAAAATGTGATGAACCTCCATTAATGATAAGAATACATCTTTCTCTTAGCGTTAGATCTTTTCATTCTGCTCTATTACATGATACTCTCTTGCCCTTTAGCCTGAATTGCACTACTTTGGGGTCTGTTTAGTGATACATCAAGATCTGAACTGGTAAGGTAATTTAAAACCTTCTTTTTATCTTCTCATCTTCATGTATTTACCTTGTCGGGGTAACTAATGAACTCTGGCTTCTGCTGGATCATGATATTTCTTTGCCTTTTATATACCAGTTTGAGTCCAGTGCTGTGAGCAATAAGACATAGTGAAACTTTTTCAAATGATTTGTATCTAAACAAAATTGATGATCGCTTTCTCATAGACTCTAAAGGATTGTTCAGCTGGCAACAATCTTACATTAATTTTTTTTACTGATTTCTGTCAGTTGCAGAAGCTGGAGGAATGTATCATGAAGCAAATTTCTACTCCATGTATAGCTCTGAAATACAGGTCACTGTTTCTATCTAGGAAGAAATTGATAGGCTTTTCCTTTTCTTTTTCTCTTTCCTGATAACATTTTCAGTGCAAGATTCCTTTCTAGCAAACTCAGCTCCAATGCAAAAATTGTGCAGCCTAATGCACAATCTGTGATATTTTTTTCAATTGAAACCTTCATTTTTGTTTTCTTGTGCTTTAATCTGACATGAGATCTTTGATTTATAAAAAAATTAGGAAATATTTTCTCTTCAGATAGTAATTTTATACTGCTGATCATCTCCTGAATTCTTTTATAAATAAATGAAACCATCTATATTTTAGTACTTATGTGCCAGAAACTGATGAAAACACTTAACATTGCATTTGTCTTCTCAGATTTCCTGCTGCAGTGAAATGGCAGAAAAATATAATTGAACTTCAGTGTGGTTCTGTATTGCATCTGTACAAGATGGCAGAAATGGAACTGTCTATCTAGTTCCACAGCAATACTTATTTGGGGGCCTTGCTGTTTTGTGTGATAGAAAACAAGCTATAACTTGGGATTTCACAGATCAGAAAATGCCATATAAACAAATGATGCATATGAACTATCATATCAGAGTTCTTCAGATGTTGTCAAAGTAACTTCATGCACAAGATGACTTAGGGTAATGACTTTATTCTTTTTCTATTAAGGAACATGAAATGAACCATGGAGATGTTTTGTATACTAAACTTTTTTGACCAGAAGCAATAGTTTGCTTGTCTACTACAGCATAATCAAAAGATCAAATAAAATGAATCCACTCTAGAGAGGTCTATGCAGGTTTTTGTGCCATAGGTTCATTCAGTGAAAGTATATTTCTGCATTGGTGCCAAGTCAGAGGGCTTAAGGCCATGTGTACATTAAGAGGGAAATATTCTCAAAAATACTACCTTTAAGAAGAATGATGTGCTCCTCTCTGTGCAGCTTGCTCCTTGATAATTTAAAAGACAAGAGAGAGAAGAGTATCTGCCCTTTCTGGCAGTGGAGAACCGTCTTTTAACATTCTCCAAGCCTATTTTGTCAAAATTATGTCTGCATATTATTCAGTGAGAAATGTTTCTTGTGTCCTTTTCTGCTCCTTGTTAACATCTATACAAGGGCAGCAGCATTTTAGCCCCCTAGGAATCCTAGAAATTAACTATCCTCTGCTCATTGAGACAAACGTATCAGCTGTAACATAGATTTTACTGTTTTAAAACTGAAATAGAGAATAACAGTGCTGCGGCATAGGAATGCTATTAGAGAGCAGGTATAATTTTCAAGGTAGGATATGGACAATTTGGGCTTGCAGTTAAAAATAATGTAGATAAATATCTAGAACTTGTAAACCAAATTTCTAACCTATCGCAAAAATTGTCCTTCATCAAGGGACAAATTAAAGCCCTGATAATTTCCCACTAGTAGCATTTTTAGAGAAAGAAATAATGACAAGTTCTTTAATTTGTTTCTGTTTCACACACATTTATTTTCTTCCAGAGATTGTAAATGCTTTTTCCTGAACAATCGGTGGCTGCTAGAGTGGGCAGTGACTCTGATACCAGGATGCCTTATTTGTTCACCTAGTTGTTTCCCTACCAGGCAGGGAAGCATCCCTCCACCCTGTCCTTTCAGCTGCAGAAACAACCTCCACTCTTGCAGTATAGCCAGAACAGAGTTTTGGTTTATTGTCTTGCTCTAGTCTGCAGCTGCAAGACCTGTCTGGCAGGTATCACTACTCAGTTCATGACTACATAGCTCATTTTACTTTTCTCCATTTTCTTGGCACTAATTTTCTCCATGTTCCTGTCTTCTTCCTCCAAAGTAAGTATATTCATTGCCTGAGTAATCTCAGCCTCATGTCACTACCAAGGTGCTGTTCTTACAAGATTGTGCTCCTCTGCAATTAGATGTGGCATTTGAACATTTCTCACATCAAATCACAGAATAATCTTGTTGAAAAGGTACCTCCGGAGGGCATCAATTCCTCACCCCCCTGCTCAGATCAAGACTATCAAGCCTAGGCCAAGCCCAATCAAGTCCTGAACTCCATGAAGGGTAAAGATCCACAATCTGTTCTTCATATTAAAAAAAATTCTTTATATCTAATGGGCTTTTCATATTTCATTCTGCCTGTTGTGTCTCACTGCACCGCTAAAGCCAAAAAACACCTCCTCTGCATCCTCCCATCAGGGAGTGGGCAGCAGTAAGGACTCCCCAGAGGCTTTCTCTTCTCCAGGCTGAACAAATGCATTTCTTTTGGTTTTTCCAAAACCAGCAGGTTTTGAGTAGGTACATTCTATCCTCCCTGTTCCCTGACCAACCCTTCAAGAGCCAGTCCAGGGTGAGACATGACAATACCTTGTCAGCTTTTGTCAGTTCTGAACACAGTTGTCTGTCCCAGATGAAACCCGATCAGCTGAAAGTGTAGTTGGATGCATAGGAAGGAGAGTGGTCAGGCCTATGGTCTTTTGATACTTGAACTTCCCATTACAATTAAGAAGAGAATTCTATGTGTATAGGAAAGGAAGATTAGTTACAAAACTATTTTTAAAATGGCACAGATCACATTTAAATTTATAATGTCTCTTGGAATTAAAGTATAAATATTTATGAGCTAATACTATTAATTTCTGTGGGAAATTAAATTTTTATTTAAATATTTCTGAAGTAAGACTATTTTCTTGGATAATAGAATACAAATGATTTAGTAAGTAATACTCATTTATAATAAAGATCTAATACGATAGTTTGCAAATAGTTGCTTCCTCTGCTTTTTTTCTTATTACTATAATTTGTAATCCAAGTTACCCTAAAAAGGGTAATTTGTAGTAGGATAAAGGTATTCAACCAATAAGCATATCCTTTAAATTATGGGAAATATTAGAGCAGTTTTTCTGTGTGAACAAATCAAGTTTTCATCCCACAAGGAGCCTGCCTTCTTAGATATACAATAAAATCAAAGGAGATATTTTCAAAACCTGGTTTGTTTGTTAATGTGCTGCCTTCTACATGTTAATTGCCACAGGACCTAAGGAAGACACTTATACTGAAGTTAACAGCAAAATAATCTCTTAATTTTTTCTTTTTTCTGAATTATTTTTCTTCTTACAGAAGAAACTTTGTCTTAAGAGCTAGTGTCATCAGTTTCTAACTGATTATCTAGTTGATTACCACTTAATGACTGATAGAAATTAGTTAATAATGTACTAATCTTTGATTATGGGTGATACCATTAAAGTATGCATAACCAAACAGTTTACATCCACCGATATGGTGAATTGGTTTGACGTTAGAGGATAAAATGTGATTTACTTCAAGTCTTGCTAGTTAACATGCTTGTGATGCATATATTATATGTGCTTGACAAAACTTCAGTACAAAACAGCAGTTTTGTGCTGTAGTCAAAGCTTCCAAAATTTCTATTTTAGGCTTCTCATCTTCTGTGTAAGTAAACTGAGAAAAGAGAGTCAGATGTGAAAGTGAACAGTCAATATTTCAGTATTGATTTTTTTTTAAATTAAATAATGTATGTAGGATACAAACTTGCCCACATACACTAATAAATATTTTTTCCCAGAAGACAGTGAAAAACAAACAAAAACAGGTAACAAAAAATCTCCCAGTGCTGGAAAACCTTGTTTCCTGTATAATTTTTGATAGGAATTTTCATCTACAGAAACTTCTCTTTTTACAGCTAAATTTAGGAAAATCTTGCCAGTCAGATACTAAAGACAATGAAGAAGAGTGAGATATCTATTTTCTTTAAACACCCAGTATGACTGAGATGATTTCTGAACATGAACATAGTGGTTCAGAAGGTGGCACTGTACTCCCTGCTGACTTTAAATGTTGGTGTGGTGTGCTGCTTCTAACAAAATTGTCTTTCCTCTTCACTATTATATATAACAAGGAAATGAAAATAAAACTGCATATCAATGTTTTGCTTCTCATCTACTGATGTGAGTCAAGTATTATCCTATTATAACTCATTATCTCTCAAGCCTGTTCCCTTTATGCTGTTATGCTATGTATGTAAAATCACCTCCGCTCACATTAAAAAGATATAGGCAAAAGAATTTCAACTTCAATATTTATTTATTCATTTATTTTGTCCTGGTCAGGCATATGTGATATTGTGTTATATTCATTTTGTCTAGAAATGTATATCAGACTCATTAAAGAGTATATCTGCTAATATCTTCTCATCTTACCTCTGTAAACTAATTTGCTATTGCTTTGCCTAATAAATGAAAGAATATTTACAGTATTCAGTAGTTTTCAGAAAGGAAAGTGATTCACTTTCTAGCTGTAATTGCAGTAAGTGAAAAGATGTAAAATAACAGATGTCAGTGCAGATTGAATTTATTTTTTCCAATATGCTTTTAAATGAACGAATGTGAAACTGTTAATACTTGTTGTATCTCAGAAAGTTAGTTATATTTACATGACTTTGATGTCTATTTTAATGCTAGAGCTGCAGTCACATATGTGGGAGGTAAATGATGTTTGGCAGTTTCCCAAGAAAATCTAGTTGCTATGAGCTTGTCATTCAGGATGACAGATATCTTTTCTTTCCTATTTATTTTGTGATTTCATAAATCAGATTTTTTTTTTCCCCACAGTTAAATACTAAATGCAGCATTTCTACTCACACTAGAGCTCAATAGTCAGATAAATTTTTGGGCAGTGCTATATAGATAAAGGAAGAACAATATGTTTTTACTGGAAGAAAGGTATTCAAGTTTCCCAGAGCAGTCTTGCACTGTTAAATACAGACACATTTTCTCTTTGATACAGATGAAGAAATAGATGCTAGTGAAATGCATGAAGGCAATTTAAAAATCTGATGAGATCCACTAATCAGCCTGCAGAGGTTACAGTCAGAAAAAATAACGTTGTAAAAAGTAACATCCTATTACTCTGTATCTATATCCTGAATACTGTGAAGTCAGATATACTTACTTTAATGCCAGTTGCATTTTTTTCCAAAGAAGCTGAGCTGAACTGCAGTTTTCTTCCCACATCATCCAAATTGTCAGCTTACTTCTGTCTCCAGAATCCTCATTAGTAAGGGGAGCAGAGAGAAAGTACAGCTTGTTTTTTTCAGATCCCAGATGGAGTTTGTAAATCTGACAGGTGTGGAAAAGAAATGAGTGGGAAAGAAAAAATGTTGTACTTTCAAAAAAAGACAAAAATCTGCCTAAAGTCTTGAGAAAATGAACACTGGAAAAAAGCAGAGCTGTATATTATAGCTATCCTGAGTGCAGTAACATTTGAGAATATAATCATACAAAAAATAATTTTAACACCAAAATAATCTGCAACTAGAGAATCACAGGATCATAAAATCATTAAAGTTGGAAAAGATCACTACGAACATTTAGTCCAACTGTCAACTCATCACCCCAATGCCAAACCATGTCCCTTAGTGCCACATCTATACATTTCTTTAGCACTTTTAGGGATAGTCACTCCACTGCTTCCCTGAAAAGACTGTTCCAATGCCTCACTACTCTTTCTGAGAAGATTTTTTTCCTGATAATCAACCTGAACCTCCCTTGGTACAGCCTATGGCCATTACTCTTATGTTATTGCTAGTTACCTGGGAAAAGAGGCCGATCTCCATCCCTCTACGATCTCCTTGCAAGGAGTTGTAGAGAGCTATTTCCTAGTTTCTTCAGCCACTCCTTGTGAAACTTATGCTTCAGACCCTTCACCATCCTTGTTGCCTTTCTCTGGATATGCTCCAGGGCCTTGATAACTTTCTTGTAGTGAGGCGCCCAAAATTGAACACAGTACTCAAGACTCAGTCTTAACAGTGCTGAGTACAAGGGGACAACCTCTTCCTTATTCCTGTTGGCAAAGTTATTTTTGATGCAGACCAGAATGCCATTTTCCTTCTTGGCCACCTAGGCACACTTCTGGCTTACATTCAGCCAGCTACTGATCAGCACCCTTTTCCTAAGCATGCATTGGTGTGTTATCAGCATTATTGTCATACTAAATTCAAAACACAGCAACACATTAGCTAAAAGGAAGATTAACTCTATTCCAGGTGAAACCAAGACACTGGGTCTCTTTCTGAGCCTGCAAGCATGAAGCCATGTTTTTCCAGATTTGGGTAGTAGATAAAACTGCACAGGTATCAAACTAGATAGCCCTCCATCTTGAGGTCAGTACTTATCTGCTTGCTTGCCTTACACCTGACTGTGCTATTTATCTTGAAATTAATTAGACTTATATAAATATGGTTTGTATAAATAATACTTTTTGCCCATGGTCTTTTGCAGATACTGGAAGCAATAGAAAGGAAACCAGGTTTCAAGCTGAAAAGCCAAGTGTGATATTAAAGTCACTTCATTTTGGTGTTTCTCAATTGTATTTGAAAAGCAAAAGGTAAGGAAACATGATAAAAAAGTTTGAATGTATGATATTGAAATATGTACAACAAGTGAAAATCAAATTCCCTTTAATAGTCTGTGAACATATATAGACATACATCTGATTTATCTCCAAACCCAAGCTAAACAGATAAACTCTATTGGTGGCAACAGTAAGTGGAGATAGATCTGATACAAAATGTGAAATAAAGAAAACTAATCCCTGTGAGATTAGCAAAAGTGTTACTGTCTATAGGTATATCTAGGTGTTTATCTTTCAGAACACGAGTAATTATTTTGACTTTACTGGCATTATTACTATGTTTCAGTTAAAGGTTATCCACTAATAAGGCTTCTGAAGCCTCAGGGTTTAAAGTAGTGCCTTGGCATGCAATCTGAGGTCTGGTGAGAAGTTATTTATTTACTTACTTACTTACTTACTTACCTATTTAATTATTTATTGGTTGTAGAATGCACAACTTTTCTTTGGAGTTTTAGCTGGTTTTCAAGGCACAAATGGGCATGAAGAGGAAGAAATACCTTCCTCAGAAGCATCAAGATTGATTGTAAAGATGATGAAAAGCAGGTTGCTGGTATATCTCATACTATTAGTGTGGTGGTGAGTCTTTATCCAAATGAAATTAAGGCACTCAGTAAATTCAGAATAGGAAGGAAAAATCAGTATTGATGTTACTCTGCCTTCTGTAGTTTAGCGGTATGTCTACCTCCCGTGATCATAAAAAAATTCACCTGCAGTTGGCAATTAGTGGGATATAAACAAATTATTCACTCCATCTTTCTTCTTTTCCTGCAGCTTTCTTTGTTTTTTCACTGATTGAGCATTCATTTATTACAAAGAATGAGCAAGTATTTTGTGTCCTTTCACATAAGGGGGTTTTTGGAGTAGTTGTGGAATTCTGAAAAAAATGTTGGTACCTCACAAAAGTAAGGATCCATTGGTGCATCATTATAAGAAGATAGATTACATCACTCATGTATTTCCTTCTATCCTATTTGGAAATAACTGGAGTGAAATCTCTGATGATTCATTAATTTAAATATGTCTGGATTAAATTTCAGTTTATTTTAATTTATAGGAATTTCCCTATTAATTTACTTGTATATATGTAAATATACATAATGCATTTATGAGTATTTTAATATAAACATACACACGTGTATATATGTATTATATAGTAATATTTACTGTTTATAAGGATGGACTATATATCATACATACAGTGCATGTATGAAGTCTGGCATATCAAAAAAGTAAATCAGTTTGACTAAAAGAAAATTAAATATGCTTCTATTGAAACTAAGCAAGTTTACAGAAGTATTTCAAGATATTAAGACAGGAAACTTCTGTTAGCCTGTCACTTCTATATTACAGTATTGAACTGGAATTCCTTTTCAAAAATTTTACTATTTTACTGTTTTATATAACATTGGTCCATAATGCATGAGTATTATATTTTCTTCTTAAGAGTTTTCGTATAGATTATTTCACTTGAGTTTTCATGCAGAAGCCAATTGTTTGGAGTACCAAAATTGCACGGGAAATCTGAAATACAAAGAATGTTACATGAGACCAGGACAAATGTCTATTTAATCCTGGCAACAGCTGGTAGCAAAAAGGAAAGAGTATAAGACCCAAGGCATTTAATTGGTACTTCCCCTTCTTGAATCTGGCAGAATAGGTGAGATGGGGGTTTAAAAGTAAAAATTATTTCTTATTATCTACATGTGCAATCATCTTTCAAAAATTTTATTCTCCTACTGTGTTTTAATAGATGAAAAAGATTTGTGATTATTTTTTACTCATCAGTGTTTTTCTCTAAGTATTAGAGACTGGATCAAGATAACTGTGTTTTTCCCAAAACAATATCCCCCACAGCTGTGAGCTCATAACTGGTGAAAGCATCTAGGAAAACTGATATGTAAAAACCTAACTCTATAATCGGATATTGGTTCTTGGCAAAGCTTCAAAATTCAGATAGTTTTTTTTCTGACCACAGAAGACCTGCTTCTGGGTCAAAGAAGAGCAAGTACTTTCAAGGAATACAAGACTCATGATCTTGATCTTAGTGGAATGCAAACTTCTATAGGCAAAATGCCTATGGCCCTTGTTCAGGAAAAACTCTGAGCCCATCATATTCACAGAGAAATATTGAATTCTTAGATATCCTCTAGGGAAAAAATATGCTAGCTATGAAAATATGGGTCCTGCCTCTGACACTGAAAAGCATTACACTAATTTGTTTAGAAACTGTGGAAAAATCTTGGGGACTTTTTATGCTGTATTAAATACAAATTCCTTAGATTTTTATTATGTGTTTTTTTGTTTTTTGTTTTTGTTTTGCAAAAATTGGATTGAGAAAACAATTTTTTGAGGTAGCACTTCATACCTTGTTGTCTTCAAAGTATGCAGAAGTAAAAGGAGATTTTCCTGGTTGACTCAAAGAATTCTAATTTCTATTCTCATTTTGCACTGTCATCTCTTTAGAAACAGCAATATTATGTGTTCTTGCAGAGTCCCTACTTGGAAATTTATTAGCAGCATGCTTCTAAATTTTTAGGTTTAATATACCATTGAAATGAAAAATGTCCTTATTAATTATAGAAAATGCAGCCTATGTAGCCATGGTAAAATGTCTTTCGTAAACCTGGAATCTAGAGACACTGTATTTGGACATAGAATGTATATAACACATAGGTAGTAAGAACTAACAGAGTTACAGTGGTTTTGTTTCCAACCAAAAAATGTATGTTCTAAAAATATGTTTAAAATATTACTTGGGCAGCCTCTGAAAGCTTGGCTTTATGTTAGTCATCAAATACTGTGAGATAATTATAGTACCATAGCACACTGGTGTGAGAAATAGTGGTTATCCCTGCTGAAGCAAAGGCAATGGCCTGTTAGATGCCTTGAGAGGCTGCACTTTAATTGTCAGAATAAGAAAATTACATCAGATTTCTTTATATATTACAATGGCATATTAAGTACAATCCTTTTTAATATATTAGTTATCTCAGACCTAAACCTCCGTATTTCACTCTTTTTAAGCTTCAGTTTTCTTGGTAAGGATGTTATGTTGTTTTGTAGGTCTAAGATGAAATTTGTTTTAGTCAATCAATTACTGGGTTAAACTACTGGGCTGAAAGCCCAGATGTCCACATCAGCCTGTTTCACCACTGCTTCCTGGTTAACTCATGTGCTTGCTTATTCTGAAGAAGATCAACACACTCCTTCTTGAAGCAAACCACATTTCAGGTATGTCAATCTCACATGACATGTACAATTCCATATTTTTCTCCAAACCTCTCCTCTCTGCTTCCCACTTCCAGAATGGCCAAGACAAATCTACAAATTTGACAGCAAAGAGAAATTCATCTACATTGTTCTCAAAATGTTGTAAGTGTTTGGGACAAACTGAATTCTATTTCTGTAGTATTCTTCATGTTTTCTCCAAGTTGTTTGGCATAGTGGAACCTGACATATGGAGAGATACTTAACATTCAAAAAGAATGCTGGGTAACATGGAAGTCTGGAAAATCATATAACAATGGGCAAATTCTCTTTATCTGGGGCTCTCCTGCAGGGATGAGGAGCCAGCTGACAAAATCTGTCTTCACTGTGCTATGCAGACTCACTCAGTATTTCAAAATTAAATGTGTTCTGGAAAAAAAAAAAAAAAAAAAAAAAAATCTACTAAGTTCTCAATTTACTTATTTTGAGCTGTCTTAACCTCAGAAAGGACACCATTAGGTTATCTGTATGTAATATTATGCACTATGGCAGTGTACTCTTAGTTATCTCGGGGAGCAAGCTTTACTATCATGAGCACTTGCAGCTGCACTGTTGCAGAGAAGAATATTAAAGACATCCAGATAAAAGACACCAGTTGAAAAGAAAAAATATCTTTTGGATTTGGCTACAGGCTGTAAAATGTAGGGGTGATATTTTTGAAATGTAATGTATTTATAAAAAGTTTTGGCTGAACAACAAAATATATTTTTTCAAATCTTAGAAATATTTTTCACTGCTATACAAAGAAAACTTTTACTTCATTAAAGGAAAATTAATGGAAAGTTTGAGGAAGACTGTTAGATGCAAAGATAAGTAATCTCACCGTAACTGGCTAGCTACAAGAACCCAGTGAAGTGAAAGTACACCATTCAGAGCAAGGCCAGTATACCTTGCAGAATATTTATCATTGACATTGATGATGAGCTAGACAAATGGAAGCTAGCTGCAGTGATATGCTTACTCACATAATACTAACTTTTAAAATTAGAATTTGGATATTAGCAAGAGCATATCTTTCTCTTCCTCAACCATTCTTTCTATTTTGGGAGTTTTTTGCCGGACTACTTTCATCTACTCCCCTTGGTGGGGACCAAACTTTAATAGCCAAGAGTTGCATAAGAGGGACAGTTTTCTTTTACATAAGGTGGGATGGTGGGGCTACTTTTAGATGCAAAAGCTAATACAGCAAATATCTAAAACTTTTTTTCGCTAAGACAAGAGGGTGTCAATGAATAATGATTTTACACAGCTTATCTAGATGCTGAAGTACATATAGGTGACATTTACCTTAACTCTTTGCCTAAGCTATTCAGGTTGTAAATAGAAAGGTACAGTCAGGTCCGAGACATCTCCAGTGTGCGAGCTGACTGAACTCCATGGTTTTCCTCTTAACTAAGGATCAAGCCCTGTTTCTCCTTATAGGCTATATGGGTCAAAGAGAGATAATGTAGTTGGAAAGCATGCAGTTTTCAAAAATTGTCTGCCTGTCTAAACTGTATTTATATCATCTCCTCCTCATCATTATTATTAAGATGCTTCAAATATAATCTTTAACTGGGAGAAAACATTTCATGTACATTTTATATTTTAAATATGAAACAATATAATTGTTTCTGCTTTAAACAATATCAAGGCCTACCATCAATGCAATGATGAAAAATACATTACTTGGCTTTCTGGGAGAAGCAAAATTTACAAAAAAAAAAAAAATTGAATTTATTTCATTCAGAGCAAGAAGTTGAACCGAATAAGAAAGCTCTTTCTAAGAAAGGAACATAATTGTATTTGTACACAGCCAATGAAATAATCCCCAAGTGCTTTGTTCAACTATTGCAGTAAATTATCCATTTGTGTCTGTTTTTATTCCACTTTACCATAAAAAAACCCTACATCTGTACATACTTTTAAATAAATATTAGGAAAGAATATTTCTTATTTTCTAAACTCCTTAAATTTCATATTCATACCAATGACCTTTAGCACTATTTTCCACACAGCAATGATACTAACTACTTGGAGATGATAAGTAGAAAGGCATGTCATGCAAATTATAGATAATTTTCTATTGCATTCCCCTTACTGTATTACAAATCACAGCAGGATGTCTGTGGTCAAGTCATGCATGCTGTTAGGCCAGCCAGCATGTGGAGTCATGGCCATGTGCTGTGCACTCCTCTAGTAATCATAACCATTACACTTAGATCTTATCTGCTGCTCAAAAGAAGCCTGCAATTAGAGGCTAAGCCAATCAGACCTAATAAAATGCTAAGGCCTTCCAATCCTACAAGCAAGCACTTTTATAACTCTTAATGCTGCCAAACCCACATTATTTGTTTAATTTTTAGTATTAAAGTGCATCTTGTTGGGAATGTTAAGAAAATGTCACGACTGTTCCAAGATCTCCACTTTCCAAAGTTCACTCATGCTCCCTACTGACTTGCTATAAGTCTGAAAGCTTCCTGAGGTGCCACTGGTCATGAAAGACAGTTCTTCATCTCATTTTCACAAAGCTGTTTTTAAAGCGGTACATGTACACCCTGTGATAACAAATTCTAGTGCCTTTATCTGAGGAAGTAGATAGTCCTAATCTGTACTAATACCTTGAGACTCTGCTTTTACATGCACACACACACGACTCTCTCTATATAAATTACTAGTATCTTAATTAGATTTGAATTAATAGCTGCTTATTTTGGATTTATTCTTAATTAAACACTGTAATTTTTAATTGGAGATGAACTAAGGAAGACTTGAGCTTGAAGCTAAGGATATTATTTTTAATCTAAACAGGAAATGAATAAACATCAGAGGATAGCAGTGAAGAAACTGCTTTTCTTGCAAATATTAGTAATTTCTATTACTTCTGTGTAGCAAGTTGTAGCAAAATTGTTTTTGTTAAGCACCACTTGAACACCATTACTTGTTTGCAGCAGTATTTATTCAGATTATTCTACCTATCTTTAAATGTTATGTTTGAGTACTTGCAGCCTGCTCAGTTTCCCACATAGTACTACAAGGTGTCCTGTACAGTCCTCTTTCAACTCCCTGATGGACTACAGACATCTTGATCATCACTCCTTTATCTAGCTACTCATCAGTGACAGTCCTATGCATTCCAGTGGCTCAGCTGCACAGCTTTAATAGATTTCCTGTTTCCAGGCCTACATGATACTTAATTGTCCTAAATTTAGAGGTCATGTTTCAGGGAAGTAGTTTATTATCTGAAATTTAATTTTAAGAATATTTCTTATCTTGGGCACAAACCATTTCGACAGCTTCATTTGCTCCTGAAACAAAGGCTAAGATTTATGTTTGAATACTTGAATGTGTCTTGGAGAACCAGAAAACCACCAGGATGTGGTTTAGGACAGAAGTGAGGTTAATTTGTACCAAGGTAGCATACTTTGTGTAGGAGAGATAGAAATTTGTGTAGGATTCATGTAGGAGAGGTACAAAGGCAAGACCATGAAGACAGTAAGCTCTCTAACACTGTCTGGCATAGTGCTGTAGGCATTAAACTCCCAAAGTATTCATTTACATCGACTAGATATCACTTGTCAGAACCCTAAGGCACTCAAACAATTTTGTATGGTCACTGAGAGATATTTTTGGGGTTGTTTAATATTACTTATGTGTGAAAAAAGTACTTACTTCCCTATACCTGTATGGCATGAATGTTGAAGTCTGTTGGACTAGTTTGCTGTGTTATCTAACTAATACATTTATCCTCATATAGGATCAGAACAATGGCTGAGCACAAGCATGACACTTCAATCCAACAAGGCCCAAGGCATTTAAGAAGGCATTTTTTAGAAGAGCAGTACATATCATTGTAAATGCTTAAACATAACCTGAAGTCTATCAAGATAATTTAGCATTACTAGTAGCAGTTAACTTACTGAAAGTAAATACCATCAGTACCATCAGACTAAAAGATGATGGTAGCAAAAATGAGGAACATTTGAAAGTTTGGAGTACCTGCTAAAAAATAAAAACCCCAAAAGAATAAAACAACCCTAGACTTCAACTTTCTAATTTGAAACACATTACCTGCAGAGAACCTACACGGAAAAGAGAACAACCACCAGAAAACAATAGTGAAAGTAAACAAAAAATAAATAAAGAAATAAAAGACTTAAGGGCTGCCAGGTGTCATTTTGATTGTGCCCAAATGCACATTCATCTTTTTTCTTGTTGGTTTTTGGAAGCAGTAATTTAATGACTTCCTCAACTTCTGTGTCACTGATCTGTGTAGCTGTGGATCAGAAGACTCAATATTTACATAGTAGATAAAAAAATACAGCAGGGCAATCCTAGGTTATCCTTCTAAAAAGGATAGTCATGGGCTTTTTGAAGGACTCAACACTACAACAATCTGACTGTCCTTGCTACCACCTGACATTGTTTGTGGCATTGCCTCTCAGAGCTGTGGCCTGTGTTCCCTACTTCTCATGTCTGGGCACCTGGGTACAAGCCCATAGTGCTGGAGATACAATGGGTAACAAGGATCACACTAGAAAGGAAGCTGTCTTTTTTGGAAAAATACACTCAAATGATAGAAAAAAAGAGGACACTGGAGGCTGAAAATATTTTCAAGTAGGATGGGAGGCACTAAAGCATTTGTGGGAGGCTGCTGCCTACAACAAAAGTTGATCAGCCTGTTTCTACGACAGCTGTGCAAAAATCCATTGGAATTAAGGTGAGTCACTTGGTGGAGTTGAGAGTACATTTCATGAGCAGCCTGCAGGAGTAGTAGTATGATAGACAGTAATTGACTGAGAAACTGAGGCCACTGGGAACAACTATCACTACGCCACACCAGTAACTAGTAGACGGAATGATGGGAACAAAATGCACACACAGCAACTCACCAACCTACAGTGCAACGTGAGTAAATAACAGAAACTGATCACGGTTCCTGTTAACAATCATACAACAATGCAAAGTTATAAATGTTACAAACTATGGTACAAAAAAATATATGGTATGTTTAGAGTGTTTGTTTTCATCCTAAATTGTTGTTAAGCGCGGCCACAGTGAGCGCAGTGGTGCCGGAAGTGTGACGTGGAGACTGGACACCTCAAGTCAGGAGCAGAGTACAGGGGCAACATTTGTTTCCAGTTGCACTCTTTGCGTGCTGTTACAATTTAACTGAAGTCTGATGCTTAATAAAACGCGATGGTTGCGCCTTTCAAGAAGTCCCGAGCTGCACCAGCTGCTCTTGCTCTCCTGACATGAGGCTCCCTTCGCTGCTGTAGTGCTGTTCTATCTTTGGACCATTTAGAAAAGCTAGAGCCACTCCTACACTGCTGCTATTCTTTGGCAAGCCGCGAACACGTTTTAGTTCTTCTCTGCAAACTGAAGGGCTGCTTTATAAACGCGCTCCACTTCAGAGCCTTGTCCGTTTCAACTCCCTCAGCCCTGGCTCGGGGCCTGAAGCCGCCTTGGGACGCTCTCTGCCCAGGGTTCCTTTGTTCCCTCCCGTCCGGAGATCCAAAACTCCCGGCCCAGCGTTTCGCTTTCCCCTACTTCCCAAACCAGCGCCCGGCCGGGGGCCGCCACCGCGCCCGGTTTGCGGGCGGCCCGGGACGGTGGCGGGCGGAGCCGATTGGTGCAACGGACGCACGTGGGGCCGCCCTCACGCCTCGGCGCTGGCAGCGCGGCGGCCGCCGCCGCGGGGGCTCCGTGCGGAGCGGCGCGGGGCACGGTGCGGTACGGCTCGGCGCTAACTGAGCTCACCGCTGGACGCTCAACGGCGCCCGCGCCGCTGCAACGAGGAGGGGAGAGAGATCCGGCCGGCAGGAAGGTGAGCGGAAGGCGGCGGTAGTCCGCGGGCCACCGTGGCCGCTGGGCGGGTGGAGGGGCTCGGCTGCCCAACGTGTGCGGTACGGGAGATGAGCCGCAGCCGAGCTGCTAGGGCTGGGAAGTCCGCCAGAGGAGCTGTGGGGAAGTGGGCTGCGAGTTAACGATTAACTCCGTGCCGGTACCTCATCTCGCACGGCGCCGGAGCGCGGAGCCCGGCGGCGTCGGTCGGGGGGCGGGTGCGGGAGTGGCAGCGCTGCTACGGGCGGGGTGGTGTTGCTCTGCCCGGCGGGGTGTTTCTCACCGGCACCGACACGCACCCGCGCGCATCCCCGTCGTTCCCTCTCGGTGAGGCTTTCAGAGTACTGAAGAGTGACGGAACGCCGGATAGAAAATGTAAAGTGTTTCTTCTGGTCTTCTTCGGCGTAACGTGTTAGGGAATAAACCTTACAGTCCGGGGAAGCCGCCATCGCTGCCTTCCCTGTTTTTTGTTACTGCCGGCTTTGCTAATGGAAAGTAAAACTTCGATTGTTTGGCTTCTTTCTCCTGTTGGGTGGCACCGATGCTGGTGGAGCCTGAAGTTCAAGGGAATATTTACCGTAATTTAAAGAAACGGGCCATTCATCTATCACATCTTTTTGTCCTTTGTCAGACAACTGGAGGAGTTTATGTTGGGTGAATTCCTTCCCTTGTAAAAGCTCTCTGTCTTTCTGTAAGTACAAGCTTTTAATATATTTTCAGCTTGGCTGTTTCTCTTCTATGAGTCAGAAATATTTTCTCATTGCTTGAAAGGCATCCACAATCCCATGACGTTCCTTTTAAGAGTCAAGAATTCTCACTCATATGGTGGGAATCATCTGGTATCTCTTTGTGTTTGACATTAGTGAAGGCAGGACTGTGTCCTTCTCTGTTGTGAAATACTGGAAGATGGTAATGCGGGACCCTGGTTCTCTTACCATTACCTCAGCTACTCAAAGCTGCAGCATCTGACTAAAGGAGGGATCTTGGTGTCCTGCTGCTTTCCTCTCAAAAGAGGGGTGAACAGAGATTAGTGAAGCAGAACCTTGCTGCTACTTTAAAAGTCATATTTTGTTATTTTTTTTTCCATATCTCTGATTTCCAAACACCTATTAACTCTTGAATTTTTCTGTAAGCATAGTTGTCGGTTTTAAAGAGTCCTTAAGGACTCCCAAGTATAGTGGGCTCTGAAGGAATGAACAAGAAATAAATACCTGGGATAGTTTGAGGGTGAATAATTGTGATGATCAGCTGTTTTTTTTGTTTTTTGTTTTTTTTTTTCCATCTCCCCTGTGAAATGCAATTTTACAGTTTCTTGCCCCTAGGAGACATGATTCTCTCTTGGGGCTGGTGATAATTGACCTGGTAAATTACAAGAGAGAAGATCTCTTTCAGCAAAGTGTTTTAGAGTCCTTTCACCTGGGGGTTGCTGTTAGGTGTAGCCATGCCATGCTGATTTCCCTTCTGCACATTCTTGACTCACATTAAAAATAAGCTTTAAAAGTTGGCTGCTACTTTTAAAGATGCAAGAAATATAAAGGAAAACAAAGACGTTTTCTGAGCAGGGCAAAAACACTGTTTTAAGAGTTAGCCCGAGTCTCTTTATTGCAATTGCTTCCCCAGCTGAAGGAATTGCTGGGTGAAAAAATTCTCTGAGGATCTGTGCTATGCAAAGTAGGAGATCTTTTAGCCCTGAGTGTTTGCTTTGGAAACAGGTTGTTATAACTCACACACCACTGATTTTGCATCTCCATTTGATTTATCTTCACATTTCTGAGTGTACCCTCTATATGCAGACTGGATCTTAACACCCTGAGTTAGGGAAGCGTGAAAAGAATGCAGTTGTGTGTGCTACAGAAGGCTCAAGGATAAATATTTATGTTTTTTTCTTCCACACTTCTTCAAGTGTGGAGTCAGATATTTCACTTTCTTTTGTGAATGTGTAACTTTTTAGAAAGTAAGGATGATATGAAAATCAGCTAACTGTAAAATCCTCAGTATGAAGTTTTGTTCCCTCCCAGCTAAATGTGTTTTTATTACTTAAGCTATTTATACTGGAAGTTTACTTCTTAAATTGGAAGGGTTCCTCAACAGATACTTTTTGTATTTGTACTATTAATGGATTAGAGTGTAAATTTTAGATATACTTTTTTTCAAAAATGTGCAGTTCTTGAACTGTATGGAATAGATGTCTTGCACTTCTGTAATATGAATGGAATTCAATAAATACTGATTCTAGAGAGCAGTAACCATAGGTCTATTTTTGGAGGAGATAAGCTGTCTGAATAATAGTGCATTTGTTCTTCACTTCTCTTTTCTTCTTCTGTAACTTAATGTTCCTTTTCAGTGTACAGCTGGTAAGCTGGCATTGCCAAGGTTTCTGTAAAAATGTTTTAGGCACAGTTTTGGAAGACAGTGCATCTGGATAATGTGATGATTGACTACAAATTAATTTATCCTGTTTTTAACCAAACAAAAACACTCTAGCTAATGTGTATACAGAGACAAATCAAGTCCTTCAAGAAAACACTTAATTTTCTCAGTCCTTGATTGGCAGTTGCTGGCAATGTTGAGGATTTGAAAAATGGTTGAACTTGTACTGTAGCCAGATGTGCCAGCACAGTCATTAATACACTTTTCCTATGACTGCTGCATGCAGTACTGCATTTACTGGAGAAAAACAAAACAAAACAAAACAAACAAAACAAACAAACAAACAAAAAACACCAAAACTAGAATGTTATAAAATAAAAAAAAAAAAAGAAGAAGAAAAAATACAGAAAAAATATGAAAAATACTAAAATCTGAACTGTGGAAAGTGAAATCCTGTGTCAATTGTTCTTTTAAATTTTGGATACACAAATTTGCACCCATTAGGAAGTGAGTGTCAGTACAAGCAAAAAGTAGTTCAACACTGTATCAAGTAGCGGACACTTCCTGCATCTCTGGTAGTGCATAGGGTTAGTATTTTGAAAAATACAATACAAACTCAGCATTTAAATATTTTCATATTTTTTTTCTGTACTACAAACTGATTTGAACATGTTCTATTGGCAGACTAAGATTACTTTATTCAGAACAATTTCAGTTTTCTGGGGCCTGAATTAAGCATACAGAAATTCATTACTGAAATTCAGGTTTTGAAGATTTAGCTTAACTTGTAGGAAAATTCAGGAGAAAGCTGTAGCTGAACTTCATTGGGTCTTGACCAGATCAACTGGATATGCTTCATCAGGTGGTTGTTTTACTTTTCTATCTCCTATGAGTTTGGATAGCCTTCAGACAATGCTTTAACATGTTAACACGAGACTAGGTGACATGAATTTATCAAGTGCTAAGTTATCATATATTGTCTATTCTTGAAATAACCAAATCTAAGATGAAGGATTTTTCTTACCATGACAACTTGGATTTTAGGAGGTTGCTCATTTCTACTTCAGTCTGTGCTTAAAACTTGAGCCTTATATGTCAGGTCTTTCCTTGCATTATGCTGTGAGCATACACTGCATCACATAAAGATTTGTGGTGTCTGTGTTTCCTGTCTAGTCAGTGGAAATAGTCAGGAGCCTTGAGGGCATGAATCGGAGCGTTGTAGTGCTTCACAGAGTAGTTATGGCATTACTTCAGTAAGTAGCGTGGACAGAAATAACTTTCATGTGATTTGGAAATAAGACAGTACAGTTTTGTGACTGCTCTGTGTTAGGTGATGTTGACTGTTTCTCAGGGCAGCAGTCTTCCTTTATGCCCGAAGTTGGTGCTAAGTTCTTGGGCCTAGTCCTGCAGATCAATTGCTTGGTGATGTCTCCTGATGTTTGCGCTGGGAAAGCTTTATGAAGGAAACAGACTTCTTTGATCAATTAAGTTTGTCAGGATGATGTTGGGACCAGTAATTTATTTTTAATGCCTAGATGGGATTTTACATTTAATACTTCAAAATAAAAGTAAAACCCATGTCTCTTATGGTATTTTCAATCTAACCACTTATCTGTCAGAAGAGTAATGTATCAGCTCATAAAGGAGTAAGAAACTAAAAGCCTATACTTTAAGGAATCTAGTAAATGTGAGCTAAGTACATGGCACCCTTAGATTCTCAGAAAAATTAAGTAAAAGTCAAATAGTTTCAGGTTCTGTCAAATTGTTTAACAGTGTTTCAGCATTTGGAAAAAATAAAAAAGTATGCAGTTAAGGTATATCAAACTAGAAGCTTTTTAAACTTGTATTCTTTATAAACTACTAATCTTAACTTCCTAAAGAGAGAACTTTAAAGATAACAGCCAAGAGCTGATGTCTTCATTACTATTTACTTTTTTCCATAAAAGAAAAAAGACATACTCTATATAATATACATACACATACATATTAGTTTTAGCCACATTAAGCAAAATAGTTTTTTGTGTGTGTGTGTGTGATTGATATTTTTGAGAAGTGATAATAGTTTGGGGTGGGAGAATAGGTGCTCATGATGGGCTTTGTTAATCTTTTGTCATGGTTTCATGTGTGCATACACCCAATCCTACTCCTAGTTACTTTTGTATTGCCCTACTGATACATTCTTTTTACAAAAATGATTACTTATGCATGAGAGTGTGTAGGTCTGGAGTTATGTATAGCTTGATCCTGGTGTCACTCAGAGTTAATTATGGTGCTCTTGCACTGATATTAGGTGGGTGACAAGAAGGCTTGCAGCTCTGCATCCCCTTCCTCACCATTAGCTTATTTGGGAACTTACTCTACTCTGAGCATATTCAGGTAAACCACAGAACTGTAGGGATTGGAAGGAATGTCTGGAGAATGTCTAGTCCAGCCCCTCTGCTAAAGCATGTTCCGTACAGTAGGTTTCACGGGAAAGCGTCCATGTGGGTTTTGAATATCTCTAGATAAGAGGAATCCACAACTCCAGTCTGTTTGAGTACTTTATCAAAACTCAAAGTATTTTTTTTCCTCATGTTTGCAAGGAACTTCCTGTGGTCTAGTTTGTGCCCGCTGCTTCTTGTACTGTTCCTAAACACCACTGAAAAGAGCCTGGCCCCATCCATTTGACTCCTGCCCTGTGGATGTATATATGCATTGGTAAGGTCTCTCCAATCAATCTTATCTTCTCCAGGATAAACAGTCCCAGGTCTCTCAGCCTTTCCTCATAAGGGAGAAGCTCCAGGCCCTTAATAATCTTTGTGGCCTTCCATTGGACTCCCTCTGCAAGTTCCTTGTTTTTCTCATGCTGAGAAGCCCAGAATTGGACACAGAGCTCCAGATGTGGCCTCACCAGGGCAGAGTAAAGGGAGAAGATCACTTCCCTCAACCTGCTGGACATATTGTTTTTAATGCACCCTAGGATGCCACTGGCCTTCTTGGCCACAAGAGCACACTGCTGGCTCACGGTCAACCTGCTGTCCACCAGGAATTTCTCTGCTGATCTCTTTCCCAGCAGGCACTTCCTAACCTGTATCAATGCATTGTGATTATTCCTCCCCAAGTGTAAGATCTGCATTTGTCCTTGAAACTTGTAAGGTTCATCTCTGGCCAACTTTCCAGCCTGTCCGGTCACTTTGAATGGCAGCACAGCCTTCTTCAACCATTGAATGTCAGCCACTCCTTCCAGTAAACTTGCTGAGGGTGCATTCTGTCCCTTCATCCAGGTCACCAATAAAGATGTGAACAAGACTAAACTCTTTCCTCAAGTATTCAGACATCTCTTCCATTTTCCATGACTTTTGAAATATGATAGAGGGTGCGTTGGCAGTCATTTCTGCCAGCTCCCTCAACACTGGTGGCCCCTTCACGGACCACGGATTTGTGTGTGTTACGTTTGCCAAGGTGACCTCTGACTGTATCTTCCTTGACCAAATGTAAAAATAAGAAGTAACAAATTGGAATTCTCCAGGAATATCAGACATTCGATTATTTGAAGTTTATTCTCTATGGAAACTTGTGAGGCAGTGCACTGTAAAGATACTGAGTTATGTTCTGGTTAAATGCTTATTTCAAACAGCAATAGCTGATGTGAATGATGAGCAGTTATCAAATACACTCAAAACCATGAAGAAACTTTCAATGCTAACTATTTTCTGTGTGCAGAAGTAGAGTTGTTACTCATTCAAAAGCTAACTTCATATATTTTGGAATTTGTTCTTTGTTTTCCATTTATTTACTGTGAACAGTAGAGGAAGGTGTTGCCAGCAATCCAGGTTGCACTTGGAATGCTATGTGGGGCTTCCCTACAGACTTCCTCTGGAAGATTAATGGAACTGAGGAATGCAGCTGTGCAACACCAGTAATGCTGTCCTAGTACCCAGAAGTGTGCCACTTGGGGTTGCACAAGCACTTTTAGCTGCTGAGGTTTTTCAATACATCTGTGTACTGAGTGTGGTTAACCCCAATTTACTGCTGAAATAAATGACATTAAGAGAGTTATTTAAGGTCACGCTACACTTCTGTGGTAAACCTGTGTTCATAATCCATTTTCTATTTCTGTCTTCGTAGATTGCCAACGTATAAGACTTTAGTTTTATCTTCTTAAGCAATTTGGTGAAAGACTTGAATTCGATGTGCATTTGAAGCTGAAGATTTATGCCATGTAGAATTTTACTCTGTTGATAATATAAACTTCTTCCTCTTTGCATTTTATAATAAAAGTCAGTTAGGTTTTACATTAAACTGGCAATGACGTCTATGGACTATCACATTTCCTGCCTTCCTTTGAGTACATCTGTTGTGCCTTGCTCTGCAGTTTGACATACTTTGTGTAGGTAACCTGTCTCTGCACAAGAAGGAAACATATTTCACAGGTGCAGCTATAAAAGTCACCCATGTGAATGCTTAGATGTGGATATTTCTTACGGACCTGATCCTGATTTGGCACCCAGAGGAAAATGAACACATTTATTCACTTCCTGCTGTTTATACAGTAATAAATCCGGAACTATCTTTCTGTATGTTCACTTCACTATGTAGACGTATTGCATGTTCTTGCAACATAGGCTTGTCTGAAATTCCAGATGTGCTCAGTTTTGATAAGAAAGCTCATCATCATTTTTGCCTTTTTGTTTCAACTTCAAAGCACCATCTCTTCCAAGATGACAGCATGAGACAGAGGTGACAGTTTCTTTCCCTTGTGGTTTTGCTAAAGAATCTTGTTGTTCTGAAAGCCTGAAAGAAATGTGTTTATGTATGTGTGTATATATATATATAAATATACATATACACAAAGTATATATGGTATACATTTGTATGTATATTTTCCACTCTCCCAGCAAAATATACACATATATACATATATGTGAATGCATACATACACGCGTGTATATGTATTTATATACATGTATGTGTGTTTTGCTGGGAGAGAGGGAAAAATATAATCTTTATTTCATTGTATGAGCTTCTCTGAGGTCAGAAAAGCAGAACCTGAACTGATGCAATGTATTATAATAAGTTCTTCTGAATGAAGCATTTTGGAAGAGACAAGGAGATACTATAAAACTTTGAGAAAGTACAGTAGTCTTCCCTACAAACATGGTCAATATGAAAAGAAGTGAGAATTCAGTACCTCTGGAACATGAGCAAACCAGGATGTGAGTAGTCTTTTTAACAATTACAGTGTGGAAGCTGCTGCAGTTGTTTATCTCATTATGGAACTAGTAGCACTGGTTCAGCTGTCCTCCTAAACAAGGATTATTTCCATGACCTGGTCATGATTGTGTTATTCTGTTTAATCTCTCTCGCAACATTTTCTGCCTTTATAACATCATCTGTTTATTCAGCATTTCTTATATTTTCATTCTTATCTTTCAGTCCAATTTATCTTGTAAGCAAAGCATCTTCTGTGGAGAGGGGAATGTTGCTTCTTTTCTAGTTCTTCCGTTCTCTGCACTTTTCACTTCCCTTTTGTAAAGTTTTTTGATTCTTTGAGAGTTATATTCTTTAAATGAGACAATGAAGTTCTTAAGGGACGAAAGGCAAGTGTTCTGGAAATAACACTGTGGTACATTCTGTGTCTTTCCAGCTATGCTGCACTATGGAAGGAGGATGTGAAATACTTTACACTCACTGAGTAAATAATAGCTGTTAAACATATTTGAATTAGCAGAACTGGATAGCTTTTTCAAGAAAGTCCTTGAATGAAAAGCTGGAAAAAGTATGTACAGAATAAGAAACTGCATTTGGGAATGCAGAGTGAAAGGAGATCACTGGAGTTTAATGTGAGATAGGTAACTAATGGTTGCTTCTGTTATACTGGAGAAAAAAGGCCAGTGCGTTCCAGTGTGGAAAGGAGAACGTAGGAGTAAAAGTTCACTAACAGTAAGAAAAAGACAAATTTGTGTAATTGAGTGGTTGTTTGTCTCCAAGTCGGGTGCTTGCAAATATAACACAATATGTATTTCAATACCATGCAAAGTACTCTGTGTCTAATAAAGCTTAAAATTGAATTAATGCAGATTCAAAGGCAAGAGAAATAGATCCATTAGCTATCTTCTAATTTTTGATTGAAAGTTGAAATTCATTTCATTCTAAGATTGTTGGTATCACAAGATACAGGACATTGAAAGGCAGTCTCCTGCTCTAGTTAGCTTATTTACTTGTTCCAGGAGGTCTGTGCTTTTTAAAAGGCTTTGGATATTGGTAATGTCTTTACCATAATTACAAATAGTCTATTAAGAAAATTTCTATTTGGAACTACTATCAAATTATTTTAACATACAAGGGATGCTCTGAAAGTAGTGTTTCCTATTTTATTATGTTGGCCCATGACATCAGAGGTGGATGTTGGTGGTACGGTGATTGAAGTTGAATCTTCTTGCCAATATTCTGTTGTATTTTGTTGCCATGTAACAGATGGCAGCAGAGGGACCCTCCAACAAAACGGCATCTGATCTGGAAGCACATATGAAGCAAAGATGTGCCATTCCTCTATGTGGAAGAAATGGCACCCACTGACATTCATCAACGCTTGCTGAATGTTTATGGGAACCAAACTGTGCATGTGAGAATGGTAAGGTGGTAGGTGGTACATTTCAGCAGTGGCAGGAGGAATGTGAAACACGAGTCATGTTTTGGATGGCCACGCACAGGTATCACATTGTACAATGAAGAGCATCTCAATATGTTCACGTGCATGAATCAGCAGATTATGACCAGGGAACTGTGTACAGAGCTGAATATTGGTTTTGATGCATTGGAAACAATGGAGTATTATTGGAGCATTGCAGAATTTGTGCCAAGTGTGCCCCATGAATGATCACAGCAGGATAAACACAGTGTGCAAGCTTGTCAGGACCTATTGAACCAATATGAGGCTGACAGAGAATATTTTCGATATCATATCGTTACTGATGACGAAATGCAGTGTCATTACTGTGTGTTAGAGGCAAAATGAACAGTCTGTGGAGTGACAGGATGTGAATTCCCCATTGAGGAGGAAGTTCAAGATGTGGCTGTTGGTGTGCAAAATGATGTGCACTGTCTTTTGGAATAGAGAAGAAGGTGATCCTTCAGGGTTTCCTGGAACCCAGACAAGCCATCAACACTGACGGTGACATCATGGCTTGGACTAATCTGAAGGCTACAACTTCCGGATTCAGGTCAGCAAAGACTGCCCTTCTCTTGCAACAGGGTAATACCAGGTCCCACGCCAGTTTGAATTCTGTGGAGCACATTGCTAATCTTGACAGGATTGTCCTACCACACCTGTTGTACAGTCTGGATTTGGCATTTTCTGACTGATATCTTTTTGGGCTGATGAAAGATGGACTGCATGGGTAAGATTATCCTAGCAACAGCATGATCATAGCAGCTCTAAAAGAGTTGGTCACCTCCACTTGTGTGGAGTTTGAGCATGGCATGCAGGCTCTTGTTCATTGCTGGTGAAAATGTATAGCTAATGGTGGTGACTGTTGAAAAAGATGTTTTGTAGCTGAGAATTTGCTCTGCCAAATAGTATTACTACACTCTTTGTATTTGTTGTAATTTCCATAGAAATAAATAGGAGTCATTACTTTTGGAGTAACATTCATAAATTAATAATTAAATGTGGATAAATTAAGCATTTATCTATTTTTAAGATCTCTGCTTTTTTAGAAAGAAAATAAGCATGTAATGGATATCAAGAGACTTTGTGTGTGTGCATTCTGTATTTAATTTTTAGTTTGAAAACTAGACATGTACCTGTAAAAATCTGCTGTTATGTAGAATATAATGCTGAATGCAAGGAAGTCTTTTTGCAGGGCTCCACTTTTTTCACTACACAGAAGAGCTTAGAACTAACATGGCCTTAGCACTGTTATGTTTTGGATTGATAATATAAGTCATGGTAAAAGAAGTATTGTTTGGGTTGAGTCAGTAAATGTGTTTTGTTTTGTTTTGTCCTTGAACAGACAAAAGCTGAGACAAAAAGCACTTTATTAATACTGTATCTCCTTGCTTGATTCCAGATGGAAATATTTCAATTCTCTTGGGGTTTCTGTTTTTCTTTCCCACAGTAAGCAAATTTTCTCTCTCAAGTATATAAATGGTGCTAGAATTGTCAAGCTGACTGAGCAACTTAAAATAATGAAATACACGTCTGTCTATTAGGGCTATACCCACACTTTTCTGATAACATCCCTGCTTGGAAAACCTCTCCCTTTCTTACTGTGCAGATGGCCATATAAAAAGATGGCTCTTTCAAGTGAGAATGAAACATCACTAGGAATAGTAGCTGAAAGCAGAGAATGTGCTTATCTCTGTCATTCTCAATCTCAAAAGCTCTTTCATGTGGATTAAGAAGCAGCTATCATACAGATATATTTTTTGATAAATTAATATCCTTGTAATAATGAAATGAAAGCCTTTTAAGAAATTATCAGAATAATGTTTGTATCATGCCATGTGCCTCACGTTAATAGGTGCTGGTTTTACCAGAGTTGTCTTTTCTTTAAATGCTTCCTGAGTGAAATTTTCTTCTCAAGACAGAAGGTTCTCTGATACTGGGTCCTTAAGAGATGTTTCCTTGAGGTATGAGAGGCTTGTATCTTTGTTGAGGCAAATATAACAGGTGTTTTTGTTGTTGATGTTTGTTTGATTGCTTTCGTACTTTTTGGAGATTTTCGGGGGAAAAAAAAATCCAAAAGATCTTTACCTTTTCTTTCCTCCACCAGAGCAATTTTAAAAATTCAGTTGACTCCTGTTCAACACATAAGCAGGGACGATACATATTTTTAAGTAGTGCTGATGGTATTCCACTTATTAAAGCTTTCAGTGCTATTAACCTTAACTAAAACACTTAAATTTCTGGAAAATCTTGTTCAGCTACTGTAGCAGAGAATGAAGAGGAAAGTGTGTATAGATATGTGCTCATATGATGATAAACTAAACATTTATGGATCGTGTTTAGTGATTTTCCTTTTGAAACTTCCACGCGTTGTAATTCTGTGAATCTGCTGCATTTGTTTTGTTGGATATAGTCTGTTTATATTTTGGTTCAGCATTGTTCCTCAGATATCTGTTCTTAATCTATGTTGCACATTAATACTCCATGTGAAAAACTTGATCTTTTTCAAAGCTTGAATTCTTACCTTCAAGTTCCTGGTGTTTTTTTTTTTTTTTGTTATTTTTTCCATGAAACTTCTGTGAGCTGAAAAGTTAATCTGTTCCTAAAACCTGTCATAATCAAATCTTAAAAAATTACAGCTGTGAAACTTGTTTTAAAAATGCTTTCCTTTTGACTTCAACTTGCATTCACACAGTTCTTTATACATCTCACTGAATTGTAATAGGTCTAAAAAATCTCTGTGCAGAGCCATTTTTTCTTCCCTTTCAGAAAAGAACAGAACAGAATTGTTTTGCACAAATACAACTCCAGAGCTGAGCACATGGTACTCCTAGGTCTCAATTGTTCTTACTGCACTTGTGAGAAGACACCAAAGCAGTAAATAATATTACTGTGCAGCGGCAAAGGCAACTCAAGGACAGTAAGCATTTGAATTTGCTCTTCAACTTGATGTACATAATGTAGCCTTCTTAAGCAAACTACTGTAGAATGGAAGAGCAGGAACTATTTGGCAATTCTAAGGCCAGTAGCAGGTTGAGTTTATACGTAAGCCTTCTTCAGTTTTTTTGTCTTGGACTGACTTGTTCTCAAATACTTTCCGTTAGTTGATGTATTTACAAAACTTAAAAGTACAGCATACATTTGAATGCTCAGCAAACATTTGTCTTTTACTTATTGACATGCTTGCATGTGTCAGAATGCAGTAGTGTCCTCAATGTGAATTCAGCTATATAAAAGCATTCAAATAATATCTATCCATGAACAGAGGTAATCTAAATTATAATGTATGTATTTTACCCATGTTGTTGCATGGGATTGATGTGAAGCAATCCTTCCAAGCTGGGTAGTAGTAGTGCCAAGATAACAGGAAGTTCTGTACCTCTTCAGATGGTAAAGGAATACCTGTATTTTGGACTGGTGTTTTTTTGTTTTGTTTTGTTTTTTTCCTGCAAAATAAGGAACTTGGGTTTGAAATGCTGGAAGATCTGGGGCAGATGCAGTTTTCCTGGCTTCCTGACTACCAAGATAAGATTCTTAGAAGGACAAGTCATTCTACCTGAGGACAGAGAAAACCTAGCTACGATCTATTTCTTCCTGTCTGTCCATGAGACATAACTGTCATCTTCTTTGCATTGCAGGAAAGGAGAAAAGAGAATTGGGCAACCTGTCTGTGAGAGCTACAGAGTCTATCGTGATTGGGTTTGAAAGCATTGTATGAAAAAAATCATGTGATCTACTGGCTGAGGATTTATATGGCCAGAAAATAGGGCCAAAGTCTGCTCTCAATTCAGGTCTGGGGTGCTCTCCATTATGAGAATGGAAAACAAGTTGCATGGACTTGAAGGGATGGTGAAATTCTTCATCCAAACTTGTCTTTTATCTACACCCCTATGCATCCATGTCTTGAAGTTAGATCAGCTTCAGTCATGTGTGCTGCCAGCTTCACTCATGTGTGCTTGCAGTGCTGTAGATTTTTCCTGTCCCACCTCCTTAAATAAAACTCGGGAAAATAAGGCAAGTGATGTGCTCACTGAATGTATGTTCTTGAGTAATAGTAAGGATGCTTTATTACATCTTAAACAAACTGTCTTGAATAGTGTTCATATCAAAATTGTCTTCTAAGGAAATAGATTTTTGATTCTCATTATATGAAATATTCAAAAATTATATCTACTAATATATTTTGATTGGAAGAAATAAGCCCAAATGTCTGATGAGTTAAGCATTTTTCCTGGAATTCAAGTTCCATAAGAAGTGGCAGTTGGGGTCACTTCAGTGTTACCTCATTCACAGAGTACACCCAAAAAGTCAACAGACTCAAAGCTGCGTGAATCAGAATGAGTATTGTTCCAGGGTCATAATATTCAGATCAAATTCTTTCTTTCTAATTCCTTTTCTGCTATGCCACCTGGATAGTTTACAAAGAAAAATAAATTGTTACATAATGAAGATTTATAAATTGGGTTTTTTTGATTAACAATCTATTGTCATATGCCAGTTAAATCATTATCTATTTTTTTTATATATTCAGGTCATGCAGTGAAATTGGGGAGTTTGAATTGTATTGAAGTACAATATACTAGTAGTCCTGTATAGAGCAGGATGTGTAGGGGGAAAAAATATCAGCAAATGTGTAGGAAATTCCAGAATTCAATATATTTTTTTTTCTTTTAAAGGCTATGAATTTTCTCAGGGCATCCCTCAAATGTATATTCAAATAGTGAGGCCAGTAGTTATAGCTTGATTAATTTGGAGTAGAAAGATGTTGAAAAGAATGTGCTACTTGTGGTGAAAAGTATGGTTTTTTTTGAGGTTTTTTTTTCTAGGTTATCATAGAAATGCTAAAAATATGTTGATGCTCCCACAGGCTTGTATGCATTTAGCTCTCATTGTGAGTTTTGTAATTATATGAAAGTCACAACTTTACTGTAAATGACAATTTTTGAATCCATTTTCAAATAGACTCTATTTTTGTTTAAATTTCTCTCATGGAGTTCTAATGGGTTTGTAGAATTTCTAGCATCTGGAAAAGAGTCTGTCTTTTTATAATGCTTGTCGGCATCACCATTTATAATCTGTATGGCGTACCATCTACTTCCTGCTGTGAAAATGCTGAGCTATTCTAGCTTAGATGCCTGTGACCTATGAGTGTTGGATACCTCTATCCTATGCATAAGATCTGCAGTTACTTCATTCGTATTTGTCACAAGTGTAGACACTGACCCAGTCTTTATATTGGAATGTGTATGTAACAGAGGAATGACTGATGAAGCAATGTAATTGTGTGATGCAAATAAAACATGTATTCTTCAGACGTGAATATTATATCTTGTAACTAGTAAAAATAATCATCTTCTGATGATTAGGTTGGTAGGCTGATAGGTATCTATCATTTTCATCTGTCAAATGTTAGTTGATATGATTATCAAGTACTAAATAGAAATGTTTAATCTTTTTCTAATACTATTCAAACTAATTTTACATCATCAGAGGGACAACGTTTTCTGTTTTTAAAAGGCAAGTTTATTAATTTTTATTATGTTTTTAAGATACTTGTGCATATCACGTAGGTACACAGCTTGGTGGTTGTGAGTTTGAACTCTTATGTAGTAGTGGTGTCCCAAGTGATGTAAATGACATCAGTAGGTAAGCAGGATAAAAGGATATTAAACAGGCCTATGCATAGCTTTTTTTCCATTCCCCACCACATTTTTTTTTAAATAATCATGAAGTGATGAAGTGCTGTTTGTTTGTGTTCTTGTATGGACAGATTTAGGAAAGATTCTTCTTGACATCATCTCCTGGGGGAAAAAATACTTCAGGAAGGAGGCTACACTGTGGAGTCACTAAAACATTTTAGACAATCACTAGCTATAAATGTGTGCTGGATCCTCCCCAGGAGGGGCTGTGTCTTTTAAAATGCTTTCCAGACTTGTCCTTCTCAATTTCAATTAGTTGAGGTCCTTTCCTTTCTTTTGCTACCTTCTAGTCCTACCCTAGGAAATAAGTTAAATGTTTTCTGTGTTATTCTACAATTAGTAATTCTTAACAGGTAGTTTACCTAGCAGGGATGAGTAAAAGCAATTAAGCAATCTTTTTATGCAACAGGGAAGAGCCAAGAATAATCCACTTGTTTTATCAAGTAGATGTAACAGTGTGTGTGCGTAAAACGACTTTTTCATTTGTGCAAATGCACACTGAAGGTAGAACAAATGTGTGTGAAATAACAAAACCTTTCAATTCCATCGAAGTTATTGTGAAATATAATCTCAAACAATTTAGTGATTTCTTTTTCATGGATAAGCTGCAGTTGCATGTTTTCATGGAAATGTTTTTATATATAACCAGCATTTTGAGAGGTTAATCGAACAATTAAGGTTTGTAGACTGTCTTATCAGTAGTTACTTTTACTAGTAATCTGTGAAACTACGTGTTCAGAGAAAGAGTTCTGTTTGTCCTCTGTTGCAAGGATATATATACGTGTACATATATGTTTACACATACATTTGAAGAAATTTAAAGGCTAGAGTCTTCTTGACTTTCAGAAGATTACATGTACTGAAATAAAATCATATTGAACTGTGAAGCAAGACAGTTTCTTGCATACCCCTTCTTTATGGCCTACTCAATATATCTTCTTCTAGCATGAGGTTATGCTTGGAAGATAATGATAAATATTGATAAGGGTTATTGCAGTCTGAACTGTTATTTCTATTACACTTGAACAGTTAGTGCATTTGAATAAGAAGGGATTTTTGTTGAACTAGTATGATGTCTCAGGCTCTGCTGAAGCAGGCATCCACCTCATCATCTTGATTTAGAGTGCCAAGACTGACAAGACATAGCAGGTCCTTTGCTTCGTGTTTAATCTGAATTTCTTGCTAATGTCACTGAACTTTGTTTTTTTTTAAGTACTCTTCTTATTGTGTCATTTTTCTGTCTCGCTATATCTCGGCACAGAATTTGTCAGAAAGTCTAAGAATGTTCTTATGAGACTGATGGGTGTTTTGAAGAATATTGTTCAGTTTTCTTCTGTACCTTGAGACTTTCATAGAGGAGACATCCTGGCTAAGAGAAATAATGTAGTCTTTCTCAGTCAAAGTAAATTAATTCTGTGGAAGTCTAGCAACCATCTCTCTGAAGAGCTGTACGTTCTGATCTGAGGTCCTTATTGCCTTTCTTAAATACAAGTAAGCACAAAGTCTTTGGTTCAATGTTGTAGCTGTCAGGTGCATGACAACTGCCTTCCCTGAGTTCAGCCTCTGTGCTAGGTAGTCTGTTACATAATTACCTTTTCATTTGAAAATTAAAAACAGCTTATGCTGTGTACTGCTGCTGATTAGGAGATGATACTACTGTGCAAGCTATGGTTGAGATGTGCATGGAGTAAGTTTCTTTGATCATGTTTCTCTGCTGTCGTTGGTTTTCTACCCTGTAGTCGTAGCCTCCATTCTTGTGTGACTTGTAGACTATTTAAGTTATTTAAAACTTCCTGAAAGCAAGTAAAAAAAAAAAAAAAAAAAAGTTAAATGTGTAAATAGCTATGCAATGAAAGGATTAAGTATAGACTTTGGATCTTTCTTGCTTGTTAATACATTTACTCAAGATGTTGCTAGTATACCTTTTCCTTGTGCAAATAGTTACTCATGGTTTAGAGCCTTTCATCAGTTCAGCAGCATCAGAATGAGGTTATCGAGAGGAACCAGGAACAAACACAGCCTGGGATGGTCTGACAGTGCTGTGGGCCCACAGGCAGCCCTCTCTCATAGCCACACTGATACAGGCTGTAGGCTCTGCTGGGCCTGAGAAGGGTAGGGGGAGACCTGAAGGAATATGGTCAGGGACAAAAAGGCCTTTCAGGGACCTATACAAGATTTTAGCATCTAAATTAAGATAACTGTTTAAAATGCCTATTTAAATATGAGGATTTTTTACATGGGGGGGAAGAAAAATTAAAGGATTGCAGAAGCACCAGTGGCTATCATATATCAAAGGCTGAATCGGTGGGGTGTGCATGTGTGTCCATGTGTATGCATACATAAAAACAGAAATAATGAATGTATTTGTAATCCTTTTGGACAACATATGCTGAAAAAAATAACTATGGTTTATTTTACTAGTACAAGCATCCTAAATTACTGTTTCATAACAAGACTTGTTTTTCTGCTGATGGTAGTATATAAATAAATGAATGTTATTATGGACACTGTGTAGAGAAAGTTTTATGAAAGTATTTTCTCTGGAGTATGTGAACAACATATTCAATTTGGGAGGAATGCTTTCTAATTCTCTGTAAGACAGAGGGTAGACTAAAAGTGGCATAATTTTAGTACTGCTTTTTACATCTCTGAAACTAGATTTATTTGGAGTTGATTAGGAAAGATAAAATGGGAATGTGTCTTGGCTTTAGAGAAGTGATTTTGTCATTTCTCTGGATGTTACATAGTGATCTACTGCTGGAGATGCTACTAAACTCTCTATGAAATAACTGAGTTGTAGCTGTTAAGTTCTATATTTTTGTATGTTTGTCAGATGGCTGACAATATAGGTTGGAGTGTCACAGTTGCATACTACTTGCTTTGTTACGAAAAGAGAAAATCAATTATAGTAAGAAAGTGGTGATTATAGTATTGTATTTATATTTTTCATATCAAAGTAAACATACATTTTTCAAAGAAATTATTGAATGCTTTATACAGTATTAAATTTTTAAGTCACCAATTCAGATTCCATCTGTTTGACCAGACTTATTTTTCTTAATTTGGGCATCTATATCTCTTGTCACTGCAGGCATGCGTGTGTTATCTAGTTGCTGAAGAGTTTTTACAAATTAATGTTTCAGTTATATGAATGCATGTCTCCTCTTGCCCTTTAGATTTCACTAAGATTTAACTTCTGCTAATATTTTAAAGAGCCAGCTTTTTTTTCACTGAAATGCAATGTAGATGCACCTTCATTCTGTAAAAGAAACCAGATTAAAAAAAGAGGAAGTATTATGTTAGAAAATAATGAGCCATATGCAAAAGACGATACAGTGATGACAGAGGGTGGGAGAGGAGATAACAAGTATGCATCATAAGTAAATATATCTCTGCTGAACTGGGATTCAGGGTTGGACATTTTAGGGTTGGACAAAAATAAATATTTACAGAGGGTAACAGTTACTTAAGTTAATGCAAATCCACTGATATTATCCAAATGTGTAATGAAAAACACTTTCAAAAAATTAAGAACTACTTCTAAATGAAAACAATCCTGAAGATGAGAGTGAGTCATGGGTTTGGCAGCTTTGCTTGTCTCATTGTGGTGATGCCACATGCTTTTCTTTGAATTGAATTGACTTTGAAGAAAGGAATCTGCAGAGTTAAGGGTGTGGTTTCAATACTGAGTTAGCAGAGTGAGCTGTAGGATATTGCAAGAAGTGGTGCATGTTCTTAGCAATTCCACTGGGCTGACAATAATGATGTGCAGCTGCAAATTTTAGCAGAGGACTAGTGTTCTGATGAATCAGCAAAACACTGAGAGATTGAGGAAGCTGACTTCTTCATTTGACATTATCCCACAGTTAAACTAGCATAAGCTGGTGCTGGAAAGCAGCTTTTGGCTGAGGACAAAACTCAATTGATTTTTTTGAAACAGTTCTTACCTGTAATTGGATGTGTCCGTCTTTGAGCAGTTGTATGGCATAGTGGAGGCTTGGATTTGCACACATGGAGGATTTTCATAATGACATTTATATTGTAGGAAGAATATTGTATTTGAGATAAGCATGCATGTATTTCCTTGGATTCCTTTTCTAAGTTGACCAATAAAATGGGATGCATGGCTGGCAGTTTTCTCCTGCATTGTGTTCAGGAGCCTTGGTTAAAGACGCCAATTTTTTCTTCATCTTGTACTGGCAGAAATCATTTGTTGGATAAAAAATACTAAGAATGTATGGGATATATTCTTGTTCTTTCAATTAGATGTAGTTTTATCTAAGAATGTTGCCAAGAAGCTTATCTCTTTTGTTTTGTTTTGTTTTGTTTTTTTAGATGGCTTTTGTCAGTAAACACTTTCAAGGTTGGAGAATGGTATTACAAAGAAAATAACACTGCTTGAAGATCAGAACTGGGTGTGGGTTTAAGTTGACTGACACAGCATTATTGCAGAGAGTTTGTTGCTGTGGAGGTTGGTAATAATTATTCTTATCAATTCGATATGGCGATGTCCTTTGATCAGATGAAAATGTGCATTTCTGAACTCAGTGTCCTTTGGTGCTGCAATTATCTTTGTGTAAACCTATGAAGATACATTGTGAGATTACATTATGTAAGGGTGCATAGCTGTGCACACTGGTTAGAGAGAATGTTAATTATTCACAGGTAGATTCTGAGTGAAGCTAAGACTGGAAGGATATCTGATACATTGATTAGTCAGGAATCAGTTTACTGAGCGGTAAGATCATTCCTAAACTTCTGAAATTAATGTTGTAGGATTTTGTGTTGTATATCTTGTTTTATGACACTCCTTCTACCCCCTAAGATACTTCTTAGTCAAGTTTGTCAGTGTTTCTCCTCCTTCTTATGATATGCTGTGCTGTCATTGTTCAGATATGTAAAAAGTAATTTCTGAAAATGAAAGCATTAAGACAATGGTATTTCAATTTCTTTCTTCATAAAGATGTGATAGAAGGAACTAAAGAATGATGGGTTTTAGTTTTTGGCTATTTAGGTTCCAATTTATGTCTCTCTGTGTTGTAATACTTGCTATATCAGAATTTACTGTAAACTAGAAAATGTTACTATGCATTGTACAGTTATCTATATATTGATTAATATACAACTTCTCTTCAAGATATTTTTGACTAAAAGTTAATAGCTCTTGCATATTCTTAAGCCAGATGAAAAATTTCATGTATTCAAGAAATCATCATTAAATCATGGAATCATATAATGGCCTGGGTTGTAAAGAACCATAATGATCATCTAGTTTCAAACCCCTTGCTACGTGCAGGGTTGCCAACCACTAGACCAGGCTGCCCAGAACCACATCCAGCCTGGCCTTGAATTCTTCCAGGGATGCGGCATCCACAACCTCCTTGGGCAACCTGTTTCAGTGTGACATTCTCTGTGTGAAAAATCTCTTGTAATATCCCGTGGTATGGTTATATACATACATAGTATTTTTTTTAAGTCAGGTTTACAGGGACTTAACATATGACAAGATGATTTCTCCCCATCGCGTCCATGTCTAATGGAAACTCACCAATAACTTTCGAAAATAGAATACTAATTTATGAGCAGCGATTAGTGGTTGAAATACGAAGCATCAAGGGAATAGAAAAAGCCATTAGTTTGTTTTCTAGCTTTTTCTGATTTAAGTGAGACATTCATTTAAAAAAAAAAAAAAAAAAAAAAAAAAAGAAGTGGGAAGAGAAGAGAAGTGTGTTGAAATCAATAAGGGCTATTTGCAGTAGTTTTTCTGTGAATTATGACAAGTGCAGAGTTGAGCAATCAAATACTTTGGAGGAGGGGACAGGGATATAGATGCAATTTCTAATAATTTCAGAGATGGTAATATCCCTTGAACAAAAGCATTTTTTGTAGTTTCTTCAATGTGTAGGATTTTTGAAATTTTTCAAGCTTAATTGTGCTCACCCATTTTTGGAACATATGATAATTACCTTTGGAGTATTCATGGGATTTGTTGTTGGAAATGTCTTCAGCTCATATTACCTGCCAGAAAATCATAGTTAACTGCTAGAAATTATCAAGACACTACCAGCAGATACTTTACTACTACTGCATGGTTCTTCTTTTCTCTCAAGTAAAATGCTGGTATAATACTTTAGAGAGATTTTATTATCACAGAACTGAGTGGTGGAATAAATCTTCTAACATTGGGCAATAGTTACTGATACATTCCATTATTAAATATATATATATTTATTATATATATTCGCACAAAACAGATGTGCAAATATATATAATAATAATGCATATTTGCACATCTATTTTGAATGATAGAATAAAAGGTTTCTACTTAGCTGAAAAAGTGGAGTCACCTTAAATGTGTGAAGTAGAGAACTTCACTTGGTAGTATGTCTCATCCCACTGTGTTGCTCTGTCAGTGTAGACACCTGTAAATGTGAAAAGGCAGGCTTGGAACGAGAAATGAATTTAGTACTGGAGAAATAGCCTGAAAGTAGTAAACACAAAAATCCCTTGTTAAGTGGGAGTAGTGAGTGTCTTATATATCAAATGAGAAACTAACTGAGTAGTAGCATTTCTTCCAAAGAGGATTTGAAGAATGTAGCCTGTGACAGTTCCAGTTCAACATCTTTTGCTGATCTTCCAGAAAATATTCACGTATGGCTGTTTTACAATAAATGGAAAGGTTAAGTGTAAGATTTATGAAGTAATTCTTCCAGTTGACTTCACCTTAAAGAAACGGTGAGTCCAGAATTGAGGATGGTGGTTCAAAGAAGACGTATGCCCATGAGAGGCAGTTTGGAGAGGCTAGGTGTCTGAAACCAGAAAAAATCCATGAGGAATGATCAAATAAATTGAGTTCAGTCTGAAAAGAATAGTCTAAGGGGAGATGTAATAACTGGCCTTAACACCTAAAAATATCTAAAAGGTCACATGAATTAAGCTGACTTCTTAAGACTATGATTTTTTGGTATTGCTATGCAGAGGTGTTAGTTCTTGGTGCTATGAATTTCCTGATATCTTGAAGTAATAAATATAACTTTTCAGAAATGCAAATGTGATAAATATGTGGCTCTGTTATAACAGCTGGCATTTCCTAGTTTCTCTGTGAAGTTGTTTGTGAGGTTAAAAAACATTTTCATGGGGGAACGAGGGGGGGAGGGGGAGTTATTTGGGAATTACTCCAAGATCAGTGTTCCCAAGCAGTTATTTGTTGCTCTTTTATATACCTGTTCTTGTTTTGAATGGTGTTCATACTTCCTCAAAAAGTTGTGACTTTCTGTTCTGGGACCCTTCTAATGCTGGCTTCTGTCAGTGTTTTCTAACCCGCTCACTTTTCACTCATAGAAGCCTGTACCTCTTTGTGTGATGTGCATCTCTCATTGGAGCTGTCCTAGAAGTGCCCCTAGCTGAACATACAGGGCCCAGGGAAAAGTCTGTTTAGGTAGCCCTGTTCTTCTCAACTGTAAGGAAAATTCTTAGAGAATTTTTTTATAGTTTTGAGGAGAGAGGAAAAAAAAAGGGGGGGGGGAAAGGGGGGGCAACAACTACCTAACTCCTAACTGCCTGTTGGCAGCAGATGGCTTTTTTTTTTTTTTTTTTTTTTCCTGCAGTCATTTGCAGAAAGGATTCCAGTACAGAAATCTTACATCTCTTACATTTGAATTTGATTTGTTTTTTAGCTTGCAGTACCATAGATTTATGACCGAAAAATTACAATTTTGTTGTGAACAAGCATGGCAGATCCCACCATATTATTTTCTAGGGCATTTGTTTCTGGATCTGAAATCCCTTTTTTTTTTTTTTTTTTTTTTTCCTTGTTGTTGGAACAGAAACAACAAAAATTTTGATCTGGAAAACACAGTAACCTATCTGCCAGTGTGTCTTCTTATACCAGCTCTTTTTTAGGTTTGCATACCTCTGGGGGAGAGTTTGGGACACAAAGTGTCTAAAGAAGCTGGTAATGCTACATTTTCTGCTTTTGCTGCCATCTAGCTTGAGGAAGTAAGGATAGTTGGTTACAATTATGCTGCATGTATGCCTCTTGCTGTATCAGAAATAGACTGAGGAAGATCTCAGGAACGAAAATAGCTGCTCTGTCTTCTGCACAGGTTCTCCTTGACCACTTGCAGAATTTCAGTGATGTTGCTGATAATTTGTCTTTGTAAGCAGTTATTTTGAGTTTTTTGTGTGATGAAGGGAGGGGAACAAAACTTAGAAGTATTCCAATCATTTAAGAAATAAATATAAAAATTCATCATATGACAGAGGCCCTGGTTAATGTAAACTCATGGTAGGAAATGAAAACTCTGAATTGAAAAACTCTGTATTCCATTTCCATTTTTTTTTCATGAATGCATATTCTGTTGAGATCTCCAGATGCTTTATAGAACTTTTTTAGAATGTTTTTATACTACAGATCCATCTCTGAGTTGCACAGAACTCAAATCATTTTGCTTTGGAATGAAAGTTTATAAGAGTTGCCTGTGACCTGAACAATTCCTTCCTGCTTTGGATAAAGAAACATGCCAAATACTGATATTTCAATGGCCTGTTGCTTCTATCCATCTTTACTACTCTGTATTTCACCAAATTAAACTTGATTGGGTAGATAGCTTGCTGTGTAAGTAAAAACACTTTGTGTCTTAACTGCCACTTAAGCAGTTGGCTGCACAAATATATTCACAATGTCTCAATTCTCATATTTTGGAATTAATATTTATTCAAATGAACAACTCATCAGTGAGAGCTTATTTGAAAAAGCAAATTGGAAATGTGACTGAAAACAAAAACTCCAGACAATGGGTTTGTTGAGTTTGCTTATTTTGGTTGGTTGGTTAGTCAGGTTTTTTTTTGTTGTTTTTTTTTGGTTTGTTTTATGGTTTGTTGTTTTTTTTTTTTTGTTTGTTTTGGTTTGTTTTTTTTGCTTCTTTCTGTTTGTTTGGAAAACATTTTTTCTCTTGTTTCTTACGTCACTTCTTTGTGAACTTACTACTCATGAAATTCAGCATGTTGAGGATTAGTTTCCTCTGTTCTGCCTGTCTTCTATTACCTCAACAGATACTGTTATTTTCCTTTACACTTGCTTGCATGGCCCTGTGAAGCATCTGTATGGAGAGATAAGTCAGCTGCTTGTTGGAGATGTGCCAGAAAGCAGTCCGAACTTTTGACTGACCAAAAAGAAAAACCAAAACAGTCCTTATTTATTGTTTTGAAGTGTATGGGATCTCTTAAGGTATTTTCTTACCTTTACTTAAAAAGTTTTTAGAAATTGCCTTTAATTCCTATCTCTCTTCCTCCCTTTCCAAGATTGTGGACTGGTTGACTGTTCTTAGAAGGAGATTTTACTGATACAAATGCCATGGAGATGAATTGTAGCAGAGAAGGATTTGAGGTGATGCAGATGGGCAGTGTGCTTCAGGCATCAGATCAAATATGTACGAGAATATCTTTTCTGTCTAATACCATGGGTAAGGTGTATATTCAGGCATTCCATTCCACAAAATTGCAGTGGCTAGAGAAAAATGGAATTTTCTTTGTTCAGACAATAGCGTCACAATAATTTGAGTGAAACCAAGTATGTAGAACAAACAAAGCGTGTAAGACAGGGAGCCTGGGTTCCCTTTCAGTATTCTTACATTTACTGAAATGTTCCAATCCCCTTTTCTTCAGAGTGATAACACTGGGAGCGTGAACTCACTGTCTTCTGAGTGCTCAGAGAGCCTGCAATAATACTTTGTACTTTCAGAACATGTTTCCAGTTGTTTTTTTCTTCTTGAACTCTTCTATTTACTTTTTGAAGGAAATGTGAATTTATTCAAGATAACTTGGACAAAAGGAGCACCTTTTGTGCTGAGGCATGAAGCAGCTGATACAAGGACTGTCATGTAAAAATGAAAGAGTTCAGAGGGAATTTTTTTTTTTTTTTTTTTGGCACATTATATCTAGGAGTAGGGTGATAAGGTACAATTTATAGCGGACAGTGCTTCAGACCCTCAGGGTTATTCTGATTCCCACAACTTCTGGGTGAGATCTATGTAATAAAATTCAGAGAGGACTTCACGAAAGAAACTGGAATAAATTACTTAATGTTTCAGAGCTGTATTTAAGTATTTAAGATTAGATTCTGAGTCCTGTATATTAATATGAGTCCATCAAAGGAACCACCTCTCTAAATTGATCCATAAAGAGTAGCTATTTTTATGTATTTCTTATTTATATATTCATATTCAAGATGTTTGATTCAATCTCTACATATCCAGGGAGTCAGCATTCGGAAGTTGGAATGATGGCTTCAATAACCTAAATTGTATTCTGAATCTCTGTGCACCAAGAAAAAAAAAAAAAAAAAAAAAGCTGAAAAATAAGCAAAAATAGCCTTGCATTGAAACCGGCATACATGTATTAATAATCCAGGCAGTTTTATCTATCTTCCTTTTTCCATCTCTCTGGAAAAGATAATTGTAGTAAAAAATCAATATGCAGTATTTCAATTATTTATCCATATATAAATATCTAAATTATGACTAAAAATGAAGACAAAAAGCTGCAGGAGGCTGTGTGCTTTAGTGTGTGGATTTTGTTCAGTGATTTTTTTTTTTTTCATTGGTTTGTTTTGTTATTGCTTTTGGGATTTGTTGGTTGCTTGTTTTTTTTTTTTTTTCTTTGTTTTGCTCACTTTTTTTTCTCAGAAGCTGAACTTTCCCTATTAAGTCTTCAGCAGTACCTTGACACTAAGTCAAACACCAAGAGACTAAGGGTGAATTGCTTTTCTGGTGTTCTAAATAATTTCCTACACCTCATGAAACAGTTATATTTTCACTTGTAATTATTGCTTCTCTTCAAAGTTCAGTAGGTTTCTGATGGCTAAAATAACTTGAACATTCATTAGAATAGCATATGGTGTGGGGGAAGATACTTGCATTTTGAAGTGTGCGAATCCACGCGCACCCATGGAAAACTGGTAATAATTTGAATTCCTTATGGAGCTAATGCCAAGAACATAACTGTATAAAGAAATCTGCAGGGACTACATGAAGTCTTGCGTGTACAAACTGCTTTTTTATGAAAGAAAAGGTATTTTTGTTGGAAGATTGGAGAAATGGAGACTCATTCATGCATTCCCTGTTTAGTAGCAAAACAAAACAAACTGCGTTGTATCTGCAATGCAATGCAATGCAATGCAAAAAAAAAAAAAAAAAAAAAAAAAAAAAGAGAGTACTAGAAAGTTTTATTTCTTTAAAAGCAAAGGTTAAAGTCATTTCCACATATATCCACTAGTAAATATGTAAAAGTCTGCTTATTTACATTTAGCTGTTGATTTCTGATTTCATTTCTGTTCAATTGTTGGATTTTTTTTTTATCAACAGATGTACCTTTAGAAGTCTATTAGTTGTTTGGTTAGTTTGTTGTTTTTTGGACTTTTTTTTTTTTTTTCCACAGTAAACAGTCTTTTGTTACTAGCGTTGGTTCCCACAACAAATTCAGAAATCATGTCAAGTTAGCTGTATTAGATTAAGCTCATAATTCTGGCATCTGAGATTATTGTAAGTAAAGTATTGAGAAAAGAAGAATCGAAACCTTCTAGGCACTGTGTGCATACTTTGTCAGGGATTCCAATTGAAATGTTGGGGACGTACTACTGTTCTTTGTGTACAATTTAGGGTGGATGTATACAAAAATAGCTTAATCACAAAGCTAATAAAAGCCTGCAGATACAAACTGCAAAATTTTGTTATTCCATGTCATATTATCTTTGTTTCAACTGAAATATGAGATCTGCCTTGTGATACTATCAAGCTGGATTTTGTATAAAAGTTGGATTTGTGCTGTTTGTACATAAAAGCTCCTCCATTATCTGCCAGATTAAACATATGTATATACACAGTGAAATTCATTAAATTCAATATGTTTTGTATTTATTTTAGGTTATTTGGTAGTTATTCTAGTTTCTTGGAGGGAAATCTATGAAACAGAATTTGAGTACTACTTCTTGTTTCTTTGGCTTGCCTCCTGTTCAGCAGAATCCTATTAGCTATATACAGAGAGACTCATCCTTGAAGTAAATCTTGAAGTATTATATGAATCATATATTTGTGGTAGCAATGATAATGAGAAGACAGTTGGACTAGATGATCTTACAGGTCATTTCTAACCTTGTGATTCTATGATTCTAGGAAAGCTGTAAATCTATAAACAAATAATATTTAGTACTGCAACCAATTTTTTAGGTAAGGAAAACTGAAAATAGGGCACTCTGGTTTTAGTGCAATTATTCCTTTCTTTATAAATATTTGCTGTCTTAATCAAGGAAGCCTTTGATTCACGTACAGTCTTTGAAATCACACTTCACTGTAAGCTGCATGAAGCACAAGAAAATGTCTGAGGACAGCTGCAGTCCAACAGTCCAGATGCAAAACTTACAGCATCAGATTATTGCTGTTAGAGAAACCTTTTTCTGTAACTCAAGTATATCTTTACCTGAGAATCTATTTTGACTTTCCCAATGTTCCATTAGTTAGAAGTTGTTTAAGCATTTGAAGGTCTGAGATTGAAGTTATTTCTGTAATGATTATCAGTCTTTATCTCAGCTAGAAGGAGCACTGTGTGACTGAAGCTGTAGTCATGAATAGTGGCTTTGAATTTAAAAATAAAAATTGGAAAAATAGTCCTAATGACCAACAGCATGCTGCTACAATATACACTTCCATAATACAGAAGAGCAGAAAAAGTTTAATATGATAAGCAGAAGAAATATCATGACCTCTTGTAAGTATCTGGATGGTAGATTTATTTTTATTCCTTTTTCATGCTGATATATTTGTTGTTACATGAAAGGTAACTTTTATGTATTAGTTAAAAAATCTCATCTCTTCAGAAGCCAAGCATTCACTTTTCAAATTTTTTTCTTTGAAATTGGTCTGGAAGTTTCTTTTGATAAGGGACACTTTAAAATAAATTGATTTTTCTTAGGGTGAAGTAACTTCACTCTATAAGCTCTATAGGCCCTTCAGAGGGACAGACAGGGTAGGAAGGGAGGGGGAGTTGCCCTTTATGTTAGGAAGTGGGTAGATTGTTAAGAGCTGTGTCTGAGTAACAGCCTTGACCAGGTTGAGAGTGTACGGGTTAAAATCAAGGATTGGTCCAGTAAAGGACATCTAGTGGCTGGAATCTACTACTGGCCTCCTGATCAAGGGGAGCCTTTAGCAAGGCCTTCTTGCTTCAACTCCAGTAAGTGTCATGCTCACAGGCTCTTGTTCTCATGGGGGATTTCAGCCACCCAAATATTTGCTGGGATAGTGGCATGGCAGGTGGTAGATAATTCAGGAGCTTCTTGGAGTTTGTTGAGGATAACTTCCTGGTCCAGGTATTACACAAACTGTTCAGGGATGAAGCCTTACTGAACCTAATGCTTACTAATGCAGAGGAGAACATTAGAGATGTTAAGACTAGAGGCAGCCTGGGCTGTAAGTGATCATGCCCTGGTGAAGTTTGTGATCTGGAGGAGTGCAGGCCTGGCAGAAAGTAGAGTTAGAACCCTGAACTTCAGGAGGCAAGCTTCCGGCTGCTCAAGGAACTGCTGGATGGGATCTCCTGGGAAGCTGGCCTGCAGGGCATGGGAACAAACAAAGCTAGCAGCTATTTAAGGACATCCTTCTGTGAGCACAAGAGCTCTCCATCCCCCAGCAGAAGAAATTGTGCAGAGGAGGTAGGCAACCAGCATGGCTGAGCAAGGACCTTCAGCTTTAATTGAGGGAAAAGAGGGAAATGTACAGGAAGTAGAAGCAGTGTTGTGTACCCTGGGAAGAATATTGGGATGTTGTCCATGTATGTAGAGATAACATCAGGAAAGTCAAGGTACAGATGGAGCTGAACTTGGTAAGGAATGTGAAAAATAACAAGGGGTTCTATGGGTACATAGACAGGAGGAGACAGACCAAGGAGAGTGTTCCCCCTCTGATAAATGAGAGTGGAGAACTGGCTTCCTTAGACATGGAAAATGCTAAGGTGCTCACTAAGTGCTTTGCCTGGGTCTTCACTGGTGATCAGGCTCCTCATGTCTGCCAGGACCATGAACCTCTAGATCTGGGTGAAAGGAGTGTATTCTGTTCCAGTGTTCCAGTGGAACAAGTCCGAGACTTCCTCATGAAACTGAGTATACATAAGTCCATGGGGCCAGATGAAATGCATCTCAGGGTTCTAAGAGAGATGGCAGATGCGGTTGCCAAGCTGTTTGCCATCACATTTGAAAAATCATGGCTGTCAGGTGAAATCCGCAGTGACTGGGAAGAGGGAAACATTCTTCCTTTCTTAAAAATGAGAATAAAGGATGATCTGGGGAATTACAGGCTGGTGAGTCTCACCTCAGTGCCTGGGAAGATCATGGAGCAGATTCTTGTAGTTACGTTAAGGCACATAAAAGATAAAGAGGTGATCCACAACAGCCAGCATGGCTTCACCAAGGTCAGATCTTGTCTGACCAATCTAGTGGCCTTCTATGATGGAGTGACAGCATTGGTGGAAAGGAGAGGGCAACAGATGTCGTCTATCTGGAATTCTGCAAAGCCTCTGATATGGTCCCTCACCACATCCTTCTCTCTAAATTGGAGAAGTATGGATTAGAAAGATGGACTGTTTGATGAATTAAGAACTGGTTGGCTGGTCGCAGCCAAAGGGTTGTGATCAGTGGTTCTACGTCAGAGTGGAGGCCAGTCACAAGTTATGTCCCTTAAGGCTTAATCTTGGGACCAGTGCTCTTGAACATATTCATCAATGATATAAACAATGGAACTGAGTGCACTCTCAGCAAGTTTACAGATGATACCAAGCTGAGCAGTGCAGCTGATACACTGGAGGGAAGGGAAGCCATCCAGAGGGACCTGGGCAGGCTGGAGAAATGGGCCCATGTGAACCTAATGAGGTTCAACAAGGCCAAGTGCAAGGTGCTACACTTGGGCCAGCAAAATCCCAGGTATTTATATAGACTGTGAGAAGATCTCGAGAGCAGCCTTGTGAAGAAGGACTGGAGGATCCTGGTGGATGAGAAGCTGGACATAAATCAGCAGTGTGCACTGGCAGTCTGGGAGGCTAACTATATCCTGGGCTGCATTAAAAACTGGGTGGCCAGCACCCAGAGGAGGGGGGGGTCATTGTTCCCCTCTACTCATCTCTTGTGATGCCCTGTCTGGAGTACTGCATCCAGGCCTGGGGCCCCCAGCACAAGAAAGATGCAGAGCTCTTGGAACTGGTCCAGAGGAGGGCCACTAAGATGATCCAAGAGCTGGAGCATCTCTGAAGAAAGGTTGAGGAAACTGAGCTTGGTTATCTTGGAGAAGAGAAGACTCTGGGGAGAGCTCACTGTGGCCATCCAGTACTTGAAGGGAGCGTATAAGCAGGAGGGGAAACGACTGTTTACATGGATTGATAGTTATAGGAAAGGAGGAATGGTTTTAAACTAAGACAGAAGAGATTTAGGTTAGATATTAGGAGGAAGGTTTTCACCCAGAGGGTGGTGATGCACTGGAACAGGTTGCCTAGAGAGGTTTTGGATGCCCCATCCCTGGAGTCATTCAAGACAAGGCTGGATGTGTTTTTGGGCAGCCCGGTCTAGTGGTTGGTGACCCTGCCCACAGCAGCGGGGTTGAAACCAGGTGATCTCTGAGGTTCTTTTCAACCCAGGCCATTCTATGATTCTATAATGTGTTAGTTTCCACAGCTGTAATTCTAACTATTCTGAAACTGGGGCTTACTATTATTTAGTGTTTTGTTCAACAAGGATTTTAATTAGATCCTAAAATAAATAGGTTATTAACTAGATTTGAACCAAGTTGTGCACTGTCACACCTCCTTGAATATGTATTTTGGAAGCAAAATCATAAGAGATCATCATAAAGACATGCCAATAAAATGTTGAGACTGAAAATGGTGAGACATTTATTCGCTAATACTATGCGCACTAACATAATGATTCCATGACTTTCTTGGCTTTATAATCTAATCTGACCAGAATTTATCTGTTTTCCAATGATAAAAGTGTGGCAAGTATCATCTGTTAGTATTTTCCTGCAAGTAGAATTTATTACTTCACTAGTTGAGATATGGAGGTTATCACTTAGGGCAAATAAGAGCCTCATTTTGGACTGTCCTCTAGGAAGTTTGATTGAAATGCTTGGAGGTGCCACTTGTGTAATAAAAAATAAAAATATATCTTCACCCTCCAAGTAAGGAAAAAGCTGAAGATGGTATTGTGGGAGCTTGGTAGTAAGAAGTACAGATGATTCTTAGAGAGGATCAGTGACGCTTATGTTAAGACTAATGTAAAGGGAAGTAGAAAATTTTTAGAATGGAAAATCAGAGGCTTGAGAAGTTAGTAAGAACATTGTTCATCTGAAAATTTCCAGAGTCAACAGCCATAGAACAAGTGATTTCAAAAGTGTACAAGGATCAAGAAAAGAGATTTCCACCACTTACCAGAGAGAAAATTAATGAGGCTTTTATGTAGAATAAAGTCAGAAGGTGTTCAATGTGACCCAAAGTCTTCTCAGATGAAGTCCTAGCATGCACTGCTTCTAGGCTTAGCTAGATTGAGAACTGTGCATAACAAGAAGTACCTCAGGGACAACTCAGATATTTAGAAAATTCTACCTCAAAGTATGCAAAATTCTGTTGAAAATTCTTTGATGCGTTAAAGACTTTATTTGAAGGGTCGGTGTTGCAAATGCCAGCGTAAGATAAAGGGAATTTCACATAGCTTAGGGGTAGTTCCTAATAGTTTTATATTTCTGATTTTGTTTTAGAGAGTGTCAGTCTGCTATATCTGATCTACAATGAATACCAAATCTGCAATCAACAAAGAAATTTTTGCCCCACATGATGAAAGGATGCTGGGAGCTGTCCAAGTTAAAAGAAGAACGAAAAAAAAGATTCCTTTCCTTGCTACTGGGGGTCAGGGTGAATATTTAACATACATCTGCCTGTCAGGTAAGATTAAAGATTTTGACATCCAGTTGTCTGTTTTAGTTTATCTTCAATTAATTGATTACATGTTACCCATAGCTGTGCAGTGCTGGCTGATTTGAATCTTAGTAATGGAAGCAGAGAATAATAGCATTTGGAATGCAGGCCATTAATATTTGTGCTGCATAATAAATAGGTGATTTCTTTAAAAAATGTTCTCTTACAGCATAACTGCAGATTATGAAGAGAGAATATTTAGAAAAATCTTTTCCTATCAAGGTTAAGATATTTCTTGGAGGGATAAAATTTATGTTGTACTTGCTTTTTAAGCCCTGAAATTTCTGATTTGAAGCAAAAATATTTTCCTCTTATTTTTAATTACATCTGTTTCACTGAGTCCTTAAAAATGAAACTTTCATCCAGAATATTTTTCTTGTTGACATACAGAACCTGTGTTGGTCTTTAGTCACTTGACTTTTTAAAAGGTGAAGGAGGAAATAGATGCTTTGAAGGAGAAAATGATGTAAAGACCTGTTTTAGACATCACAGGTTACAGGAAGCAATGACCTATTTGTTGCTAAGCTGTTCACATGAATCATAAGTTTCTCCAAAGCAGTATTAGTGAGAGTCTGAATTTCAGTTTTGTAGAACAGGACGGGTACTAGTTGTACATTTTGCTACGTACTTTTTATATTTTCTAATGAAAGCAGCGTCCAATTCATTTACTTTAGTATATATAAATGAAACATTGAATTAAATCCCCTGTAGTTTTGGTGTCTGCCAACTAAGTATGTGTGAATATATATGGTATCCTAAGGTGTTGTAGTCATATTTTTAAGCATCAGTTGCTTCCTTAGAGGGTGTGCATCTTAATGGAAGTAAAATCAGTGGTCAGAGAACAAGTGCTCTCTGAAGATCAGTAGATTGCCATTGTGTTTGAAGTAAAGGGAAAATAGAGTTTAACGGACTCTGTCAAATCTTTTTTCACTGCAAATTAAATTGAAACTCTCAAAATGTAGAATTTATAGCAGTCGCAGAATTGCTGGGTTTTGAAACATGGTGCATAGGTTCAGAATTTAAATTTATATGTTGCCAAATAACATTTGTGAATGTATGTAAATAAGCATATATTAAGCATGAGCTGCACAGCATCTGTACACTCATAGTGATTCACAATTAGGCAAAACAGATTTAACATTTTCTACTTGCCATTTTCCCCCTTTACAATAGTTTAAAGAAAGGGTTTGATTCAGCTAGGATTTTTCTTGGGTTTGTGGTTGGGGTTTATGGTATGGGTTGGGGGTTTCGATTTCTTCACATAATGAAGGAAAAAGAGTTCTAATTTCTGACTTGTTATGGAACAAGGCTCAACTCATTTTCTTTTTGGTGGTCAGTTTTTAGAAGTTCAGTTTATTTTTCCTGAGTGGTCTTATTTAAAATAATAATTCTATTTTAGGACAGTGCAGACATGTTCAGAGTGCACAAATGACACATCTATGTTCATGAATAAAGGTTAAAGGCATGAGCTATGCTTACAGTTTTATATAGGTGAATTCTATTCATCTGATTGTTGGTTTCTTAATTTATTTATTTTTATTTTTATTTTTTTTTACCATTCTGAGGAACTTAATTTCTCAGCTCAGCCATTTCCATGTTCATGTGTAGCAGCCAAAATGGACTTAAAGATGTTAAATGAACTTAGATGCATCTAATGTCTTTCTGCAACAGGATAATGTTCCATGAGTAAGAGAAATAGCAGAGGTCTTGATTTCAGCATAGCTTCTCATTAATGATAATGAGAAGTATTCACAGTTTAGACAAAATTCTGTGTGTTGGGTACTGGAAATCTGCGTAATAATATTAAGAGTCACGTGGCATGCTGTTAGTGGTGTTCTGCAGGAGTATGAAACAGATTTGTATTAAGTATCATAGCAGTCTATGGTATCAGACATATTGTATGGGAATTTCAGTAGGTGACAACAAGAGACTGGGTCTACCAAGCTGTACTCACGTTTGAGGGTGGATTTATAATTCTAAAGTAATCAAAAATATGATCAAATGCAATAGGATCAAGCACAATTAGTCAAGAGTAATTGATGACACAAAACTAAAGGGTAGGTAGTAACTGTTTCTGCCACTATTGTTAAAGGAAATTGAACTAATAATGATCTTAGTTGCAGCAAGGAGTTGTGTTATCTTTATGGACTTATTTTTTTTTAATTTATAAGTTACTGTGCAAATGGCAGCTCTGCTGTATCCACAGTCAAACATGAATTTTATCTTGGGATTGCTGAATGCACTAATATATTCTGTGACCATCCATTTTTCTGTGATTTAGTATTAAGCGTGAGAAGCTTTGGTGGAGAGTTCTGAATGTTAGTTTCCACTTAAAATGAGTGTTGCTGAGTGTTGCAACATTAGTTTTAGAAACAAAGTTGTAAACCTTTCACTCTTGTCCAATTTCTTTTTTCCTCCAGGTTTCTGTATATTAGATAAATAAAGTTAGTGACTAAAATATCTTCATGTTCTTAGTTTTCTTAAACTGATTCAATCTGTCTTTTGCTAAGATAAAGTTTAAAGCTGAATTCATCAGTTGAAAGAATCTGCTTAAAAACTAACTTGTTAAGAGACTTAAAAATGTTTGGGAATACAAATGTGTCTTGCCTAATTATAGTTTAATTCAAGATTGAGTGCAGAAATCTAGACATTACCAGACATTGTAATAGCTGCTTTACTTTCTATTGAGTTTGTAACTGAAAAATTACACAATTTTTTGTAATTTAGTTGTTTTGTTTTCAGTGTTGGATTGAAAATACATTACAACGTAATTGTTGTCTACCTGCTTTTTTGTAAATGAGGACAGAGATCCTGAGTACCAGTTTCCAGAGGTGAGGGACAATGCACCACCCTCACCTTTAGGATTCCAAGATAATATAGCTGTTGTACTGAAGCATTAAAATAATCAAATGCTAAACAGTGCGAAGTGGGTAAGTAAGGGAAGTTCTTCCTTCAAAATTGCATTTGTTGTATATACTGGAGTTTGTATTTGAATTGATTACAAGAAAATACTCATTAATTCTCCAAAAAGGTGTACATAAAGCCTGACAGTTATGACTGAAGGCAGGAAAGAATGCTGCTGCAAAACTGCTTACTGCACTTGTGAAGACTGAAGAGTTGGATTACCTGCAACCTTCATGCCCTTTGTATTTACATGGCTGACAAAGACAGATGGGCAAGCATAGCCAAGGGAGATCCTAACGGAGTTATTTAGCTGAAGAACTGCAAGCAAGGAGTAGACAGATAAGAAAAACAGAGGTGAGGCGTGGTTGTTGGCAGAACAGAGAATATAAAAACTGAATTATCATTATTATTATTAAATGTAGGAAATTATTTGACATAGAGAAAAGGCAAGAAATTCAGAGCTGAAAGTGGGAATTTATCACCTCCTCCACACTAGCAGACCTACCAATGGTTATTGGATCAGATCTAAGTTTTTATTTTATAATCGTAGGCTCATATAATTCAAAAAAATATGTTTAGAAGAGCTCTTAAACTTATTTAGAATGTTAACTGAAGTATAAAATACTTTTAAGTGACCTTTTAAGGTCACTTTAGAGGTATAGGACATAGGCAATATTTTCTGAGACTAGTTCTGTGTTATCACTTTTGACATGATATCATTATGATTTCTTAGTAACTTTGAATATCAAATGGAGTTTTAATTTGTTATAATGCGCTGGAAGTGTTCCAGTTTGTGCATATGGAATTGGCATCGACCTTTTCAGAGCTGAAAGTCTCTTGCAGTTGCAACTGAATGAATCAGATGGTTCCTTCTGAACCTGAATTCTCATGTGACATAACACTTAGCTGCACCATTCTCTTTCTTGTCCTTCTTGTTAAAATGTTGGAATTTGTATGTAAATATTAAAAGATAATATTGTTCAAAACTTAGGGTGGAAACTTTTAGTTTTTTGCTGTTGTTGTTACTGTTCCTCTCTTTACTGTCTTCAAATTAAATTAACATGCTGTCAGTTCAAGGATTTATTTATTTTTAGTGACTTCTATGTGAAACTGCAATTTTCTGAGAATGATGAAAGAAAATCTAAAAGAAAGTGGGGGGGAAGAAAAGGCATAGAAAAAGTATACAAAAATTAGGTGTACATGCAGGGGAATAGCATATTTATTTTTTCTACTTTCACTAAAATTTAACCTTATTGACCACATCATGTTTTTTCTCATACAAAAAGTTAATAAGTTTTAAAAGAGATTTGTAGTTACCACAGTGTGCAGGGGTGGATTTTTCCCCTCTCCTGCTTCAAAGTATACAGAGAGACAGAGATATACCTTGTTAGCTTAATTAGTTCTGTGAATACCCTCTGTTTGGGCTCTTAGGACACACCAGCTAAAATCTAACACACCACTTGGTTTCACTTTCAATAATAGCTTCATATTCTGTTTTTGTCTCCAGCCAGTGGTGTCATAAAGTTGTTTTTCAAACATAAACTTGTTATTCCTTTCAAAATGACTGCTCATGGAATGGACAGTTGCTTGAAAATGGCATATATCCCTCCTTCCTTTGAAGGTAAGTTAATATGGCTGCCAGAAATTGGCCATAATTTAATGGGAAATTCCAGGGCAGGTTTTTTGCAATTGATTTTTCAGTGTGATACTTGAAGTGAAAATCGAAAAGTAGTGATAAGGCATTTTTGATTAAAATAATTCACTTTTTTGTGTGTTCTCACTTGTCATGTCAGTTTTGATCCTGTGCTGAAGTTATCATTTTCCTAGTTTATTTCTTTAATTTTTCCTTTTCCTGTTTTCAGGATCTTATAATGAAGAGAATTCTCAAGGTTTCTTTTTCTCAGGATTCAAGAAACCAAAGTAAATTTCATTTATCCACTCCTTTTCCAGGAGAATTTTGTAGGTAATTTGTCATATGATGTAAAGAGTTGTTATTGGTTATTTTTCTAGGGATATTTTCTCTCTGTTTAAACATAGTATTAAGGAGTGATGATAATACTATAGTGTTGATGGTCAAGCATAGGGCACTCACTCTGGAGGGGTATCTGCCCTACTAAGGTGTCAGGCTTTCCACTGTATGTTTCATTACTTATGCAAAGTAGAACATAATTTATGTCTTCTGCAAGTTCTGTCCAACCTGGACAGCTATTTGATGGCTACTGCGGATCAGTTGTAGTGGTTGCTGTAACCTCATGGATTTAGATTAGTACAACAGGCTGAACATCAGGCCTTCTATTGATACGTGAGTTTTATTAGGACATTAGACATTTTGGGATCTGTACTCAGTGAAAGGGCTGCCAGTTACATACAGTAGCTTTAAAGTAAAGAAAAGTGTGGCTACCATTACCAGTTCTCTGCCTAAAACTTTTGCCATTTTATCTTAAAGTATCTGTTAACTTTCTGTTGGTCTATGAAAAAAACTTCTTCAGAGTTCAGTTCTTGTAGACTAAGCCAATGATGCAGTTCAGTAGTGTGAATGGAGTTGCATTTGGTGGTTTTTCACACACATGTAATTCAGTTCCAATTCAGTGTCAGGTTCTTAGCATTTATTCTGACTTCTGTGCACTGATGTTTGTGTGTCTATACAGTGAGTTGACTGCTTACAGAGGTTTTTTGTCTGAAATCATACAACTGAGATAGTGCAAGTGCATGAAAATGGCTCTCTGGCCATGAGAAACATGAATAACTTCAATTGATAACTTCTGATGTTATGAAACAATTAAGACTCATATTATATTTATGGAAAAAATGAAGCGCAATGATAAAGATACTGTAAGGAAAACTTGTATTTTAACTGTAAGATCAGCGAATAATTAGTGGAGGCAACTTTGAAAAATTATTGTATAATATGTCATTGGAGACTTTAGCAAGAAGCTGTAGAATTGTGCCAAGAATTGCATAAATGTGACAAGTTTTACATTTAAGATGAAGAAGGTGCTCTGGGAGATCACTTGGGTATACTTCTAGATCAGTAATAGTACTATTTTCTCATGCATAAGCTACTGGTTATTATTTTCCTAATTGTATGGTTTGATATACTTACATGTAATTGTTGATGTATGCCCCTGTAAAACATGATGATAGGCTGGTGCTTGTATTTGTTGCCAGACAAGGTTAAATCCACTGATGGAGTTAATTTAAACAGTTTGTTACATATTATACAAAGAAAAATGAAAAGCTTACTAACTCCTGTGGAATTAATATTAAAGCCTAACAAATAACAAATTCTGCATAACAAATTCTAAGTTGGAAAACATGCTTATATCTTCAGATACACAAGAATGATTATGGCTTTTCACTGATCCATTTCCCCCTTATTAACGTTGCTTCAGAAAGGAAGTAGAATCCCTTTTAAAAGCTATAGAAGCTAATATGCCTCTTCAACATCCTCACCTTTTATTTACCAGGGTTTCTTTCAACCTTAATTAACCACATCAAGTATTTGGATGAATTTTGACACTGACTCATGCTTCTACTTTTCTGTTTAATATAGCTAAATCAAAATATACTGATGATTGTTCAGTTATTTTAAAACTTTAACTAGAAATGTAGTTATGCAGAGGCGTAATGTTTTCATTAATCTGTCTATGGAGTAAACAAAGGCCATTACAGATGCCTTTTTCTTGTAAGGAAAATAAAACATCCAAGAGATGTCTCAGAACTTCTTTAATGTGAGCCTTTAACATTGCACTTATTTTGCTTTGAGTTGAAATATTAGCTGAGCGGGTTTTATTGCTTTGTTGTTGTTGTTTGTTTGTCTTCTTTAAACAGTACTTAAACATCAGTTCTGTAAAGTGCTTCGTCCTGCAAATGGAAATCCTTCATAAACTAGAACAGGGAGAGGGAAAGATAAAAACTGTGAAAAAGCAAATGAACAAAACAACACAAGCAAACTTCTCTTCCTCCCAGTTCTTTCAAGGGAAAGTTCCTAAGCATCACTGTCCTATCTCGGTAATAACTTTAAGACAAAGATCTAATTATTCAGTTACCTTTACGATAAATGCATGTCTTCAGTGTTGTGCTCAGTGACTGGTATTCATTGTTCATACTGGCTATTAAGTTGGCCAAAGGAGAGCACTGATATTTTTGTATAACTTGACATGATTTGATTCAGGCAGTGGACTTGTGTGTCTGTATAGGCATATATTGAATATATACATGTGTATGAAGTCTAATTCATACTCAGCGACTAGCCTCAGTGCTTGCTGAAACTAGCAAAAATTGTTTGTAGTAATGCTGGCTGATTAGAGCTGGTGGTGCTCAAACATAGCCTGTGTCATGTTGTGGAAGACTGATACAGCTGACAAGGGTAATGTTAGTCTCAGAACAGCTTTCCTGTTCCATGACAGCCTAATGAATTTGCCACAGTGTAGAGATTGCAGGTGCAGTCAGTGCTCATACGAAATTGTTAAAATTGCTTTCATCTATTTTCATCTACTTCTAATTATGATAGGTTGTAATACTGAATACTGCTCTTAACTCTTCTTTTTTTTTTTTTTTTTTTTTTTTTTTTTTTTTTTTGGTATCAGAACTTTTTATCACGATATTTTTGAAATCTTAGCTCTTTGGTACTCAAAGGGGTTTTTAGAAATCTAAATACCATTTTCTCTTAATGCTCATGCCAAGTTCCATTTTATAAAGGGAATTTCTAAAATGTCCTCTAAGAGTCTTTGAAAATCTTTGAGCAATAAGATCACATAGGTGGACAATTGATTGCTTTTGGAGTTATTTTTCTTTTCTTCATTATTGATCTTCATGTCTATTTATAAACAGGAAAATAAGAGTTTGGGTTGTTTTTTTTTGACAGAAGGACTAATTTATTGTTGGTATTCAGAGAAATATCTTTGACATATATTGATGCTCTGAACCTTTCTGATTGTGTCCAGTTGTTCGATTTAGTGTAACCAAAACTTTGCATAAAATGTTTGCTTAGGTGGGTATCCTGTTTTAGCAAACCTAAAGAATTGTCTATTTGAAAGCATATAGTCTAGGATTTGTGATTTATTTCTTTATTTATTTTTCTCTTAAAAGTGAAGGAAGAATGTTTATATACTCCTGTCAATCTATCTCTCTGTATGTACTTAATCTAATTTACATGCAGGACATATTTTTTTTTAGTTTTAAGCTGCAGGTATACAGTCGTGCTTCTGATCACTGCTTTTTGTTTCATAGTCTTGCCAGGGGTTTGTTTTGCACTTTGATCTTTTATTTTATTCTATATAAATTTTACAAGATAGAAATATAGTAGGTAGATAAAGCTTGGAAGTTAACTATCACGTATCACTTTCAGTTTTATAAGGTGATATGTTGATCTGGGAATCTTGTGTTACTGCCTCTTATTTTATGGAGAGTTAAGATTTTTGTGTTGTTTTATCCTCCAACTCATGCACACATGCACATCTTGGAAAAATTTCCAAAACCTGAAAGTGTGATGTTGTGGGGGAGAGGGAACAAAACAAACAAAAAACCTGGATAAAGAAAAATAAGAAATCTGTATGAGATAAGTAAGGAATCAGACGTAACTTTGCAATAATAAATAGGGATAGACTTAACAGTCACGTATAGGAAGTGTTTATTGATGCAATAAAGTTATGTGTTAAAAAAAAAAAATACAAAAAAACAAAAAACCTTCACAAAGCTTTATGTTGGAGGCCTTATGTTGTCCTCTTACTCACAAAAGAAGCTTAATGAGGTTATTCTTGGCTGGAATATGTAGCCTTTCCATGGGGGCATCCCAAAATTACTAGACACCTTACAGAAAGTAAGTAGGTTGCAGAATTCCTTTCCTCCATTGCAAAAGATGATGGTAAGTGTATTTCTTTATCCATTCATTGGAATTATTTGTGGTTGGTAGGTTTGCATTCCTGAGGAGATGGAAGTAGCTTCCCTCAGTGAACACAGCATGTTTTGCTGCACTTTTTTTTGACAGATGCTGGCATCAAGTTTACTGGCAGGTCGAAGTGTTTGAATGTCATGCTGTCTTTGGAAATAGTTTGTTCATTTTCTGTCCAAATGAGTTTTTTGGCAGAGGTTAGTGTTATTTTATATGTGATTTAAAATAAAAAAAAAAATAAAAAATAAAAAACAAAGAAATAAAGAAGCAGAGCTAGAAATAAGAATGTAATATACAATGATTTATGATAACTTTGCCTCCAGCTTGCAATATGGCAGCTATGGAAACAAGACCTATCTGAGTGTCTTCTGATTACTAATTTTTGTAGAAATCATTCTCACTTTACAATAGTAATTCAAATTGTGTTTTGCTTTTAGGCAGGATTCAGTTTGAACAGTTTTCTGAAGTTTCATGGTACTGTAGTTTAGCATTACTGCACTCTGACTCATCGTGATACAAATAGTTCAATTTGTATCATATGGGGTAGGAAACATCTGGAGTTCTATCCAGTTGTATTTCAGAAAATGTTTCTGTCAATTACTATGTAGCTTTGCTCTGAGTTAGTTGTAACAGCTAGAAGCTCTCTTTCTCCTAGACCATTAATTGCAGTGTTATGAACTCACATAGGTAAACATCAGCTTAAAATCTTGTCCTGTTACTGTACTCTAAGCTGTAGGAATTAAATCCACTAAGTTTTTTCATAGTTGTTCTATTTGAAGTCAGTACCATCAAACAACTTTCAGTGTAGAGCAGCCCATAAGAAGTACTTGAAAAAGAAATTGCTAAGCCAATTAGAGTATTACATCAAGCTTCTCTGTCATAAGGTAGGCTTTTATTGTTGCGTTGTCAAAGATGAGTAACACGTTCCTGATCTCCAAACATTTTTTTGCGTCATCTGCAAATAATCATTTCAAAGTGATTTAAATACAAAACAGATCAGGATTGATAACTTCATCTGCTGTTGTGATTTGATTGTGACCCACAGTCATCCAAACTGCTGCCACAGAATCTTACATACTAATCAAGGAATAGGCCACTTATGACATACTGCAGGGGAGGTATTTAGAGCTAATTCTTCCCATTTCTCCCCCAGTGGTATAATATCTGAAAATTTCCAATTAGCAATATATACATTTATGCATATATGCTCTCTGAAATAATTGGCCTGTATGTATGGAGCCAAAGCTCTGTATTGCTTACATTAAGATTTTTACAGAAGTTGTTTTTTGTAATCTGATTATGCATGCCCTAATAAGAAGGATAAAAACAACATATGAAGGGTGGGGAGGCTGAATGAATATGAAGTATGCAAGGTTTTTTGACCTTGTGCCAAGGAGGAGCTGCCCATTTGTCTAAGCTAAAACAAACTCTAGTAACTGTTTAGCTGGAACTGCTTCACAGAGAAAGCCTGCCCCACCCTTTCAGTGGCTCTTTTGCTGTGTTTTTTTAGAGCTCTGCAGTATGTAATAACCTTTTGTAGCCTCAGGGGAATGATCACGTTACAACTGTACTGCAGCTCAAATTTTCCAGTGTTAGTGTTAGGAAAAAAAACCCTCATTTTCTTTCTATGAGGAATTTCACCTATTTTACCTGTGAGATGAAATTTTCCTCATAGTCTTTTAACTTTTTCCTTTATAGAAGCTTAAATATTTACCTTATCTTTGAATGGTCCTTCTGAAACACAGATCAATTTTCTACAAGCAGCTTTTTTGAAATGACTACTGTTAAATTACAGTTTATGGGAATATAATAAAGCCTGCATTAAAAATTTTTAATGCTTTACAGATATTTCATTTAGTATGTCAGAGGGTAGTGTCTCAAAAAACAAACAAAAAAAACAACTTGAGCAGTTTTAAATGGAAGCCTGAATCTTGACGATTTGGTCTCCTTGAAAGTTGACACAAGATTTTCTCATTCCTGTTGGGATGTTTAAGCTAATGAAGGACATTTATAAGACTTAAGGTAAATTCATTTTCAGGGAATTAATCTAAGGTATCATTTTAATCTGAAACATAGTCATCATGTATGTAAAATTCCTCAGGCAATTTTATGCTCTAAATGCAGAATCTGGTTGTTTGTCTGTATTGCCTCCTCAGATGTGTCTTCAGAGGAGATGCTCAGCTGGAAGGGAAGCTGCAACATAAGCTTCTTGCTGGATGAAATAACTACTAAATGCTGTTCATGGATAATATGATATTAGCCCCTGCTGTGTTAGTTTTCTTAAATCTCTGCCTCTTGTCTCTCTGTAGTAAGAGCTATTCTCTGTGACTGGATCATTGACTTGGAAGATAACAGATTTTTTAAATCCAAGGAACATTGTCTTACCAGTAACTTTGGTTTCAAGGCACATATACAATATATACTTTTCCCAAATGAGAGGAAAAAAATGAAACTTTAAATAAACAAATATTTCTAACCTCCAGTTATTATGTTCGTTCATCTGTAATCATAGCAGATTACTAAAGAAATCTCAATAGCTCTAACACTAGGTTATCTGAAATTGTCTAAAATAAAGTCTGAGCCTTGTTTATTTCTGATTTTTTTTTAAACCTACTTGAAAACAAGAGCTAGGTAAAGAACTTATGAAAAAGTTATCAAATATATATAGATAGATAGATAGATAGTTTGTATTTAGATATTACAATGTCTTTTTAATAACAGTTTTCTTAGTTTTTCTTAAATTTTAAATAAGAAATTCTAATTTCTTAAGTGAATGTAGCATACAAATACACACAAATTATTCTTTAGCTGTATCATCTATGTGAGGGAATTTTGGTTCCTTACCCATGGTTCACAGTGTAATGCAAACTAGTTTGGAAGCTAAAGAACAGAAATGACCTTCAACTATGGAGAATGTAAAATTTGAAAAGGCTTGAAGAGATGCTGTGAAATTTATCATGAATTGAAGAAGAAAAGAAAATGTCCTGTTACAGCATTTGAAGGATTCTAAAATTATAGACCAATGTATTTGTTGAGGTATTAATTTGTTCAGTTAGGCTCTCAAACACTGATATTTATTGCTTTATATAAAGGTGAGCTTTTGGTTTTCTAGCTAGGGACTGATGTGGCCTTCTAAAATATTTTTTGTGCTAATGTCAATTAGCTTATTTTCTTAGCAAGGAGGAGGGCTTGGGTGGTGACCGATATGTACAATATGATGATGCCATTTTGAAATACAGATGTTTAAACCTGTACTGCAATCCTGTGAGACTAAGGGATTTTAACATTATCATCCAGTGGCAGTGGCTTTTTTGCATTCCAGTTCATGAGAAATAACACAGATTTCATTAATGCTCTAATTGTCTTTTAAATGGAATAAAAACTACCTTTTTTAGTCATGTTTCACTACTTATGTTATGCTAATTAAATAGCATCTCAAAAAATTAATGTGTAATGGGGCAATTGTGTTATTCAGATTGTCTGTCTGCTAAAATTACTCAGAACAGCAGTGTAAGCAAGTAGAATTATTGCCAAGAGTTATATTTGCCATTCATTTAGATAATACAGTCTCCAAATCTTGAGTCATCAGTTGTGTTATTTCTTAGTACCTCTTTGAACTCAAAGCTGAATAGAGAAAATCTTGTAATTAGAGATATTTACAGAAATTCCACAGCTGGAGACTGACAGCTGGAGAAAAGTTTGTGTTGCTGAACAGATGCTGTACCGATCTAGAGACATTCTATGTTTTGGGTATTCTGTTTTGTTGAATTTTTGCATGACTTTTGATGACTACCAGATGAAGACCATTCAAAGTTTAAAAGCAGTGAATCCTGCAAGTATTGTAAACAGTTTAACTGGACAATTATTTGCTTTTTTGAGTTAGTATGGGCAGTGAGAACTTGTCTGAAAGTTGAGCATTTTCTCATGAGTTCTGTACAGGGGATCATATACTAGAAAGGCAGAGAAATTTTTCCTGAAATATGTTCTGACCATAAAGATTGATTTTTAAGAAGTCTGAAAAATCAAGAAGGAAAAATTAGGAATATGGTAGATTTATATGCATAACTCCGAACAAGTTGTCATTAGGACACATTTGTGTGAATGGAATATTGGAAACAGATGTTAGCTTCTCTTAAATCTTTGAGATTCAGCTATTAATTTCTAGTATAGCTAGTTCTGCTTTGTCTTGCTTTTCACTTGTTACTTTTGCAGTGTAAATAGGACTTCTATTGACTTTACAGTTGTTCATGATTTCATTTTTTTCGTATAATATCAATGCAAATAATTCACTGCTTCTCTTCTTTTTGCACAGCGCTCTCCATAAGTACTGACATGTAGACATAAAAAAAAAAAAAAAAATAGAACATTACATCATCCATGTTTTGAGGCTTCAGTGAACAACACAGGAAATAATACAAACTCATTTCCGTCTTGACATATTCAAGTTCACGTGTTTTAAAACTAACTTCAGACCTAGCTCCTCTATTTCTTATAAGTAATCTCACAGCATTTCTTTTAAAAGATTGCAGATAAAAATTGAATAATATGCTGACTTAATTTTTTCCATAAAATTCTTATCCTTGATGGTGTAACATCTTAACAACACAGTTTGTCAAAAATCTGTCTACACAGAAAATTGAGTTTTAGAAAATGCAAATTATTTGGGCCTTAAAATGCTGCAAAATCAGATAATTCCTCCTACACTGTACCATGAATACATCAATTTGAGGGCTGATTTAAAATTAAATAGTTTACATAATAAGGTAAAAATAATTTTATTTTTAATGGATTTTTTTTTTTCATTTTGAGCCTTACATGCTTACCTGAAGATTTGGGCAATATTCAATAAATTCTAGATTTTTAGCATAATAGATACACATCAACTTTGTCAAACTATGTTCTGACCATGTGCTTCATCTGTCAAAGTAAAGTGACTCAGAGTACACAGAATTTCCTAGAATAGGAATAAATTGAGTGACATGTCCTTTATTTTCAGATGCTATTTTTACTAAGCCAGTGGTTTCATGATCTAGTTAACAATATTCTTGAAACAAAGACAGTTACCACTAAGTTGCTAAGTGACTGTAAATTTGCATAAGGGGAAGTATTAAAATAAAGATAAGGACTAGACAACCCACTTGTAATTTTTCTAGTTTAAAACAGAGAATTTTTGACTTCTCAAGTTCAGTCTTTTGACACTAACAAAGAATAGTTTTGTCCTCTTGGACTCCAGGTATGAAGAGATACGTTAGAACACTTGAACTGTAATGTGACCCACTGCAGGATTACCTTGCACAAGGAGCTCTTTTTTCTTGTTACCCAAAGAAGTTGTCTTTCCATCTGAAATAGAAAGACCTTCTTAGTATTGTAATAATTGTATTGCTATGGAAATGTTCTGTGATGGTTGGTTGTTGTGGGGTTTTTTTGTTTTTGTTTTAGCACTGTAAAGCATTGTATTTATTAGAAGTCTTGGGACTACTCATGGCTTCTGATAAGCTTAGAGTTTAACAATCCCGAGGAGGGTACACCTGTGCCACAGTTCTTCTCACTACCACTTTTTGGCACACCTTTGTGTTGTACTGTGCTAGTGTGTAGTATCTCTGCGTAGTGTGCTTTAGCTAATGATACTCGTAGTGATTTTATTGAAACAGAATCTGTGTTAAGGGAATAGCAGACATAACTTAACTTACAATGGAGAAAAAGTCACAAGGAGTGGTGGTGGCTACAGAATATTCAATATCAGATTAAGCAAATCATCAATATACTATTTCTGGATATTTCAAATATTTTGAGGGTCTGTATAATTTTCTTCACAACTGTAGTATGGGTATGGATGTGATTTGGATGATAGAAGTAATAATTTAGCTTGCGCTACATTTGGTGTTGACCACAATGAATTGAACAAGAAGATGAAAGCAGGCAAAAAGAGATTGGTTTACAAAGCTGACATAAAAACATGCAAACTCTGTGTTGGTAGTAGTGACATGTGGAATCAGACTCTATAACCACAAAGTAATTATAAAAGCAGGTATATTTAATCAGTGCTGCGTGTGTTTCAGGTGCAAGGGGGATAGCTCTTCCTAACTTGCACGTCAGGAAAAAGCATGCTATAGGTATAGGCTGAACTAATAAATAATCAATAGTTTCCAAGAATTCGGAACATACATATTAATTGCATTCCCAAGAACCCCATTAGCATGCGGTTCCCCCCCCCCCCCCCCGTCCCCCTCCTTGCATCTGCATAGTGAGTCATGAGGGTCTCCTCCTGATGGTCGTGGGATGAAGAATCCTCATCTTTGTTGTGAAGCCTTGTAGTCTTTCTCCATGTTAACTTTTGACCCTGCGGGAGCGGCAGTCCCCCCCAACCCAGTTTCAGCTTGCCCTGTGGACATCTAATGATCTCATTGCCAGATGTCCTCAGGCTGTTCTCAAACCCTTATCTTTACAGCCTTCATCCCCATCATTGTTCCAGACCCCGTGTCTGCCATTGCTTATTTGTCTAACAACTTTTACATTCTTGCTTCTAGAAACTATCTCTAACTATTCCCCCCCTATCCGTAGTCCCTGTGAAGCCTTTTTCTCACTTGTACTCTTTTACTATGGGGCCCTGCTTACCCTTCAGCAGTGTCTAGAGTCTGGAATGAGTCATAATATTTGAACAGCAAAAGATGTTTATGTACATCTCTAAGAAATTGGGTGCATTTTGAAGGCAAATATTAAGTTATATATGTATGTTTTTCCTTTACACAAGAGCATGTTTAGAACACTTTCATTTCTCTAAAGTGCAAGGGATTTTTCTAAAACAACTTGGTTGTTATCCCTTAATCTTTTGTCTTCTGCTCATAGTTTTTTACATACTGCTGGTGACAGTATTAATGACTTCTAAAGATCTCATATGTTTTTTTTCCATCTTCGGCATGTTAGTTGTTTGAGATGCAGTGTCAGTAGAAATTGGTGAGGTGCCAGAAAGCATAACCCACGCAAAGGGGAGTGGAGAAAGGGAAAAGAGCTATGGTTCATATCTTTAACAGCTGTATCCTGGTGATAGTACAGCCGACGTGCATAATTAGATGAATACTACTATATCCAGGTTCACCAAATCTTATTTTATTTATTATATGCAGTATCTGTATTGGCACAGAATGTCATTGAAGTTATTACACAGCTGGATAGTTGTCTGGTGTTCCATTGCATTATGTTCAAACTTGGTTATTGCCATAAAAACACCCCATATCTGAAAAGTATGCTATTAGTTTTAAGTTAAGACATCTATATTTATTTTGCTAGGAAACCTTGACCTTTTCTTTATGTAACTGTTTTGATACAGTGCAAGAGACCAGAAGTTAATATTTTTCCCATCGGAAATTCCCAGTCTGAAGAGTACTGAGCCACTACTTCATCCAGCTCTTGGGATATTCACTGTACTCTGACATACAGTCTAGGATATCTTTCTTTGAAGATTAGAAGGCTTTTATTAAGTATACTGTAGGGTCCTGCTATTCTGGTTTCTATTTCACAGTAAGTTAAGAAACATTTACATTCAGTTATAGACTGTATATAAATACTAAAACAAAACAAAACTGCACAACCAATCACAAACAGCAATGACAAGCCCTACATCCTGTTATCTGGAGCCTCCATCTGTGATAATTACACAGTATCAGAGGTCTCGTAATGTTAAATTATTTGTATGTAAGATCTCTCACACAATCTGTAACCTCAGTTTAAAGAGAAACATTGTCTATCATATTTCAGTAATTAGATTCAATAATTTTCTGCTCATTCATTGCTATGTTTTTTTAAATCTGTGGGGCTATCCACGTGATAAGCATTTGGGGCTTCATGTTATCTGTATTATGTATTCCAAAAGATCTCTGTTTGTGACATCTGTATAAAGTTTCAAGATGCAGTTGCTGCTTATGCTGTTAAATCCTGGTTATTATGTTTTCATTGTAATAGGTTAAATAAAAATAGCAAAAGAACTTATGCCTGGGCTATACAACTGCAATTTGTGTAGCATTATGTGGTATGTTATCTTCAATATTAAATTTCAAAATGATTTATATAATACAAATACACTGCGAATTTGCTGTGTTACTTATAAAATTATGAAGCTGTAATATGGCATTCTGGTTTAATTGTCAACCAGTAAAAAAAAAAGAAAACCAAAGTAGTACTAGGTGTTAGGATTTATTACTTGTTCACAGAAAATCTACTGAACAAAAGGGTTGTTCAGTAACAAGCAGAACCCTATCTATGACACTAAGCATTTTCTAATCACATGAGAAACAACTGTATCTGATAATTGTTCAGTGTGAAAATTGCTCTAAATTTCATAAGTGGAAGGCTAAGAAATTCTAGAAATTTTAAGTATATATTAAGATTGTTGACTTTGCACTAAAAACTACAAACTGGAAAAAATGTAAATAATGGTCAGTCAAGGATCAGTTTGTTTCTACTCTAGGTACTTGAACAAGTTGGTATCATGCCTAGCATATAATCATTTGAATCCGTGTTTATTTGCTTCATTTTAGAGAATTATGTACAGCTCATACAGCTCTTTACCTTTTTTTAGAGAGGAGTATTAAAAGAGATTTTGTGGTAGTGAGTTGGAGTCTCAGAAACTTCAAGCAGTATTCCTGTATTTCTGCGTGGGATTCAGAGACCAGTAAATATTCTAATTCTTGAAGTGTAGTAAATGGCCTGTGTGCTCACAGTCAATGCACACATCATACAGATGTTCTCAGGATCTTGGTGTATTTTTCAGTCTCATCTTGCCCTAGCAACAAATGAATGGGAAAATGTTTGAAGACTTTGGCTTATGTTCAAGAAAAGCTTCCATGTGGAAAGAGGAGAATGTATCTGAGGAAATCAAAACATAGGGAAGATCTGTTGATTAGTTCTGCTCTATTTTCAGCTTGCTCACTTCAGTCTAATTCTTACTTTGTCTGTGAAACCCAGAGTATGTGACATAGTGCATAATGAGGCAAGGTGAGAACTCAGTTGATTGCAGAGTCTGATATGAGCCATGAAGTTATCTAGCTTCTAACCATACTCTGCTGTTTCTGCTCTGGAGTTCTTACTTGGTGTTGCTACATATTATGAACAAGCTGATTCCAATTATTTGTTTAGAGCTATATTCAGTAAGGTCAAATGATGTCCTTGATAAACAAGCTATGTATTAATTAAAAGTAAAATAAAAAAGAACAAAAACAGTGTATGTAAATCGTAATGAGAACAAAGAAAAATTTATGTGACTGAGATATTTTGCAAGTAGCAAGCAGTAGCCATTACCATTGTTCCAATATTTCCTTCAAATATGTTTTTATAAAAGACTAGTAAAGCAGTTGGTGTTGAGTGACCCTAAGGAATTTGTCATATATACTAATATGTGTTTGGAAGAAGCTAGGGGATGCAGCTGCCCATTAAATAAAGATTGTTAGGAAGCTGCTTAGCATTCTCAGCCTCAAAAGGGTAGATTACAGTCCAAATAAGTATTCCATGCTGGTCACTCCAGCCTCTCAAAGATGATTGTGTATCGCATTGTGAAGATCATGTTTGTCATACAGATATTTAACCTTATCAGATTTGTGTGAAATGTGATTTATTTCCTTAATCTATTGTTCTTTATTTGCTACTGATATAAGATTTAGTATCTATTGACATTGTTTGTAGATGATTTCAAGTCTTCATTTTTATATTTATTGTAATAATGTAATTAACTTAATTTAGTATTTATTGTAAAAATGGCTGTAATATCTTCATTTTCATCTTTCTCAGGAGAAATGTTCTAATTGGCAATATTAACAAGTTAGAAGAGAACGTGTGGCATTATTAGTTTTGCTGTCACATTCTAATCCTTGTGAATATCTTGTGGTAGCATGTAAGTACAGAACTGCTTCTGTCTTAAGCAAAAGCATTGCTTCAGAATAATGTCCCTCATCTTATGTTTATACGTGAGTGCGATGCTAATGTGTGTGCTCTGCGGGTATTAAATTATTTCCATGGAAACTACAATAGATACAAAGAGCACAATAACACTAATTGATAGAGGAAATTCTCAGTTACTAAACATTGTTTTTCGGCATAGTCACCATTAGCAATGCATTTTCTCCAGCACTTAATAGGAGGCTGCATGCAGTGCACGTAAAAAAAACTGCATGGCTGTCCAGAACATCCAGAACATGGCTTGTCTTTCATGTCGCTGTCACTGCTGAAATACACCACCCACTGCCACTCTGTGCTTTTCATCCACTGTTTGGTCTCCATGTTCAGCAAGTGGCAATAGCTTTTTTCCACATGAAGGAATTCAATAATACACCTTTGCTTCATGTGTACTTCCTTGTTAGACACTATTTTTTCAGACTACCCCTCTAGTACTATCTGTAGCATGGCAAGAAAAAGTAACATAATATTGATGGGAAGGTTCAACCTCTACTGCCATACTACAAACATCCACCACTGACATTATGGACTAACTTAGCAAAATAGGAGGCGTTATTTAAGAAACAGCCCATGCATTTTTGAAGGTCTTTGTTACTGTACAGAGACTTTCTGCAAGGCAGAAGGCTATTTAAAATTAAATGAATAGCTTTTCTCTGTGGGCAGTTTGGCAAACACAGAAGGGTGAAAGAGTTTCTGTCCATATTTTCAGGTCCATTTTTAAATCTCTAGTGTAGGGGGGTGATTAGCTATGAAATAACACTTGTTGATTGTGTTTCATGTTTGTTCAGAAGAAATTGATGTGGCTCAAATATTTGCTTGAAGGTAATCTGACCCCTGTTGTTTTTCTTCTACTCATGTCAGCCATGTACTATACCTAGTATTCTGGGAATAAGCCATCCCAATTGATTGCAAAATGCAACACTGAGAATTACCTTTGAAACATATCTTTAAAATATAACTTAAAACAAGAGTTGGTACTGCACTGTAATCTTTGAGAACTTGTGATCTATTTGAATGTTTCTTCAACCAGTCTGCTCATCAGTACCATAGCTGCTTGTATGTTTCATTCTGTTGAGTTTGATTACGGAGACTGAGAATTTTAGATAAAGCCCTTTCAAAGTGTATGGGGCTGCTCAGCTCTCTTCTCCTGTAATTTTATTCCTTGCATCTTTTCAGTCCAAGTGCCTTAGCCTTTTTTCCCTGATGTTATTTGAAGATTCTATAGCTATTCAGTTTACTTTGGAGCACATTAAATTTCTTGTGTTGGCAGTCTTTGCAATTATGCCGCATTCAGTAAGTCTCTGATGAGGCTAAATTGACTTCTAAAGAGCCTTTGAAGGCCTCATTACCATCCATTTCTGTCCTCAGATGCTATAGTAGTCACATATTCCTGAATTTCTAGTACTGCCAAATAATTAAGTGATTGATTACCTGTCCTTTTGCAGTATAAATTTTCTAGGATAATGTCTGTATCTTTTTGTTTCAAATAGCATATTCTTTACAGCTGTGATAGAGGCAGGAACCTTGTAACCGGAATGCAGATATAATTGTATGATAACAGTTAGACTGACTAATACAGTAATGCACCGCATGTATGTAGCTCTTTTTAAGTGGTAAACAAAAATGCTTTTTGGTTTGTAGATAGTTTGGGATTTAAGTTTCTTGTTCAGATAAGAGCAAAACATTTCAGTATCCTCAGACATGGGAGGAGGACAGCAGGGTTCACTTGTGTGACAGTAGCTTTTTGTCAGCAAATATTGTAAGCAACTGTTGCAGTAGTTAAACAAATCAAATTACCCATACTAATTACCTTAACCCAGATTGTCCCAAACATTCCGTTGTCTCATTTGTCATTTTATGTACCAAGTCTGAATTCTAAAGAGAAAGTTGTTGCTTTATAAAAATATAATGATAGAAAATGTGCCAAAAAGGAAGAACTCTTTAAAAAGTAAGTATTAAAAAACAGTGCAGGACTATTTTTTTATTATTTGCTCTTTGATTTCTGAAATTTTTGTATGGAGGCGTAAAAGAGGAGAATAAGCTGAGTTTACCTCTCCCATTTCTTCACCTCTCATTTACTTATTTTCAAGGGGAAACAAAGTAGTTTGGTTTTATTAAAGTGTTTTATTCAGCAGCAAAATGCTGTTCTGAGTTTCTTCACTGAAACTGTAATGTTTACATCAGGTTACAAGCTAGGAATAATTACTAGATGGAAGCTGTTGCAGAAATGCATATCTGTGAAACTATGAAATGTTTCTCATGAAGAGGATGAGCCTGAAGAATAGGTTGGTTTTGATGTTTTGTTTTTTCCTTTTTAGGTGTTGTCTTCTTTCTACCATTAAGGCATACTTCGGCCCTTTAAACTAATTAATGCTGGTAAATTTTTTAAACTTCTATCTTGGGAAGATTTGTTTTATTCTCTCTTAAAACTTGGTCTGAATGAGCTTAAAAATAAAAATGGTTTTATTAGTTCCTTTCTCTTTTTTAAAATTTTCTTTACATGCATGGATCTGTGATTTAAAAGCTTCCAACTAGTTTTCCAATTTAGTTGCCATGGGAGGCAGGGTGTCCCGCCTACTTGTAGTTGTTGAAAATATGTTGCTATTGTGAACTTTCAATTGTAAAATAAAACTTTATAGCATGGAACAAACTTTTTGACTCTTTTAAGCAAAACTAGAAAGTGAAATAAATGTCTAGAGAATTTTTAACTTTCCAGCCTTCTTTATTTTCATTTCTATCATTTGTTGCTTTTCAGTTGTGTTCCCAGTTCATTATATTCTTCTAGAAGTTATTGTTGAATAAATAAATTGAGAAGAAAAAAAAAAATACTAATGGTAGTTGAATTTTCATTGACAAGTGTATGCATTTGCAGGAATTCATCTGTGAACATTAATATTTTACTTTTTACTTCCTCTATGGAATAGATTATTTTTCTTAGTAATAGAATTTCCATAGGAATGTTTCTGTTGCACTTTTATCTTTTATGATGAATTTAGTAAATAATATTTCTGACTTTTCTAGAAGGAAAGAGTATGGAAGGATGTCATGTCTCCTTAACTGTGGAGAAGAACAGAAATAGAAGCCAGATATAGATGTAATGTGTTTAATTTGCTTTGAATTACATCTGTCTGCCTTCTCAAAATGTGTGCTCATCTGAAAGAAACAAAACATCTAAATCATGGTTCACGGGTGAGAACCTTTTGTAAGAATGTTGATTCCTCCTATTAGACAGCCAATCATATATTTTTTTTTTATTACTAATTGAAAATCACTGTAATAAAAAAAGGTCTTTGTATATAGTGTGTTCCAAACTGAACAAATCACACAGTCATTTCTTACTGAAGCAGGATGTGGTTTGACATTGTGTGCTTGAAATCTTTCTTAATTTAAGAAAAAAATATTGTTAGATCAAGTGTATAAAATGATGACCTAGAGCTTTCCTCCTGAAACATCAGCCAAAGGTGTGAAACTGATATTTTTTGCTGATGATGTCTGGCAATGAAATGGAAAATGAACATATAAGGAAAAACAGATTGTGCTAAAGCTTTCTGTCTTGTTTTCCTTTCATCTTGAGTGGAGAAGGTTGTCATGATGTTACTGCAGGTCTTGGATTGGAAAGGAAAGTGTTTACAAGTCTGAACTTTGCAAACAGAAGTGATATATGATACAAGTGCACTGTTCTATTAAGTACTGAGAAACTGTGATATATTGGGCTCTAATCCTGAACTTTCCAGTTCTGATTGCTTTTCACTACTCAATATCTTGCTTTACAGACCTATGTGGGCTGCAGAGAAGGCAGCTAAGAAATACAGCTCTTGATTTTGTTTTATTTTCTCTGGGTTAATGAAGCATTTGGTAACTTGTGTGGAAGCGTGCAATAAGCAGGTTTATGTTGTATGCTGTAGTGGAGTTTGACTGAATAACTTAGCCAGTACTTACCTGTAAAGAAGGATCAGTCTGTCTCTGATAAGTTTGTGGTGTTTGCAACATAACAATACTGAGAAGGATCCATCTAGCCATGTTTTCTTTCATGCTAGTTCACATCATCGTACGCACATAGCTCTTACTGAACTTCATATTCTTAAGTTCATACGGAATTTGTTGTGAGCATCCTTTTTGTGAATTCATAATCATTGTTAGTACTCACTTAGTGTTTTTACATCAGTAGTTCTACCTTTTAATTATGAACTGTGCACAAAAGTAGAGTTTCTTTTTTTTATTAACTTAATTTGATGCCTTGTAGCTACTGTGAGAAACTTTGAGAAAGCTATTCTTTTTTTTATCATCATTCATGTACAATGTAAGTTTAGATAAAGAGTAGGATCTTTCCCTTCAGAATGGAATCTGATTCTGTAGTACGTAGAAGCTGGAAACAAAAAAGAAAAATGAGAAGGTAATAACCAAACAAAAATATTTAAAAAGGTAAGTATAAATACAAAAAAAAAAAAAAAAAAAAAAAAAAGGACGTATAGTAATACTTGTCATAATAAAGTTCATACCAGCAAAAACAAATATGATTTGATAGATGCTGAAATTCCAGTTGTTAGTCCTGGTGTTTGGAAATTTTTCAGTTACTTCATGTGAATTTGAGTGTGAATGGTGAGAAATAGAAGAATGAGTAGTTTGGTAGAGATTTGGGTGGATTTTGCTTTTCCCTTATTTAATCCTCTCTCTTTAAAGTGCTTGAAATTTTTAGAGTAGTCAGTAAACCAAAAATGATTGTGACTGAAATGTTAAGATATATAATTTATTTGATCAGAAGAAAATGCTGACAGAAAGATGGCAGTTGATTTAATTGCATTATTTCCAAGTAATAGGTATATAAATTTTATTTATTTCAAGCTCATTTGAGTTTTTACTGTAAGCTTATATTGCCATTACTTAAGTTGAAATTTGTAAATTCTCTGTTCAGTGTGTGATGCAATATATGACATTGTATAACCAGTCATTTCTTAAGTGTTAGACTCTGAGTCTTCCATACTTAAGTAGTGTTAAAATATAGACTATTGGTTAGAGTAAAAATTTAATATAATATAAAGCTCATACGAAAAGACAGATCACTTGTTCACTGTTTCTCACTATAATAGTAAATTGATGTATTGATTTTTGTAATGGAATTTATAGATCTGATATAAATCTAATACTTAGTAACCACATGGGAACATAACCGCATAGAATGGTAGATGGGGCAGGGACTGCAAGGTGAATAGGATTCTGTCTTCTCAGTAGTTCAAAGTTTAATAAGCCAGGTGCAAGGGGCTGCATGCAGAAGCTGATGATATTGGAGCTGATCCTAGTTAGTGTCCTGTTCTATGATTAGAACAATGAAATATTCTGTGCTTCCCTTAGGTTTGAAGGTCATACTATACAGGAGGGGAACAGATCCAGTGGGGATATGACTGTTCATCAGCTGCCTCTAGTTCAGCAGGAACATCATAAAGTTAAGCAAAGACAAACATGGAGTGCATAAGACTGTCGCAGATGCCAGCAGATGTCTTCTCTTCAATATTAGATTTGGAGATATCTCTTAAGTCAACTCTGTTTTTAGTGTTAAGCGCATTATGTAAAAACTGGGATGATGGCACCTGCATAAGCCAGTTAGAAAGGGAAGTTTCCATCAAGATAAAACTAAAATTTCTTTATCCTTGTTTCTGTATTGCCCAGTGTACTGCAGCTAGGTCATAAGCTTTTTGATTATCTTTTTCAAATCTTATTAGTTAAGTGTGGCAAGATTCCAACAACATCATGCTGTCAGGGAAGTTGGACTTTATTTTGAACTTCCCAGATCAATTAATTTTCCATATAAGGAAATTCCAGAGTAAAGTTTAATTTATTAAATTTGATACTTTAAACTTATTTTCAGTAACTTTTTTTTTCTATTTATTCTGCAACTATTTGTTGTAGATAGTTTTCTCTTGTATGTTTCTGTACCTGCGTGTAGAATAGGTGAATTGAAGGTAGTTTTCTTTAGATTAAGTGCTGAAACAGGTATAAGAAACTGAACTTGATTTCTGCAGCAAGTGTACTGCTGATCCTAGTTTGCTGTGGATACACAATGTAAGAAGCTTCTTTTCAGAAATCCAATTTTCAAGTAACTTGAATGTTATTTTGATCTGGCCTTGTCTGATTCTTCTAGTGCATGTTTGGAAGAAACAAAAAGCATTTTCAATTTAAAGCATGCTTCCAGAAAGTTTTCTGTAAGATATGTACAGCACTAGTATGGACTGGAAAAACAATACTCCATGAGATAAGCAAATGTCATGAGACAAGAAGGCTGTACTGTCAAATTTCATTTTGAAGGACGTGCATTTCTTCAGGGGTGACTGTATTTATAGATCATAATTTCAAATGTATGCTTTTAGAAAACCCTTGGGAATTTGTTGCATTTTTTTCACCTCTTAGCAATCATTCCTGTTATCAAATTTTCCTGAGTATGTGCTGGTCAGCACCTCATTTCTTACCACAGAGAAGCTATAATTTAGTCAGAAGGATTAAGTATGGGGCAATAATGAGCAGTTCATCCATTTTAAAATAGATCTTTCTAATTGCAATGAGCAATGATTATATAGCGACAACAGTAGGAAAAAATCTGCAAGGTATTACTATGCCAACTGTGCTTGTTGCTTGTTTTATGTTCTGACAAGTGATGAGTCATGTAATAGCATAAAGGTTGCTTATTTTTGGCAATATTTCTGCATACCCAGATTCTTTTTTCTTTTTTTTTTCCCGTCTTTCCCTCCGTCTGTCTTTCCCTCCGTCTGTCTTTCCCTCCGTCTGTCTTTCCCTCCGTCTGTCTTTCCCTCCGTCTGTCTTTCCCTCCGTCTGTCTTTCCCTCCGTCTGTCTTTCCCTCCGTCTGTCTTTCCCTCCGTCTGTCTTTCCCTCCGTCTGTCTTTCCCTCCGTCTGTCTTTCCCTCCGTCTGTCTTTCCCTCCGTCTACTAGGTTGAGGTGCTTATCCACCAGACACTCCCATGGATTAGGATTTTTTTTTTGTTTTACTGTACAACTGGATTTTTTCTCTCTTAGTGCATTACTATTTCTAGAGATAAATCTTATTAAATTTAATTGCAGCATTACTAGTGTCCTCTGTCAAAATCACCTACCACAACAGCAGGTAGCTCTAGTGTTCTCTATCTGTCAGATCAATGGTCACAGCATGGTTCTGAGCTATAATGGCATATCTACTGATAAAAATTGGAATTACTGAATGTCCTAGCTGTATAGATTGTAGAATAGTAAAACTATGCCGAATTCTTCATATTTCATACCTGTTCTTTTTCTTCTTTTTCTTTTGAAATCTTTAATCTGCTTCAAAATATCTTTAGTTTTAACCTTTGAATGTTAATGAAATCATGATCTGGGAAATACTATTTTATTTTCCTTCCACATGATTTTAATTTGACTACAAATGCATTACTGATACACACAGATTACAAAAGATTACTCAAAGACTGATATTAGTGTAATGTGTCAAGGAAAACTTTGGATAGTGCTTTAAAATTATATATACTTCTGTGTGGTTTTATCCTTATCTTGAGTTTTCTATAGGATCCATTCACTTGCACTTTCGCTGGCCTTTTTACAGTAGGAAGTGGATCAATTTAGGTCATGCAAAATGCATTTTAAAAGAAAAAAATTCCTGGCTGTCTACATGGACAGATAAGACTTCATGAAATGTTTTAATTCACTTCACCTCTGAGATTCATTTAGAAAAGGTTTATATTTTTATTTTACATAGGTGTTCTGAGATTCATTACTTTGCAGATGACTTTGAGTCTGTTGAACAAGAACTGGACTAACAGTTCAGATGCTAAATATTTTTTTGTTTGTTTGTTTCTGCTCTCACCCTTACAATGAAATCCTGTTAATAGAAGTGTATGCAATATTTATATCTCAAGTAATTTAAAATACTATGCAGAGCAACTCAACACTATCTGCTCATAATAACACCTTCAAGTAAGATCTCTTCTTCTCTGCAGTTTAAATGTCCTTTTAAGACTTCTGAGCATAAGATATAAGAACGGTTTAACATTCTCTTTTAGTGGAGTAAACACATACATATTCTGTGAGATTCTGTTTTTTTTTGGGAGGGGGGGTTTGTTTCTTTGTTTGTTTGTTTGTTGGTTGTTTTTTTGTTTTTTTGTTTTTTTTTTGTCATTTAATGGACTTCATTTAAATAACTGACTTCAATTAAAATAATATCTCACAACTTAGCATTGCAGTTTTTAGCCCACGTGTTTTCCTTACTGCTTGACTTCTCCTTCAGTCACCTCCTGTACCACTTCACAGATGTTTGTGAAGTTTTGTTGGTCTCTGGGTTTGTTTGCTAAAATTAATTTCTTTGTAATCTAAAATGGTTAGCACTTTTTTTTTTAGTTGCTTGTATTGAGAACTGAATGTTATACCAATGTGAATGTACATAGAACAGTGTCTATCAGTTCAAATTGTGAATATGAAAGTATTTTTCCACTGCAGCTCTGTCTTAGGCCATTATATAGCAAGAGATAAGGATTTTTTATGGAAAAGTTTAAGTAGAATCCTTTCTTGTACCTGCTGTATCTGAGTATCTGCTGGGTAGTCTCTTCTACTAATGTTAGGTGATTTAGTATAAAATCAGAAAAAAACCCACAGTTTTTCTAAAAACAAATACTTCTGTTGTCACAGTTCCTTTTATGGAAGGAATCTTAAAATCTGTGTAGGATCTTAAAAGTTATTGGACAGTTTATTCCAAAAACATGAAGGTTGTCAAGTCATCTAAGCAAACATAATTGGAAAACTATTTCCTAATACAGTACATTTTATGAGATACTGAGAATGAAGTATAACTTTAGTTTGCCCTTCAGGACATTTAAACATTGTTTTCAGGATGGTGAGGTAATTTCTTCGGTACTTACTGCATGCAGATGCACATCTGTTAGATTGTGTGGGAATTATGCCAAATTCCATTTATTAAGAGAAATACTTTTGTGATACAATCTTCAACTAGTTGTCTGTGACTGCTTGTTGTTGAAATGACTAGAATGTGATAAATATCCCTAGCCTTTTACAAGTATATACACCACAGTGAATATCTTCAGCCTTGATTTCCAAATTGGATTGAAGTGAGATTTTCTGAAGTGTGCATGAGTGCTTGCAAAGCTGCTTAAAATATCTTCTTCAGCAATGCTTGTTTATGATACTACCTTCATTTTAAAGAAAAGAGAGAGAAGAATATTGGAAATGTAGGAGTTCCAGAAGAATACAGAAGGGTTCTTCCTGGCTATAAACAAAGTCTGCCATTCTTCCCACTGTTAACTGCATCCATTTACAGAACTGAGCCAAAATGGAGAGCAATTCCTTTGGTGTTAATACCTTAAGCTATATTGCTATCATGTATGAAGAACACATTAAAGAAGCCATTAATTTATTACTATAGTGCTTCTACTTCCCTAGCTTTGAAAAATTTGATAAGAATGAAAAATGATAGGCTGACTTTTGAGATGTTCTGATGAGAGGGGATTAAAATGATTGAACAGGCATAAAAACAGTTTATAAGGACATGGATTTACATTGTTCTGTGAAAAGTAAAGAATGGATAACCAGGTATAAAACTAAAAGGGGCAATACTTAGGGGAATCTGTTTGTTATTAATGCCCTTTTTCATAAGTTTGAAAAATGTGCAGGTATTCACCTAAAATATTTCTCCTTGTCTTACACAACATAAAATATTTGTCATTATATAGATATTAAAAACCAAAGCAATGGGTTTTTTTTGTTTGGTGTTTTTTTTTTTTTTTTTTTGGCTTCGAAGATACAACTAAACTGTTTTGTCTAGTCTTTCTTCTTGGAGAAGTATCACATACATTTACCTAACAGTCTATGTTGAGATTAACTCATTTTTAATACTATTTCTTAAATTTATGTTTTTTTATTCAGCAGATAGAGAGAACTTGTATGTAGAAAGAAGAAATGTTACTTACATTATAGTGTGAAAAATATACAGCTAAATAGCTATTTATTTTAGAAGAGATAGGAAAGGTAGGAGAAGAGGGAGAGTTTCCCTCTATTCTTTTAATATCCTGTATTGTTCAGATAACTGATGTGGAATCTCTTCCTCTTTCCCACATTCTCTTTTGACCAAAACTTCTTCCCCAGGAAAAGAAAAAAAAGCCTCAATTTTTTAAGAAACAAAATGCAGAAATGAACTTCAAAACTATGTGCAACACTACAAAAATCTTAGTGAGACTAGGTATTTTCTGCTGGGAGCAAATCTTTTTTTCTGTACCTGAAATTCATTCTGGAGGAGGCAGTGTGTCTACTTAGTATCACTGTCTTCTCAGAGCAGCTCCTTGCCTTAGATAGCTGAAGTATGAGAACCATGGCAGGTCTCGAGTTTGCAGGAACTTGTACAACCACAGTGATAAGGCTCAAAGTTCTATAAGGAGGAATTTAATCTCCGTATTAAATCAGTCTGTTCCTGAAATTACTGTGTGAAAATATAAAATACTATAAATTCTTGTATTCAAACTCAAAGCTGAAATTGATAATAAAACTCACAACTACCATGTGAAGCAGACTATAAATAACTTTCCTGAGGTCCATGTCATAAGGTGATATCACATACATGGTTCATTATTTAACACATAAATATGTTGGAATGCACCAACTTACTTAAACCTCAGCTTCTGTCTGAATGTTGCAAAGCTACTTTGAAAAATCTGGGATGTGTTCTTTTCTTTGAGACTTTATACATTTAGAAGAAAGTGATATGTTATGGGTTTCCTTAAGCATTTGAGGCTTTCTCTGAAGTTCTCTTGCTTTATTCTCTGAATATGAAAGCTCAGACTGTAGGATGGGGAAGCAATTAGAGGAATAGAAAAGTTAGTGCTCTTCTGAAGTTCAGAAATTCCAGATCATCAAATTAATGGCTAGCCATAGTTTACCAGAATTCTACCTGTCAAAATTTTAGTCAAGGAGCTTTTGCCAGTTTATGAAGTGGTTGCTTTCTTGGAGGCTGAGAGTCAGATTTGCTGAATTAGACTGAATTGCACAAATAGAACTCTGGAGGGAAAAGGCAATTCTCAGTACGTAACTCTGGAGAGCTGCAAAGTATGGAAGAATAATGATTTCTTTCACAGGCTCTTTGTAAACTACTTTCTATCTTTGGGAATGGGCTTGTAAAAAAAAATAAAAAAAAAATGTGCCAATAATATTAATAACTCATTTTATCTATTTCCTGATAAAAACTGGAGTCAGCTTACACTCTCTTGAGTGCATTTTAAAGGACTTATTTTTTTCCTGTCATTAACAGCTGTTTTTACACAAATTTCATTACTGGTTATTTGTGAGCTGGGGGATAAACATCCACTGCAATTTTACAGGATGAGACAGAACATTACGTTGGTGGGTAGTTTTGGATTGTACTGCATACATAGCCAGTACCTTCAGTAGATTCCTCTGTCTGTCAGTCTTACAAATGAAAGTAATATTTTAGTGCTCTTACTTCATTTGCACTACTTCCTTTTTCTCAAAACCAAAAGACAAAGAAGCAATAAAACATTGAACTACTTAAAAAATTAATCTCTAAGAACAATAGAGCACTTATGTAGAGTCCGGGTATTAAATAAATATAATCTTGTTGTAATGTGAACAATTGCAACAATCACTAACTGCTTCAAGACTTTGTACATTAATTTATCCCTTCAATAGTTATTTCAGTCAGTAAGGGTACACGCTACAATATGATTGGAAATTTTGTGAGGCAAAAAAAACATTTGTCCTATGAGTACTAATTACCTAAAGAGTTCAAAAGTTATTTAGCGTACGTACTAATCCAAATTTAAAGACCATTCAAAACTGAACTCAGATATCCAGAATCAAGACTTCAAGCACAGATGTTGCTTAAAACTTTATCTCGAGGCCAAATATTTCAATGTAAATATTTAAACAGTTATCACTTCATGTTATTTTGCCATTTCCATACAGGATATACATGTAAAGATATTTTAGAAAGTTGACAAAAAAAAATTAAGAATTAATTCTGGACTGCAGATGAAATGAATTTAGACCAATAGTTTCATCTCCCTTAGCTTTCAGTGTGAAAAGCTATATTGATTAGCTGCTTAAGATTCCAGCCACGTGTTGTAAAGAATTCTAACTTATGTCTGGATTTCAAATAAGTATGTTTCAGGGTTCTTCAAATCATTAAAGCAGTGACTTTCTTGGCTTTGTTACAGTGGGATATAAAATTAATTCTTTTTGTCTCTTATTTTATAATTTGCTTTTGAAAAAGTATTTCACTTAAATGCATCCCTCTTAAATTTCACCTATGTCTTTGAAACAATGCTGTGATGTATTTTTACTTGTGATGCAAAATAGTAGTGTCTTCAGTTTCAGAAGTAATGCTCTTTCTGGCTCATTGCTTTTTGATTATTTGTTAATCTAGTGCTGTGTTTTCATCTGTGTGTTTTGGGTTTGTTTCTGTTTGTTTTGTTGTGTTGTTTGTTTTTTTTTTTTTTAAAGTAAAATAGTCCATAATTTGTTCCATCATTAATTGCTGTAAGTTGACTTCTCAAACATTTTCTTAATTTACTAATAGATATATGTTCCCTTCAATTAAATGTATAAATAGATCTATTTTATTGAATCTAATATTATCTAATAAGAGTGCTTTGTCCATGCTACAGCTTGATATTTTGAAGGATTAATATTCTGTTAGAAAAAAAATCAAGCACAGAACGAAAAATCACTATAATCAAAACATGATTTTAGTACCGTCTTTTATTAAGGTAGATAAATATTGTGAGAAATTCAGTAAATACGTCTGTGCGTCTTATTAGGAAGAGTGTGTGGCTAGGAGCATGTAATTTCTTCCAATTTTTTCCTTCTTATATTTGCAGTTTAAGGCGTACTCAGTGGCTTCTCTGGAAGTGCTGTAGTTTGCAAGACAGCTGGTGAGGATTGCTCTTCCAGATGCCAGGGAGTCTGAGCATCAGGAGCGTCTTTAATGACTGAGCATCTTTAATGGCTGTGCATCTTTAATGGCTGCCATACTACTGTCAACCTGGCATGGGATAAATGAAGATTTTTAAAGCATATTTGGTAGACTTTTGGGTAACTGCTTTTAGAATGATCTAGAAATTCCAGTCTTATCCTTAAATACCTAGATAAAGAAGGTAGAATGCAACTAGGTCTGTTTCATTGCACTCGGTAATTACAAGTGAGAGACCTAAAGGGAGAACTGCTAGTATTCCAGGAGTGTCACAGTTCCTGACTTCAGGCTGTATTTCTATTTAAAGCAATGACTGAGTTGCTCAAGATTCTTTTGTATGACAAAGCCTCTTCGAGGCTAATTGTATGGATGATAGTGAACCAATCATCTAATCAAGTTGTTGGGTTGGTGTTTTTGTTTTTATTTTTCTTTTTTTTACTGTTTATCTCTAACAGGAATTGTTGAGAGTAGCTGAAGAATAGGCTTTCACTGAAAAGTTGAACGAAAATCTGTTCGCTGTTAAAAGGACTATGTAGAGAGATGCAAATAATTAGATTATTCAAATAGGAAATAGGAATCTGCAGTCTAGGAAACTGAGCAGTCTACAGAGGTTTTGACATCCTGTGTCTCACTGTCAAGTCTGTAAAATCTGATATTTGACCTTGAAATAGTAAATGACCTCCATTTTCAAAAGTACTAGAAAGTATGTCATGTAGAAGCCTTCAGAGCAGTTGGTTGAAATCAAGTTTAGGCCAATAAGAGTCACAATCAATTATCCATGAGATTCTGAAAGAAAAAAATATCATTTAATCACACATAATAATTGTTTTGTCTAGTGCTTCCTTTGTTTTATTTTGCAGTACTGCTAGCACTGATCCTATATGTGCCTTACATATTGTAAGTTTTTTTCTTTTAACAAGCAGTTTTTTCTTTCAACATTCAGCAGTAGAATATTGTCTGATATGTTTAGAAAGATAATACCACAGAGATGCTAAAATTAGGGCCACTCTTAGCTTTCTTCTATCAGCCTTACGTAGAAGATAAGCGGAACTGAGCCCAGTGAATTCAGTTTGCCAAAATTAACACAGGTCTTGACAAAAAGATGTGAATAAATATTAAAAAGGATTAATTTAGAAAGCTCGTGGCCTCAGTTTGTGTTGTGCTCATGTATACTGTATTTGTTTTCTACTTCATGGTCTTGAAAACTTGCAGTAAAAGCAGAATCTGTCTATACAGTGTAAGTATAGGTATGGTGCCTGTCATCTCTGTTTTGTTTAATTGTTATATCTTCTGGTATACTACATTGATTTCCTCTCTTTAAGATCTGACATGGTTCTGAATCATGTACTTTACAATTTTGATTCTCAGTGTTTTTGGCTATCAATTAAGAGAATTCTGTTCTATATGTAATATATATAAATATATATAAATATATAATCTGTTAATTATAATCTCATAAACAGTCCAGTCAATATACTGAATCCAGCTGTGTTTTCTAGTCTGAAGTAATTCCATATTAACATTTCACATGACAGATAACTGTTTAATTATTTTTTAACTTACTGAATTTTTCATGAAAGTGAATTTCTTTTCAAAAACAAGTTCTCATGAAGATTCTTGGGCTTTTACATCCACAGACTCAATTAAATTGAATACACCTGAGATATTAAAAAGATTTTTTCGTATTAGTACAAATTTGCTATTCCATTCTAAAGTACCTTTAACATCAAGTCACTGACCTGTGCAATAGTAAACTTTCATCCTAAAAAAAGTTAGCTTTTTTAACTCTGTGGAATGTTGATCACTACATCAACATTTACAGTATGTATGTCTCTGAGTTCAAAAGTTTATGCAGTATATACTTTCAGATTTGTCTCGTTAGTTTTCCTGAGAATGTGGGTAACAGGAGTACACAAATAAGAGCTAATCTTACTATTTAAGACTTGATTATTTAAAAAGTCTTTTTTAAGTGCCAACATCTGAAAGCCAAGAGAAAAGTGGCCATTCCCAATGCTACTCTTTATGGAGGATCATATAAACTGAACAGAAATATGTTTTATTGTGAAAAGTGAGTGACAGACCAGTTTTAGTAGATTTTGCAGTACAATGCTTCTACAAATTATCTTTTCAATGGAAATAGAAATGTGTTTTGGAAATCACATAAAACAGCAACAGATAAATAATATGAATATAATAGTGAATATGATTTTATTAAGTGCCTAAAATTGATTTAAAATTTCTTGTACGAATTGAAAGTATGTCTAATTATACTCACAAAAATGTATTTGTTTACAGAAAAAGTCTACTGTAAGAACCCATTTTGCCTGCTGTTGAGAATTTAGCGTTAACTTTTTCAATACTTAATGATGAGATAAGGATGTGCTATCTTTACTATTTAATATTAACTTTCTCTTTATTCCCAAAAGCGGAACTATATTCTACGATATTGGGATTTTTTTTAACATATGTTTTCTTTGGAATATGTAAGCTTGTTCTTACTTGTGATACCTTGTATTTGAGGAGAAAAGATGGAATGAGTTTTAGTTCCTTGATTTTTATGTTTTCCACAGATTCTCTGTGGTTTTGCGGTTTTATTATCTTGGTGCACTAAGTGCACGTACTTTGAAGTCAAATGTAAACTGGGAACTGAATGTCATAGGAGTTGGCATGTTTTGAAAAGACAGAGAAACCTGTATGTTTGGGTGTTTTTTTTTTTCAGTCAACTGTGAGCATGGAAATCAGCTCAAAGTAGCAGTTAAATAAAATTAAACTTGCATGGAATTGCCATGTTTGTTCTCTTATCTAAAAGAAAAAATTGAATGATGAGATAAATGAATAACAAGTTGTATTTGAGAAACCATGGCTACTTAGGATGGGAAAATGTAAGTGCTTAATTGTCTGTAAAAATTCAGACAGAAAGAGCTTAGCTTTCATTCTGGTTTTTATAAGCTGTTGGCAACTTAACCTGTCGTGATCTGAAATGTACCTAATTTTGAGTTATATAATGGTTGTTTGGAATTGTGTCATCTTTCATAAGAAATATACTTTTCACTATGTTATCTATGAAAGAGAATGCTTTATACTGTCAGAATTAGAAATATGTATTTAATTTTGGGGGACATTATAGAATTTATATATAAATATGTATTATTATAGAACCATTAAACCAACTAACCGATACACTGAACTGAACAGAACATTTCTGAAAAATTCAACCCATTACTGTTGCATGTTTTTTCTTTTATGTGTTTAGTGACAAACAAAAAACCAGCTCAAGCAACTATTACAAAGGTCAAGCAATTTGAAGGCTCTACATCATTTGTTAGGAGAACGCAGTGGATGCTTGAGCAGCTTCGCCAGGTCAACGGTATTGATCCTAATCAGGTAAGTTTGAACAGTTCTAGAAAATGGAAACTGAGCTCTTGTAACTGATTTGTGGAACAAGCGTCTTTCAAAAGGCAAATGGAAAGATAAGTGACAGGTTTAAGTGCAAATTCTCAAACAAGAAATAAGTTGGTGGAGTACATGAATGATGGGAAAGATGAGAGGAGGCCAAAACTTGTAATCAGATATTTTCTTTATTCTTTCCTGTCTCCCATACTCTTTTCCCTGCTCTGTCTTTTCTTTTGAAGAGAAAAATAAGAGCTGTGTTTGCCTTGTCTTCATCTGTAAGCCTCTTGGGTTCCATTTTGGCATGCAGCTGTATTGTAAGGGCGGTAAGTAGAAGCAAAGAAAGCAGGGGTTACTGAGGTTCAAGTTTCTGGAAATACTGTGAACCTTTTCCGAGGACAGTCCACTCCTCAGTTCCCTCCACACCAATTATCCTTCTGTACAAAGGGTTGTGGTATACCTTATATGCCAGTGTCACATGACTACTGATTTAAAACAGAAATCAATTCAAACAAACAAAAAACTCTGTAAGTAGTTTTGGAATTGTTTCCGGAATTTTTGCCTCAAACATGTGCTGTTTTTTTGTTTGTTTGTTTTTAATGTGGAATGTGCAGTCTGACTTGAGTTGTTGGGGAAGAATTCTACTAACATGTTTATAAATGCAAATCTTCAGTATTCAAACAGCAGAATTAGAAGGTAGCAATGTGAATAATATTGTGTGATAACAAAATGATTTACTGTGCTCATTGTACAGCGGAATATTTATGGCTAACCCCGCTTGATTTCTTCAGGGTTGTACTCTGATCAAACATATAAGCATCTTAGTGGTGCACCAAATTTAGTACAGTCCTGCTAATAAATATTAAGTTCTTGGGTCACTGCTAAATGAAAAGCAGGAAGCAGAATTTTATTTGGATAAGAGGGACGGTGAAAATGAGAGTAATGTCATAGATGTTTCACATAATCTGCAAAGAAGCTCTGTAAACAGCATCTGGAGATACATTCAATGTGAAAGTCCTATCAAGTTCTTCAGCTTAGACATTCCTTTCACTTATTTTTCTATAGTTCAGTGTCATTGATTCAAAATAATATTTGCTGGATTAGTTTACAAAATGATTTTTAGCAAATATTGCTAAGTGTATAGCATCACTGCTTTTATAGAATCCATCTATTTTGGCAGCTATTGCAAGTTACAGAGTTGGAGATAACTTGGTTCTGAAAGTGATCTTTTGTTCTTGTTATCCTGAGATCTATACAACACTTTATGATAATAAATTAAATACAATGACTAGGGCTTACTGTTTATTTTCTTTCTTTTAGTAAATATAGAGACCAGAACCACATTTTCTATGTAATGCAGCATAAGAATATATTTTGGACTGAATGGCTAAAACATATTAAAACAAAAATCCTTGTGTTAATATAGAAGGTAAAAGTAGCTATATATCTGTAGTTAAAAAGAATTTCTTATCAGATTCCAACTTCTAATAATTTGGTCTAAAATATTCTTGTTTTCGGGTATTTCTTTTCTTAGCTGAATATTCCTCATTAAAAATATATAAGAAAACAATTCCTGCATGTGTTTTTATCAAAAATATATAGGAGAAAAAATAATCCTGGGGTGATCTGAAGTTTCTGATATTCATGGGGATTTTTTTGCTTGTTTGTTTTTTCCAGCATAATTGCTTTTTAATTTTTTTCCAAAAAAAAATAATTTGGAAATCTTTTTTCAAATCATTCATGAAACTGGAATAACAGTTGTGTATTCTTTCTTCTAGGATTCCCCAGAATTTGATTTAGTATTTGAAAATGCTTTTGACCAATGGGTAGCAAGCACAGCTTCAGAAAAATGCACATTCTTTCAGATTCTTCATCACACATGTCAGCGATACCTTACAGACAAGAAGCCAGAATTCATCAATTGCCAATCTAAAATTGTTGGAGGTAAGTCTATTGAAACTGGAGTATTCTGAGCATGTGGACATGAAATGATAGTTTGCAAGTGAGTTATTCTGTGTTTAAATGTGCTTATCTATACTTTGATATCATGAGTCTGAATATGCTAATCTGGCAGTAATGAAATCGTAGGCTTCACAGTTTCACCATCAACCATCTCTTCAAATTCTCCAGTGTCTTAGTTTCTCAAATATTTAGTTTAAGAGGTAATATTCACTACTCATCTTCTGAGAAGTCTCCTCCTACCCACAGCAGCAGAGGACTTCTCTACAATATAATTTCATACAAGCATGCCCAAAAGTGTTTATTACTAAATTTCGTATATAGTTTTGTTCCAAAACACCAAAAGTAAACTTGGAGAAGAAATCATCTCCAGATGTGTTTTAGCTGCCAACAGTGATGTTACCACTAATTTTGCAGTCAAAATTGTTCTGTCAGTCATCCCTTTTCTATTGGTGTCCTTTCAAACTAAGAGAAGAGACACTGAATTTTCTTCTAAGCTTCCTTTCTTTCTTCCTATTTCACTAATCTTTCCATCATTTTCAAAACTTTTGGTTTACATTATATTTAAAACTTCAAAATGTACATATCTAGTGGAGACATTCTTCCTGCACTGAGTAAAAACAAATGACTGTAATAGCAACTTTGAAATAGTTAGTCTGAAACCTATAGTATCAGATATCTTTATAGAAATTAGAGAAGTATGTCACAGATTTCAAACTCGTGACTGGAATATGTAAGCCATCACTATAGTGGAATATGCAAAAAAAATGTATAAATGATATATCCTCATGTAAACCAAATCCAGTTCTGAATTTGTAACTTTTCCCTTGCTCCTCCTAGTAATTAACCAAAGCAATAGATTCAAAGCATTTTGAAACATCAGTGCTGTCAGTTTATAGATGAAGCATGTCATGTTACAGATAAAGCACGTCACCTTATCCCCTGTATGATGGCAGCCCTTGTATTTTAAGTAATACTCTTTTGTTCTTTCTGAGGAACGTACACAGTAATTTCATACTGGATTGTTAATTTATCTTCTAATACTCCAGTATTTTTAAATTATTTTTAAAACATATACTTGTGTAATGTTATAGATATTTACATTATATATATATAATGTGTATCTTGTAACTATTGCTTATTTTCAGATACAAAAAACAACAAACCACTGAACTTTTTCCCAACAGGAACCAAAGATGAAAGTAGTTTTGCAGGACTTGTTTACAAGCTCACTGATTGAGTCTTGTGCCTTCCTAAATGGCAGGAATGAAGAAAGTGAAGTTCATGCTATCTATGTTTCTGCAGGAATTACCTAAGAGCTTAGTCTTAAATGAATTGTTGTCATCTTCTGTGAAATGCAGACCCTCTCTATTTACTTCCTCATTTTAACTTCCCATACACACAAAATCTTGCTCCTAGTAGCCTGAATCTTCATCTCCCAAGCCATGTTTTGCTTTACTGTTATTGAGTATAAAGTAAGGATATAGTCTGTGGAGTTGGTCTAGAGTGTTTTCTGTGACTTGATTAATGATATTAGTAATTACAGTGATAATGTGCTCAAGTGAATATTTTGGGTGCTAATTCTTAGAACAAAGAGCAAATTCAAATTTGGAAAGACTGTAAGTAGAAGATTCCTCCAAGTTGTATTTTGTATTAAATATTTCAAGTTCCTCTCTTGGGGAAAGAGACCTATCTGTGCCTTACATGAGGTTTCTAGATAATGCTTTGTAGAAGAAAAGAAAAGCAGGCATTTATTTGGGAGGAGGGAGTTGTCTTTTATTATTATTATTATTATTATTACTTATTACAGTAGGAAATGCTTTTCAATTCTGTATGTTTCTAATGTGTGGATAGTGACACTGGAATGCATCTAATCTGAGGTATCATTGTGTTACACAAATTGTTACTAAGTAACAAAACTAAACAAAAACAAACCTAAATTCGGAACATGTAATGATAAACAATTGCTGCCACCTTCAGACACATACTAGAACTGCAGAAGGAAGGAAGACGGGTGAAAGTAAGGTGATGCTCTTGCAATTTTTTTGTTTGCTTTTTTTAAGCTTTGTCCTATAAGCTGTAGTTATTCTGTCAAATTAATTAAAATATCCTTAGAACCCAAATAAATTATATCTTTGCCTGTGTAACCTTTTCTCTAGGACAACTGACAAGAATTATTAGTGGATCACTCTTCTCTAAGAATATATTGCCAGTGTGAAATGGTAATGAGTTTCTTTTTTTATAAGCTATTGACTCAGCTTCAGATATCAAGAAATAGGACTTCATGATGTTTTCATTAATTCTTTGGGTTTAATTGAGGATGAAATTTCTACATGAAAAAGCCAATTTGAATTTAGCTTTTCTGTCATATTTTAGAAAGCCAACTGGGAACTGGATGTTTCAGAATGTCGATTTCACAGAAGTTTTGCAGTTTGTTAGCAACTGTCAGCTTTAAAGCAAAATACTTTGTTTGTGTTATCTGGATACCTTTTAAGCATTAGAAGAGATGATAGAGTTATATGGTGGAATAAGACATTTGAGACCAAGTAAATGTGTATTGGCTTCCTTCTTACTGTTCAAGTTGAATGAATGACTTTAGAAGACACATGAAATTAGGAATTAGGATGGGAAGGAAGACTAAATCTCCTCCTGGCCCCTTTTCTTTCAAATATCTGATACTTACTGCTTTCACTTCTTACCTGATAGTCACTTAAAAACTGTGCTCTTGAGCATGGGACCCTTACAGACTTTCACTTGTAAATTAATTCTTCTACTATGAATTAATGTGAAAGTACTGTGACAAAATTTATCTATGTATTTAAAAAAATCTATCACTTGTTTTTGTTAGTATTTTGTAATTTTGAAATAACTGAGACAGAATGTAGTTCTGTGTTTTTCATCTAATTAATAATAGTAAATTTTCTGGTCAGTAGACCAGTAGATTTGTATTAGTTTAGATTGAAAATACTAACTTGGTTTTGTCCTGATTTATATGAATATACTAAATTCAAGTATAAAACTAAGTTTAAATTTCTCAGTTTGGAAAAGAGTAAGAAAAAGAGTAATAAGGAATTCATTCAAGTTAAGAATTCCTTTCTTTATATCTGATCATCCTGTCCCAGCATCTATGCCAGTGTTTAAAAACATTAACAGAAGTACACTGGAAACATAGAAAGTAATTTTTTAAGAAATGCATCAATGATTTGTCAATTCTACTTTTCATATTTGTGCAATGTGTCTTCTAGTTTTTAATTGTTGATTTCTGATTTCTGTATTTTTCTAATTTCTGTAACTTTTGCTAATCTTTTGATTTCAACAGAGAAAGGTGGGGCATTGGAATTATATGATGATATTGAACCATAGAAGATAGCAAAGTTTCTGAATGTAACTGTTGAAAAATTATAAACAGTATCCGATCCTTTTAAATTTAACATTTATTATTAATAAGAAAGATTAAGACAGAGATTGAGGTTAGAAAAGAAAAAAGAACATAGCTTTGGCAAATCATTTAATGTGTTGCTTATGTAAAAATATTGAAAGGATTAATAAAATAATGATTAATTTCATCGGTAAATAATAATGAACAAAGTTTGGAAGCACTTGTTCTGCTGGTCAAGAAAAGTAATAAGTATTGAGCCTTAGGAGAAGGCTTCATTATGTGTATTCATTCCAGTTTACCTACTGTTGTAGTAAGGCCCCTTGAGAAGGCAGTAATGTACACTGGTAGATAAAGCAGTAGTCAAAGCACTAAGCCTGATCCACTGTGACAGTTCTGTTTTCTTACTTGCAGTTCTTCTTTCCTTGGTAAATAAAATACAGTTGGCTTACAATGCAATTCTGTTGAACTGCTATATAGCATTAGTAGTGCATTCCATCACCTTTGAGGCCTATGCTTGTTTGTATTTTGTGTGTCTATGTCTCTGCTTTTGTTTTGCTTTTGTGGTTATTTCCTAAGAAACTGCATTTAAATTTAAATTATTTTCTGTAGTTGCTTGCAAGTTTCTATACTGTTGGTTGGGTTTTGTTTGTTTGTTTATTTAATTAAAGTTCTGCCTAAAAATACTTCTTGTGGAGGAAAATGAGTAGCCTATGAAAATGGAATTGACAGAGAAATCAGTTTCTGAATTTCAGTCACAATAGAAATCTATAACAACAAGCTTGTGTGGATCCACTGCTGCAGTTCAGTGTACACAAGATATCATATACTCCAGCTGTAAAATGTTGCTATATTTCAAATGAGATACAGCTGCACAGACTCACAAACTAATAGTGTTACTGATAAGAGCTTTGTAACATTATTGCAGTATTCCTGGGAGTTGATATTTGCTGTATATCCTTAAAGAAAATTGCTGAAGAAAAATTAATTTGATAGCCAGTTCAGAATGCTCAGTTTGCTATGACAGTAATTCTTCTAGGGTACAATTTATTGATTCTTTGTCTTCAAGTATAAGTCTTCAAAGTATATAAACTCACTCATAAAATTCGAAACAGATTGCCTTTGCATAACCCTCGTTCAGTGTAGACTTAATGCATTGTTATTTCTTCTGTGCAGCTGATGGAACCTGACATCTTGAGAGAGAGGAGGTTTGATAGGGAGGCAACACTCCTTTGATTTCCAGGGGCTGAGTCTGATCAAATCTGAAATAACAATCCCTGAAAATACTTAGCTTTCCTATTTTTGAAGGTATAAATTAGCTGCTGGTCCAAACTACTGAAAGACCAGTTACAACTATTAATCCTGGTAAATCTTGTGCTGCTATCAGACTATGAACTAATTTAATAAAGTCATTGGTCTCATCTCTGTTTTCCTTTAGAAATGTTTCTTTGTTGAAAGGAGATGTTTAAATTATGAATTTATACAGCATTTTCTATATCCTCTTCACTGCCAGACCACTGACAAGATATAACATCAAAAGATTTCTTTGATTCTTTGGGAAGCCCTCAGTTTAAACATGTGTATGCACCTATATAAACAGTGTCTTTTGTTTCTATCTCTTCTCCTTCCCTCCTTCTAAAGAACTAATGTTAAAATGATGCTTTATAGCTAACTATGGATTTCAGGAATTTGGAGTCCTCACAAGTGTTGACTTAAACGTGCAGTTAGGGAAGTCATTGCCATTCTGACTTGATCAGGTCATATAGTAGTACAAAGTTCAATAATACCCTTCAGATTTCCCCTGCCATCCTGCAGGAATCATACAGATTCCTCTTAATTCACTGTGAACTTCAACTCATTTTATATTAGTTTGAATTATATACTTTGGGAGTAATACTGAATTAGATGCATTTATTAAATGTGATTTGTTGTATCTAAATATCTCTGTACTTCAAAATAGCACGCAATATTTATCTTTGTTTGCATATTCAAAGCTCCTTTTAGCCATCATTGGCATAAAAGAGTAGTAAAAGATTTGTTTGTGTCAAAAGAAGTTACCTACCCCACATCAAAACTGTGGAAACCAATGTAATAATTCTTAATTTGAGATTACTTCCTATTCTGATACTTACGCTACTTTCCCATGCAGAGTCAGATTTTTACAAAGGCAAAAACATTGATCTGTGACTTGAGAGCACAGAGATTTGGATGTTGTATGATCAGTACAAGCTAAAAAATGTGAAATCTGACACCTCTGTACTAGCACTGCCACCTGCAGCTGAACACCCATGTGTTTGCTTAGATACTGATCTGCCTGAAAATTCTTGTTTTCTGTTCAGGCTTCAGCCTTTTGTTCAATATGAATTTTCTGGCTGTGAACTTAGAACTTACAACTGCAGGTTCAAGGAAGACAATGAAAAAGTCCAGTTGTAGTATAGGGAATCTGCAAAGGTGCAGTTAATCTTGGAAACAGTTTTCATGGAAATTAAGAGCCTTCCACCAAGAAAATTGTCAAGAGTAGTATAAGACAGTCTAATGTTTCTATGTCTAAGATTTTGCAAGCCACAGTGAAGAATTTAGATACAGCTTCGTTGGGGAAGGGGAATTATTTCTTAACTGAAAATTTAACTTTTCAGCATATTTCTCTCTCTCAAGACCTTCATTTTTTATTGGATATTTTAATGATGTGGTGGCCTTTATTCCTGGATGATGAGTTCACAGTTAACAAAACATGAAATGGTGAAGATAAAGTCATCCTTTTCAATTATAATCCCTGTTTCCAAATTTATGTTGAACTTTTAGTGACTTCAGTATATAGTAGTGAAAATAGTATGCATGGGCATAAAGAGTAGGTTTACAGTTACAGTTGGTCTTGTTTGTGAATTTAAACTAATCGCTGTTAGTCTTTTAACCTTTATTTAGTAATGCAAGTCCAGTTTTATTGCAGATCAATAGGAAACATAAATAGCTTATTTTGTTAAAAAGAAATAAGTTGTTTTGGTGTAATAGACAGAGCATCTTAATTACTATAAATAATCACAGTTATTTCATTCTCAGAACAGAAGATAATTGCTAAATATGTGCACAATTAAAAATTAAATGCCTGTGTTTACAAGACAATGACTGTAAAGTCTTAGCACTGATGTACATATAAAAACCTGGATTGAAATGAAATATTTTTTGCATGGTTAATAGAGAATGTGATGAAATTTTTATGAATGTATGTTAAAACCGGTCATGCAAACAATAATGGTATCTCAGGACACAAATTAGTTAATTAAATCAATCAATTTCCATGTTGATTGATGATAGAGCCTGTAATATCTTTCAGGTACTGTGTATGCTGGATTAAGAATGCACTTTTTTATGCATTCTCTGACATAGTTTGTGATCATAAGAACCAAAAACCTAAAAATGAAGTTGACAGGAGCTTTAGTGCTTCCCGGAAAATATTGCTTCTTCAGTGTCTCTCATACAAAGGTTGCTGCCCTTCCACTGTTTCTGCACCTTTGGACATGACACATTATGTATAATTACACAAGTCACTATCTGAATTTTCTAAGGAAAAAGAGGAGTTTAATTCTAGAAGTTTAAGTTCTGCAGCAAAAATTCAAAGCAAAATGTCTGATTTGCTTAAAATAAAATAAAATTTTAAAAAAAAGGATTACTGAACTGCATAGCTATTAATTGAGGATCTGAATGTTAAATTCCTTTTCAGATGAGAAGACAATTTCAGATAAGACAAAGTATCATAGAAAAAGCTGTATTAATAGCTACCCCTTTAAGCCAATCATTTGAGCAACTGAAAATAAATTTGTAGTATGTTTCTGTGTTTTTTATAGCAAATTTTCTGTTGAAAAATACCAAATTAAACCCAGTATCCTTCTTGATATCATATCAAGAATTGACATAAACATACACATTTTGCTTATATTAGAAATTAACATTAACCTGCTACTTTAGATCATACTCAATCTGAATACATACTTTTCCTATGTTATCTGGTAGTATTTATTTGTTCCACTTCGTAAGTCAGCAATTACTACCAGGTTTAAAAAAAAAAAATAAAAAGCTGTGTGCTTGCACTTAAAAAAAGAGCAGTTTCATAAAATGGTAAAATACAGATACTTTGTTCATGTTTATTTGAGAACACCAGTTCATCCATGCCAGTTTTTTGGTGATGTTTTTCTCCTCTTGCAAATGTTACAAAATCTTTCCCAAGAAGACGTTGTATGAGAAGTTGTTGAAAGCTTTATGTTGAGCAGATTCTGCATCTGACCTGAAGATCATTAGAAGTTCTGAAATCTTTATAAAGAGGGGGCAAAAAAAGTTAATTGCAGTTTTTTGTATGTCTACTTGTTTATTTTATGTATTTTTTTAAAGTGGTTCTGTGCACATCAGTTGGCTGAAATAAATTTAAATTATTTTCTTCTTAGTAGATGCAGTTCAGGCATAGTGTTCAGTCACAGAACTAACTTGTCCAAAAATTTGGAATGTTGGTAATTAATTCTTGTAAAGCAGCTTGAAAGTTTTGCAGCTTATAGGAAGAAATTTATGTGATAGGAATGCAGTTCATAGGAATGCTTCTTCGGTCGATTTAGTACAAATGCTACTATTTAGAGATACTAATGTAAGAAAAAAGTGTAGTCAGGCATATCAGAAACCAGCTATGTGTGCTCTAGAAATAAACTGATGGAATTCAGTAGACTACTGAGATATGAGTTTCTGTGTTGCTCATGTACAGTATAGGATTATTTGTTTCTTTGTTTGCCTACATTTCAGGTCAGCAATCTGTTAACGTCTATTCTCCAACAGGTTTTAAGGCTTTCAATGATTATGAGTTTTATGAAATTCTATATACTGAAATACACTTTGCTTCACTTGAATTCAGTGGAAGTTTTCTGTCTGCACAAAGCAACAGGCAGAGTTGAGAGCTTTTAAAAAATCTTATCCCAGAAAACCAGCACGGATTAGTACAAGAGGCCTTAAATCACTCCTCCTCATCCAAAAAAAAAAAAAAAAAGTACGCCTGTTTACAGGAAATATGACCTGAACAAAAGCCAAAATAAGCTTCCAAGAAAAATTAGTGGAACTGGCTTTAAACAAGCAAGCTATGAACAAAGTAGCAACTGACTGAGAAACACTGAAGTGAGAAAACATACAAAGTGGTTTGATTTGATTTTATAACCAGACTTCTCAGAGGCTAAACAGAGACTGCTGGAAAAGATGAAGTTCCACTTATGTCTTAACAAATGACAGCTCACAATATTCTTAGATATCCATGTCTTTAGTTATAGTACCAATTTTCTTTTCTAAATGCTGCTCCTTTGTTCTGTGCCAAAACAAAGAATTCTGTAGATGTTCCATATCTTATACACATTTAATTTTTAATTATTAATGTGTGTAGCACATTAGCAATATTGATAGACATGTTATCAGGGGGTCTCAGATTGGTATTTCTATTATGATTCATCTTTCATGAGTCAGCATATGGTAGATTGTTGGGTCCCTTCCATACCTTCATATTGTGATAATAGTTCTGGTTTAGTTAATTAATATTGAAATGTGGTTATTTTTCTCAAGAATTTATATGTGTATAGTTTGCACTGTTGTCTCATAGGCTATCTGGAGCAAACTCTGGTTTCTCTATTCAGTGTTTGTTTGCTGTTTCTAAGGAAAAAGGTATTATCTGCATAGTTAGACTCAATGAATCTTTTGTTCTTGATTTTCCTAATGAAACTAGTAGCAAAATAATCATTCAATGTAGTGTTTGGGTTTTATTTATTAACCTGTGATGATTATTAAGTAGTCATACCTCTCAGATTGATAGGTAAAGGCAGTTGGTTTGTGTTGATTTAAAATTGTCTTTGTACGTCCATAAGAACAGCAAACTCTGTTATAGCAAAAATTTACTATGCTGCTCAATTTTCGATTTGAATGTTCAAATTGCTGTTGAGCTAATTTTATACCTTTACCAGCAAAAAGAATTTAAATGTTAAATATTTATGTTTAATACTGTGAAGAGACTGTGCGAATACAACATTCAGAGGCAGTTCAGAAAACTAGCAGTGATGATGTGCCCAATAGTTAATACTCTATCTGCTCTACCTGTATTGATTTTCTCTCTCTCACAGTGACTTTGTAGATATCTTGGTAAGTAATTATTGTAAGTTAGATTAAAATTTAAAGCTTTTGCAGTTCTATTGGATGACATCACAGAATTTTCATTCCAACAATTTGGGGAAAGCTGATATTTTACTAGTCCTTTTGCTGAAAACATAAAAGGGTAGAATGCACATTTTTGCTGTATGTGTATTTTAATGCATACTAGTTCATACTTAAAATGTGCAACACTGTGTGAGGAGTTTTCAGTTGTTTGTAATGTAGCACACATCATAAACATTCTTCAGCAATTCCTCCACCAAAGAGAATAAGCTCTTCTGTTTAGAAGCAGGATATAAAGCACAGTGACTTGAGTGAATGTTTAGAAGTGGTAAACGGAGAGGAGAAATTCACTTCTGTCAAAAACTTGAAGAAACAGTTACGCAGTATTCCAGAGAAGAAAAAGATAAATTAATTAACAGATTTGGATGGTAAAGCTAAGGGCTTAGATTATATTAAGCCTTGATGTAACTTTAAATATGATCGGTTAAATTCAGAATGTTGTCTCATGAAATCATGACTAGTATTTCACATGGGCAAAGTATGAAGATAGATTAGTGTGACATTAAATGACTGTAGCAACAGTGTTAGGTTGGACTTGTACACAAAAGTTGATTAGGATGATTATTTAATATTGAAGAAAGTGTTTGAATTTATAGGAAGCATCATTCAGAAGAAAATAGATCTCAAGCATAGATACATGTTGGGTGGAGAATGGCATGAGAGCAGACCTGAAGAGAAGGATTTCAGAGTCTTAATTGATCAGAGATTCAATATGAGCCGGCAATATGTGCTTGCAGCCCAGAAGAATAGTATCTTGGGTTGCGTCATAAGAAGTGTGACCAGCATGGCAAGGAAGGTGATTCTGCCCCTTTGTTCTGCTCTTGTGAGACCCCACCTGGAATACTGTGTCCAATTCTGGAGCCTCTAACACAAGAAGGACATGGAGCTGTTAGGACAGGTCCAAAGGAGGGCTACGAAGGTGGTCAGAGGGCTGGAGCACCTCTTCTGCAAGGACAGGCTGTGAGAGAGCTGGGGCTTTTCAGCCTGGAGAAGAGAAGGCTCTAAGGAGACCTTACAGTAGTCTTCCAGTTTCTGAAGGGGGCCTACAGAAAAGCTGTGGAAAAACTTTTTGCAAGGGCAGGTAGCAACAGGACAAGGAGGAAAGATTTTAAACTAGAAGATTTAGACTATATATTAGGAAGAAATTATTTACTATGAAGGTGATGAGACACTGAAACGTGTTGCCCAATGAGGTTGTGGATGCTCCCTCCCCTTCGAGGCCAGGCTGGACAGGGCTTTGAGTATCCTGGTCTAGAGGGAGATATCCCTGACGATAATAGAACTAGATGATCTTAAAGGTCCCTTCCAACCCAAACCATTTTATTATTCTGTGAAACAGTGTGACTGTTTCAAAAAAAGTTACTCTATATTGAGAGTGTTTCAAAAAGCTGTGCCTTTGTAGTCTGTGTAATGGATTTATTAGAGTAAGTTCTTGAAATAATATAGGAGTATAAGGCTAAAAAAAAACAACAACTCATAGTTAACCTGTGTCCACTGCTTCCTAATACTCTCCAAGTATTACACTGTAGTATGATATTTTTTTATAGCTTACAAGTAATATAGTTTCATTGAATACCGTAACTAATCCCACTATCCAAAATGTGACTAGATGATAAAGTGGCAAGTTATGCGTTCACTCTAGGACATTATAAATGAAAACACTTGAATTTAATGCAAAACATGTGTGTGTGTGTGTGCATGTGTGTTCTAACTGTTTATTTTGACATTGCAGGAAACAGCATACTCCATTCAGCTGCAGACAGTGTGACAAGTGCGGTACAGAAGGCAAGTCAGGCTTTGAATGAACGTGGTGAAAGACTAGGTCGAGCAGAAGAAAAGACGGAGGAACTGAAAAACAGTGCTCAGCAGTTTGCAGAAACTGCACACAAGGTAAGATTTCGGTAGAATAAGGTTCTCAGTAGGTAAAAGTCATACATTCCTTTATTGGGGGGGGGGGAGGAAAGGTCTTGAAAGAATTGCAGTCAGTCACTGTTTATGATCTCTTTGCTTTCTCACTGTCTGGATGGAGATAAGTTCTGTCCCTCAGGGGTCCGTGCTGGGATGAATGCTCTTTAATATCCTCATCAATGACATTGACTGTGGAGGTTGAATGCACCCTCACCAAGTTCATTGATGGCACCAGGTTGTGGAGTGCAGTCAACACACCAGAAGGACAGGATATCATCCAGAGGGATCTAGACAGGCTTGAGCAGTGGGCCCAAGTAAACCACGTGAGGTCTCTTCCAACTCTGAGGATTCTGTGATTCCTTGTAACTGTTCCTTATTTGAGTGATTTCTGCTTTTTAACTTCTTCTGTGCATGGATCTGTAGCCAAACTCCTTGGAGAAGAGATGAGACCTTAAGATAAAGGGTTACAGTTGTATTATCCAATTACTTCCATCCCATTAATTACAAAAAAAAGGTACTTATAACTCAGAAAAAAGTAACCTGTTTCATGTACTGATAGCTAATGCTAAATTAAGAGATGGAATTTTTGGTCAGATTAATTTCACTAACTCCACTTTAAAGCACTTCCAGTTAGTACTAAGCATGTAAAATTTTTGGCTTTTAGCACATTTTCCTTGGGCTTCCAAAACCCACGTTTGGATGGGTTGCATGAGTTTGGTTTTCATGGTAAAAGAAAGAAACTGGCCTGCACCTTGGTGGATAAAAGTCTTTTGGCTTTATTGTATATATGCCAAACAATCCTTTAGGATGAGTTGCACCAGGGGATGTACAAGTTGGATATTAGGAAGCATTTCTTCTCACAAAGAGTGGTAGTGCATTGGAATAGGCTGCTCAGCAAAGTGGTGGAGTAACCACCCATCCCTGGAGTTTTTGAAGGAAAGTGGATGTGGCACTGAGGAACAGTGGACAATAATGTTAATGGCTTGATGGACTAGATTATCTTAGTGGTCTCTTCCAACTTCAGTAATTTTATGATTCTTTATTACATTTCTAGTAATTAGTACAACATTTCTAGTACATTAGTGCTAGAAATCTTGGATTGTTCCCCTTCAGATCTATACAAATCTCTCTCTTACATAGTCATGAACACAGAACAACTTCAGCAAAAAAATAATTGTCTTCTTTTTGAATGCAAGGATAAGTCTTATTAAATGTAATATGGTTTTTCCAATATTTTTTCTTAAAACATTTTCTATATTTTTTCCCATACCTTAAATTGCATATAAGAGGGGCAGTAGTTCTGCAATTCTGCATCTCTTATCTCACAAAAATGCGTAGGACAGCTACCCAGCAGTGTATTTTATTAGGAAGACTTGATTTCTGACAGAAATGGTGAACACTTTTAAGAAATCATAGTTTTTGTTTTGATTGCCTTACAACAGCTAAAGGTTGCCTTCAGTAAAGAATAAAAATTAAAATTGTCAGCCCATAATTAATTTCATCACTATAGTATTATGACTGAATAAGAATTTCTCTTACAGCTTAATTTGTGCATGTCTGGATGTTACTTTGGCTATGTCTCAGGCTATTTTAAGATATATACAACCTCACGCAGATGGTAGAAGATTTAAGGCACAGGAATGATCTTTCTAGATTGTTTAAAATATATCTTAGTCACCTAATGGCAGAAAAAAAAAAAATTAGTTTGCACCAGAAACAGTATACCATACAGAGTGGGCTTACTTACGTAAAGTCTTGAACTTAGTTCAGGGTAACTATCAAATTCTCCTCGTGAAAGTGCTTTTTCAACCTTCTTTCTCTCTGAAAAAATTGCCCATGCTGGTGATTACACAGAAGGTCAGATTCAGTATAAAATATTTGCTGTCAGATTTGCTTACTAAAGTATAATTTTACTGAAAAATCTCTGATTTTTAGAGATTGGAGAGAAGAACGTGTTGGTTGGACATTTTATATGTTGAAATGTTTATCCGGTATGTCTCTACAAATCAGAGTTTTTAAAAATAGTACTTGAGTATAAAAGGTTTCTATCACTTCAGTTTGAGTCATTTGTGGATCACTGTCAGGAAATTAGGAAATTTTAACTGCATGTACTGATTTTGCTTTCTAAATAACTTTGTAAAGGGTTCAATGTTCTCATCTTTCTGTACCATGCTGTTATCTACAGATATCATTTTTATATTATATGAGATTTAAAACAAAGGTCTTTACTTGATTTGGCAAAATCAGTTTTTCTGCAGTTTTTATATGGCATTCATCTCGCTTTAGTTTTGCCTTATCCCTCTTATTACCAGCTTTCAGTCCATTTTTTATTACTTGGAATTGAAATATTTAGTAATTGCAGGGGCAGAAAGACAATCATTTTTCATCATCGTGTAATGGCAGAGCTGCTGAACAACTGTTTAAATTATCTGTATAGAATTACAGGGACTTAATCAAATAATTTGGTCTTTCTTTTATTACATGTGCCTCTATTTCTGGGCTCTTGCTTATACACACAGCCATCATCATGTAAAGCAAAACAATAGAACACTGGGAAACACAGCTCTGAAAGCAAATAAATTCATTATTTCATCTTTCTTTTCTTTCTTTTCAGCTTGCGATGAAGCACAAATGCTGAGATACTGCCCAAAGTTGAAATATTCTTGAAAGAAACTGAAAAGCCTAGGTTCAGCAGTTTTTACAGGAGATGAAGGATTGTGTGTGTTTTTTTTCCTTCCGGTTCAGTGGAGATGCATTCTTTCAGCTTCTGTGCAGGAAAAGATGTTGCTTTTCTACCTTTTTGACTTACATTTTGTTCCTCTTTTGTAATACTGCGACAAAATCTTGCAGTACTTTGTACCTCTATTTCTGTTTATTACAGGAGCTAAAGCAAACAGGGGAGCTGGACCAAATGACAAAGTTGATCCGGATTAAAATAGTAATATTCTTCCCGAGTACTCCTTCCTGGTATTGCATAGAAGAGTATTTTAACTAAGTGCAGACATGAATGCAGAAATAAAATCCAAAGAAAGGGTACACATTTCTTGAATTTATGTAGCATCAGCAGAATATGAATGTTGGAATTAAACACATGAGGATTTAACTGTGGTGGAGAATATTGCCTTGGGAAAAAGAAAACTGGTTTAGCCTATCCAGCGTAGAAAGTTTTGCATGTGCCAACACCAGCATTCCAAAGGGCATATCTGAATTTCATAGGGGAATCTGTTTCCAGTGCTGCATTTTGAATATTTCTATTTTAACTTCCAGATGGATTATTTGAAGAGAAAAATGAAAAAAACATACAGTGAATGTAGGTGTGATGTTTCAAAATTGAGGAAAAAAGAGAATGATAAACCTATACATACAGCTGTGCCTCAAAAATAATCTAGTGTCTAGCAATCTGGTGTAAAATAACATCTCATATTATTTTTTACCTGTGCTTCTCTAGTTAAAGATGGATGCAAAAACGCACTGCTTTCCATATCCTTGGTTATTCATAAATGTTACAGTAAAAATTTTAGGGAATACTCTTCAGAAATTTGATGAGAGTTACCTTCATCTTAGTTGATCATCTGATTTTTAAAATAGGTGCTTTTATAAAGTGTGTATTAGTGTAGTAAAATCATACCTTTGGTTTGAGCATCGGTTTTCAGTATACATTATCACTGGAAGTGTGACTCCCTACTTCATTCTGTATCCATTGTGTGCAATATGTGTATTATATTCTTTTTCAAAGATAAATAGGTTACTCTTTTTTTTCTTTAAAGCTGTTTTTTTTTTTTTTTTAATATTTTTGTAACATTCAAACATGCTTCTCAAATTAAGAAACAGAAATCTTAGCAGAAGTTTCAGTCTTCATTTTCTGGAGATGTATGCACTTTAAAAGCAGTGCACTTCAGAAACTTTTGTCCTCATCTTACTGGAGAGCCAGAGAGCCGGCATTAAATGAATGCACTTTGGTTTTCATTTTCAATGGAGAATAAGATATTTCCATTGTTAATGACACTTTAAACAATCTAAAGTCCTCCAAGCAGTACTTGACAAAAGATAAAATCTTCTGTCACAATTAAGGATACTTTAATTACCACAAGCTGATGTAACTGAAGTTCTGGCTTGTAGAAAGATGTTTGTCTTTAGGAAAACTTTAAGATATGACTTCTTATAGCTACATTCAAAATGTACATCTATTTTTTAAATAATTTAAACTGTTTTCTATGATGCTTATTATTTAACTGTACACTGAAAACTGACAGAAGTCGTATATTTGTCATCTATGTAGTACCATACAATCATTTATACAAATTTAGCATCATTAAATTGATAAGAATTGTCTAAATTCAGATAAAAATGTGATAGATTTTCAGATTTTTACATGAATTTCTGCTGAAAAGGTCAAGGTCACAGTTGCACCACTAAGTTCTAGATCTTTTGTGAGTTCAGCTGCTCTAAAACACTGCTTTAATCCCAATGACAGTTCTTCAGGATTTTTTTGTATATTCTCCAGTTAATAGTATTGTGTTATGTATCATAACTCAGGTCTTTTATCCAGCCATAAAAAGCCATTTACTATCAAAATTCTGACTAACTTAGTGTTACCAAATGAAGGAAAAGGGGGTTATTTATGTATTCATCTTCTTCTTGCTGTTCATTTAACTACTAGATTTGGTAGTTTGTAGGAAGAAAAAAAAAAAAAAAAAGAAAGAAAAAAAAAGAGTTGTATAAATGTCCATACAGAGATAAATCTTATAGCATTGTAATTTCCTCCTGGAAATTAGTTTGTAGCATATACAACATAGTATTATTAGACAGTGATGTACATAGCATATGCTATAATTCAGGTTAATGATTCATATGAAAGAATGTATTTGTAAATTGTAACAACATCAATAGTTTATCTTTTTAAAGTTCTGCAAAGAAAAAAATAATGCATTGTTAGACTTGAAACTGCTGTGCTGCAAATTCTGTCCTAAAAGGCTATCTTTGAGTCTAGAAAAAATTGTGCATTATGTGAAATATATTAACAAGAATGTGCTCCTAAAATGTTGGTAGGTATTGCTATGATTTACTAAAATTGTAATAGTTGCTGTTATCTATGTATCCAATTCCTCAAAAGTTCCCAGGGATGTAGAAATTTTGTGCCATTCTGGGGAAACAAAAAGTGGGACCTGTTCTCTTGTGTAATTACTGGAAATCCTTTTTTTTTTTTTTTTTTTGTCATTAAATACTTCAAATGTGGACAAAACAAAACTGTCCTTGGATTATTTTTGTTGTCTACTTGAAAAACAAATGATTTGTAAATAACGCTTTCTTTCATCTTACTCTACCTTTTTGTTCTGTTCTACTAGAAATATAATTCTTCTAGTGTTCACTGGAATTATGAAATCTGTTTTTATAAAGAATACTGTAATAATAATTTTTTTTTTAAAGTAACGGAAACTAGGTAGAAGGACATTCCAGACCCTGCTTAACATAAGTAATTTTTCTACCTAAATGATACAGGATAAAAATAACTGTTTATTTTGTCTGTTTGTTGTAAAATTCTTATTCATAAATTGTTATTGCTTTCTTTCGCCAGTCTACAGAAGAAATTCACCTTGAGCTATGGGAATATAAAACTATGAGGGTGATGTTCTATAAACACATAGAAGAAATTCCATATATTAAAATGAGCGCTGCTTCTAGAATTATATCAAGTATGAAGTGACTCTGCCACTATCACTTTTTTTAATAATACCTTAGGGGGCCTAAGATTCTAATCTCAAAATGCCCTGTAGACAAATATAATCAAATGATTGAAGTACATTTTTAGGAAAAAAAACTGCTAGAATGCTTGTCGTCTATCTGCTATTCAGTTTCATATACATGCTTGATGCCCAAGCTGGATGAAACTTACAGTAAAAGAAATAGTTCTCTGGTGGATCAGAACAGATATTAATCAGAAGAGCATTTTTTTAATAATTCCTAATGTAATTCAGCTAGTGTAATGCAGCTTGTTATTGTAAATGTATCCTGCAAGAATAAAAAATATTTGGTTCATTGTTTGAACATTTTTAAAATCAGTTTTACCACACTGACACTTTTCTGAACCTTAGTATTTTTCATAGAAATCACTTATACTGGTGAGCAGATGAGTAAAAACTATTCGGTATTCACTAAGGTATCTCACTAAGCTCAAGTGAGCTAAACAGAAAAGAACAGCAGTGGTAGAGATCTTGTGATCAGTGTTTTCTCACAAGTCACTGGAGTACCATGTGTGATTTTGTTGCAAAATTTCTTCAGAGTGTTTCTGAGTAGTTTTTAAAAGTATGTATGGAGAAATGAGTACCCTAAATGAGTACCCTTGGTCATCTGGATATCTGTTCATTTTTGTTGTTTTTCAGCATTTCAGACAAGCTGGAAACAGGTCTGCTAAAAAGCGGAGCACTCAAACAGCTTGTCAGGTACTATTCTTCACTGAGACTATGAACAATTGCAGAGCTGCCAGTGTCTAACTGAAATAATAGCTGTACATACAGGATTGTAAGACAAATAGTTGAAATAGTTACCATTTATCTGCCAGACAAGGCTTCATTCCTCTTAGCATACACTCATAGGGAAAGCATTGTTAACTGTTAGTTGTTACTAATTAACTCGCATTAGAGACCTAAGTAGAAGTGATTTTAATCTAACATTATTTTATATAGCAATGGCTCTGACAGAGGAAAAGGAAGTGGAAAGAGGAAAGAGGAAAAGGAAGTGGAAAGAGACTGGTGATGCTTCATAGGATCCTCCCCTCAGTTTTTGTGTGGTTATTTGTGGCTTCCTCTACAACTCTGGCTGTCTTTCCTTTTTCCTGCTTTTTTACAGTCTTCCTACATTCAATAATAATTTTCTGTCCTATTATCTCATTTGCAACTCTCTCATCCAGAGAGATAGCTCCACAATTAACCTCTCATCCTTTAAGACCATCACGTTGTAAGATCTTTTGCCTTAGCTTGTCCTTTTGGTGTTTAAAACTTCCTGTTGCATTATTGGATGTAGCCTGTTACCATTTGTAGATGAAGAAGGTATAGATATGTACTGCACATAAAATGAAAAAACTCAACGAGGCCAAAGTTAAAGTGTTTCAGAAGGTCTGAAAGGATTTGGGAGGACAAGATTTATTAAAAGTTAGAAGATCATAGTGCTGGACTGCACACATAGATACCTTGTGTTATTACAGTTTCACTTTGGAAAAAAAGCCTTTAGCAAATTTAAGGAAGAATCATATATCTTGAATGTATGTAGGTTGCTCAGAAAGTAATGCCTCCTATTTATTTCCATGGAAACTACAACAGATACAAAGATTATGAAAACACTTTTTGGTAGAGTGAACTCTCAGCTACAAAACATTGTTTTTCAACATTGTCACCACGATTAGCATTTTTACCAGCCAGCACAATAAAATAGGAGATGTTACTTTCAGAGCAGCCTTCATAGCATTTTTTCACCCTTCTGAAACAAGAATTCAAAGAGAAACATCAACTTTATTTCACATACACATTAACCTTACAGAGGTAAGTGTTCTATTCCTGTCCATTGTTTTACTATAAATTAGAGATCTGGAACTGTAAAACCCAGATCTCCTTATTCCTAGTACAATGTGTCATAATTATAAATGTTATATTTATCTTTGTGGTGAAAGAATCAGAAACAAAAGTAGACTACTTGCAGGTACACTTTTTTTCATCCTGCTCCAGCCATATCATCTCTTTGATAGCACATGGTATACACTGTCTGTGAAACTCAACTTGTGGCAAAATCTTTCTTTAGAGTGTCCAAGAGGTAGCAACACTACAGAAAAGCTGGGTTGAGAAAGCATTACTTCTCTGCTTGAGTTTTACAAGCACTGGAAGACACTCAGCTCTCAGGCTAAAAGCATTTGTATCACTGCAGTGAAGGAACCCAGTTTAAAGTATCTGGGGGAATGCTCTGTATGCCTCTTTTTGTTATTCGCAGGCCTCAGCAGCTGTGCGGGAAAACTGGCTACTCTCTTGTGCTCAAGCAACTCTTACAGTTGCTTGTTTAGCGTAAGGAACAAAAGCATCTGTGTGTCAGACCAACACAGAATGCACTGTTATTGTCAACTTTCATTAAAAAATGCCCTTTAGAGGCACATGAACCCTCCCTTCTATAAGCATGGAAGACATAATTTAAGAAAAGATAGCAAAAATTTAAAAATATTCATATTCTGAAGTACTGTAGTGGGATTAGCTGAACAATTCATATCACAGAGAGTGGTGTAGTTATTTTTAAGAAATGAGGATTTACTGTAAAACATGGCCCTCGAAGGACTGCAAAACCCTATCTGAGGGGTGATGTGACAGCCTGAAAACAGTGTGATTCATGGTTGCCAAGAGAGAAATAAGGCAGTTACGTAATGTTAGATTTCCTAAGATAATGCAGAAAATTTACAAATATGGAAGTGGAGAAAGCTCATTGTATAACACTGAATAATTCATCATGCTCTCTAACAAACAGCATAGAATTCTATACTCTGATGCACTCATAATTACAAGAACTTGACCATTTTCAGGTTGCATATACTAAACTGCAAGCAACATTTTCCTTCTTAATCAAATGCTAATCCAGTGTCAGAGGGTTTATTTTTTCCTTTCAGTTAGGTTACACATGTTCTCACCCATCAAAAACACAAAACACTATTCTTTGGCCATCTTTTCTATACAAAACATGTCTTTGCAATGTTAATATTTTAGTATATCACTCTGCCAAGTTTCCTTGACCTCTGGTGGGATTATGTGAATACCTTTCAGCATTTCCTTTCACCAAATCTGGAATTCTTTGATTCTGAGTTTTGTAAAACTTTTACTACTTGAGTGACATGAGTCTCTTATTTTCTATTTCATTATTTATTATTCTTACTTACATTGTAAGATTAGCAACTGAAAGCTCATACTACTAACTATATGCCTGAAATGACTTACCAATTCTAGGTTAATGTTACAAAGTTCCAATCAAACACTATGTTAAACAAGACAGGAATTAATATGTATCGTTATATAGAATTTAAATCTCTACCTCTTTCTCTTCCAAAGACTGTAAAGAAGCAGACTGGTATTATGCAAGACAGATTTCTAGATTTCCCTGATGCAAATAATCGCACTTGCAATTTGACTTAGGGAATAACTGTCTAAGTAAAGTAGCTTCAGGATTTTTCATTTCAAGGGAGTCAATGTAAAACAATGATGGAAAAGTTTGGGGAATGGTAGTAATAAAGTGTTTTGTTTTTTCATATTGAAAGGAATGAAGGGAATGATTGGTTGGAATCTCTAAAGAGTGCTGAGCAGAATGTTCTAGGCAGTGATAATAAGTAAAGGTTGCTCTGTATCAGCTCAGATGTAGCCTTGTTTGCATAATCTTAGACTCCCTAGACAATTTTTATGCTTTGTCAAAAAATGCTATGTAGAGTTACAAGTTCCTGTCAAATCTGCAACTTAATTGCTTCTACTGTTTCTTTCTCATTATCCTTAGATTCATAGAAAAAGTGAAATTCAGACAGAATACTGAAAATCCTCCTCCTAAAATTGGAGCTACATTGAACATCCACATTCAACTACACAAAAAACACAAAAGACAAGATAAATGTAGTCTTTTCTTAAATCCTGTTGAAGGATAGACCATGGAAATGTACGCCATCATTTTGTAGCAGAATCCATAGTCCCAGCTTTGGTTCTGTGATTTCTGTGATGTTCAGACAGCACATTAGCAGTCTCAAAATTGTATTTATGAAAATTAGCAGTCTGTCCAGGAAGACTGTCATACATTTAATATGAAGCCACTAAAATAAAGAAAAACCTATTGGTATTTGGTGTACTTTAAAAAAAATAAATAAATAAATAGAACATATGCAGAGTGTAAAAAACACATTCTAGTTAATCAAGGTAGAAAACTCACTTAAATATATGGAAATACTTGTTTGCCAGACATACGTATAGAATGGCATTTTCTTGATTTCTATTCCAAAGCCAATTTTAAATCAGGGAAATTAAAGTTATGATGAGCAATAAATAAATTTTTTAAATGACAGTCAAGGCAGGGTAATCAATGTGTCTTAGTGGGTCGATTTGTAATGATAATCACTGCAGTCAGTTTAAGACAACATTTCAATGAATTCACAAGCAAAACAATGCAGAAATGACACTAGCGTGAGGGAACCTCGGTGTGGTGGATTTGTTTCGATCTATTTTAAACAGCTTTTTATTCCAATCTCCGTAGTTGTATATTCACAGTTTTCTATGAAAATAACAACTTATACATATAAACAACTCTCACTCATATACTGTCCTCAGAGCTTAAAATTGACTGTGAACTTCTACAAGACTCATTCACACCCACCTATCACTGGTTCATGTCTTTATATGGAAAGGGAAAAAAATTCACAGGTGCACAAAATGAAAACGTACAGATTTTGTTACACATATGCACACAACCACATAAAACATACCGTCAGTACATCAGATTTCTAATATGAAATATGGCTCTAAAATGACTTATTTTTTCACATGAAAACATTTATTTTTCCGAGAAATTTTGTACCCCAGTTTCTTATTTTTATCTCAGCAAACAAAAGATGAAGTTACTTGATCTAGCCAGCTGTCAAAGAATGAGAAAAGTTTCTTAGAATATTATAACTGAGAATATTTGTTTGGAAAACAAACAGTAGGATATATATCTAGTAATATGATAAAAAATTCATAATTCATAGGAGTCAAATGGTTACTTTTGATTCCACTATTTCCTGAAGCAAGACTTAACAGCTATGCAACCGTAACCAGGCATAGAAAATGAATTTTACCCCTGTGTAGAACTAATTAGTGAGGTCAAGTAGAATTTTTTTACTCCTATACTTCTCCAACTATACTATACTAATCCAGTTGTGTATTGTATTGTTTTGTTTTCCTCAAGTTATCAGGAAAAGGAATTTCTGGAAGTCAAGTTTACTAGTAAATATCAGTAACTGCACATTTAACTCCAGGAAGAGCAAAGATTTTTGCTCTTTGCAGTAAAAATTTTTTTTGCCTAATGTTATGATACAAAGATTAATTTAACTTAGAAATTCTAGAGTGTTGTTTCTTAAGAATAAATTATCACTCTTTAACTTCATTCTAATTTTATATATATTGTATTTACTGTATTAATTACTAAAAAAAAAATAAAAGATCAATTTCTCCAAGATTCTCCATCAGAATTCAACTTGTTCTATTTATTTCTGAATTACAACATTGTATTAACCGTCCTTTTAAGTGAGATTTATAGCCAGGTTATAAAGGAAGTATTTTGTTATTTTTCCCTAAACATCCTTTGTATATAATGTGGCTTCTCACCTTGCTACAGTACATAACTACTATTGATTACTTCCTTTCTGTTTAATTCTAGTTCTGTTCAGCACTGAAGGGTACATGTAGGAATTCTGACAGATTGACCAGCATGTGCAGGATGCAGTTTAAGGAAATAATAGTAATGACCTTTTACTGAAAAGTCAAACCAAGTTGCTGTGTGAAGTGTGTTCTTTAATAACCTGAACCATGATTTAGATATTTTCTGTATTTTCTAAGGTAACTGTGGCATTTATGTAATATGCTGTACACAAATACTAAGCAAAGATTCACAAAGGACAGTTAATCATTCCTGCCAGTTAAAAAAAGCAAACAACCTGAATTTTGAGACATTACTTTTAACTTCTTTTGAAAAATATTGTTGATAGAAATACTATAGGAATGCAATTCAAAAGAATATCAAAGTTATAAATAGCTTGCTTTCAGTATTGCACATCTAGCAGACAAGGCACCTGGCTTACTGAAAGTAGTAAAGGAAGACAGAGTTGGTATTTTCTATTGATAAAGAGTTCAGAATGGCAAGTCTAAAAAAGATTTTGGGTTCAAAAACTTAGATACTAAGATTGCATTTTAAAGTGAAAGATTACTAAAATCTCAACAACAAAGTTTATTAATGACACATTCCAAGCAATTTAAAGAAAAGATGGAACATCAATATTGTAGCAGAAAGAGCATTCAAGGCAAATGTATTATTTATTGAACTCAGTGGTTTGTTAGTATCATACAAAAGAATATGAGAATGTACATAGGGATCTTCAACTTGTCATCCAGCCTTACATACACTGAAAATGTGGACATTAAGAAAGAGGAGTAAGAAATGACTGGAAGTTGTTTGGTTACTTTTGTCCTGAAAGTGTCTTAGAAGTCTGTTTGAACTGATTTGGATCAAGGAAGAAAAAAGATTGAAGAGTAATGTCTGTACTGTCCTTTAAAAATCATCACACTGTCAATTTCATGCTTTGTAAGGTGAATTGATGGCTGTTGGGCACCTGAGGCTTCCTGTTTAAAACAGAAAAATAAATAAATAAAAAACAAACAAACAAAAAAACCCCCACAAAGCAGTGCTCTCCATGATTTCTTCTCATATGGGTATATAGCGTGGATGTTCTCAGGTGACTATAGCGCTCCACCTAATGTCAAAATGAGAGAACAGGAAAAGAAAAAGAAAATCATCTGCCCTGGTCAAAACTAGACCAAGATAAATTTAGCACTATTTCTTTTCTTTTACTCTACTGAAATACTTCAAGTTCTGCAAAGAGGGACAAAGGAAATAATTTAACCAGCTGTCATTAAGCCACTAAGCTCCTTATTGTCCCTATTTTCCTGCTTATAATATGATGTGACTGTCCTAGACCTCTAAAAATTTCAAAACTTCAGGCCTGATATGTTCAGAATTTCCATTTTTGCATTGGAAGTTGTCTTACATCAATTCCTAATGTGATATTTCTAATACTCTGAGATCCTACGTTCTTTTTAATATTTTGATGAAGAGATAAGCATAGAAACAGTTTTCAAATTGCATCAAGTATTAGCATAACAAGCAATAGGAAAAATAAGGTTAAGATGCAGTTCTCTGATTGCTGAGATCTAGTTGTGAGCAGAAGACAATCTGACAAAGTCCCATTTTTCTGAGCATACCTGATTTCAAAGCAAGACCTGAATATTGGCTTACTGTGTCCTGAGGTTATTTTGGCTCTTCTTATTAGATATGAACCTAATCACAGTGGCTTGAGCCCATTTAAGTGGCAATTACTAGATGCTGCTGTTTTTACATCAGTGCTAGTTATCGTTGCTGTCAATGTTGAAGACTACAAATGGTGAGATTTCTGAAACCGGAAATGCTGGAAGTATGATTTCTCTTCTCCTAAGGCAAGTAACTTCAATATCCTTTTCATCCATATCATCAATGGCTCTGTGATCTCTGATTGCCATTCTATTAGCTGTTCACTCAAATAGACTGATTCAAACTGTATTTCACATAATAATTATCTTCTACTTGTTCCCTAGATGTACTCATTACATCATGAATTAAATTAGTTTGTAAGTGACCTTTACTTGAGGACTGCTTTTAAGTGTCATTTCAGTACATGGCATAGTAGAAAAATCTTTTGATATTAGGGAACATCTCTGCAGAGCAATTCTGAAGCACCTTAAAAATAGGGAGAAATTAGAAGCATTAAGATAAGGAAAGAGACAAAAATTAAAATTGACTGCCTTGTCACAGTTCTAAATAGTTTTGGACTGTGTCACTAAACACTGTAAGCAGGATTCAAAGTTCATATTCACCTTTAATCAAACCTGACACATTAAGATCTTGGCAAGTGTAACTGAATTGGATATGTTGCAGAAGTAAGAGACCAACAGTATTGCATAGCTGTGCAGAAATCAAAAATTCCATATATCTAACTTTGTGCCTAACATGTTTATTATACTATTTATTACTGGTTTATTTTCATGTATTGTTCATATTTCATAATGAGTAAGAACATAGAAAATTGAAATACAAAAAGAAAAAAATCCAGAAAGTGACTATTATTACTAGAAGTTTTGATAAATTACTCTTTTGTATTATATCTAAAAACTTCAAAAGCAAAAGACAGAGGTGCATTTGAAATTTAAACATTGCAATTAAATACCTCTAACTGTCCAGTGCAATACATGACTCTAGGACTCTCTCCAGCAGAGGCTGAGCAAATCAGTGTTTGATGCTGTCTGCTGGAGTGAAAGCAGTGAACCAGTTTTGCAGAAGTGCTGGGAGGGTATAGCTTATCATTTGATCTAGGGGTCGTCTCACTTGCAGCCACCTCTGACAACCATTTGATCCTGTCAGTTGGAGATCTTGTTACCTCAACTAGCATAAATAAAGTGAAGAGATGGTAACATCATAGCAACTGAGGTACAGGACAGATCTTCCACTACCATTGCTTGTCCTCTATCAGCTCTTTAGCCAGATAACTTCAGAACTTCAATGTGAAGAAATTTACATCTCATAAATTTCTTGTCATTTCAAAGTAAACACACAAAAAAAAAAAAAAAAAAAAAATTACCAGCTTTACAGGCATTCAAAGGTTTTATAACATTATTTCATATAATTTGTAGAAACTATCATATAAAACTACTTGAATATATTCTATTCAATATGTCTCACTTTACTCTCAGGCCTGTTAAAACACATAATTTTTAACAAGTAAATGTTTATTGATTATTTTAATTCAATCTGTAGCCTGTGTTTTATATTTTGCAAATTAGTTTCCCACAGTCCTTTTTGCCAAGTTTTATATCTAGCTGATGCTGCTATATGTACTTGGAGTTGAGTTATATTTCTGTTCAAAGCAGATTAAACCTGCAATGAAATTTGTGGTTCTAATAAAATAAGCGATTTCTTTAACTCCAGTGAGTACAAGTAAGTGTTGCTGTTAATGCATAACTAAAGATTAAAACCGTTAACCAACTATTGTTATTTTTGTTTAAAAAAAAAAATCAAGATTCTTTAGAAATGCATTATTAAATGATATTTTATCACTTTGTATGAAACAAGGTTAATTGCATTAATAAAATACTGCATTGTGCAATTATTTGCATGAAACTAATCGTTTGTACTTTTTGATTTTTTATCTTCCTTGTTTGCATTTTATCATTAGAATTTTTATTTTATATTTTACAGTTTTAAATCAAAGATTGTGCTTGGTAAAAGTCTAGTTTAAATCATGTCCATTGAAGTAACTCCTACTGTTTTGCAAGTGATTGCAACAGTGGGTGCATTTGCTGAAATCTATTTTTCTTCTTCCTGTTAGAATGTCTCAAGTAAAAACAGGATTAAAAAAAAAAAAAATTGGTTCTTCCTACCAATGGAGTTTGGAGTTCAAATTTAACATGTTAACACTTTAAAGATATTATTGGAAATACACTTAAGGAGCTACCTTTCCACTTGACGCAACTCTGTAGCTCAGGGTGATTTTGGTCAAATAATACTTAATGAGTTCATGGATTCTTACTGAGTTCATGGATTTGTGTTATAAACCAATAAGCAAATTTTGATAGAAGCAAAAGACTGTATCCTTAAAGTATGGAACAAATATAGAGCATAAGCTATGTGACAGTTTGTATTGCTCTGTTTCCTCAAAAATTTTTCTGTTCAATTACTCAAATATCTTCACAATTCTCTAGACATTAATGGTGAAAGACAAACACATAGACAGGACAGTCAAGCTGAATTATCACTGCTTTTGTTCATAAGGGATCTCAGGGTGATTTTTGTAAAAGCAAGATTGTCATCTTCAACAGTCTTGAACACAATCTATGATCATAGTCTTTCTGATCAAATTCCCTTTGCAATTTTAACTGGATGTAATAATCTTCATCTCCTATCTTAAACTAAATAAAAGACACATAAAATTACATTGGAACCTTTCTATCTGTACTTTTAGACTTGAGATGCTTTTATGCTTATGCAAATTTGATACTGATAGAGAATGCATACGTGTGTGTTTACTTATCTATGTACATTCTAAATGTACATAGAAGATCACTCATTTAAGCGTTGGAAAGCTGATGCACTGCCAACCTGAAACTGTTGGACTTAAGCTTATGAACCTGGTATTTTGCCATCATGTCATCAACTTGTGTTTCTCTGCTTACTTCCAGTGATAGTAGTATTGCAAAGGAAAAAAGGAAAAGCAGCCCTATGCACCTTTTCCTCATCTTTTTAGCCTTGTACAAAGTGTAGTGGCTGGAGAGTGAAAAAAGATGGGTGAGAAGCAAGGTTCTCTCTCTGTTTCCTCTACAGCATTCCCTTATGTTGCCCAGAAAAACCTGAGTTGCTGTTTACCAAGCATAAACAGATACAGCCGTGCTTCAGAACTATAGGTATTAGAAAATGCTTGGCAGCTCAAAATTTCGACTTCAATAACTGTTCCAGTTTATGAATTAAAAGCTAATGGTGTTTCTTGAGTCTACCATCTCTAAACTGGGAAACATTTCACATCATAGTAAGCAGTATAAAAATCAATACTATTTGTGAAGGACATGGATTTATATAGAGAGATAAACTCCACAGAGATACTGTAACAAAGCTCGTCACTCATTGTTCAGAATAGCGTTTGGGTGATGAATAATATGCAAGGTATGGACTGACACCACAAATGCTGAATTGGAAAAAGCAAAAATTGCTCTTTGTTTGCTTTCTGAAAAATAACCTTCTTGCAACTCTATAAATTGACCATTAAAATGATCAAATTAAAGCGTATTGATTAAATACATTTTTTTCTGTGATACATATTACTGCTTTCTCTTTCAAAACTAGAAGAAATTATTGTCTTGCAAAATATACCATTTATTTTGAGTCTGGATTTAACTGAGGTGCTATATCTGAACAAATCTTTAACTAGAAGAATTTAATTTCTAAATATACATATTTCTAATCGAGGTGTTTATTACATTTTAACCTGAATAACCATGTTTAATGAAAACTATTATCTGTATTTTATTAGGCTTAGACATTGGCTACTTTGATAGCTGTTTGTTTAAAGGTAAAATTCAAGAATAATTAAGCATTTTTTATCCTCTATTCCTCTGTGTGATGTAATGCTAACAATTTAGAGTCTAAAAACCTTTAGGAAATCTTGCTAGATACACAAATTTCCAGAAACAGTTGTCAAATATGTTGTACAACAGAAATAACAGATTTATGGGATCCAAATATGAGAAAATGGTGACACTGGCCAGAAAGTACAGCCTTGCTAATGCACACATCACACCTAAGTTCTTTCTGTACTAGCAACAGGATGTTCAGAAAAGCTTACACTGTCATCTGCTCTTAAATTTCAGGAGATACCTATATGCCTATTCTCTTCTTGTCCAGCTTAGTGACAGAAGCACAATTTGGAAATATTATTTCAATTTTGGATTCTGCAGTTGCAAAGAAAAAGAGTAAAATTCTTCCTTGTGTGCAACTAAAATCCAAATTTTGTGTTATTAAAAGTATCTAAAAGTATATAACTATGTAAGAGCTGCAAGGAAATGTTTGTCACAGGAATACATAGTTGTTAATTTTTCATCCTGTATTTTGTACTGTCACCACAATACCAGGACAGATACAAATGCTTTTCTTCACAATCATTGGTATTAAGAAGGAAGAGTGAAGTTATTTCATAATCACGTCTGTAACCAGAATCTTAAGAGGTATTAAATATCTTGAAGCTGGTAGTTTTGTTGCAAGAATTACGCATGGGTTTTTTTGTTTGTTTGTTTGTCTGTTTTCACCAAAATAATAGACTTCTATTATATAAGGTAAGGGAAATTAGTATTGTCAGACCTAGGCATTGCATCTGAATCCTTAAAAATCACGCAACTCCAATGGCTTTCATGTGGATCAGTATTTACAATCACAAGAAGGCTCTTCTACACAGGGCTGCATCTATTATTTCAGTAGTAGACTGAAGTGAAATAAATCTGCTATAATAAGAATTACAAATGTTATATACAGTGTTAATATTTTTGTTAAAAATAATCCCAGAAGTATTAACTGTGGTCAGTGTTAAAAGAACATTCAGAATAATTCTAAATTATTATTATTATATTATATATTATTATAATTATAAATTATTTTGAAGCATCAAGTCATATTTTGGGGTTTTTTATAATAAAATGTCATTAATTTTACATGTAAGGGCATTATTTTGTCTCAAATTTCTGAAAACTTTTTTTGCAGTCTAGAGAACCTTTTAAATAAAACCTTTTTAAAAAGAAATCAGAGCTCAGAAATAAAACAAGTAGTGACTTTAAAAGTCAAACATCATAACAGGAAAGAGAGAGCTTGCCTCTCACTGAAGCTGGTGGGATCTGAGATGTTTCTATTCTGCTTTAGAGCAGAGTTCAGGAACTCTTGAAGTACGATTCTATATTTTAATACATATTGCAATTATAATGAGCAAATTGCAATTATAATGAGCAAAGCAAAAGACAAGCTTTATTGGGGTTATTTATCTTTTTCTGTATGATGAAAAAGTCAAATTCTATCTGTAGTTTTTATTATAAAATACACTCCTAAGTCCTAAAGATTCTGACCTGCTTGACATCTTGCTAATAGCTGTTCAAATTGAAAATTTTCTTGTGCCAGTCCGTGGCTAGGTGATGATGCAAATGATAGATGTCTTCTGTTTTCTGAAATTGGTTTGCAGGCTCTGGATTACTTGTGTGTAAGATTTTTTCCCAGAATGGTTCACAGAATCGTTTTAGAGACTGGACAAGCTTGTATTAATTTCCTCCAGGCCTTTTTTGTGAATTAAGCCTGGCACAATTGGAGCTGCTCCCTTTTGATTGTATGTTCTGGACAAGGATTGTAGTTCATTTACTATTTCTCAAGTGACCATGTCAAAGTACATTACAGAGCATGATACCGGAGGAGGTGTTTCTACTATCTGCACCAAAGCACACATATTTGCAAATTCATGACCTCTTTTTGAAATTCATGAGCCGTTCTCTGCTTTGTTTTTCATTTTGTTTTCTACAGTAGAATGTTCAGATTCTATCTTTCTTTTCTGAGTGTGCATCACCACAACTTCTATTAAATATCAAATAAATAATACAAATAAAATATGCATATAAATACAAAGTAGAAAAAAAAACATGCATGAATTTTAATACTAATCCTTAGTCACAATCCAGGGAGGTAGTTGAGTCACCATCCCTGAATGTGTTTAAAAACTGTTTGGATGTGGTGCTCAGAGACATGATTTAGCAGTGAGTTGTTAGAGTTAGGGTAATATGGTTAGGTTGGACTTGGTGATCTTTAAGGTGTTTTCCAACCTGAGTGATTCTATGATTCTAGGATTCTGTTCCTTCACCTTCATTCAATGCATTTCCAACTGAAATCGTATTATATATACAATTTATATTTATTTCCTAAGTTTCCATTTACCTGATATTTTTTGCTGTTATTTATACTAAATTATCTTTCTCTGTGGTAGATTCCACTGATGAAGTATTTATTTGTGCTAATACTGTGTCTGTGCAGAGACAAAAGAATTGTACTAGACTATGACTGCACAAAGGTGTGCATTTTTATCCAGTTTCCTTGGATTGTATGAATATCTCTCCAATAAATCCCATCTACATTTCACACTGGACTCAGAAGAGGATGTATGGACAGTAACAATCACCAAGATAATTTATTGAACCCTTCTATCTGCTGTGATGATATTTATGTGGGCACTTGATGGACACCATCAAAATGACTTTTAATTCCATGTGTATTTCATGCTACTCACATCTTTAGGAGATAAAGTCAGAAGAGCAGTTATTATTCCCACTTACATGGAGCAACATAGATAACAATATATACTGTAGAATGAATAAAATTAATACAAATTCACCATTTTTTACTCAATACAAAATCTTGGAAACATGAAGATCTTTGAAAAAATAATAATAAAACGTATTTGTGTAAATGAGTAGTAGTGCTAGTGAACTGCACTAATATTTTACATATTGCCTATAATAGGCATTTGTGTTGGAGTACATGGAAAACAGAATAGTTATAGAGTTAATGAAATGATACCAAGTAACAACATGAGCTTAGTTCAACAGGTCATTTTTTTTCTCATTTCTCATTTGTTGGTTTCATCTAAATTTCTACTGCGTAAACATAAGAGTTGATGAATTTACTGGGAAAAAAAGGTGAAAAATGGGATTGCTTCCTTCTCTATAACCCAGCATTAAATAAGTACACCCAAAAAATACTAAAGAAAAACACAATGAGCAAGTCACATACATATCCAAATGGATTTGAAGATTGATTTCCAGAGCAAAGTGATTTTCATTGCTCCACAGAAACCTCACTGAAGTTTTCATTGACCTAGCTTTTGTTGTTGTTGTTGTTGTTGTTAAACTCTATTTAGTGAATTGCTTGTGCCATGTGATTGAAGTATTTTCTATTTTTCAGTTCTGGAAACTGAAAATCCAGAAATAATAACAGCCAAGATCAGTGTTGCTTCGCCAATAAGCAAAGATGTTGATGAACTTTACAGAACTTTCCTACTAGTTGCCCCAACCATAGGTTGCCTATCTGTGATCAGGCAAGTATACCAAGAACTAATTTTGTGAATAAAGTAAGGAATATGTTGCATCTACTTAGCAGATCTACTTTTTACACAGTCTAATAGTGATAGGACAAAGAGGGATGAACTAAAAGAGGGGAGACTTGATTAGATATTATTAGGAATATTATGAGGTGATGAGGCACTGGCAGAGGTTACTCCAGAAATGCCCCATCCCTGAAAGCATTCAAGGCTAGGCTGGATGGGGCCCTGTGGAATCTGGTCTAGCAGGCAGCAGCCCTGACCACAGCAGAGGGCTGGAAGTGGATGGATTTTAAGTTCTCGTCTAACACAAAGCTATGTTTGATGATTCTATGAGTCTATATTGACATGTCACTGGCTTCAGTAGAAGAGACTTCCAGACTTGACTAGAAATGTTGATGTATTTTGTTGTATTATGCTGCAGCAAAATGTTTGCCAAGCTTCTTTAAAGTAAAGAATCATAAGAATAATGCTCTCCAGATGAGCAAAGGTACATTCATTGTAAAACCAACTGCTTTTATATTAGGAAAGAGGGTGTATGAAGAAAATCATTACTGTACCACAGAGGTGTTCACAATGTCTTAAACAGAATGATGCGTAGACTACATGGTGATAATTACATACTATAGTATCTTAGGATGTTTAAAGATTCAGTAAGGCATAAATTAATGTGTCATATTGAATGACACATCCATTCCCCCTATTGTCCAGGGACAATGAAGAGTTATTTAATGGTCAGGTAGGTTAAAATATTCTGTCAGAACATTTTTTATAAACCTTTCTTGTGTTTCCTGAAACTCCACAGGAGTCAAAAACCTACCTTTGGAATTTTTTCTATAGCTGCTAAAAGGTGACCTTGGAGTATTGGATCCAACCCATGCTGCTGAGTTGATTGTTGCCATTCTCATGCACTGCTTGAAGCTTGCAGCAATGTAAAAATGCTCTCACCATTGGCAGAATTCCCTATATGCCATACTATGAAATAACATATACAAAACCTATATAATCTGGAAGATGTAAAAGCTGGACGGGAAAAAAAAAAAAAAAAAGGAAAACGTGTTTAATTTGCTCATATTTTGGGCTCATTAAATTGGTTCAATGATTAAGTTTGAAATAAATAAGTAACTACACCAGTCCCAAAGCATTTCGATGCTAGAAGCAGTAATAGTGCATTTCATAAATTCAAAGCTAGATTTTCCTGTGACATACTGCCCTCTTGTGCATCAGCAACTTAGTTATGGAGATAATCTGAGAAGCTCATTCTGAGAAGTCGGATATCAATGCTGTGAATATAACAACCTGAAAAACATTCCCAAGAGCATGGGGTATGTTTCATTGAATTATAACATAATTGCATATGCTGTATATTGCTCACATAGGTCTGCTTCTTCCATAATTTCCTTCTCCTGAAGTTTCACCTCATTTATGTCAAGTTTCTGAGCCAGCAGAATAAGATATTAGCTGTATTTAGCATTTTGTTGCTACTTTCACTACATCTGATGGACTGGAGAGTCACATAAGAGAAAGGTGATGAAGATGTAATAAATTAGTGGAAAAGCAAAGGATTCTGTGCAAAGGAAGTAAAGACTTTTGCCAAGTACTCATTTCACTAAGTTTCAGAAAGAAAATTGTAGACAGAAATGCAGTAGTGTAATGTAGTAGTGCAATGAGATAGAAAGTACTGCGATGATAGCAAGGTGGAAAAGTCTTTAACCGCAGCAAGTAAGAACAAGCCCAAATGCAGCACCCACAAACTCAGAAATGAAGGAAAAGAGCTTCTTATCTGTGGAAGGCCTTAGTTAGGTAGGGATCTCCAACAAGATATACTCTCACCTCCACTGACAACACTTAGTGAGCTCTGGAAAGGGCTATAGGGCCAGGATCTACCCCTTCTGGTTACTCAGGCACATACAATGCACCTGAGCACCCCTGGGTTGGCCCTGACTTCTCACCAGGTGCTCAATCACTGTTTCAGGCTGTGATTAACATTTCCGCTACAAGTACTTTCCCAGTTTCTCTAAGTGCATTAAACCCTATGATCAGAAACTCTATTACTGAGTCAGTTATCATGATCATAATTTATGTGCCCTGAGGATTTTTTCTGAGCTGTTGCTCCACTCGAAATAAATTATCAAGACATAACTATTATTAACCATGACTGGTCCCATCACTCTCCTTGAAAGATAGGTCTAAAATCTATTAATCATTGTTTTTGGAAGTTTCTCTCTCTTTGGTAGTCAGCATACTTTTTTCTTTCAAAAGAGTCATTCTGAAATACTATTTCTATTTGATGTATATGAGTAAATTATATTCATTTCTTTTATCTTTTTCATACCTGTGCTCTCTTGCACACATGTAGAGTTTTTTTGCTGAAAGTTTTGTAATATTTGTAGATGGTTGACACATCCACAGTTAACCTTTTTCTATATGATTCTATGTCAGTAGACACATTAATTTTTTATTTGATAAAGATGTTATATTTCTTCTTTTCAGTGTAGATTTTAAATCACTTTTGGTTAAAAACTAATAAAGAAAACTTCAGAGCAGAGGATTTCTCATCTTAAATTCAGCATGAGAATCAGCAAATACCTTTTAACACAGGCACTTCTTTATGGCCTTATATATAGTTTATCATATTTTTATTACTGTTTAATTAATGGCTGAATTAAATGTTGCATTAGTGACATTTTCTATAAATAGAGAAGCATTTTGAGTTAAAATAATGATTTTTCAAATCTGTTTTACAACTTGAAAATATTATTAATAATGAGACAGTTCCCAAGTGAAATTTCTAAACCTGGCATAAAACCTGTAAGGAACATATGTGCTAAGGCAGGGGCAGCTGTAGGTCCAATCCAAACAGAAAGTTGCCTGAGGCAGCAGCAGAGAGAGCAAAATCATAGTGGCAGCAGAACAGCTTCCCCAAGCATCATCTGGTGTGTTGAGATTTTAGTGCCTTCCCAATCTCAATAGTGATAAAACATGTCTTGTTCCCTGTCCTCCTGGCCTTGGTTCTCTCTCTTCCTCCTTCTGAAAGTCAAAGGTGATCTGGCTGGAAAGAAACGTTCCTGCAAGGAGCTCTCCCCTTCACTGCTCTTCTCTCAGAGCATCAAGCTGCACTGGATCAGAGTCCAAGCAAATATTTTTTATTTTATCGTCATTCATTTTTCTTCACTGCTAATAGAACTTGAAACTTGCCCGTGAGAAAATCAGTATATTGATTTCTGTATAACTGAACTGGGATGAAGTTAATTTTCTTCAGAGCAGTTTATATGGTGCTGTGTTTTGGATGTATGACCAAAACAGTGCTGATAAAACCCAAGCTTCAGCTATGGCTGAGCAGTGTTTTCAGTGAATAGACTAGGGGTTCACAAGAAGTATGGAAGGGGACACAGACAGGACAGCTGACACAGCTTTAGCAGAAATTGAGTAAAAGTACAAAGAGGAAGACTGTACTTCTTTGCTTTTTGGAAGTTACATTAAATATGGGTGTCTTTGGAGAAATTTAAAATCTAGTTACAAAGAATGCAGAAAACAAAGAGTTTTGACAGTCAAAAATGTAAGGGAGGCATTCAAGTTAAAAAACTAAGTCAAGTCAACAGTAATATTTGTTTTAAACACTTACTTCAGAGAGGAAGCTGTGGCTGAATACATATAGGAAATGTTGCTCTTGTATTTCCAACAGTTTGAAATCTGACAATACTCATAGCCTACATATGAAATATATATATATATAGAACATTCTTTTGAATATTAATTAAACAAAAGACAAATTCTGAGGCAATGTTTGAGATATATATATATATATATATATAGGTTATAAATGCTGTCCCTTGCTGAGAAAAACAGAAACTAACTGTAAAATACAGATTTTTAGTTCTTTTTTTTTTTTTTTTTTTTCACTGCAGGCCAGTCAGTCTCACCTCTATGCCTTGCAAGATCATGAAGCAGATCCTCCAGAAGGTACATGGCAAAAAGAGATGAGGTGGTGGGAGGTAACCAACATGGCTTCTCCAAGATCAAGTCATGCCTGGCAAAATTGTAGGCTTTTTATGATGGAGTTACAGCACCAGTGGATAAAAGAAAAGTAACTGACGTCATTTCCCTGGTCTTATGCAAAGCATTTGACACTGTCCCCCATGACATCCTGGTCACCAGATTGGAGAAAAATGGATTTGATGGATGGACCACTTGCTGGATAAGGAATTGGCTGGATGGTCGTACTCAGAGAGTTGTGATCAATGGCTCAATGTCCAAGTGGAAACTAGTGATCAGTGTTGGGGCTAGTGTTATTTAACACCTTTGTAGGTGACATGGACGGTGAGATCAAGTGCACCCTCAGCAAATTTGCAAACAATACCAAGCTGAGTGGTGCAGCTGATGGTCAGAAGGAAAGGACTCTATCCAGTGGGACATGGACAGGCTTGAGTGATGGGGCCATGACAAAATCATGAATTTCAACAAGGCTAAATGTAAGGTCCTGCATTTGAGTTGGCACAATCCCAAGTAAAGTACTGGTTGGGCAGAGGATGGCTTGAAAGCAGCCCTGAGGATTTGGAAGTGCTGACTGAAGGAGGACTCAACATGAGCCAGCAGCTGTGTGATTGCAGCCCAGAAGGAAAACTGTATCCTGGTTTACACCAGGAAAATCATGACTGGCAGGCCAAGGAAGGTGATTCTGCCCCTCTACTCTGCTCTCATGAGACCCCACCTGGAGTATTGTGTCTAGTTCTGATGCCCCCAATGTAAGAAGGACGTGGAGTTGTTGGAGCTGGTCCAGAGGAGGGCCATGAAGGTGATCAGAGGGCTGGAACACCTGCCCTACGAGGACAGGCTGAGAGCTGGGGTTCTTCAGCCTGGAGAAGAGAAGACTCTAAGGAGACCTTATAGCAGCCTTCTGGAACTTGAAGGGAGACTACAGAAAAGCTGGGGAGGAACTTTTTATGAGGGCAGGTAGCGACAGGGTGAAGAGAAATGGTTTTAAACTAGAAAAAGGTAGATTTAGAATAGATATGAGAGAGAAATTATTTACTGTGAGGGCAGTGAGACACTGGAACAGGTTGCCCAGTGAGGCTGTGAATGCCCCCTCCCTGGAACCATTCAAGTATAATTTGGAACATCAGTGCAATCCCAGCATTTAAATCAGATAACTGTGGTAAGCACTCCAACATTTTTATAAGCCATGTCTTTTCAGTCTCCTAAATTCACATTCTAACTGTGGAAATTGTGTGTATCGTGTGAGACTTTCATTGTTGATTTCTCAAAGCTAGAGCAGAGTTGTGGGACACCATCATTAAGTATTACGTGGATTTAAAATCATAATCTGGAGTAGTTTAGCATAACAGTTCTACTACTAGTTTCCTTAAAGTTTTCTCCAGGGGACAGACAAACAAGAATATTAATAGAACTACTTATGTACAAGAATTATACCAGTATTTTAGTTTGAAAGTTAAAATGCTTATCTGTCATTGTTCTGGTCTGATTTTCAATTCTATTGTTGATGTGAGCAGATTATGCATTTGTATTTTCAAAAATTAAGTTTTCTGAGACCTGTGTGTTACACACTTTGTCACCTCTGAATTTATCTCAACCTTCTTTGCAACTGAATTTTTGGCATAGTCATGGTTATTTTCTCCTGGCACAAAACAAGTCTGTTTCAAGCCCAGATACATGGGAGCCCACAGTGTTTGCAAATCAGTGAATTTTACCTTTTTCTTTCCAGAGAATTTATAGATATTTTTGATGAGAATTGACATTCATCATCTCTCATTTCCATACTTGAACCTTATAGAAAAGCAAATACAGCATCAGCTCATTTGGATTCAAGGTGCTTTAAATAAATTCGGGATATGTACATCTGGAATTAGTTCATTACTACGTTGATGTTTTAGAAAGATTTATATATTGAATATTATGTTGTGTGAATTATCTATTTTTCTTAGAGATGAGAAAATGATTTTAAATTATGAGATCAAATTTAGAAAAATTTACAAAGCAGTAAGAAAGGATCTACCCAGCTAAAGTTCTATTTCATAATATATTTGAAATAGATTTTATAATATAAGTATTTATATATATATAATTATAAATATGTAATAATAATATAATAATTATATAAGTATATTATGAAAAGTATTCTAGGGAAAGAAAACAATTGTATAGTACTTACATTTGGAGGCAGTTGCAAATTAGGACAGACCTGAGAAAATACAGAAGAAATTACTGCATGCAGTTCAAGAAAATTGGGCAATATAAGAGGTATTAAAGACTCAATTTAGATAAATATGAAGCAATATTTACAGAATACTTGTAGCAAGAAAAAAAATGCAATATTAAAATAGCTGATGACAAATCAGGAAAGTTGACAAATATTCTTTAATAGATGAAATCTCTTGAGCAACAGCAACCTTTCAGTGGTTCCTCCAGGACTTTCTATATCAGTTGTTGTGGATGGAAACTTTTTTAAAAAAAGATAGGAGTGAAATGTATTTCTTCCTAATCTTCAGCATATCTGATGACAGTTGTTTTTCTTAAATTTAGATCTAGACTAAGAAATGTGAGTTCATTTTGATAGTTTAATTACCCCGAAGAAAAGCTGAGAGATATGACTACTTAACCCAACACGCAAAATAAATACTTAATTCATTTGAATTATATTGAATTATTCTTTGTAGTTAGATTTTGAGATTTACTGCCACACCATGTAGATAATGGATAACTACTGGTAAAAAAAAATTATATTTTCTGTTCTTTTCTTTTCCTGTAAAACAATAAGAAGGCAGCCATTATAACATGTTCCCTGGCAGCTTAGTCATTCTTTTTAATCTCTGAGAAATTGAGTACTCTGGTTCTGCTTAAATAACACATGATTCCATGATAAAATTCCACATACACTGTTGATATAATAGACAACACTAAGAATTTTATTTATCGATGCATGTTTTAGGGGGGAAGGGAGAGAGAATTTTTTTCTTTAAAAGAACAAATCAGCTTGTAAAACCTGGTGTTTTAACTATGACTTCTAAACTTCTAAATATACACACAATATTTCATTCAAGTTAGGTAATCTGAGATTTGTTGGGATATATCAGCTCCATAGCTTGACACTGTGATAGTTACACTCTCTCTATTCCATGCTGGTGGCATTTTGGCGCAGTCATGGCTGATTAGTGACCTAATTAGAGAAAAATATAAAATTACACAGAGTCATGCCTTGCCAGGAACTAAGCTGACTGTCCAAGGGCATGAATTTCTATGCAGAACCTATATCATTAATCTATTTTCCAGCAGCTGGGAGATCTGGAGAGAAGTAAAGGAAATACTGTGACACAAAAAAAAATGGCACAGTAGGTATCTTCGTATTAGACAGTCAGATGACGTGCAGCAGAGATCAAAGAATTCAGCCTCTAATGAAAGTATCATCCTTGGTTATATTGCTTATGTGGACTGGGGATTTCATTGCAAAGAAGAATGCCATATTATTGTCACATTCACCTTTACTCAAATATCTGAGACTGGAGCAACAGAATTTGAAATTGCCTGATTCTCATGGTATATTATTACTTCGAAGCTTCTAGTGCATTGTTCTTACTTTTTCATCAGTGATAACAGCTTCGTCATTGGACATCTCTGGAAATAATTTGTGATTAAGTGACGGAAGTGGTGATTACACGTTGAGGAGAATTTTTGTGAGGCCACTAGATGGAGCCAGATCTATTGTTTGAATTAAAAAAAAAAAAAAAAAAAAAAAAAGGCACCACCATTAACACAAAATATTGCCTCATGAAATAGCAAGGATATTTCTAGATTTCTCTTTCGAGATATCTTTCTATAAATTCAGGGTATGTTTAGAGTTAATTTTGCAGTGGATACATAATTCTAGCCATTTAGTTCATTTCTGAAGTTGACATTTTATTATTTACTGTTAGTGAACTTCTAGTATGTGACATCCAGCATTGGCCTGAGTCTACTTCAGAGTAGTGATGAGGGAAGTCAGTGATGATATAAACACAGGATAGCTGAAGTGATCAGTCAGGTAAATTGCTGGACATTGAAAAGGCCAAAGTAATAAAGTAAAGCACTGTAATTCATAAAGTATTACATTTTCTGAAGGTTCAGCTATAATTCCAAGATTTACTGGAGACAAAAAAAATCAACCAGAATTATTTTTTTCCCAAAAAACATTGTAGAAAAGACAGTAAAGAAGTGTACATCTACTGTGTTCTCAAACAATAAAATCAGGTTGCACCTCCTTCAGACTCAGTCAAGGCTGACAATGGAGTATCATCTCTGTCTTATAGGAAGGTGGTAATGGTAATGATTCTTAGTACCATAATTTTTGTCTTAATCTCAATATATGCTTACATTATGTTGCTAGAAGTGCTTTTTTAGGATTATTTAGACTGAAGAAAAAAGTCGTATTGCTTTCCTCTCATTATCTCACTGATTCCCATTGTAATTAGTTACATGATATTTCTACATTCATTTAGTTAGACACTCCAAACCTTAGGTAACTATTGATGCAAATGTTTCTCTAAAGATTTTGAAAGTCTTCCTTAAAAACATAAACTTTCTGATTAACTGTCTGTTCCACTGTGCCATATATGATTAGGAATGGTAGCTAAGCAGACACATATATGCATCCTTTAGTGCCTTACTGTTACTGATTCATTAGCAGCATTGCCTAGGAACTCAAGAGAATACGAGGTTGGTCTTCCAGCATACACATATTAAAAAACCTTTGCATTTGTTTGGGGAAAAAAAAAAAAAAAGTTAAAATGCCAGTACTAATAACAAATATCTGGACTTGGTTTAGTTGAAAGAATGTCTAGGTAGACTTAATAAGACTACAACTGCTCCCTTCAGTGTTTTCCATGATCCCAAAGAAACCCAGCTCTTTCTGCTCCTGGTCATAGGGCACACATTACAGTCTCTCCTATTGGTGGGCTTCCAACAGTCTTTCTCCAGTTTGCCAATATCTCCTTCTGCTGAGGATCTCATGCTGTGCAGATGTGACCTCCTAAGTACCAAATGCACAGTAAGGAGCATCCACTCCAGTAAGGAGCATCCTGGAGTGGCTGGTGTGGTCCAGTACACAGTCAGCCCTACTGTCACAAGAGCACACTACTCACTCACATTCAACTGGTATAGCAAAATAATTCAGAAAGACCCTCTTGGTTTGGTCAGAGGTATAAATTCATATAGTCAACATTTTCTAAAGGGATGCTTGTATTTTCGCCAGACCTGTCTTCTTTGCAGCTTTTGATGCAGCTGCACACCAGCCCCATGAAAACAGATACTGGCTAACTGCCTGCCTATTTACATGTGAATATTTAGCTTCCATACACAAACCAAGAGTTATAAATCAATATAAATCAATCCTTAGAAGTAGCCTGAGGGAGAAAGAGCCCCTGGGGAAGGCATATTTTAGTTTTGGCACACCAAAAATATTTTTAGGAGTCAACGTTTTTTTGCAAAGGATTTTAGGGATGTCTGGAGATTTCCTGGTGTTGTGGTGTTGTTGTTTCTTTTTCTTTTTCTTTTTTTTTTTTTTTTTTTTTTTTTTTTTTTTGCACGTAGGTACAGAAAGCTGATTTCCTCTCTAGTCTGCCTAGACTATACTGTAGCTAAATAACTCTATTAGTTTATTAGTATTAGGCTGTAAGAGATTATTCTTTTACATCATTGTCTCAAAGCTTGCTGAGGACACAGATGAACAAGTTCAGGCAAGTCCTGGGCAGGGGTCGAGAAATTCTCTGGAGAACTTTGATGGACAAGTCCTGGGCAAAGGTTGTGAAATCCTTTGTCTAAGAGGCACAGATGGACAAGACCAGGGGCAACAGGAGAGATAAGCTGCAGCTTAATGGCCGTGAAGCGGTCTTTTGTGTGGGCTTATCTCGAGGAAGATGGCCATCTCAGAGGGTACTCACATGACTCTTGCTCAAGCACCCAGGGATGTCACATAGGCAGAAAGAGAAGAAGGATAAAACGGGGACCTACAATCATGAACAACCGGACGTATTTTGACTATTCCTCATGAAGAAGAAGAGGTTTCTGCCATGAAGCCTCACGACCTGCCTCTCTCCCTCCTGGACTTGCTCTGCGCTCTACCACGATGCTGAAGAAGAACAAAGGTGTCTGCCAGCAGATTCCTCACTACGGAATGCCTGCATGCTGACGGACTCTCGCGGGCCTCCTACCTGAGTCCTGCTGCTTCCCCCCGGATTGGCTCTGCGACTGCCTCCTGCTGCCTGCTTGCTGCCCAAGGCCGGCCACGCTGCTGCTCCCCCCCCCTGCTGCTTCTGCCTCGGACCTTCGAAGCGGCGTGCAGCGGGACCGCTGCTGGATCCTGGTGGTGACTATCCCCGCTTTAAGGCATTCTTGCTTTTTTCCTATCTTTTCTATCGCCCTCCTTCCCTTCCCGTCTCCCTGATTAGGATTTATAATAAACTGGTTGGACTAACATATGAACCGTTGTTTCTTAATCTCACACCGGGTATACAGATATTAAAAGAACCTCATCTCCCTCCTATAAATTGAAATGAGACTTAGGCCATCATTCAAGAGCAGCATCCTACAGCTAAAGCTTGAGACAGCTCTCTTTGCTAGAAACCATGAAGTTCCTCCAAGTCTTATATTTATGCTCTTACAGGTTGGATTTGTTTATTTGTTTTTATTTTTTTTGTTTGCTTCAAAATGCTGCCTTTTTAGAAAGTCAATTCTAAAGAGAAGTAGAAAATTAAGCTAAACAGATTTTCACTTGACTAGAGGGTATAACCATGATAAAAATAGTTATTAAATTTGAAAGCTATGAATCTAAAAGGTGAAGGTCTACTTTAGTCTTCCAGCCTACTGAAATGTTCCAAATACTTGGCTGTGCTACAAGCTGTTCTCATTACAAACCGGCTGGTAGCTGCAGGAGACTGTCCTGTGGGAGGTGACCTATAGACAAGGGTTAAAATTTTAAGCCTGAATAGGGGCATCAAGATTCAGCCATGTGTAATGTGCTGAAATAGTCTGTGCAAACAAAACCCTTTGCCCAAACAAAACATCCACCTCGTTCTCCACATTTATTGTCAGTTATGTCTTCAATTTTTTTTTCTGATTTTTTTGTTCTTGTTTTGTCATTGTTGTTGTTGTTTTTCAGAAAATGCAAGCATGTTTTCCAAACTTCCATCCTGTTGGCAATAATATGTCAGTTCGTCTTAGGACAAATGTGTTATTTTGATTAGCCTGATACCATTTTAGAAATGCTGCTTTGTCCTGAGGCTCAATGTAGTCTTCCTTATTTCAAGTGTTAAAAATGCCTCAGCAGTCTTTTGCTCCTTCAAAGCCCTTGCTTTATGGCATTTTACTGAATTTAGGAGAAAATTTTAAAAAGTATGTCATCTTCACTTTGGTTTCTTCCACTCTGAGCTCTCAGTTTCATATTCAGTCCTAGGTATTCTTTTTTCTTTTCTTCCTTCAGTTGATAAAATAGTCACTTTTCACTGTCATATAAAGTTACTTAACTCCTAGATCCTTCTCAATAACACAGGCTGTCATATATATGTCTGTATATATTTTTTCTTGATTTTTATCATAATATCAGATTTAAAACAAACGAATAAACATCTGTTCATTTATTTCTAACAGTCTTAGTAACAGAGAGCTCTCTACAATTAGTACTTCCCAGATTATCGCACTAAACTGAAACAGAGAGAATAATGCAGAGTATGTCTGGATTTTGACACTATAGTTAAGCTATAATTACAACATTAAAAATTTGTTTTGATGTCCAAGGACTTGTAATAATGCTAATTGTATAGCAGCATGAAAATGGCCATGATTAGCACAGTAAGTTCTTTTAAAGTCCTCTTTTCACAGTTCTGAATTCAGAAAACCTCCCTAGCCATCTCTTTCCAAGACTACTCATGTATAATACAGCACAGCCTTCACTACTATGAAATTTCACTTCTCTTGTAACTTTATTATCCAAAAAAAACTAATCTATCTCAGATTTCCCAGATAAAAAAAATCTGTCTCAGATTTTAGATAAAAATAGTAAACAAAATTAAATCAAAAGCTGGGATGATGACAGATTGCATAGGACAAAGTGAGAGTAGCAGTGTCAAAATGTGGAGAACATTGATATTTTGATGGGCCTTGGAAGGCCGCTACTGTTGGCTGAAACATTTAAGTCGTGCACACATCCCTAGCAATGTCATACAACTGTCATAATGCAGCATCAAGACTTTAAATTAAACCTTTTTAATAGCTGATGTCAGGGAGCAGCTTGCATTAGTAAAGATCTTCATTCAAAAATAAACTGGGATCATATTGTGCTGCATAATGATATTAAATTGATGGAAATCAAATAAACAGTGCATCTCACACTTTTGCTCCTTAACACTGACAAATCTGGCTCTTCTTTTTTGTACGTTTATCATTATACTGAGTGTCACAATTATGCTAAAATACTGCAGAGGGCACTAATGGTGCATATGAGCAACTGTTGAGCAAACCCACAGTTTCAGCTACATTAAATTAGGACAGCATATGTCCACAAGTATTTATTCATTCACTACCCTCAGACTTATTCGGTCTGAGGCCTGGTGTTACAATCATATCTGACCAAATGATCTTCGAAACAAATTAAAAATAGAAGTAAAATAAGATTCTGAGGATTGAACAGTTCATAGTTCTTGTATATTTCAAACTTATTAAAAAGAACATGGCAGATGGATTTAAAAAACAAACAAAAAAAAACAACAACAAAAAATCAATCCTGCAATTTAAACAAAAGGTACATTTCAAATCATTGTGCATCTTCTCTGAGACATTTTACATTTTAGATCTCATCATTCATATGAACTAATACCAAATCATGATTTTAATATTTAAATGACAGAACTACTTTTAAAAACTCACTCGAGCTTTAAATAGATACATTATACCATAGAACACACTTGATTCATTCTCTGATGATCATTCAAAGAGAAGGTTTGTTTCTATTTCCAGATCTGTTTCTGAATAGTACTTTGACTTTAGGCAAATGACTACTTAGTTTCTGTATGGCTGAAAATTGGGTGTGATTCCTTGTAAAGTGATTTATAATTCTTGGACAAAATGCTTTATATTCGTGTGAATAGTTTTAGGAAAATATTTCAGCATTTATGGTCCTAGAGACTGTATCTATTTAGCCTGATTTCCATTATTTTTAGGCTAGAAATTTTGAATGGCAAAAGGAGATTTTGACCCACTTTTTAAGAAATTTGCCTCCCAGTTCTTCCCACAGAGACAAAATAATCTCCTCGCAGATACAAAGTAAGCAGCCAATGCCGAAGGTGCCAGTGCTGGAGGTATTTGATGCAACCAGATGCCTGCCATCCTATTCTCTTGGTGCCTAAAGCAAACTCCTGCCCCATCTATGATTAAAAAAACTAGGAAGATGTTCCTGGTACGGAAAAGTTCAAGGAGGTATTTGTTTGTACTAACTCCAAGGAAGTTAGTGTTTCCATGTAGGAAACCCCTAGTTCCTCACGTTCCTATGGCCTGGCCAGGGTTCACGCCGTCCCCACTATGACCCGACCATCTCACCACATGTACACCAATGTGATGTTAGGCAAAACGGCGTTTATTGCAAGTGAAACAGCAACCTATATACCTTACATGCTTATCTATGTTCCTACGTCCACGTGCATTTACTCGCATCTAGTGCGTCTACGCCCCCAAGCGTGCATCACGTCTCTTATCACAGAGCAGGAGAGGTCCTATCGTGTCACAGCCTGCCTCCTACGTACGACAACATCTCCCCCTCCCCATGCTCGGTAAAGCCTTGCCCCGTTACAGCGCGATACTCGCATACCGCCTAATAGCCCTAGTGAAGGTTATACGAACGATTATACGTTGTGTTCCTTACAATCTCTCACGTAGCTTGAGATACTCCATTCGTTGGTCAAAAGTTCGCTCCATCATGTGTTGCAAGCGGAGTTACATGTGCCAATTTTTTACATATAATACAACTACAAGCACTAAACAAACTAACTTTAACTATGTTAGAGCTAATATGATCACAACTGGGTGCAGAATGGGATTAAACACTCCTCTTGCTGTAGGCGACCATCCAAGAAGCACTTCCCACCAATGATGTTGTCCATCCTTCTTTATCCTTTCTAGGACACAATGATGATTTGATCATATTCTCTAGATTGCTAGATGTTGCAGAACGAGTTTTCAGTCTAGCATTAAAAAAAAAAAAAAAAAAGAAGAAGAAGAAGAAGAAGCATTAGAGGACCAGAAGCTGAGAGCTGAAGATAGATCATAACACATTAGATGTGTTTACATTTTTAAGATTAACTAGATACTGGAGTGATATGTCAAGGCAGCTTCCTCTTCATGAATGTATCCATTTCTATCTCTGAGAGCTATTCTCTTCTGAGGTTAGAAACACATTCAGAGAGATTCTGTACTGTCCTAGCAAAATCAGTCCCATCTAACTTCAGATCTAGACCTAGGTTGTCCATCTGATCCTAAAAAAGGGAGTACAAAATATTTTACAAGTCCATACCTATGCTTCTATTGTGGCTTATGTAAGGTTTATTTTATTCCACTGGCTCCTGACTGTCATTCATAAAACTTGCAGCATTTGCTATCCAAATAGCTTCCAGCTACTGACATTATATCCTCTAGCATATCTGCTTACACTCTGCTGTTCTGCTTCCAGACAGCATTCGTCTTTGAGCACATAGTCTCACTAGATGCATGATGGCTTGCTCTGCTGTCTTCATTGAAAGCATTCAAATATTGAAAGTAGCAGGTGTTCTTTAAACAAAGCATCTCTGTGATTTGATACTTTAAAATCCTTCAGGTTAGTTTTAAACTTGCTAATATTAAATACAAGACTTTTTACTCACTGCCTTTCATGAGATTACTATAAAGCTATTTTAAAATTAATTATCCTGAACGAAAATTGACTAACAAGACCCTAGTAATCCATATTAACCATTCAAAAATTCTACTACTCAGGTGACTCTGCTGATTTATGCAGATTTAATATTTGTAAAAACATTGTCTTAGTCAGACAGGTAAATGGCCCCAGCTCTTTATTCGTTTCTATGTTTCTCCTTCCTATGACATGATTTCTCTTCCTCACAATTGCACCCTATGCTACATCCATAAGATTCTGGTTCAAAAATGGGGATACCATTCAAATGGGATGAACCATCCTTGGGGTCTCTCTCCATTGCTTATAGAGAGAGCCTTTCTTTTTAGGCTTGGTAAATTTAAGTGAGCTAAAGGTCATCCAAGTAGTTCCCTGGATAAGGCTTCAGTTTCTTTCTGAATGGTTTCTCTGTGAATTTAGGATTTCATTGAATTAGAAACATTACACAACAGTGAAATTCAGGCTGAAGTTTTTGTCTTTAGGAGTCTTTAATATGTCTATATTTTATTTTTTCTAGGTCCAAATTAGGAATGGTATATAACTACTCTTGTAAAACCATTTCTTTCTTAGAGCTCATTTGTAGTAAAAGTAATGAATTCTAAATATATCAAAAGATATTGTGATTTAATGGACATGGAATTTCATGGTAATGAATTCTGAGTTGATATTAATCTGTATACTGACACCAAAACATGGTAATTAGTGATGTGAAATTTGTTTCTCTAAGGCCACTAAATCCAATACTGCACTTGTACCCACAGGCTACATTCTTATTCAATCTAATTTAGATTTTGGTTAAGATCACAATCCAGAATTTGTCCCAAGTCTAATGCTTAGAATCATTATGAATATTTGTATCCTGAAAAGAAAGAAAGAAGGGAAGGGAAGGGAAGGGAAGGGAAGGGAAGGGAAGGGAAGGGAAGGGAAGGGAAGGGAAGGGAAGGGAAGGGAAGGGAAGGGAAGGGAAGGGAAGGGAAGGGAAGGGAAGGGAAGGGAAGGGAAGGGAAGGGAAGGGAAGGGAAGGGAAGGGAAGGGAAGGGAAGGGAAGGGAAGGGAAGGGAAGGGAAGGGAAGGGAAGGGAAGGGAAAATGTACACACACTGAAAAATAAAAATAAAACTTGTTTCTAACTGAAATAAATCATTTGCTTTGGGAATGGTTCATCCCTTTGGGAAACCTAAAGGCAGTAGTTCATATTAGAGACTAATGGGCTGCAAAATTTCAGTGTAATGACAGAATTTTGTTTCTGGCAAATTGACAGAATTTTGTTATTTTGGGGAAGGCTTCAGGGTTAACTGTAGAATAAAAGTAAGGTCAACTCCAGTCAGATAATTTTTAGTAACTTGATGACTGTGATGGTTGCCTGGCAACTACAGCAAATATAAACAAACATTTGCAGGTTACCTGGTATACGTAAGATTTTTCTCTTGGCATATTGAGAACTTTGTATTTTATAAGGTCCTAGCAGTCAGAAAAGTAAAGTGATAATGGCTATGTTGGTCTGTGGAAGAGACAGAGCTTGAATGATATGGGTTCTTCTTAGACTTTCCTTTCCGTGTTTCCATGAGATGTTAATCGATCATGCTGCCCACCATCCCATCCAATCTATCTTGAACATTCCAAGGATGGGTCATCCACAGCTTCTGTGGGCAGCTTCAACACCTTCTGAGTGAAGAAGTTCTTCCTAATACCTAATCTAAATCTCCCCTCTCTTTGTTTTAATCCACCTTGTCTTATCACTGTTTACCTGCGTAAAAAGTTGGTCTCTCTCCTGTTTAAACTCCCTTTAAGTATTGGAAGGCCTCAAGGAGGTGTCCATGCAGATATTTTTCGAGTCAGGTTGGTGTTGATGCACCTGTTTTATTCAGAAAATAGTGAACAATCTTGACTTCCTTTTGATTTTGACAATCCCAGTCAGTTTCATTTGCACTGGATTCCCTGTAACGTGCCACAGTCTGATTGTAGTATTATGAATTTTATAGTTGCATTTTACGAAATATTTTTCTGAAAACCTTTGATCAATTACTGATTTCCCATTACAAATGAGAGTTTCACTACACATCCATTGTTGCTCAATGTGGAATAACTTAGTTGAAAATCAATTACCATAAAGTAAGTCATTAGTGTAAATAAATTCACAGATTTTGTTGAGTTGTTTTTAGACTGTTTAATCAATGTGTGTAGAATAAATAATACTACAAAATCAACAAAAAAGTGATTATACTAGACTAATAATCCTTTATACATTTTTTTTTTTTTCAGAAACTCAATGTTGTATCTTTTATTATTTCCCACTCTTCTAATTTTATGGTAGAAATTGTCCATATACATGTCTTCAGAGTTGCATTCTGTTGCTGTGCAACAGATGACAGCAGAGGGGCAGTCTGAAAAAAACAGCATCTGACATGGAAGTGTGTTTGAAGAAAAGTGTCATTGAATTCCTTCACGAGAAAAAAATTTCACTCCTTGACATTCACTGACCTACACTTGCTGAATATGAAGACCAAACAGTAGATGTGAGCACAGTGAGGCAGTGGATAGTACATTTCAGCAGTGGTGACAACAACAGGGGGTCACGTGTGCTGGTTCAGATTTTTAAAAGCATAGCTACTCGTGATGGCTATGTTGAAAAATAGAGTTTTATAGCTGAGTATTTGCTAGATCAAATAGCATTATTGTGCTCTTTGTTGTAGTTTCCAAGGAAATAAATAGGAGGCATTACTTTTTGAGCAACCTACATACTTTCTAGGTATTCATCATCAAAAGAAGCTGAAAGGAAAAAACACACTGAAATGGTTCGTAGGTTCTTGTGTCTGCAAAATGGTTACTCTGGTCTTGAAATAACGTTTTCTTTCTTTTCTAGCATTTTACTCAATTTTGAGCAGCTATCACTCAAAGTACTGTTACAAAGCTAATATCCCAGTCATCACAAATATTTATTATCTGCTTCTGAGAAAGCAGATATTCTAGCTACCAGCCTGACAAAAAGAGATAACGTCTTCTTGCTAACTGCATTGCTAACCCACTTAAAAACAATAATGTTGAAGGTCTGTCCTTTTCAGTCTAATGCTCTCTGATACAGTTTCCTCAAAAAACAGAGTTAAGCGCATAATTTTACTAATTTTAGCTGTTCTGTCTCAAAGCCTCTGTACACAGCCTGTGGTTTCTTAAAAGCAGTTGTTCAAATAATTTCCAAAATTTTTGTGTTTCTATTTTTCTCCTTTCAGTTGTTAAATAACATTCTGTTTACTAGTGTAAACATTCAATTTCTCCCACTTCTACAAAAGAGCTCTCGTAGGACAGGATGAATACATTAAGAAATTATATCAAGTGATAACTCCAAATGACCTCTCACAAAGTGAGTGTGTTAAGGGACAAATTGAGGGGCACAACAATGCACTGACATAACTTTCTATATGAAAAACACTTACTTTAAAAACTTCATAGTCTATAAATAGAATTCTTACTTAAACCAGCTGATCTAACCTTATTTAACATAGTCCTAGCTATAAACTCAGTCACTTTTTGTTAACTTCAAACCTCTGGCTACTCCCTCAGATTGTCTCATGACTATCTGAGAGCCTCAAGCCAGAGCCATGGAGCTGACAAACACTGAGAGTGTAGAGTGTCAAAGGATGCCTGCAGATTTAGACTGAAAAAATGTATTTTGTGAACCATGATTTGAAATCAAGACAAAATATTTTATGCAAATTCGGAGAGAATCGTGTGCCAAAGTATTAAGAATTTATGAAGACTTTTAAGGAGATAGGTTGATTATCCAGTGCTTTTGAAAGAAAGTGTTATAAGGATGTATCAATAGTTTTGTCTGTTTCTAGTTTAGGAAACATACTGTGCTTTTCACCCCAGATCACCTTGCAATTCTCACATTCATCCCTATGTGACATAATACAGCTGAAAGCAGCCCTGAAGCTATTATGCAATGCTAATGCTTTTTTTTTGTTTATAGTGGAAATCAGCCATTTTATGCCCAGGCTGTATGTTACCATTCTGAACCATCCTACAAAATGGCATATACTTTTTTGTTGTTCATTCTAACCTAGCCCTACAAATGCAGTTTCACAGAAACTCATAGAAGATTTATCCTAGTTAATGCTGCTGAAAAAGAAATTGGAACTAATTATAATTTGTTCTGTTACATTTGTGGTTATACCTTTCCTACTTGGAAAAAACAATCAAATAGTTTTGCAAACTATTTTGTTTGAATATTTGCTGTGTGAAAAGTGGTGCTTCTTAGAAACCTTAAAAATTATATAGTGATGCCAGAAAGACAAACACGTATAGTTAGAAGAGACTGTAAGTAGAAACTTTAAAATCTCGCTCCCACTGAGATTTAAGAGAACTTTTAGCCATTATTGTGTCAGAAAGTAATGCAGGCCACCAACAACTCTTCTGGAAATCTCCATCCTCTGTTCCCGTGAGCCCTACAAGGATGTAAACATGATACCACATTGCAGATGAAAAAAGGTGATTAATTATTTGCCTTAGGAAAAAAAACAAAACAAAACAAAAAAAGCTTAATCCTAAAATATTAATCACAACAGTATCCTTTCAAAGGATTTTTACAGTGATATTTCTAGACATCTTTAAGTGGATATAGTCAAGTATCTGCTCCATTGCAACAAGCTGGAGAAAGGCAGTTATCACTTGGGCTTTTTTCTCTAATAAGGAGTAACTTCTCTGAGAATATACTGGGGGTCATTCTAGGAATAAAAATTACTGTTCTGTGTTTTACTTTCACGGTGAAGCACTGATTTTGTGGTGATTTTCCCAAACCGCTCTGAGTTACTAGGCTCCATCTGCCATGTAAGCAACATATTATTCTAGGCATGATGTGTTACTACATGTATCTTTTCTCTTAACTGGAACTTGATCCTCCATTCAAAGCATGGAGATTTCAATTAAATTTTCTGATATGACAGCATTACAGAGAAGGCTACAGGCAGAGAATTTTCTCTGTTGTTTCAGACTTTACAAGATTTCAATTCAGTCAATAAACATATCATGCAGAAAGAGACGAGGGCTGCCTGCAGCTGTGTTTACATCACTGTATAGGAACAGTTGAGTCACAGCCTGAACCACTGATTGATTAGCTGGGGAAAGGACTAGATCAGCCCTGGGAGCACAGGTGAAGGCAAATCACCTGTGGGGTCCCTAGCTCCACCTCTCTTAGACCCCATTTAAGGACTGACTGCCACTCTGGAGGGATCTCTGATTGGAGATGTCTCATGGAGTTCTTTCTGCAAGCCTTGGCCTTCTGAGATGGGTGAGCATATTTATTGTTCTGTGAAATACTATCCTATCTGTACTGGTCCCTTTGTTGTTATGTTTTTGTATTGCCCTTCCACCCCACTAGCCTTTATGATTGTTGCAATCACTGATGATTGATATTAAAGGACTGATTCAGCTTTATGACGTATAAGAAAATACAACTCTATTTTCTTATGGGAAAAATGGAAAATGATTAGTGATGTCAGTTGTTTTTTGAGTAGAAACAATCTTTTTTATTTACAAAAATATTTCATAATAAACCAGGAAGTTCTTTACTGAAGAACTTTTTGCAAACCTGTATGTAAGTCAGTTGATTAGTGCTTTGTTTGTTGTTTTTACAAAGCTTACATACAGCCCAACCTTATTTACTGAGCACAGATACCAGCTCTGTACTGTTCTTTCTGTATAGTTCTCATGGAGATGGTGCTGGGCCCTGCATAAGACCCTTCCACCCATTTCTCCACATATGGATGAAGCTGTGGCAGTTCTTCTAAGGAAAAGGCAGCTGGCCAAGCAGAATTGTCTGCTGGGCCACATCCAGCTCAGCTCACAGGATACTAAAGAGACCATCCTGGCCAAAGTTACTCACAGCTGTTCTGAGAATGCCATGAATCTTGGCTGAGCCTAGGAGATTGCATCTTATAGAGGAATGTTCTTGTCCTGTTTTCTGGGGGGGAGGGGAGGAAGAAAAAATATTCTATTTTAATTTTTTGTTTCAGGCTGCATATCTCCCATGGAAAATTCAGTAAGATGGGGAGATTTTGAGGGATTTCCTTTTACAATTACAACTAAGCATGTGTCTATTGCTTTTGGTTAATTGAGCAAACAATGCCCTTGATAGCCATTTCCTTTCACCAGATCAAAGGCAATGCAATTAACTAATTGCCAGAAGGGGTTGTTAACTGCTGGTGGTTAACCACTATTGAGAAAATTATTACTAAATACCATTAGATAGTGCAAGCATGAGTGAAAGGGAAAAACATAGTTTCTGATAATTTTATACTTATTCCTTCAAATGTGTTGTAACAAGTAGACTCCAAGATACAACATCCTCCATTCTCACTAAAGAAAAAGTAAGAGGAAAAAACACTTATTCTATAGAGCAGAAACGTTATCCAGCTGTTAAAAATTACTATTCATGTGGTAAGCAATGACAAAAGTTGTCAAAACTGCAAATCCACTCTTAGCCTTTCATGTTGAAATTAGGCACTTAATCCAGTAATATGTAGGATAACAATACTTTGCTAGTATTTACAAGATGGAGTAAAGGATAGTGGGTTTTTATGGCATTCACAAAGAAGATTCAAAAGTAAATAAAATAAAACATAACTTAATCTAAGCTTCACCTAATTCTGTGTATGGATTTAGACCAGGTCTAAATGATGTCCCTATCACAAAGACTAAAACAGTACTCACTATCGAGTATTTTCATTTGATTTTTCAAGATTTTAAGGAACTCTTGATGGAGTGTTTAAAGCAGCTTCATTTTAATCTAAAAAAAAATCATTGCATATTTTATTATGTTGGCAAAATATCTGGTAATAATGATATTGTATTAAACCTAAATCCATAAAAGAACTGTCTGTGCAATGTGAATTCAGATAAAAATATATTATACTTCACAACAGCTGAGTATCCATGTGAGCCGTGAGTTCACAGAAAGGTTGGATTTTAAAGGCAATTAACATACTGTAACTTACTAATGAAAGCCTATCTGGATTAAGATTTGATGCACGAATTCTCAAAGGAAAACTTTTTATTCACAGAAAAAAAAATACTCTAGGATACTACTTTTGTTTCCTTTGCAACATATTTCTGAAGTGGATTTTAGTAAGAATGAAAGAGAATGAAAGTGAACTTTTGTGTGTAGTTGATGTAAGAAAAGACATGAAAGAGGTGCTGTGTTTGATTTAGATAGCAGATTCAATATGAGTTTATTACATGTCTTTAAAGGGCGAAAGGAAGGTGGGAAGGGCTAATGTACTCAGAAACTAAACTAACCATATCCAAATATATATTTGTGATCTATTTTTGGCTACACAGACAACTCTTACTCAAGGTATCTAAGTACCCTAGGTTTAGAACACCCCTTTAAGTATGGAGAAAGAACTGTTATAGCAAGACCTTGAATGGGTGGTGAATGCTTTACTGTATTTCTGTTTAAAAAATAATAATCATAAATGCAAGTTTCAAACAATTTTTTCATCATAGTCTCAACACAGCAAGGAAAAAAAGCAAGTATTGAATTCTCTGGATCTAAGTGGTTGCATTGGCAAATCATCTCTTTTGTTCAAACCTTTAGAATAACTATCCTCCTTCAGCAGATTAGCTCTCTATGCATAGCTTCACAATGGAATTTAGATAGCACTTCAGCTGTTTAAATTTAGACAGCCACTTCAGTTCCCTAAAACTGTGAGACCCTCACAAAGCCATACTTAGCCTGAAAGGCACTGAAATTATCTCAGCTCCAAAATACTCTCCCAGTAAATTCTTCTAGGTGCCCAAATTTCTGATGCTACATAGACATATCCTATGCAAATCTTGAAGATGCTGAGCAGCTGTGAATGTGAAAATGACAGATTCTCAAATTAGGCATTCTGTAACTTGGCTTGTCTGTTGGGACTAATCTCATAGACATCATCATACGTCAACAATCAAATCAGATTTCAGACATTCTATTGCCAGAGGAGATGTTACATTATCTCTAAATAATATTCACTTCTTGATCATTTATTGAGGGGATCACAGGAAAGATCTGCTTTCAAATTCCACTTCCAAATCAGGGGCTACACAGAAGCTAAGTACCTCAGTCTTTTCACTGAGACATGGTATAAAACAGAAACAGTATTTCTGCCTGATTTTTATTATCTGTTTGTTAGGGATTTTTTGCTTGCTTTTTCTGAGTAGGCTATTAGAAACCAGATGCGTATTGGATTCTTAACCCTATCAATTCAACTAGCTGCTTTCCCCAGTCCTGGAGAATTCATTTCCTTAGCAATCTTTCAAATTTTTGCTGCTTTAAATGACACTGAATCAGATATGATTCAGGATCACAGTTCCAAGGGCCTTGTCTAGCACCTCCTTGTGACAGGTATACAACCATTTCCAAGCCTATAGGTTCAGTTGCAACCCCCTTGAGTTCAGTACTGTCTGTTATCTGCTTTTAGCATACCATGCATACCTGCAGCACTTAAAAAATTATTGTCATAAGAGGATGAAGAAGGCTATTAGGGGATGAAAGGAGTTTGTTAAAAATGACCATAAATAATGAATTTAAAAAATACTCCACTGGGCTTAACATGCCATACCGAAAATGGACTTAGTCTGGAAAATCAGCTTTTGTCAGGATTGTCTGGACAATTGGCATACAGTTTAAGAGGAGTCCACTATATAGCCTCTGTAAAGAATACCACCAACAATTAACCTATCTGAGATTTTTCCTTGCTAATGATTTAAAAATGTTACTTCAAAGAATTTTATACTAAATAATAGCTGACAAATGGAAAGAAAGAAATTAAGACAATACTATTCATCCATCTTAGGTCTGACTGGAATCTGAAGACTTTTCTAGTTTATGTGAATTTTAGAGACAAAAATGTATTATTTCTATAGCTGCTAGGAAAAAGTTGCAGTTAAGAAAAAAAAATCTCTTCTGTTGTAGGTTCTCAGGATGTGACATAAAGTGAATAAACATAAAGTGGAACAAAGTCAAGTAAGATATCTGCATAACATTCATCCAAATCAGCAAATGATTAATATATTTTCAAGTGTGATAAGTACATGTAGATTTGATTGAAAAATACTTGGAAAACAAACAAACAAAAAAATCACTACTTTAGAGTAATACTTGTTATTTAGGAACTTACAACATTTAAGGCACATCAGCATCTTATTTTATTTAAACTCTAACACATACTCATCATGAAGAGAATAGCTAGATTTATTCCATTTTATTTTAAACTTGTTTTTGTTTTATAGTTTCTTTAAATATATAAAAGTCTGCTTTTTGACATTTTGGAAAAAAAGAAATGAATCAATCCCCCTTTTGGTTTATAAAAAATGATAGTGTTATCTTATTGCTTTGCATTTCCAACAGAGCTATAATATGCACAATGTTTTTAAGTATTATGAAGTGATGAATAGTAAAAAACTTATGGGATATGTTTAAATGCTCTTGCTGAAGAATTTGACAGTTTAGGATTTTAACAGATCATTTTCTTGTTTATTTCATCCTATAGAAGACAGAGACTTAAGTACTTCTATACTGTGTTGTGGGAGAGATTAGCAAATTCATTCCAAACTGATAAGTAATGCAGTATACTTTATTGTCACACTGTAACTGAGTTAATGTGTTAGACTTGTACACCAGCCTTAGCTTGGATGCGATGCTGCAGTACAGCATTGAAATTTTTTTAAATATTAAATGATATTGTACTAACTATGGCTGTGCACTCTGCATAAGGACTCTGTCTGCAAGACTGGATCTAGATCCAAGGTCATCAGAATTAAACCAAACATTGCTACTTTGTTAGAATATTGCACATTTTGTGAGTATGTGAGAGTTGATGGGCTCCTCAGTACAAAAAAGACAGGGATCTCTTGGAAAGAGTCTAGCAGAGAGCCACAAAGATGGTGAAGGGCCTGGAGCATCTCCCCTATGAAGAAAGGCTAAGTGAACTGGGTCTGTTTAGCCTTGAGAAGAGAAGACTGAGAGGGGACCTGATCCAGGTCTATAAATATCTAAGGTGTGCGGGGCAAAGTGGCGAGGCCAGACTGTTTTCAGCAGTGTGCGGATACAGGACAAGGGGAAATGGCCAGAAGCTGGAGCATAGGAAGTTCCGCACCAATGTGCGCAAGAACTTCTTTACGGTGAGGGTGATGGAGCACTGGAGCAAGCTGCCCAGGGAGGTTGTGGAGTCTCCTTCTCTGGAGATATTCAAGACCCGCCTGGACGCCTACCTGTGCGACCTGGTGTAGGGAGCCTGCTTTGGCAGGGGGGGTTGGACTCAATGATCTCTGGAGGTCCCTTCCAACCCCTATGATTCTGTGATCTTGCTTATCTCTCCAATTCTCCTAGAGAAATTATTGTTATAGGAGGAATTTGTAACATACACTACTGCTATAAAGTAAAAAATACAATTATTTTCTGTGTTTTCCCTATATAATTCCAACAACAGGAAATGCTACAAGCTTACCCATCTGCCAAACAACAGGATCATTTTAATCAGGTTATTTTATTAGGCATGAACGAAATGCGGTGTTCACAGAAATAACATACCATGAGTTATGGATATGTTTACCACTTCATCCCAAGCTCATTCCTGTTCCAGTTTAGTTTTATATCAAGATGTTGTTACATTCAAAAGGAGCATATAGAAACTAGTACAAGCAGTGATGTTATATTAAGAATCTTGAAGGCAAGAAAATAATTTCTGTAGAAAATTTGCTACTCCTCACTACAAAATTATATTAAACTTGCGGGAAATGTTCTATGCATTTTTGAGTATTCTGTGTTGAGAAAAGAAAAGCTGAAATCATCCAACAAGTAATTTCTATTATACAGGTAAATATCAGTTAACTAATATCTTAGTTGTGAACATGCCATTTGAAGAAAATAGTTTGGAATTATAAATATCATCACTTCAGAGATTTAAACGCAAAGAAAAATCAATTTGAAAAGAAACAAGGAAATGTACCAAAGATTGTTTTGCCCAATTTATATTACTTAAAGGTTAGCTAGGTCCAAGGCTCAAAACATCTGGCATTCAGTTCTTCAGGAGTGTCAGCTTTGTTGTCTAGTGGTTTGTGACACTGCAGAAGAAGAAATGAAAGCTGCATACTGCTGGAAATAGGAGGAAAACCAGCTTTTAGCCCTATGACATTACATAAGAACTGCAGCACTGTGACTGAATTCTGCTGGCATCAGCTGAAATGCAGCAGGAGGAACTCTCCACCACCTTGACATCCCATGTGAACCTATAGCTCACAGTAGCCACCTCCTGAATAAATGCCTTCAATCTGCAGGGAAAAAAAAATAAAGCAGTCAGGTGTGGAAGTGGGGCAAATGCATCTGATAATTTATATCTACTAAACTACATGCAGTGGCTTTCTTCCATTAGAAATTAGCTGGTCTTAGTTCCCTCATTTTTATATTTAATTTTTGGAATTCTGTCTCAGATTTTGACCTTCTAGAAAATGTCAGTAACTATGTAGATGATATTAAGTTGACAATATTATTAGCCTAAAATGTTATCATTAGAATAATTGCATATGGTAAGTACAGGGAAACTTTCACATCCATATTATCTGGTTGTTCTATGTATAATACAGCAGCTAGACACCAGAAAATGTTAATTTATTTACTGTTTTCAGTGCATCAGTATACTTTTAAGAAAGCAAACATGCCATGTGTGAAAATGAGAAATGATCCCTGCAATTTTTGTTATATTATTGCTGCTGCTAAATGTCTACTTTTTTAATCCTATTTTTTTGTTCCTGTCGTGTACTACCCAACAAACAAGAAGCAAAATGAGTGGGCTTATATATTAAGACTTTCATTCTATTATGAATAACAGAAGATATTTTAATCTTGGTATAAATACAGTACTGTGATGTGCATTTATATATTAAGGGGTTATTCTGTTTACAGAAACACATGAATACTGATTTATATGAATCATGTTCTAACACAGGACGTTTCTTTTCTTTAAAAGAGAAAAAGCATCCTGGTGAAAAGAAAAAATCTAATGTTGTAAGAACAGCAAAGTGAATTTAATTTTATTATGACCAGGAAGTCATCAACTTTACTTACAGACCTAGGAAGACCAAAATGGGAATATTACTGTTTGGCATTGTAATGTTAGTATTTTGTGTTAATGTTAAGAACATCCTAGTCAAGCTACTCCCAATAGATACTATTCCCTTACATCGCAGAGATCCAAGCCTCTGTTTCACTCAAAAACTAACAAATTCTACTGAAGAAATATCTCTCCTAAAGCAGAAAAACAAATTTCAGGCTGTTTGGTGTTTAAGTCAGTAATAAACGACAGTAACTGTTTAACCAAACCAATAAAAGTAACGCATGTTGTATAACTTGCATTTCTGGAGAACAGAAATACCAAAGTAGGTACAATAACATATTACATTCCAATGATGTTAAGCAAAAAAAATATCCTCCATAGCTAGTGCTATGCAGGTGAGAAGAAACAAGTATTTTAACTTCTAGTAGAAATGTCATCATCAGACTGAGGGAAATGTGTTAGACTAGAAGCATGAATCGCACATGATAATACAAGCTGTTCACAATTGTTGCACAGTCCTGCCAAAGAAATGCACTTCTGATTATTGATCTTTGGTATTTGAATTAGAACAAATATACAAATTTTATAGGGGGGGAGAAGTTAATACTGTTTCAAATTCTCCCCTTGGACTCTGACCTCTAAAATGTACCAGCCTACTTAATTCTGATCTGTTGAAAGGAGGAGTTCTTGCCCAAACTAAAGGTGAAACAATCTTTTTCTAATCTTGCCAGCACTCAGTTTCTGGGAAGTTGCAGTAGGAAATTTATCAAAAACTCAGTGGCTGCCAAGACTAATAAAGATGGGAACTTTTCTGATAATCCAAAATTTCAAATGAATAAAGAACAGCCCTTAGGTACAATCTCCTATACTTGCCAGAGGCTGTATTATCAATTTTATTTAAATTTTGAGAGTAATTAATATAAACAAAGGCAGTTTACTAATGCTTTACCCATTTGTAGATTAAACAAAGGCTCATTAGCTCACATGAGACAGTTCAGTTTTATTTTTAGCTATACTATGGCTGGTGCAATGCCTCTTCTTTTAGCATTTTCATTTTGCATTGCTTTCAGTCCTGACATGAAAGTTAACATTAATCTGCCAACTCATTCTGATTGGATTGCTTTGGAAGTCATTGCAAAGTCACAATGGCTAAATAGGATGAAGCCGTAAGATAGAAATGCATTGCAGTTAATACCTCTGCAGTACTGAAGCTAAGCCAGGGCCAGCCCTAATTCCTAAAAGAAAACAAATCCACAATAATCCATCCTTTAATTCTGAACAGAGTGGCATAATGCCAAATAATATAAAACATGCATTCCTTACAAAAACACTGCATCTTATTCCACCATGGTTTCTCTTGGCCTTTTATTCATGTAATTTGAGGTCAGTGAGCAGCATACATGCGAAGGTGTTATCTATACTGACACTTACAGCACTCCAGTATTCTCCTGAAGTAAGAGGACTTAGGGAGGAAATGGTTGTTGAAACAATATGTTTCAGTTGCAAGAATTAGAGGACAAAAATTAAGATTCTTCCTAGTATAGTAGCCATTCCCACCCAGGATTTTTTTTGAGTGCATTTTAGTTGTGTACAGTTGGTAAAACTACAATTGTTACTATTATTTTCTTAATCCAGGTCAGATTTTGGTTTTGCAAGAAGCAAGGATGGTCCCATTCATGTCTAATTAGACTCAAACCAGAGATTTTGATTAGGAGCATGCTGATTTTAGCCCAAACCTAGACTGTGTTTTTAGAATCTATTCTCCCTAAAGTCCTTTTGTGATGATAATTTAGTGTGACGAGAAGAACCAGCTTAGATATTTCTATCTTCATCCAAATCTGTTTCTTCATATAGAAATGATCCTTAAAATATTTTTACTAACATGTAATTTTCCACAGAAATAAATATGCGTGTTGGGATGTGTTAGGTAGCTAACAAGCCTCTCTAGAGGTCAGGAATCATTTAGGACTTCTAAGGATTCCTTTGTGATAGTTATTTTATCATGTTAGTATCATATAATATTAAAATTTATTTTGTATTATTAACACATATATTTCAATTTCATGTTACATCAAACTGTAAGAGTTGTTCATTACTTGACCAGAGCTGACAAACAAGAACAAAGCAATGAAGTCCCCCACTTGTTTTGGGATTGACCAACATTACTGTAAATGAAATCCCTATAATCCTGGAAGTTAAATATTGCTCCACAGTATAGAAATATTTTAAGAAATTCAACTTAACATGCATCATAGGATATTGAAAACAATTCATTTTTCTCAACTGAACTTGATGTATTCTTGACCACAGGTGCAGCATACAGACAAAAATGATATTTTTCTTTCCACCACGTTTTTCGCACTGTAGCATATCTGGCTCCAGTACCATTGTCAGTGCATAGCTGAGTGTCTGAAGTGATATATAATAAGTAACCACGAGTCACCTGTATTTAGCCACGTCTGCATTCAGTTCCATGTGATGGACTGGAATGACTTTGAAAAGCAATGTCACTTTATCAGGTTAACCCTACATTTGTAGCAGGCCCTATCTGTTCACCTGTATTGTGCTGACACAGAAATTTGCTTCTGTTCTGAGGTCCAGCTGTAGCTCTGCATTGGGCATGTATATGTATATAAGGGAACATTCATGCCTATTGTTAAAATCTATTTTTAAAGGTTGAAAACCCTACTTACCTCTAGCAAACGCTGCAAACAATTGACTCACAAGTGAACTATAAACAATGCTCACAACATAGAGCCCATGTAGCATACTGCTCTAACATTGCTCAATATTCAGAACCTGCTGCCTCTGGTAGCTACATATGTCATGTTCATGACAGGTTCAGACTTCAGTTGCCCAGAGCCCAAGATCCGGCATGTGTTTTGGAATGAGAGCATTTGCAGATTAGTGAATACCAGCCACAGGGCCAGGTATGATGTAGTAAGTTGGAAATACAAAGTGTCTCTACTGACATTCTAAATATTACCTCAGAATAACATAAAATATAAGGATTGGGAGATGAGGGGAGCATCTGCCTCCATCATATGCAAGCCTTCTGATTTGGGCAGAATTTTGAAGGAAGAACCGCAGACATAGAAAGTAAGATGGAAGTGGCTTTGGCAAGGATAGATCTTCCCAGCCTGGGCTGCTAAATTGTTGACCAATGTCAAAGCAAGTGTGGTGGGAGGTAGAGCTGTTCTGGTTGTCTTCCTGTGGGTTAATGGTACAGACCTAACCAAGGAAAGGGCAGAACAGAGCACTTGGCCTCCTGGCAGTACGGGGGGAGAAGGGAAGGAAAAGGAGTAGATTTTCCATGTTTTGCCATTCAGAATGATGCAGCAAGTCTCTAGCACCCCTACCGCATCCAAACAGAAATGCAGTCAGTTCTCTGCTTGGCAGGAAGAGAATAAAAGGAAAATGAAATACATGGAATGTGAAATGATCCCAGCTACTGTGACATGTACACAGCATCAGCTCTGTGTCTGAGTTTGTTATACCCTTTTCCAAGAAGCTTTGTTGTCTGTCCTAGAAGAAAATGGAATATGAGATTATGGAGGCAAGATTTTAGTAGGGGTATAGCCATTTTTTCACTGTGTTGTATCTCAGGTATTATATTCAACAAGAATCTGAGCTGTAGTGCATACGCTTATGGGCTCCTTTTACATCGTGTCAGCTAGACGCTCAGTAGCTCAATACCTCTATGATGAGGATGTGCCTACTTCTACAGCTATTGAAACACGATCACTGCATTTGCATTGCAGCTTGGTTTATGAATCAACTTTTTGACACTCCAGTCTCTTAATTAACTCAAATAACTCTTCAATGTACATAGATGAATTAGTCAATTGGACTGTGCAGTTTTTCCACAAGTCACATTGTGGCTCTAATCTACCTACTTGTATTGAAAAGTTGGCTGGTATATAAAAAAGACAATTCATAAATTAAGCTACAGAGGAAATGTTTGGATTTTGAGCTTTTGTTCTGAGGCAGTAAATGAATGAAGCGGAGACTTTATTTCTGATCATTCTTTTAGTATGATCAGGCAAATCTACTTTGAATATTATTCAGTCACTGCTGTTTAAACCAAAGTTTATAGCAAGTTCTACATATCATGTGAAAAATGATGCCTTTTCTACATGGGAAAGGATAGTTACATGTAAAAGCATGGTAATCTTGAGTTAGAACTGGTCAAAAAAACTAATATAATTTTAATTTTTAATAATATTGGGGTCCCCTGTTTCCCTTTTCCAGAGGTGCGGATTTTGCTAAATCCCTCCACCCCACTAGTCATGAAACTGCCTGAAACAGTCCTTAAACCGTTGACATATAGTTATGGATATTTCTGCTGTTGTACTTTGTATATTTTATTTTATTTTAATTTATTTTATTATATTTTTCTATTTCAAGTTGTGCTGGGAAAATGCTGCAGTTGATTAAATAGAAATAATATTAAATCCATAGAGGATTTGACCTGTTTTTGTTTTTACATCAAAATCCCATACAGTTATCAGGGAGCAAAAGAATGCATTTATATTATTTAGCACCAATAATTGAAATTCAAAGTGTGCATGCTGGACTGTTTTCCAGCTCTGTAGTAAGAATGAGGTTTCAATGAAAATAGAGTCCCAACTTTGCCCTTTGCCCTATCTTCCTTACCACGTTCTAGAATTCTTCCATCAGCTCTCAGATAATTGTGAATTAATCTGTGTGAATTCAAATAAAATTCATCTCCAGTGTGTCATAGTATTTTAAATTTCCAGTTGCTTGCAGAAAAAAATGTTTAATTAGATTTTCAAAATCAGTGAAAAGTAATACAGATTTTTTTTCCTGGAATTTGTCAGTTGTAGGGTTGTTTTCAGAAGATTTAAAGTGAACACTGATTTTGGTTGAAAAATGATTGTCATCATCTTTTCCCAAATCTGCTAAAAATATCTCATGGCATTTTATAGTATAAGTGAAATAAAAAGGAGTTATTAAAATTATTGAATGATTTGGCAACATTACACCTAAAGCATAAAAACCAACTTCCACTTCATTTCTTCATATTCTGCTTCTCTGGCTTAGACATATCTCATACTTACTTGAATGCTAAAAAGAAGGGCAGGGCACGGCAGGGCAGAGAAGGGAAGGGAAAGTGATTCCTGCACATAGTGAAAGTCTTTACATGTGATGTGATATGTCTAAAATATAATTGTCATAATATAACTTTAAAAGAAAAGACCTTACAAGCTTATGTCAATAACATTGACAGTTCACTATATATGGCGGTGGAAAAGGAATTTTCACTAGGTTTTATCGTGTACTTCTGGAAATTACTTGAAGAATACCATTTATTTTCCCTTGATTCTTTCCTTGTGGGTCAGCACAAAAGGAGAAAATAGGCTAAAGTATTTATTGCATAGTAAGCATTTAGAGAATTAGAGATTTGGAGCCATTCACATAGATTGTCTGTCATTTTTACTGAGATTTTATTTGCTAAATAGACAAGAAAAATGTTTTATAAGCCTCTGAAATGCTTCCAGTAATTCAATTTCCTCATTTTCATGTCAGTCTCTCACTTTTCTGTCCTCTAGCTGGAAGTCAGAAAGACAAAATCCTGGTTCTTAAGTTGAAAGAACACCATTAGACAGAGTTCATTGACCTGAGCCTTCCACAACATTAACTGTACTTATGATACCGCTAAATTGCAATGCAGGTTTTCATTACTTCAGAAAACTGTATGAGAGCATTGCAAGATGCAGACTTTCTTATGCCTCCTTAGCACCTCATGTGGCCATTGGTCAGATACAGATAAAGGGTGGAAGTGAAATGACTACATAAGACCAAAATTAAACAGACATAGAGTAGGGTTTAAAGAAGCCTTAAAATAACTGGACAATCAGTATGAAAGAAATGAGTATTCCTGAACTAGACGTGATACTTTTTTTCATTTGGTGAAGTTTCAGACTCAATTATGGTAACAGTCACACAAAAATTCTGCCAAATTAGTGATATCAATTAATTTAAATCCTAAGACCTGTAAGGGATGATTTTTTGTTCATCATGTAAACTGTTGGATGTAGAAAATTAAATTAAAGTGAGAGGCTATTTTTCACATGTACTATATGAAATATGTACCATTCAGATCAAGGGAAGAATAGTATATGAGCACTACAGCTCTCCATTATACCATTACCTGCTGCTATCAGACTGAAAACATTTCCATTCTTCTTATTCTCACTTTGAGCCTGGACCTAATCCTATGCTGAAGTAAATTCTGCATAGAACAGACAGATATCATCACAGTGCTTTCTGTAAAATGCAGTTGTGAATATTACATTATTTGAAACAATAAAAAAATAATTACTCAGTATATACAATAACCAGATAGTGGTTTAACTAATGTTGTTTCATTGGTTGGATGGTTTGGGTATTTAATTTTGCCTTTTGGGTCTTGCTTTTTTTTTCTTTGTTTCTTGGTTTGTTTGTGTTGGAAAAACTTCCCTTGCCTTACAAGCTTCACCATAATACGTCCTCATCTTAGAGCACTACACTACATATCTTGTAAAAATACTCTCCACCAGTATAAATAAAGGCTTTATACATGTCACCCCTTATTAATATCACAGCATTAGAAACCAGATACAAAAGGGAGGAGGGCAAAATAGTTGTTGCTTTATTTAGAAACAAAGTACATGGGGAAAAAAAAAATGTCTCACTAGTTACAAAGCACATGGCGATGTCACTTTCCACAAAGATTTTGGTGCAAGGAATATAACAGTCTGTATCAGTTAATTTTTGTAACACTTAACACTAACTGGAGCAGAAGGAAAATACAGTATGTTCCATTACTGCCGTTGTTTATGGCTAAATATAGGAATCCTATAGAGCCTTTAGGTAAATTCTTGTTATCTAAGGGATCAGTCAAATCTACGCAGGAAGACAAGGCCATCATACACTGTTAAGATGCCTAATGTTTGCTCAAGAATGTTTAGAAACATATGACCTGAGTTCACTCTTAAAATAAGTTGTCCTCTTCAATGTGTTCACAGCCAAACCACTGCCTGCATCTCAGCTGTATGACAAAAGGCTTTATATCAGAATGATACCTGTATGCACAGCATGCCCTCCCACGTCCTCCTTAGCTTTAAAGAGAAATCTGATTATTCATGGAGGAAAGAGCTGCAGTGAAATCCAGTGTTTTTCACAGCCTGAAAGAGTGGTTATTGCAGTTGCAGTACTAATCAGCTGCCTTGCCAAAGAAACAGTGATACAAGGCCCCTGTGCAATGAATTGTTGTGCATATAATTTTGTGTAATGTGACATGATTTCTTAGGGGAGAGTGTTTTTTTACTGATTTTAAATATAAGCACCTGCTGACATATCATGATGTTGACAAGACAGGAAAGCCTGTACTCAGACTGTATACATGCAAAATAGTGCATATTAATGTGCAAATGGACAATTGTTTTTGCATAACAAATATAATTTTCAAAAGTTTTTTGCTTGCTTGTTTCACCTTTCCAGATTTATCACAGAATGATTTTTAACACAAATTTTGAAATAACTTAATAGAAGCCCATAGGAAAATTACAATAGCAGCTACTGATTCTTGGAATCTGGTTGAAATATTGACCTGAAAATCTCATCTTAACAGTTCATAGAGCATACATCTGAGGATTTAAAAGTCCCAAGTGAAAATGTTTTATATTCCTCAGAAGAATAACATATATTTGAAAAATTCTTGTTCCTTGTTACCAAAGAAGACTGAATTGTCCAGGCTGAATTTACCCCAGCTGCATATGATCTTTGTGAGTGGTGATGAGTTCAGCCTTTCATGTGATGTGGATGCAGGGAATGCTCACATTACCCTGCCACAAATGTGTTGCATCCTCATGCCTTGTAAAGGGAAGAATGTGGTAATTGAAGCTCCTACAAACTAAAAAGCTGGCTGCAGTGCAATTCACTAAGCACTTCAGTTTCATCTGTTGTGCTGAGATCCTACTGTGTATATTGATTTCTACTACAGGCATTTTAGAGATTTTTTTTATGCTAATGTTTTGGGAAAGGTACTGGGAAAAAATGGTGTCCCAGTGCTTCTCCACACTGAAGCACTATATTGGATTAATCCTTTCTCGTGTCCAGGGAGGCTCAAATGCGTCTTTACTGTGTGTAAAATGTGCACTAGTGGTGTAGCTGCTTTTTAGGTGATTAACATCTCTTAATTTACTGATTTAGAGAGAGAGAAGAATGATAATATATTAAAAACCCAGCCATAGGAGCAAGAAGAAAAGGTCCTGGTTTTATCTCATCCTGTTAAACTTTTCTCTTCTATCTCTACAATGTAAGCAGTAGTTTAAATTTATAAGGGTTTTAAAGGTTTAAGCATGAAAGGTGTTGGTTTTTTTAATCTTTATACAGACGGTGCTATGAAAATAGTTTGACAAGTTAGTTTCATTATGAATTAGCACTTTTCAGCCTATTTCCTTTTATTCATAGATGTAACAAACTTTTTTTCCTCTGCTTTTACAGGAAGTAATGGAAAACCCTGAAAAACTTATTTTTGTCCTAGCTTCTCCAGGTAGGTGAAATTCAAAAAAAAAAATTCTCTTGGGATTGTTTTAAAATGGGGGTCATGTTTTACAGTGCTCCATGGTTTTTGCATATAAGAGTTACATAAAGAGAAGGAACATGGAGTTGTTTGAAAACACTGACACATATAAACACCATTTGTCTAGGATAGAAAAACTGCCTAGGATCACAGCATGGAGAAAAGAGCCTCCAGAGAATCATTCATTTCTCTTCAATAAAGTAGTTGCCTGAGATATGCAGAGTTAGTTATCTCCTGTTTATCAGAGAAGTGTACTTTTTAAAAAGTGTACACTTTTTAATTGTACTTAAAAAGTACACTTAATGCTTAGCTGATAAAATTGGTTACTTTAGGGTAATGAAATGAGTTTTCTTTTGATCTAATCACTGTAATATTTACGCAGATGTGTATTTACACAGATGACATGAATATAAACCTATGTACCACTGAATAAAAAAAATAATAAATGTCACTGTAACTTCTGAATAATTTCAAGGCAAAATTTTTCATTTTCTCTTACTGTACAACAAAACGTAGTATACATCATGTCAGAAGTTTCACATAAAATTTTGAATGTCAAATGGCTAGAGCTTAATGTTTAGAGCAAGAGGAGAATTCAATTTCAGATCAGAATTAAAGTTCAGTTTTTTCTGTAAACCCACAAAAAATTGTAAGATCAAAATGACTGAAGTTTATGATGTGGTAATTGATGTAAGTCTTTCGTTGTTATTCTGCGCGTAATACTTTTCTGTCAGCTTGTTCCACATTTCTTCAGCTTGTCTTTAAGTTCTTGGCTGCATTAGAAACTAGGTCCCATATGGTTCTGGAAAAAACCCAACACTAACATCAGAGGAGTTACTACTAATCTGGAAATTCAATCCCACCCCATATCCGAAATATGAAAGCATTTAGTTTCCAAGTCCTTTTTTGGCTGGCCTTCAGTTAACATCAAAGTTCTAAATGTAACGTACGTTATGACAGGAAACCAATGCAAAGAGGAGAGAGTGACTAGGCAGCATTCCACTCTATATGGCCAGGAATAGATCTGCTGTTGTTAGCAGATCTGCCACTAAATGTAGTGCAAACATTGTAAATGTCACAGCATTGTACTAACTGCATCTTACAAAAATACCGCACCAGGGTGATAGTGATGCAGTCTCCTCTGTAATATGCAGATGCAGCGTTAACATGGGAGAGATCAGCCATCGTACCCATGCATTTTTTGCTGTGAAAACATGTAGAATATTTTTATAGCTGTCTGGATTCCCACTTTTCCTTCAGGCATCTCTCCTCAGGCAGCCTTCCAAATACAAAGCCATCATACAAGCAAATAAATATATAAAATAATTGAATGAGCACCGCGCATACAAAACCTAGGAATTTTAAAGGAGCAGGCTAGAAATTTGTTTTTCTGCTTGAAAGATAACAGAGAATAAAAAACATAACAGCTGATCTCTAGTGATCACTGAGAATGTTCAAAACTGACCTTTTATTGCTTTTTTTTTTAAATGTATACAAAATAGCATATAATTGCCTTTAATTTTGTGAACTTGGCATTATTTGCTTGTTCTTTTTTCTTTGGTGATAATATCATTCAGAATTGAGCAATTCTAATCTATATTTTTGCAGATATAAGAAGTGAAATAGTTCCCCAGAGTTCTCTGAAATAAAATGTATATAAGTGAAACAACACCCATCAGGGAGTATTGTGGAAGCATGATAGCATCGGTCAAATGATTTTAAAACAGAATTAAATCCCAGGAAGAACTCTGGAAGACAAAATTCCTTCCATGGAAATCTAAATCATATGCACCCTGAAAATTTCCATTTCCGCATACCTTGACCATAGAATCATAGAATTACCAAGGTTGTAAAAGACCCATAGGATCACCCAGTCCAACCATCTACTCACCACCAATAGTTCTCACTAAACCATGTCCCTCAACATAATGTCCAAATGTTTCTTGAACACTTCCAGGGTGGGTGACTCCACCACCTCCCTGAACAGCCCATTCCAATTCCTGACCACTCTTTCAGAGGAGTAGTATTTCCTAATTTCCAGCCTGAATCTCCCCTGGCACAGCTTGAAGCCATTTTCTCTAGTCCTTAGTTACACAAGAGAAGAGGCCAACTCCCAGCTCACTACAACTTCCTTTCAGGTAGTTATAGAGAGCAATAAGTTCTCCAGTGAGCCTTCTCTTCTCCAGACTAAACAATCCCAGCTCCTTTAGCTGTTCCTCATAAGTCTTGTGCTCCAGACCCCTCACCATTTTTTTTGCCCTTCTTTGAACATGCTCCAGGGCCTCAGTGTCTTTCTCACCGTGAGGGGCCCAAAACTGAACACAGTATTCGAGATGTGGCTGCACCAGTGCTAAGTACAAGGGTAAAATTACTTCCCTGTTCCTGCTGACAACAGTTTCTGATGCAAGCCAGGATAACATTGGCCTGCTTGGCCACCTGGGCACTCTACTGACACACATTCAGCCACACATCAATCAATACCCCCAGGTCCCTTTCCTCTTCACAGTCATCCAGCCACTTATCCCCAAACCTATAGCGCTATATGGGGTTATTGTGGTCAAAGTGCAGGACCTGGCATTTGGTCTTGTTGAACATCATCCCATTGACTTCAGCCCAGCTATCCAGCCTGTCCAGATCCTTCTGTAGGGCTTCGCTATCCCCAGGCAGATTGATACTTCCAGCCAACTTGGTGTCATGTGCAGATCGTGCTTGACCAAATGCATCTCCTTCTACAACTGGGTGACCAGTTAGATGAGGGAAAGGCTGTCAATGTAGTCTACCTAAATTCAGCAAAGCCTTTGACACGGTCTCTCTCAGTATTCTTCTGGGGAAACTGGCTGTCTGTGGCCTGGACAGGTATACTCTTCTTTGGGTAAGGAACTGGCTAGAGGGCTATGCCCAACGGGTAGTTGTTAATGGAACTAAGTCCAGCTGGTGACCTGTTACAATTGGTGTCTCCCAGGGGTTGGTATTGGGGCCCATCTTGTTTAATATCTTTATTGATGACCTAGATGAGGGGATTAAGTGTACCCTCAGTAAGTTTGCAGATGACACCAAGCTGGGAGGTAGTGTCAATCTGCCTGAGTGTAGGGAGGCCCTTCAGAGGGATCTAGATAAGCTGGATCGCTGGGCTGAGGTGAATGGGATGAGGTTCAACAATGCCAAATACCAGGTCCTGCACTTTGGCCACAGTAATCCCATGCAGCGCTAGAGGCCTGTAGATGACTGGCTGGATGACTGTGAAGAGGAAAGGGATCTGGGGGTGTTGATGCTCGGCTGAACATGAGCCAACAGTGTGCCCAGGTGGCCAAGAGGGCCAACAGTATCACGGCCTGCATTAGAAATAGTGTAGCCAGCAGGAGCAGAGAGGTAATCATCCCTCTTACTCAGCACTGGTGCAGCTGCACCTTGAGTACTGTGTTCAGTTTTGGGCCCCTCACTGCAAGAAAGACGTTGAGGCCCTGGAAAATGTCCAGAGAAGGGCAACAAAACTGGTGAGGGGTCTGGAGCACAAGTCTTATGAGGAGCGGCTGAGGGAGCTGAGATTCTTTAGTCTGGAGAAGAGGTGGAATATCGGGCAATGGCAGTACTTCAGGCAAAATACAAAAGAGAGAAAAAGTTCTTGATGACCGTAATCAACAAGTTGCAATTTTCTACCTTTTTCAGTGAAAAAGTGCTATATTACTCTTGTGTGAAAGTAAACCATGCAGAGCACATTATCCTATATTCAGTGGAATACTGAAGGGGTTGCACCCAAGAGAATGCAATATCTTCTGAAATTGACAGATGTGCATTAAATGATCCTATGATTCTATGAAAAGTAGTGACTTATTGCCTTCATTTAACATGGGAAATTTGTTCACTGTAGTGTGATCTAAGAGGAATTTCTCCATGCAACTTTCTCTGGTTTAACCTACATAGAAAGGATGATGAAAGGAAACTTAGACATCTGCAAATGCCAGCAAGGGCTGATAACAGTCTGCACTTATTTTCTGGGTGTGCTATTTAGGTCATCTGTGGGAAACATTTTGTAACATAAATTGAGCTTATTTTTCTATAGGAGTCTGAAACAGCCACCATCAACTCTGCCAGCTTATGGGACAGGGAGTGTCATACAGTGAGGGAAATTGTTGAAGCAAACACAACCCCTTAGCAATTCTGCTCTCTGTGTTTGCCTTCAGGACTGGCTTGGATGAGTGCTCAAAGATTATATAACCCGGCAGCAGCTCTTTAGGCTGGTTTTTGAGCCTGCAATATCTGCCGTATCTTGCTCAAAATAAAAAGGATGTGCTCAATCAGAATTATTTAAATACTATTGTCACTAATGCAGCTTCTTTCATATGTCAGACATCATCAACATTTTATATTTTCCTTATAAAAAGCGTTATCAGTAATTAATTTTTTGTGGCTCTATTTCTACTTAGGAAAGGCTAAATAGTTGGCAAACCTCCTAAAGTAGGATTGGACTGCAGACCAGCTCAGACAATGCTTCCAGGCATTGGGGATGTACTGCAGAATCAGTTTAATAAAGTCTGACTAGATTACTTTCTCTGGTCAATTTGAAGCACACTGGCCACAGGATAACTCATCCTTTTATCTCACTGAAGTGCTCTTTTTCTTTGCTGAATCATATTTTAAAAACGTTGAACATATTTTCTAAACATCTATGTATTTACAGATGCAAAGAAGCATAACCTTTTGAATTCCCTGTTGCCCTAGTGCAGTTTGATATTATAACTCATTGAAAAAGATCAACCCATTCTCTTGTGATCAGTTGCTTATTTTCTTAATAAAATTCCTTTTTTCCCCTACATAGATGTCCTAGTGTCAAAAGAAAACAGCCTTTTGTTTCTTATCCTGATCTGTTAAAATAATAGTTTATGTAATGAAAAATGATTTATGTATTTTATATAGTGATAAAGTTAAATGTTTCCAGCAAATTACCAGTTTAGGAAGAGTGTAGATCCAAGGAGTATCCCCTTATGAGAACAGGCTGAGAGAACTGGGGCTGTCCAGCCTGGAGAAGAGAAGGCTCCAGGGAGACGTGTGTCCTTTCAATATCCAAAAGGAGCTATGAGAAGGAAGAAGATAGACTCTTTATAGGGTCTTTTCTGATAGGACAAGGGGAAATAATTTCAAACTAAAAGAGACAAGATTTATATTGGGTACAAGAAAAAAGGTTTTTTTAATGGTAAGGGCAGTGAATCGCTTGAACAGGTTGCCCAGAGAGGTGGTGGACTCCCAGTCCCTGGAAACATTTAAGATCAGGCTGGAACAAACTCAAACTGATCTAGCTGTGGATGTCCCTGTTAGTTACAGGGGAGTATTATCATTCATTTCCTTCTGACTAATTTATGTAAAAACACATATATACCTTATATGTGATTTAGACTTTTAAAATAAGACTGAATAAGGTACTCTCAGAAAATATGAATATGCCTTCATTCATCTCAGAAATTCTTCAATAGGGTCTTTTAATTAAAATCTTAAAATGTTTAATGAGAGAGAAGATAAATTCTATCAGTAGAGTAGTCTAATCTGAAATGATTATATCTTCCACAGTTATCTTAAAGGTACAGGTTGTACAGCTTCAAAATTGCTTGAGAAAAGCCATTGCATGGCCTTGGAAGTGGGACTAACTCCACAGTAATATCACTTTCTTCCTAATAAATCCAATGCTGAAAGGATCTAAGATCACTATTCATTTTAAATAGATTAACTCTGAGGTTATTATCCCAATCTATTTTATATGAATAATAAGGACCTCTGGCAAGTTCAGTCTACTGAGAAACCCTCAAAAATTGAACGCTGATACACTTTGGAATGTGAATCGCTAGAGTTTGTCTGTTTTCTAGTAAAATGTCACCAGATGCTGTTAAAATTCATTTAGACTTTACAAACAAACTCACTCAGTGTTAAAATAAACTGGTTAGGAGCCAGAAGAGATGAGACAGGATTATTTAAATCTAATATGTGTTAGAATACAGCTTAAGTCCTCTGACCCTAATCACTTTCCACTGAGGTACATCAAATTAGGATCGTGGGACAATTTGCGTAGGAGTCTGAGTAAATGCACTAGACTTGCCCTTTGGAAGAATTCATGCTCTTTAGTAACAAGTGAAAAATCATGGATAACCTCATTATAGTTCCAGAGGCTATTTATATGTATTAGAGATCTAGAAATTATGCTGTTTCTAAGACTTATTTACAAATGCAGTGAACAATGGGAAGTGTGCTTTTATCAACCTTTAATGCCATTCTCCTTCTATGCTAACTCCAAAAACTCACTTTGTATAACAATAACTACTTTAAAGTTAATAAGTGTTCATTTACCTCAGATTTCTGTTTACATTTAAAAATACCTGTCTCAGCTACTGCGCTAGAAAAAGCAGAGGTGGAATGGATAACCTCATCCTGTCTGCAACACTGTGCACTGTTAAAGAAATTTCAATCAAGCTCATTAATTGATCGTAGTAATGACATTACCTTAATGGAGGCATTGAAATACTCAGGAGAGCAGCGACATGGCAATACACAGAGTTCCTTTGGACCTTTCCCATTGCCTCTTTTCTGTGAATAACTAAGATGCCTGGAAGTAACAAGAAGTCACTAGTACTGATCCCTCTGGTGGTTTATTTGGCATGGATTTGCTTTTTCCTCTGAGCATGATGGGTATTATTATTTGAGGTAGGTGTAAAACAGCATCTATGTGGATTCTCTTCACTTTTGTTTACCTTGTTGTTCAGGTTGTCATGGTCCTTTTATTTCCTCTTCAAGTATTCAGAATAAGCCATTTTTCAAAGCAAACCTGTATGAAGTTTCTCATCAAATCTCTTAAAAAGCAACATATTTCTGATCATGCCTTTGGCTACATCCTTCTCTCCAAACTCTGCATATATTTTCATGATTCTCAGAAGAGCAGCACTAGGTGTGATCATGATGAGTTCATTATGTATAATAATATAGAAATCAATAGCATGTAGATGCAAATTAAGAGTCTTTAGATACACAGGGATAGATTCTTAAGTACCTCCTATCTGCTTTTTTGTCCTCCACACTTAGTAAAAATGACTGGAAGTGGTAGATTGTAATCTGCATATAGTAAATTATTAAATGCAGATGTGGCTGTTCTGCATGATAGAAGAGATGTAGCCAACTTGTACATAGTTAATACCCCGTGAAACAGATTGGAGATACAAAAATGAAAGAGCTACTAGCTGTATCTAGTACATCCCAATTAAAAAGTGATTGTTAAAAAAAATAGAGTAGTGTAGGGAGACTTGTCATTTATTTTTGTATTGATAAAAATAATTCAAGTTATTATTCAATGCAGTGAAATAAACAATATGTTCTTAGACGACAAATATGTACATGAAGTTTTATTGTGGTTCTATTTAAAACTTGAACCAGCCAAATATTTATGTAGCCTCTAATTATTCCTGAATTAGGTCAAATTATTAATTGCTGATTTGTTTAAGAAAAGGGAAGGGAAGGGAAGGGAAGGGAAGGGAAGGGAAGGGAAGGGAAGGGAAGGGAAGGGAAGGGAAGGGAAGGGAAGGGAAGGGAAGGGAAGGGAAGGGAAGGGAAGGGAAGGGAAGGGAAGGGAAGGGAAACAACCTCCATAGCTGTGGCAGATTATTTAGTCTATTTTCTAAGTTAACTATGAACAATGAAGTGAGTAGAAATCACAATGCCTTTATAAATGAATATGTGATTATTAACGTAGTGGATAAGCTTAGCTTCAGAGTGCCTTAGAGTATGCAATAGCAAGTATTTGGAGTAAGCAAGCATGCAGATGATAGGAAACAAAAGCACTTGCAGGATCAAGGTATTTCTGAGCTAAAGCTTCTCAGAAGTAGGTATGCCAAGACTTCCTGAGCTGAGACTCGAACACTTTGTCAAGGGTTTGAGGCCAGTTTGGCCCAGTTCTGTGACTAATAGTGTGGAGGGACCCACTGACCCATGGGAGAGGGGGAGGGAAAAAAGGGAAAAAGGTAGAGAGATGTGCCTAAAAACAAAACAGAACAGTGGCAACAAGCTAAGGGAGAAAACTAGTTTATTAATATGCCAGTAGAACGCAAGATAACACAATATAATACAATATAATTGGAATTGAAGCTAAAAAATCAAATAAATGAGAGAGAAAATGTCCAAAACTGAAAGCTTTACTCTAATGATGAAGGTGAGATGTCTAGGGAGCACACGCTGCAGTGATGAGCAATAAAAGGAGGAACCAATCTCATGACTAGTGAGCAGTTTTATCTTTCCCTCTAAATGGAAAATGGAAACAGGAAATGAAATAGTTTAAGTCCTCTGGATTATGTAGTTCTTCTCCTCTGAGAACAAGGTACCCAAAAATATTGGCAATCCATGGAACTGGAGCATTAACTCCTTAACTTTGAGTGCACTATAGGATGTTATATAGAATACCGATAACAGAAATCATAAAAACATGGAACATTTTTATTATATAGTATGTACTGTAGTAGAGAAAGATGGGATGAGATATTCTTTTTTCTGCTTTTATTATTTTTGCTCCTTGCACTGTTGTATTCCATATCATTAAGGTTATGAACACTTCTTCTGTGTATTTTGTAGATGGTTGGTGAATAACTGCTCACTGACTGGGGACTTGCAGAAAAGCAGGCTACAGGTAGAAAGTTTGCACCTCTTTAACCAACCACTTTCACTAATGCTTGGTATGTTTAAATCCTTTTACCATAAGCTTGCTTGAGACAACCTTAAGTCTTCTTACTAATCCCTCTGACAGATTTTTTCTTTGACCGTCTAACCAAAGAACTCAAGTGTACTGTGCAAATTAAAAAAATGAGGCAGGCTGAGGAAAGTAGGCTAGAAAGTCACTGATGAAATACAGAACCTCAAGAAACTTCCAATTGTGATGTTTCACAGGGGTAGTGGAAATGATTGTTTAAAACATAAAAATTGAGTTGGGTAATGCAGCTCCATGGTTTTTTACTCAAATGCAGCTATCGTACCATTTGCTTACAATACTCTTCCTGCATTTTTGAAGAGGACTAACTGGCTCCCAGTGGACTGAATTATGCCCTCCTGTTCCAAAGTAAATTTCCACCTCTCTTTTTAGTTGAACCACACACTATACTTTTTGAGAAGTTTTCACATTCAGAGAGCGGAGAACCGTATTATTTTTAACATACAAAATTGGTGCCATTGACAAATAAATTCCAGCACCTATTCTGGCACCATCAGATTATTAATTGCCTTTACCAAAAATATTTTTCATTTGTAGCTACGAAGAAAAATTCATGCTACAAGAAGCAAGTAAATTATTTATGATTTATTAAGGATTTGGTTTCATCATACCTGCTAGAAAGGTAAAGAAGATAACTAAAGGAAGGCATTATTTAGAGTTACACATTGTGACCCAAGTGTCAGAAATAATTGAACAAGGACAGTAAAACTTTACATCTCCAAGATGTCAATTTCTCCTTTATAGAACTGGAGGTGGATAAGGCTGAGCCACAATTAGATGATACACAATCTTACAAAATTGTCAAGACAAATTCAGAAAGTCTTATTTTTATAACTGAAAAATGTATGGAAAATCTGCAAACCAAAGACAGTCTAGAATGTTGATTTCAATATTTATGAACTCATCTTTAAAAAATCCAGCAAAATACAGTGGATTTCTGCATTCTACTTTCTCAAATGCTAAAAACAAAAGTTTTATCTACATGTAGATAATAAAATTAAACTAAGAAAATGATAGTGTTAAAAACTGCCAAGAATATGATGCTTTAGAAAAATAAAAACAGTAACTCGAGCAATGAGTGACACTTGGAAGAAGGGCATTCTTAGCCCAACTCTAGAACCTAGGGGGTCATCTGTGGTTTTTTTATCCTCTCATATATATCTGTTACACCATTCTTGATTTCTCTCAGACTTCTCACTGGTGCTTCAGCCTCTGTGTGTAAGACTTAGATCCCTTAACCTCTGTGACTTGCCTCTCTCCAGACTGTATCAGAAGTAATAGTGAGTACATTCAATGAATTTCATGAGTTTTTTTGGAGAGGAGATATTTAAATACATACATATATATATATATATCTTTACATGCCATCTTTTCTGCAGTTCTACTGACATTTCCTAAGGACCAGGAAGAATATAGAATTTTCTGAACACAGTACTTGAGGAAAGTTGTGATACTGTACAAGTACCATTTTAAAAAGTGGATTTTTTAATTAAAAATGAAAAATGCTTCAGAAATTTTCTGGAGAGACTGCAATTGACATGCTGGTTAAATCTAAATGTAGAAAAGGGCAACAGTGGGCAATGAGGTTAAGTAGAGATCTAAAGATTAGTGGAAGCAATAAACAGAAGGCTTTTAAAAATGAAAAAAAATACAGAGAGTCTGGGAAGGAGAAAGATTTAAGTGCTGTAAAGTACACAGAAGAAAAAGCTGTATTCCAACTTGAGCTACAGATAGCATTTCAGCACATGCTCATAATTCATCAGAATATTCATTTTAAAATAAATAACAATAAAAGATTTAAAGACTATCAGCCTACTAGAAGAAATAAATACAGTTGTATTCATAAATTATTGTAAAGTCCTTTTCATATGTCAAGAAATAAATATAGTCAGTAGTAGAAAGTTCTAAATCAGCTAGATCAGGTAAAGATCTACAGGTAAAGATAACTGAATAATAATACAGAAATCACAGTAGAAATTACTATCTTAAAAGGGTTTAAGTTAGATTTAACTTTAGATCCTTGCTTGATATTTCACAGAAGATTTAGGTGAGGAGAATGGGGACATTGAAGAGATTTAGTTTTGGGGTTTTTTTGAAGTCTTTTCTCTTTTATCACACTTTTGAGAAATTTTTGATATATCAAATTGATCTTTTCAAAAGTATTCAAAATGAAAAACGTTTAAAAGATACTTTTGCTATGTTTAAAAAATACTTTTGCTTCACAATTTCTTTACAGAACAAAATTCAGTTTAATGAACTAATAGTTTTCTCTATGGCTTCTAAATATTGTCTTTTTCATAGCAGTGTAGAAAGCAGTTTTGCTCATACAATGAGATATAAGAAAATAAGAACACAGAGAAATATATGGAGATAATGTATCTGTTCTCAGATTGTGCTAAATGATTATTCATGCTGAATAACTAGAAGGAATAAGTGGGTTCATTTTTAAGAAAGCAGGGCAAACTTTCCATAGTAGGTAAAATATTTTATGCTGTTTTTTCATCTGTTCCATTTTGAAAATAAGGACAAGTTATTTTTACTAGTATGAGCAGGAAGCACATTTCTGTATTTCACAAAAAAATAAAGGTTAGGAAAAGCAGTCTTGTTGAGTATCACATACCACTGCAAAGGCAGTTCCAAATCTATGACCTTGGATGATCAGCTTATGCCCTACACAACGTGTTCGTTCCTAATACACATAAGAGAGTCTAGATTGTAAGACCTTGATGATCTGTCTTTATCTGCACACACAAACACACACACTCACAGACAACTGGAGGAAATTTTACTGGTATTTGAAATGTATATATAACTGACCTAAGTGTTTTTCAAATGTATAACAGAACATGGACAGAAATTTTTCTTCTAAAAACCAAGTCACTAAGGGAAGTAAATCTAGCTCTTCATATTTAGAGAAAAAACCTAATGCTTAATTTAAAACATAGTAGATACATTTAAGAGTATCTTTAAAACAATATTCTTTTTTCTAGCTATTTTCATTTAATAAATCAAAGAATTAAAGAAATCTTTCTATCATGAAAATTAACATTCATCTTGATAGACTAAAATAAATCAAAAGTGTTTGCAGCAGTACTTTCTTTCTGATACTGATAACCAACATGGAATTTCTTACCCTTTAACTGTTTCTGCAGCTTGTGAAGGGAAGTCTTTGTTTGGCTTAAGCTAGGGAACAAATTCAAGTGAAAATCATCTGCAGTTCTACAGATGCTTCATGCAGATACAACCACACGTATTGAAAATGAATCAGGTTGTTGGTGCCCCTATCTGAGGAGAGACACAAAAGACCCTATCTTCTTTGCCATTTTACATTCAGAGGAGCTCTGCTCAGAAAGGCTGAAAACTTACAATGCTGACTTGTCAGCTACAGGCTCCTCTCTTTTAGTCACTTGCCCTACTTCCTTTATTTTCATATATTTTCACACTAGCTCTCAGAGCTCCATGTAAAATTTGTGAAATTGCCTAGTTTTGTGCTGGCCTTGAGAACATAATATCAATATTTAATTTCCCCAAATCAATTCATTTCTCTATGTTAGGCAGCACAGTGTTTGATATTGCTTCATTCAAGTTTAAAAGACAATTGTTGTACCATTTTTTTCAGTTCAATGAAGGTTATATAAGAGGCTAAAAAATGAGCCAAAGAACAAGGCTTTTGTTAAAAGTCAAAACTTCAAAACCATAGGTTCCTATGTAGCAGGAAAGAATTTTGCAGCAATCAAGAATAGGAATCTAAATGACAGAGAGAAAAAGATCATATTCCAAAAGGAAAAAGAGACATTGGAAGAAGGGAAAACAGAGTAAGTGTAAAGATTTCAGAGACATTAGCAATCAGCATTTTACAGTTTAGGCAAATACATCTGTCCCCCTGTCATGGTTTTATGTTTTTTTGGTTTTCAGTATTCCACATCAAAACATCATGTACTGGAATTAAAGTGTTAATGCTCCAATTCCAGGTGCCTGTCCCTATACATTACGGAAGTCATGGGATCTGACCCTTCTGGGTGGGGCGGTCTCTTACTGCCTGGCAGTGTGTGCTGGAGGGTGCTTTCCTAGCCGTTCCAAGCTTTTCAGGTTTGACTCGGTCTCAGGAACTCTCTCTCCTATCTTATTTGATTTATTAGTTTCAATTTCAATTAGATTGTATTATATTGTGTTATTTTGCATTCCGATATCATAGTTAGTAAAATAAGTTTATCTCCATAGATTGTTGCCGCTGTTGTTTTTTTTCCCTCCCTTCCTTCCTTCCTTCCCATTTTGTGGGGCCAGGCGGGGGTGAGGGGAGCAGGGGCCTACTGCCCCCCTGTCACGGGCATAAACTGATCTAGTTAACTCCGTGACACCCCCTTTCAAAGACAGAATATGAGTGTGAATAAACATAACTGTGCAAATACATTTCTCTATGTTACTGCAAAGATTCCATCTACATTAAAGCAATGGGACCACCTCACAGATTTGGAATAGACATACCTAAACAAAGTATATCTTCTTTATTATTTTCCAGTACAATGATACAAGAAAAAAATTGACTGATTTTGAATTGGAAGTGGAAAGAATCCTGGCTCTGCCAACTGATGGAGACTTTGACCAAATCTCCTTTGAGTAGTCAAATATAGCCTGTTCAATAAGAAAGGGCCTAAGACAGAACTATGAGGAAAATTGTATGTCTGAATAAATTATTTTATTATGCCATCTTTAATTGGTCTTCTCAGAAAAAGTGGAGAACATACATAGGTCACTCTGGAAGTAATATCTCTATATTTCCATGGAATATTAAACAGCTACAAACAGCACAATAGCACTAGTTGATAGAGAAAATTTTCATCTACAAAGCACTTATTTTCAATGTAGTAGATACCATTAATTGTGCATTTTTGACAGTGCTGAACAAGTGCCTGCATGCCTCTCGTAAAAAGTAGTTTGTCTTTCATGTCGCTTTTGCCACTGCTGTAACATACCATCCTCCACCTTAGTGTGCTCACACCCAATATGCGGTCTCTATAAACTTGCAGTGTGTGCAATTTTTCTCTGCAATTCCACACATTTACTTCTATGTCAAATGCCATTTTCTCAGGCTGCCCCTCTTCTGTCATCTGTCACACAGCAACAAAATGTAAGGAAATTTTGGTAGGAAGGTTCAACTCCTGCTGCCATACCATGAACACCTGCTTCTGACATTGTAGGCCAACATAATAAAACAAGAAGCATTATTTCTGGAGCAGCCCTTGTTCTATAGAAAAAATGAATTCTAAACAGCTCTCCAGCTCCAGATAGATGTGTCTACTGGAAACAATTATTAGTTTCACATGTCCACTGTAAAACTCAGTATCTTAAGTTGATTATACTAGATGTTATTAAGACTTCTAGTCTTTTATTATCTGTAAATACAGAAAGACTTCTGGAAAAAAAAAAAAAAAAAAAAGAGCTGCTAGGTTGATTTTGTCATCTGTCAGTGGTCATTAGTTCCGAAATTATCAGAATGAGTACATTCTGGCATTACTTTCAGATAACATAAAATCTTTCCATCTCAGGTAAACTGTGAGAATCTAAGGATCTTCCAAAGTACAGGAGGAAAAATATCCTGTGAGCAAAATATTTTTTCCAAGGTTTTTTTTGAGAAATTAAGAAGCTGATAAATAAGACTTGTTAATATATCAATGTTAATATGATGTGTTATGTGATGAGCATGTGACACATAAACGAACATCTATGCATGCAAGAAGTCTTACAGTAGTTAAATATGTCCTCACATGTCCTTCTTCAAACTTTACTAGCTTTTTTTCCCGATTAAGCTTTTCAAACAATGTGTGTCTGTCTTTGACACTCTGAGTTCACCAACATAACAAAGCTTTGAATATTTCATAACTGAAAACAAATGACATGTTGTTAGCTTGAATATAATCATTAATTTATGTGTATATTTAACCTTAAGTTTACTGAGAAAGTGTGGATTTCTATATTTATGTTGTACTGCAAAACCTTTTCAAAAGCTTTTCTACATTATACAGTATAGCTAAAAGTGGCCATGAGCCTGCCAAGGGCCTTAGTTAGAATGACAGTTTGAAAACAACAGCTAAGAAAGAACAATTTAGATTTTTGTAGGTTTTGATTTTAATATGTGATTTCTAATATATTTGAATCTTTTTATTTTTGTTACTATTTTGAAGGATATCAAATAATATTCTTTGACAGTGGATTTTAATTTTATTGTAAGACATTTAAACACATTTTTAACAAATAAATCCACACAGGAAACATGTATCATCTCTGCTATGGGCCTTCCATCTCACTTTAGAGATGAAATTCAACTGAGAGCAGGAAAGGAAGACTTTGTTATAATAAGCCATAACTCATAAAGAGTACTTCCATGCTACTTACTGCATTTCAGCTCTTCTCTGGAAAAGAAGCAATCATGCAGATATTTTTCATTTGTACTTCCCGATTTCTGGAGTAATTACAACCACATCAAGTAATATTAGTAAAATATCCTTTTCAAAAAAAAAAAAAAAAATTGTTCGCTGTTGATACAACAAATTCCATATGGCATTCCACACAAAGATAATTCAGGGGGGAAAAAGAAAAAAAAGAGAGAGAGAGAAGAGAAAAAAAAAAAAAAAGTAAAGAAAAGAAAACAAAAACATCTGTGCCTTTTCTGTGTATTCTACCAATTTTATATTTTAAATTATATGAACAATTTACATTGCCATTTTGGAGAAATGTGCAGTATTCTTTGGTAACAGGATTTTACTTTTAGTAGAAAAATACTTAGTCTAAAAATAATGAGAAAAGATTAATGCATGTATACACATGTAATATATACTTCCCTAAATTGACTTCTGTCTAGTTGATTCAATTTTGTTCAGAAATTTTTATAGACAACTTTAATATTATTTTGCTGGTCCTAAAAGAATAAGGTACTTGCACTGGAAAGTAGTTTAAAAAAGGCATATGAAGAGCAATCCTATATTAATTTTTGTATCAGTGTAAAAATAGGACTGATCTCAGTGTTGTCAAAGTAACGTGAAAGCAAATATATATGTATATATATATGAATATTAGATGGTATTTTAGATTAAGCAACATCATTTACATTATATGTTAGTTTAAATACAAAACAATTAAATCCATTCAAAGTGGCATATAGGCAAAAAGTATTTCTGGATAAGAGCTTGATTCTACACTAATCCAATTGTAGATGTAACAAAAAAAAAAAAAGTATGGCATTAAAAAATGCTAAAGCAATACATCTGGAGATATAACTATGTCATATAACTATGACAGGTTAGGGAGTTTTGTTTGTTTTTGTTTTCTTGTTTGTTTTTGAAACAGTAGGTCTTTAGTGTTGCCTAATATCCCAACAAATGTTTATAATTCTCTCAAGGACATTCAGACATGCAAGCTTCAGAAAAGTGACTCAGACAAAGGAGGATTTTAATAATATTTAATCTGAAAAACTAGGATAAATTGAGCTTATCCCAATTTGTAAAATGATTTTAAATCTGATTCACTGGAAGTGGATAATTTAATTTCAAAAGGTCAGAAGTTTACCTAATGTGTACTCTGGGTGTATTTAACAGGTGAGGAAGTCTGCATCAAAGGAACTTTGCCCTTAAGTGTACTATAGGGTATTGTGCAATATTCCTGTTAAGACACAAGACTGAACACAACTTAGTTGTAGCTTTGCTAGGATAATACGAAAGGCAATGATACATGATGCCTGTGTTATCATCTAAAACTGCATCATTTAGTCCTATTTGGATTAGTTCAAAATACATGAAGAGTTTTCTGCATCACCTCTTCATTGAGGTATAATTCTCTGTTTTTGTTTTATTTTGGTTTTGTTTGTTTTTTAGAAAATATCTGAGCTAAAATCAACTTCTACGTCAGTTTGGGACAGCATCTCTGGCACAGAAAAAAAATAAATTCCTTTAAAGAAATATAACATCTAGTGTTTAGGGAAAAAAAAAAAAAAAAAAAAAATTAAAAAAAAAAAAAGAGAGAGAGAGAAGGGGAAAAAAAAAAAGTAAAGAAAAGAAAAAAAAAGTGAGAATAAGCAAAGAAACCATAACAATTGAGAAATCTCCCGGATTTTGGTATAAATCCTGATTTTAGGTAGCAAAACACTAGAGAGTTTTAAATGCAGAGCAAATGTTCTCAGGTCTGTGCAGATATTTCCATTTGAAGGGAAATCCAGAGAGTAAAACATAGCACAAATACAACCCACCATTATCACAATGAAACCTTAAGTATTTCCAAAACTAAATGTCTTTTCACTTTGTTGCTTTGTTTAAAATACATTTCTAAAATCACAAATCTCTACAAAGCCTAACCAAGTTTCAGAGAATTTAGTAAAAACAGCACTTTTTCCTCTGCAAGGTGGTGAGAGAAAGAGCTTCCAAGCTGTCAGCAAATTCTAGCCATCTCATCTACTTCAACTCCACCAACCAATGGTCTCCTCTTTTACAAAAGTTTGCCATTTGTTCTGAAGACAAATGAATCTGATTATTTTGCACAGTTGTTGGAACAGAGATACTGAATGCCTAAGTCTGGAGGTCTCACAGGGAACAGTCAGCTAGGAGCATTCGCTCAAATGAATGTTGGCCTCAGAACACAACAGTGTAGCCACAGAGGCGGTTTTAAAGGTGGCAGCTTAAAAATAAATGAACTTCCAGTCTTGCTCCAGGATCACTATAACTATGATGCAAACAAAAAGTATTTGAATCACTTACACTTTTGACTGAATTCAGCCTCCATTGTCACTTGAGGTGCTCTACACAAAGGAAACAAACAGAACAAAACAATAACAAACAACAGCAATGATGAAGTATATTTATAAGCAAAACAAAACAAAAACAAACAAACAAACAAACAAACAAAAAAGAAAACCAGAATCAGTGTGTCCTTCCGACAAGAACCTTGAATTTGGATTCCTTACAGAGAGGGGCAAATGTTAGTTATTTAGTGTTTCAAACTGCAACAGATGAAAAACAGTGTTACAAATATCTAAGTGCAAAAGATTACATTGACTCCTAGGCTGCCAATCAGGTTCTGCTTAGAAATCCACACTCAAAAAGTTTTGTTAGTATCAGTAAGAGGTAAGTGCAGGACAGATTTGAATTGCAACCCTTTGAGATAGCAGCTTTAGTAATGTTAGTCATAACTGAGGAATAAGCTTATTGTTGTTATTGTAGAACTGAGGAGGTTGAATACATGACAATACTCTTCTGTTTTTCATGAACAATGGAGCTTGTTTCAGACTTCATGATTGTTTCTGATAAACCTTCAGTAACTTTCATAAATTTCTAGGGTACAGGTGAAGGGAAGATAGGTTTTCTTTTCCATTATTGAAATAATTCTCTGTTCTGCTTTTAGAATGCATTTACTTGTATTTATTTTTCTTTATTATTTATTTTTCAACTGAATGGGGGGAGGGGGAAGGAGGAGGAGGAGAAGGAGCTAAGGCATTTTTTTTAGTCAAACAGAAGCTTTCCTAGACTCCCTAAAATAGAGATCTGATTTTCATCCTGTATTTGCCTATGAGAGGCAATGACTATGTTGCCAGGTTCACTTCTTCTTCTGATAGTCCTTAATCATTAATCTTGTGACAGAAATTTAAAATCAGAACACAGATCTTAAGAAATGAATGTGTATTTGTCTTCAATTCAAATAATAAATTCATTATATTTGACTAGATCTTTTTCCTCAGATGCCTCCTCCCCTTGCCCACTAAATACAGCTGGCTCTCAGCTTGGAGCAGCTTCTACCACACTAAAAGTTAATCAGAAAACGTATGTTACCTGTGCTGCTGTAAGCAACAGAAAGAAGATGGGGCCCTTTGTACTTTCCCTGTCAAGCGTATGCTTAGCTGAGATAGATATGATTTTGTTTAAAGTTGCTACAGGCATTTTATCCCAACACCTAACATCTGTTTCCAGTGAACCATTTTTATCATGGTATTTTTTCACTGGAGTGTGAAGTCATCCTTATACAAGTTGTTCAGTGGTAAACGTCAGGTACACTTGACTTTCATTGTTTTGTTTTATGCATAATTACAAATTATCTACAAAGATCATAATGTTTTCATCAAAGAATGTTTATAGTTTCTTCCCTATAAAGTTATGAAAAACCACAAGGGATTCCAGTATCCAAGTGTGATTTCAACAAGTAGGTTTACTGTACAAGCTGATGGTGCAGACTACTTGAAATATGGATCAAGTCATATGAGAGCCTGCATTACAGAGAGATAGCACTGCTGGTTAATGACACATTGGGAATGCCCCTTGGAAATAAGGGCAAAAAGTGAATACATTAACTTTTAGCTTCTAAGGAACAAAGCCAACCTCCTCAAACTCTCAAAAATTGGGGGGGCGGGGAAGAAAATAAAGTACTTAGGTGCTTTCAGAAAGTGGTTTGAAATACATTCCTAAGTGAGCTCATCTTAAAATATGAGTATAAAATAAGCAGCACCCTGGTTTAGACAGAATTCAAACCTCATCATAAATAGCTATAAGCTGTGGTAAGCAGAGTTTGTTTCATAGATAAAAACAAAAGAAAATCTAAGGAAAAGTTGCCTAACCTATTTTGGCAAATTCAGCTACTTTAATGTTAGGATTCTGGAGACCTTACCTGTTCTCCCTGAAGAAATTCTACTTTAAAGGAATCTTTCAAACTATAATTTGATATTTAACTGGAACATCTAATGAAACTTAGTAAGTGGAACAGTGAAACTGAGCTGAATAATAAACTAAAATTTGCTTCTAGCAAAAAAAAGTTTTCTTTTTTCATCTTCTTTTTTCTTAGCTTCTATGTCTCTCGTACCTCACAGTTCCCAAAGGACTGAAGATAATAGCCTTCAACACACACTGCATAATGGGTAGGATGTCTGTAATGTATAATTCAGCTCAAGACTTCTCTAATCCATATTGTAAGAATAGGCACCTTTATCATCTTCTACAAGGAGCTAGAGTTCTTTATTGGATGCAGATCCCTTTTTTGCCCCATTTGTGCTAATTAGAGTGGGAGAGAACTTTGGAGAGCATTATGAGGAGGTTGGACTCCCCAGGGTACAAGGTTTATTTATGAAGTTACTCCAGCTCAGTGAGCAGAGTTATTCATGTCAAAGTTTGTGACTTAAGCCCAGTGAATTACAAACTTTGCTCCAGGAGATTACTGGAAACCTAGAAATCAGAGGAAGACTGTGACTAGGCAGTGGGTAAAGTGTATATTCTCAAGAATCTTTTCCATCAAACAGACAAGCAAAATAGAGTTCCAAAATTCCCTCTGCATCAATCAGTTACAACTGAAGACCACGTAATAAACCTTTTCTAAATATAACCTTTTCGTGTCACATAACTGTCTATCTCTTCAGTGACAGGCAAGTTCAGTTTTGCTCCTTAACAAAATACATTTCTTAATCTTAAAATATTTACACAATTTAGATGTCTGTGTAAGAAATCAGTACAGTGAATGTATTTTGCTTATTTACCTGTGTGATATTTCAGGATCAAAAACAACACCAAATTTTTATGGAAAAGCTTATCAGATTTGAGTATCATCCAAATCATCATTATCTTTTATGTTCCAACCATAACAGTCAAATCAACATGATGATACTAGAGGGAACCCTTTGGTTGCTACTCAAGTCATGCAATCCAATTTTTGGATGTCCTTCAGCAGGTGCTCCATGAAACAGCACATTCTGCTCTTGTATACTCTATATGCTGAAAAGGCGGGTAAGGCTCACAAATGTCTATGCCATTTAAGCTTGTTGTTTAGAATCTTCATACTATCAGTTGATTTCCTTTCAATGAACATATCAACACAATAATATTAAGAAACAAGAAATGACACTAACAGCTTACAAAAGTAGAACTAACAAAGACAGTTCTTCTCAGAATGGGTAGTTAGGAGTAACACTGGGTTGCATCATGGATCTATTTACTTGCATTAAAAAGGCAGATGGGTCAATTAGCAGGAGAAATATGAGATGTTAAACAATGAGGCGTTCTTCTCATTTCTCTATATCTACATTATAAAAATATACAGCTGAGCTAATCTTCCCAGGCTGTCTTTGCATTCAAGGGAGAAAGGCAAGCACTTCTCAAAAGAAACTGCTCTCCTGTTTTGAGCATCTGCTCCAAGACAACTTCCCACCAGCTCTGCTAACAATTCTATTCACTGTGAAAAGAACCTCGAGTAATAGGTTCAGACTGAAATGTGGACTTCCACAGTCAGACAAACAAATTCCACCTGTTCTGCTTTTCCTTAGGAATTTTCTATTGAATCTGATCAGAGACAGGATACTGGGTCATGTGGATCTTTGATCTGACCCCTGATAAGCCTGTTCCTGATGAACGCTGCACTACACATTCCCTCTGAAGTGGATCTAGGGATAGATAGAATTTCTGTCATTTACTATATAAATGCATAGTTACACACACAAAGGACAATGTTTCATCTAAATTTGGCAAAACATTACTCAGTTGTTAGCACTTCTGACTCTTGTGAGGCAAATTGTCAGGCCAACTGGCACATGTGCTATCTAAACAGTGCTTGTGTGAAACAAAACAGAAGGAACACTTCAACAGGTTCAACATGAACTTGTGCTTCACCAAAACACACTGGCTTTTAATTTTCTTCTCAGTACAATTCAGGATATAAATACTAACTAGTTAAGCACTGGAATACTAATGCAAATTTAACATTGTGGCCTTGAATACTGGAAAACGTATTCTCAGCTCAAACCCTGAACCAAGGTCTTGAACCAAGAAAGGAAAAGTGAATTGACCAAAATTCATCAAGGCAAAAGGCTAATGGCCTTTCTGGATGTATCTCAAGAAATGGAATTATAGTGAAGAGAAATCTTGTATCTCACGCCTCTGGAGAATAATTTTCTTTCTTTTCTGAACAATTACTATCATTTTAAGCTTACATTAGTTGTTCAGTTTTGTGAGGTTCACAAGTCACTAAGAACGACTCCCGTGCAAGCAGATGCATGGCTGTGGTGACAGAGAGCAATATTGATATTTTCCAATTTGCAAATGGTGCTTTGCTAAAGCATTTCTTCTCAAAAAACAGATTGTGTACACCTGCTCTATTTGTTTTGCTAAGAATCAATCATTACTGTTCATCATTTAACAGAATGTTGATTTTGAGTGATTTGAGTAACTTGAGGACAGGGAATTTTCCTTTTTTTTTTTTTTTTTTTTTACAACTCATCATCAATACCTACAAAAATCAGTGCAAGGGTAAAATCTAAACTAGGAAAGCATAGCTGTTTACCATACAGATGTTGCTTCAACTTTGTGTCTGCTTTATTTCCTGTCAAAATTAAATCTCAAGTGTGGCATCACTTTTCTTCACTTTCTGAAATATACAACTGTGATCCAAGTAAATCTAGCCTACATGTAGGATGTTTCGGGGCCCAGACATATTAATACCTTTGACATACTTCAGCTGTTACAGCCATTACAGAAATAGAGGAAAAGGAGGAAAACATTATTTTGTTTAATTGTGATTTTCTGTGGTATACCATTCACTTATAGAGGTTTCTATTGTTTATCAATGAAGCTGTAGATATTTGTTTAATGCATGGCTCACTGCTTTTGTGCAGTAGCAATGTACCACTACACTGAATTCCAGTTAATTTTAATGGCCTTCACTGAAACTGGTTTCCTTCAAATCCTATGTTCAAAATTTGAAGTGATGTTCTATATATAACCTCTGGGCATCTCTCAGTTAACTAATGAACCAGGCGGAATTTTCAAGGGCAGTCATCCAGTATTCCAATCACAGAAGCCAGGTGCACATGCAATTCAGGTGCTTTGATTCCCCAGTAAAACTATGAGGAGCACTAGTAGTTTTTCATGAATGCTGACAATGGAATTTCACTCCCACACTTGAATCATACTTTCTCCAGTCTCTTGACATCCAAACTAGACTAAACCATTTTCTTCTGAGGCAGCTTTCTCTCTGGTACACCCTGGCCTCTGAGCTTCCGTGTTCAATTGGTAACCAGGCAGAGAGCCTCAGCTCTGCCCTACGTGCAGGCTTCTCCATGTCTGACAGCATTAGGGCAGCTGTCAGAGCACAGACAGGAAGTGGGCAGTGCTCAAGGATCTCCTCTCTGCACAAACATGGCTGCAAGAGCCCGATCACCCTCAGGACTGGTGATTCTGGGAAATGCAATTTTTTTTCTATGAATCTTCAAAAACCTAATGAAAATTATACATTATAAGAAATAATCTCTTGATGCAATATATTTAAGACAACTTATAACCATAAAAGTACTGAAATAATACACTGAAATTCTCATTCTTATCATGTGTCTCCAATCTAGCAAGCACATTTTAATTGCATTTCGTAAAAGTTTAATTTTTTCTTCCCCTTATCTCCTCCTCAGATTCCTTTCTGCTATGAAACATCCAGAAAGCAGTAAACTCTGTGCAGAAAGCCATGGTTTTATTTGCCTGGGAATTCACATTTCTAGTATTTTTGATACTAATTTATCATCATTCCCTTCCCTGGCCTGCAGCTTGTTTGCTGCATCCACCTGCTTAGGGCTTGTAATACATATCACTTTTTCTACAGGACGGATGTGCTCCAGAAAATGCTCAGAATTAACATAGAAGTATTGCTTGTTAATGTATACTTAAGTTTTGATAAATATAAGCCAGATCATATATTACTGGAGTTCTGTTACATAAAAGCCATAATTATTACTGGGTTTTAAATGTGTTAAAAGAGAAAGAGCTACTCTCAGATTATGTGTGCAGCTCCAAAGATTCAGTAAAGACTTGTACAGATAAGATCAAAAGAAGAACAAAATTCTGTGGTAAGAGGGATTTCATCTGGGATGTTCTTTTATATTTTCATGTAACATATTAAGTAGCAAACCAAAAAATGGCAACGTCATCTTTTTTTTTTTTTTTTTTTTTTTTTTTTCTGTCAGAAATAAATCTGATACACAGAGATAGAGGAATTTACTCCTGATCTGAAAGAAGAAATGATCATCAGAAATTTCACAATGAAATCTTTCAGAAACCATAAGCTTTTTTTAGGCTTTTCTAAGTAAGAAAACACTGACAAGAATGTTATATGTAGTAAGTATATAAGTATATAAGTAAGTGTATATGTAGTAAGTACTGTTATCATTTTTTTCATTGTTTCTATTGCTGCCCACTGACAAGAATGTTATATGTAGTAAGTATATAAGTATATAAGTAAGTGTATATGTAGTAAGTACTGTTATCATTTTTTCATTGTTTCTATTGCTGCCAGGAACAGAAAAATAAATCTGAGCACTTTTCAATGCCTTTTGGGCAGATAGTCATTAGAAACTCTTTTTCTGGATGCGCAACTTACTGAAAAAAAATTAATTAAATGTAACCATAAAAATTAAGCATATCTTGCAGATCACAAAGATCACAATTTTTACATTTGTATTCTTTTCTGCTCTTCTCCCTTGATTAGTTATCCACTAGACTAGTATTCCTACTCTAGACTTGTATTCCTACTCTTTTCTTCTTTCTGTTAATCTTTGTCCCAGACTTCATCAGCAAAGTATAATTCAGATTTCCATTAGCTGCAGGAACTACTAAGACTCTCCGATTTTCTGTCAATTTAGAATGTGTGCACTCTTCCCTGTTTAAAATCTGCTATACTAAGTATGCTCCCAGTACTTCACTAGTGCATTGCGTGATCTGTCCTCCATTAGAGCTGAACTCAGGGACTTTTAGCGTCAAGAAATTATACCAAATGTCATGTAGCTGTCTTGCCTAACAGTCTTGCTCAAAAGGGAGCCTGGAAAGCTCACTTTGGCTGAAATAACCATCCTAAGATCAACACACAGTTTCAGACATGCAGACAGACAGAAAAGTGAGGTCAAGCAACAAAACAATGATTCAGTCTCGAGACAAAATTTCATGGTTAATGATGCTGACAGATTTTTGCTCTCCTACAGTATAAGTAATAACTGTAACTCTCCTAATTCAGGTCAAAAACATAGCATGTATATTCATTAAATGAAGAGCTGATAAAGTTCGGCAATAGAAGGGACTCATTTTCTTTTTCCTTCTTAAATGGGATGTGGGAACATTGTTCTTGATGTAATTATCAACCTAATTCCATCTTTGGTGTTTGTTTGTCTATTACTATCTGGACAGATTGAGTTTTGGGCACTTCAGTTACAGTGACTGTACTATTGAATTCTTCATTATTTACAGTCTTCTAACCATTAATGACTTCTAGATTATGACCTGACAGGATCTGTGCAGGTTGTTCATATATGCCATAGCTTGTTTTTGTTCTAAAAAATGGTAAGAATTTTACAATTAATGATAATCAGAGTATGCATTATTCTGTAAAAGTTAATAACTTGTATCCTCCATGAAGTGACATTTTGGATAGAGCAAGGAACATGTTATTGAAAATGAAAATATGTGATAGTTATGTTCTGTCACTGTCACTGTGATGTTAGGAGCCTTGAAAAAAAATACACCTAGACTGATATTTTCAAATTATTTCACCTCTAGGTTTAAGTTCTAAAATATTTTATCCATTTTAAAAAGAAAAGTCTTCTCAGAATGACATGGAAATTAAAATCATTGCATGTCATTAATATACTCCTTAGGTTATTGTACTTAAAGAAGCAGTCTGGACTCAAATAGACCATCTTGGAAATTTTACTGTGGTATTAAAGAAAATCTAAACTCAAACCACTTTTTTGTTTGTTTGTTTTGTTTAGACAGTAACTACAGATATAGAAGCTTATATGTGGCCACTATTTTTGAAAATATGACATTGTTTATTCATCTATAATTTTGAGATAGTGCATATCAGTAAAATACAATCAATATCCAGAAATCCAAATATGAATCTGAATGAAAAGTATCTAATATACTGTATATTTGCTCACTCTTAAATACCTTACACTTGCCCTGTAATGGCTGTGATCTTTGAATCATTAATAAATAGTAATTCACTATTCACCAAAATGTTTAGCTGATACTCCTATTTGTGGTCTACTGAAATATTCAATTTAATAACTATTCCTTTATCAATTTATTCAAGTGGCAAATTATTAAGCACTAAGCACACCATTTTATTTCTGCCATTTTCTTACATTTTTGTAAAGTATCTTAGTGCTGTTGTGTTACAGAGCTTCGAGTTCCTTCTCTTCTGTTCACATGTCCAATTATGGTTTTTGACAAGTTTCAAAATGTTGTAAATGAGAAGTGGCACTTCCACTGTTTATTCAGGTAAACTGTTTTCAAAATAATCTAACTAGAATTGAAGCTGTTGAGGTTCTTCTGCTCAAGTGAAAATAACAGATGTAGGGGTTGGTTCCAGTATTTTTTGCCCATGGTGGGAAATGGTTTGCCTGACAAGTTGATACTTCTTGCCATTTCTTTGAATGATCAAATTCAAAATCCTACATAAGACTGAACATCTGTTTATCCATTAAAACCCTTCCTTATTCATCCACGCAGGCTGGATGAATATCATTTCTGAACTCTCTCTCACCATGATGGAGCTGTGAAAAATCATTAAGGCTTTTATAACCAGCTTGAAAAATATGCTCTGGACTAATATAAGAAGCAGAGCTTTACATGTGAAAAATTGAGTGACTTTCTACAGCCACTGTAAAATAGATCTCAGTACTGAGTACTCTTTTCTTACTTTAGTATCTGCTATCACAGTAATAGCTATTTTTGAGAGAATACATTCACACAATAGCTCTACAATTTCAGGAGACTATAAATGCTGAGTAAATTATTCGTAGTAGCAGCTGCATGCCAGAAGAGAATATTATGATCTTCTTTCATAAGTAAGGGTGTCAAATTTGTCTAAACAGTCGTGCCTAAATAGCTTTAATGACAAAAGGGGGGTGTTCTGAACAGCAGGAAAGGATCCCAAAAATTAGACTTTAAGTGGAATGCAGAATAATCTCTGCTAACTTCTCTCCTTCCATCATTTTAGTGTTTTCTTCTGCAAGAAGTAGGGTAGGACTGCCACTGTGCTATCTAATGAGTCATTAAAAATTTTCGTCGAAAGAGTCAGCAAAAGATGTTATATAGGCATCATTTAGGATTTTGCTTCAGCGTCTTTAAAGAATTTCTGTCTGATGATTTTGATATCTGAAAGATCAAGTAATTATGCTGACTATTTTGAAGGTTAAATTGAGATTATATTACTGAAATAGATTGGCTTTATAGAACACACTACAGCAAATAAAAACATTCTCATCACAGCTGACAAACAAGATTGTATACTTGTAACACTCTCATAAACATTCACTGATTAGTCCTGATCAAACACTTGCACTCACATGAGCTATCACATTCACATTTGACAAAGAACATAAGTGTACTTCAATTCTACCTAAACCTACATGAGATAAGCTAATATAATTTAAGGATGTATTTTAGTGATTTTTGTTAGCTTTGGTCAGAATGTTTCAATCATAAGATAACAAAGAATAGAAAGACTTTTCTTACCTTTATTTTTCTTTCTTTCAATATTCATTTCACTTCTAGGAAAAGAAAAACAAAAGATATCAGCAACAAAAGCACAAAAACAGTAAGTCACAGAATATTGCTCATTCTATTTATCTTACATTTTTCTAATTTTTTCATGCATACATAATGAAATTTATTAAGAACTACAAATATTTTTTTCATTTTTTAACCATCCACTCTGCATCAAATGCATAAAACACTGAAGTAGGAAATAATCATCTCTATATTTGCATGCTACATTTTTATTTTTTAACTGAACAGGAAGCAAAAATAAAATTTGATGAAGAATGCAGCATTCATACAATGCTAAAATTACTATTCTGTGAGCAAGACTGTTTTCTTAAGTCAGACATTTTTTATCATAAGCTATCACTTACAAACAGCTCCAAAACCTACAATGATTATGTAGTTAATACAGTACACAATGCTTCACTAAACAGCTAAAGGTATTATGAATGGAAATCTGTAACCACTAACTCATTTTTAAAAGAGGAAAAACATTTATGAGTATTCCTTGTTTACAAGGCTCTAGGTAATTTCTGTGTATGTACTGGGGGCTGAGGTGATTGGGGCCAGGCTTCCACATGGTCAATTTCCTATAAATACATGCTTCAACAATCATTAACAGTCTCTGCCCTATATAAGCCCGACATGAAAACTGTCTAGTTCAGTGCATCAGCTATTTTTAACCACTCCATACAGTTTCCTCAGCCATGCAGATCTCTAGTTTCTGCAGCATTCTTACCTGACCAGAAAACTAGAGTTCAGGCAGCTGTCTTAATGCTGCTTCTGTCTGCTTCCCACAAATTACATATTTCTAAGAGACGAAACAGGCTGAATGTTAAACATGAAATCAGTCAAGATAGACATCTTAGGGTTTCTATTTGCTCTGTAGATGGGTTAATACAAGTATTAAATCTTCAAAATCTTTCAGATAGATAAATATAATTTTGATAATCTCATTTGTATTAAAGAACATTAGCTTTCTTTGTGCTAGCCTGAAAATATGAATGGGAAAATGGAAAGACAAGGTCTTACTCTGGTCATACTTGTTCAATGTGCACTGGACTGCCCTATTTAAATCCTAAGTTTCTTGAATTTTATACTATTTCTATTCATTTTGTTCAATATTAGGCATATACGGAGTTATTTGAGGCCAGATTGAATGAGGCCCCCACAGCAGGTGGTTGGGGCTCCACGGTCTTTAAAGTTCCTTCCAATCCACGCTGCTCTATGATTCTATGATCCTATGTGTCAGTGATTTGTAAAAACAGTTCAGAAAGTATCAGAATAATATAAAAACAATTGGAAAATTATTATTGATACGTTGATAAAGTTTTGCCCTGACACTGGGAAAGCATATATTGCAAATAACTCTATTCTCAGCTTCAAGATCTAGCTGATGAACAAACCTTACTGTCTTCACAGTGTGAAATTGAAACTTAAGTCCATAAGTACAATTCTGATATTCACCAGACCATATTTATACTAAATTACTTGTTAATTAAAAATAACTGCAATTCAAATCCAAGAATATTCCTTAAGTAGTTGAATTGCAAAATGTGCACAGAAAGATACCATGGGGAATATTCCAACACAGCATAAGTCTGGAAAATTGTAATTAACCACTAAATGAATGTATTAGTTCTGACAGCACAGTAAAAGCAGTGACAAGTAGCAAAGGGAGGTCCAACTGATGACATGAGAAGTTTGTGGTTTTATGGTAATAACTTAATAACTTACTCTGAGGATCTCTAACATTTGAGTAGTTGGAATAGATTCACATTCCCAAAACATGAAGGGCCTTGCTGTAGATCTTGTGCAGATATCTACACAAATACCATTTGCAAGCTGTGAATTTTGTTTACTGAATTTCTGAGATAAATGTCACAAACTCAATTAAAGAAATAACATAAGTCAAAGTTGAGCAAAAACTGTCTGACTTTCTTCATTATCAAGGCCCTCACCAATAGTCCATAAGATTTTTCTGAATGTTTTGGATGCTTTTTGTGGGATAATGTTGCTCTCTTTAACAAAATATACAAACTGCACTGAAATTGAACATGCTTGTTACATGTGTCACGTAACTCTTGAGAGAGAGTCTGCTTAGACATGGGTATTATTCTTAGTGGCATTTAAGTTCTAATTTTAAAATGGAACTGAATTCAAAGAGGAACACAGGGAACACATATCATGGAGTTTCAGAGATTCTTGAATGAAGAAGTGGGGCTTGTTGCCTGCAGTTGGACCATGAGGTCAGAGCTATGGTGAGTTCTGATTTGTTCTCCTATGCAGACACATGTGACCATAATTTGCAATTTAAGGGCAATTTAGCGTTTTAAGATCCAGAATTTACATATCTCTCTTTCAACTGTAGGGTCAGACTTGGCACAGATACCTGAGACAAAACTGCTGTAAGGTTCCATATTAAATTTTATAAAAATGCCTCCACTTCCTCCCTGAAAACAGAAACTAAGATAAATAGATTAATTAAATTCTAACTGAGATTATTCAGACTCATTCAAGACCTTGGAAAAAATCCTAACAAACTGTAATCTGTCTTGGAAGCAGGGCGCCTTCTTCCCTTTTCTGAGGCCAAGGTACTGCTCAGAATTTGTTACAAAATCGAAAAGTGATCCATCATCTCTGAAGTAACAGAACACCTCTCTTGAAGATGGCTTCCAGATATCTGTATGAATGGCATCAGCAATGGATTAGCAACTACTATAGGTAGGCAGGCATCACTGCATGTTCTGTAGGTGACATTATCATAGGATATGAATCAATAGCAATGACTTAATAGACTTTTAAGCTATTCAGGTTTCAATTAGCATTAGTATTATTTTCTACAAATTCCACTGTTCATTAGCAAGACTTGACAGTCCTGACAGCTGGTGCTTTGGAGTATTCCTGTATAGTATTCCTAAGTGACCTTGATGAACCTTTTAAATCACTTTAGCTCTACTTTGAAGAACAGATTGTCCATGCTGATTTTATAACCCACACTGCTGCTGAGACAGCTTTCTTGGCCAGCTTCTGTCTCCCCATTTCTGAACATCTGCTGCTTGGAAAATTCAAGTCATCACCTGCATATTGGTTGAACTTAGTGATAACAAAGTTTATAAGAATTTAATCTGCCTCATTTCCCATGTAATACACTGAGAGATATATGTTTTTTCAAATTCCTGTAGCACTGTGTGTTTGATCTTGTAAGGGCAAAATCATAAGTCTCTGCAACAGTTACAGAAATGTTCACTATCACATTCTAGGAAAAGAAAACGAAAAAAAAAGAAGAAGAAGAAAAAAGAAATGTTTGGTTTCTTTAAAATCGTAATGCTTTGAGTTTTACTGCTTCCAACTGGCACCATCCTGCCCTACAATCCTGTATAGCTTCCTGACTATCAGCCCCATCTTTGCCTGTCACTATAAGGTCACAATTTGTGGACTAGTGCCAGACCATCAGCAGCCACTTCTCTCCTTTGTCTTTCCAGTATGTGCTAAGTGCTCATAAGTCACATTAACTAGAATTGAGGCAAAGCAACAAATTGAACAAATAATTATAACAGCCAACAGGGAGAGCAGAGACCTGTTTATAATTGCTTAGTTTGCTGAGTACATGGATGTTAATATAACTCACTTCAAAGCAATTATGTTGTAGCTTCTGACAGGTGCAATATGGAATTATTTACTTTACACAACCACTCTGGGCAACCTTGGAAAGTCCATGTCAGCATTTAGTACTGTGGCCTTGTACCTACCATTGAACTCCCTGATCTTCCTTGAAAAACAGAACTTCCCTGTTCATCCATTATTTCAAGTAAACCTCTGGTCCTTCTGATTTCACTGACTTTTTGTATCTCTTTCTCAGAATGATTATTGTCAGAAACTTTTGAAACTACCTTGCTTTATAAGCCTTTTTGTGATGTCTAAAATGGAGCCAAGGCTGGTCTGAACAGTGATCATTGCACAACATTTAATCACCCATGCAAAATATCTCCCACTTTCTTATACCAGAAGGGAATAAAATTTGAGCATTTATTCGATTATTCATTTTCCTCATTTATAAAGCTGACTTTTTCATACAAAGCCTCAGTTGCTTCCATATGACCTGTTCAGCCTGGAAATCTTGCAGTCTTCACAGCCAGCCATAGACTTTCTATTCAGTCTAATCTGTGTAAACAAAACTGCATACTGTCAGGGTCAAAGCTCTCTACTATTTGGCCTCAACAATTTTCTAGTACTATGAACACAGATCTATGTACAGACGACACTCATTGACTGCACTGAAAAGCATATTTGGGTTCTCCATGTGTTTATGTATTTTTGACAAATATTCTGGATCAGTCCATCTCCATTTTGAGCTAAAACCTAAATAGAAGTAGAATGGAAAACAAAATATAGCAATGACATTAGAATAAAAAAAAAATAAAAACACTTCCTGCTCCTTATAGTTACCCATATTTATTTCAAGTATTAGTTTCTCTCACAAGCTTTTCTCCTTTGTGTTCACAAATGTTTACAAATTAATTTTCTCAAGAATTGTCTTTATTAATAGTAACTCAGAACTTTTTATCTGACCTTTTTATTACTGTTGGTTAATGTTCTATTTTTCTAATGTCTCTACATTTCTTCATACATAAAGCTCTCACAAAATATTTGGGAGATTTGGTTATTTATGACCATTGCACAGTGCCATTTCCATTCTCTGACCACATATCAAGTTCTGAAAGCTTAAATGTTTGTAATCAACAGAATTTTGCTGACTTGCAAATGAAGATAATTATTTGGATACCAAGCTAGAACATTTCAAATAGGACCATTTGATAAAAATCACTGTATAGCCCATCTTAAAAGTTGAGCACTAAAAAAGCAGCCCTACTTGGCACTAATACTAAGGGAAATAAAAGAAGTGTTCACTTCCTAAAATTTATCACTTAGCTTCTATATACATTCACTTCAGGAAAATTCAATTAATTGAATGTAAGTGAAAAATATCCTTCAAATAGAGACATGCACTCAGCTGAAATAAACCCATTTTTCTTGTAGGGAAATGTTTGAAGAATATTTGTTGCTTCTTTCCCAAGTTCTGAAATTTACTGACCTTTGGGTGAATGTAAAGTAGACTGCAGTCTTATCATACAGTTTAGAAAACCAGAATTAAAAAAAAAAAAAGTGATGGAGAATGACCAAACACATTTTTTCCTCTAAATTATGAAAAACTGATTAGGATCCCTAGTCAAAATCGAAGTCTGATTTTTCTCTCTGCTGTTCAAAATGCTCCAAGAGTAACAATGTTCTGATAACTTCTAACAATATGTACATTATAATAAAATGATTTTTATTGTAATATGTAATAAATGTATAAAAATATTGTAATATGTAATATTATTGTAATATGTATATATATGTATACATATATATATATGTATATATACAGTATATAATATTGTAATATGTAATATGTAATAAATTACATTGGAAATCTTAGCAAAGGCAATTTAATTATCCCTACATTTCTAGCAGATGCACAAGATATTTCTGTTGTCCAGAGAATGTGGTAAGTGACTTAAGTGAAATACTTGCCTTACACAGCAGTCTTTCATGGCGTGCTATAACTAGTAATCTACCCAGGATCAGAGCCAAAGAGGGATTAACCCATCACAGAAAGACATTCTATTTTAGGCTTCAGGCACAAATGCCTACTGACTGAACACACTGAGCTTTGTGCAATATGCCACTGCAGTTTGCTGCTTGATGAAAAAGAATGCTGTAATTTATCTTAAGCTTATAATACTGTGTTGATGCACCACACCTGTCAAAATGATGTTAGCATAGTAGACTGGTAAATCAGATGCATCTTCCAAAATCCTTGTTTGGTGATTCCTGCAGTGTGAAAAAACACAGCTATAGATTTTCAGCAGCATTCTTTCAGTGTAAGAATCAGATCCTTCCCACCACTGCAGAAGATCCCACATTTATCACTGAGAATATAGGCCTGCCAGCTGAACAAACATTTTATTCCTTAATTACAATGACTATTAAGCCACTGATACAACTGACAGTAGTCCCCAGAGAACTATGCTTTAATCTTTGTTCTACAATACATAGATCTGATAGAGGGACAGGAAAATATATTTATGCTAGGGGTATGCGTAAACATTTTTCAACTATTTTCTGCAGCAATTACACGATGCTTCTGTCTAGTCTTCTACCACCTTTGATAACACCACAACCTTAATTTATGGTCACAAGAGATTCTCTATAAAGCAGGTTTAAAAGTTGAAAGGGCTAAACTACCTTGCAGGTATCTCCAACTCCTCCATTTTAAGAGTTTATTCTACAGGAGGTAGTTTTCCCATTTATTTATTTGTAATATGTCTGATTCAAAAGTATATAATTCCGGATGTCCATGTGGGACCATGTGCTATAAGACTGCAGTCACTCCTTTGGATTGCTTCATACTGGCGTGAGCCAAGGGGTCTGACATAACACTACAGCAGTTCAAAAACACTGTTCAGCTATCAAGGAAAATGTTTATAGAGGGAAAGGAGCTATATAACTAAAATTATAGGCATGTTATCTAACAGGACTTTTGATAAGCAATCTTCAGATGATAAATCAAGAGATGATTTTCAGACACAAAAATCGGCTTGATACTAAGGTGCTTCAAGTTACTTTGTGCCGTAGATGTCCTTTTTGATTTATTCTGGTTATAGTTAGCTATTATGGATTTTAAAGCAGAGTGTAGAGAACTCTCTGGCATTTGAATGATCACTGGAGATCTCCATCTGCTATAATTTATCTGCACTCAGCTAGCATTTTAAATGAGCTGAAAACAGGACATTATCTGGATTTGTACATTAATAGAATAGATATGGAAATCAATACGGCCATTTTCATATGTTTTTAATTGTTTTTTTATAAATTTAATTTACTTTCTATAGGAGCATTTTTCATCTAATGCAGCTGAGGTGTGAACAGCTATTTCCTATTTTGCTTTGTCTTCATGAAAGAAGAAGAAAAGAAAGAAAGAAGACTGTCTTACCTACCGCACATCAGTTGTTTTGTGCTCTGAAAACACAATTACTTCCTTGTGTAGTTCTTCTATTTGTATGGCTTTTGTAGCTCTTTACAAATATTACTGAACTTAGTACCACTGTAGTGAGCTGGTGTTCATATCACCAGATGCATGAATTCAAAATTCTGTGCAAATTTGGATAAACAGTGTTTTTAAAATGTACAAAGAATTATCAATATATGCCATCATTTGTATACAAAATGCATATTTTTCCTTTTAAATGATTTTTTAAACAGCTTACATCTTCAGAAATGAATGATCACATGTGGACACCCAAATTTATTTTAAACAAAAACTATGTAACAGTGTCAAGGATAGAACCCAATTCTCCAGAGTGATTCTTTTTTTTCCTTTTTTTGGGGGGAGGCAGGGTGGGGAAGGAGTGCTTATCATTCCCACTCTAAATATATCTCAAATTCTCCCACAAATGGAACAGTTATCCAAAAGAGAACAAACTAATTCAGCCACAGTACAGATCTACCTGGTGCAGTGAAGTCGGCATTGCTGAGGGGAAAGTGGTGTGTGATCATGTCATTTCAGATCAGAGCTCCATAGGCTTCAGGACTCGAAGGGCCCATCTTGATCATCCAGTCTGACAACGTGTGTAGGAAGAGTCCATGGGAACAGCCCAGAATGAATCTCCTTTCATAATGCATAAGTACAAAGATACAGAATTATAAATGTGTGAGCAACTTCCATTCTGACAATCCACAATTTAGAATACGTGTTTTTGCAATGCATTCTTTTTACAGGAGAGAAGGAAGGGCAGAACTGTTTCATGTTTAACTCCTAGATGTTGACTTCTGAAGCAATCAGAATTATCTACAAATAACCTCCTGAATCAATTTTCTTCCCTCTGGGGCATGTAGAATAATGGCTTTTCAGCATGCCAGTGAAGTGACCACACTGTCTTCCTACAGGAGACGCAAAGAAGCAGATTCTGGAAGCACTGCACAGAATGAAGACATATCATGTTGGGTGCAGTGAGTGAGGCTGGGGAATGGGATAGAGGGGCCAGGCTTACAGCTGGGGAAAAGGGGACAGGAATAGAAATAGATCTGGGGATTAGTTATACCTTATTTTCCACGTGCTGTCATTACTGTGTTTGCAATCTGTGGCATGTGTCTCTTAGAATTATGTCCACTTTATACTACCATAGAACTATTTTGTTATTTTCTTTTCTTATTTGCTAATAGACTAAGTGCTGTTTCTAAGGCACTTGCCAATTTTAGGGGCAAATACCTATGCCACTATGACATTTATAAACAAGACAGCTTGGCTACTTTCACCTTGGGAGGTATTTGATAGACATTGCCCTGTTGATAGTTTGTAACTAACAAGTAGCAAAACCTGGCAATTTCTCTGTATGTATTAAATATCAAAACTCAGTGTCATTGACTCATCATGATAGGGAAGACAGCACTCAGCAGAAGGCAGGAGAAATCCCTTCTGCTCTTCAGCTGAAGGAGCTGGTATACTGTGGTTTTGCACCCCAGATGGAAGGTTGGATATCAATGAGACATGCAGTGTTCTCCCATTTGGTCAATCACATTCTTCTCCTCTCAGTCTTGTAAGGAGTCTGTTTGCCACTGTATTCTTTTCTCTAGATGTATGACTTTCTTTAAAACATAGACACAATATTAAAAACTTGCAACTGTGGGCCAAATTCTGCTCTCAAGCATATTTGAATAAATCTGAAATTCAATAGCTAGACATTTTTTGGATCTGAGTATGTGCACAATCTATTTCTCTCATCCATGTGTCTTTTAATCCAATCAGCCAAGATGTTTGATCCCAACTGTGTACATTTGCTTTGTAAAATGAAATAGAAATGGCAAGCACACATGCCCTACTACTTAAAATATCATTTTACCCACAGTCATCATGCAGTAAATGCTGTTAAAGTAACAGAGTTGTGCTTGGGGGATGGGTACAGCACTGCCTGAATGTTCCGTATCTAAGAAGGGAAAAGATCTTACTTTATGCTGCTATTCATGTGACAGAAGAGCTGGAGGGACCAATTCAAACTTAAAAGCTAGATTTAATCTGAAATGATCAATACCCTGGAACTTGCCATGTCCCACATGATTAGGCCAAGTAGCAGCACCATATATTCTGAGTTTGTGTTGCAAACCACTGTGTATTCACTAATTCTGTTAGGGAGAGTGTTTTTCCTACTACTCATACATTTCCAGTGGATAAGCCCATTGACATTCAGCCTTCAGAGAAGAAATGGCTAGTGATACACAGAAAAACCTTTTCCAATAATGTGCAAGAATGTATTCCACAAATCTGTCATAAGAGAGAATTATTTTTAATCCAAATATGTGAAGTTTTTATCATCAAGAACTGAATTTTTAAAGCCAATATCAGTTCCTGGCATACAAATTCTTTAATGGCACAGTACACACTAAGCTGTGCACTACAAGTTCACGGGCCCATCCATCCTCACACATATTTATTCAAGGCTGACGTCTTTTCCAGCATGCATCTAAAAGTCACTGTGTCACCAGTTATGGCTGCTCCTCTTAGAGCACTATGAAGAAATTATCTTTTGGTTCTTTGGATTTTGAATGATGTGACAGCCAGTTTGGATGAAGCTTTTTCTAGGGGTTAGATTATTTTTTCTATGATGCAGGTTTTTTGTTTGTTTTGCTTTGCTTGTTTGGTTTGTTCCTTTGTTTGTTTTTAACCCTGGATTTCTTCCTGCATGGAAAAACCTGATATGGAATAACTGAATTATGTAAGAAGGGACTGAATTTTCAGTATTAATGAACACTAAATCTAGAAGCTAAAAGCAAATTTGCTTCTAAGAGACTGCATGAAGATGTTACATTCTCTTGGGACCAGATAATTTGGTAAAATGTTGCGATTTTTTTTCCTGCTTTATCTCATAGCATCCTTGCCTTGCCTCAAGTCTTGCTGAAGGTACTCCTTTTCAATACAACTTTACTCAAGCCAAACAATTCTTATGGTATCCCTTGCATAAATTAAACCTGAAAGCCTCTTAATAAAACTCAAAGAATGGAACAATAAAGCGAGACTTATTATTTCAAAAAATCATATAGAAATATGGCAGCTTTGTGTATGTTTCAGTACATTCACAAAACATCTAGATTCTATAAGTTATAGGGACCATAATGTCAGTAGTGTACAGAATCATCTGACCTCAGCAGTATCACACATCACAAGTTATTACAATCTACTAAGTATTATTACTTTTCTTTCTTAGCTAGAAACAGTCCATCAGACCCTGGCCCACATAAAGCACCCCTATATGCAACCATGGCACCAGTAGTATTTCAGGACAGGTTTTGATTAGAAGGGATACTTTGAACTATGTACTTTTCTGAATCAGAGCCATAAGCATCCACCCTTGAAACCAATCAAAGATTTAATTACTTCCATGAGAGAAAAAAAAAAAAAAGTTTTCTGATCTTTGACAAAGGAAAACTTACTCCCCTGTATTCAACTGAGTTTCAACACTTTCAGAATACTGGAAACTCATGAAAAGTTTCAAAGTCAGTGCACATATATTTAGATTCACTTAAAAAAAAAAAAAAAAGAAATGACACATGCAAAACTAACCACACATATCTCTGTCTACACTGAGACAAGTATAACTTTTTGTCTGACTCTACACCGAAAGTAAATATCTCTAAATATATTGATTCTGTATATATAACAAATATATTATTACTAATTTAAACTAAGTCTTGATTATCACAAAAATTTAACACGAAAACATAATGTATATTTGTTTACTGAGAAATCAAAGATAATTAAATAAAAGGAAAAGGTAAAGACCAGTGTGGACAGTAAGCTGAGACACTACCATTTTTAAATTCACTTTCTATTTAACATCCAGCTGTTGGGACAACTGCAAAAGCAACTGGTTGGCTTGGGGCCCTCTTTTGCTTCTCTTTGTTTTGATATGACTGACATGGCAATCTGTTGACAGTTCTTCCTCTTTGAATAGCTAATGTTGGGTCTGCGGAGAAGGTTCCTTAAAGATACCCTTAAAAAGAGAGAATATAAGGACCATCTGTTGTCTGTAGTATAATGAGGTCCCACTATTAAAACAACAACAACAAAACAAACATTTTCTTTGAAATACTTGTTTATTTCTATGAAGGAGGATCAGTTCTGGCCACAGCCACCCATCGTAAATGGCAGCCACCCAGCAAGAGTTAGGTTCTCCTTTCTGACTGACTGATGAACAAGCCCATCCATTTCAAGACAGTACTATCCACTCAGTCTGAGCATTAATAACATTCATTAATCAGAGCATCCTGTATTTGCTTTGCCTAAAGTCAATGTCGGAATTGATTTTGTGTGTAATGTCATAGTTAAATTTGCCCCAGTTCCACTCAATTTCTGCCACCTTGAAAATACTTTTAAAATTTGCAGCACAGATGAAAGCAAAGAAACAAGTCCACACAAATTGATCTTCTCCTGCAGTATCACATGAAACAAAAATAGCCATGTAAATCCCAGCTGTCTTCCCGAGTTCTGAGTAGTCCTCTGCCATTCAGATTCATGGCTCATCCCTGCATTTTCAACAATGTAGCATTCTTAGCTCAGTCCTGTATTATAACAATTACACAGCACTTGAATCAGACAAAAACCTATATTTTTGTAAATCTATACTTCAACACTGTATGACATACAACCACTCAGAAACACTGTGGTTCACCCCGCTGATCCATCTCAAGCACCAGATAATATAAAGGTATTCAATTAGCTCACAGATCTATGCCACATATACAGGAGATTCTGATCAGATGACCAAATATCATTCTTATGCTGTCAACTGCAAGAACCCTACCAAACCAAATAAGGCGAGGATCTCCCCCATATATATTTCAGCCATTTAAGTGGGAGGCAAGCATGCAAAGTCCTTTTCTAAAGCAAAATCATAGCAATACACTATGATTTTTCAGGGTCAAAAAAGATCTCTAGCCCTTAAGACTCTCAGAAATACCACAGAGAGATTCAAATGTAACCTTAAGGCTTTAAGGAAGATTTAACTAGCACATGAAATGGTATTTTTCACTACTGAGCAGTTAAACACTGGGACTTAGTTCCCTAAATGTTAAGTCACTACTGAAAAAGCGGGTTAATAAGAATATGAATGAAGGAGTATTTGAAATCCAAGTATTTTTTTCTTGAAGTATGTGATGTTCTGCTCTGTGTTTAAGCCCTATATAGAACTGGAAGTCTGTTACTAGGAAGAATGCAGAAAGCTTGCTACAACTTACATCTGTGTCTGCCAGAAAATTCTGACTGAGAGATTTAATGGCCAATGGGTCCACATATGTTTCTGTCAACATGATCCTTGACTCCAACTGTGTCCTACAGAGAATTGCTTGAACACACAAGAGCTACAGCTGAGCCTCACAATAACAAAGGCAAAGCTGACACAACGATCCTATTTTAGAATGGAGACAATATCTTAATTCATTATCTAGAATAGAAGATGCACTGCTCGAATAAAATGCCATGATTCATAGCTGGACTGTCATTGTGTATGGCTTTTTTTTTGCATGAGGCAGCAAGTAATTATAGTAGGATTCTATTAAATACTAAATGATAAATTTGTTCTAAGGTTTCTATTGCACGAATTCATAATTTGAAAGCTGGTACAACTTGTTTTATGACACTTGATTTCTTTGCTGTACTTTTCAGTTAAACTTCCTTCTATTTTTCCATATGTATAACATTCTCATTTTCATCAATAGCTAAGTGTATTAACAGATATTAAGAATTATCTACTGTATTTTGTCAGGTTTTACGAGGGATATAGATCAGAAACCTTGTGTTCAGTTACACTTTTCAAAGGTGTAGGCTTACAAACTCAGACGTCAACACAGCCAAACTAGTACAAAAATCTGAATCAAAATCAAGCAGACTCAGCACTTTGGTCTGAGATTTTGTTTATGTTTCAAATCAAACCTGCATCATAAACTTCAGTTAAATAAATCTAGCTGTCATGCCATTCTAATCTCACTGCCTGTGGATCATGAAAAGAGAATTTCCTTGGGCAGAGAGGTTTTTATTTTTTTTTTTCTTTTAAATAAGTAATCAATCTGAGCCCCAAGACAAAGACACTTGGTTGTGTTCCACTGGGTTAAGTTATGAAGAAATCCAAGTCATTGAGTGCATAGGTGAAAAGAAGGAGAGGCCTGTGCCTTTCTCTTCAGGCTCCCCAGGGGTCCACCACTATCCATCCTCCTCAAATAGGTTTATCAACAACTTTAAACAGCAACCAAGAGATTGAAGCAGCTGCCAGGTTGTTAAAAATATACAGAATTTCACTGTGGAGGTGGAGAGATTGCCACTGCTGGAGAGAGACAGAAATCATAGCAGCCCAATATTTTTGGCTACTGCTTGTTGTATTTTAACACATAGTCTAAGAACACCAACCTTGTCCTTGATTTGTCTCTGCTGTCTTCATTGAAGATTTTTTAAATATAACCTTTTATAGTAAAATGTAATGTTGTTTTTTTGTTTATTTTTTTTGTCCCTCTTAAACAAGTCTCTCATATTAAGAGATGAGAAAAGAGAAATGTTTTTTCCATCTGCTATCAGTTCACCAGGCCAAGTTTCCTGGGGTAGCTTAAAAAAAAAAAAAAAAAAAACACAAAAAAACATTCCATAACTCTACATGGATTCCAGAGGATTGTTGAGTCAAGCCAAGGTCTGTGACTTTCAGCTGTTCCTGTGGTTTCATGTGGCAAACTGCATAGGAAATGCCATACCAGCCATTCCTTCAGAGCAGATGGGTAGAAACATATTAACTAATCATCACAGAAACTATTATAGATGTTTAGATTCTCTTTATAAAAACAACTTGTTTTTCAGCCATTTATTCAATAGCTAATAAGCTGAATCTCTTCTACACATCCAAATTTTTCCTTCTCTTTGGGTGATATATGACAGGGACCACAACATGCTCACACTGTTGCTGCAACTCCTAGCAGTCTTACCCTGATTGCTAAAGTTGTCCAAGATTCTACAGTTCTGTGCTTCCAAAAGCAAGATCACTTAGTAATGTCTATGTGGAACATAACATCTAAAAGTGGGAATTTCTGTCTTAATGTAGCTTTTTTCCCTCTTGGTGATACAAGTTACTTATATAAATGCACTCAGACTAAACAAAAAAATGTATCATTTATGACTATCATGACTTAAAGCTGTATCTTGCTTTCTAGCTGCCCATCCAGGTCTTTTACCTAATCTTGAAAAACCCTGAGTTCCTTATCCTCTCTGAAACTTCTGAAAGGACCAAAAACAAACTAACATCTTGTATCCTAAGACTCAAATCCCTCTTTCTATAGCTGAAGACATACAACACTTGAAAATACTTGTGCATTTCATAGTCATTTTCCCTTGTTCTAAGCCAAAGGGAATGACTATATAATTTCTCCATGGTGTAGTGAAGAAACAATGAACATGTGGCTCTGCATCTTCTCAAAATCACTATTGCCCTCTGCAATTATTTTTGTCCTCCATCATGAGATTTGTACACTCGTGACTTAAAATATCAAGCAGATAAAGGCAGTCCAGTTCTATAGTTTTTCTAAGTATTACATGTAGGTTGCATGAATGCTAAAGCACATGCATGCATGGAGTCTCCTTGCCCAATATTCAGTCAATGCTATCAAAATCCTCAGTAATTCAGTTGTAATTTCACTTTCTACGGAAATGACTGAAAGAGACAGAGAGTATTCATGTCCTGTTTTACTTTAGGATCAATTTCTGGTTGCTATATTCACATCAGTACTATTATTAAAAAAAAAAAAAAAAAAAAAAGGAAAACACCTTTTCTAAGCACTTTGCTGCTACATTTTTTTGGTGGCAGTGGGTATTTTGTTTGTTTTTGTTTGTTTGCTTGCTTGCTTTTATGGTTTTTTTGTGCTATTTTCTATACTGCTATGTTTTAGGTTTCTCTTCTTCCCCTGTTTATCTGCAGTTTGAAGAAATTTCCTAGTAGGTGAATTTATCATCATTATGTCTTGCTTTTTCATAAACCAGATCATTTTATTCATCTGTTTCAGCTATTTATATTTTCAGACATTTATTGCATTATCTGCAGTGCATCTGCTTTACATTACATGACTTCTTGATATTTCTTAAAATTACTTTACAGCAATAAATAAAAATAGCTTAAGATAGCATCTTGTGTCCTCAAGAAACAGTGTCATTTGTTTACAGTTAAGAATCATGACAGCAGCTGCATACTGGACATTCAGTCCAGGACTGAAGATTATTATCTCATGGTATCACAGGAACGTTATCTCTATTTGTAGCTACAGAAATATCAGAGATATCAGTCAGAGAGAAAATATCCGCATGAAACATCCAATGAATTAATCATCTACTAATACCTAAAGATTTGACACCTAAAATTGTAAGAGAAGCTGTGATAGAAACAAATCACAGAAATAATCAATTTCTTATGAAAGACAGAAGCCTAAAAAGCAGGAGACACAATTTGTCCCAGGAACAGAAAAACAAAGAAAACATGTTTTCTAGTAGGTTTGTAACTTTCAGCCCAGTCTCTCTCCCTGTTGTTTGTTTTGTTTTCAACAGCTCCTTCTGCCTCCCTTTGAGACCTCCACGGGAAGAAAGACAGCACAAGCCATGGCTTGTTAATAGCTACATTTGCACTGATTGGCCACAGAGTTCTTAAATAGAGAGTAAGTCATCTGAGCCTATGGTCAATGAGAGCACATATTTTGTTTTGTTTCTGCCACGTTCCCTTTGTCAATTTTCTCAAAACTTCTAGGAGCTTAATTTTATTTGAAATTTACTTCTATTTCAGAATTATTGAAAATCATTTGTAAGAGTCACAAACAGTTATGCGAAGAATAGATGACTCAACAGACAGAAAGTTTGATTGCATATGTCTATTGTCTCTAGGCCGTATTTCTTATTTATTTTCTTCCTCTAGATTAGACAACAACAGCACATTTAAATTGGAATGACTCTGGAATTAAACTTTCCAGTTATCATTTCCAGCAGTCACCAATATGTAGACAGTATTAATTTATTCATATAAGCAGAGCCAGAAAGTATGAGAATATTAATGGGAATCTTAAAGAGGTGGCAATGCCTTATCTGAGCATGATAGTACAGAATAACATTGATTAATACTGTGAATGAAAGCAGATGATATCTCAGGTCATCAGTAGCACTGAAGTCTTCCCTACCTTCCCCAGGGAGCTTAAAGTGACTCAGCTTCTTTTGGGTTTTCAAGAAGAGGAGAGAATGTGTACAAAAAATTCACAAGATATATGGACTGATGACAGAGCCAAGCATATTCCAACACATTATTTTAAGGAGATGGCATGTGATGCTCTTCTGATATAGGCTGACATTCATTACCCTTCTTACAGCCAGTACAAACGCCATTTCTCTTTTTGAAGTGGCTTGAAGCTATAGAGCAATTGTCACAGACCAGAAGCCAAGGTTGTGTTTTAACTCCAAAAAGTAATCTACTCTGTATTAGGTTGAGATAGATATTTTGAAATCTGTTTCTTGCTCTAGCTTTCTTTTCATCTTTTCAAAAGCTGGCAGAAACTTAATTCAATTCCAAAATTTTGCTAAGATGGTAGATGTGATTTGATGTGCAAGTATGGCTCTAAAGTGATTCTATTAGCAGACTGCTGTAGGTAGTGGAGACAGTCGTGGAAATGAGTGTTGAAAGAAATGGAATTAGAGAACATCTATTGATGAATGATAAACAAAAAACTAGAAAAGCATAAGACTTTGAAGAATAAGGAGATGACATGGAGCTTGGAGGAAGAAAAACTGGAACTTCAGGGAAACAAGAATAGTAGCCTGAAAGACCTCCAATTAGCATGATAAGAAGATGAGTTTAGTGCCAAACAGCTGGAGATCCCCAGTGCAAGTCTTATCATCAGGTACTCTGCAGCATAGAAGACAGCAGGAGACAAATAGAGATTGAGCTTTGGACAAAGACTATGAAAGAAATGAAGAGACCATAAATTATAGAAAAATATTGCTGATATCTTTTACATCAGAAAATATTTATTGGAAGTGCATTTTTATACATATACATACTGGCACATATATAAAAGATCTTAATATAATAAGTACAGACATACCATCCCAAATAAGACTGTCAATACTACCTTTGTAAGGCAAACAGAGCAAGAATACGAAAGCTAAATCTCCCCAGTTTATCATTTCAATTTCCAGCAGTCCACACTTTAAAGATGTTCTGAAGCAGAGGATAGATCAATATTGTTGTGTTTGATGTCCCAATAAAGGGACTTCAACAAACCTGTCAAGTAATTAGAGTATAAAGATTGGCAAAAAGCCCAAAAGTTTTGTAGTGAAACCTACAATTACTTCATGTAAATCATTCAAATGCATCACTTCTTCACTCAATGAATTTCATATGCTGTCAAAATAATTTTAAAAAATTTCTTTTTTCCAGGAATTTTATTCTGCTCTTTAAGTCTTTAGTATTGCACTTAGTATTCTTATGTTCTTGCTGAATAAATTAGAGAACTCTTCAACTGCCAGCAATTTAATAACCAGGAGAAACATGCATTTACATTTTTCAAAAATAATTTATATCAGTATAGGAAGAACACCATTCTGAAAATTATATTTTCTAGGCATAGAAGAAAAAAAAGAAAAAAGAAAATAGAGAATATTTTCAAAACTATACAATATTCCTTCCTATATCTAGAATCCAGAAGCGAGAAAAGCACAGTAACTAAGCATGGAAGGCAATGAGAAGTTTGGAGAATGCTCTCCTACGTGCATACCCGGATGCAAGAATATAGAAAAATTGAAACCAATATCTTCCCAAGGGATGCCTGAGAGACAATTGCAGCTATGAGACCAGATGGAGGGCCAAATTCAAACCAATTGCTTTGTAAAGAAAATATGAGCTGTGTAAACAGAAGGGGTCAATCAAGGATTTGGTTACTGTAAATCACCAAATCTAATCCAAAGCCTTCACTCCAGTTCCAGCAGATTCAAGACAAATGCCCTAGTATGGGATCAAGGAGAATAAACGAAGTGCAATGCTTTATGACTAAACTCACTGAACTCAATGACAGAAACATTTTTAAATTGTGACCATGCTTTGAGCTTTAAAAGGAATTATTTAACATTGTTAACTGTCCTGAATGACATAAAATACTAAGATATCAAGAAAAAAGTAAAGTAACGATCCTCCAGTGAGCCAGAAATGAAAGCGTTGCCTTTCATCTCAAAATAAAGATAAAAAAATCCTTTTCCATATCATTTGTAAAGCTTTTATTTTCATTTGGTATGTATCCTTTTGAATATAAATGTACAAAAAAAATGATAGTATGTTCAGAATTCATTAATACAACTGTTAATTGCTTTTATATACTTTAAAAATTAAATAAGCTCCTTGGATTATGAACTCTAACATATTACATCCTATCTCTTTGCAAAAAAAAAGTTAAGTTCTGTCTGGTTTTAACTGCACATCTAGGTTTCAGCTCCCTCTTGTTCCTGGAGTTACACATCATTGTGACCATGGCTACATAAAATCAATGTTTATATTCACATACCAATTGCTTATATAAAATAGAACAGAAATTAATTTGCTCCTCCCTTTCTGAGCTGCTTCACAGTGGGCAAGAATTTTTCTGTTGGGAAGCAGGCAAACTGTTTCTTGCCAAGGTCCAGCCTGCTGCACCACTTTTACAAGGTTTTCTAGGATTTATCTTACTCCATGAGCTACATTAATTTTACCCTTAATACAGATTTACAAGCCAAAGGCAAACAGTCTGTTTGGTTTTTTTTCCTGCCTCTCAGTGATTTCTGGTGAGATTAATGTATATGAACAGTGCTGAGGCTCCTATCCAGTGTTAGGAAGAATGCTTCACTTGTTTAATGAGGTATCCAAATCCTAGAATACAGTTCACACCATTTTTTGTTACTGATTCTTTACCATGGACCCAGGGAAATTTCCACGGCACTGTCAAATGCTTTTACAAATAAGAGTCCCTACTCTATTACACTGTCTCCCAGAATATATTTCAGAGTTCTTGTGAACGAGCACAAAAGAAGATAAGTTCCCATGTAATACCTTATATCAACACTCCACACATGCCACCCTCAATGATTTCACATGCAGTACTAGATGCAAATTAAATCTTTATAATGAGTTCTCACTGCTTAGAGATAGTCATTTTATGTTAATGAAGGAGTATACTGCTTTCGTTGTCCTTATTTTCTCAGCAAAACACAAGGGTACTGGAATACTTTGCATGGCACTCATGTTTAGATATCAGATGTCTCTAGGCAGTTTATCTAGATAAAGTATCACTTTCAAAAATCCCAGTAATAAGTACTGAGGACAAATTAAGTACAGATGTTGTCAAATACATTCGTTCTCAAACAGTATTTTTGTGCTTTTAAAATGCAGCAAGATACATACCCTACTGTTCCATTCTGGCTCTGACACTGCCTAAGCAAGGTCATTTCAGGTGATCTATTTATAGAGAAAGATCTTAGTCTCTTGAAGACTATACTGAAGAAAAACCTGTATAATTGACTGCTACGGGGAGAGGATCCAGCTCATTATTTGAATTACACATCCATCTGTTTCAGTCAGTGGGGTTTATAAAGATGGTTTAAGAGTTAGTTGAAATTGTCAAATAACAGATAATTTTAAACTACAGAAGAGATTTAATTTTCCCCTGCTGTTGTGAATCAGCATTTTTTTTCCCCTCAAATAAATACAGAAGAAAATGTTGTGTAAGCCAGAGATTTAAATGAGTTTGCGTTATCCTCATCTGGGCCATGGACTATCTGTTATGCTGAGCCTGGTTATATTCCTTGCCATCTTTGCATTCTGATTCTTTTGCTCTATTCAGTTTGGCTTCTTGTGTTACTCCAGTGTTAAATATTTAAAACAGAAATATTAAGTCATATATTTATTGTGCTAGCTATATCTTAAATTTTTTAAATTCCTTCCTGCAGAATATTACATGAAGGAAGAATGAAAACCTATCTATCACAGAATCACAGAATTTCCAGGGTTGGAAGGGACCTCAAGGATCATGAATCTCCAACCCCCCTGCCACACGCAGGGCCACCAACCTTCCCACCTAATGCTAAACCAGACTGCCCAGGGCCCCATCCAATCTGGCCTTGAACACCTCCAGGGATGGGGCATCCACAACCTCTCTGGGCAGCCTGTTCCAGTACCTCACCACTCTATCTGTAAAGAACTTCCCCCTGACATCCAACCTAAATCTCCCTTCCCTCAACTTAAAACCATTTCCTCTCATCCTGCAGTTATCAACCCTTTCAAAGAGTTGATTCCCCTCCTGTTTGTAGGCCCCCTTTAGGTACTGAAAGGCTGCAATGACGTCACCCTGCAGCCTTCTTTTCTCCAGGCTGAACAAGCCCAGCTCCTTCAGACTGTCCTCATAGGGGAGGTGCTCCAGTCTCTAGTATCTATAGAGATACTCATGCTGTATTTTATCAGAGATTAAACAGATATTAACAATATGATATTACATAATCTCTTAAATTGTCTCACATGTAAGAACTCCTGCGTTCTGTCTTTTTTTCCTTCCTTTTTTATTAGTTATTCTAAATTGACTAAGGATCTGCAAGAGATTATATTTTTTTACATCGTTGTCTCAAAGCTTGCTGGGGACACAGATGAACAAGCCTAAGCAAGTCCTGGGCAAGGGTTGAAAAATCCTTTGTCTGAGGGACACAGACAGACAAGGTCAGGGGCAACCAGAGAGAGTGATAAACCATAGATTAATGGTCTTTTATGTGACCTTATCTCAAGGAAGATGGTCATCTCAGGGGGTGCTGCACGTGACTCTTACCCAAGCGCCCACGAATAGCATGATGGCAGAAGGATAAAATGGGGACCTACAACCGTGAGGTTTAGGTTTTCTGGCAACAGGTTCATCATGAAGAAGGAGAGGTTTCTGACATGAAAAGCCTCATAACCTGTCTCTCTCCCTCCTAGACTTGCTCTGCGCTCTACCAGCATGCTGAAGAAGAACAAAGGTGTCTGCCATCAGATTCCTCACTACAGAATTCCTGCATGCTGACAGACTCTCCTGGGCCTGGTACCTGAGTCCTGCTGCTTCCTCCCGGACTGGCTCTGCGACTTCTTCCTGCTGCCTGCTTGCTGCCCAAGGCTGGCCATGCTGCTGCTCCCCCCCCTCCCCCCACTGCTTTTGCCTCAGACCTTCAAAACAGTGTGCAACAGGACCACTGTTGGATCCTGGTGATGACTATCCCTGCTTTACACAGTTCTTGCTTCTTTCCTATCGCCCTCCTTCACTTCCCCATCTCGCTGATTAGGATTTATAATAAACTGGTTCAACCAGCATTTGAACCGTTATTTCTTAATCTCCGGGTATACAGATATTAAAAGAACCTCATTTCCCTCCTATAAATTGGAGTGAGACAAGATCCCAATGTACTTGCTGCTAAGGTGCAATCTCTATTGCCTCCAGCCTTTCATGAAATCACAACCAGAACCCACTTTTTATGATCTGGAATTTCTTATTATGTCAGTGAGAAGCATTAGCAGGTATTTACTTCCTGTTTTATTCTGTATTTATCTGTTAGGTTACATATTCTTTCAAACCCTGTAAGTCAGATTTTCTTAAGCTCTGGATCACTATAGATAATATAGATTTACATTTTTGTATCTAGATGCTGAATTCTGAATACTGACAGAGAGATTGTATTCTAGACTTACATTTTTCACATAGTCTGAGAAAGCACCTGTAATGCTATAACATGATGGAAAATACAACAATAATAGCAGGATGGCAAAGTCTTTGGCTGCAGCAAATGCAGACAAGCCGAAGCAAAGCAACTATAGAAGCATCAACAAAAGAAAAGAGCTACTTATCTTTGGAAGGCCACAGGTAGAAAAGATCCCCAGTGTGATACCTTCTTCTCTACTGTCAACATTTAAATTAGGTCTGGGAAGGGGTGGATCCTGGCATTTCTCAGCATATTTCATGTTTTCCTGTGGCTTGAAGAATGTTTTCATTTTAAATATTTCATAACCCTAGCTTTGGGATACTATGGGAGGAGAAATGGATTCACGGAATTTCTACCAACAGGCTAATTTGATGATTCAAAGTCTTCTTTTTGATGACAGATACTAGTATGGGGAAGGACACAAATAGGATTCCTAATAAAATGGTTGGGCAAACATTTGACCCACTGTGTCTTAATCTTGCCATCAGGTATACATATATTAAAAGAACCTCCTCTCCCTCCTGTAATTTAAGCAAGACACTATTCTAGTGTAGTCTTGTTTCAAGATATTTCAGTGTCTTTTAGACAATGAATGAGGTGGAAATTTCCCAGTCAGTATGCACTTGTGACATTAATTACTAACAATTCACTGACATAACAATTTATTTCTACTCAGAAGAATGAATTGAGATAAGAATTGAATTCCTCTTTTTTTAACCACAGATGTGGAAAACCTAACTTGCCAAATACACCTCTCAAGTTTTTATTTTTTGATGTATTAAGAGCACATTATCTCCAAAGCTAAGTACAGAATTTTGTTTATTGCACTGACATGAGGTACAAGGATAGAAATGTTCTTATCCACAAAAACACAGGGCAGGATTTTTTTTCAGCCTTCGCTGCATTTCATCTTTTCTGCTTTTCATCTTCCGCTTGTAATAGCAGATTCAGTCACTGAAGATGCTAAATTCTTAGTGATTTTTTTTTTTTCCCAGATATCAATAAAACGCATGTGTTAAAATCCATGGTTCTCAATAACAATGTTAAATCAGTTTAAGTTAACATTTCCTCCCCAGAGAGAGATTTTCCCACTTGAATTGGTGGGACTGGAGTTGTCATTATCTCTTCAGTTGCCCTTCTTCAGTCAGTTGTTGTCATAAAACCAGATCTGCTACCTGCCTGCAAGGCCACAAGCCTCCTCATGTTTCTGAAGAAGCAGTATGACCAGTAGTATGAAATTAACTTAGCCCCTCATAATCCTCAAGTTTGAATAGAAACAGTAAAACTCCTCTCTGGCCAGGCTCAGAATATTGTTTCAGAGGATCCAATTTAAGCAAACAAGCATCATTCCCCCCCAAAAACTGCTCATTTTTGTAGATCAGCAGCATTTTCTCACTGAGACAGGATAAAGATAGGAGGCTCATCGGTCTGCCTCTTTGTGTCCCACTGAGCTTTTACTGCCTGCTGAGAAGGAAGACCTTAAACTACTGACCTGCCTCTGCCCCTAGCCACCCATCCCGTGTTTGCTTTTTTTTCCTGTGGTTAATTATTTACATCACTTACTTGAATAAGCAATGTTTTAAAACAGAGTCTTTAAAACATCTCACAGGCAACTAGTGTATATGATTCAGTGAGCCAGTGCACTGGCCCATAGCTCCATCTGCCTCCAAGAAACAGCAAGGTTGATCTGGCCATATAATTATTCTCAGCGGAATGGCAGGTTTCCTGATCGACACTGTGCTGAATTCAGCAGAACCAGGCTTCTGACTGAACAGCCTTGATTTTCAGCATAAGTGTAAAAATTGTTACAGACTATTCTGTGACCAGGATATAAAAAAATATACAGATATTCAAGTAGTAAATTTCTGCTGTCCAATTTTATGTATTCATATAGAGGGAAAAAAAGACTACTGTTTCATTTACAGACTGAATCAAGAAAAGATTAATGAGTGCAACATTCTCTTTCATTAGGTTATGTGGTGAACTAAGATACTGTGATTCATTTGAGAATGGTACCTCATTTCATTTATTTATTTTAAATTTTGGACTGTTCTGTTTAGAAACCACAGGTATTATAATAACATCTGGCAAAAGCATTATCAACAAAACTGCAAGAAACTTCATCTCCTGAGAATAGAAGGGAGAGAGAAAAAACTTCAGTAAAAATAATTTTCAGACGTAGGTGATAAAGGAGAAGAGCAGACAGTATAAATAACACTTATGTTCCAAGAACTGCACACCTAAAGCTGAAATTTTTTTAGGCTTTTGATTTTTAAGATTAAACGTGTGAAAACGCTGCAAAGAATAATTCCTGTAAATGTCATAGTACTGGCCTCCCTAAAGTCTCCCATTGAATGAAATATGCTAATGAAAGAAAATGAGCTTTAGCTCCTGCTAAGCTTAATAAGTTTAGCTAAATAAATATCCAAACTCATAGGCTGTAGGATGGCAGCATATTTAACCTGAAAATATGAACGTATTCTTGTTTGAGCTGTCATTTAAATATCCATAGTCTAGTGATGTTCCCTTAGAGATTTCCCATATTATATTGAATATCCCCTAAAAAAATGAAAGCACAACTTTATTTCAGCCAAATCTCTTCAGAACTGAGACTCATTTGTAGGGTAAAGACAGCAGCTATCTTGACCAATGTTTCTATTAGTCTCTTTTGAGGATCTTCAAATTATAATCCACTGCCAGACCACAAGCCACTCGAATGGCAATTGGAGTACACGTTCTTCAGAAGGTACATACAAAGACTCCACCAGGTCCATGAGGACAACCAGCATGGCATTAAAGTTACTACTGCATTTTGTCTCTTCTCACTTAGCTCTAAGTTGCCCCTGCTTGTTCATTTGAAAGACAGAGTCAAAATCAGTTGAGCATTGTCACCAGCCTCTTTACCGTCACTTCCAGCTACAGAATATTTAACTAGGCGTACAATACACCAAGGAAGTAAACCCCAATTACCCTTATTCTGAATAAATTCTTCACTTAATTTAATGGAGATATTTTTATATTTTAGATAGATGCTAGATATGAAAAATGTCAACTCATATAACCACATGATTACAACCACTTTAGTCTGTACAGAATAGAATTTGGATATTTTAAGAACTTTTAAGTCAGAACTAAGTATACTTTAGAATTTACCAGTTTATAAATAAAAGTTTCACAACGCTCTAAAGCTCTGAGGAGATAGTTAAGATAACTTAAGTTTTCAGATGAGGGCTGGCCTTGTTACAAACCTTAAATAACCCAAGAAAATTAGGCTTATTGTCAGTACAGTATCCCTACAGCTACATTTTAGTAGTACTACTAACTCCCCCAAAAATTCAAATACAGATTTATAAATATAAATATATACAAGCAGTTCCACATGTTAACTCTATTGATTTACAGATAGTAAAGCTTATTTAGATTCTGTGTTCAACAGAAACAATGAATGCTGTATATATAACCCCTACTGAAAAAGAAAAGATACTGTAGGTTATTGTTGGATTTCTTCTCTGACAGCTCCCTTAGGAAATTGTACAAAAGGATTTATTATTTATATATAAGCGGGAATGTCAACACATTTTTAGATAACTTTTTTTTTGTCTAGCAATGGAAACTACGGAATAAATTATATATGACTTGTGTAGCTATTCTAAGAAAGTTGGTATTATGTAGCCAGCAATATACACATTAGATATAAAATGTTGGATGAAGATAGTACTTTTGGAATGTTGTTGATGTTCCTATTTCATACCACTGGCTATACAAAATTAAGATAAAAAATACTCAATGTAGTTTTCTGTAATCTGATAATATCTGTCCATACAAGCACTTTCAGATGTCCTGAGGTGGTATGCCAGCTGTTAGGAAGGTTGCATTTTATTTCAAAACCCACAGGTATATAGCAAACATATTTTGCTATGCATACCATCTGGTACCTGTTTTTACCAAAGAACAGAGTGTGTTTCATCATTAAATCCCATCCTGGAATACTTAAATTAATTCAGACAGATATATGCATTTTACTCCCTGTGGGTTTTCCTATCAAAATAATCTTCTTACTTTTTGTGGCAGCAGATGAAGTCACCAGATCAAATTATACTCTAAGAAACACACGGAAAACAAATAGAAAATCAATAGGTTTGTACAAATATACATGATCAAAAAGTAATTAGATGTAAATTTCAGCTAGTATACAAATATCTTGTACACACAGTAGAGTGTCATCTTTTACTCGAATTTTATTGTGGTACAATTTAATTAGAAAGTCAGGATTTATTTTCTGGTCACATCAAGGATAGGTGTCAATATTCTCCATCTTGCTTATTCCTGCAATTTAATTCTAACAACGTTTCTTTTGTGAACCTAATCAAAATTCAAATTAATGACACTTTTTTCCAGTACTTTCATCAGTTTCATTACACAAAGGATTTTCTAGGGAAAACATATTTTCATCAGTGGAGAAAGGCTGAAATTTATTCCAAGATTATACCAAAAAAAAGGAATTTGCATCCCAAACAAATAGAAAGATATGATAAATAAATATAAAATAAATAGAACAACACAACAAAGGAAAGGTTTTATTTTCAACTGAGTGAACAGTCATTTTGAAATATGAAAACTGATTTTCACAATTATTGAAAAGTTGCAGTTTTTCCACAAGAAATCATATGTTTGTGTGAATATCCATGTTTTTAATGAGAAAAGATAATAATAATAAAGATTACAACTAATTCTTCCCTAGGAACAAAACTTTATTTGGTGGTTAGAAAAGGTGGATCTGCAAAGCAGTGTAAGGCAATCTACTGAATTAAACAGTTATTACAGAAGGCTGCAATTAGCTGCATATCTCACTTTTACCCCTGATACCAAGCTCTCATCAGGTGTCACAGTGCTACATATGGAGAGTATTTTTGGAATGCTTTACTGTTTCACCTTCAAGATTTTTGCATAATGAGATTCACTTCTATTCATTTGCTTTTGCTCAGGATAGCTGATGAATTACACATTACCATATTAAAAGCATCCTTGGCTTGTATATAAAGGATTAAAGCCAATTGATGAGCCAAAATTCAAATAGATTCTTTTTGTCCTATGTTTTACATAGTGGTCATATCCTCCAGATCTCTAAACCAACTTCTAAAAACAATCTTCAAGAACTGGCTCCATGTAGAAGGACTCTATAAAGTTCCAGAATTTCATAATACAGGAAGAATATAACAGGGAATATTCAGGGAATTCAGCATTTCCTTTCCCAACTCAAAGTCTGTTAACAATCCTCTACTGTGACCTGTCCTGAACTAGAAATATTCCCCATCTCTCTCCATCACCCCTTTACAGATGTATGGGTTTAATTTATTCAATTAATTCTGTCTCAGGTCTTACTTTATTTTAACAGGATATTTGTAGAATCATAATCACCCATGTAGGTATAAAGTTGAAAGAATTGGTGCTATTTTGTTTTCAGTTCACTTTTTTTTTCAGTACTGTAAGAGAGAGAATTGGGGTAGTATGTGTGAAATTCATTTAATTACAAGCTCTTAACCTCAAAAAAGTAATTTAGAGCACTAATTTTAAAAAGAGCAGTGTAACTTAGTCAACAGCGTTAGGGAAGACTTGAACCAATTAGGTTTTAAATAATCTCAAACAGCTCTCAGCTGTTAAGAAACACCACAGGACGTCTCCTGGTCATTTTGCTTTGTTATAAGGATGCTAGCTAACAGGAGACTGAATTATATTGATGAGGTTTAGTCACATAGTTCTGGGTCATTTACTTTAAGTAACCCAGCTTGGCCAATTTCATTACCATTTATCTTTGTAGCCCATGTATCAGCTATCAGACAGATGCTTGAACACCTTCTGAATAATGAAGAACAAGGATTCACATGCCATTAAGGACAGAACACTGGAAATGATAGTCTGATGGCTACCTAAGGTTAAAGATATTTAATCTTTTTATTAGGGCTTGGATGTTCCTATAAGCTTTATTCTTGACTCTGCTACAGATTTTCCTCATGTTTTGTAAATTATCTGCCATTTTTTTCAACATCATCCACAGGCTTTTACTTGCAAACAAGATGCTAAAGAGCAGTCCAGTTCGTTTAAAAACAAGCAACCATATTTCCACAACTTCATGAAAGGAAACAAAGTGAAAAACAGCAAATCAGCAGTTGAAATTTAGTACAATAGACATGTATTTTAGCTTATTTTATTACTTTAGTTTTGATTATGTTCTATGATGCAGAATATTTTCATAAAACTTGAGACCTCGTGTTTTTAGTAGCATGGGGGAAAGTAGTCTTTGCTCTACCGCTACTGTATTTATGACAGTGTAGCTCCACCACAAGATCCAAAGATACAGAAAACAAAAAGATCAGAGGATGGTGTCCCTAAATTGCCTGCAGTGGGGTAAACTGAAAACTAAGTTTATTTAACCCCGGACACCCGAGCCTCAGGAGGATAGCCATCAGCAGTCTGAGTTCTTTGGCATCATCGTTAGGCTCACAACAGAGTTTGAGCTATTTGTATATGCAGCATAGAAGTAGTCCTCACAGTGAGTGACAGCAAGAGCTAGAAGAAAACGTCTTACAGGGAGAGAGGTACAGATTTTCTCAGGATACGTTTAAATCAGTTGAGTAATCACAAATAGGAGTAACTGCTTGTATAATCAATGAAAATTATATAAAGGAATATTATATAATCAAATAATATTAAGATGTTATAATAACAAAATAAGCAAGAGAGTTAGGCACAGCGAGACAAAGAGAATAAACAGGGTGCTTACCTGTGCCGTGGGATCGCTCAGGAAACTCCAGTGGGGTGGATCTTCCGAAGAGAGAGAGATCCCTTCCCACTGGTAGTCAGCTCTTAAATGGGTCTAGGAGTGGTGGAGCCAGGCTCCACCCCTTCCTGCAGCACAGGTGAATTGCTTTCACCTGTGCTCCCAGGGCTGACTCATTGCTTGCCTCAGGTGATTAATCAGAGGTTCAGGCCGTGACTCAGCAATTCCCATACACTGCTAAATTCAGCAGAAGGAACTGCACGATGTAATTCTTAAAGGTGACTGAATATTCTCTCACCATGACAAGATGTTCTGCTATGCCATGAGGATGAACCACTTACTTTCCTTGATGAGTGTTTTTGTCGTTAACTTTTAAAGTCACCTGAATGAATTTAAAATAATCCCATGGATAACCAGCTATTGAAAAGTAGTCCATATGGGAAGGGAAGGCCTAATGCATCTGTGCAATGTGAAGGATCTTGGAGACCATCTCCTTTTGTAAAGATTTAAAAGGCAGCCTAAACACACCAAGGGAGTTGACAGAACCTCACATCTTCTCAACAAATACAAATAATTTTATGTGTATGGGGAACTAGCAAGATGACAAAAAATGTGACTGGAATAAAGAAAGAAAAAGACAGCTGTCATACTCATCTTGAAGTGCCGTACTGTTCATACTGACATGCAGCTGCAGGAATTGCAGAACAGAATAAATTTAATCAGAATTAAATTTTTATGACATTGCTTAGTTGTAAAAACAGCACCAGACTCTGTTTTCACTTTACATGGAGAAAATGAGACTGAACCAAGTCCACAGCCCAATCTGCATGCTGGTGAAGGGAAGCAAGGTCAAGTCCACCATGGGCAAACTATACTGCCAACATTTCTGCACATTCTTTTTTATTCAAATGCTTACATTCTCATATTTGCTCAGTACATATCACATTTCTTATATCTTCTTTGCAAGAGGACAAATGACGAGCAGCTATCTGCCTCACAGAGCTTCAATTCAGACCTGCCACCTGTAATAAAACAGTGAAAAAATATTCAGGTATATGATTACTGAGATTCTAACAGAGCATTTGTGAGAGGCATTTTTTATGCATTAAAATAGTGGATTTTTTTCCATTACTACTAGCAACCACTGAGCTGAAGAAAAAGAAACTGAGTTAAAACGTAAGATTTGAAATACAAACTATTATTTGAATTAATGAGATTAACAAAAAGATGAAAATGAAACACAAGCAACAAGACCTTCACATATATTTTCACACATTTGTAATGTGTGAAATCAGAAATAAAGCACTCAAAATCTTATATACTATCAATAACTCAGTTGCAAAAAAACAAAAAACAAAAAAAAAAACACATCATGGGAACAGTAATATGGATAAAATGGTTTTTCATTTTTAAGATGAAAACTCTAGATGAAAACTTGTGTTCTTTGGATTAGTCACAAGCCCTAAATGCTCATAAAAATCCCTTGCATGTACAGAAGTTATAGTGTTCTTCCCATTGATTTTGGTAATAGATTTGGACCAGGGCTAGAGAACCTAATGTCTCAATCCAGAAAAATAATCTATCACGTGCTATTATGAGCGACAGAAGTTGCTTTGTTGGCTGAAAAACAGATCTAAGGCTGCTGACAGGTATTGCAGAAGAATCAGCTGAGATTATTTAAGAAGTCACTGACCCCAGTTCTCAGTTTCCCTTGAGATGATGATATGTCAGGGGTGCATTTCTTAACAACTGCGAGGTCAGCTTGCACTTAGGTTACTGTGAGACACTTTCACTGAGCTGATGAAAGAAATGACATCCCAGGTATAAAGTGGCTGACTACCATTGCAAAATCAGAAAAAAACTTCTATATTTGCACAGCTCAGATTCTTCTTACAAAGCTTACTAATGTTAGCTGAAACAACAACCTTGGAAGTTTGCAATAGGATGCAGGATCTTGCATAGATACAGCTAAGGAGATTTTAGCACTTTTCCTGTTATGTGTTTATGTCATAAGTTCCCACTGCAAGATGGTAAAAATTCCAAAAGAAAAGATAAACATGATAGAAAATGTTATGTGCTAAAAGCTCATCTTCACACTTAAAAAGAAGCACAGAGAGACAATAGTAAGTGGAAAACTCCCAGCTATCTTCTCCCGAGCCCATCACAGTAGCAATTGACCCACCAGGAAACCACCTCCACATGAACAGAGAGTGGAAATGCAAAAGCAGCTGGCAAATCTAAATTAAGGAGTCTGGAAGGGACATTCTGCCAGGCCCCTCCCCAACGCCCCATCTCAGGGCTATCCCAGGAGATCCAGGTGTGAAGCCCAGGAGGATGAGCAAAGCTTGAAGCACCTGTCTGAGGTGAAGCTACTGTCAGAGAAGGCAGCAGAATGAGGCTGTTGTGCTGTGCAGCGCTCTCTGTTTGTGTCTGTTTTGCATATGGTGTATACATGTGTACACTGTTTTTTGCACATACTGAGGAACACTCACTCAACCTCTACTTGTTGACATGAGGCTGCTGCAGGAGGCTTGGCTCTTTCAGTCAGATCTAAGACAAAGCACATTCACTTAACGAGGTGATGAATAGTTTTAGTCAATACTCAAACACATGCTCCTTATTCTTTCACAGCATTTATGTAATTAATTACCAAGGGAATTTAAATTTGCAAATACACTGAAAAATAGAATTAAAAAGTTTTAAGAACTATGGATTTTCTTCTTCTTTTGTATTTACTTCCGTCTTATGTTTCTAAAATGTCAATTTATTTGCAAAGAAAAAATTGGATAAAAAAGTTAGGAAACTTCCACAGATGACATGCCAATAGTAATTCTGCCCTATCAGCTGTAGCAATAGCAGTGGTTATATGTTCTGTACCCATAACTATGCTTACTTTTAGCAATGTCATTATAAATATGACAAGATCAAGTACTTCTCTTTAAGCATGGATGTATAAGCACACACTGCTTCTACACAAAAGATTTTTTTCAGCATAATCTAAAACAATAAATATAAATAGGGATTTAAAATATCGAATATTATAATTCTATTATAATATTAAAATATTGAATTATGTCATTGTAATGCCAGCAATGTTTGCCATTTTCATTTAAGTTGTTTAAAATTTTTCTTGATACATTTTCTTTTAAGAAACAATTCAAATGATTTCTAAAGTATAGTCAATAGAATTTATTCTCTGGAAGACTTGTTAAACTTTACCTTCTTTCAGCTGAGAATATTTATTACTTAAAAACATTCCTCTCAGTATGGGACTATCCTGAAGCTCTGAGTTTACTGAGTGCCAGAAGAAGGTGTTATTAGAAGTATTAAAAAAAAATTTGCAAGGGGACACCTACTCATTTTACTCATCACAAGTAAAGATGGAAGGAAGAACCTTAATATATATTATCTAGCATTTTATTTCAAAATAAAAATGAACTTCATAGAAAATATTGATATTATATTTAATTCATTAATTTCATTAATTGCATGTGACATTTTGTTCTTCCTCAGATTACAAGTTTGTAGGTAGAATTGAACTTGATATGCTTTAGTTCTATAATGAGTCAGCATTTCTTTACATCAGAATGATCTGATGTAAAGAATTTTGTTGTGTACATCTCTGAGCCACTGAGAAATTGCAGCCTTAATTTCATATAATAACTCTTATGTTTTATGACTTTTTTTTGCACTATGGATTGAATGCATGAATAATCATGCCTAAAGCAAGACTTGATATTACAGGCAGCTGTCTTGCACAAGAAGAATGAAGATATCCCTGGACAAACAAGAGCTGCCAACTGCCCGGGTTCTTCTGTTGTTGGACCCATTACACATCCTGCAAAGGCAAGACAACAGGCACTGCCACTGAGCTTGCCGCGGTTGCTAAGTCCAGGAAGGGCTACATATGTGAGGTGACAGCCGCCTCTGAGCAGAGAAGTCAGGGGTGAAGGCAAGGACAAGCTGTAATCACAGCTTTAACTCCCCACTTCTCCTTAGCAGTAGGAAACTGGCAAAGCCAGATCTTTCTGTTCTCTCTTCCCCATGGTTTTACTTATGCTGCTGCTGAACAGACTTGAGTCTGTTTTATGCTTCTAGTTCCTCTGAGAATATCATCAGCTGTCCTAGGATGAACTTTGAGAAAACACATTCACTTCAATGAATGTCTTTTATTTCACTGTGAATAACAGCATAGTGATGCTGACCAAAAAATCAGGAGTTTTAACTCTTTAACAGATATGTAAACAGTATCTTTTAGGCATGCACTCAGACAAATGGCCACTCAGGGGCTAATTACATATAAATAATTCCACAGGGGAGTGCAGCAGCCATATTGTAGCTGAGATAGCCCTATAGCATAATTCATAACCTTATAATAGAGAAGCAGGGGGTGTTTCTGAGCAAAAGTCCTTCTTGGCTATGGTTAATGGTCCATGCATTGTTCAAGTTTTATATTTTTGTTTTAGAACCTTACACATATTTCCTTACTATAGCCAGGCCTCCTGGCCATGCTTCTGACATTATTCCTTTTTTGTCTTTTTTATTCAAAGCAGAAGGTTGCTGGGAAAGAAAGTTCAGATAAAAGAAATTCCTAGGCTTTTCAGTATTAGGAGGAATCAAGTATCCAGAGCCACACAGCTACTTGGCTCACTGTAGTATTACAGAATATGTGATACTGCAAAGCATAAACTGCTATTCCAATGGTGTGACAGTTTCAACGTATCAAATTTGACACCTTTTCAATAAAATAGGCTAAATTTAGATAACCATATGCTCATCCTGACAAGCTAGCTTCTCCCTGATATATGTTCTCATGAGCGTACAGGAGGGCCTCAAAGTTTAACTAGTTTAAAGTGAATTCAAAATACCATATAATTTACTGTATAAAGTTTGTGGTGTTGAGTAAACATCAGAGTTTAATTAATGTATTCTGCTTAGTGAACTAAGATTTAGCTGCACACTACTTGTTAATGTTAATGAGTCATACTGGCAAATTCATAAGTTGTACTATCCATGCTTTTTTAGTGTATTGTAATAAGAATGGTGCAATTAAAATCCATTCTCTCTTTACTACCAGAATGGCAAAGTTGAATTGTACATGCAGTTTCACAATTACATTCCAATCTATACATCATCTTGAGACAGTTTTAAACAACAATTTGAGACATTTAAAAACTAATGATTTTAAAACAAGAGTCCCTCAGAAGTCTCTAACTGCCTTTTTGTTAGTAAGGTTCCATATGATACACAATATCTACTTATGTATGTTTCATAATAAATACTGTAGAGGATGACTTAATTTATACTAAGATCAATGTCATTCTAAAATTCACTTTTTTTTTTTCTTTGTGATCATTTTGCTCACACACTGATGTTACTGATCTAAAATCAAGCCAAAATCTGAAGAGCATATCACCTTGCTGAAGGTAGAGGAAATCTTCAGTATACACTTACTTACAGATAAGACAGTGCCATGAGAAAACACAGAACACATCGTTTCTTAAGAGTAATAATTAAAGTGCTAAACAAATTCCAGTGAAAAGAGTTGGACTTCTTGTTGGGCTCACAATTACAGAATTCTAGTGATACTTAATAGCCTGTCTCACTTAAATTTGGCAAAAAAAACCTGACAATATTTGTTAACCCTGTTTTAGAATTACAATACCTTAAAATTTGTGCAGAATCTCATCAGTTCATTATGATGACTGGAAAAGAAAAGCAAGAAAAATACGCATCTTTGGAGGCATAATCTGGAAAATTACATTAAAGATTTAAAGAAAAGATAAAGAAAATTTTCTCCTCACTAAAAATTAATTAAATAAATAAATACAACCAAGGATGTTGTGAAATTAATGTCCAAGTTAAATCTTTTTGTTTTCTGGATTCTACAGCTAAGATTTTACTTAGAATGTGATTCCACTCCATTTATAAATAGAGAAACCTCAGTAGTTGCATTAAATAGAAATATGAAATGTTTCATTTTTGAGGCATTATGACAAACATATAACAAATACAACAGATAAAAACAAATACAATTTATTTTCCTGCTCTTAAAGCACTACTCCCACTTTTAAATGAGAAAATTGATGTTAAGAATTGAATATGTTTTATACTTATAAACACATGTAATTCATGTATATTGAGGACATTTAGCAATGTCAGATGTGGGATCTTCCCTCTCAGAAGCCGTGCATACACAGAGCTTCACACATTCTTATACAAAGGACATTGCTAGAGCAGGGCGACATTTTTTAAGGATAAGTTAAGAAGTTTCTAGGAATATTTCTATATTTCTTCAAAACACCAGTACTTTTAGAACATCACATGCAGTGGGAGCCCCTTTGTATTTAAATTCTTCTAACCATATAGTACACCCATTCTTAATGTGTGTTCATTGCAAGTTACCCTTGAAGCAATATTTTAACTTTAAAAAAAAAAAACAGTTACCATGATTGCATCAGAAATAAGATGTTTTAAAAATTAAACTTACACCAGATTTTATACTATGCATTTTTATAGAGAAGTCATATGTATTTAGTTATCATCTGTGCTTCGGTCATTATCAGGAAAAAGCTGACAGATTTTAATACAGTGAAGGCAAGCCTCTTTTTAGTTGCTCAGTTAAACTTGCTATTAGCATAGCCTATCACCCAATAATTTCATAGGAAGAAAGGTTGTTTTGTTTTTTTTTTTTTTAATGTGAATTGCTCAATTTAAAGACTGCACTTTGTTTTTAACTGTGCTTTGACTATTTGACTTCTTCTGTATCCACCTCTGAAGTTCAGTCTCTAACATAGTAATATAATTTACGGAAAATTTCCTTAACAATCTTTCAAATATTTGTGTGTGTGTGTGTACTCACATGTGTGTATGGTTTGTTATTGCTGCAGTTCTATGGAATGATATGGAGAAGTACCATCTGATTGCACTTATTTCACAGGCAACTGACTCCTGACTTCCTTAATGCATTTTAACTGGCACAATATGAAGTATTTTCTGGTTCTATTTTTCTTCACAAAAATATTATCAGTATTTCACGGAGAGAGGGATATGATTTACAATTTGGCATTAAGCATACTAGCTGATAGCAACCTAGCATGTTTTCTGAAAGCTTACAATAACATAAACTTCTGGGAAAAGTATCCCAAAATGTCAAGAAAATGGGTGGACATTAGAGAAGATGTAATCTCCCTGTTAATCTCAGGAAATAATGGAATGTTCCCTTCATTTGGGAACTGTCTTGGTCTCACAGAAAGCGAAATCTCATCATTTCATAAAGAAAAATATCAGACTTTAAACAATCTACGCCTGTTCTCTCCCTCACAATTCCCCACTTTTTGGACCCCATTTCTATACTTGTACATTGAACAAATCAAATCATTACAATTTATCTGTTTGTTCTCCAAACATTCTTCAAGAAACATTAAGGTCTTTACATATCTTCTAAGTCAATGATCTATAAAGCTGAAATATTTATGGGAACAATTCAGACAGTTCATCTTCCCTATGTACAAATGAAGTTAGTTTTTACTATAATTAAAAAATAAAAAATAAAAAAATTAAAAAAAGCAATTCCTTATTTTCTTAAAAAAATAAAAAAATAAAAAATAAATAAAAAACAACCCACCCAAAACTATTATTTCAACTTAAATATATCTAGCAAGACAGAAACCCTATACAAATAATTTTAGAAATCCACACAGGTTTAAAGAGAACAAGATCAAGACTATGCAAAAAATAACATTATTTTTTATGTCTGTTTATAGAAATCAATAGCATATTCAATTCTGCTGCAGCTTTTCATAAAAGTCTAGCGATCATATTTGTTTTCATTTAAGATAAGAAACATTATTGTCCACTAGTCCCAAACAGGGTATACAATGAAAAATACAAAGATGAACTGAATTTTATATTTAATATCTGAATCTTCCATACATATCACTGGAAAAATTAATTCATTTCAGTGAGACAGGAGCAAAGTCTAAGTGGCTGTAATTTATGCTCTGGCTCTCATTCATTTCTGTTCAGTTAGCACACTTTCTCATCGTTGTGATATTTTAAAGCATTTATTCTGTAAATGAATAGTCAGCTTTTGAGCAAACAGTCCATTAGCATTAATCATACGACTCTTATATGATACACTGACTGAAAAAGATGTTTCCAATATTTCTCTTGCTCATGACAAATAAGTCATAGGTAAGAAACAAAAAGCAGCAGTTGAAAAGGCAGACTGGAACACTTGATCTCCTAACATTATTTCATTTCTATGGTTTAGTAGCTTGTGGTACTAATAGGAATGGGAAGGTGGCTGGACTAGATGATTTTGCAGGTCGTTTCCAACCTTGTGATTCTATGATTCTATGATTCTCTTCTGAAATACAAAAATGATTTAGAACTTACTGAAAAAAATTGCAGAATTGCATTTCTGTTGACCAAATTATGAGCCATTGCCTTCTTCGTCATAGATTCTATTGAATAAATCATCATCTGTATTTCGTTATATATTTCTCTTATGAAAATTCTGAAGAATCCCAGCTTACTGGAGTACAAAATGTGCAACCACATAAAGTAATTGAATGAACTGAGTCACTGGCTTTGACTGTTACAAACAGATCATTTCTGTGTCATACATGAAGGAATTTTAAGCATTAAAACCTTACAGCTATCAAGATGTGCACCTTCACTCGAGTTTGACTGAACACTGCCTATGCATCTGCAGGAAATAACTTGCATTAGGGCTTCTGCCTGACAGGAAATCAAGCTGAACCTGAACCAAAGCCCAGTGAAGTCAGCATGATTTTTTTTCCTTCAATTTTAATTGGCAATGGATCAAGCCCTTTGCACAAAATCTCCTATTTCTTCAACTATAAAAGAATCCTTACGACTGTCAAACATTTTTCACTTCAATATACATTCAAGGGGAGACTTTGCAGAACACACCATGAATCCACAAAATGAAGATCAAGCTTGGATTTCTGTGTCAAATAGTAATCTTTAGAAGCTTGTTGTATTGCAGATGGAGATTTTAGATTCCATGTTGCCTTTCTAAAAATAACAGGCAGTTTTCCAGTGAACATGCAGTCAACTAGCAATATCAATGAGCATTTATACTGCAGAGAATCATTTGACAAATCCATTTTATGATCTTCTGTAATCAAACTGTGAAAACTTTTCATTTTACACATAAGGAAAAAGATTTTTAAAATCTTTAAAAACATGACACATTTAAAAGTCTTTTTATATTTCACCGTTGAAGAAAAAAGCCCATAAACAAAAATGATAATGAATACACTATCTAAGAATTAATTACTTCTGTGATTTGGTTTTTTTTTTTTGTTTTTTTTTTTTTTTAATGTGTTTTTTTGTTCTGGTTTTTGTTTTTTTCTCAACATTGGCAAGTGACAAGAATTAAATGTTGAATTATTAACTGTAATCCAAAAAGAAAAGATTTATATGCATCTCCAAGACAAAGTACAATAAAATCCATTGTCAGGCTTGAAATAAAATACAATCTAGAGGCCATTTGCAGTTCCAAGCCCTCATCTCCTTTGTGTGTTATAAAGTATCCCCAAATTTTCCAGCACCATTTGGGCACTTTTCTTTAAAATGCAGATACCACTTAGTTAAAAATGAACTTGTATGGTTTTCGAGTCCTGATCCAAGTCCTACTGTTGCCAGTGAGATATTTTCTGTCAAATTCAGTAGGAATTAAGTACGGTCCAAAAGCAAAACTTAGTACCCTATATTAAAATCATTACTATTAATAGAGATTTATTTCTGATTGCCCCAGTGGCTTACCAGTAAGTTGAGGGGACAGGAACAGTGCATTTCTTGAATCAGCTGTAAAGCAGAAAAGCTGAGGTTACTATTTGGATTCCCTGATGAAAAGCTGCAATTGTTTCATTTTCAAGGTAAATGCACCCTGCTATTTCCAGAGTGACCTTGGCCAACTGTGTTACCCTTTGTGTCAGCAGAAAGAAGGCTGTTGGTGTCAGTGGGCTTTGGATCAGGCTTTAAAGACAGAGGAAGATTGCTTAAGGAAGAAAACGGACATAATGAATAGTCCTGATTTTCCAGGTTTTGTCACTTAGAGTTCAGAATATCAACAAGACACTTTAAACCCTGAAGAGTATTTGTAAGTCAATTATTTTGACCTTGTATATTTCTTCAACTGTATACAATAATAAAGAAGAACAAACCTCTCTGGCTTACAAAAAAAAAAAAAAAAGGCAAATACTTTATTTATGAATAGAGATTTTAGCTGCTTTTTACACCATTGCAATGACTAAACAAATAGCATAAAATAAACAAAGGAGAGTATAAAATCACTTTATTCCAGCTGGTATTCCAAGACAACCTTCTGATTAAGTACAGAGTTGGATGTTTCAAGTATGGCACTTATATAAATAAGAGCAGAGAGAAGGTGATATAATCACAGTTAAAAGCAATGAACTCTGTTCCTTTGGTATGTGTGTCACCATAGGTAACTGTAGGTAAGTACGTAACTTGGCCAGCATGAACCAATTCCATCTTATTCGTGCACATATCAGGAAATGAACTGAAATGTACTGATATATTTTGTAGATCACAACTAACATAAGATAATTAAGGTCTCTGGTGTGTGTGGACAGGCAAACAATAAATGGCAAAATTATATTCAGCATTTATTGTTTAGCATAACTAAATGATGCACAAACTATGTTAGAAAATAGCTAGTAATACACACCAGGAATAAACTCTGTGATGTAGACAAGCAAAATAACATCAGACATCTGTGAGATAGGTGAGAGCAGATGTCCTGGTTTAGCTGTGGTCACAGTGCAATTACCCTCCTTTTAAAACATGCTTACATCTTACATCACAACAGTTTCCCCCACCCCATCCCACCCCATATAGAGTATCCTTGCAGATTTTTAATATGAACATTCTACATGTTTACAAAGATTTGTCAGACAGTCCAAACTGTAAACTCATCCTAAAGATGACCAAAAAGCTGCTCCACCAACAGATAGCATCCAATCTTTAGAAAGAAACTTAGTAATAATAGTAGCTGTAAGGCTAGATCAAGCATGGTTTTATAGCTGTTTTGTTTTGTTTTGTTTTCAGTCTTTTACATAGCACTGCATTTTTGCAGCTAGTTCAGTAAGTGCAGATCCAATACCTTAATGGCTTTCTTGGTGGTTTGATAAAATGCTTGCCTAAGCAATGTACCTTTCTCTAATGGTGTCTGGGTCTGTTCCACCTGGCACCAAGTTTCAGTTCTGTCACAGCCTCACACATAAGCTGAGTCACTTGACTGAGTCCTGCCAAAGTTAGGCATGCTCATTCTTGGCAGGTCCTTATTTCTGATTTCGTATATGGATTTCCTTTTTGCCTGTACTCCTCTCACTGCCATTTTGATCTTTCTCCAGCCCAAGTGGTTCAGTTCTGCCAAATTGAGCACCACACAAATGCCACTGACAGCAAACATGAATACCAAGAACACAGTCTTCTCAGTGGGTCTAGAGACATAGCACTCTACTTCTTTAATGCAAGGGTATCTGTCACATTCATACATGGAAGGGACATTGAATCCATACAGAAAATACTGCCCCACTAAGAATCCAATCTCTAGGGCATTTCGAAAGACCACTTGGATGATATAAAATCGAGAAATGCCTTCTTGCCTCCTCATCTTTGATTTTGTAGTTCTGATTGCAGGATTGGGGATCTCCTTCACTTCTAAGCAGTCTGGTTCTGCCTCTTTGGTGGAGTTCTCAGTGTTCTGCAGCACCCCATTGACAATTGTGTTCTTGATTTTCTTACTATCCTCACGCTTCATTGAATCCTGGTCTCTCTCCAAGGTGAGGAAGACAGTGGAGTACCTCCGTTCCCTCTGCTTAGCAGACTGGTGAACAGAGTACGTTATGAAGCACAAGCTGGGAGTGCACACCATGATGATCTGGAACACCCAGTACCTTATGTGAGAAATAGGGAAAGCCTGGTCGTAACAAGCCTGATTGCAGCCTGGCTGCAGCGTATTACAGACAAACATAGTTTGCTCGTCATCGTACACCGTCTCCCCTACAATGGCCACAATGAGGATCCTGAAGATCACCACCACGGTCAGCAGGATCCTAGAACAGAGAAGCCCGTCAGTGCGCGCGGCCGGGAGCTGTCCAGTGCTGATCGGCCCGGGGCGCCGCAGCCGGCGCGGTATCGCCTCGGCGCGGCAGGGAGCGGCCATGCGTCGCCGCCAGCCCAGCCATGGTGGGAGCTGCCCCGGCCCCTCTGGGAGAAACCACAGAGACCGCGCGGGCCGCAGCCGCCGAACGCGCAGGGAGGCGCGGAGGCTCTCTGCCTGCGGGACCGCTGTAGCGGCGGGATTCCCTCAATGTCTGCCCGCCGCCCCCCTACTCCTCGGGGTCGGGCAGAGCGCCGTGTCTCCGCGGCTCCGCGTCCTGTGCCGTGGCTGCGTGCCCGTTCCGCCCGTACACGGGCTCTCTCCAGGCGCGCACAGCAGGAGCCCCGCGCAAGCTGCTCGCACCGCCAGGACTCTCTAGAGCAGCAGGGCACCCCCGCGTCCCCCGCAGCGCCCCGTCGCCCTTACCTCCCTATCATAGTAGAGTGCTGCTGCACGGCAGCTTCCAGTAGCCTCTCTAGAATAGTCCATTCCCCCATCGCTGTTCATCCGGAGACAAAGACTTTGGCAAGCGGAGGGGATATCTTCACTTCTTCCTACACCTTTCTTCCTTCCCCCTTTTTTTTTTTTTTTTTTTTTTTGGCTTTGTTGTTGTGTTGCAAGGGATGGAAAAAGAAAAAAATAAAAAATAAAACGAGAGAAATCCCCCTCTACTGCCTGCAGTCTGGTAGTAGGAAGGCAGCTGGACGCGGCAGCCCTTCCGAGGACTCTCGGCTCCGCTCTGTCCGGTTCGGCCCGGCCCGATTCTACTCGGGGCTCCGCGGCGGCCGAACCCGGCCCGGCCCGCTCGGCTCGTGCCGCGGAGCGGCGGACCCGCGGCGGGAAGGGAGGAAGGTTGGCTTTTAATGTCTTGCTGCCTCTAATCTGCCTTTAAGTAGTCTCCGCTTGCGTCACTGACAGGTTGGTGGAGAGCAGCCAAAAGCAGCGCTCGGATTTTCTCATTTTTTATTATTCCCGCGAATATAAATAAATAAATGCGATAAAACAAATGAAGTAAATAAATGAGGAGGAGGGAGGCGGAGGAAGACCTGGCCCAGCCGCCACGAGCCTCCTCTTCGCCCGACCAGAGCCCGCCCTGATCGCGGCGAGGCCACTCTGGCCACCTCCCCGCCGCTGGGATCGGGCCCCAGGGGAGCGTCCCCCTGGGAACCGGCGCTGGCCCGTGGCCGCTATTCCGGGATGCTGTGCCCCCGTGCGTGGCGGCAGTCTCGGGGACTGTGGGGCTCTGCAAGCTCCCCAGGCTTGAGAGAACAGCAGTGTCATGCAGCAGTAATCTCATCTAGAACAACTGCTTACCCTTGGGGGATACCAGTCTTAAAACTGTATTGTTACTCTCCTCTGATCACAGATATAATACAAGAATGGCTAAGGAGAAGTGAACATATATAGCCTTTTCACATAATTCTGAGACTGAGATTGGATTTAAGTTAGAAAAGACACCAAACCCTTCACTCAAAGCATCTCTAAACAGCACGAGAATAAAGTCATCCCTTCATTATAAAACATCTACATATTCCCCCAAATTATTACAATATGTTTAAAATATCTTTTATTTTATAGCTACCCTTAGAGACTGTACCTGAGACACTCCCAATTTCATATAAACCATTGACATCAGCTGGGATTGACTCTTTCCTGGTGGTGAAGCCTAAAGTGTATTCTCTACATTTCCATAAACTGTAGCTTTTTACCTGCTAAACTGATCTTATTAAAATGAACATAAGAAAAATTCAAGTCAGTCTGATCATAGTGTTCCTGCTGCCAAACTCAGTAAAATCAGTCTTCTTCCAAAGCAGAACTGCTTAGGCCACTGTAAACAGTGTGGTCCCTTTTTTTACTTTGCAGCACTCTCATGAAACAATATTGTGTTGTGCTAATGATGTGAAATGTTCTCTAAAAAAAATAGGACCAAGCTTCATCAGTGTACAGGACATTGGTATGTTTTAGACACCTCAAAATTTGTCTTTTCATTTGATGCGTGCAGACGGTCTGTGATTCACATTACTGGGGTCTGATTGGATCCCTAAATCTTTGAAATGGGAAAGTGTCAAATATGAGAAGATCAGTGAATTCATCAATTTGCACAGAAAACGGTAGATTTTTCATCTTATCCAATCAAGAGTCTGTTAAAAAGTAATCTGGATTGTTTCTTTCCTACACCATTGCTTTTCCTTAAATCCTGACTACATCCTTCTTTAAACCTGAATCTCACACCTCCTGCAGTATGCGAGTGTGTGTTTGTAAACCTGCTGTTGCAGCAACACCATAATGAAAAAAAAATATAATAGGTGTTGTTCCTTTGGCTTTAAAAGGATTCCAGTATCTAACTACCAGCCATGACATTTTTCATATGGGCCCCAAAGTCTCTCTGTGGAGAGGGATCTGAAAATAACAGAGATCAAAGCAGGAAAGGGAGCAGTAATGCATGTGCAGAAGGAGAGAGGGCAGGGAGTATGCTAATAAGCTAATGATGATAATCCTATTTGGAGAACCAAACAGAAAGACCTTGACAGAAATTACTGAAGAGCACAGAGGAGATTTTGGTCCACAGTCAAGTATAAGCATTCCTACAAAGGGAAGCTGTTAAATAGCCTCAGGATAAAAAACATTCATATTTTATGACCAGCAAACAAAAAGGAATCAAATTCTGATCAAACCAAACACTGAGCTTTTGATGAACAGTTAACCAGTATTTACTGTATGTGATGAGAAACATAAAGGGTAGGTAACATAAATGAATGTTACAGACATGTAAACACTGATATGAAATCTTTTTATTTATGTGTGTTTTAAAGTTAAATATTTCAGGTCCACTCTTGCAGGAGTTGTATCTCATTCTGAAACAGCTCACCTCTCCTTTTCTAACAGTAGCCTCATATGCCACACCACCACCTTATTCAGAAACAGGACACTTGTTACATTTGACAGTTTGTGGACTTCAGATCTCTGTAAACATGGTCAAAAAGATAATAATTTCAATCTGAGTGTCACTTTCTTGATGCTAACACACATTTTAAGTGACCAGAAAGTAATTATTTGCATTCCCATTATTCAACAGATGTGTAAGAGCAATCCGTAGACTTGTCTGACAAATACCTAAATTACAAAGTGTCCAAAGTTTGAACAGTAGACTTAAGAAGATCTTCAGCTTCTTGGGGTTTTTATTAGGTTTTCCACCATTTCCCTGAATACTTCAGCCCATGATAAAGCCATGATTTGCAGAGGAGTGGGCTGCTAAGAATGCTACAGAAGTCTCTGCATCATGTATGATATTCGCGTTATAAAATCATGCATATATTTCATTCACAAGCACTCAGGATTATCAGCGTTTTAAGTCTTAAAAAGCTCATGGCTTACAAAGAACCATTTCCTACTGAAGCAACAGGACCAGACCTGTCCAGTTCTACGTATTTGTCAGCTGTATAAGAAGGAAACAAAGTTGGCTTCACACTCCCAAGTGCAGACTTTGGAGTTGAGAATGTATTTGTATTTGGCTTGCTCTGCATTTGAAGAGAATGACTATTCATCTGCAGATTAAATTCAGCATATATACATTCATAACAGACCCTCACAAACCTCACACCAGCAAAAAGAACTTCCCACACCAGAGTCAAGACAGCAACAGAGATCAAACAACCTTTCCAGAATGAAATCAGAACTCTCGTTTCCACATGTATTCAAAGATGGCTCTGCCTCAATATTAATTCATGTTAACATAATACAGATGGAGCTGATCTTGGATTAGATTTGGAGAATGAGACTGTGTGTGTCCTCAGTTCAGATGCCAAACCGAGGTTAATCTGTCTCTAAGAAGCGATAGGACAGATTCTCTCTAAGAAATCCAGCCCTTTTGCCCTGATTTGGTTTTGCAAAAGGCCGGGAAGCCAGCAAATCTCTCAGGCTATGCATTCCTCAAATACAGGACTGAGCACACAGGGCCTGCACCAACACATTTGGCTCTGGTATCAGACTCCCTGCAGCCCCAGTACTGATGGCGTGACTTGGGCAGGGCAAAGTAGCCAGCTGGCTGCTGCCTACCTGCTTTCAGATTGTGTACAGAATCACTGTGTTCCCACCTTGTTGTTCTCTATGTTGAGATTAATTCATGCGAAAACAAGGTCCAGATCTTACAGAAGCATCCCCCAAATACTACATCCTTTTAATAATATAGATTTATTTTTTTCCATATATTTTATCACAGAACAAATCTCCATTTTTTTGGTACTATCCCAAGGACCTTCCTTGGTGATCTTTGTTTTGCACTTGTCCATGGTGGATCTGAAATTACAGCAAATATATAAATGCCAGGCTTAGATTCAAAACTTGAATGACAATACTGTATTTCATTATTGTATTATAAAACCATTTCTACCAAGTGTAGAAAACTGAGAGCAAAGAAAATTGCAAGCTATCACTTAAGAATAATAGGCTATAATAATAGGCTATAATAATAATAGGCTTTTCTTCCAGAAGTTTTTGTGGAATGTATTGTGCTACATCAGCTTTGTGATTGCATTTTCCGTGTAGTGTCACAAAAGTGAGATATTCCAGCATTACTTTTATAAAACTGGAATACTTTCTTTCAAAGACTACTGTGATGAATGCTTTCTTTCTGATAGCATTTGGTGTAATCCACAAAATCTAAGTAGTTAGCTACTAAACTGAAAACGCCTATCTAAGACCTCTCGCAGCCATCTGCTACACTCTGCTTTCATTTGATGCCATGTGTGTATTAATGAAATGATTGCATCAGATTATATCTTTTATTCATAAAATCATCTAGGTCATCTTCTTCCACCTGCACTTCCTCATTAAAATGAACAGTTGTGTGTTCATTCTCCTCTTGCTGTGTGAGTGCAACCCTGGCACAACTGCTCTGTGCATATTAATCAGAAATCCTCTATGCTTTTTCTTCTATGAAATTTCTACAAAAGGCAATTTCTTTGTTTCACACCACTGAGAGTGCATTTGAAGAAAAAAGACTTCGGAAAAGGTGCAAGACATGCATATCCTGCCAGAGGTCATCTGCTTTCAAAACAAAGCAACAACAGACCACTACACCGTCACTTTGATTCTGAGAAACATGTAGCAGATTCTTGTCCTGTAGACAACAGTTTTTGTATCAAAACTGCCAATATCAAGGAAGTACTTATGTTCCTTGATGTGAGAATGGAAGGACGCCATGCTAGGGAACAGCAAGGCACCGGCTGCACAAAAGTCAGGGCTTTATGCAATGTTTCATATTTCACTTTTCTAATCGCAGCTCCATTCTTTCAAAGACACATATTCAAAAAGAGATGCAGCCCTGTACAAATGTTTGGCAGTTTATGGTAAAATAAGAGCCAATCATATGGCCACCATACTAGAACAAATACAGAATGTTGGCAAGATTCTTTTTGTCAAACCTGATTTTCCTCTTTTTTTTTTACAAAGAAAAAAAGAGCTATACATAAAAACCAGAAGAAAATTAATCATATACAATGACAATAATAAATTCAAAAGCGTTTATTTTCAATTCATATAATAATATCTCAGTCCCTAGGTAGTCAATTTTTGTGTTACTAATGTCAGTTCTGACTTTTGTGTGGTCAAAATTCAAAAATTCATAAGATATTACTTATACCAGGACATTTTAATATTAATAATGGCCAAATGCTAATGATGAGAAAGTGAGCGCTGCAAAAAAAGCAAAAAATAGCAAAAAGAAAGATTCAGAAATAAGAACCAAGTTCCGTATACTGGAACTGCAAGCAGCCTTTGTTTCTTCTATTTTGTGGAAAAAGAATAATCATTTATGAGAAGTCATGCTGCAGTATTTCAATATGAATGCATTACATCAAGCATTCTTTTCCAACCTACTGCTTTGCTTTCCCTACATTTGTCTTTCTTCAAATGCTGCATCCTTATATATCCAGATGCTTTCCATTCAGTGACATCATTTGCAGCAGAGTTGCTTTTGTTTATTTGGGTTGTCATACCACCACGTCTTCAGCTTTCCTGATGTCCATCACTCTTCTCCTCTCCCTCCACATCTCACCAATCTTATAAGGGAATTCAAATTACATTAAAAATCCCAATGGAGTCTATGCTGAAGTAATCCCTTGAAATAACTAGGGCAGGCAAATGATTGATTCAAAAGTAAACTATGACAGTAGCAGTGAAAAACTCAGTAACAGTGGAAGCTCGTAAGAATTTTTAAAATCCTTTTGTCATTCAAAGGTTTTGCAGTTACCATAAAAATGGGTGAAATACATTTGATATGCAATTCATTACAGTTATACAAAATATAAATGCTATGCAATTCATTAGATATAAAAAGTGCAAATGCATATACAGTTGTACACATGTGCAAACATATGTCAATGAGTGTTTTATAATTAGAGTTCATTTGACACAAAAAAATATGACATAATATTAACTAAAGCATTCCATAGGAATTCCTGTTCTTTAGGAATCCTCTTCTGTGAGATTGTTAGGACAATTTGAAAGGCCTATGTGGGAAGGATGCATTCAAATTCCATGTGATTTTAGTCTTTCTCCTAAGTCCCAAGTTGAAAGCTATTGAATTATTCTTTCAATTACTTCAGTTCACGTGGATCAAGAATATACAGGTTAACAGAATAATCTGATATACTTTCAATAGTATATGTAATATTAAAAAAAAAATCAATTGAATTTAAATTTTATGATTTTATGGCAGTGTGATGCATAAGTATTCAACAGTGACATTCTTTAGTCTAGAAGCTTCAGTCTCATTTACAGATCTACACACTGAAAAATACCAATTCATAGAACCAGAATGTTTTCCTAGAACTACTCCAAGCCATGCACATTTGGAGTTTCACAGGTGGGGATGAAATTGGCCTTTTTATCACCTCCACAACTGCCTTTTACACACAGCATTTTTTCAGTGCTGGGCAGAGTGTTACATTTCCAAAACACTATTTGTTAACCTCTCCTAAACAAAAAAAAAGTTCCAGGATATTCCTTAAATTTTTGTCATGTTTCTGTTTCAAAATGAAGGAAAATCAATTTTGGAGTATCAAAATGTTCTATGAATATAAATTCCTGAGTTTTAAAAAGATGTGATTAAGTATTCAATTTCTTCTAACCTATGAAATCAAAGTGGCTATATAGAGATTTTTCCATACTTTTAAAGCTGTAAAATATTCAATTGCCTAATATATATTTTTAGCAACTATGAAAACTCATTTACTTTTGACTATTTTTGAAGGAAATAATTCGTGGGGGGGGGGGGGGGGGAAGAGAAAAAAAATAAATTCAGTAATTTATAAAACATTGTAAAACTGTGCATTCTTTATTTCTGTGCTTCTAAAAAAAAATCTTCATTCTGCATAATGTCACTATGGTACTGAAAGCTACAGTTTATTTTTCTAGACAATGGAGAAGTCCCTGTAATGTCTCACATAGGTAACAGTTGCTCTAGGGCTGCACTGAATTGAACACATCCTATGCAAATCTGACCTCATTTTTAACCAGATATTTACTTTTCATTCGAGATTTAGAACTTCTGCTTTGCAGCTCTTTACATTCTCTTTTACACTTCCCTGCAAGAAATCAGGGCCTGTTTTCCTGTGACGAACATATCCAAAGTAGCAATGATTTTTAGAAAAAAAAGAAAAAAAATTACTTTGTACCTTGCTCCATGATTTCCTTAGTTGAAAGATGTATCTGCCCACCTGAGCAGAAAGCTGAGCATGTCAAGAAGTACCTCCCTTTCCCCTACCTTCTCTGTGAAATCCCCAGGAGGCCAGGGGCTGGTGAGGGCAGGTAGCCCACGCACAGCAGTGCCGGTAGCTGTTGGAGAAACCTTGGGGGACTGTTCTACAGCCAGTGGGGTGGCAGGGGATGTAGAGCACACCATCCCCACCACTTGCCAGGCTGTATGCCTTTTCTGTACTTCCTGTCATTTAAAATGCTAGTCAAGTGAGTGCCAAAGGTTCCAACAGTGAGAACAGTGAAATAGATCTACACTTGCGTGCAAATGGGTGAACATTGTATGCATACATTTTTATTAATTTATTATTTTGTATCATTTAATAAGGTTTGTTGTAAAGAACACTTTGTGTTTTATCTACGTTTCCTATTTTTCAGGTTTTTAAGCATCTCTTGCACTTGCATGTGTCTGTGCCTGTTGGTCACACAGTAAAACCACAGAATTCTATTTTTTGCAGTCAGCCTCTCCATTTTGCACACAATTTCCTCAGTACAGATTCGCATCCAAACATCCTGCGTTAGGAAAATAAGCCTCCCTTTCTCCTTTCAGATTTACTCTCCTCTTTCTTGTACAGCACATAACAGAATAGACTCTCTTGGGGAAGTGTCTAAGAACTGATCCATGGAAAACTTGTCTTATCCCACAGGCTTCACTCTGCCAAATAAGAAATTACAGAGAGCCAACAAAACAGAACCAGGGCATTTGTGGGAATGCAGTATAATTTCACTGTGGTCAAATGCCACGTGAGCATTTATCTTCCTGCACAGGAAGTCAGAAGAGCTTTCAGGATCCAGGTGACTTGTGTAGATAATCGGGGAACTATGTTTTAAGCTAAGAATAGGGGGAATCCTGACTGTAAAATATAATTATAGCTGCTGCAATTTATTTTCAACAACACAGTGCAACTTCTCAGATTTAGGAATCAAATAAAATGTTTTATTACTTGTATTAATGATATCTGATCTGGCCCCATCTTCTATCCTTAGATTTAGAATTCATAAAATAGACTAAAATATGTTATAAACCTTCACTCTCCAGCATTTTCAGACAAGGATTTCAAAGTCTCATATTGCAACGCAGCTACTCAGTGTTTTCCAAAACTCTGAAACACTCAACATTTTATGAGGATTCTGACATAGAAGAATCTGTAGTTTTCAGCCCTTATTTCACTGAGACTATAAGGACTCTATTCATGTTAGAGTTTCTGGGAGCAAAGACCAGGCTTAGCAAATATTTGCTAATAAGCACATAAAAACCTTACTTACTTACTTACATTTAAATATGTCACTAACATGAAAACATGGGTAAGTTATCAATCTGTTTTGTTTCATTAGTACTTTTTGATAAATTTCATTATTTCATATATTTTGTTTGAGCAATGGATCTGTCATGGATCAGGAATTGTATTATAAGGAGAAAGAGCTTACAGGAAGGCTAATCCAGGTGGAGAGAAAAAAAATAAGTCCCTACAGGGCTCTAATAAAATTTTGTAAGGCACATTTAGACTAATTACACCAACAAGTTAGCAAAGTCCAGAGGCACAGTACCTGAAATGTCAGTGCAAGATGTTCTCTGGCCTTGAAGGCAGTACGTACAGCAAAACACTGAATGTGTGAAATCCACATATAACTGCCACAAAGACAAACAAGGCATGAGAGAAAACATGAGCTCGAAGATAGATCAATTAATTCAAAGAACACCAACTAGACAGGTGGATGAGTCAGAGATATCAGGCAGGCAGAGTTCCTGTTGAATGGAAAATGCATTTAATACAGCATGTTGCACTATGTGAGACCAACAAGCTAAGATAAATTTGGTGGCACTGTGCCATGATGACAGAAACATCCTTAAGTAAAGAACACAGAATTAGTTTCCGCTTTTAAAAATTTCTTCCTCTGTGATTGCTCCTTCCCAAGCCAAACAATACAGTTTTCTTCAGTTTTTTAGATTATCTTGGAAAAAAATATATATAATATACAGTAAGATATTCTCTTTGATGTGATATATAAGAAATATCTTATTTTTCTTTCATTGAGAAGAGTAGGTCAGAGAAATATATTAACTGAATATATCTAGACATACTTAAAGATTTTTAATTGTTCTTTTCTCTAGGGAAAAGCAATTTCAGGGAAAAGCAATTTTTCCAGTGCTAGAAAGTGCCAGTGTACTTGAAGCACAAGGCAGAGATGACTGTCCTGCAGAGATGGTATGTCACATCACAGCTGGCTCTGCAGCAAATCTGGTGCACTGCTACAGTGTCTATGAATAGCTCAGTATTACTTTGTTGTTTTTGTTTTAAATTAAGCAAATGTGTAAGTGGGAAAGCCAAATCATAATATACATAGAAAAGACAAATATGAAGTTGTATATTACTCAAATTATAAATTATCTTGTGACTGCATAGCAATACATTCTTACTTAAAAGAATAAATGTTTCTGATATTTGGCATTTATTATGAAAATCATCTTCTGAAAAGTGAAGTAGCACATTTGGATGCATATCACTGCATTTAATATAACACATAAACCTCCAGCATTTTGACGGGAATAATAAACAATTCAAAATTTGCACACACCAGCATTGATGTTAATTCTCAGTGCATGCAGCAAGTTGTACTAGGATCTGGTCCAAAAGACAAAGTTGGAAAAAATGAAAACAGAGCTTCTCCACTTCACTGTTTTCAGCCTCCGTATTCAATGGTTGACTAGAAGTCAATGCATAGATTTAAAGCACAGAAATTAAAAAAAAAAAGCTTCAATAAAATAGTAAAGCTTTCATGTGCTTTAGACTATCTGTTAGTATCATTGTCTTTGAAACAATAGCAATATTCTAACTGATTCAAGCCCCCAGTATTTTTATTAGCAACACAAGAATATACTGCATTTTTTTTGTTCTACATTTAAGTTATATTTGTAGTTCCAGTCTTCCAAAATAATATTTATCAAAGGGAAACACATTCCACTCTTCAAGTGATTTTTAAAGACATCAACCTATGATCTGGGGAAATACTAAAATATTTTATAAATGATTCAAGTTGGATATAGTACCCTCTTTCCTTAGTATACTTCTCTCCACTGCTTTCACCACATAGATTCTCTCTTTTGTTTGTATGTGTGTGTGTATGTGTAAATAGCAAGGAATTTTGGGGAGAATGCTAAATTAAGATGAAGAGTCAGATCAGGGATGGAAAGTAGGCCTGAGTTGTAACACACAAATTTTGTCCCCAGCCCAGGAATTTAACTATACACTCTTCAGTGCCATCTGCAGTAACCAGATGCATTCAGTAACTTAAGAGATTATCAAAGAAAAAGCCTTAATACCTGCATGGAAGGGACATTTTCTAACCAACAGTAAAAGCTCCTTCTTCACAACTATGACCTTATTCTTTCAGCTTTTTGCTATACTTTTTAAACTGTGGCAGAAAAAAAAAAAAAAAAGAAAAAAAAAAGTCCCTTTATCCAACTTAATATCCATGGTTTTAATCACCACAACATCTTCTTCAGTTAAGGAGGGACAGAATTGCACTTGCATCTGTAAATACTTGTGAGCGGCAGTCCATGCTCACCCCCTGAACCTGGAGAATATTTCATCCCTGTACTTCCTTCCATATCCATATCTAACAAAGCGTGGAGATTCTCCTTAGTCCTCCTTTTGTTGCTAATGTATTTATAAAAGCATTTTTGTTTTCAGTGGCAGTAACCAGATTAATCACCAGCTTCTAATTTTCTCCCTGTATAGCCTCATGACATAGTCCTTCTGAGTAGTCTACTCCTTATTCCAGAGACCACAAACTCTCTTTTTCTTCTTCAGTTCTAGCCAAAGCTCTGTTCAGTCAGATTAGACTTCTTCCTCACCAGCTTTTCTTTCAGCACATGAGACTGTTCATGTGCCATTAAGATTTCCTTCTTTAAGAGTGTCCAGCCATATTTTCCCTTTCAGAACTGCCTCCCAGAGGACTCTGTTAACCAGTCTGCTAAACAGGCCAAAGTCTTCCCTTTGGAAGACCAAGGTGGCAGTTCTGTTAACACTCCTCCTTAGATTTCCAAGAATCAAGAACTCTATTAATTCATGCTCACTATACCCAAAATGGCATCCAATCTTCACATCACCCACAAGTCAGCATTTATCTGTTCTGTAGTATTTGTGGCATTCTCTATACTTAGATTGGCAAATGCCATAAATACCATGATAAATTTAACCACTGTGAATGATAAATGTCAGGCTTATAATAGCACCCACTTTTTCCCTGTCACCACATGACCCTATTTGGAGATTGCACAATCATCTCAGATTATTACTTGTAAAAGAAATCATGTTTTTAGTACTTAAAAGGATGTTGTATGTGCTTTGTATAATATATATAGACAGAATAAGCAAAGTATACATTTTGGCAAAAGAAAGATCCTTCAGGGTACTATTCCTGTTCATTTAATATTTCTTTTTATTTACAAAAATAAGTACAGAAGATAGATTCCTGTTTCTAGTAGCTGCTAGTACAGTGGGCAAAATCCACTATCTCAGTTAAAATGAAAAGGAAGTAAATTTGTCTAGCAAGCTGATATCCGTGTTGATACTACATTTTATTAGAAAGAAAAATTCTACAAAGTTATTGCTGCAGATCTTAAAACACTGAATGTGACACTAGACACAGCACACATTCTCTACATGACTTTGGACACTTTTTACACTTCCAGCCATATGAGATAGATAAATTTAGGCTACATCTGAAGATCATATTTCTGTGGATTTTTGACTGCAGACTGTAAGTCACATTTGACTAAAAATACTCAAATTCTGATCTTTTCTCAAAATTCTGAAGTTCTTAGATTTTACCTCAAGCATAAGATCAGAGTGGGAATTGAGTTCTTTCTTAGAATTCAGGCTACAAGATATCAGCAGTTCTGTGCTAATCAAAGGTGTTTGAATTTTCTGGCAAGAAATATTTGTCCTTCCAAAATCCATGATGTTATATTTCTAGAGGAGATACTCATTTGCCATGTTATACAGACATGATCTCTGAATTGTGTTTGAGTTAGAGGCATTCTTCAATTGCAAAGAGAAGGTAAAGAGAAGATTTAGAGAAAATACTTGTATTTCAGAGAACTCGGAACCACATGCAAAAGACTATCACCAGCAATAACATAGCCTCTCATTTTCCTATGTACAATGAATTCATCAGTACCACATAAGTCTCTTTCAAAGACCATTAAATTTAACTGCCAAAATATACCTGCAGAAGGCCAAAAGCTACTGCTGCATTACTGCGATTTGTTTAGTTGCCATATAGAGCTAAGCTGCACAAAATAGCTCCAATCCAATCATTTCAACACTAATAAGTGTTATAAGTCAATTATATAGTCTATAGTATATATTAGTATATAGTATATAGTATATATTATATATATAGTATATAGTATATATATATACTATATATATAGTATATAGTATAATATATAATTATATATTATAATTATATATAATTATATATAATATATTATATTATAGTCAATTTTGTAAACCTCTTCATCACATATTAGTGGTTTCCACGTCTATAATACAAGAAATGATAATTTTATAGCATATCTGGGCAACTTGTAGTATTTCATTACAATGGATTGTGACATTTAGTCATATTAAGCCATATTAAACATTAAATTCCTACTAAATATTCTTTCCTGTGCATCTATATATAGATAATTTAAGTATGGTTCAAATGAATTGTTAAATTTTCTTAAGCATATAACCACAACCTTTATTTCTCACAATCACTTCCTTAGTTACCCAGCTGCAAGAAACTCTTTCTAGATTTCAGTGATCTGAAAAAACAGAACTTTATTGCTCCACACCTCAAAATTTGCATCTTCTTTTGGAAGATATATAGCATTATGAGTATCAAAGATGTTAATAGACACAAAAGGGGGAAACTGTCTTTCCAGTAAGTGGATTCTTTTAACTCCTTTGTTGTTGGAGTTAATGGCTATATCACAATAAAAATAATAAACTACTACATATTTTTTATTGATTCAGTCACTAAGAATGTTTACATTGTGCACACACTCATATCTGTTATGAGTTCAGTATATTGATTGTGAATGAAACAGCAAATAAAGTTGAATTCACAACCAATGGTGATCTACCAAATCAGTTAATGATATTAATTTACATCACCAGTTATTCTAATTGTCAAACTAATACAGATAATGGAGTCAAAAGTTTAGCACAAGAAAGGTGTTTTCTGTTAAGAGTGTAACAGAGGACAGTGGAGGACATTATTCCATTTAATCTTTAGCCCAAAATAAATTTACAGCCATAAAAATGGCATGGTTTAACTAACAGAAAACAATTTTTTCTTGCAGGTGGATTTCCTTGTTCCTTGACAGTGAAGGATCCCCTTGTTTTGGAAGTAAATTCAAGACATAATTCATATAAAAGTAAGAAGTACTTTTTTTTTTTTCTTATGCTCTGAGAGTTCTTTGTGCTTAAAAATCTGCTGAGGTTTCTACTTCTGCAAGGATTGTAATTCCTGCCTTACCAGAAAATCAGAGCACTGCAAGCCATACTGCATTGGCTTTTCAAAAGAAGTAATTCAGTTCATTCATCTAACGGTTAATTTTTTTACTAACCAAAAATATTTTTAATACATGAGTCAAGATGGACAATTTTCTTGCTTAAAACTGATGTTCCTTATTCTTTTTGTGTTTATTTATTTATTTGTTTATTTATTTATTATTATATAGAAAAACTTAATTTTTGAAGATAGAAGCCCGTGTTCTGGAAATATTTTATATAACCAAAACAAATAGAAAAATTGCATGATATTAGTATCAAAAGACAACTATCATGTAAATGTGACAAATGTGGCTTGATTCCTCCTTTTGTTGACATCCTGTGCTGTAAGCCCCTGTGGATCTGGATGCTGTGGAGAATCTCCCCACCTTGACTGTCCCAGCAGTGTGTTGCTTCCAGACCCCCTCCTCCTCTGAATAAAATGAACTGATTTTTCCCCCACTTCCCCACTCGTCTAAGGTACCTACAGTATATCCAAGGAATCTCAAATGGAGGGTAGTATGCTCTCCTCTATTAGAGAAGAGGAACTGTGTTTTAGCAACATTTTTAAACCATAACTAAGTCAGGGAAAGTACCTGATAAAACTTAGGTAGCAAGGCAGTAAGGAAGTACTTTAAAGATTACTTCTGAGTCCCTTCTTATCAGGAAGAGATCACCAGTAAGAGTATTGTCAAAGAGAATTAGGAATATGCTGGATTTCTTTCCAAAGGGTCTTGATTCCCTCATGAGCTATGAGTGTCCTTCAGACTTTGTCTGGTGTAATGGCAATGCTGATAGGGAAACTGAGGAACTGTGCTTTAGAGAGTGTCTGCAATTTCAGCTGTTCCAAGACGGCCAAAATTAGTTGCAATAGCAGCAGAGCAATTTCTGACATGAACTGCTGCCTCTCCTTCAACTCTCTGCAGTTGGCTGTGTGAACTATTTCTTTGTGATGAAAAATAAGATCATCACCATGTATATTAAAATTTTGCTAATGTCTGCTGAAATCATTTTATGCATTTCACACAGGATAGCCTAATCACAAAGTAAAGCTGTCTTTTAATTACATATCAACATTTTTTTCCCCCAATAATTAACATTTCTGTATGCTGAATTTGCAAGTGTCAACAGTCATAACCACCCTCATGAGAAAAAGCAAAAGATAACTGCTCGTATATTAGCTGCCTGAATTGCTTCTTTCTTGAGTCCAATGAATGAGATTTACTAATCACTCATTATTTACATCTACAAATATATATATATATTTATATATAGCCATATATTTTGTCTTGATAATAACAGAGATAATGATAATAATTCAGAGATGAGATGCTCCAGAATGGATTTAACTATTAGTGAAAGAAAGCAACAATCTCTTCCTGTCTGCTCTTCCTATTAAATCTGTGCTACTAGCAGAGAAAGGGAATTTCTTTATCTTTTTCTATTGTTGCATGATTACTGTCGATTAATCTGAATGTCACATATACTTGGTTATCTACATTTTTTATTATAAATCTCTCTTAGTATATATCCGTAAGCTATGGGATTCAATTTTTCTAAATTCTTCTAAAGATAAAAATTTTCATACTAGTGCTTAGCCTCAGGGTGGCATTTTTAAGGCTTTAGATGAAATATCCTTTTTAGAGATTAGCACAAAGTAGACAACTATCAAATTTATGACGACTATTGTACCATTTTTTTTAAAAAAGAGCCTTGAAGAACTAACAAGAAACTTCTGAAACATGTCCTTATTTTCTGTTAAAAAGCAATCATTTTAAACACAATCTTTATTTAGTATATAAAACATTAACAACTATAATTGAGTCTTGCTGTAAAATGTAAACAGGATACATTTCAGCAATAGGTTCTGTTAGCAGAGTTTTGTTCTAGCTTATGTGACCCAAATTCCTCTCCATCAAACTGGTCAGTTGCATTATCTATATTTAAAAGTTCTAAAAATTTCCCAAGTTTTATTTCCATAAATAGTTATCATACTTCCCATTCCACTGAATTATTGAAGTTTTCACCGCACTGACTGCGAATGCATATTTGATAATGGCATAATATGGGATAACTGCATTAAAATTGAATATAGCTGGAAACATGCTATAAGTAGAGAGAAAGCATGAAGTGGCAGTACTGTTAAATCACACCCTACTTGTGGTCAAGCATACCATATTTTACATAATCCTTGCTGCTCCTATCCATCTCCATAAACTGTAAATTACATAGCCAGAACTTTCTATGGAAAGAATTTTTTCACCAGTCATGGAATCAGTGACTTCCCTCAGTTCCCTCCTTATGCCCACAAGCTTAAGGATAAAATTCTAACCACAGTCACAGCAGTGCTGCCAGCCGTATGCTTGCCATTCCTGACCTATTGGAGCCAGGCAGTCAGGAATCCACAGGGCCTGACTTACTAAGCCCTTTGCATACTTGTTTAACATTTTAAGCTCCATTTAGTTGCAATTTATGTCCAGTATCATCTCATTAATTCACAGTAATACCTGAGATGACCTCTTTGATCAGCCATATCTTTCAAATAGTAAGCAAGACTAAGCAAGAAATCTCATTTAATTTCATTTATGTTTGAACACTTGATTTTCTCTTGTTCAAAAATCTGGTAAAGTTCCTATATTTTCAAAACATACAATTCCTCAATTATATGAATTTCAGCTTAATGTCCTACTCTGGAAACCTTCTTGAAAACACTGGTAGATGTTGACTTTGCCTTAAGAGATTCGCAGATGATTAATCTCTACTGCACTGTGAAAAGTTCTGTTTTTAGAAGAATTTCAGTGATATTTTGTGCAGTATATTTCAGATTTATGTTCAAATTTCATTTACACTTAACAATTCCATCCACCTTCTACGCCTAAAATCAAATAAATAACTAGAAGCAGCTAAATATTTCAAATACATTTCCGTGGTAGGCAACTACAGTAGTGCCTAAGCCAACTGGCTTCTACTGCCTTGTATTATTAAGTAAACTAGAGACAGGTAGTAAACATGTCTAAATTAGTCAAAAGGTAAGATCAGTTCTGCTTAACTGCAGATCACACCAAATGACCAGTTTAAATGCCCTTCCAAAGATTAAGAGGTAGGAGGAATAGAAAAAGTTTCTGTTCATTTATTTAAACTGTCTATTAGTATATATATTTTTTTTCAATTTGCATTTGAGTATAAAACTAACATTAAATCTCATGTTTTTAACCTCCTGTAATGGCCCTTAGCTGAGCACATGCCTAACTACAGGTACTAATTTGATACATGCTTTAATCAATTTCTTAAATCAAGTTTAGACTAACTCCAGTCTGTACACAGTTCAAGCTATGATACTGACTAGTTCCATTATTTTGATGAAAATCTCCCGGGTGATTCTGGTTCTTTGCCTTTTAGGTATTACTTTTTTAAAGCAATGAGCACAGTTATAAAAAAAGTCATGGTGAGAAACACAAAAGCCCATGAAAAGCATATGTAGGTCAGGTAATAAGAATAGCAAAGATTATGGATTAGAAACTGCCTGAGACATATGAATGATGATGTGCAGCTAATCAGGGCAATAACAGTTATATGTTTACACAGCAACAGTTCGGTTCTTTGCATTAGTACAACTAAGGCTTCTGGCTTTGAGAAGATGGAAGAAAATGAGTAAATTGTCAATTAGAAATAATGTTTTGTCATAAACATTTATAACCCACAGAAAACAATTGTATGACTCTCAAGTACGGAGTTAATTAGTTTTAAATTGCTTTCTAGGTGTATTAGCATAATCCTTCTTGAGAGGCTTTGGCTTTCAGTAAGTTGATATTAAATTATTTGGGTTATAATTAACGCAATGGAAAAAAAAAAAAAAAAAACAATTCTAAGCCCATTCAGTGAGTGTGAGAGGTTTCCTTCTTGTTCCACTCCTTAGGTCTACCCTCAAGGTTACTTTCTAGTAAATGATAGTTCTTTTGTTTCAACTTTACAAATTAAAACTATAAGTATGAAATATGACCTAACATGTCCACATCACTTAGAAAGATATGCATGACAAATTTGATAGGAGTTTCCAAATCCCAGAGTATTCACAGACTCATTTTTAACCAAATAACACTTACAATAAAACAATCAGAAACATTTGTAGGTTGCAAGTCCCAGATCTTTATTTATAAAGCAATAAATATTAGAAGCACAAATAAATTGCACAAGTGTGTAAACAAACTGTACAATGACGGAGGAGATCAGGAAGGGCTGCCAGAAGACTCCAAGAAGCATACTGTCATCATCCTGAGTGGGAAGTAAATGTAGGGAAAAGTGCTTAGAAGCACTTGCGGTGGACAATGGATGGACCAGCTTCATCATACTCCTGTTTGCTGATCCACATTTGCTGGAAAGTGGACAAAGATGCTAGAATGGAGCCACCAATCCAGACAGAGTACTTGCGTTCAGGTGGAGCAATGATCTAGGATGAAGAGAAACAGCAAAATCCCACGTTAACAGTTATATTCCTGCACAACTAATCCACATCATCAACACACCAAACTGCTAGGAGTTTCTTTAAGTAAGAATGTATGGTAACATACTGTTCTTCAGAAGCTGCTAATGTAATATTCTTTAAGTAAATCTACAGATCAATTTTCCTGATTTGTAACAATTGTTTCTCATTGATGTCATTATGTTAATTAAATGACAATACTTCTTATTTGCCTATCAGCTGGTGGTCTCATTTATGAGTTGTTCCTATATCCCAATTTAATGACATGGATATTTTCCCCAACCTTATTCATATTTTATAGTAGAGTCAAAGTCCTCACCTTGATTTTCATTGTGCTAGGAGCAAGTGCAGTGATTTCTTTCTGCATGCGATCAGCAATACCAGGGTACATTGTTGTACCACCTGAGAGGACGTTGTTAGCATACAGATCCTTACGAATATCAATATCACACTTCATGATGCTGTTGTAGGTAGTTTCATGAATACCAGCAGATTCCATACCTAGAGAAAAAAGACGCTGATCAGTAAATTATGCAAGAGGTCTTTGTGAAAAGGTCACTATAAATATGAACTTTTGTTTTGTTCTACAATTGCTTATTGATTACTAAGTTGTACAGAAAAATACAAAAAAAGAAAAAAAAAACAAAGCTATAGGACAAGCTTAGAAAACTAGTATTTTTGTTAGAAAAGCAAAGTCCTAAGAGAAGAGTTAGACACATAAGATAAACTCACTTATTGTGGGTCTATGCCATTTATAAACACAAAGGCGAGACCAAGACATGGATGAAGATGTTAGTATTTGGCAATAAGTAAAAAGAAACCAGAAGCAAATGTTCGTAGGTTGCATTCCAATTTATAATTTTAACAGGTGCTTCCTGAAAGAACTGACATTAAATCCACAGTAACACATCAGCTGATGAACAACTGCATTTGTTGCTTGGGGCTTAGATTATAAGCATTTGCTGTTATCCGTCAGCTGCATCTACACACAGCAAAACCAGCCATCTTGTCCATGGCAAGATTTAATTTCAGTGTATGTAAATATACACTTCTTCCTTACATCTTTTTCTCTGCCACACATTTTATTTCTTCATGGAACCAGATAGTGTTTGAAACAGTGAACAGTATAGTTGGTAGAAATACAGCACTGAAAGCTGTTCTTGACATTGGTGACTTGACAACATTGTCAGTGTACATTCCATCACTAAAAATTGAGAACTTAAAAGCTGGCCTAAAAGTTGCAACAGGACTCCAGAGCTCAGCTAATTACCAGCTAGTAATTACATTAAGCACAGCTAACAGGGAGAAGAGAATCAAACTCCCTATTTATATTTGATTTTGTGCAAAATGTAGATAAACAGGAAGAAGAGTGGGACACCTTCTAGAACTTCTGATTCATTTGCACCTCCTACTGAAAGAAGAATTTCCTGAAAGCACTTACCAATAAAGGATGGCTGGAATAAGGTTTCAGGGCAGCGGAAACGTTCGTTACCAATTGTGATCACTTGACCATCAGGCAATTCATAGCTCTTCTCCAGGGAGGATGACGAAGCAGCTGTGGCCATTTCATTCTCAAAGTCCAGTGCAACATAGCACAATTTCTCTTTGATGTCACGAACAATCTCACGTTCAGCTGCAGGTACACAGAAATCAAATCAAGTTTTGGAGAAGCAAAATACCAGGGAAAGGAGATGGGTCAAGGGAGACATGAGGATATTCAGAAGAGGTGAAGCTGAAGGACTGACCTGTTGTCACAAAAGAATAGCCACGCTCTGTGAGGATCTTCATGAGGTAGTCGGTCAGATCCCTGCCAGCCAGATCCAGGCGCATGATAGCATGAGGCAAAGCATACCCTTCATAAATGGGTACATTGTGGGTGACTCCATCGCCAGAGTCAAGAACAATACCTGAAAGAGAAATGCCAGAAACCAGTTGGAATCACCTGAGAAACTTTACAACACAGCAGTACCACAGACAACAGAACATTTTCAGGTAGTATAAAGCAGCGTGGTTCTATTTTAGCCAGCTACTGACATGCAGGTCTTGCCAACTCCTTCCGATATTCCTGTTGTGGCAAACAATCCCCATAAAAACTGTCCTGTACAGATTTTTAATGAGTCCATATGAATAGCCTTCTAATGCCACAGTGATCAGCAAGTGTATCGACGGTAATGATCACCTTGATCCAGTAAAGGGCAACTCTTAGGCCCAATTTAAGCTCAAACTGGTGTAATACTTGTGTTAAATGCAGTGATATCTCCTTGTTTGCATCATGACAAGCAGCAGGAAAATCAGTTCTTTAGCACCTTTCTTTTAAACCAACGCAGACAAGTTCATATAGTTCCTTCCACAGACCAGCTTTTCTGCTAGTTAGTTACCTTTGATAAACATAATCTTAAAAAAAAAAAAAAAAAGCTAAGAGCATAATTTTTCTGCAAACTGGAATGCTGTTTTGTATGCCTGTCTATGTGTGTGTGTTTGGAGTGGGAAGGAGGGAGGGTTTGTGGGTCCGGAAAGGAAAGAAGTCTATTTTACCTGTGGTACGACCGGAGGCATACAGGGACAGGACAGCCTGGATTGCCACATACATAGCAGGTACATTGAAGGTCTCAAACATTATCTGGGTCATCTTTTCACGATTAGCTTTAGGGTTCAAGGGTGCTTCTGTGAGCAAGGTGGGGTGCTCCTCAGGGGCCACACGGAGTTCATTGTAGAAAGTGTGGTGCCAGATCTTTTCCATATCATCCCAGTTGGTGATGATGCCATGTTCAATGGGATATTTCAAAGTAAGGATACCTCTTTTGCTCTGTGCTTCATCACCCACATAGGAATCTTTTTGACCCATACCAACCATAACACCCTAAAAGAACAAAATACAGGAATACATGATTTGAGAAAGACAACATCACAGAACTAGATTTACACCTCTATGCTATTTTCCAGAAAGGTACAAGCAATAGTGCCACTAGAAGGTTGTTAAAGTTGTTTATTAAAATATGAACAGATCTCGAAGGTCTCTCTTGAAATTATCAAAGGACTTTTCCCAATTTTTATTTATTTACTTATTTATTTTTTAATATATATCCTTCATTTTCAATTACCTCTTTCTGGACCAAAGTTCAATTGATAGTGAAAAGCATGATAAGCTTTTTGCCACAGAAATTATAGGAAAAAAAGCCCTGTGTTTTGTATGTTTTGAACAAATTGTGAGAAAATACAAGGAGAATGTAATGGGACTCCAGAAAAAAGAGGCTTAGAAGGTGGTAAGAAGACAGAGACAGACAAAGGCAACATAGGAAATGCAAGGGCTTGATATGTGGGACATTGGGTTGGATGGGTGGGATAAATTCAGCCTATGGAGATGCCTTTGAACCAACACCAGAAGCATGTCTAGCTAAGGGAATGGTGTGGGCAGCAGCTCTGGAGGAAAATGGGTTTGGACTCATTGTATGAGAGAGGAGGGATACTGATGAATTGAAAAGAACTGGTACAAGGGGTGACAGTGAAAGAGATAAGACGATGGCGATCCAAAGAGGGAAATGTAGGGAAGCAGCACAGACAACAGAAAAGGTGTCAGTAGGGTACAAGGGAAGAGAAGGCTGGGGTGGCAGGAAAAGGACAGAATTAAGGAGTGGGGCTGACTCCTGATGAGAGGATGGAACCTGGTTCTGTCCTTGGGCAGGAATTTACCTGGTGCCTGGGGCGGCCAACGATGGATGGGAACACGGCCCTGGGAGCATCGTCCCCAGCAAAGCCCGCCTTGACCAGCCCCGAGCCGTTGTCACACACCAGCGCGGTGGTCTCCTCGTCGTCACACATCTTGGCTGATAGGCACGGACCTGCAAGACAGCGCGGCAGCGCATACAGACCCCTGCGGGCACCGCGGAGCACCTCCCGGGAACACGGGAGGAGAGTGGCCCGGTGGGTCCCGGTGGGTCCCGGCGGGTCCCGGCGGGTCCCGCGGGGTTCGGCCACGCTCGGGCACGGCTTCCGACGGGACCCGTCGGCAGCTGCCTTCGCGCTTCAAAAGGCACCCAGCACGCTAATTTAGGACATCAGTAGCTGAACCCTCAGGGCACGGATCAAAATGGATGAGCGAAATGGTATCGCAGTCCGGCTCTGCCCAGCCCACTCTGCCACCGGCGGGGCACCGCGCCCCGTCGAACCGCAGCCACTCCCGAAGGGTGGAGATGGGCAGAGGGCAGCGTCCCCATCCCCGCGCTCGCGGCAGGAGCAGGCAGAGCGCCGGTAACACCCGCACAAGCTGAGCCGGTCGGTGCCTCCCGTCGGTGCCCCCCATCCATTCTTCTCTCTCCATCCCTTCCGTCCCTCCTTACAGCACCACTCACCGGAGCAGCACAGACAGCGAGAGGCTACCGAGGAGCGCCTGGGTGCCGGCGGGGCAAGAAGCTGCCGCTTTATAGCCTGCGGCGGGGCCGGGCGGGCCGCGGGCCGGGGCAGCCACCTTCTCCTTATTTGGCCGGCTCGGCGCCATGGCGGCGCAGCGCGGCCATGAATGGCGCAAGGCGCGGCGCGGCTGCCCGGCCATCTAAGGCAGGTGCGGAGCGGCGCGGTCCCGCCGCCGCATGGCCAAATAGGGAGCCCCCCGCCGACGTGGTGGGAGGGAAGGCTGGGAGCTGTCCTGAGGCCCTCCGTGGTCACTCCGAGGCAGCGTGAGACACCATGTGTGGCCCGAGGTATCGGGGATCTGCCCTGCCCAGATGGCTCCTCACCGCGGGGCGTCGAAGCCGAGGCACTGAGGCACGGTGTAGGTGGTGGAGGACGTCGAGGGGGTGTCTTTTCCCCCCTCTTTTCGTTTTTGTTTCCAGCAAATACAAAAATCCAGTCTGTCACCTGTGTAGTCGATGACCCATGAGGCTCTTTTGGAAGCAGCAATGGAGGCGTCCCTGCTGCGCGTGGGCAGCATCTGCACTGCCGCGGGAGAGAGCACTGTATGCCGAACTTCTTTTAAACTTTGATTAGCACATGCAGACCAAAATGGGGCTCCTCTCTAATTTGGCTGACAACATCTAAAGCACAAAATGGGAGCTGTTCTTTCACGTTTATGCATATATTGAAATCCGCCATTTTTGCTCTTCTAATGCACACTGAGTTGATAATGCATAGTGATATGCATAAGGCAGAGGAGGAGAGATGGAGATAGCTCAGACAAAAAAAAAAAAAAAAAAAAAGAAGTGTTATTAATGTAATATGGATGTAATATGGCAGTTGTTTTCCTGCTCAGTTGTTGAAACATCCACACTGATAATTTGTTCCAACGCTGGAACCCAGAAAATCTATCTAACTTATTATTATTTTGTTATAGTTAAAAATAGAAATATGGGAGAGGCGTCCCTTAAGTGGGCTTGGCATGGTATGTGAGGCAGAGTCCCAGAGGGACTGCACTGAAACAGCAGCGTCCTTCATCCCTTAGGAGTGCTGTGTGTAATGGCTCAGCATTGGCCTGCAAAAGGCACAGCAGGGATAAGAATGGAGATTGGGGGCAGAAGGCAAAGAGGGAAGAGGTGAAGGAGGGAACCCAGCCAGCGGCATCAACTGCTTCACACAGGTTTAGATTATTGGTGTCACCTCCATCATATGGCTGTACCTTCAGAGAGGTGGGAGAAAAGAGCTTGTGAGTGCATCCCAGCCTGGAAGTGCTTTGCTGTGAGAGCTGTCTGTGCTGTGACTTGGCTCTGACAAAGGGTACAAAGCTGGGAACTGCCACTCATTGCTGAATCATGTCCAAAGGGGGTGTCAGAAGCTCTTAAACTGTATTTATTCTGAAATCAGAGATAGTGGCATCAGTTTCCTCATCTCTAGCACAATTAATGAGGTAGTTAGCTCCACTCCAGCCCTGGTTTGTCTTGAAGTTGTGCCCAGTTATGAACACAACTCTGAAGCAGAGGTAGCAATAAACTTCTTGGCCATTTCTAGCTCCTGCTTTTCTGTAAGTGCTCTGGGGAAACACAGCCTGTTTCAGGTGAGACACTATCTGTGCGTAAAGGTTGTGTGTATTTTCTACATATATATATGTAGGAATATATATATATATTTCTTAGCAACATGAGAAGGGGAGGTGTAGGGCTGTGAAATACACTGACCTAAAAAGGTCATAGCAGGGAAGAACTGTGCGCCAGTGCTACTGCTTTGGGCAATCTTCAGCTCTCAGTCTGTAGGTATAGGTGAAAAATCATCCAGAATTAATGGTAATGGGATAAGGACTCCAAGTGAATATGTATTTATCAAAATTGACATAGTTTAACAAAGAGTTGAAAATATTTTGGTGATAGCAGTGCCTATTTGTGTAAGAATTCATGTATCTATGCCAGAGTGTATAGTATAGCACAGACTATGTGTGCAGAGAGTACCATTTCAAAGAAAAAATCACATGCTGCTTTCAATTAAGAAGAACAAAAGAAGGAAGGAAAGAAAGAAGGAAAGAAGGAAAGAAGGAAAGAAGGAAAGAAAGAAAGAAGGAAAGAAAGAAAGAAAGAAAGAAAGAAAGAAAGAAAGAAAGAAAGAAAGAAAGAAAGAAAGAAAGAAAGAAAGAAAGGAAGGAAGGAAGGAAGGAAGGAAGGAAGAAAGGGAAGGAAGAAAAAGGAAGAAAAAGGAAGAAAAAGAAAAGAAAGAAAGAAAAATAAAGAAAAATAAATAAATAAATAAAGAAAGAAAATAAAGGAAAAGAAAGAAAGAAAAAGAAAGAAAGAAGGAAAAGAAAGAAAGAAAAAATAAAGAAAAATAAAGAAAAATAAAGAAAGAAAAATAAAGAAAAATAAAAAATAAAGAAAGAAAAAAAAGAAAGGAGAAAGAAAGAAAGAAAGAAAGAAAGAAAGAAAGAAAGAAAGAAAGAAAGAAAGAAAGAAAGAAAGAAAGAAAGAAAGAAGGAACATTTTACTCTGTTGTAAGTTGCAACATCTGTTTCTTCTTTTTTTTTTTTTTCTCTAGCACATCTTTTCTACAGAAACCTTACAATGTGAGGGATTGGCCAGCTTCACTAGCACTAGAGATTAGTTTACAGTGTTATCTCAGCTGTTCCTCCATGCAGAGGTGTTACAGTATTTACATAGAAGCTTGCTGCTGATAGCTGCATTGAATTCCTTTCCAATCAGACTCTCCTGTCACATCCTGCATTCCCTTTCGCTCTGAAACTGAGACAGAGTGAGCTCTTGCTGCAAAATCTGCACAAAATAATCTGTATTTTCTTGTTTCCTTTATAACTAAATATCGGCTTTCTCTATGCCTTCCTCAAGTTTTGGATTTCTAATCCTGTAGGACTCACATCCAGGATTCTGATGCACTTCAGAGCTCATCAATCTCTTTTCTTCCTTCTTTCTCTCTCTCTTTACTGCATACTGCAAGGTCAAACAAAAAGGGCAGCACACAATGCACATAAATCCAAAATCGCATCTGCTTCTTCACAGCCTTTGAAAAGTCCCCAGATAAACTTATACCTGTGGCCAAATTCACCTTGTTTTCTGCAACAAAGTGCTAGCAGTGCTTCAATTAAAACAAACAAAGAAGCAAGAACCTACTGAAATGTGTTGCCTGCCATCTGGGGCAAAAACACTCTAGCATCTGACTGGCAATGGTCCCATGTGCTGTATACATTTCTCCTGACACAGCTATTGGCAGCACTGCGGTGACAAAGGAATAAGCAGTAGTGTGGATTGTGCAGGCAAATCTGCAACAAACCTGAGCTGCAAATACCTTGAAACAGCCTGAACACTTGGGAACTGTCTACACAGTGCTATTGGTGTAGCACAAATACTGTCTGTGATACCAAGGCAAAGCTGTGTGTGTTCCCCAGCTAACAAGATACTGCCAGGACTCAAGGAAGCAGAACATGAATAGGTTCTCTCTGCATACTAAATACACAAATAAAAAAAAGTTACATGGTTTTGTGATTCCCCGAAATCCTCTCAATTGCTATTTTTTGGGTTAAAAAACCCAAATGAACAAAACAAACAAAGATGTTTAGCAGAAAGATAAAGCTTTGATTCTTTAAATACTTTGAAGTATCAAACATCACCACCAAAGTCAGATTATTTACAGAGGGTAACACAGAAAATGGAAACGTAGAATGACTCGTTTTTGTTCTTTTTGTATCTGTAGATGTTCCCACAAAAACAATAAACTTTTCATAACACATCAACCATGGCATTATTTTGATTTAAAAGTACAGTGTATATCTTAGAACACAAGACTTTTTTTCTCACTTAAAATCTACTTTTTCCAAATCCAATGAATCATGAGGTATAAAATCTGTCCTAGCACAGAGCTGAATGTTACCTCTCTTAAGCCTCAGGCCAACATAATATTTGGAAGAAATTTTACTTTTTTAGAAGTAAGGCACAAATACCATTCTGACAGGTTTTATTTTGTCCCATGACAGCTGTTTGGAGCAATACATGCTTTAGAAATACAAGAAGCATCACAGTAGTCTTACTGATGGGCAGGAGTCCTGATGAGATGAGAATGTTAAACATACAACATATATCATGAATGCCACTGTCACTACTGAGTCACTGTCACAAAGGAGTTGTGCATGGTTATCTACATCTATGTAGCTATGAATGTGACTGCACGTGGAGATAGACAAAGAGAAGCAAAACATGACAGTTCTGCAGTTGCCAGCAACCTAAAGTTGTTCCCTATTAAACCCCTTATAGTACACTTTTACAATCTGAATTTGAAGCTCCCAAGTGAGAAATCTTTCTCCTCTCATCCTAGATGACAGTCTCCCAGTGTAATAACCATACTGTCAGGCAGACTTCTTGGAAAGTATCTGATGAATTCTCCTTTTTCATTTATGTCCCATTCATGCTAGTTATAGCCCATGGTTCATACTTAATACATTCCCTCAATACCTTCCCTATTGTCTCAGCATTTAAAGCCTTTGCATAGTTGCAGTCTATTGTTATCATCTCTCTGCGTCTCCTTCTCTCACTCACTTGTGTACTGCTGCACATCTATAATTAACCTAAAACATCTCAAGTGTGCTCTGAAATGACAGAGTAATGAGGTGGGCACTGGGAGTGGAAGATGTAGCTAAACCATCATGTTAGGAAGCTGAGAGAAGTAGGCACAGGCAATATCAATAGAGGTGAAAGGAATGTATGCTTACGAGTTTGACCCTCCGCAGTCATTATTTGCCACATGACACTTGCAAAGAACAGCCCAGTCTCTCACCCCCGTTAAATACCCCCTGCAGCAGAAAGAGGGCTCAAGGAGAGCCCAGAGACTCTGCAGACACAAGGCCAGCACAGGAAGAATTTCTCACTTCCAGAAGCACTGTTTTTCTCCCACAAGCTGCAGCATAGTAGGCATGACAGGGGTAGGATGCCAGATTTTTGTGCTGCAAAGGAAGGCTGCTTGGAAGTTAAATGCAGCTCAGGAAAGCTTCTGCAGCATGGACTCCTTAGGCTGTCATTGGCGCTAAGGGACACAGAGCAGTTTAGGAGGACAGAAATATGTCTGGAACACTTCAGCAGTTTCCAGCATCTTTCTATCTTGGTTGCTGATCCTGCGTAGTGTCTCTGAGAGATTACCTGCCTTCCACAAGAATGCTGACAGGCAGTTTCTCTAGCAGGCTCCACATCTCATTTCAGCTGTTTGGCTTTTTAGTTAGAAAAACATCAGACCTAAACACCAGGAAAGATGGGACATGAAGAACACCTGTGTGTCTGTTTGTTCAGTATCACCCCATCATCATTAATGAATGTCTGGCTGTTAGCACAGCACCAACAAATAACAATTCCAAGGGTAATGGCTAGATGTACCAAAGCTGGTTTGAAGATCTTTTATAATAGGTATAATTTAAAAAAACAAACAAACAACAACAACAACAAAAAAAAAAAACCAATGTTCAAGGGTATATTCTACCCAGATAATTTAATTATGTGGTTGTTTCCATTTAAACTATATTCCCTTCTCATATGTGACTAGAAGAACCTCAAATTTGCAGAAAATCCAGCAAGCAGGTGTTTCACTTATAATATCAGTTATGTAGATTAATGCCTACATACTTAAATAGGTCAGAGAAGATCAGTTAAAGACAGAAAAAGAGAGAGAGGAAGAAGAAAGAAAGAGACTCCAGAAATGGCAGCCAAGTACACTTCAGTCTGATTTATTTCTTACTCCACCTTCAGTCTCCTCTACAAGTATACTGCGCTCTTGTTTCTTCGCTATGGTTTCTGCACCTGTCCTGGTCTAAAGAAAGTCATCAGGACTTCATAGCCTGTGTACTGCTTTTCAAATTTAGCATCACAACTGCTACCAGACCAGTGCCATGAACGGAGGCAAATGACCCCTGATACCGATGACCCCGTCTGGTGGCATTTCTAGCACACTGCCATTACCTTTAAATATAATCTATTTTTCTGCTGTGAGCTACTTCAAGTCACAATCACCTATAATGATTTGAGTCAAAGTCAGTTGTTAAGAACTACTCAGACTGTTGCATACTAGGAATTGGATCTTTTTCCTTCTTCGTTGCTTCCCATATTCTCCCTCTTCATGTAGTTTCCTTATTTTACTTATGGTTTACATACATCTCATTTTCTATTTCATCACTCTCCTCATGCAATTCCTGTTTTCATGTGTTATTTGTAAGTCTAATTCAAAAGAAACAAGAAACAGCCTTGTTTCCTTCCCCAGATAACATGTACTTCTAAGAAGATAAAACCTAACACATCTATCTTGTCTTTGCTAGTATATCACCTAGGACTCTCCTTGTTTATAACCCACCCCATTGCTTTGGTGTCACCAATCTTCATGAGCTCTCATTTGAAATCCACTGCAGTGAGTTCAGTAACCTGAAACAAAAAGAACCTGAATCTGCCAGCTGCTGCAAAGCCTCGTGTGCTTTTCCAGATTGTTTCTCAGCTGACTTCTGTTTTTCAGAATCAGAGACAGATGTCTCAGAATTATAGGAAAAGGAGCAATTAAGCAGTCTATTCTAATTGCATTCTAGCAAAGAATTAACTTTTAATGAATTTGTTCTCAGATATGAATACGTAGGGCTCTCTGAATCTGTTGTGTACACAGAAAAACTTAGTCACAATATATCCTAAGAAGTATCATTTTACAAGACTGACAGATTCTACTGTTTTTGTCAGGAATACTGAGATATTTGATGAATATGACAGAAATGTAATGATCCCAATTTACGGTTTTGCAAACTTGTAAAACAATTCATATAAAAATGTGAATTATTAACAAAAGATATAGCTGGACCACACTATGGAGAAAACACCACAGTAGTAGTAGTAGCAGGGAATTAAAAAGCAGGAGTGGAATATGGCTCAGAAGTATTTGGCAAAATTATTTTTCTCCATTAAATAACAAACAAACAAAAGAAACCCAGATATTTCTTTTTAACACGGAAACATTTCACTCAGTTTTTCAAAGAATGTTTTTAAATCAGCTCATCCCATTTTCCTATGGGCTAAAAGAAGAAAAGAAGCAAGGAAGGAAGGAAAGAAGAAAAGGAAGAAGGAAAGGAAAAAAAGAAGGTAGGAAGGAAGGAAAGAAAACAATATATTTAGTTTTCAGAAAAACTGTATCTGAACTATGAACAAAACATTTTAATTGACAGAAACAATACTTTTTTTTCCAAATTCTTTGAGTACTTTCAGAATTTTCAACTTTTAGCAAAATTTATTAGAAAACTATTTTTATCTAACCTTTTTAAAAGAATGAAGAAATTCCCTCACACATAGCAGTTTATTAATCGTAAAACCTTGTCATCAAAATGAAGTTTCTCTGCAATCATGCTGGCCATTAGAATCCCTTGACTACGAAGAGCTAGACAGAAGTTTGCAGGAATGGAAAAAAAAAAAACCTACTTTTTCTTTTTTCTTTTTTTTTTTTTTTCAATAAAGCAGATTTAAAACAGACTTTATGCAATATAAAAACACACACAAGGGTAAACATATTTATTTTGACTATATATCGTGTTGCAAAAGCAAATTTTATCTGCTTTTAACAATTTATTTCTTCTTATGTCCATTTGGAATTGAAAGTGAGAAAGAAATCTTCACTGAAAAATCTAGACTTCCCAGTAAAGACAACAGGTGCATATATTGATTAAATTTTCTAGATTTTCATTAGATATTGGACCAAAACCTGTAATGGTGCCTTCATAATATAGATAACATTTTTGTGAATGTAATGGCTGCGATACTTCTACAAGTTTTTGTGAATGGTGAGTTGTATTTTGTGTTTATAAAGAATGTACAAATCTTTCCAGAAACAGTTTCCTACAATGTGTTAAATATCAGTAATATCTTCATTTCAATCCAAAACTCTCGTAATACATTCCCTACAATTAAAAGCAGTTCATAACAGACTGACATTTGCCATTTTAGCAATAAAATGTGACACAATTACAGTACTAGCATGTGCATAACATACTTTTCAGATCTGTGAGAATGTTTACTGAGCTAGTTCTACTGCATACACACAGGATAAAAAATACTACGGAAACAAAACAGAGTTGAACCAAAATGAAAATAACAAAAACTGTTTTGAACCATTATGAAATGCCTGGTGATGGAAAACATTTGAAGGCTCTAGAAGAGGATTATTTCTAGAGTTTAATAGTTTTCCAAATAATATTCTAGAATAACATTGGGGGAATATTATCTAACAGTATTATTTTAGCTACTGAAGAAAACAAAGCAGGGTCTACTTTATTGATTGATTGATTTGTAAAGAAGCTCTATTTTGGACAAGGCTAAGCATTTACCAAGACATTAATAAGAAGTTTTCACTGTCTCTTACATACATTTCCTTAAACAATCAACACATTTCATTCTTTGCTTAACATGCTTCATTAAAATCGCAGAAATATTTTGTAGCTGTGTTTCTGGAATGCTTGATTTCAAATCTATTAAAATACTTCATTTCAGTTACTGCCATCCTTAACATAGGACGTTAATACATAGTAAATACTTATGCTTGATACCAAGGTGGGAACTGGGCCCGTTTTGTCTTGCATTCAAGTCCCCTTAGCTTTTCATACTGTCTTGCTTATAATAGAATGACACTTAATTTTCCCTGCCATTCAGCTGACTTTGACAAATTTGCAGTGATGCCAATCAAAAATGTGGATTATGTTCTTTGTGTTACTTGTGAGACATATTCCTTCACAGAAAATATTTTGAGAGAAAATATTTGAAAGATGCTATAAAACAAGAGCACTGTGAGACATCACCAGTGTGACAAGAGATACTGAAACACTGAAACAATGAATCACATTTTCAAGTGATCCTCTTGTATGTTTCTCCTGAACAAAATTTCTCTGCTAATATTTTTTTTTTTTTCAATTTATTTACAGACTTATCCCAACTTACTTCTTTTTGAGTTTGACTAGAAAAACATTCAGTGGATCAGCAGGTCAGCCTCATAATTTCTTTCATACTAATTTCTTGATGTTGAGGACAAATTACACAGAATATTTGCATTTCTTCATCCTGACTAATTATACATTTTATTTTAGAATCACATTGTTTGTCTAGTAAATTATTCTTGAGCTATAAATAGACTAAGTAGGTGTTAAGATTGAGTACGACGTGACATTGGAAAAAAGAAAATAATCCTAAACTGTTTAAAAATCAAACATAAATTAGCATTTCATATAAAGATTCTCATTGTGTCCCAAAAGTAAAATTGGAGTTGTAGATAGCAGCAACATACTCTTGCATTTTGAATACCTTTCGGGCATAGCTATAATTTGTGTTTATTGCCATTCTTGCTATAAAGAATGGTCCCGACAGAAACTGTCCTGAATTTGGGAACAAAGATCAATGTAGGTGTGGGGCCAAAACATTAAAAAACCTGAAAGGACTTCTAAAAAAGAAGGTTAGAATTAGAAAGTTAAAATGCATATTTAAATAACAGGTCATCTTCCTAAAATCTAGCAATCCAACATCAGAGAAATACCAGATGGCATCAGTGAAATTCTCATAAGCAAAATTTCACCATTTAGATCAGCTGGGGAGAATGTTGCTGAAAATACAGTTTTAGTCTGTTGTCTGAGGCACAGTAGGTGTTCAGAAGAACAAGTTCATTATGGTGCTTAGGATGCTAACGTCACAGCTGAAAAGAGCACTGAACCTTTATAGAACATCCCAGGAGACTATTCAAGCCTCAGGACTGTAACAAAGGGGGGAAACAGTTGTTTCCTCTCTACCTCCACCTCCTCTTCCTTATCCTGGTGCACCTAAAAAGACAATCCAACAGAAACAATAAGGAATAAGTCCTTTTTAGATTCTCGGGAGAAAATGATGCAGATAATCTCTTCAAGAATTCCAGGTGCTGATTCCCAAATGAGCAGACTATAAATGCTAGCTGCACCAATTGATGCAAACTAGCTACAGAAAAGAATGAGGTTTCAGACGTGTCCCAGGACTTAGTACTAAAGTCATTACTTCAGCTTTTCTCTGGCATGTACCAGTGCTTAAATCATCTTATGTATTGATGACTGCTATAAGAATTACCTACACTATTTACCTTAGTGCTGTACCCCCAGCTTAGTGAAGTGAATTCTAAGTATCCAAACAGAGGAAAGATTGGCATTAACTACAAAAGTTCAGAAAGGTTATTGAGAGAAAGAAAGAAAGAACTGAGAAGAAAACAAGTATACAGAGGTCACACAGTAACATTTGAATTGTTTTCAAAAAGCTTATTTCTATGCAAGAAAAAAAATATATGTCTGCAGACAGATATTTCAGTGTTTTCAACAAAAATTTTGATTTTTATCTAAAGTTTATTTCAATACTTTTTGATTATGTGGAAAGAGAAAAAAATATTCAAGCAATTCTGTTTGTGCTGAGTCAAACACAAAAGTATTCTTTTGTCCTCTCACTTTGAAGGCTCCCTATTGACAGCCCTACATATAGTTTTAGGGATTGAGTTTGCATTTGTTCCTCCTTCACTCTCCGTATTCAGAACACATATGATGGTAAGCCTGAATCATATATTTCCAGCTTTTACCTTAAAGTGCATGTTAGACGTTAAAACTAATTCATACATTTCAGCTATGTACTGTGCCATAGCAGAACTCACAACTTTTCTGTTTAATGATAATGCACAAGGGGAAGTTAAATGTTTCAGAGTACAAAGTTACAAAAAAAAAAAAAAAATCAAATCTCCTTAGTCAGCATTGTTTTTACTCTGATCTTGTCCTCTAACAAAAAAATTCTATGTATCATCACCTAATTTAGCATAAGATGATGCTAGATATTTGAGGCCGATTGAGGACAAGGGTCTTTATGAAACGCTATTCCTGTCCAAGCCTCAGGTTTTCTTGTTTACTAGCTAAGATTCATACCCGGAAACCATCTTCTAAGGGCTCAAACCTCTTGCAGTTCTGATTGAAAGAAACAAATAAAAAAGACTTCAGTTATTGCGAACTTTACAATGTCTTTTTTTTTTTTTTTTTAATTGTAGTAGCTTACTTATAAACATTATATGTAATCCTCTTCTGTTCTGAAAATAGCAAAAGAAATTATCCATCATAATTATATGTCCCTATGTCAAATTGTAAAAGTGTAAATAATGGAAAGATTGGAACTTCTCAACAAATTAGCTGTACTTACATACCTTTGCAGCATACATTCTCTTTCTGGTTTCATTTTCAAAAAGAGCTATATAATTTTGGGACTTTTCAAAATATCCAACCTCAGATATCTCAAATTACGTTTTACATGAAAAGTCTCTGACCAAATAGTTACAGTTTTGGCAAAATTCTCTGTTACTGTCAAGGCCACTTTCCAGATGCCACAGAGATCCATGTCATCAATCAAAACTCTTCAAGCTGCCTTCTAGGTTTTTCACCTTATAACACTTCTGGAAATACATAGAAAAATGTAAAAATCACTATCACAATGTCAGCTGGTCACTATAGTCTATGTAATACCTTTTGAAGGAAGAAATTATACTACCAATGAAAAAAGGATAACAACTGGCAAAAAAAAAAAAAAAAAAGAAAGAAAAAAAAGAAAGAAAGAAAGGAAGGAAGGAAGAAAGAAAGAATAAAGCAGGAGATGCTTCAGTAAGTGTGTTTACAGAAGTTCTTTATTTATCTAATGTACTTGAAAATCAGTGCAGTGAACCCACATCAGCAAAGTTGTTCCACTGAAAAACCGCTGTTCACAGATTAATACAAAGTGAGATCATAGAACAAAAGATCACTGAGGTCTTTTTTAAAGGAAAGATAGTAAGAAAGAACGGAAACATGTAAAAATGAAAAGATACATGCTATAAAGACATCAGAATTTCACATCTCTTACTATTGAATAATGTGTGCTGTAGAATAAAATATTCACAAAAATAAATTTCCAGTTCAGAATCCACTCTTTTCAAGTGTCATAGTCAGACCCATTAGGTGCCTTCCATCCCTTAGGCAGTATTTTCAACCATTTAAGCAGATTTTGACACTCAGCTCAAATCTTGCAATACATACTTAGCTACCTTCTCCATTTACAGTGTCATTACCCATCTTCAAAACAACAGCTGCAACTTGTATTGTAAATTCTCAGTGACAAACTTCTGAATTGTTAAAGTTTCCAGACATCCACAAGAGAAATATACATAGTGAAAAACTTTTAAAAAATAATAAATTATTTAGAACTGGAAAAAAATGTAAGATTCACAGAGTAAATTTTGAAATCTTTAGCACACAGCTGAATGCTTGTTTTACGCAGGGCTGTCTTCAATGCTTAGCAGAGGGGCTTGCCATTACGCACATTCTGAGCACACTGCCTCCCCAGACATGCGCCCTTCAGTAGTACTTCACTTAATTCATCCAGTCCTATTAAAGTAGCAAGAGGAGAAAGGAATCCATGGAGGGCACACAAGGCTATGCTTATGGGCCAGCCAAGAAACAGCAGCACAATGAACCAAAAGGATCCCCATACTATGCAATTGCAGTTCATCATCTGGAACCTAGTGACATTAAAAAAAAAAAAAAAAAAAAAAAAAAAAAAAAAAAGGTAAACTTTGATTGATTGCAAATGTATATAGAAATATCTAGATAGAAATCAACTACTCTATTTTGTTTGGGAAATTTTATTTTGAGGGAGGAAAAAAGATATTTCCAGCCATTTCTTACATTTAACAAAAGTGTAATGTATCAAAAACCAGGTCATGAACATCTCCTGGGAAACATGCTAATGAGGTAAGGAAAATATCAGATTCCTTTCAATGAGTAGTCTTCTGTGTAAGAATGACTTGGATGCAAATACTTAAAATAGCTCTACAAGCTGCAATGTTTTTTTAATGCATGAGAAAATGTGGCTATTAATTAAAAAACTCAATTGAAGTTGAGAACATAATACATTAGATAATCATTAAGTCCAGAAAACGGCTAACCTAAAAAGTTGAGGAACTTTGCAGGTTGTCAACAGGCAACCAAGGGATTACACTGCCTATTGCTAATTCTATGGTTTAATACAAAACAGGTTGCACACCAATGGAACTAGCTTAATTTTTGCATATCATCTGGTCCTTTTCATTTTTATTTGCTAAGCTTTAAGACTATATGTTTGGGTTTTTTTTTGTTGTTTTTTATTATTTTTTTAAAATGGATTCATCAAACCTATTATCCAATAAGACTATTAACAGTTATCTCCCCCAATGGCTGAGAAGTGTTGTGAGCTGTCAGAGCACTTTGTTTCTGCATTGTTCATTTTTTTCAGCAGTCTGGGAAAATACAGATTTAGTTATACATTTGAAAATGCAGTGCAGTCCAAAATACTGCTTAGCATTTCCAGCTAGCCTTGTGAGATATGAAGAAGCTGGATAAACCAAGAAGAAAAAAAAAAAAGGCAATGAAAAAGGTAAATTGACTATAATTAAAACACTGGGCCATTTCTCTTGGTTTTACTTGTAATCATTTTAAAAAATATAAACTGTTTATATACTATGTAAATTCTTTTACAATAAGCATTTACTATGTATGTGTTTATAAAAGGATTGCTAAGCACCGACATATATGTAGGTGACAAAGAGAATATAACCATAAGTTAGGGTAGTGAAAAGTATTATTACTTTGCCTAGTGAGTGATCACTCTGTAGGTGGTAGAGTATTATTGAGTTGGACAGCTTGCTCTAATTCATACTTATACTTACAGATACTATAAAATATATTACAGATACTTATAAAATAAATGAGGAGTGCAGCAACAAGTAGTGCTTTCAAACTGTGAAAGAGTAAGCAATGTCATGAGAAATAACCAAAACAGTTCCATTTACTTAGCAATGTTTTGTTTCAAAAACATTAAAATATAATCAGAAAGGATAAAATAGGACCAGAAATAATGTGCTCTTAAATAAGGTAACTGTAAGTAGACAGAGCTGCTCATCGACTAATTTCATACTAATATTTCATGCTTACTGTGACAACAGCAAGACATAGGACATGATGGCATGCGCTTAGTTGCTGACTTTATGCTACTTCATGATACTGTACTGAAAAGCATATTATTCATTAACAGGAAAGCCAGAAAAATACAGATAACAGCCTTACGTTTAAAGCAAAACTACAGTGCATTAAATGATCAGATTTTCTCTTCCAGGCATTCACTAAAGCAGAAAATCAATATGAGCACATTGTTTGACAAAAGCCCTTTTCCCCGCTTGAACTTGACCAGCCTCTGGTAACTGACATGGCCTTGGCCACTGTCTTCTGTCTTACGTGGAATACAGTGGAGAACAATGCTAAAAATGACAAAACATCTTCCACAAATTCAGGTATTCCTACCAATGCCCTTCCCTCTCACTTCCCGCACCACTTGCCACTTGGGTGAATTTGGTGTGCAAAACCCACAGAGGAGCAGGGCAGGTCCTCAGGGCTGCACATCAGCCGCCTCCTCAAAGCAGAGAATTCTGCTTCACCAAGGCCAACCTGGCTGCTTCCTCACCTGGTGTAGACTTTCTGCTCACAGAGATGGAAATGTGTACACTTTCTCTGCTTAGTCTCTTACCCTCTGCTCCCTTCAGCACCACCTGCTGCCAGCACCCTTGTGACCGTTGGAAATGTAACTGAAAAAGGTTAAAAATATAACTGTATCAGTGCCCAGTAGTTCCCAGTTTTAACACTGCAGGTAAGCCGGCTGAAGCTTTAAACAGCCAGTGAACTTAAGCTGAAGAGCAAATTCAAGTAAAGAAATTGCCCAGGACATAGCCAAACACTAGTATTATATCTTCAATCTCATCTTTGATACACAGGTGCTTAATTTTGTTGCTTTGTTTCTCGCCCAGTACAAAACTAACAGGCAAATCTTCACTGTAAGCACGTAGTCACTGAAATAATCTTGAGAATTAGTGCTCAATCTCCTATCATCTTTCATGAACCAACTAGGTAAACAGCTAATTAAAACTGTCTGCAGACATCTCAGGTGCTAATGTATCCAAGCTGTCCTAAATCTGGCTTCAAGCCAGACAAAGAAGGGAAAATAGTCTGTGGTGTTCCATTGAATGACTTTCCTATTCTGAGCAGATTTTAGTATCTAGATAGCCCACAAAATTTAATAGAAACACGATGAATATGTTCAAGATTTTTCTGAGAGTTACCAAAAAAATCATTCTAGTTGTTTATGTCTCCAAGATAACTGATTTGAAAAGGGTGCTGCACCATGTACTGCATTTTCTTAATCTGCTCTTATCTATGCAATGTAGATTTGGACCTGGGGGAAAGAAAAAAAAAAAAAAAAAAAAAGGCTTTTGAGACTTTGCTCCCACCTAATCCTGTCAGGTTCTATGGGAGACATTGATGTATGTGGCCTAAATTCAGAATTGGAAGCAACAAACTAGGTTACCAGCAGTTTGGCAGTTTAGGCAGATTATCTTAATACATATTTCTACTTACATGGACAGTGCTTTTCACATTACATCTTTCACAGGCATACAGTATCGGGATGTGTCTTTCCCCTCAACTCCCTGTAATGCAACCAGATCGCAAAAATACAGCAGCAAAAAGCAGAGACACTCAGCCAGCTAAAAGTTACTGAGTAGGAAGAAAAAGGTCCAGTGACCAGTAGGCTGTGATCATGAACTCATGCCAGATGATGAAGAGCAGAGGGAAGATTCCTGCTTAGTACTTAACTGGCTGACTTGAGAAAACCAGTTTTTTTCTTGAATGAGTATGAGGAGTTACGAGCAGTAGTTTGTTCTCTACCTTCTTATAGGAGAAAGGCAGCTTAAGGGGGAGACAGGTGCCACAAGGGAAGTTATTTGATGGAAGCAGTTGAGGTTAAGGCTAAAGGCATCCATAACAAATGAATGCACTAATGGAGATCCCAGGATTCTTGCTGTGTTTTTAGCATTGAGTCCCTCCAGTACTCTCATGGAATCACTGTACTCTAGTAATTCTTTTGAAACAGACGGAATAGCTACAGACTGGACCCTGAAATCAGCATTTGAGATTGAGACATCCCATACCCAGATAAAGTTATATTTGTATATAGGTTAACTGAGCATTTCTAGCTATGGCCTAGGAAAAGTAATATGAAAATTCTCGACTCAGTTCCTCATGAGTTTGGATAGAACATGCTCTCCTCTAGTACTCACCTTCATTGGTGGAATTCAGACAGGTTGTTCTCTTAAACCTTCTCCAACATTTACAAGATCATCAACAATAACTTACATTGGTTTTTCATTCCATTATATTCATCTTGGAACACTGTAAGACATCATTACTAAATACAGTAAAACAAATCCGAATAGAAGGTTTTTTTTTAATTTGAATTTTGAATTTGCAGGACAAACCTGCAAATTTACTGATACACAAGATCTCGTGTATTCATATAAATACTGAATTTATATGGAGCATTTAAACCCATGTTTGCTAAGTTCTTCTGTACAGTTAATAAGGGTATGTGTTACAGCTTGGTGTTGCAGAAAGCGACTGTGCATAGGATCAAAAACCAAGCAAAATGAGTCAGAACCAGCAGCAGTCCTTTGTGTCTCATTTCACTGCAGAGCTCAAAATGATAGAGCTGGTGGGTGAACACCACAGGAACAAGGAGCATTCTAGGACAATAGCCCCATCACTGAAGTATCTATGTATGTAGGAACAACGTTTACTCATAGTATGTTAGAGATCAAGAGAGTTGAAAAACAGAGTCTATGAAAACAGAAGTAGAAAAGTCCTTGGCTGTGTAAGCACCGCTTTCCAACAACTAAAATCACCAGTGTGTTATCACCACTCTTTTCATCACAGATCCTTATCACAACTTCATATGAACATCTAGAGCGAAAATTAACCCTATCCCAGCCCAAGCCATGACAAATAGTAAGACAACTCTTCTACACTTGGGCTTTTCTTTTTCCCTAAGTCTTGTTTCAGTGCTCTCACATGTGCCCTCAAGCTAAAGAGGATTACTGGTAAGGCGCTTTCTCCTCTCTCTGACTCAGCATGCAAAACATGGAATTTCTCATTTTAGAAAACATGGTATTTCCCAATAGAACATGATTGCTGCTGCCAAAAATCACTCCCAAAAATAGGGCAAGTCTGTACTGCTGTGGATTAAGGTCAGAAACAGAATCTTAGTGTCTTTGTACTGAGCTTCTCTCAATCCGCTTCTGCTGCCCCTAGACTACTTTCTCTGCAGTAGTTACAATACATTATGTCCCTAATGACTGTCCCATCTAAAAATAAGTGCTCTTGACATACAAGAGATGTCAAACTAGCACAGCAGGATGCTGAAGCGTCTCTGGATGTGTAGCAGGGCTTCTCTTACACTGGACTGTGGCAATTTAGGAATTCACAGTTGATAAATGCAATAAAGGCGGCTTCTTTTTATCTCTTACAAACAGTGCCAAGACTGATATATTCCTGACCCTTATTTGGATCACTAGCTTACTCTTTTATGGTATTCTCTGGAATTGCAAACTTCTAATGTTTCATTAGGCAAACATACACTTTATCTGTATATATATCCTATATATAGCTATGTATATACTTTTTCAGTGACATTATAGATGAACTATATAACTGCCAACAGTCAGCTCAACTTTTCGCTTACACCTACGTTTTCCTAAAAGTTAATTACACATGCATACAGAAACACACTGTTTGTTCTGATACTGTTTGTTTTTCAAGCAAAGAGATAACGCCTGAACTCTGGAAAGTTTCTTACTCATAGCTAAAGTAACTCTTATTTTGCTTTTACCTTTTTTTTCCCAGACATTAACAGTAAAGCAATGGGCTTCTCTGCATTACATTGATGTTATTAGTTGATTCAAAGATCCTCGTCATTTTTCTTTTTTCAAGGTGAATGAAAATCATGATGGAAGCTAAATTAAATGCAACTGTTTTTCTCGATAGCACTATATTACATTACCTCTGATATGGGCTAGATTAAGCTGATTAAAGCCATTCCAGAGCAAGGCCTGGAGAAATAATCTGCCCTTGTTACCTACTATGGGAGGGAGGAAAAGATCATTTTCTCATTCCAATAGTAGTATTTAGTTTTCTGAAACAACTACTTACAGAGAGCAAGTAGCATTACAGCTATTGATTCTTCCTCTTGCATCCATTTTAGGTAATGATTGTGTAGATACATCTACGGGTAAGGAAGAATTTAATTTCTGAGAGCTGAGAATTGTACCTTTTCAGAACCTACATAAAAATTAGGCAAATACATGGACTTAACAGAGGATGCTGAGCTGAAATCCTTTAAGGAAGTTATTTTTAAATTCACAATATTAATAGCTTTATTTTAAAATGTTTTTATTAGTACTACAGCACAGAGATTTTCTTTTGTCTGGTACTTAACCAATCAATCCTGAGAAAAAAGACTCTAAGAAAACTACACTGAAAAGCCATGTAACAGGAAACACGTAAACAGCCTCCAAAACTACCCTGAACACATTAATTTTGTATTGATTGATTCTGCAAGGAGGACTACCATGTTTGGCAAAGGGAACTACACTGCCATATGTCTTAATGGCATTCACAGATTCTTGACTGCTGTGGGTTATGATTCATTTGTTGGCTAGGACATTTACTTTTGTCAGCTTGCTCTACGACTTTCCAAGTGTCATCTAATTTTTGTTTTAATAGAATTGTATGTGTTGTTTATCCAGTAAAGTGAGCAACATCAACTGCATTTTTTTTTTTTTTAAATGTCTGATTTCAAAGAATAAAATGACTCTTCCTGTCAGCAATCTTAACTTCTAGTCCTCATCAGGATACTTTCCTTGAGGACTGATATCCTTTTATGTCTGATGAAACAGCAAAGACCCTTTCTCAGAAGGAGGTGAAGTGGCAGGATGCTTTTTTACCTTTTGGAAAAAGTTAGAACCTTATCCAACACATACAGCAGAATTAATGCAAATTCGGAGCAGGCTAATACATGTCATCATAGGGTAAACTGCTCATTAAGACCTCTAGCTTGGATTCTTTCCCCCCTTGACAAACTTTTAGGCTGTTTTACTTCTTTCTTGCAAAGAAGAGTCAATAAAACACCAAAACTAAACATATTTTGGTGTGAAAAACAAAGTTCATCCTTTACCAAAAATTAAATGCAGAACATTTACAAAAAAAAAAAAAAAAAAGCCACTACACTTAACCTTGTATTCCACAAATACAAAGAACTTTCTAACCACTGCTACATGGTAAACATGACTTCCCACATTTGAAAACACTTTCGCATCACTGAAAAGTGTAAAGTTCAGTACGTGGAAAGTAGCAGCAATGACCTGCTCAACTTAAGTCAACTCAGCAAAACTTTCCATCTCTAGTATAGGCAATGCTTGGTCCTTCAGAAAAGTATGTATTAAGGCTGTAATGTTTTTGCAATTGCTTTTGATTCAGTTGCTTCTGCTCTTGTGCTAGTCAGCAATGAGCTCCATTACAACACTGCTCGCCATTTTAGGGCAACACATTTGATTTTAACATAGCTGTTCCAAGAGGATCCCGTGAGTCAGAAGGGACCAGATACATAGGCTCGCACATGGAACACAGTATTACATAGGCTAGGTGTGCTAATACACCAACAGAAAGATTACACTGCAAACCATATACAAATCTACATCTTTACAGACTCTTCCAGATTTGGTTGCTTTTTCCCTGTAGTATTTATTGATGGAATCCCTGTCAATTAAACCATCAATTTTAGACAAAAACTCCTCCAGAATCCTTTACTAATTTTTTTTCCAAATTATTGCCTGGCTCAGATATTTGTAAAAATGGTTTGGAAAACAGAGATGACAGACGTCAGCTGAGCTTGCCGTATGTTGCTTGAAGGCCTAGTATTATTCTGCCCTGCTTGAACACATGAATGTTACCAAATAAAGCTTACTATCCTAGTATTATACACATTGCTGTTTGTCCTCCAATGGCAAAGAATTTACATTATTTTTCACTCAGAACAAGTAATGAAATAACACAATTTCAGTCAAATAGCAGTAGTTCTTTTTTGTGTGAATAAAAACTTAAAAGAATATTCAAGATCCCTCTGGGTCTGTGCAACCTATTGTAGTGTACCTGCAGGGGAGTTGGACTCAATCTTGAGATCCCTTCTGAAACCTGCAATTCTGTGATAAATATCTTCAAATGTGGTAATAAAAGCTTGTGAGCTAACGAATTTCTGACCAATTTAGTGAAGAAATTCTTCTGGCAACTTCAGAACTGCAACATTTGAAAACCAAGTATTTCCCCTTTGTCAGTAAAGATGTTCCTAGAGCTACCGTTTTGTTTGAAAATTAAATTTGGGAATTCCTAAGCCTTCCTGAACCACTAGATAATTTGCAGTTGACAGATATTCTTAATAAGCTAGGGAAAAAGCTTTCACTGATCAGTTTATGAAAGATGTACATTTAGAAATCACTCCAGAAAACATACTCACCCATTACATTTCTAATATTGATATTACATCTTTTGTGAATCCTGCATGCAAGGAACACCTTTTATTTGCTTTCCTGATGGGGCTTTATCCTGTTGTTCTCTTAAAAATGAAACAGATCTTATTTCAAGATTCTAACTTAAAAAATAATGCTGTTTAGAAGTTGCATCCTTACTTCTTGTGTTAGGGACAATCAAGCAGTAACAGCAGCAGCAGTCAACAATGAAACAGTTCCTACAAGTACCTGGACCTTATGACATCCTGAGAGCTTGCTAAACTCCCAATTCAATAAAACTCTTTCAAAATTTCAAAGTGCCATGGTAATTTCCATTTCTCGAACTTGCAAATAAACAGCTTACTAAACTCAAGCCAAAACCTACAACATCATCTCAGTGTATATAAACACTGTACCAGGTAAAAAATTATCCACTGCAAAATATTAAGCAAACTACATTGTCTGATTAATACTAAATATAGGTAATCAGTGAAGTTTAACAGCTAACTCATGAACTGAATTAAAGGCTTAAGAAAAAAAATCCAAATTTGTGTAAAAGTATCTTTACTAAAAAACTTATGTATATCATTTGTGGTGAACAAACAAATTACATTACTGATACTGACAAGAACTCAGTAGAATGACTGCCAATCATCTTTTTTGCCCAAAAAGCATTCAGTGAAAATAAGGAAACAAGGTTACATCACACATGAAATCATTTAAGAAGAGTCAATGTAAAAATAGCAATCACATTTCTAACTGCATTTTCCCATTTGTTTTCCAGAATAAGTAAGTGAACGAACATCACTTGGATCACTTTTCATTCTCATCCTCAGGTTCACTGTCTTCACTATCACTGTCTCTTCCAGGGTGTTCTGGCATTGTTCGATGTTCATCCACTTCTGATACTTTCAATTCTTCCTTTACCATTTCTTCTTCTACCTTATTTTCTTCTTCTGCATCTTCCTGAATACCCTGCACTTCAACTTCCGCTTCAGACTCTTGAGTTTGTGTAGTTTCAGGCTCTTCAATCATGGCAGGTGGAGGCAGTAAACGCTGTATGATTAAAAAAAGTTTTCAGTTTTTACAACAAATGTATCATTCTGGCATTTATTCCTATTTTAGGAATAACAGAAAAAAAGCTGTTTGTTCACCTTACATTTAGGGCTTTTCATCAGATAAGTTTAACAACTTAAAATTTAGAAGACTTAATCATTTGTAGGCATTTTACTCCTATACAAACAAAATGAACCATCTTGGCTCACACATGAATCTTATTCTTTTTGACTGAAAAGCAAGTGTTAAAACTCAGTACTTCCAACTCAAGGATATCAAACACGTTTCATTATCCCAACAGCCACTCAAGTAATGGGACTACAGTGCTGCTGAAGCAACAAGCTCATTTCTACCATAACCACACCCATTACCATTACAAACTCCTAGATAAGATAGACTCCCTTTTTTATGCCTTCAATAACTTATTCCAGTAATTTCCCTTTGAAGCATCTTATAAAGTCTTATATGTACGTTATCTGTATTTATACAAGTTTCACCCACAGCTCTAAGTGTAGAAAAATGTAAACTCCAGTAACAGATTAGGTAATGCTTAGATATTTTTCACATAATACTTCTGTAAAAGTACTTTAGTGCAAAGTGCACAACCAAGAACATGGTTTGCTAGCAGAAAGCATTACAAATAGCAGTGACAACTACTTTAGACCTGAAAAAAAAAACCAAACAACCAAAAACCCAACAAAATATACAGTAAGCAGAAGATTACGATGAAGCTATTCAACCTCCGGCTCTATAGAAATGCTTATACTTCTGCAGCCTGACATTATCTAATGACATGACAGATACTTCCTTAAAATATTTTAATAAAATAAAAGCTTGATAAATCTCTCAAGGATGGTTGTTTAGTTACATTTTGCTTAAAGGCAACTTGGTTTCACTTGACAAATTAAGTGTTTAATTACGGTAAAGTCTTATCTTCAATTAGATGACATTAATATTACAAGTTTCTGACAAGCATTGGGCCAATCTATGCAATAATTGTGACTACCAGCAGAGATAAGAAAAGCATTTTTTTCACAGACTTTGAAGTTATCACACTGATCTCCATAATCCACTTACTCATTGAAAAAAGAATAATTAAAAGAGCTCTGATTTTGAAACAACAGATATATATATCTATGTATATATATACTCAAAGTATGAAACAAACTCAGATTTTCTTTAATGCAGCTAGATTCATGCTGTGCTTTGAGACTCTACTGTTAAGACCAATGGGAAAAAAAATACAATGATGTAAAAATATCAGAAAGGATAAGGAAAACCTTGTCTGCATTTTTCTTTTTTAACTTCATTTTTTGGCTTCTGCTGCAGTAGTGTGATTCATTGCCACAGCAGGGAACCAGTTTTTTTTCTTTTTTTTTTTTTTTAAACTAATTTTAGCTAGCAACATAAGACTAGGATGCTAAAAAGAATATCTGGTATTAGCAGAAGGTTCAGGTGTACATTCAGTTAAGGAGTCAAACAAACCTCCTTGCATTAGAGAATAGAAACTAGATCTCTCAGACAAGTGGAACCACGCTGATGCTCTTTGTGCAATCAGATAGCATTTCTTTTACATCGGTATTTTCCACCTTCAGAAATTCTTCGGAAGAGCAAAAACCAACAAGGGAGTACCAAGTAAGATCACATTATAAGTAACATGATATACCCAGACATTAAATGGAAGGTGTTCCAGTTCAGGGATAGCATTAAAGACCTCTCCGGTTATGCTGACTGTCAACTATCTCTAGCCATCTACAGATCCAAGTACAGTGACTAAAAGCAGATCTCTATATACTATTTAAACTGTTTTAAAGCTCTGCTTACATACACAATAAGGACTCAAGATCCCTAATGGGTTTTGAATTCTGCTCCAGGGATTAAGCACCGATAAAATTAAGTACAAAAGTGAGAAAGTCTTCTACCACTACTTCTTACACTGTACTATTAAGTGAAGTGCTGAACCAGTGCTGAAAAAAAAAAAAAATTCCTCCAGACTTGCACACACAAGTGCTACGGCTGCTAACCACACTGGATAATGCAGTGAGCTAACTTCATTAAAATGGTTTGAAAGGCATGACCTAGTCTCCCTGTAGGCTGCAGCCATCTCAAGAAAGTATCTATTACAAAACACTATTCCACCAGGCAGCACTTACTGAAATATAACGCACAAGTTTACCTCAATTAAACATTGGGCAAGCTAGTTCCCTGGTATTAACAAAGAACTTTTGTGCCCAGACAGAATCACATCTAGCACTTTTTAACATAAGGGGGTCTTAAATTGCATCCTCAGTTACTTGCTACTGCAAGATTTTAGAGATTTCAATATCCTCACTCTCAGCTTTAAAACCTTCTTGAATTTTGAATGTAACAGTAACAATCTCAAACCACAACAGCACTTCCTGTTACTTACCAAAATAAGTTTTACTTTATATGCATATCTTTGGATAGTTAGAAGATCCTTACCTGTTGGTAGTGGCGTGTACTCTGTATCATGTGCATATACATGTTGTAAACAAAGTTAGCCATTTGAGGCATATTCTTGATAACATGTATTTGGTGAGTAGGTGGTTCCCCATTCTAAAGAAGCACAAAATGTAGAAATTCAGCAAGCAAATAAACACAACCATTATTCAAAAAATTATTTTACTGTATTAGGAAACATACACTGAAGAAATTTTAAAAAATGCTTTCTAAGAAAGAACTAGCAAAATTCTTTTGAAAGGTAGGAAATACAGATCTTGCACTTTTTGGCAAATGAATTTATCATGATCCTGCAGTCCAATGAAGAAATTCAGTTTCAAAAGAGCAGGCTGGGTTCCAATACTTAATCTGTAAAGCACATTTTGGATTCAAGGATGATTTAAATGAAACTTAACTAGTTTCAGCTCAGATTAGTGTCAATGACTGCCAAAGCTCAGCTTCTCCTTGCCTACACTCACACTATTTTTTGCTGTAGAGTGCACCAGTTTCAGAAGAAGGGCTTTCTTCCAAACTTGTCAACAGCACTTTAGACTAGGTAAAGATTTCTAATGGAGTTTTGTACCCCTCTCAAAACTCCAGGTAGCAAAGCAGGTATGCTCCCTCCATTTCTTTTTTGTTTAGCATCCTATTCATTGCGAGTCTTGTGATTAAGTGCTAAAGATCTAGTGCAGTATTACATTTTTTACTCTAGTTCAGCAATGCTTTTGTAATACTGAATTGCTCAGCTGAATGCAATTTAACCTTTAACAAAAACAAATGAGCTTTGTACTTTTTTTTTACTTTTTTTTTTTTTTAACATTTTTGAGAAATGACAGTTTGTTCTATAATAAGAAAAAACACATAAGACACTGCAAAACCTTACATATTTATCCTGAAATAAAAAAAAACAGCATCATTTCCACAGGCAGAACTTACAAAAAAGCAGACAAAACCGACCAGTTACACTGATAAATTAGTTTTGTTGAAAAATCAATTAAAAGCAGCTAGTGTACTACGACTAAGACACTGCAGTTCCATGTCTTGTAGCCCACTCAAAAAAGGCAGGCAAAAAGCACACCATTGACATTCATAGCAGATGTTCCTACCTGTCTTGCTGCTGGAAAACATTCTGTGGGAATTATATGGAGGTGAAGTGGTCTAGCTGTGAGCTGGCTGAAAGCTGGAGTTAGCTCAAAACAGTTCTGAAAGAGTGATACTCTTGCAAAGATATAAAGCCCAAGCCTGGCTCTTGACATGGCAACGACTAATCGTCGGACATCTCTTCAAAACAAGCAAACAAAAAAAAACCCAGTCAAATTAATCATATACTTTTTCACCGATTCCACTGTTTCAATAAAACGTGAATTAAGACTTCAGCATGCTTCTTTTAAGACAAGTATTTTAGTAGATTACTTCGTATTTTCTTAAATTTTTCTTCTACATACTGTTACAACTACTAAAATCTTCTTATAAAAAGGCTTACTATATTGTTAATTATATTAAAATTACCCTTTATTTCTAAAGCCTAGAAAAACAGTTATATTTTACACTGGGAACAAATCACAATAGCCTTTCTGTATCCCTGAATAAGAAAACATAGGTTCTGATATCATCTCACTACTCCTGAATAGACAAGTCTTACTCACCTTACTCCAAAACTGAAGTGCAAACATTTTAGACTACAAATAACACAACTTACAAAGTGTCCAAACACTTCTGACACAAAACAAATAAAGCTCACTTATAGAAAAGTTCATTTATAGAAAGTTTAAGCCTGCATTTATTCAACAAGCATTAATTACATTCCTTCTAAATTAAAATTCAAGTTCAAGAGTACCTACTCAAGACTACCTCCAATAATATAAATTTCTTATAGAGAAATAGTATAGTATATAGAGTATAGTATAGTAATATAGAGTAAAAGATAAAGTGGTTGTGAAGAGGGAAGCAGAGCGCTGTAAAAATAAACCAGGTCTAAACTTCCTTCAATACACAGCATTAAACTTCAGTTCTGCTATGTACTTAAATAGTTGAAACTTTGTGCAATGTACGAGAAACATCTTTCTAATCCAGAAAATGTATGCTTTAGTAATTGTGCAAGAGTTCTTTTCTACATACCTAAGGTGGCCTACAGCTTTGGTACGCACTAATGAAAGGAGAATATAATCATTTTGTTGACCTTGAAATCTGTCCACAGTTGTTACCTAGAGAACAAAAAACAAAACAAAAAACACCACAGGTTAAACCTTTGCCATTTTAACTATAGCATAACATCAAAATTTTAGCACGAACTTCTGACTCAGATTGTAGTAAATGGGAAGAGAGATGAAAATGTTTTTTAGTTAAAGGTGAACTAAAAACAGAATCAAACATCAACTTACTCTTTCTGGGAGATGCTGGGTCTCTAAGTACCACTTCTTTCCTATTTTTACTTAATTCAGACATAACTCTGGGAAGTTAATATCAAAAGTTTGTAGAAAACTATCAAATTTTGTAATATCATATTTTAACCTGTAGACACCAGACTTTGTAATTACATTTCTGTACGCTTTATAATATTCTTCATTATGTATTTTACCAAATCCAAACCATATCCATTCTAGGTGAATCTATTTATTTTATTTTTTAAAAGGAGGACAAAATATATGACAAAGAAAAGAATTTTTCTGTCTCATATAGTCCATGACATATCAAATTTGACTGATTTCGCAGTTTCCTTGTACGACTAGTTTCAAACAGGCAAACAAGATGATAGGACTCTGAAATTCCATAAAATGTATTTTGATAAATACATGCTATACATGTACATTAGTCAATGCATACTCGCATAAAAAGCAGGGAATGTATTTAATCAGTTCTACACTATGATAATCATGAAAAAACAGAATCACTTCAATGCCTAGTATATTTTCTAAGTCACCTTGTTTGGCCGTCCAATCAATGGATTATTTCCACAACGCTGGTTAATGACATCTCGGATCAGATGTTTCTGTCCATTGTATGTTGTTAGGATACTTATCCTGTCTGCAGGATAACCAAGCAGGCACATATACATGAAAAGTGCCACAACATATTCTGCTTCACCAAGATTCTGAAAGGACAGAGAAAAAGAAAGTTACTTATTTGTAAGTTTGATAGGCATTCACTGATGCTTTCTAGTATCTACAAGAAGTACTATTTTACTTGTTAAAATCTAAATATTCTCAGCCATAAAATATATTAATATTTACTTATTTGAAAAATTTAAATGATTTTCAGTGTCTTAAATATTCACACCTAAACGTATTTCTATACCTACAGCTGTCTGCCCAAAGGAATGTCATCTTATTACAGTATTACAGAACTCAACAAGTGCCAATACACAGAAAAGCTCCTCTCTTATGTAAAACTGTGGAACTATAATTTGTTAAGTATTAAAAGTTGATAGTGTAGAGATGTTAGTATTTTATTTTATTTCAATTCAGTAATAAAATTGAAGAATTTAAAAACAAAGAAATGAAAAAAGAGCACTTGCTTAGCACTAGTTTAATAAGGCCCCAAAAAAGTAAACAAAAGTTATAATTAATCACTCTCCAGTATGCTAAAAGCAAGAACTAATTGAACTAAAATAATTAAACTTCTTTCAACTTCTTTTTTTTTTTTCCTCTACACTTAAAATAATAGTCCCAGATCATTCTTCTGGCTATTGGAAAGCTTCATTATTTTATGAATGCAGTTCTCTGCATTCTTATATACAGATTAAATCAAAACACTGACTCTTCAAACTTAAGTATGCATCACAGAGCAAACTTCGATATTTTAGACAGTGGAATTCTACCATTTATTTCACTGTCGTGACAGTACAGCAGAACTAAACATCTTTAATTTGCCACAGGCCAAAATGTTTCATAATGAATTACATACCAAATCTCTATCCCCCAATGACTTTGAGCAAATGGACATAGCAAGAAGAGTCATTCACTTGGAGCAAAAGGGCATAACAAATTATCATCCTTTTCAACATTCAAATTGATTACAAAGAGAAAAAAAAATCATGTATATACACAACCAAAAATCTGAGAACATAACTATCAGCTTACAATGTTTTGATTCATTTCAGATTCAATAAAACATATCTAGATTAAATAAAGTATTCAGTATTTCTCTTACCTGATAGAAATAAGGATTGGGTTCAGACTCTCCCACACCATTGAAGTCTTCTACATTTATAAGTTGGAAGTCATATAAAAACCCAGCATTGGCTGTTCTGAACTCTGGCATAAGTTGCACGTGAGGCAGATTACCCAGATTTTTATAACGCCAGTTGTAGAGATTACATAAACTGCCCGAAAAATACACAAGCAGTTAACAGGGGTTTTTGAACTCAACACTCAACATATTATTATTGCTATTACTATTTTAGTTTTTGATTTTTGTCCGGTTCGCAGAAAACTCAAACAACTGCTGAATTGAAAGAAACACAGTATACTCCATTTTTCAAATTGAAAACAAAAGACATGAACGTTCTAATAGTAAAGCTTTCAGAAAGGATTTTGGCAGTGTTCTTCAAATGATGCAGCTATCACAAACTTTGTTTGTGCTAACTTGTCTCTTAGTCTAATCTGAAACCAATGGCACAAAACAGCTAAATCATCATTTTGCACAGACTCCTGTCTTAACAACCCAAATTCTCCAATACTGTAAGTGTGCTTTTTCAATTCTTAACTTGGCAGCAGACAGACATGCAGTTTTATTTCACTCACCTCGCTCTTGCTCTTCCTTGTGCATCCAAATCAACAGTCGGCACTCCAACACGAACAAACCGCGTGAAGAGGGACTGCTCCATGTTGGAGTATTTTTGAAAAGCCATGTTCTTAATGACTGGTGGCAGCTGGTGATGGTCACCAATCATAATCCACCGCTTCAAACGACTGAATCCATCCTGAGGGTTCTAAAATCAGTTAAAACAACTGTAAGTACTACAATATAATCAAGGCATTCAATTAAAACACATGAATAGTCAAGTGGCTGTCTCATAGGGCAAAGGCTATTTCAGCATTTGTTCTTAAGCAACACTGAATTGAAATTGTTTAAAGACAACTACTACATTCTTCCCAGTCTCTATTTCCTGCTTTTCAAGTGTTTTTGAGTTTGTATGTTTCTCCAATTTACCTCTGGAATCCTCTTTCTTCTGAAAGCTCTTCAGTATGTTAACTGTATCTTTCCCAGATATCTGTGATCCTTTGCACGCCTGTATTATGTACTGATAGAGTGAATGAAGGACCATTTTAATAGATAAAGTAAATGGACATGTGGGAAACGCTACCCAAGAATCAGAATCCTGAAGATTTTTGCCTGCCAGCTCTACAGTTCATATCGTTCCTCTAATACTTCCCCCAGGAGAACTACTTGAGAGAGTCTGAAGTTCCTTTTCTTGACACTTGAAGAGCTCTGAAGCCCTCTCTAATCAGGGTGCAAGGAAGGAAAACTGAACTCTGTCCACCTCATCAAGACAGAGGATACCCTAGTAAGAAAGTAAGAGGATGAAAATTATTTTCAGTTGCTAATAGAAACATTTAATTTCTTTTTCTCAAAAAAAAAAAAAAGGAAAAGTTACTGATTTGGAGAAATTCAAGTATTCCATACAATAATTTGCTCTTATCAGTAGTGTCAAGCTCAGACAGCAAAGAGCTCTCCAAATAATTTTGGAGCACCTCCTATGATGGAGCAATGGCATTGATAGACAAAGCGAATGCAACTGATGACACCTACTTGGACTTCTGCAAGGCCATTGACGTGGTCCCCCACCACATCCTTATCTCTAAATTGGAGAGATACAGATTTAAAGAGTGGACTATTAAGTAGATAAGGAATTGGTTGGAAGGACACAGCCAGAGGGGTGTGGTCATTGGTTTTATGTCCAGGTGGAGGTCAGTTATGAGTAGTGTCCCCCCTAGGGGCCTGTTCTGGGCCCAGTACTCTTTAACATCTTTATCAGTGACAAAGAACACGAGACATCAATCTGAGTGGTGCAGCAGATACAGCAGAAGGAAGGGATGCCATCTACCTTGACAAACTTCAAAGCTGGGCCCATGTGAACCTAACAAAGTTCAACAAAGCAAGTGCACTTTGGTCAGGGTAATCCTTGCTGAGATGCAATTACTGGACCTGGTAGATAAAAAACTTAACATGAACCAGCAGTATGTGATTGCAGCCCAGAAAGCCCACTGTATTCCAGTCTGCATCAGAAGAGGGATGGCTAGCTGTGACAGGAAAGTGATTTCCCCCTCTGCCTTTGTGAGGCCCCATCTGGAGTATTGTAACCAGTTTTGAGGCCCCCAACACAGGAAAGAGGGTTCAGATTAGGGCTACAAAGATGATCAGATGCCTGGAGCACCTTTCCTATGAAGACAGGCTGAAGGAACTGGAATTGTTCAGCCTACAGAAGAGAAGGCTACAAGGTGACCTCATTGCAGCGTTCCAGTACCTAAAGCAAGCCTACAAACAGGAGGGGAATCAACTCATTACAAGAATAGATAATGGCAGGACAAGAGGAAACAGTTCTAAAGCTGAAGGAGGAAAGATTTAGGTTGGATATCCGGGGGAAGTTCTTTACCAAGGGTAGGTGAGGTGGTGGAATTGGCTGCCCAGAGAGATTGTGGATGCCCCATCCCTGGAGGTGTTCAAGGCCAAGTTGGATGGGGCCCTGGCCAGCCTGGTCTAGTATTAGATATGGAGGTTGGCAGCCCCACCTGTGGCAGGGGGGTTGGAGCTTGATGATCCTTGAGGTCCATTCCAACACAAGCCACTCAATGATTCTATGATCAACAAAAACCACGGTAAAAGCCATGCAGGATTTAATCATTTGTTATACAGCACCTCAGTAGCATTCAATACAGGACTGCTAAAAGGCAAAAACAACATCATAGAGTAAATGTTAAATGGTCTTCAGACAGATTTAAATAACCTGAATCTCTAAAGACCAACTTCCATGAGAAGTCACCTAAACTACAACTTATGCCTATATTCCCTTCTAGCAGTTAAAAGCACCTAACTAAGCAAAAAAATCTCCTTGTTTGCAAGAAGCCTCATTCAATTTGTTTGCTCCCCAGACACTCCCAAAATAACAGAAATCTATGTTCCTGCTCAGAGTTCAGGCCATTTAAGGTCTATGCGTTAAATAATTAGTTACCTATCTGCTCTGAGTTATCAAAACATGGCAGCCTTTACCACATCAAAAAGGTGATAAAATGCAGCGTTAATGTTTCCCAATCTGAAGAAGCTTACAGTTAGATATCAATTGAGCTGGTAAAGCCCAATTTTAAGCTTAAAGCATGATTCTTGGACGTGTACACTGTCTTGTGCACTAGGCTTACAATGAATTAACCCCTTCTAACTGTATTTGATACTCTATTGTTAAGGAGCTATGCAAAAAATTATGAGCTATTATTAAAATATAGAAATATTTCATGGAGATTCTGTTAAAATTCTAGAAGAATTTAAATCGTTCCTTTTCAATGAAAACCATCAGCTTCAAACAAAACTTCCAGAAAAGAATCTCACTTTTAGAAAATGAGCAAACACAGACTCTGTATTTTTCAGAAATGCACTAGAGTAAGAATCAAGTGAACAACATAGGCTCTTAGTTTCACTAGTTTCCCACCTATCATTTTCTGCTCAGCAGCTAAAGAGTTCCTGAGAGAATCCACACTTTACTTCCAATGGTGAAATTTTATTTCATGACAATTTGAGATACAGAGAAAACTAGAAAGCTGTCACGTGCAAGAAGTACAGCTTTTTTTTTTCCTGAATGCCTACAGCTTTTAAAAGAAGGAAGTGATGCATCTCAAGCTGAGGTCACTAAAAGCAATCCCAGAACTAGAACAGAAATCTTCACCTGAGGCACAACAAATTCAAAGACAGACTAACTAAACAATCAGAGTAAATGTTTTTAGGAAAAGATATTTATTGAATCAAAGAATACCCAGAGTTGGAAAGGGACCTTTGAAGGAAATCTTTGTACAACTCCCTTGCAATGAACAGGGACATCCATAGCTAGGTCAAGATTGCCCAGAAACTGGTCCAGCCTTGCCTTGAAAGTCTCCAAGAACTAAGCATCCACACGTCTCTGGACACTCAACTGTAACCGTAGCAGCATTAGCCCTCTATCACAACAACCCCTTACCATCACAAAGGTAGGGGACAAGACTTTCATTCAACTGTATCACATACACGTTACTTTATCTACCAATTCTAGGTTTGACAAATAATACAAGCTACAGATGATTCCAAGCTAGACATTTACCAATGCAGCCAGACAAAAGTTGCTTAATTACTGGTCAAAAGTAGACTAGAAAGAACTAGTTTCTATTACTCCCCTCCCATCCACCTGCGGCGGTGTTGTAACATCAGTTAAAATACCTAATTTCTACCAGGCTCTAGTTTTCCTGAAAGTTGTAGGTAACAGACATCCACTTAATCTCTCAATTTTTAACTACAACCAGCCAAACAAACTGGCGGGCGAGATGATAGAGAGCAATTATATAGGCCTTATGTTCTTGGGAAACAGTTAAAACAGTTATTTCATAATAATTGAAAATTTAAAAAACTGATAAAATTATTAAAGATTTAACAACAGCTATGAAATGGCGAAGAATAAAAGTAAAAGAATGACAAACCAAGGTACCAGTTCACTCACATTTCTTCACGTTTTGAAAGTGAAACCCTGACAGTCACAGACACTCAGGGTAAAATACAGTATACACAATTAATGAAGAAAAACGTGAAAGTTCTTAGCATCTGCAAAATGGGAAATACCAGTTCTGTTACCTTCCACACAAGATACTTTCCTTTATAATATTCTATATTGTTCAAGAACATGGGCTTCCAATTTTCATTTTTTTGCAGCATGCTTTATAATACAAGTCTAACCTGTAACAGGAGAGGTATAAAGGTTTCTATCTCCAGAATCTGTGCAGACTCTTCCATTAAGATGTTGTCATACTGAGAAAGAAAAAGTACATAGAAGTCCATCAGTCAAATAATACAAGTTAACACTGTTATTCAATCTACCAAAAGGAAACAGTTGCTTAATTAGGGAATTAAAAGTTCTGCTGGTTTGTTTGTTTTTCCTAAGTAGGACAGTTACACAGCCAGATTTTACTTTATAGGCAAAACACCAGTAGACTAAAATCAGTTTCAGAGAGTGAAATCTCATTATATCAACGGCAAACTTATCCATACCAATCAATCCTTAGATCTAGAAACAACCTGCATCTGAACTACATTATATTCTTTCTATATGCCATAACTCATCCTCAAGGGAAAAGCTTTCTGCAGTGAGGCAAAGTTGATATTCTTGTAGAGAAAAGTTGTACTTCCGTGATCCAGTGCATTGTAGGAGAAAAACACTGAAAGAGTTGAGGGAATTTGTCCATTTTTGTCAGAAATCTGCAGTAAATGAATCTCAGTGGTTAACACTGCAGAGCAAAAAAAGCGTTGCAACACGGCTCTTCTCAAATTGTTCATTTTTAAAGTAAGCAATGCTGTAACAAAAGCGTCTTTCCCAGTTCATCCTTTCTTTTATTACCTACTCATATAAGGGCAGGTCATTTAATATGACAAAACTTTTTTTTTTTTTTTTAAATATGCATGCACTTTCAAGCATTTCAATATGTGCAACTTGAAAATGTTACCATCTTTAACTTCTAGTTCTGTTATTAAAAGTTTTCTTCAAAAAATTACTATTGGAAACATACTGGTGAAAATATGCAACTCAAAATAATACAGTCACTTAGATCTAGGACAGATGAAAGATCTAAACAAGGTGGTTTGGGGGAGGGAGAGGAAGTGACAACATGATAGACAAGAACAACAACAAAATCTAAAAAACATTATTAGTGTTACTATTACAAATATAATTACTTTGAAGCCTAATTCAACCAGGTCATGTCGTTTCAGAGCGGCATGGGTACAAGTCATAGCAATGATTTTTGCTTCTTTCACCAACAGGTATTTGGATCTATCCAGGCCACTGCGGAGAAGTTCAAATGCTCTGAATTCCTGTGGTAGAAAAGAGAACTGAATTGAGAGAAAATATATATACAAACGTATAAAACGCATATAAAATGGGTGCTTCCTAAGCTCAAAATAAAACAGATTAGACTCTTGTCCTTATTGCAAAATATGTCTAAATTACTTGGAGGGAGAAATGCTCACCAGGATGCCCTTCAAGCTAAATAAGTTGCCTAGAGGTATACACTACTTCTAGGAATTAGGACAAATAAGAATTTTAGAACTTTGTGAAGTTTCTTTAGGATTTACTAGAATTATTTATCTTTAACAGATACAAGTCTTACCTCAAGTTGAGTGAAGATTTTCTTTAGATGTCTAAAACACCCTTCAGCAATCTCCATATCTTCTTCATAGGATCTGCCTCTGAAAATTGGTTGAGGAGCATTTGCAAAGTACTTATGAAAGGGAAAGAAACTGGACACATCTGTAACATCTGGTAATTTTCCACCTTTAACTTTCACTTTGCTGATATATTCTTCCCAACGAGACATTACCTATGGCAAAAAAAAGCGTCATACAGATGTGTTTTTTCACTCGATATGCGTCATCTTGTACACATAGTTAAAATGTTATTTTATTAAATCAATTCTCTTAAATAACTTTTAACCACAAAACCTACATGTCTAAACTAGCATTTAATCTTAACACAAATCAGGATGTTCGAGGCTTTACTCTTTCATTCCCAGCTCTTCCACCTCTTCCACACTTCTCATGAAGAACTGTTCCAGCGTAAATTCTTCCCACAGAGTACAGTCCTACAGAAAAAGGCTTCTTGCCAGGAGCCTGCTCCAGCATAGTCTCTCTATGGGCTCCAGCTTCCCTAAGGACACATCCACTTGTTGCAGTGTGGAGATCTGCTCTACTGTAGTCCTCCACAGGCTGTAAAGGCACAAACTACTTCACCATGGTCTTCTTCTCCAAGGCTCCAGAGGAACTTCTGCTTTGGCACCTACAGCCTCTCCTCCTTCCCCTTTTTATTCTGATCTTGGTGTCTATGAGGCTGTTTCTCTGATGTTATCTCCCATCTTGATATTTTCTTAATTATCTCTACTTAAAATACTTTTATTTAAATACTAAGATGGATTCTTTCAGGAAGAAATTAAAATAGAAGACGAACTTGATCAGTGCTTCTATCCTAGTACATACCAACTCCTTTAATGTCTGGAACCATGCTACTGCTAACCCAAAATAACTTCTCTCAAAACTTATATGGTGTGAACATTTCTTCCTAAGTACCACTCTACGAGTCTCCATAAGCCACGTTACTTGCTTAAGACAACTCTGTGTCTACACCAAACAGAAATGAGGGGTAGACATATACCGAAAATCACTGTTCTGTAGACTATGCATCTGATTTCAAACACAAAAGCTTTCTTTAGGAGCATTAAGTAGCAGCTGTAATGTTTGTCCAAAATATAAAGCACCCCACAGCTTTTCATAATTGAAGGGAAAACTCCGGGTTAGAAATCTTGCCACTAGTAATAAAGCGTGTTAGCCTTTTAATATGAGCCAGCAGGCAGGAATTAAAACAATAGCAATATAAATAAAGAGGGCTTTAGACATCTTATATTTTGAACCACTAAAGAAAATGGTTTTTTTTTGAAACTTGATTCTGAAAAATTCTCCAATTTTCATAGTGTGTTTCATAACACACTGAGGTCATACAGTCTCTGTAAAGTATTTCAGTCCTTACTTGGTATAAGAAAAAGTGGCCAGCTGTTTCACAAGTGTAAGAAACATCTCCTGGGACACCAAGACTCTCTTGCAATCGCCCAACTTCTCGCAGGAGTTCAAGTCTTCGAGCCAGAACATAATTCACTCTTCCATACCTACAAAAGTGAATTAAGGTTTTACCTATTTTGTATACAGATTTATTTAATTCCAAACTGGTTTATATAAGTATCAAAAAGAGAGATCACAAACACTTCTCCCAAAACCACAACTATGAGGGCTGCTCCAAAAGTAATGCTTCCTATTTTAGAATAGTAGATCACAACATCAGCAGAGGATGCTGGTGGTGTGGTGTGCTGTATGTTGTAAAACGTGCATGTGTATATGTAAGTCTATGGATAATTACAAGTGGAACCAAACTGATAACCCAAGCTCTTGTGCAAGTCTAACTTTTTTTGGCAATATACAAAGTACCTTGCAATAATGCTCAGCCTACCATAATAGACAGGTCTGTATCCATACACAGGAGGACACTGCTCTACTCAATGCTGCTCAGGAAAAACTTTTTATTACCAATGATATGGTGACTTACTCCATACACTCTGTTTTTTCTTACCTAATTCATTCCCATTTTTCCCCCCTTACAAATCCCCTTCCCTAATCTACGCACTTTTTCCCTAAGAGAAGCAGCACAAGAACGAATAACAACAAAAAAAAATGTATCACATTTTCTTAGTAAGATACCAAATGTTAAAACCTGTTGTAATGAGAGAAATAAAAGAAAATCCCTGGGATCTCAGTGGGTTTTACTGTCTTATTTACAACAGTTTAAAAATTTAAAACTGATGATTTCAATTTACAAATACACAACTGAATATGGTATTGTTCACAACCGGAATAAACAAGTTTCTCAGGAACTGTGACAGTTAAAAGCCTTCTACTGTTAGATCTTCTTTTTCCTTCAGCAAAACTAATCCATCATTATTACAAGTGACTGTAATGTTTTTTTTTCCACGCTTCCAGATGTTCTATTATTTTTCATAATTCAATAAGAACCCCCTGCTTCATTCATTCATTAAGATAGGAATTTTCTTTAGCTCAGATCCTCTTTATTCTTAAGTGACAGTGCCAGTTTAAACAGTTCCTCTCCACCTTATGTTCTTAAAACTCCCAGTATTGCTGTGCCTGCAGAGGGAGCAAAAAGCGAACAAGAAACTTGCAAGTAGTCGAAATTCTTCAAGTACCATGCCCTCTAGAACAGCATGACACAGAAAAAAAAACACGCTGAAGCAACATTAGAAGAAAAAGAAAAAAAAAAACACAACAAAAGGTACATGGGAAATAAACTTCTCCCTGTAGTACATTCCTCACCACACCACTCCTCAAACTGCCAGAGCCCAGTAATTTGCAGTAGTGACCTGTAAGTCTAGAATTACTCTGAAAGCAAATGAGAATAGACAATAATAGAAAATTTCATTTAATTGTGAGCATTACACTTTCAGGAAAGTAGAAACCATAGATTTTACTAAAATACATATCTACCATGGTATCATTTTACTAAGATTTTGGTTACCAAATTTCTGGAAAAAAAAAAAAAGAAAAAGATTATGTTCAATCATTCAAATCTGAAAAAAATCTCAAAGATTTCTTTTGCTAAATGAATCTCAATAACGTGTACATGATTAACTTCCCATGACTATATAAAATTTTTACTACATCTTTTGGAAGTTATAGGTATTGCTATAAAATCAAGTATTAGACAATCCGGTTATTTCACAGAATCACAAGGTTGGAAACGACCTGCAAGATCATCTAGTCCAACCATTCTCCCATCACCATTGCTACCACAAGTACTAAACCATATCTTGTAGCTCCTCATTCTGATGCCTCCTGAACACTGCCAGGGATGGCGACTCAACCACCTCCCTGGGCAGCCATTCCAATGCCTGACCTCTCTCTGAGAGAAAAAATTTTTCCTTATGTCTAACCTAAACCTCCCCTGGTACAACTTGTGGCTGAAGCACAAGCTCTGTATCACAATACAGAATCACTGAGGTTGGAAAAGACCTCTGGGATCCCCAAGTCCAACTCCAGCTCTTCACTATTTCCATTGCATGACCCTTATATCTCCTGCTTGCATTTATGAATGCTTGTAATCCCACTGATGTCAACTGGACTGGCATGTAACGTAGAGCATAGAAGCACTTACAAGAATAGGTTCTTAATTCTTTGTACTGATGCACAATTGATAGCTTGCCTTACAGATGCATTCTTCAAAATATATTACCAATAAAATAAGTAATTTTAGTACTATTTAATATTCTGAAAAACTGGAAGCACAAAGTTTCTACTGTATGTGCATACAATATTCAGCAACAAGTAGAGGTGATATATTTGCACAAAAATTTCTAACTACAAAAAACTTTATTAAACTTTTCCCATAAAACAGATTAACTTTATAAAATACATGCGTGCCTAGAACATTGTATACTACTCTTACTGAAGCAGCTGAATTTGCGAACAAGTAACTGCCAGATTTGCCTTCAAATTCTCAAGAGAATACTTTTGCTACTGAATAAGAATCAAAATTACTTCATTCTGTTCTGAAAGTAAAACTGCATTATTGGGATTCAACACTATGAAAAACGTGCCAAGCCGCTCCTTGCACATTTACAACACACATCTTGGCTATAATACTTACATAAACTATCATTAGCACCTTCTTTCTTACCTGCTGAAATCTTTCTCTGTCTCTAATTCCTCTTCTCCATGACCCAGGCGCAGAAGGTGGCGCTCATCAATGTCTAGAGCCATGATTTTTTCAAACAGCTGGTTCAAGGCCTAAAGATTGACAAGAACAGGAGAAAAGGTAGTTTTTAGAAGCTACTGTAGAGAAAACCAAAGAATGACTGGTAAACCAGCTAAGAAATAATGCGTATTATGGTATAATGAAAGCCAAAGAAAACATGAAGTTAATGCTTAAGTTTGATTGTGTTAATCTTGACAATGACAACAGAGACATCAGTCTACTGAAACTTCTCTTCACATGCTTAACAGATTTTCATTTATTATTCTGATTAAATCACTTAGTTAAAAAAACCCAAAAACCTGGTTGATAAAGCTACCAGTTTAAAATATTTTCTTAAAGAATTACATTTTGCAAACATAAGGTTAGGTTCTTTTAATTACCTTGAACCAATTTTGTCATTTAATTTTTACTGTAAATTAGAAGAGAGCAATCTGGTACTGATTGGCAGGAACCGTGACTATTCCATACGGATAAATGAATTTTGCTAAACTTCAGGGTGAGCTAAACTCTTAAACTCATCAGCTCTCTAACGCTTAGTATTAACTGTACAAAGTTTTAAGTACAGGGTCACCAAAGTATGAAACTAAGAATGAAGTACAAGTGGAGCCTGCTCATATTTAATTCAACTGGAAATCATGCAAACACATTAAAGTATGGTACTAAGATACAACTCATTAGCTAAAGTCAATTCTGGCATGCATATGTTTGTGTCTGTAAAACTGTGCATACACTTTTTTCCCCTCCAAAAACACTTCCTAATTTCAAATCTCCTAAACAGTTAAATACCCTGAAAATCTCTGCTAAATATCTTAGAGTTACCTGAAATTCATAAATTTCATCTCACACTTTAGAAATGGCAAAACTACTCACCAGTTATCATAAGTTTATACTTCTAAGAGAAAACTGAGGCTTTAAACCTACTGATTTCAACATTTGCTGCTCTTCTTGATTTTAACCATAGGAAAATTTCTAGGATGCATTACTATCACCTTACCTGATTAGAATGGGTAACTATAAGAGTTCGTTGTTCTGGGAAATTATGATAGAGATTGGATATTATCTGGACTGCAACATCAGTTTTCCCTGTACCAGGTGGACCTACTACCTAAAAACAAAATAAAAAAATAAAGAAGTGAAATACAAAAAAGGCACTCAACATAGTACTCCACAGGACAGAAATTTAGCCTACCAGGAAGAGCAGAGCAAGCTCACAAGACTTCCTAAGAGAAAAAAAAACAAGACAATTCGGCCTCAAGACATGCTACAACAAGAAAACATAATTAAAAAATAACAACATACGGTAAAGAATAGAAAACAGACTTCACTCTTTTCACTTACTCAAAAAATTTATAACTAATGATATAATACCAATAATTAATGTTTTCATAGCCTCAATTAGACCATCAACTTTAATAAATTTTATACATAAGACATTTTAGGTATTATAAATTACTTCAAAATATTTTTTTCAGTAGAAGAAAGAATAGCAGGTGTCACACATCTACAAATAAAATTTACAAACTGCAAAAAATCATGCTTGTTTTATTCAGACAGATCTCATTAATTGTTAGACTTTAAAATAAGTAGGATTGTATTTCTCAATCATATTTGACAGAAACAAGTGACAAAGACAAAAAATAAAGCACAGGTTTATACTGTTTAACTGTAGCCTGCTTAGACTCTCTCCACAAAATATCACAGATGTTTTAATTAAAAAAAACACATTCATATTAACAAAAATGGGTTTGTCACTGTTTTTCCCTTTGGACAACCAGACTCCACTCTGTGACTCCTTTTCAAAAAAATTAACAAATGATTTTTTAGCAGTAAACTTAGAATTCTCTAAAAACCTTCTTCTCAAAGATTTATGCAAGGTAATAGAGTATTAGGTGTAGTACATTATCATTTCAAAACCTCCTCAAACATGACACATGCAACATTATACAGTTGCATTAAAAAGTCATTTATATTCAACTAATATTAAGTGATAATAAAAAACAGTATGCAACGCTATTTAAAATACAATCAAAAAAGACACTAGGTGATGGAAATATAATCTTCCCCTTGGTCCTGGTATTTTGTGTTAATTACATAGTCAATAATGGTAATAAAGACTAATTTCTGTCTTCTTTCTGTTGACAGTAATACTGAAATAAAACAGTACTCCTATTCATTCTTGTGTGTATTCTTAAACAAATACTCAAAAAAAAAAAAAAACAAAAAACCTACCCTGTAGCATTGTTAAAAAATCAAATTTAAATTTATCACTGTGGCATTTTTTACAGCACTCAAAAAAGATTTTTCATTTATGAATAAACCTTAAAATCAGTACCCTATCAGGAAACAGAAAGTTCTGCTGTGCTGTAATAGAGAACATACCACACTCAAAAACACTGAACTCAGGAACTTTTATGTACAGTTCAAGACAACACTAGTTTCAGCATATCTAGTCAGGCAATGACAAAAGGCATACAACAATTCTACTGAAATTTAGTTTTCCCTTTGAGCTGCATTTTTTGTGCTATCTATGTAGTGTCTAGAGAGCAGTAAAAACATGAGAAAATGGAGAAGGAAAAATATGTACAAATGAATACTACTACTACTACTACTACAAAAAATAACCAAAAAACAAAAAACAAAAAACCCCAATCAAACCTAAGAACTAGCATTAATGCCCATGTAGTCCAAGAAGAGATTAACAGCATCAAACAGAGAAGTCACACAAGTACTCCACTGAGAAATCACTACCAGGATAGTCTGTACATCACTGGAATACAGGCACTTGTAGTCAGGTAAGCCTTGGAGACTGCTGCAGATTTTCACTTATCAAAAATTACTTTTCCAACAAATCTACAATTCTGATTTTTTTTTTTTTTTAACTCCTTATATCTATAAGTCAGCAAGGTATAAGGGATAGTACATTAAATTTCACAGGACAGTAGAAGAAAACTCCATAGGGACAACTCAATAACTTTCATTTCTTTTAATGAAGCTAGAACAAAATAAAACTGATATAAGTAATTTAAAATGGTTTAAAAATGGCAGACATGGCAAAAGCTAGAAGTTTAAAATTATAAATCTGACCAATAAAAAAAAAAATTCAGTTGTGGAGTAAAGTCTTCAGTCATTAAGAGAGGATTCAGCCAAATACAGAAATCAAATACGAAATATTCATATATTTTTTTCTCTTTTTCTAAGTTATTAATAAGTAAGAACTCTCAGAGAGGCTACAGAAAAAGGCATTATGGGTGTTTCATTGAATGTACCTAGAAGCTAGAATCAAACAAACACGATAAGTTTAAAATATTCTTACCATAGTTAGTCCAGGTTGCATTCCTGCACGTATAGCTTCAATCTGAGTATGGGTAAATTGAATAGTATTGCTGTAACAAAGCAAGAAAAAAGGTCAGAAAAAACACAGAGTTTGCCAACAGTTTCAGTAATTTTTTTAAAAAAACAACTGCTTTAATTTAATTGGCTACACATTTCTCCAGAACTGCATGTCTCTAAACAAGACAGTAAATTATATTGGCCAAATTACTACAAAATCACACAGCTAAAACAAACTCATTAGTTACTATTTGCTGAGAGTGTTGTAAAATTATTAGCTATAATTCTCCTTTTTACTTCTTGAGTAATACAGTGACATGTTGAAATACCAAGTTAAATGACTACTAGATTACCTGGATATAGAGAAAACTGAACTACTTTTTTCTCCCTTCAGTAAGGCAATCTGACACAGGCCTGTCAAAAATTCACTTCCAGGACTCCTATACTACAAGCAAGAAGAGTTCTACTGAGGCCAACTCTACTCTGCATGCTTTAAGTGCACACCTAAAGCACTTACTTGAAGTAGGTGCAGATCTAAGTTTAAACACTTAAGCAATATCAAGAGTTTTATAAGTAAGTACATAGATTTACTTTTAGTTGATCACAGCAAGTTATTGCTGAAACTATCATTTTGCAATTGATAAAGGAAATTACAGAAGTCCCGGTAGGATTAGAAACCTGTTACTTCAATAAATAGTCCAAATGTGATCAGCACTAGCAGATCCACCAGACAAGGAAGATAGGAAGTTTTCCAAAGAGCTGCTAATTTCCTCCTTGTCTGACACATTCACACCCTTGCAGATATTATAACTAGGAGTGGATGTTACGCTCCACTCCAGTCTTCCCCTACCCCACCTCCAACATGTGAACAGTTCAAAACCTTCAAAAGACTCTTAAGTCATATGTTTAATAGAGGTATATGTATGCACAGGTACAAGACAAACAACTTATAAAATATTGTACAACAGCAGAACTATTGTACTTCTCACTGCTTTTAACACAAATTATTGAAAACAAATGGAAACTTCCACTGGAAGCTTCATTCATGCAAGAAAGTCTTCAAATTTTAGTGTTATGATAAAAATAAGTATTTTGCATACCTCTAAAAGAATATTCAGTCAGTACTGTTCTTTCCTATGCTCTCAACAGTTATAAAAGTCATTAGAAAAGTGGAGAAAACAAGGGCTGCTACGTGAAGTGTCACATTTTCAATACTAAAATTTAAAAGTCTTGACAATACTAAAAGCCAGTATTTCTCGTAATACTTTTCTATGTTTTTTTTGTTTGTTTGTTTTTGTTTTTTTAAATAGAGGTGATAAAAACACCAAGGAAATACTCCTATATTCAACTCTTTTGGTAATGAAATCACAATTACATTTTAAAAAAAAGTGTGTTTAGTTATGAAAATGAACTGTTAGCACTTTTAACCAAATTCACATACATCTATTACCGTTTTGGTTGATTATATGGATAAGGTCCCCTGTTTGGAATGATGTGAGGCTCTACAATCAGTGTTTTCACTTCTTCAGATTTTTCTTCATTCCCATCCTCTTTTCTTTTCTTTCCTTTACCTCCTGTTATTGGGAAAGTTATCCTGTAACATATGATTCAAATCTAAGTTTCAAAACATGCACCAGACTGTCTCACAAGCTTATACAGAAAGTTTTTGTCACTGTTGAGACAAACTATCATAATACAGATTCAGACAAAGTATAGATGAGGACAAGAGAAATGAATAAAAATAAATTGATTAAGCAGACTAAGAAAGTATATTTGACAAGAAGTACATCAAAAGTACATCAAAAGTGTACTTTACATAGCTTGAAAAGACAGGAGCGGTGCTTTAAGACAAGTGGAAGAATGCTGATGGCAAAGAGTTCAAAAATGAAACTGGAAGGGACAGGAGTCAAGATAGAAAAGAAAGCCACTGGCACTGTCTGGTCAGCTGTAATAACCTGATTTTGTTCTGGAACTGATGGACACCTTAACAAAATGTGTAAATGTTCTAAAGAGTTTCAATGCAAGGACTTTCATCCTCCCCCTTCAACTTTATTTTTATAGTAAATGTTATCAAGCATCTATAATTTAATTCAGCAAGAAATTATGGAGGAGGAATTTAAATAGCAATCCAATCATGATACAACAATGGAGACATTTATAGCATCAATAATGTTTTTGTCTCTTTATAAGACAAATACAGCAATACCTCTTCATATAGAAAAAAAACGTGAAAGTTAATAATAGTTCACTACAGGAAACCGCATGTGGTGTATACATATGACAGTAGTTTGAAGGAATTCCATATAAATGACATACTGTTATTGCCTTTTCCACATATACTCTACATGCAAATGTTTGAAAAAAGCTGTTAAAGCTATGTACACTGAGAAATTCAGTTGCACAAGTATAAAAAAGCCAACAACGAGAGACATCACTTTTTCAAAACTTCCAAACATTAATCACTAATGTCCTGGGCTGGACAATGACACCACTGAAACAAAGTACGTAAATCTCATTTAGTGGTCAGAAAGGTATGCATCTTCTTTCACAAATAATTTCTAAAATAAAGCAAGCGTAATAGCATATCAAACCTGATTTTTTTTTTTCTGAACGGTATTTCCTCTTTTATGACTTTTATGGATGACGAAATTGCTGGACTTACTTTGCTTTAATGTGATCTAAAAACTATTTAACTTAAAAATTACTAGGTTGAACTTGAAGAGACCAGATACCAATAGAGGAGTGAATAGTACATGCCTTTATTCTATTTTACACTGTTCCTTTCCCCATAAATTCAAAAGGGTAGTTTACAGGCAATGCTGTACTATAGTTATATATACAAATATTTATATATATGTAATGCTATGTAACTAAGTCTTGATATTAACATATGAATATATTTTCCTAAAAGAAAGAGCACCTCCCTTCAACCAATGAACTCAACTCCATCTGACAATGCACTGCAGCAAGAATAACAGGCCACGACTATTTGAAATCTTGAGATTACCTGAAGGGAGGTACTTGTAGTTCAGGATTGTCAACAGTCACTTTAATATTGTACCCAGGAAAGCTAGCTTTTAAGTGATCAATGGACAGGAAGGTGTCATTAAAATCTAGAGATGCAATCTGATTTGGCATTTTTGAATAGTGTGCACTACTTGGGTCTCCATATCCAAGAATGATGTCATGTAGCCAGTCGGGAACTACACAATCTGTGTTCATCAAATTTCTAATAGTTTCCAGAACAGCCTGAAAATTGGTAAAAAAAAAAAAAAAAGGGAGAAAGAAGATTGGAGAATGACTTTTTAACTAAGTAAATATGACACACTAAAGACTAATAAAGTTATTCTAAGATACTAGCATCTATCAGTCATCCACTTACAGCTGTTTGGTTAGTTACAGTCTATATCTGTACATTGCATATATTAAAAATAATTAAAAAAAAGAAAATACAAACACCAGTGTCAAACTACAAAAATCCTAAACTGTTCTCTTGAGATAGCAAAGAGTACCATAATTACCAGTAAAGTTTTCATTCTAGAACACTCAGAGAAGGAGAACAACAAAAGCATAATCCAAATATCTTTAAAGAAAATAAATAGCGTCTGATATGATCCTGCAGTCCTAATTTTACAATAAGTTACCAGTTCACGTCAATAGCTACAAATATTTCTGCTCTGTATTCCTCTCCAGGACTCTCAGACCATCCTGTTCATAGTAGAAGTTCTGCATGTCTACAGAATAGGCACACAAGCAGGGCTTATATTCCACATATTCCCCTGCCTTTAAAGGCCAAATAGAACTACACTGTAGGCCACCTGGTGAAAGACTAAAATTATAAACTAACGTTTCATTTTCTTCTTATTGCTCAATTTGAGTTAGGTTCTGATTTTCAGTTATTCTAACACTTAGCTGTAAAGAGGAAATTATCACTTGCTGAACTGATCTAACTCCATTTGAAAAGCTCACCCCATGCAATTAAAATGAGTAAGTTTCAGTAATCCTTAGGATAACAGCTCACCTGTATGGCTTAAGTGTTGATGAGTGGTACCTTACCTTGAAATTGTTTTCTTTTGGTTTTCTTCTCATTATTATATTAAAAGTCTCGTATACATCTTCTGCTCCATTTTGAATTGTATTGGTCATGTCTTGTTGATACTGGTTTGGGTCCAGAAATACTCTGTATGTTCTGCAATCGCCTTTAAGTCTTGGTTTGGGTTCAGGTCCTGCCCGTAATGAAACAGTAAAATAAGAATTTAATATAGCACAAAAGCAGATTAGTACTCAAATAAGACATCTATTATCCTTCTTGAAGCAGATTTTAGACACATTCATATAATGTTACTTTATGGATGGTATTGTTTCATGTTTTTCATCGCATTTCTACAAGAGTTTCAGAATATATCCTAAATCCTAAAACTGAAGCGTGCTAAATGCCATTTCATTATATCAACTTGTATAAGAGGTAAACAAACAACCTCTTAAGGACTGCTCATCAACTTTGTTTGTTTTTCAATTAAATAATAACTCATTGAGTACCACTCAAAAGAGAAGCAAGTGAATGATTAAGCTGTTAACAAAAGCCAATCAATCAAAACAAAACAAAAAAAACCCAAAAACCATATTTCAAAGAAGATTGGTGTACCATACCCTCTTCAATAACACGTCCCTTCTCATCCAACATGCCCTGGATTTCACAGCCTCTAACATACACAAGGCCAGTCTGCTCAACAAAAGGTCGTCTTCGGTCAAACTTAGTGCCATAAGGTTGTGTGGGACGTACCGTAACCAAAAAACAGACATCATGTTTCCGTAGACCTGATTCCAAAAAGGAACATTCAGTGAATTGATAAAATGCCATTTTCAACTCCCATTCTTTAAAAATATACACAATAAAATATCTGACTTTTTAATTTAAAAAACATGCTTACTTAGACCATAATGTATTCAATTTCAAAATACGCCTTTAACTCTGAAGATACAAAACCATAGGAAATGGTTTTCTTTTCCACTACTCTTACACACTAAAATCTGCTACGATCTCACATACAAAAAGAAGAAACAATTTCTTTCATAACAACAAGCTTCTGCATACTTAGACTATTGCACTTCCAATAACCTTATTTAAGTTACACAACCTAGATATATTTAATTGTATTTGAAAGGTAAATTAATCTATTCTCATTGCCTTCTTCTGGACTACTTCCGAATTATTTTCTAAAAATATAAGTGGAGTGCCTTGAACTAGGCACAAAATTCCAAACAAAGTCAGGGTAGAAGGCCACTTACTCGTGCCATTTGCCATATTCCAGTTTATAAATCTCGGTATGACCTGATAAAGTGTTTTTCCCTCAGTAGTAGCATATTGAACTCAAACTCTTTTCCCCATGCACAGCTACTGCCTAATAAATTATTTTCAAAACATGCACTTGGGCAGCAAATTTTCTTGCTTAAGTTTAGTATTTTCTACTCACCTCTCTAAAATTACGCTCTACTTTTAAAAGGGCAGTTCTCCAATTCATTATCATTTTGAACATCAGACCCTTCTTCCAGTACATCTATCCAATTCACACATTTTGCCAAAATTTAATAAATATACACAGTACTCCCTTATATAATTAACAGAAACTCCAAACAAAGTTAAGAAAAAAATCCTTCCAGATCTTAATGGATCATCATCTTCTGAGGCAGATACTTCTCTTGTGGTTCACTGAATACTGTTATCCCTCTCAAGTTTAATAGAATCATGGAATTACTCAGGTTGGAAAAGACCTTTAAGATCATCAAGTCCAACCTCATCCTAACTATACTACCCTAACAACTCACCACTAAATCATGTCCCTGAGCACCACATCCAGACAGTTTTTAAACACATTCAGTGATGGTGACACAACCACCTCCCTGGGGAGCCAATTCCAATGCTTAACAATCCTTTGTGTACAGAAGCTTTTCCTGATATCTGACCTAAGCCTTCCTTGGCGCAACTTGAGGCTATTTCCCCTTATCCTGTCACCTGTCACCAGGGAGAAGACACCAGCCTCACTCTCACTGCAATCAGCTTTCAGGTACTTGAAGAAGGTATATGAAGGTAATTGAATAAGGTCATCAAGACCATCAAGACAATTATTTATCTGCTCTTCACTTCAGTCTTGATTCAGCAGTAGTTTTAAAATTTACCTACCTTAAAGCATTACTGCTTTCGAACTTCCAGAGGCTACACTAACATTAAAAAATGCTATATCTATCTACTTACATTGGTAAAAAAGAGCCATAGAAAAGATATTAGCTACTGGAATATTGCCGTAATCTAACAATATTTAGGACAGAATACGTTACTGAATAGCAGAGTTTTACTATCATCAATTAAATACTTATTTTACTATATTTATCTTTCTTTTTCATGTATAAATGGAAAACTCTGGAAAAATGAAACTACACTAGAGGCAAATGCTAGCTTTTTGGAATATGCCTTGATGCTAATCCTATTAACTAGATTAATAATGGAATAGAAAAATGTATCTGAGTCATTTAACCATACAACCTAATCTTGAAGTGCTTAAAAGTATATAAAATTATTTCGAAGCAAAAGCAGGCTAAGAAAATACATTACAATTTTACTGACAAATATGGACCTAATAGATAAAGAGATGAATGGTAAAGGAGTGCTAGCTACTTACTATAAACCTTATCAAAGCATGAGAAGACTGTTTTCAAAATAATTATAAATTAATAACTATAATTTCTATCATTCTTATAACGGAAAATACAAAGACATTAAGTATAAAAATGATAGGTTACTATCAGAGAACGCTGTTTACACTGAAGGCTTCCATGAAGAAATAGACCAAATAGAAGGAAGGGATGCCATCCAATGGGACCTGGACAAACTTGAAAAGTGAGCCCAGAAGAACCTAATGAGATATCAAGGCCAAGTTAAAGGTGTTGCACTTGGGTTCATGGCAATATCACATATGCAAACATGCTAGGAAAAGAACCCACTGAGAGTAGCCTTGCAGCGAGGGATGAAAAGTGGTGGATGAAAAGCTTGGTGTGAGCTTACAGTGTGCAAATATAAGCCCAAAAGGCCAAGAGTATCCCAGGTCGTATCAAAAGAAGGGTGGCCAGTAGGTGAGGGAGGTGATTATCCCCCTCTACTCAGACCTCGCAAGGCCCCCCATCTGGAGTAGTGTGTTCAAGTCTGGGTTGCCCAGCAAAAGAGAGACATGGCGCTGTTGGAGCAGGTCCAGATGAGGGCCAGAAAGATAATCAGAGGAGTGGAGCTGCTCTTCAAATGAAGAAAGGTTGAAGGAGCTGGGCTTATTCAGCTTAGACAAGAGAAGGCTCCAGGAAGATTTCATTGTGGCACTCTAGTACTTAAACAGAGAGATACTGACTTTTTACACAGTTTGATAGTGTTAGAACAAGGCAGAATGGTTTTAAACTAAAAGAGGGGAGATTTAGGTTAGAAGTTAGGAGGAAATTCTTTACTCAGAGGGTGGTGCGGCACAGGAGCAGGTTACCCAGCAAAGCTGGGGAGAGCCAATCCCTGGAGGCATTCATGGCCAGGTTGGATGGGTCCTGGGCAGTCTTATCCAGTGAGTGGCAACTCCACACACAGCATAGGGATTGGAACTGGATCACCTTTAAAGTCCCTTTCACACCAAGGCATTCTATGATTCAGATAATATATCAAAAGATAGGAAAATGTTGATAATGAAACTGCAGAACAGCTTTTTTAAAACACTGCAAGTTCTGGGGACTTGCCCCAAGTTCTATACAAATTCTTTAAAAGCTCTGCAAGCACATGTAAGAAGCTGGATGCCTTATTACGTTAAGGCTGAAGATCACTTTGTTGTCATTAAAACTGGTTACTCTGATAAAAACTTCTGGAAATTTTAAAAATCTGCCATTAAGTGCCTTCAGGATAGTGAAGTCTGCTTCCATCCTCCATGTGACAGTAACAATCCTAACATTACTAGTAAGGAAATATTTTTTTTATCTGTTTGTTTATTGCATGCTCCAGCTTTAGCATTTGTGCTATGTGACCTGTAATCACATCGTGTAGCTCCAGCACATTTCACTAACGTTTCTCTACAAAAGAAGAGGAAGTGACATTTACTGATAATCCAAGTACAAGTGCACGCTACTATGCCACTTGCCAACACAGTCAAGTAAAGTTCAATTCCTCAAGCAAAGAAGTGTCGCTTGCAGATACTCTGAAAAAACATTATTTGGTATAGTCAGCACTTCCTAAATACATTCAAATATACTGAATACTACTAATATACGCGCACTTAAATTAAATCAAAATCTGTACCCTTCATCTTTCACATAATGCTTGAGGTTGGAAGGGGTCTCTGCAAGTTACCTGGTCCAACTATCCTGCTAAAGCAAGGCCACCCAGAGCAGGTTGCCCAGGACCACATCCAGGTGGCTTCTAAAGATTTCTATAGAAGAGACTGCACAAGCAATCTAGGCAAACCGTGACAGTGCTCTGCGATCTGTACAGTAAATAAGTGCTTACTGTGTTTTTATTAGAGAGATTTCACATTCTCTGCCACTTTTGCAATAAGACATGGTTAGCACGCATGTTAATTTCAAATGCTAAATTATCTTTTCATTTTGCCTCTAAGGTGTAGAATTTCAGTGTTACCAACTGAATAACATCACAGTGAAATGATAAATATTCTGTCCCCAGTGTAAGTGTAAATATTTCAATAATCTTAATTTTGCATTCAGAAAAGGTTAAATTTCTTAGAATTGGAACTTCAATAACATTCTTCTGGAGCATACTAAGATAGAAAAGCCTACCACAGACAAAATCTTTCTTACAAATAAAATCAAGGCAAAGGACATTTTGATAAGCAGTTGTTTTGAGCACCTTATTTTACAGAACATGACAAGTACCTTCCCATTCATCTTTGATGCTATCTCTAACATTCAAATTAATTGTGACATCTGCTCGTACTCGCATGGGCCAGTTTTCACCAATATTGGGCTTTGCAACCTCCACCACTGTGAAAGACACAATGGGCTGTGCCATCCTAGCCCATCCACCAAAGACCACACCTCCATATTCTGACAGCCTAAAAAACAAACCAAACAAACAAAATATAAGAAATCAGTTTTGTTAGTTGTTATCCAATAACTGATTTGGTTTTTAGAGTATGAAAAAATTCACCTCAAAGTCAACTCAAAGAAAAAGGTCTTAATTTTACATGCTACTGAATTGGACTCACGTAATCCTGTATTTTTTTAAAACTGTTTAACATGAACTGATTTTTTTTTTTTTAATATATTTCAAGGTATGAGGGCAACATATGCCAGTGTTATTAATAAAACTGAAGACAGAGAGAGAAAAAAAAGTAACAAGAAGCAAATACTGAGTATAAGAGATGCCACACCAAACGATCCCCTTGATATATAAACAGGATCAAAATATGACAGATTCAAGAACAGGCTATAAAATACTTTATATAATGAAAGAACTAGAGGCAGTGTTTCTGTATTTCATAAATGTTCAGGACCTTTAGAAAACCACCACATAATTGATAATACCACAAACACTGTTTGTTAACATCCAATATCTAGCATCAAGTCTTTCAAGGTAAGACTACAGGTATACATAGGAACTCATTCTTGCAACATCATCCCACAGAACAGAAACACCTTGTGTAACAGGTAAGCACAAAACATAGCATCTTATAACAATTTAAAATACATTAGTAGGCATTTAGTATACACACAACATCAGTAATTCATTCTCAAATGCACTTTGTTTACAATTGAAGCTGAGTTGACTGGTTCAGGTCATTTAACAAATATTACCATGGTTTCATCCTACTGACGCTATCTTCAATGTCCTGTCTGATCTCATAAGTCGACTCTAAGCGAAACAGATTGAAGTTCCTTAGCAAGTAATCGTGAAGAGTCAGAAACTGTAGATTCAGTTTGGGAAGTGCAAGACAGCCTAAAGAAGGGCAGGAAAAGTGTTATTTGATGAATAAAAAAAAGAAAATGAATATTTTGATTCTACATGGATTACAAATACATAAACACATTATTCTACAACTGCTGGAATTATAGGAGATCCCAAGGATTTCTCTTTTTGTAGATATACTTCACTAACAAATGCACATTTCCATTCTTTCCTCCCCTAAATTTTCAAGTTCTCTCTAGATGAACCTGCACAAGATTAAAACAATTTTCATCCTTCTGACAGAAGAATTTAGCTGTCTTAAAGAACACAGAAAAGAAATATGATACTGGAAAATACACTGAGTTTAAAAATGGAAAGTGTAAGCTGAAGTTGAGAGAAGAACAAAAAATATTTGTAATCACCTCACAGTAATAGAAATGCTTCTCAAGAGTGCTGCCAACACACAGATAGCAAAATGTTTCAAACAATCTCTGTTTCTTGCCAAAATGACATTTTGCATTACATTTTACATTAATAAAAATTCTATAAAGGATTATTTAAAATTTACAGAACACCACAGAAACAGCTGTAATGAGATGCTTCACTCCATTTCCTCCTTTCAAAAGCAGTAATATTTAGTGATTAGTGTATGTTTACATACTTTTTAAAAATATACTTACATATATTTATTTTTTATATTGTATATATATATATGTGTGTGCGCGTGAATATAATATCTGTGATTAGTATATACACACACAGCATGTATATCGAGGTGACTCCTGTACTGGTACATCAACTGCTGAGAATGGCATATCTGTTACAGACTATAAGTAAAGTGGCTTTGCATAAACACAAACCTTTAGATTTTTATTTAAAGTACTGTATTCACTAAAAGATGCCTTATCATTGCATGAACTCTGAAGACAGAACAAGCACAGGCTCCCTTTTTGGGCACTTACTGTTCCTTTCAGCCTTTAATAAATTGCTAATCATACCTTCTCCAGAATAATATTCAGTTGGGACAATATTTTCATCCCAAATAATCTTCTCCGTGGGATAAAGAGGCATCTGATTGAGTTGCTGAATTTGAGATATTCGTCTCTCATGACGGGAAACCTAAAGGATGCATTTGAAATTTCTGTAAATCAAAACACGAAAATAAAGCTATCTTTAAAACATATGCATTAATCCAGAAAAATGCTGGTGGTCACTTGCCATGTCCTCTGTTTTAAGAACCTCTTTGTTCTTTTTTCCTCCAACACAACTAAATCCACATAATGATACTGAAAGATGAGTAAGCATGTATTCCAAGTATCAATTATTCAAAGAATCATCTGGGTTCTCAACTGATGAAAAATGTTTGCTTGTTTGTTTTTGTTTGATTTGTATTGTTTTGCACTGCACGCATTTTCAGTAGCTGACTGAAACACTAGTCATCCAGTACTAGCTAATCTTAATTTCCCCTTTCAGAGAAAAAAATCCACCCAACACTACTATAGAGTAAACTGGACAAATATCTGTTTATGGTATCAATAAGCATCATATTACTACCACCTACATCTTATAAAATCATGCAAAATTTTTGAAGAAGTAATCACAAAAAAATTATGAAAGATACAAAAAGATTAGATTACTAAAGTAAGAGTTATAAATTTAATAGTAAAAAAAAAGACCATCTTGTGCAATAACTGGCATTACAAATAGGCTTGAGGAACCAGACACTGAACAGGTTTAGCAGACTTTTTTTGTTTGTTTTGTTTTAAGAAAAACAACAACAGTAACAACCAAAACAGGCAATTAAATAAACAACAATTTTCCCCAAAGAGCTCAAAACTGTTGCTGAGACCCTGCTTATTGACTCTCTTAATTATGCTGAATATACATTACATATACTAGTTTCTTAGGAAACATTTTCAACATTTCAAGATTTTCAAATACTTAATTTGTATCTTTTTGAGCTCCATCTTATTATCCAAATTATTGTTATAATGCTGCTGTGGTTCCCAGGTGTTTTACCAAGGTCCTGAACAGCTGTTATAGGACAGCGCAGGTGCTAAATTACATGAACGATGGTTTTACCAGCAGCTCTAGTAGAAACTCCTTCTCGTAGCTGGTATCATTCCCTTCTGGAAGGGAAGGCAGCAAGCAGAGGTACGATGCCACCTGGTGGAGTACATTTGAGCTGCAACAGTGCAAAATAAAAGAATACCATTTTTAATTAATAATTACATTGAAGTCTGAGAGAGATTATGTTTTGGTTTTTTTAATTAAAGAAGTTCAAATGTGAAGTTTCTTTAAAGTACTAGAATTTAAAATCACTGTAGCAGTAATTAACTTACAGTAATTGAAGTCTAATTTTTAAAAGAGGCTAGCTATTTTCCAGAAGTCTACTGCTTTTCGTGCTTATTAGTGAAATAAAACAATTTTTCTAATGCTGGAACTCCAGTAATTCACTACTAGTTTGTACCATTCTACTGTACTAATGGACCCAAACTCTCAATTTCTCCATATTTTCAATGGATACAAAGGCACCAAAAAAAAAAAAGTATACATATTAACTAATTTTACTGACATGAGAAATCAGAGAAAAAATGGCTAGATTTTTGTTAAATGAAAACACACTGAGAACAAAGAATATCAATTTTATGTTAAACATAATTCTGATTACTTACCTGAGTGGTCCAAATAACTTCACCAGTGCATCACGAGTATCTACTGCAGCTACATTTGAGAGCGCAAAGTCATATAACTCCGGGAAGTGTGCAAAGGCTGCTCTCTATAAAAGATCCACCCCAAAGAAATGGAACATAAGCACATTAATGAGACAATTTCATCACAGTCTAAGCATTTATACAAACTACAGTCTTTTCGTATTTCTAGTATCCTGCAGACAACTTTAGGATAGAAATAAAAAACAGTTACAATCTCCATTTTTCTTAGCACCACCTATTTAGTATTTCTGTGTTTCTGATGTGTAGTAGGCAGAGAGAATGATGCAGAGAGAGCGGCAACACTGATGTATTGTTTTTCTGATAGAGCTCATATTAGTACTTGTTCTATCATTAAAACAAAAACGTAAGAGACAGACATGTAGACTTTTAGTCAACACGGAAAAGCTTTATTTTCACCATGCTTCCTTGATTTTTTTGTTAAATCTGATGTGATAAATCCTAACAATTACCTTTATATACAACAGATGATGAGAACCTTCATTTTTTGTCTCCTATGTACCAAGGTCTACTACTATCACACATGTACTGGTCTTGATGAAATGGTGCCACCTACTGCATAACAGAATCAAGTTCCCTTCTAAATAGATTTTATATGAGCAGTTCACCTTAATCTCAAAAGTGGTGTTGTCCTACTAGAGTGCATTATTTTGTTGCAGTCACATCCATAAATCAAAAGCTTCCAAATGGCATAACGAATCAAATTACAACTATTCCTGATAATGAAAATGAATAATAAAAGGTATGCTTTGGGAAATACTCTAATTTGTATACACAACAGTTATAACAGCAAAACTACATCCCTGCCCTCCTGCAAACACTTTACCTGTAAAGAAGTAATTCTGTCATAGTGAATCGTTGTCATCTCATTCTCTGTCAAAGCATTTCCAGTTTGATCATTGATTTCAAAGCCAGTGTAGAATTTAAGCATATCTAAAAGCTGAGACATCATGCATATGGTTAAGTGAATTAACAATACCTCTACTGCAAGTGTAAACACTATTTAACACAATGCACAAACAGTAGTTTGTCAAAGTACTTAAAGAAATGAATCAGCGAGTAACATCCAAGCTTAGCTGATGCATAAAACAGTGTTGAAATACAGCCACAGAAATTACAGCAAGGCCTTTTTAAAACAACAATACAACCTTTTTAATACATCAATACTAGAAATTAAGTATATTGCATTGACCTAGCCAGAGGTTCAGTGAGACAACAAATCCAATTTATGGCTTTCTGCTATCAAAAGGGAAAAGTCTTGCTCACTCTATCCCACTCTGATGCCCACCCTAGAACTCTTCGTACTTTTCAATGACAGGATGCAGCTTAAAAGAAGAAAATTAAACCAATGCGCTTCAGGCTTTCTGTTCCATCAACAAAGACCCTAGGAGAAGACTGAAAAAACACTAGAGATGGGAGACAGTAAGCAGCAAAAAAGGCAGATGAAAAGAAGAGATCTTCAGATCCTGCTGTAAACAACTGACTGTCTATGGCTAAATAAAGCGAAGGAGATTAGTCATAAACAGCACCATTGTAGAATTGTCTGAGGTTAAAATGAAGGAGAGAATGCACTGGTAACATCTTCTGTTACACCTGGGATAAGACAGTCCACAAATTGCACCACTTTCTAGGTTCTACTTTTCAAAAATGCACAAAAAACGTCAGGAACATAAAAGCAGGCACATATAGGTATAGAGAAGAAAAGACTACTGCCTGAAAGACTTCAATGAACATGTAGTTTGCATCCATCAGAAATATTCATAAAAATCTGCCTTAACAACCAAATGTAAAGTAAAACAACTGCAATATTAAGAATTGCAGAATGAAAAAAAAAACTTATTTCACCTGGCAGAAGAGATGACCCTCCTTCTCTCTCTTGGCAAGACTTGACAGGTAACAGTGAACAACAAGATGGGAGTCATCCAACACTGTATTAAACCAGCGTCGTGTGGGAAGCAAAGCCTGTGGTAAATAGTATCATATTAGTACAAACAATTCTTCAAAATTAAAGAAATCTTGGTTTCTCAATTTCTCCCCATTACAAGAAGGTAGACAATTACAGATCGTTGCAGTTACTTATCTAAAACCCTAACAGAGGTCCTCATACGAAGGCAGCATTTGTGTGCCAAGACACTGGTTTTATGCAGGTAGGCTGCTATGAACTTCCACAAGTCTGGCAATGAGGCATAAGCTCATCATGAGTGAGGTTACACCCTATTAGCAATAAAAGTAAATTAAATAAAGCAACTGTTCCACCAGTAGCATTTACATAATCCTTGTGTGCTACAAACGCATAACATCAAACTGCTGCAATACTATTTTAAATGTGCATGTTCTACACTGATTTCAATCGTCTTGTTTTGTTTTTATATTAAGCTTGAGCTTCTCAGAACTGAGAACTCCATTTTTTCTATCTACAGTATTGTATCTTCCATTATTCATAAAATATGCACAGTAGTTCTAATATTTTTCAGTTTTATTAATAATATCAAGCTTACAAAAGCTGAGACCACATTTTCAATGAAAACTGTTCAAGCTGCTTTACAAATGAACTTAAGCTGTTTAAAAATGAATTGTTCTGAGCGGAATGTACAGATGAATTTAGAAAGTCAAAAGACATCAACATGACACTGAGAACTAAAGATTTTACAGTAGAAAATGTTAATTGCCACATACAATCACCACCAAAAAAAACCAAACTAAATCAACAAAAGAACTTTCTAAGAAACTGTTCCTTCTGACTTATCAAATCACTAAGTTTTTATTTTAGAGTACAAACTTAGAAATAGGTACCTCATTATAGCTAAAAAAAAGACATTAAAACAATACATGCCACAGAGGCAAACAGACTTGAATTTACAGCTAATTTCTCATATGCTTGTTTTTGTCATTTAAACAGGCTTCATAAACTTTCTGAATTCCAACCCTCCTTTAACACTTAATGACAACATTAAATGCACTGCCTCTAAGTGGTTTGGCCAGAAACAAGGTTTAAGCTTAAAATCAAATATATCAATCCCTTATGAAAATGTATTATGTCCGTAGGACAACAACCTCTAATTTAAAGGCTTTTTCTTCTATTGCAGCTATAAGCACAGGCTACTTAAGGAATTTAGTAGAGGACAGTTAACTTATGTGAGTTCAAGAGTAAGTCATTTAAAATCCCCTGTGCTTAACATTTCAGCAAACTGTCCTATTCCAGAACGTCTTCTCAAGCTGAAATTACTTTAAGTTGTTACTCATGTGAGAACGTATCAATTAATATCTTATTTTTTATCCTGGAACTGCAAAGCTTTAAACTGTCCCATTTTCTCAGTATCTGCAGATAAATTTCAGAAAACCTCACTTGGCCTCCTACTATTATTCTGAACCAAACTCAGATCACCAGAACTGTTCCTTGTAAATAACAAGTTCTAGTCAAATAAAAATACCTTGCAGTTCAGAACTACACATGCCTTTTGGGATTATAATCTTCAACACAAAAGATACTTTACGTAGCCTATGGTGCTTTGAAAGGAAGCTTCCTAGATTAATCCTAATGGATTAAAGCTTCACACATTTTCCTCAATTGCTGAAATTATTACTGATCTCATTAGGAGTCTTCATAGAGCAACCTAGGATCTTAGACTTCTCTAATCATTTCTAAATCAGATAAATGCTCCATCAAGTTCCAGTGTAGCTGCACTGCTACAACCTCTTATTTACAGCTAGAAAACCACTACTAAGCAACCTCATACACAGCTGTGACATAACTACCTGTTAACTGGAGTAAGTCTAAAATGACAATTTTATGGTACAAAAATGTAGAAAGCACACCTAGAAACAGGCTGAAAGAAATCAATTTACCTCAAGATCGATCATGAGTTCAATGAATCTCTCACAATAATGAACTTTGTCCATAGAAATAGGACCTAGATAGGAATAAAATATTTATAATTGATCCACACCACAATATATTTTTAAACATCTAAAATGTTGCTAGTACACCAGTATGAGCTTCTAACAAGATATCAAACTAACCAGCACATTCTTCCCTTTTTCCTCAAACAATCCTTTCCTTCACTGTGAACCAGAAAATAGTTGGATATAAGAAATAAAAGAAACTAGACTTCTAGAAGTGAATTTATCCACTGAAAAACACAAACAATATGCCACACAAAAATGCTTACTTTCACATGACACCAGGCCTGCTACATTTCTTAAAAACTTTTCATGTCAAGTTCTAAAAATATATATATACACGCGCACATATATATATATATATATACATACATTATATACATACATATATATATATATGTTGATTACCTTTTAAAACTGCAGTCAAATCAGCAAAAGGCTGTCACAAAATTCAAAGGTACTGAATGCTGCATTAAATCAGCCTATTTGTTTTGCATCCTGAAGGGTCAAATGGTCTAACAGTGTATATAGTCAGGTAAAGTGTAGTATCTTTCAAACATATTAGGCCCACGAAGATCTCTTTCCACATCTCACCTTCCCAAGAACGTCTTTTCAGCTAAAATACTTCTGGTACACACGTGGCACATGTGGTCAACTGGCTGAAAGTCCTTACTGACTGTCCAACTGCCTGTTATATTTCCTTGGAAATACTCAAGTCTAACTGGACAAGTCTTGAGCAACCTCCTCTAACTAACTAACCGTGCTTTGATCAAGGGGTCAGACTACGTAACATTGAAGGGTCCCTTCCAATCTCAACTACTCTGCAACCCTGTGAAAACATTTAAATGAAGCACTCTTAAGAAAAAAATTACTTAAAAAAAAAAAAAAGAGAAATAAGATTGGTGTGAAGATCTACAAAGCATGAAAAAAAAATTATCCAAGAACCAGTACTTTTCACCAGTGCTTGACCCACTGAAACTTCACAAAATGTATCATCAAGGGCTGCACTGTACAATGCCAAAAGCAGAGTGTATAGTTTATGTGGACTGCTGAGAGGCTAAAAGAATTGAGTCAGAACACAATACGAAATCTGCTTTAATGAATGTTTATGTCCAAAAGCCTTCACCATACTTTTAAAGCAAGTCTTTATAAAACCAATCTTTGCACAACTGGGAAGATGGATAGGTTAGGTATCTTTTTTGAAAAAGCCTTGATACTCAGAAATTCTTCTTACAGCTCACATAAAACTTAGCAAGTTTTAGCTCTTAAGTACAAAAGCAGAATTCTAGGATATGATGTTACCTGAACTGTGCTTGGATTATAAGCAGTTTATTTATTTGTAAAAATGCTACTACCTTTCTGTAGAAACACTCTTTCTGTTCTCCATCAGGCAAGCATATAATTTTTTCTTGCCTATATGACTTCTTATAAATCAAGAGCAGTCAAATTTTACTGCATGTAACTTCACTTATGTTTCTGTTCTCACCATAAATCAACATTACTGACAGAATATGATATTACTGACAGGCTCATGACATGCATTTGTAACAACTCATACAGGTACGCTTTGAAATATTTTAATATTGTAAGGATGATGTAAGTACAGAATTAAGAGTATCACTATCCAAAAATATATTTTTAAGTCCACACTGAACCTAAATAGAAGATGTTCAAAGTAGCTTTCCACTATTTCATTTTTAAAGCATATGTAAATACAAATACTAACTTTGACATGAAATCCATGCACACAGGCTTATTACCAAAACCCCATATAGACAAGGTCTCCAACCTCAGGCTGGTATCCTAAGTAGTTACTCTTCAATACAAGAAAAGAATTTAAGATGCATTATCACATAACAAAATAACACAAGAACCAGAGTTACCTGAGACAGGTATTGATTTTAGCACAGAAATGAATTTCTGAATGAGCTGTGAAAGAAATCTTCTCTCTCGATATGCTCTAAAATCAAATAGAGGACAAAAGAATTAATATTCCTGAAATGAAGACTAGAAATATCTTCCACAAGTACGAAGTTAGCTGCTTTCAGACATACATAATGGTAACGATTTGTTTTGAGTCATACCTAAGTTCTTTAGATGATAAATTTTCTTTGACTCAGGCCAACAGATTAGCAGAATCTGTTTTTAACTTACAGAAAAAATGGATTAACAACCCATACTTCTACTGACTAAAAGAGAAGTATGATATCACCTACACTTTACCATATTATAATACAAAAATTATTCAAACATTTAGCTTTTGTAAAATACACCCAAGTTTATTTAAGCACTTTAATTCACATAAGAGTGAAGTCCTTGCTTAAGTCATGAAAAAAATACATGAGCAACTATACAAAACAATACTCTTATATAGCCCTTATGCACTGGCTCTACAATTCGTAATCCTAAACTCACTGATCAAATAAAATGTTAGCTTCTGTAACATTAATTTACATGAAGATTGCTGGAAAACAAAATAGCTTCCAAAAGAGAAAACATGATCAATCCTTATATGTGATCTTTACATGTTGTTGTTCTTTTTTAAATTATGGATATTATTATTATAACAACTTCACTTAGTTGAATTACAATGGTCAATACATTGGCCATTGGATTTAACTGGAAAAAAAATCTGTTGTAACATACTGCATTCTTGCCTCCTCGCTCATTTTCTCATCATTTTTCTTAATTAGATTCCAGAATTTTCTTAGTTTTGGTGTCTTTTTCAGCTCTTGCTCCAGTCGTTTCTGAAAAGGTAAAAGAGTCTTTCTTACAACAAGAAAAGCAAATACGAAGTAGTATTTCAGAAAAATGTCTACAGAAGTCACTGGCACACATCTACACTATCCATCTTGTTAAACCTTATTCCCTCAGTAGCAACACATACACTCTTCCCAGTCAGCTTTTTGGTATTCCTTGCTTTCCTATTCCACTGCTTCCCACTTCCACATAGCAGGTCAATTTCCCAGTCCTAATATTATCATGTCCTAGCCTACAAACCATACCTCAAAAAAGCAATAATCAATAAAGCTTAGATTTTTGGAGGGAAAAAAAACATATAACTGCAAATGAACATGGAAATTTGCAACAGGAAAGAGTTTTACCAAGCACACAAAAATACAGATGCACTGTAATGCAGACCACTTCAAATACTGGACAATCACCACATAACTCACACTGCAGAACTTGCATTTTGCCTAGAAGATTACATTATTATGCTTACAGGTTGTAGAGCCATCCACATTGGTAAGGAAATGAGCTGCTGCACCTGACCTCTTATCAAATCCACTTCCTGTCAGAAAGGTAGAGATAAAAAAGCATTTTTAAGGACGTTTATACTTTCTGATGTACCTATCTTGCAAGTATAATCTTGCAAAATAATCAATGGACATTACGATCTGAATGTATGCTGATGTATTAGATTTCACAACTTCCTAACAGGAAACTACACAGCATCACTCCCCAGTAACTCTTAGAACTGTTCACTGCTTGTGTAGACCTTGATTTTGATTAATACATCTTGCGTCCAATATATACATTGACAAGAGAGATAACAGAAACATGTTTCAAATAACATGCATGTTGTTTTTCTTTTCCTCTCTACACTTGCAAATTAGAATCTACAATTGTGTCCAGCTTTTACTACAGAGTAAGAATAATCTGGTCAAATAGTTCCTTAGGACTAACATATAAAAAGTGAAGACAAGTGTAACCCAAAATCTCTTTTCAAAGATGAAAAAAATCTGTCATCTCTCTCAGTAATAAAAATCATAACATGCAGCAATACGTTAATAAAAATAGTTTTATGCAATTTTGCAACCAAACTACAAGAGACCTGTAGTAAGGAATTCATTTAAGGGTGAAACATATTTTTTAGTCAAAATATTTTCAAGCACCATTTGAAATGTAACTGAATATATGCCTCTAAATTCATTACTTCAAATTCTGAGTCTCTTACAACTTTGTGTGTAGAGAGAAACCAAGCAAGTGTCAAAAAGAAGGGTAAATGCCATCCAACATCACCATCATCTCTAAAAGAAAATTCTGTCTCCTAAAGAACTGCTAAAACCAAACTGCTGCTAATATGGCAGAACCACACCATAAGTGTTAGAGTAAGAGTTATACTTAACATACCAAACTATTGAAACAATGATCAAGGAAAAGTAGGAGAACTGTCTGTTCATGTAGAGAGAATTCGTCGTCATCCTCAACCAGTGATGCTTCCAGGATGCATTTGAAAAAGAAGGGAAAGTGCTCTGACTTCTTTTTGAATGTCTAGGAACAGAAAAGAAAGTTAATCCTGAGTCAAGGTGATACAAATTTCAAACTTCATTCACATAGCATAACTTGAGATCTCCAGATTCATTCAAATGCATAAAAGGAAGAATTTTTCTTTCTGACATCTATTTTCACCAGGCAACACAAACACAGTCTTAATGATATCCTCCTGATCAGGGATTCCCCAGTATGTGGGAGAACTCTTAAAGGGACTACTGCATTACATTTGCCCTCTAACACACGTGATACATAGGACACAGACCATGAAAAGTGGACCACTTGTAGAAACACAAAAATATTTCTAAAGCTACTACTCATCAAAACAATACACAGAAGTAACATAAGTTTAAAATTTCATGCAATATAGCTTCTCTGCGTGTGACAGACTTTTTCAAGTGCCAAAAAAGTAAAGTGCCACTGATATAAGGCAGCAGAACAAAAGACTCATGCACAGAAAAAAATAATCAGATGATCTTTCATCCATGTGCTGCTTTCTCAGAGAACTCACGCTATATAATACGAAATACTCCAGCTGACGTACCATTTACTTTAAACACTGCAAGCTTTGCTACTTTCCATCAGTATAAGAGAACACACTGCAAAAACTGCAACTTCTGTGTAAAAGTCAATTGTGTAATTGTAATTGGTTACCTCCCACGCAGGGACATTCTCTCTGAACTTCTCGTTCACCATACAGCAGATTGACATTAAGTATGCCTTACTGGACACCTCTGGAGAATAATTCATCCATAGGTAATTTTCAAGGTACTGGCTTTGAAAAGACAAAGAATATGTCATTAGTTGCTGCCACCCACATAATCTGTCACTCATACAAAAAAGCAATTATCCACAGGCGAGGTTGGTTTGTCATCTTTAAAGTTACTGAGCAGTTCCTGAAGCTAAATCTCAATCAGGTCACTTCAGTAAACTTGGTAATGGCAGATTCACGTAACCGCTACAAGAGACAGATGATTTTCTCATCAGGATGACAAACTGATAAGTGGGGTTGAAAAATGCCTTAAGTACCCACAGCTGAATGCATAATCAGAAAAAGAATTCATACTGATTATCTAGAAGGAAAAGAAATTCACTTAACTGAAGAACGTCACACGCAGCACTTCCTAGCATAAGATTCAAAGGACAACTACTATGTAGCACTATCTAAATAATTATATAACCATTACTTATTAAGTGAATTCAAGAAAATTGAAAAAATTACTGGACCCTGGGAAATAGCAGCTACCCAGCAACAGGCATTGCTTCTTCATTAAGATGGTACCTTCCTCATAGAAGAATCTCTTAAAACTAGCTTAGAGATGAGAAGCAATTTGAACACAGAACTGCCTCCCTCTTCTAGCTACCCCCTGAAGCTATGCAGGATAGCTATTCCCAAGGAGAAAAATCTCTAAATCCATTATTTTCAACAGCGTATTTGCACCTTATGCCTTCATAAATTCTTGCTTGTTGTTGTTGTTGTTGCTCACTTGTTCTCATCTTAATGCTGGCTCTAACATTCTTTTTGCCCTTTCATGAGCCCGTTCAGTTTTACTTATTTATTTTCTTCAATAATTTGGGTAAGACAAGTACCAGGAACAGTGAGAAGAAGAAAAAAAAGGAAACAAAACAGCAAGGGTTTGTACGTATATATAAGTAGGAGCAGAAGTCTCATTAAAGGTTATATAAGGATTTACACTTCCTGGTGCCTTATTCCCCAGATGATGTGTAGCATCAGATAAAGAAAATGAGAACTTCAGACACACAATATGGGATGTATACTGCTTCCCAGGAGCTTAAATCTGCCAGGAGAAGGAAATTCCTCCACCCTCCTGCAAATCCAGAGGGAGTTCCATACTTCATTCCATCCAGCAACTCCAATAAACTTCCAATATGTTTTAATAAAAATATTTTTATGCTCCCAAGTGAGGACAAATCTATGTAAGTACGAATGGAAAAATCTCATGTGTGTAAAGGCAAGAGAGCCTGAGGGACTGACAAAATAAAGAAAAAAGAGAACATGACTTACAGGATAAATGGTAGCAGATGCAGATATACAACAAAAAGTACTTAAATCACATTACAAACTTATAATATTATGAATTTTCACAAAAATGACTGAAACAGTAATTCCACGGTATTGCTCTGTCAAGCCCAAAATGACAGCTTATATCTTCTCTTGAGCCTTTTCTAACAAGGAAGCGGGAAACAATAAAAAAAAAAGTATCCTATTTTTCAAGCTAATGGTACCACTTACATATTTCAGCCTTTTTGAGCAAAATCAACCCTAACCAAAAACCATCTAATTCTGCCTGCTCATAAGACTTGAGAAAGAAACAGAGGAAATAAGTATACTAACTTCAAGCAGATTAACTGCTCTGCATTTGTTTTGCCATCTTTATGAATTTCTACAGAAAAGAAACTTAAAATTTTACTCCATTTAGTTTACCTGAATTCCAGAAGCATTATCTTTCTAATTGCAAACCTAAAAATGAAAAAAAGTAATCAATTAGCATAGCAAAAAAAGTCTTCTGTGCACAGCTGTACAAAAAAATGGTTATTTCCCCCCCTTATTTTGTTACATGCAGTAAGTCCATCCAGATCTTCAACTATGGGGACACCATTTTCCTACAGTCTTGAAGACATAAATTGGTAGAAGCTGACAGCATGCTCTGGAAAATTATGACTATATGCTAATTCAGTTTGTAAGAGTGTTGCTTCTGAGTTAATGAAAATGCAAGTTTGCTCTGATTCTGCATGGCAATTTTAGATTACTTTCATAAAGCAATTATATACAATATTGCTTTCAAAATTCAAATTTGTCCTTCCAATTTTGAGCTTCCAATTTCTATTGTTACCACCCTTTCACACAGCTGTAAAAGAAGAACTCTTCTTTTTCCCCGTCTCCCTCATTCAACATTAAAATTCAATGAAATAAATTTCTTGCCTTAAATCTGGTTACAAAAACTAAGGAAAAAAGAAAATAAATAAACAAATACATAAATAAAAAGCAAAAAGCCAGAGTCACTACAATTAACAATAAAGAGACCAGCCTTCTATAATCATCACAAGAAACAAATCACAATACACTGCCAGATCAAACAAGAGCTGCCCAACACTCATATACAAGGAGTACAAGCTCATGGACTTCCTTTTTGTAACATGTGAACTTTGAAATAACATAATAATTATAATTATACTGCAATTCATTTATGTCATTCCCATCTGCTTTCAATATATGAATGTATTTTAAAGCACTCTGTGAAGCATCAGAAATAACTGCAATACACATAATGTTGAAATGGTTGTCTTTAACAGAAAGTGACCAGTGTACTTACTTTGATTTGACAATTTCTTTTGCATATACATCTTCAATAACCTATGGGTAAGAACAATTTAAAAATTATACTTCATAAAATTATTGAAAATGCATTCCTCTATTTTATGCATTCCATTCAATGCATTCATATATTTTACATGCATTAGTTATTACCCTCTGATTAGCCATAATTGATTAAAAGTATCATACCAAATACATCTCAGCTCTGGTCAGACCAAAGGCTTCAGAGATAAAGAAGAAATTACCTAAGTCTCACTCAGAGTTTTATATAAAAGTCAAAATGATATGCAAGTCTTTTTCACCATTAATCTCTGTCTTACTGCTGAATTTAAAACAGTCCTGAAGAGCCTGTATCAACCTGGTTATCAATTGTTGCTGTGTTTTTTAAACAGCATCAAACCAAAACCAGCCATTCTTATCCAGCTTTTCCACCAGGAATAAAAGAATCTGCTCTACCTGCTGCAATATGCACACTTTGACATCGCATCATAAAGACTTCTAATTCAACTGCTTCTCTTCGTCCCAGTTCTAGCAATCACATACAAATCCTATCACCAACATACTACAAAGATCAAGCAGAGGCAGAAAAGGGAGATTAAACCAAATAACAGCAAGGGAAAAAAACATTAAAAGATCCTACACTACAGGATGCCAACACAGAACCAAACAAATACAGCTAAGTTTTAAGCGTTAAAACCAAAGATGTCAATCACAACAGTAATAAAGCTTTCCAATCTAAACCCTCAAAAGAAACTTTTAATAAGCATTATCATTCAGTTATACTTATCCTTCACCCTTCATTAATTTATAAGAGTACCCCCATCCCCAAGATCATTTAACTCACAAATTCTTGGCTAAAATAAACCACCCAAACAGGATGCAAAAGAACTGCACTGCTGTAGCACATTTTCATGACAGTGCCTCTATTTTTTATACAAAAAAAAAAAAAAAAAAAAAAAGATAACCTATAACTATAGTGTGGTAAGTGATCATCTTTCAAGCAGTCTTCCACAGCCTTTTATGAAATAGGCATCATCAGAGGTTAGTGTGTCAGAAAAGGGTTGGTCATCACCCCACTACAATTCCAATGGAAGTATTTACCTTTGAATCAAAAGACAGTTTTTTCTTCGCATGGGGAGCCCAATATTTATTTGCTAACTGTATGGAGAAACAAACAAACATGGTAAGCATATACACTTTCTCGTAATGACAATGACAGCTCTACAACAGACCCACCACGTTTTATTACACTAGTTTCTAAGTAACTACAATGTTTGTAGAATAGTGCTTTTCACTGCTAAAGTTTCGACACCTACACGTTTTTGAACAGAAGTGCAGTTTTCTGTATTAGTTTTAGATGCAGAGGCTGCTATATAACAAACACTTTTTGTTGTTGCTGTTCATAAGCTCCCTCTAGCAAACCCCTCAGAGCTACACCACATCCTTTCAGGGGATGCAAAGGATTACGCTCCCCTTGAGACAGCTGACAAGACGCAAAGACAGCTCACCAAGACCTGCTATCTTATGGCTGCGCGCTGCAGCCTTAAGGCCCACGCCGCAGTCAGATTCCCGAGGACGGGAAGGCCCCGTCCCGGCACGGCCAGCCCACCTGTGTGACGAACTCCGCGTTAATCTGCGACACGGTGGGTGCTACGATCTTCTTCGGCGGCGTCGCGGAGGTCGCCGGCGCCGCCATCACGCCTCGAGCTCCAAGCAGCGCGGCAGCCTCAGCGGCCCGTGCTGCAGGGAACGGAAGGGAACGGAAAGGCGCCGCGTCGCGAAGCGGTTCCGGGTTGCGGGGCGGGCACTAAAGTGGCATCCATGGCGGCGGCGGCGGCGCCACCTGCCGTACCCTCCCCTTCCTGCAGGCAAGGCTGGAGCGAGGGGAGCCTAACCGTTAGCGTTTTGTTGGTGGGAGCGCCTGCTGCGGCCCAGGCGCTGCGGATCCCCGCTCTCGTTGTTACCGCACAGGCAGCACCCAGGGCCACGCACAGCTGCCTGCTAGGTACAGCCAACCCATGGAGCGGAGGAGAAGCAAAGTTAAAGGCAAAATTTAATGCTTACAGAACATATCAGCAACTTGGCAGTTATTTAGAACAGTTAGCTTATTCAGTTCGGTAAACAGATTAATTAAGGAGGAAATTATCAGAATCCCTAGAGGAGTTCCAGCGCTTTGTGTCTGTGCTCATTATCCAGCGCCTGCCAGTTTAAACGCTTTAAACTTCCAGGCAGACACCATTGAAGTCAGTTTGAATGTGACCTCCTTTGTTTTGATATCAAGGTGATTGCCATTTCATTTCTTCAAGCAGAGGTTAAACTAAATATTCTTTTTGAAGTTGAATTAGAATGTTCAATGGGAATGGGAAAAAAGTAATGACAGTACCTTGAATAGGATCAGAGGATGGCTGTATTCAGATAAATATGCTTCCTTCGTGCCTTCGCTTTGAAAGTTCCAGAAAAGCTAAGTTTTCTATGTGGAAACTAGTAAAACAAAGAAGTTACAAAAGTACTGGTAACAACTTGTCTGAGCAGTAAGGGCTGAGCACTGCCTTGTCTGATGACTGAAGCCTTCAGAGAGACCTGCAATTAATGACAACATGTAAATGCAAAGCAATTAAAATACGCTTACACCATTGTACCCTATCTGATGCTTAAGCTGTGATAAAAGTAAGCAAAATAAGATAAGAGGGCTGCTCCAAAAGTAATGCCTCCTATTTTACCATGTTGGTCCACAATTCCAGAGGCAGATGTTGATGGTATGGCAGCAGAGGTTGAACTTTCCCTCCAATACTCCATTACATTTTGTTGCTGTGTAACAGATGGCAGCAGACATGGAAATGAGTATGAAGCAAAGGTATGTCACTGAATTCCTCCATGTTAGAAAAATGGCACCTCTTGACATTCATTGACACTTAATGAATGTTTATGGAGACCAAACAGTGGATATGAGCACAGTGAGGCAGTGAGCGGTGTGTTTCGGCAGTGGTGACAGCAATGTGAAAGACAAACCACATTTCAGAGGGTCATGCAGATTTTTATAAGCATGGCATGCAGGATTTTGTTCATCAAGATTGTACATCAGTTTTGCTTTCAAGCCTCAAGAGCTGAACCTTTGAAGAGGAGTTGTGAGACCAGGCATGATACCCACAGTTTTTATATATGTACCCATCTATAACTCTCACTCCTGGTCACAGCTGTGTTAACGCTAGTCTTTTGAATGCTATGCTCACTTTTCTCCAGAGTGGAGGCATGTCTATCACTTTCCACCCCAAACTGCTTTGTTGTTAAGGGAAAAATAATACCCTGTACCCCATCTTCCACAAAGCTTTCTGTGAAGTTACCCACCTTTCTGTCCTCATTGACTTAATGCATCTAGAAAATCAAATATTCTTTCTTAAAAAAAAAAATAAAAAATCTGTCAGTTCATTCATGAAGACATATACTTTTTAAAAAGCCATGCATTTGAGTAGATGCTTAAAATGACTTCAAAATGTTATGTATTTTTAGGCTGCATATAGTTCTGGTCAATTTATAAGAATCAAAGCAGCACTGATTACATAGCTCTTCTTGCTTTAGACCCTTACCCTTCCATATTATTGCAGCCAAAACAAAAAAACGCTTTTCTTCTTTATTTGTAAAGTATACAAGTCAAGGTCATAAATAAGCTATCCATTTGTTTATTTATTTATTATATCAATGATATTCTCCCAGATACAGTATCTGTGGGTCAGGAAATATCTAGTGATAATCAGCATGGATTCAGTCTATGTTTTATCTTGTATTTTAGATTTTTTGGGTTCTACCTAGAGGCACATAAATGATTAGTTTATAGTGCTGAAACTTCAAAAAACTCATTATCACAGAAGAACATAATGGCACTATACACTTTGCCCATAAAAGAGAAGGAGGAATGTATTTTTTGACATAATATTACATAGTGATTTAAGAGTGACTTAACAAGATTCAAGATAGCTGGGTACACTTGATTACTTACTGCATAAACAGTAGGGTTAAACAAACACACAGGAGGCCCTCCCATTGAGTCACAAGTTTCAGAGTGGACCCCCTTGCTTCCTAACCTCCTTGAACCAGGCAGATAAGGAGCCTAGGTGTGTCTGGATCCACTCCTAGTCCTAGACTTGGTCAATAGTTTGTGTCTAAGGGATTTTATGTACACAATCAATCAAAGATTTAATCTTAGCAAAATTAACAAAGCATATGATCACATATGATTGTAGTGAATCTATCAAAGCCTAAACCAAACTATTAGTCACTTACCAAGGATCTGTACTGACAAGATGTCTTGACATCAACATGTAAGGGGTGTCTGTGCAGATGTAGCCTTGAGAGGCATCCCTGCTCAAGGGGGAGTCCTATTGTGCATTCAGCTGCCACATAGGCAAACTCCTGGGGCTCTTGAGCTGCTCACTATTTATGGGATGATTGTCTCATAGTCATACTTTGTTTTTTTAAAAAAGGCACATGCTCAAGTAGCCCTCAGCTGTTGAGCCAGGTGTCTGTTATCAGTTCATTAAGCCTGCTCAGTTTGAGACAGATTTGTGATGGTTAATCTGTTTTTTATGAGTGCTGTCAGTATTGTTACTCATTGTTTCCTGTGCAAGGCAAGACCAGAGTAGGGAGTTGGGAGAAAGAAGGGAGGTTGGGGGGGGAGGAAGCACACCATCACATTCATCCATAAATGTTTATAGTACTGTGTCTTTTAAGATTGTTATGCTAGGGTCTATAATGAGATGTGACTTAATTCACAGGAAGCTGCTGATGTTTTGATTCTTTAAAACAATTCAGTAGTTTGATGACACTTATGTAATAAATTTGTGGGCTTGTATCTTAGCTATGAGGCTAATTTGGTATACATATATTATTTAACCTCTAATTAGCAATGCAAGAACATTATAAATTTGCAAAGTGCTTTGAATTTCGTATGTATTATGTAAGGAGTAAATATCATTCTTAATTCACTTTTAGTGGGAAAGAATCTCAGTAATATACACACATCATGTCATGTTTGAATTACAGCCTGTTTTTACTGTAAGTCATACTAATATAGTAGTCTAGAGAGAATCCATGCCTGTGGAATTTTCCTAAATGGAAATATCTAAGGGTAAGAATCCATGACCATCCCACTTGTGGGGATGCAATATATATACAGACTAGAATTTCTTCTAGTTAAACTAGATTCAGCAGCTACATATTCTAATTCAAAAATTGTTTCACTTTTTGCTGTTGCTCTTTCAAACAAATACAGGAGTTAAACCTTTTAATCTTCTTTCAGTTCTTTGAAATAAAAAAACCCTGCATGAAGGAATACAGATTCTGTATGGATAACACGTATCTAACAGTGGGAAAGCTTTGTTCCAAAGAATATAATAAACATCAGCACTTCCCTCAGGTTGCAGTGTCATTACTCTACCCTTCAGAAAGGAGTTGGATTCGATGATCGTTATGGGTCCCTTCCAACTCAGAATATTCTATGATTCTCTGAAGACCAGAAACCCCCTGTGTCTCTTAGTTGTTGAAGTAATTGAAAAAAAAAGTATTCATTATATTTGCTTTCAGATATTAAAAAAATAAATAAATCAGAAAAGCCTCTCAAAATAGATCACAGGAATCTTTCAGCTTCTAAGAAGTTGAGGCACAATATTAGGGGCTATTCATTTCATTAATCTTTCACAGTAGAGAATATTCGCATAGACTAAATATTCAGTCTGTTCATTATAATTTTAATTCAATCATATTATAATTTTAAGTGTATTCTTCTAATCCAAGAGTTTGTCACTATGTTCATCTCAGTAAATATGTGTACTTCCAAGTATGTGTACTTTCACTAAGTAAATATGGGTACTTTCAAAAATGATGCCTCAGTTTAGTAACAGATGCTTCTTAAAATATTTAGAATTCTAAAGTGCAAAGAAGCCGTCAGTAGCATTCTGATTTGTGTATAAATATTTATTTATCACACGTTCTGGCCAATGTACTGCCCTTGATTTTTGTGCAAAACTTACAGTAACTTCAATGGAAAATCTGAGCTCACGACTAGAGAAAAATGTGGCAAATTCAGCAGCCCAGCTGCTTTTATATTCCAGAACAGCAAGCAGTGCCTCTAATGAAGGAGATGGGTAAATATGGGAATTTATGTCACTTTTAGCTTTCTGTTGCTGGGCAAGCAGCTCAAATTAGACCAGATTATGGGCTACCACAATTCTCTTCAGATACTTTTACCTGGATTCCTACCAATTGGAATAGAATAGTGATATAAACATAAGAAACCAATGGCCAGTACTTAATGTTCTAGAAATACTTGCTAGAAATCCTGTGAGACTGATATAACATTTCTATGAGGAAGTGTCCCTCTGAAATCTATAGTGCAGCTTAATCTCTTTAAATGTAGTTTCTAGCATTTCAAAAATGTCTTCTCATTTTTATCATTTACTTATGATTCTCTATGTGTGTCAGAAACCAGATATGAGTAACAGAAACGCCGCATCTAGTAGAAATTCCCTACTAGTAAAAAACAGGAAAAAAAAAATAGTAGACAACCCCTTAGGAAGATTTGGAGAATTGTAAAATATGAGATGAAAAAACTCTTAGTTATTACAGTATCATAAAAAGCATAAAAAATCAACAAAATTTCAGATGGTCCTTTCAAAATATGACATAGATTGCCTTTAACAGAGTTTCTACAGCAGTATCTAGAATTCTGTTACTAGCTACTACTAAAGATGTTCAGGATATGCTTTTCTCCACAGCTGTGTATAATATCAAGCCTTTTATTTTGCTTTTTCCTGATTACTGAACTCTATGCTATTAATCATAAAAAAGTTCACTGTAGCACAGGATGGCATTTTGACTAGAGAAAAGAGTAAACAGTCCTTTACAACACAGACTCAATATTTCTAACCAGTAAAGTTTTTAATCTTACTGAGTGCCTGTACTATATACATCCTCAGTAAACAACTCAGATCCTTTTTTGCTAGTACTCTAATCAAAGAAGTTTTAAGACACCTTAGATTTACAATAATAATAATGAAAAAGAAATATATACATATGCCTTGATGTGTTTTCAGAAGCAATGCTATCAGTTCAGCACTGCAAGTGGTATTCTGTCCAACCTACAAATCCTACAGCACCAACTCCTCCTTCTTTTGAAAAAAATTAATGAGAAATAAATCTGCTTGATGGAAGAACACAAGAAGTTTATCACTGAAATGAGATTCTAAAAGCAAATCGTTTCCTTTCTGCTAGTGCTAGCATGAAAAATGTTATGAAAAGTTGATCCTACTTGGAGAATCATTGGGAACGTAGACATTCAATCATATATCCTTTCTCACAGTATAGAAAAAACATATAGCAGAGAAAACTGAAGCATGTCTAATATGTAACGTAACAGTTAAGCAATAGAGAACAACTGTAAGATGCTGAGAGCTATCTCCAGTTGTCTTTGAATTTTCTGTAGGTTATCTTTCTAGAACTTTTCATCTTTGCCTTTATATTTTTTAGGTTTTTGGTAGACATTTTCAGTAACGCAGCAGGATTTTAAGAAAGGATAAAATGAGAATAAAACATAATACTTACTGAAAACAGCAAATCATTTTGGTGTAATAGTGAAAAATAAAATAACTCTTGCTAGAAAATACTGTATTATAAACAGCAATTTACATAACAAAAAAAATTAGCTTATTGTCAAATAGATTATTCCTCTGCAAATTGCACTGGCATCAGACACACTGTTAAATGCCTGAGGAAATTTTTACGATGCTATTTTCAGTACCCAAGGACTGCTAATATTGAGACATAGAGGATAAAGCATACTATTGAATTAGCTATGGCAAACAAAGCTGACAGGATACTACTTCATAGTTGATCTCAATGTCATGAAAAAAAATCCTAAATCAGTCTTAAAAACTGTCCTCAAACTGACAGACACCTGAGGTGTATAGAAGGCTTAGCAGATTTCTACTCAGTTTAATAGGATTTCATTGTCACAAACTGGATCCTATTCAGAAATGAAATAAAAACTGAGGATATCAGCTGAGTTTCTGTAGCTCAGCAAACAATGTTTTCAAACAAACACAAAGCATTAAAATATATATTGTTTAAGGAAAGAAAAAAAAGCACAGATAACACAAATTTGCACATGAAGAAAGTAGCGTTTCTCTTGAATTCAGTAGAAATTTAGGTAGTCCAATGCATTAGCAGTATACATGGGAAACAGCATGGCTATAGACTTTTTTTTTTTCCACATTGGTGACCAAATAATGTTCTGCATTCCTCACATTCTAGTGCCACATAAAGTGAAGCAGCAAGAGGCAAAGCTTGGTAGCCACTATTTCCATATGCTTTTAAGTACCCTAAATACCCAAACCAGTTGCAGTGAAGGACATGCTCCACTGTTTACATCACGGCTGGTCGTCTTCTCGCATGCTCATGCACTGCTTCTCATACCACTCCTTCAAGTATGTGGACCCAAACTCAACAGTTCCTCAGACTCATACATGGGCCCTTAGACTGCTTTCACATAACATTCTTGTCAAGACACACTTCCCCTCTACAAACTTCCAATGTAAAAGCTTCAATCACTTTCTACATGCCATATTCTTCATTACTCATGCATCTCATGTACATGTACAGCCCCAAAATTTATTTTCCTCATAGTCCACCATAGCTAGACAATCAGAGAATTGTGAAGCTTTTTGGGACATGTACACAAGGCACCATTCTGTACGCAATGGAGGCACATATGTGACAAACAACTCTGTGACTCTCTGTGAAGTCATATATGGGGTTTCACAGGTCCATAAAAATTAGGATCAGTTATACTGAAGGAATTCCAGTGAAGAGGAAGAATTTCAGCTGCACATATAAATTATATCAGGTACATACAAGAATCAAGTCATACATCAGCAGATCCTGGAAGAAGACAGGAACTCAGATAGTGAAGCATACAAATGTGGAACAGCATTTCAAAACTTGTGATGGTTTGTGGCAGAAAATGTTCACGTTAGAATAACAGTTTTTGAACAAGGAAATGATTGATTCTACTTGTAATTTTGTTGATATAAAGGTGATTAACACATTAATGGACTTTGAAGATTCAGTTTTTAAAAGGATGCTAAAAAAAATGCTGTGTAAAGCTGCTTGACAGACTTCTACATAGAGACACAATTAGTATGCTCGACCTGGAGAACATATGTATATGTACATAGGTATAGGAGAGCAAAGTCACTTCTGTAATTTCCATTTTCTTTGTAACTGCCTCTCAGCCATCAGACCATAAAAGCTGAGCTATTAAGTTCAGACTTGCATTTAAAAAAATCCACAAAACCTTGTGCTAGGAACATGAACCATGACCTCTCTAGTTATTTAGGACACCTAGACATTTGGGACATTATTACCAGGGGCCTTTAGAAAAACCAAATCTATAGCCTATTTGATATGAGTCATCCAACTGTACTTACCTAAGCATTACTCAAGTGAGGTAGTGTTGCCAGAAATAAGCCAAAAAAACTAAGCATTAAATCCAGCATCACAATTCACATCACAGTCACAAGCCTAAAGGTCTTATTAACTTCAATTAACTTTCTTTTGTATCTGTTTCCCATTTGCCTCATCACCTTTTCTTGTTGGCTATAGGAATAATAGTGAGAGATCAAAGACAAGTGAAAACTCAATTGCTTAGTGAGAGTAGCTAGAAAAATGGAAAAAAAAAAAAAGTTTATTTTTTTTTCTAGATGATTTTTTTTCCCTATACATAAAGATTTGACTTCCTAAAGCATTGCAAGGATAGCACGGCAAGAGTGTAAAACCATTAATGTTTTAAAATTAACCATAGCTGTCTTCCTAGACAGAAAATGGACCGTGATCAGGTAGTACTGCAGTTCCAGCGAATTTAGAATTGCATACTTTATTTGCCTTAGAAAAAAATCCTTTTAACCTTCTTCTGTTTATTTTTCCCTTCTTTTAAATCACATAGAACTTCCTCACAGCTGAATCCATGCAGTTTTATAAGCTCTCCTGAAAGAAGTTCACTAGTATCATATGGAGACCTTCATTTTTTCTCTTTACAATATGCTTTGGTTTTGCGCATGGTCTTAAAACAAACAAACAAAAAACCTAGAACTATGTTTCTATGGGGTTATTATTGCTATCTATCAGCTCATTGCAACAAAATTAATTATTGGCAATGTTTATGCCACCAAATATACTTCAGAGATCAATGGCTTGAACTTGCCTGGAAACATGATGGAAAATGACTAATATAATAATGAACAACATGAACTATTATTCCTAACACTTGGAAAAATTACTCTAGCTCAAATTCTCAAAAGTACTTGGAGAATTTTAGTGACAGAATTTCAACCTTAGATTTTTTCCCCGGACTTGTAGAAACCTTTTTACTAATGGGTTAATGCTATAATTCCCCTACAACTGTGAATTTATACCAGCACTAGACTTCTGATAAAAATAATAGAGCCAGATAAGCAAAATGGCCATTATTGCTCTTCTAAAAATTCCATGGAGCCCACATATTACCTTAGATTCCCAATTAATCAGACATTAATACTCTTTCTTCTACTTATCCCTCAAATTTAGCTTTCTGTATTCATCTTTCCCCCATTTCACTAAAATCAATATTTTTGAAAACACTTTATTTTTCTCCAAACATTATGCTTAAAAATATATTTTTCAAATGACTGTGACTTCTTAAAAAAAAACAAACACACTTTCTCTCTTTAAAAATATTTAATTTTATTTATGTAGCAAAAAATTCTGAAAGAAAACCTCTGTTCCAACATGCAAAGTGTTATATTCTAATAGCTAGTCTAATTTCTCTGCATACTGAATGGTATATAGCTTCAACACTATTTTGGTTGCACAAAAAGTATACAATAAAAGTGCAATATAAATAAAATAGTTTATTACAAATATTTTAAGAGCTCTACAATACACAAACATTTTATGAAGTATTCTCTTTCAATACAAAACAATTCACATGGTAAGAAAAAATCTCAGTATATAACCACGTTATTCTTAAGATACAGAACCAGTTGTTCTTAAGATACTGAACTAGCCTGTCATATAAAAATCATAGTATTTCATTCGCTCTGAAAGTGGAAGTGCACACACTCAAAAATATGGTAAGAACTCTCTTCATCCTTCACTTCTTTTATATCAAGTGCTACAATGGCTATTCCACAGCAAGACCTAGAGAAATAACGTCAAGACAAAAGAAAGTATACCTACAGAACTTACAGTTCTGTTAATTTAGATGTAGGATTAAAAACTTCAGGATTAAAATATTCAGAATCTGCACAACAAAGCAAAATGTACCAAAAGTTTAGGCTAGATGTTAGGAAGAAATTCTTTACATGGAAGGTGGTGAGGCACTGGAGCAGGTTGCCCAGAGAGCTGTGGATGCCCCATCCCAGGTGTTCAAGGTCAGGTTGGATAGGGATTGGGCAGCCTGAGCTGGTGGACGGCATCTCTGCCCATGGCAGGGTGATGGAACTGGATGATCTTTAAGTCCCTTCTAACCTAAGTCATTCTGTGATTTTATAATTACTCTTCAGAGAAAAAAAAAAAAAAAGAGAAACTTCATTTTTTCTCCTCGATGATTACAGCTCCACTGCACTTACATTTTTTGACAGACTCACATGAACAACAGGTAAAGCTCTCTACTTAACAGAAGTATAACCACAGATTTTATTCACAAAACCAAAATTACTTAATTTGAGTGAAAAATTATTTTTAGTCTCTTATACTTAATGTAACAAGAACATGATTTCCCAACAAAACTACTTGCCTGGTTTATAAGGTTTATAACACCTAGGAGAACATTTCTTTTGTTGGTGCAATATGCACAACAGAAGGAACAAATAACTGCACATGTATTATCCTTGATAATTTTTTGCTTTCTTTGCTTGCAGAAAAATAATTCACTATTGCATGAAAAAAATACAAAAAAGGGATTCTGCAAAAAGTGCAAATAATGAAGTATTAAAAGGGATTGATTAAAAACCCTGCTATTTTAGCATACCTATTCATTTTACCACTAATAAGGAAAGGACATAATTTCTCACACATAGATCTCCAAGAACAGTACAGATGTGGAATTAGGTTTTTTTCCCTCTATTAACTATTTTATAATTCTAGTCAACAGTTTCTCCTTGTTAAATATTATTTTCCACTTCTTCAGCTTGTTCTTTTTTTCTGCATCTTGTTCATCCAAAATTAACTTTTACTCTTTTTGAAAAAAAGCATGGACTAAAATACAGCAAATGTACACAACATTTTAATGCTTGCAATGTACAGAGAGCCAGAAGAAAGCAGCAGGACCATTTTTTCTGTATTCCAGAAATTGCCTTTTTATCTTTACTTTTTGATCATTCTCATTGAACAGTTACAGAGCACTGCGGATTGCCATGACACCATCAATACATTTGAAGAAAACAAATGTGAAGTAGCTTTCTTATTGCTTTGTTTTGTTTTTACCATCTTCTCATATTTACCAGATAATATAATCAAGTGGGCAGTTCTGAAAAGAGCAAATAACGTCATCAGGTCATCTTCACAACATAAAAAGATAATCCTGTTCAGTTAGTTGTTCAGTTTAACATAATCCTTTTAATAATCATGCAATCAAAAATATTAATGTATAACTTCAGGGAACAGTATCCAGTTTGAGTGAAAACAATGTTTCTGATTGTTGCTGACTGGAACCCAACTTTAACCTCTCTTTAAAGTGAGTAAGGTGATGTCTTTTCAAATGTGGAGACTGTCGGAAACTTCTACCACAAATTGAACATTCAAATGGCTTCTGTCCAGCATGCATGAAGTAATGTCTTTCAAGCTTAGAAAATGATTTAAATGTCTTAAAGCAGAGACTGCACTGGTATAGTTTTCTTCTTTCCACACTCTCAGAAAAATCATGCCAGTAACTGTAACAGCTTTGCTCCGTTTCCATCAATTTACTACACAAATAAGGCTCTGTGTTTCTACTGCCAGTGTCAAGAACAAAGGCCTCTGACTCAATTTCAACTTTGATTTCAGCTGCTTGATTTGACTGAGTCAGCTCAAATTCTTGAAAGCCAGGTGCCTGTGGAGGTGCTTGAGAATAATCTGAATAACTCACAGGCTGAGAAGACTCAAATTCAATGTGATCTTCCTGATGATTGAAGAATTTGTTCAGATTTTCAAATTCTACATGGCAAACAGGGCTTTTATAGTTATTTTCAGTATGGGTGAGCTGATGTCTTTTTAAGTGAGCTGACTGTCTAAATGTCTTCCCACAAACATTACAGCCAAAGGGCTTCTGTCCTGTGTGTATAAGGTAATGTCTTTGAAGCTTGGATGAAGATGGAAATATTTTTTCACATCTGTCACATTTACACACTTTGTGTCTGTTATGTATATTTTTAGGAGCTGAAAAAGCATAGTGAAGTATTTCGGAATTATCAAGGAAGCCATCATCTGATGAACCATAAAAAGTATCATCCCTATTGTGCACTCCATCATTGATGCTTAACATGCTTTCACCAGTAAGCGCACCTTCTAAATTAATTCCTACCTTGAGAGGTTCTAGGTGCTCTTGCCAATGTAATGGCATAGCAAACCTTCTTTTCATCCAATTGACAGCCTTGCACAGGTCAAGCTTGCTACAGCAGTCCCTGAAAGATTTAGTGGAAACATTTTTATCAGATTGCTGCTCTCTAACTGCAACCAGGTCAGGACTCCTAAAGTGACCTGATTTCATTTTTTCTCTGCCAGTCAAAGAAAAATCTGATAGCTTTCCTCCAGTGTGCTTCAGCTTCATCAGGATCTTGCTTTTCATGCTGACTGTGCGACTGCACGATGTTGTGCAACTTGAGCTTTTCTCATCTCTTAGATAACATTTATGCAAATTTAGGACTTCCTCTGTTTCAAAACACTGCTCACACACTGGACACTGAAATGGTACAACATAAATCAAATAAACATCATGTGGGTCATTCTCCTGCAATTTGAATGTGTCAGCGTTCTCAAAACGATCCATCTTTCCTTCCGACAGTTTCTGTAGTCTGAGATGTTTAGTTTTTCCTTTGTATATGATATTGGAGACAGCCTTATTTCTGGCATGGAGTTGTTTGTGCTTCATGAGTTTGCTCTGTATTTTAAATCCCTTCTGACAAAAGCAGCACTGAAAAGGCCTTTCTTCAGTATGCATGAGCTGATGGATTTTCAAATGTGTTGACTGTCTAAAAGATTTGCCACATGAAGAACACTTAAAAGGTTTCTGGCCAGTGTGAATAAGGAAGTGTCGTTCTAGCTTAGATCTCGATGGAAATGTCTTGTTACACAGTTCACACGGGTGAGTTTTCTTTCTCCTTCTGGTACCATGTAGACAATCTGCCTTCTGACACTGATGCAGCATCCACTTCTCTTCAGTTGTAAAAGACTTCCAGCACACAGAACATCGAAATATGCCACAAGTGACCCCATCCTGCTCAGAACTCACAGATTTTTCTTCTTGCCTGATACAATTCTGATAGTTTTCATTATGAAGCTGCTGATGCTTCAACAAAGTAATTACATTTTTGAAGTTTCTATGACAAAAATTACACTTAAAAGGCAGATTATGGGTCAACTGATGCCTCTCCAGATGGACCAACTGCCTAAATGTTTTATAGCACACATGACATTCAAATGGCTTTTGACCAGTATGTATCAGATAATGTCTTGCCAATTTTGATGGAGTTTCAAACTGCTTATAGCATATGTCACAAGTATATGGCTTTTTCTTGGGTATCCTGTTAGCTGTTACACAATGCTGAATTCTTAACATTGTTAAAAAGTTACACCTTGCCTACTTTTAATTTCATCAGGTGAGTATTTCAAGCGAAATCATCAATTGTGCACTAAAGCGGCAGGCTGTAGAAGCTGTTAAGTTTTCTTAACAGAGATACCACAGGTCCCTAAAGTAAGAGAAACAGAACAGTATTTTAGCCTATACTAATACAAGATTATTTGCCCTCTTCCCTTTTCTTCCCTCCCCCACCCCCCCCCCCCCCATGGTAGATCAAAAACATCCAGATAACAATATTTCTGATTTAATTTAGTTTAAAACGCTTCCCTGATTACAGAGTATTCACTTGTTATTTTACATAATATTGAAATCTTTTCTACTTTTCAGAAGAAGCAAGTTTAAGTAACCAATGCTGTAAAACAGATATTTAATCCTGCCTGTTACTTTTAAATTATGTGTAGTTTAGCTACATTATAATATTTAGGTTATTTACAAATAAAGAATATATTAAAAAAAAAAATCAACAAAACTTATTACAATAAATTTCTTCCCTACAACAGGAATTCTAAAGCCCTCATATGGAATTCATAATGATAAAAAGAGGTGAGAGCTAGGGATTCTTGGCCTTAAAATATCAAAATTAAGGGAATGCAATGTTTGTAGGAAGTGAAAATAAACAATACATTGAAACAAAGCACAGTTACAATTTACATTTGTATGTTTTCTCAACTGTATACAGAACAAACAGTAATCATTTTTGCTTTATCTTAGAATGGCACACACAAGAGCCAGCCACAAAGCATAGCAGAATGTAACTGTTAACTACCATCAGAACGAGGATGGAACACAGACTGTTTACTATACCACAACCAAGCTAGCACATCTGAGTTGTAATACTTAACCATTCATATGCTCTTATGTCAGTGTAAACATAAACATTATCTTAAATCATTGTAGTGAATGACTTAGAATAAACTGAAGTCATGAACCAGTCTGTTTTATTCTCCTGGAATTTTCAAGTCAGAGCACACTTCAGCAATATGCTGTGTCTCTGCTGAAGCACAATGACTTGAAAATAAGAAACTTCTCATGCTCTCAATTACTGGTATTTTTAATAAAATATTCATAGGAACATCTCAAGCAACTATTTAGCCCAAGCCCTCCATTTATATCAGAGACAACTTCCAAAGAGATTTAAAGCACTTCCACTTCTCACCAAGCTTTCCTTGTGCTCAGCTGAACCTTTCTTTACTACGAAGTTACTTCCTTTGTCCTTCATCCAATGAGCATGGAAAACAATTAGAAGTTGTTTCTTGATACTACTCTGTGTATTTTTTTTCTTTTTTTTTTTTTTGTAATAGAAAAGTCCTTTCCCCTCCCCCCCTCCAAAAAAAAAAAAAAAAGCAGCATTTCTTTTAGGTTCACTTTATAAAAACAAAACAAAACAAAAAGAACTGATAGGTGTTTTTAATCATTGCTGGACTAATTCTTCATTGATCACATCCTAAATTGTAGCATCTAAGACAGTAGAAGTATTCCAGACCACAACAGTAAGAATAATAGCATGAAAATACTCCCGCAGAATTATCTATATCCCCTTATATAAATGGGAAAGGGATGTAAGGAACAAACTTCAAAACAGCAGCTTAAGAAGGCATGTAATGACTTTATGGTATATAATACATTTTCACCAACTATAATTCATGGGATTTTGATACTATAACTCACAAGTTGTTTATTCTTTCTACATGCCACCAGAACTAATTTATTCAGTGTTTCTAAAAGCTCTGCCTCCTTCCAAGGAGACAATGTCCTTCATTTTTAAGAATTCAGAAATACATGAGAAGTTCATTTTAAGTAATTTCAAAGAATAAAAGCCTACTGCAATGTAAAGCAAATTACGATGAGATTTAAAACATATGCACAATAAAATACCTAAAAAACCAAGGTTTTTCTTATGTTCAACAGAAAGAAACCTGTTCATCTTGTAGGATCTTTCCATCTCTCACAGGCATTATACTTAATGAAATAATGTTTGGATGTGCACCTTAGATGCAGGTGTTATTGTACCAAGGAGTTATCTAATCTCGGTTGTTGAAGATAAGACTTAACACTATGGAGCAAATGAAAAAGTCAACTTTTCCTTTCCTATTTGCTTCCTATATAATTTTAACAGCTACTCAGTTTCAGCCTTTTGAAGATGCAAAACAGTGCTCTTAGGAGACTCCCTTTTCCTCCTAGTTGTCACATCAGATGAAGGTAAGGAGTTTAGAGTAAATGTATGACACCAAATGCTTTCTAGTTTGTGCTTCAGTGAATGCAGAGACAGGTAGGCTGAGAAAAGTAGTATGCTTCTCAGCTGTGCTGGAACTTCCTGTACAGCTATGGTTCAAGGCAGCCACCATTAGAATTGAAGGAAAGCCTCCTGAGAAAGAACTGTAAAGACTGACAAATTTTAGCTAACATGCTGTCATATAGATCTAATTTACACATGAGGAAAGGACTCAAACAGTACGGTGACATGCAAAGAAAAAAGTCCAAGCGAAAGACAGCTGTGGCATATTACACAAGGGATTTTGTATTTAGCTTATAAATGTATTAAAGATTCTATCTGATGAATGAGGAAAGTGTTCTGTAGTAAAAGTTGTCAAAAGCAGACTAGAGCTGGTCATTTGCCACTGAAAGACTTTAGGCTCAAATGAGGCAGTGCAGAAGGAGAGAAATGATAACTGCAGCTCTGTGTGGCCAAAATACATTTTTCAAATTGTATTTACTAAGTATAGATTTCTCCATATCTATTTCATTGTGAACTGTGCCTTCCATATCTAAAGAATAAACACACTGCTGCTAAAGCTGAAAGAACAAAAGACAAGTTTGGAATATTCTTTTCTGCAAGCCCTGGAAATACACAGGCTTGTCCTAATTAGAAAAAGTACTTTCCTATGTGATACAAATTTAGTTTACAGATTTTGTTTGTAGACTAGGCCCAGTTTAATATTAAATTGACACTACTTTTTATCTTGGCTGCAAGATCATGCAGAAAAATAACATAAAGATGCAAACCACTGAAGGTCCACAGAGTACTCCCTCCTATGTCTAAATATTACTTAAATACATATTATTATTTATTTTTCAGATGACAGCAAGCTGATAATCAGAGAAGGTCTAAAGGGAAAAAAAAAAATACAAAAACAAAAAAACTGGATTCACACTTCAATAAGAAGACAAACAAGATTTTCTGGAAAATGAACACCTTACTAGGCAACAGTTACATAGACGAGACCTGGGAGCAGTTAGAACAGATGCCGAGTATGACAACAGCATACTGTTATACTAGGATATATAAACAGAAACAGAGCTTGAATGGCACATAAATCTCCCATTTAGAATTCAACAACTGGAATACTCTATCCTGTTTTGAACAATGCCCTTCAAATTTAATCAAGTATATGAACTTACTGGAATGAGACTAGATAAGAGGATCAATAAAGATCAGAGCTAATATGCATACTATTTTGAAAAATATTAAAATAATTGGGAATGTTTATTTTAAGGGAGAGGAGACCTGATTAAAAAGAAAAGCAAGACAAACACGCTAAAAAAAAAGTCTGCTCTGAAAAGAAAAATTGTTCCTCAAGCCATATAAAGCTGTGACTAGAAACGGATTCAAATTACAGGAGAGGATTCAAGTACATTATTCTTACAGTAATACAATCTTTCTTGATAACTAATTTGTTGGAGGTAGAAAAGTCCCCCCACACACCAGTAAATTCTTCAAAAAGAGGCTTCACAAAGGCTTCTCAGATTCCCTCACTCTGCTTTGATGCATGGGAATAAACACAAAATGAGTGTTCTAACCTGTTTTCCTGTGATTAATTTAATTCAAAACATAAGAGTTGAAAATTCAGTGTTTCCAAATTTGCCACTAACAGATTATTATGCCTTGTTAGTTTATCCTCAGGCCTCAAGAAATATGAATGTATATACTTCTCCAGATAGCTGCAAAAAGAGTAATGCCAATAAACACATTAAGCAAGATAAAGTGCTTCTTGTATCATTAACTAACTGCAAAACAGACCATTGAAAATCTAGGTGCTTATCTATGAAACACAGTATCCAACAGAAGTACAACTCCACCTACTATAACAAACACATTACACCTCACTTCCTCACCTGTCTTTCTCTGGGGACAAGGTTGGCATGCTGCACCAAGGGAAAAGCTTACCAGAAACGTGATCTTTAACAGAGAAATCAGCATCAAGCTCCTCGAGGCTAGTGCATCTCATCTGCCTCTGTTTTCCATCTATTTTTTAAAGCATTAGCTGAAACAAAAGCACGTAGATGAGGAGTAGCAGTACTAGTTTAACCACAGGACAAAGTTTTGCTGAAGAGACTTGTGACCTGAAACTGACCTACCCCAAACGTTGTGACAATTTCGCCCCTTCCTTCAAACAAAACCCTCTTAAATACAGTTAAAGCAACTAACGAAGCGGCTCCAACACACAGCAAATCGGCACACAACCGCCGGCAGCTTTTCCACATCAGCAAGCGGGGTCCCTGCAGGGCCTCGGCGGCCCGACTCAGCGCTACCCGCGGCCGCCCGAGCGGGCACAGCCCGAGCCGGCACAGCCCGAGCCCAGCACCGGCAGTGCCCGGGGGCCGTGCCGCGCCGCATCGCGCCGCGCTGCCGCTACCGGGCGAGGGTAGATGGGGAAAAACCTTACAGAAACATCCACCACAAGTACATCACCTCCAGCCCACTCGTGGCTGCCGTCGCGTAAACGCTTCCGCCCGGATGGCGCTCGGACGCCGGGAAGCCCGGAAACGTGGGCAGGAGCTTTAAGTTCCCATGCGCGATGCGGTCTCGCCGTCTCCTGCCCGGCAGCTGCCTGCCGCGGGCATCGGGGAACCGGGGAGCGGCTGGTCTGAACGAAACGTGGGTACCTCGGTTCGCGAGATACCCTCATCCTGCGTCTGTAACCTTCGCTGATGTGACACCTCTGATGGGTTGGAACTAAATCTCCAAGGTCTGTTTCTGACTGAAACCATTCCGTGATTCTGTGGAATTACACTGTCACGCAACCAAGTGGACAAACGTGCCAAAGCTTGTAGCCTAGGAGGTTGGGAAGTAACACTGTCTAAAAAGATCTCTAATAGCTTGTGCACACACCAGTAATAATTTTTTTTTCAGAGCCTCTCTTCTGCAAGAGAGGGGCCATGGAAATGGAGTAGCTCAAGGGCAGAAGAAGTTGGCTGCAATGCAATGGCAAGGCCATCAGCTGCTGCCTGGCTGTGGCTGTCCTCAGGTCTTCCAGGCAAAGGCCAAAAATTGCCAGAAAAAGGCAAAAACTCTTTATTTCAGAAAGGAACATGCAGATGGTATAGCAGAGAATAAGAGATTTGCCATAAAAGTCAGTTAATAATTAATAAAATGCAAGGATGTGGATGAGGCTGATGGTGTGCTCAGACTGCTGATTATTATGCTGATGGCCACTGTTCTGCTCTACTTCCCTCTGCCTGTTTTCTCCATCCTTCTGTCTAAACTGTATGTAACCTCTTTGGGACAGAGCATTCCAAATTACAGACACATATTTACCTTCATAGCAAATAGGGTGGGGTCCCACATTTCCACTTGCATTGTTCCCACACATGTAGCACCAAATGGTGACTGCACAGCATCTCTTTGCAAAAGAGAGAATGGACATTTTTGTACAGTGCCTAGCATAAGTGGGTCCTGGGCTATGGCAGAGTTTTAAAATAATAGAATAATGTTAAAAGGGCATCCAGAATGGTTCTGATATGGTGTGACAAAAGGTTCCACATGGTAAGCATTTGTGTTTGGTGTTGTCTTGCTGTGATACAATACTGAGCAGGATTCAAGAAATAACTGGATATTTATCTTGAAAGCAGCAATATCCACCAGATAAATAAGTAAAAAAAATAAATAAATGAGGCAGATTGGAAATGATGTAAAGATTCGTGTTTCAGGACAAAATAAAATAAAAATAAAAATAAAAATAAAAAATAAAAATCCACTCAGACTAATGGCATTGTGAAGAGTCTTTCCATCTGGATCAGTGACTTCTCGTGTGATTTTCAGTTTCTTTAGGCAAACTGTAGGTAAAAGAATACAAGGTGTTGGAAATGTAATCTATAGAGACAGACCATTTATCTTGTGTGGTGTGGCAGTTCAGTCCTAGTAATATTTACTCTTCTCACGTTTAACAACCAGAGGACTTCCCCCTTCTCCGCGTGGTAAAGGCGTGGTCAACAAACATAGCAGACAAGCTTGCATCCATAGAGGGTCATGGCCCCTAGCACTGACTTTGTTGTGAATAGCAGCCAGGTAGTTCTTTTCACAGTCTCAGATTTGGGCTGTATACAAAACCTATATATATACATAAGTGTTTGTCAATGAAAATAATATGATTCTGATCCAGGGGCATACAGCTTACATAGCACAAGCCACTGCATTATACTGCCAGATGAGTAAATGATATTAAAGCATAGAATTTGATTATTATTCCCTCTTTGGGTAGAAGACATGCCAAATCACCTCTACCTCACTGTTGCTGAAAACAGATGTCTTGTTGCTAAAAAATATATACTAATAATACTAATCGGTTACTCATGGATTCTATATACAGTAATGAAAAAGAAGATGACAGCATTTACAGGCTTAAGCATGAGGTACTTTTGCAGGCCCAGTGTTTGATAAATAAATAAAGCAGCGACATACTAAAGTAGTTTGTGTGATTGTTATCTAATTTGGCATTCAAGAATTTAAGTAGATCTGACTCTGGTGATAGCTGTAGTGTCACATGGAAGATTTTTCTATTACTCTTCTATTTTTCCAAAGAAAATAAAAAATAAAAAAATAAAACTTTCCAAACTGGAAAAACTGGACAATACTATAGTTTTGCTATCTAGAACTGAATTTGAGATTTTGGAATGCTGAATTGTCCCTTCCCTTCTGAAAGAAAGCTATTTCTTAGTTGCAACAGCAAAAAAAAGTTATGTAATCCTTTTATCTTACTATAAATGCATATTTCTTGATTTCTTATAAAATGTACAATGTTTAGAAAAGGAATTAGCATCTCAAGTTTACGGTTAATAAAAAATGATTGATTGCTTCCTCTGTTGATGTACACTGTAGTATATTGATATGAAAATAATTTTCAATTCTCTTTAATTTTTAGATTTTACCTTAAAGTATTGTAAAGATGCCTCTGCAAACTGACAGTTGGTAATTCAATTATGTGAGTTGCAGGGACAGTCTGTGAGTTAACTGCAACACATTATCATTCATATTTTGTCTGCTTTTTAGAGGTGTTCCGTACTTTAAACACATGTGCTGTATATGCAATGTGTTACAGTTATTTCCCTGGTGTTATTTTCATTGAATTTTAGATTAAATAGGCACATAACACGGTATATAACTTGCTAATGTGTCAATTAATGCCACCTCAGGGCTGAAATAAATTGCAAAGACTTTTAAAACTGTGACTACACATTTTGTGCTAGTCTTAGCTTTCTTCCTTCCTCTCTTTTCCTATTTTCTGCTTTTTTTTTTTTTTCTTCCCCCCCCCAACCAAATAGTCCATCTTAGATTCCTCTAGTGCATAACAATGAATTGCCTTGAGGGGAAATAGTTGTTTAATGAATCTCAGAATTATGTATTCTACACGTGCAAGTATCATATTGTATTTGATTAAGCACTGTGTATGGCAAAAGCTCTAAAGATTCTTTGTACATTAAAAAAAGGCAAATTTTAATGACATTTTCAAGAAAAGTAAACTTTATTCATCCAGACTTGTAAACAGCTAGAGCATCATATCGAAATATCAGTTTTAAAAGAATATGATGAAATTAAAAAAAAACAAAAACAAAAACAGCAATTTAGTTCTGTGATATGTAAGTGTAATTCTATGATAAGATATAATTTTGTCTAAATACAGTCATTTCTAACAGCTTTTTTTGCCGTGTCTAAAAATAGATTTTACTTTATCTAGCAGTATATTTCAATTCAAATTTCATATCTACTATGTTATATTTAAAACCAGTATAAAACTGTTAATTTGGATAGTCATTTGTTGGGTAAAACCTCCCAGTTTGCTAGCTCACATCCCTCATCTCTAGGATTCCTTAAGCATCACTGCTTTGAAGTGAATTGTAGGCTCTATCAATTACATCTGTTTAAATGGACAAATTTAATTACTACAGAAGAGCAATTGATTTTCAAATTACCACTGATTGCATAGTGGATATCTCAGTGGGAAGACAGGTACATGCAGGCTCTCAAATGGAATCAATGTATTAATTAATCTACAGATTGACATACTCCATAGAAAGTTTCCTTTCTCTTCACTTCCTTCCTGTAAGTATGTTTGTTTCCATTTAAAAGCAATCTTTTGATGATCTAGAAGTGAAAAATTAAGATGTAAAGTTGCATATGCTCTGTATAATATTTAAATTTTTGATTCTGACTTAGCTTTATGACTTACTAAGAAAGCAATAAATATTATAAACACCTTCCTGGGGTCTGTTTGGTAACTTCAACACAAAGAATTTTTTCTGGTTTATGACTCAGAGACAAAGCACTTAGTAGCAAAAAATATCTAATTTTTGAGAGGAATGAATGATTAACTGAGAACATACCACCATAGCTACCTACTAATCAGTGACAGTCAGAGATGATGGTCAATTTAGAACAGATTTGCTGCTGTTCACTGCAGTCTTGCAGTCTCTATGTTGCTATCTGGGAAGACCATAGGGTTTCTCTCAGTTCTGCTCTATGTGTGCTGAGCTGTGTCTTCATTTATGTTTTTAGCATCTTTGCTTTAACATCACAATACAACTTCAGAAACTTTTTCAGCATGTACAGTAATCACAGTAAAGAACAACAGGTCTTTAGTATTTATGACATCTACAAGCATTTTGAAAATGACACTGCTTAAGAAAGTTAAAAAAAAAAAAAAAAAAAAAAGATGAGATGATTATGGTTGTGGCGATTTTTCAACAGGTTCATTGCAAGAACTGAGAGAGGAGAGATGTGAGAGAAAATGTGTACTGCCACATAACTTGCTTGACTGCTTCAGCATCATAGTTGGCACCATTTATAACACTGGGAACTTCATATTTTAATCTTAATGTTTATGAAATACATAGGGCAAACAGCATCAGTTAATCCTGGTTTATTTTACTCACATGCGTTGTTAACTACTTTCCTGTAGTATGACCAGCGTGTGACAAGAGTTAATGGGTGAGATTCAATTGTTTTTAAATTCAGTCACACCCTTTTAACTTGAAGTATGAGAGTTGTGTCAGCTCTTCCATTGTAAACTCTTGTTTGCCAGAGTTTATTTCACAACCAAAAAAAAAAAAGCACTTCTGCCATCGTCTTGCTACCCAAGATCTCCGTCTAAGGAATAGTTGAATTATGCATAGTTAGAACGATAGTTTAAGTGTATTTCCATACATTGCAACAAAGTTAATAAATGTTGAAACATAATAGACAAACCAAGGGTTTCTTAGTATTCCTTCCTTTATGACCACTTCTCTTTTCCTTCTACTTGTCTTTTACACTTAGCTGGCAGAACTTTTCAGGTATCATTGTCTCCAAGAAAATTAATTTACTTGCTGCAAAGAATAATCAGGTGAAAAGAAACATTACCTGTTATTAACTATTCCCAGGTATAGAATCATAGATTCCTTTAAAATATGAAGAGTTTATGTAATTCATATTGCATTAGTTTGCATGCTAACGATCATAAAATTATAATGATAACTATCAGGAAACCTTTTAGTGTATTTCAAGTTCATAATATCAGGCCCTTACTCTTCATTTTCTTATATGTTAGGAAGTTACCAAAACTAATGAAAAGGTTACATTAGGGGAACAAGTCATGGGCTGCTTAAGGAAATCAGCTTTTTAGCAGAAAATTCTGGTCCACTAAAATTGTGTTTTTGTAAGCTATCTCCTGTCAAAGTAAACCCCCACCATTACCTGAACAAATAAATAGCTTAGGCACTGATAGGAAATGTGGAAAATCTCAGTTCTCATCAGTGCTTTTAATCTGGTGAAACTTTAGTTTGAACCGTTGTGTATGTGTGTGTGTGTAGGTGTATTTGCCTCCATAGGATAAATTAGCCAGCCCACATTCACCTTAGGAAAATGAATAAAAACAAATGTTAGTCTGAATTCAGTTTATCAGTTTTGATCAGAAATACAAGTAGGAGTAAAGTGATGGATTTGCAGTGTATGTTTGAGCTTCGGGATAGATCCTTTAGAAATGAAAAAGTTAAACCTTCCCTCTATCTAAAATATAGTTGTCTCATGCTTCAGTTTCAGTTAAAGTGGCTTAAGCATACCATGTCTTTAGACAAGTTCACCTTCAAATACGGATAGTATGATGAAAACAGCAACCTGAGATTTTGAAAACCTCTGGCTTCAGTTACTGATGATGATACAGTGAGAAATACAGAGAATTTAGGAAATCACTTGGGATTAATATTCCAATAGAGAACGTGAAAGATTAGTTTGAAATTAAAGGCACTTTTCTTATCTCTAATATAATTGAAGCAAGGAAAACAGTTGGTGAACGTCACTCACTTTTTAGACATGTCACAGCTGTCCACATGCTTGCCACATCTCCCTGTTCAATTTTTAGAGTTTTTAATATGAATATCAATCTTCCTTTTCATAAATGTAACCTATAAATGCCAGGAATCCCTTAGGAGTTTTCTCAGACTTTATTTAATGCCCCACAAGAAGGGATGTAAAAGGGACCTTTCTTTTATAAAGTGATCTTATAATTCTGTTCAATATCCATCATTTTCAAGACCAAGTAATCATATTTAATGGATCCTAAATTACTTTCTGTCAGGCAAGGGTTCCCTTGATAATGTTAACCAGTTCAGAGGACTGGCACTTAGAGGGTTGAAACTATGAGTATGTTGGTTTTTTTTGTTGTTTGTTTGTTTTGTTTGTTTTAATTTTTTTTTCCATTTTTGTTTGTTTTTTTTTTTTTTTTAATTGCAAGCAGCTTACAGATACTTTGACTGGGGTGGCATTCACTAGCACTTCAACAGGTAAGGGTCAATGTTCCCATTTTGATCCGTATTTTCATGGGTTTTAGCCTGGCAATAAACATTCCAATTGTTTTCCATCAAAAAGAAGTCTCTAAAGTGACTTGCAAAAGACTTCTATCCTTTTCTGTTTGTCTTATATATTTTTCTCTCATTTTTCTCACATCAGTATGTGTATTAAGCTTGGATTTCTTGACGCAGAAAGAGGTTTTTGGGAAGCAGTAGAATCAGGATCCTCTGTCAGGGTAGGGGAGCAAGAGCCAAGGATGACCCAAGGTAGATGTGTAATCTCAATGGCACTGACTAAGGGGCAGTCCCACAGTACCCAAAGAAGAGCAGAGCAAGTCTGGTGATTGTTATGAGGGCCAGCTGTCAGTTCAGGGATTGACAGACAAATCTGCGGTGTTGAGACAGGTCCAAGTCCTAGCTGGACTTGTCCAAGTCAAATCAGTGGGTTGAATAAATGGTACATTGTCAGGCATGGAATCCTTGACAGGGAAACTGATCCAAGAGCAAGGACACTGGTTTGAATGCAGCTTCTGACAAGGAGAAGAAACCACCCCTCTTCTTCCAGCTATTTCTCACACTACTCTGCTCTCAGCAGCTTGAATCCAGCTAGTGCAGCTGCACTGTATTCTGTGCTAACTAAAGCATAGACAGCCAAATCTCTTGCAGCCAAATCCCATAAGTCTGCACTCAGTACTGATAAACGTCTACAGTTTCTTCCTACCTCAGCCTTTGCTACTTTTTTTCATATTAATCAGCTTTTTATGGTGAAACTCTTAAGAGTAAAGATGAGGAGAGCAGCATCTAGTCTTTCATTTTAAGTTAAGGTTTGTGTAGAGGAAAGTTGAGCTGTGTGAGAGCTGGCTGGGAAGCATTGTGCTCTAAGTAGTGTCTAGAATTTTATGCAGAGAGGTTTCACTAATTCAAAAGTTACAGCATTGATATTTTAATGATGACAATCTTTTTCCAATTATTCAGTGGACATTTAAGTTGAACAAATACTTAATAAAAGCCAGTTAAAACCCTCAGACAGCCAGTATCAAAATTCTTTCCATCTTACTTGTTTATCTTTCAAGAGGAGATAAGATGGAGATTTCAGGTTTTTGAAAATATGGACTACAAAGGCTTTGAATAATATGTATATGATCTGCTGTGGAGTGAAATGGGAAATTATTTGTTATAACTACTGTACAGTTAACACCAGCAGTAATGAGGAATGGATCTGCTCTGCAATGCTGGAATTCAGGAGCAAAAATAGGATACACTGAAAACCTAGTGCTACCAATATATTTTTTAAAGAGTGTCTTATGGGCTCTAAAGAGTTGGGTAATGCTTCTCAGTTTGTTGACACAAAAAATTCTATTTTTACTATGGATCAATCCTTTAAAAACTGATCTTGTTCCATTATTTACTCCCAAGACTGAGGTAAATACCTTTCAATCTGATGGAAATATTCATCTTCCACACAGAAATGGAGTAGTACAAAGGAAAATATGACTTTCAGACTTCCCCTGTATTTTCTTTTTGAAACGTGGAGAAAGCAAATCTTTCCCTGATCAAAATAAGCTTTAAAATAAAATTAGTTATTACTTCTGAAGCGTTGAAACGCTGGTGACATCCAGTGGCAAATAATATCTACGAATGAACATTCCTGCTATCCAGAGAAAGTGCTTCTGTTGTTTCTCCTGGAGAGGAAGAAATCAATTTAATGTGAAGAATTTTTCAGTACTTCTGCATTCAAAACTTCTCTGTATAAATTAAATAATAAACAAAACATCCAATAAAGAAAAAAGGAATTTGAGCCGCAAACAGCAAAGATTTCCTTGGAGACAAGAGAAACAAGGCAGTGAGCAAAAATTTGTGTAAGAAATAACTCAAAAATCTTCTCTTAAGTAAATGTGCTCAGTCACATTTTTTCCATGAAGATTTACAAGTCTTCTCCAAGTGATGATTTAGTGTATAGGCCTTGGATGGGAAAGGCACTCATATCTGTTTTGTCTGATTTGGAAAGATTAAAACTCAATAAATTAAATAGGGAAAAGATTATTTTTACTTCCATATATTAGACTAGTGCCCTCACTAGAAGGAAAATGACTTCCCAAATGAAAAGGAGAACAAGTGACAAAAATTGCTACAGAAAGGGGAATAAATTCTTACAGCTATGTTCTGCTGTACCTTCTTCTGCCCTGCATTTTCCAGTTTTTGGTACTTGAAGCTCAGTCCATTTCATACACATTTGCTAGAATAGAATCAATATGCAACTCTAATCTGAGCTATAACTAGCTGTTACACTGAGCCAAAAAAAAATTTGTACACTGAGCTGCTTAACTAAATAAATGATTTAGTTAAGTAAGTCAATGGTGCTGAAAAGTAAGTCTTCATTAATGGACATCACTGAAAGAGCAAAGAAAGCAGAATGAATCATCAGTCCATTGCCTTTAATAATAAGGTTAAAGAAAAAAGTACTGAATTATTAAGGACAGTGTGAATAGAAAAGAAAAAGAGCAAACATCATCAAGAGTATCAGTATGCAGAATGATGAGGAAATGGATACTTTGGCTGTTCTGAAGAGTTTTGTTTTTCTTTTCATTTTTTAACTCTGAGAACTGTCAATCACAGAATCACAGAATCGTAGGGATTGGAAGGGACCTCCAGAGATCATCGAGTCCAACCCCCCTGCCAAAGCAGGTTCCCTACACCAGGTCGCACAGGTAGGCGTCCAGGCGGGTCTTGAATATCTCCAGAGAAGGAGACTCCACAACCTCCCTGGGCAGCCTGTTCCAGTGATTCATTCATTTAGTCCTTGATTCTCCACCTAGCAAAATCACAGACATCTTCCCTCATTTTCAAATAAATCAATGATTCATGTGATTTACATATAAAAGTAGATTTGTGACTGAATCTGGAGGAGGCCCCTGAAGTAGTATTAAATTCAAGCCCCATTCCTGCTGAGGTTAATAGCAAGAATCAGACAGACTCTAATGAGGACAGAAAGAACCTCCAGGATTTTGATGTTAGGACAAGAGATTATTCCCTTTACAGAGAAATAAAGAGTGAATACACAGAATTTAATTACATAAAATAAGGTATATTTTAGTAGTATGCTTTTGAATCTACTTTCAAAATAATTGTACAAAGCCAATTTGCTCAGATACTTTTCCTCAGGAAAAGTTAGACCAATTTTATTCAACTATTCATATATATATTTTTTCTCTATACATAATCTTACACTGTACTTAAATAGGAAAATTTTCTTTTATGCTGGACTGGATTTTCTCACACAGTTGATCTGATTCAGCTCTCTGGGTATAGAATCCTTAAGTAATTATACATTTGGATTTAAATTTGCAGCTCTTCAAAAGAATATTGTAAAGAGCTAAGGTAAGTAATTGTTCATGACAACTGTACATAAAGATTTTCTCAGAATCAACCGGTCATCTACGTGCTTTTTACATGCCATTAAAACATGATGAGTAGGTATGCTAGGGATTCTATATTTTAATTTGATAAGTTGTTAACTTTTATTTTGTCTGAATTGGACATTCTAATAGTAAGGATAACCTCACTGTCTGTATTATAGTCTTTGATTATTATTATCACTAAATTCTAAGACATAAAAATCTTCATTTTCTGGCTCAGTGAAGAAAATTTTCCTAACTCTGTGTTCTAAGATATCTAAACACCTGCTTTGCGTGTTATAGGGAGCATCCAGTCCCCAGTAACAAGTCCTGTACAAAAACATCCAATGCACTTACATCCACAAATCAAGAATTTAGTTTCACCCAAATCAGATGAGGAAACTGAAAACTATATTAAACAGAATGATCAGAATCTCAATTACTTATGTTGGCAGCTCTGTATTTCCCCTCTAAAAACACTTTTGACAAAGGGTCATTACAAGCAATGTATTATTGGGAATATATGATATTCTAATTAAATAAATTGCAGTGAAAGATGGTAGAATTTATGCATTTGGAAGACATTTTACTTCATCTAGTAAAACATGATTTCAGTTGTAACATTATAGAACTTTTTCTGTTTTTCTTTTGGCAAATCCTTCTGTTATGGAAATAATCATTTGTCTGTGGCTCCTAACTGAAAGGCATCAAGACTTCTCCCTACGACTATGACAGTCACTAAATCAGTATTTTAGGAGAAGCTTTCCAGCTTTTCTACTAATTCTGAAAATGGACAATGTTTTAAACTTTCTCTAATAGTCTGTTGTGGACTGCAGGGAGCAACGATGAGTCAAAAGTTACTCAGGTTACTCAGAGGCTGTTGCTGATCAGCACTGAAGGTAGTAGTCAGCTATCTTCAAAATATTGTTGAAAGAAATCATCTTTATCCTTATAGTAAGTTGATGTTTTTGTAGAAAGCCAAGAAAAACGTTTAAAGGAAGTTGTATGTCCAGTGATAGAAGCCTTGCTGTGCTCAGTCTCTGATCTTTTGAAATCTTCAATTATCCTGTGGGCTGTGAGACCAAGTGAAAGTTATCTGAATAGTAGCCTGGTCTAGTGTGGTTGGTGACCTTGCCCACAGCAGTGGAGTTGAAATTAGATGATCTTTGAGGTCCTTTTCAACCTAGGCCATTCCATGGTTCTATGCTTCTATGAACAAACAGCAGGTTCGACTTTTAGAATTAATATACTTTAGGGGTAATCTCATTCATACACATCAGACACTATATTATATGAAAGGTAATTTTTATGGGGAGATGATAGAGGGGCTACAGCAACTTTTCTACCACCTCAGAGACAGCTCATCCAAAATTAAAACTGCGTGGTTATCAGACTCATCATTTCACCCAAAGGAAAGCTGATAGCTTCATCTAATAAGTTCTCTGATGAGCATTCTCCTCCTGGAACCTGACACATGGCTTTTGGCAGTTACAACTGAATCAAAACTTGGGCATGCAGGAGCCTCAATTAGCTCTTCTCACTAAGTATTTCATTATTTGTAAAAGCGTGAACTTCCCGGGGCCTGTGCTCAATGGTATTATTTCTTCTATAACGTTTGATTTAAAAAAAAATAAACAAAAAAACAGAACAACCATATTTGCTAAAACTTACCAGAATTACTTGATCTAGTTGGCTCTGCACTGTAGTGTTTTTCACTTACAGTCTGTGATAATAATGAACCGCGGTATCATATGGATTCAGCTTTTTTCATTTTAATTAGGTGTCCATCAAATGCAAGCAAAGCATAACAGATATTCATGACAAAAAGGCAATAATCTAAGACTTTGAAGTGTTTTAGCAATTCCAAATGCTCTCTAGAAAACAGGTATGCGTAATTGAGGCTTGATTTATCACCTCTGTAGTACTGTCAGGGAAAAAACATTCTAGAAAACAGCTAGCAAGGCGGTGAATGTGTGTGTGCATGTGCATGTTGAAGCTGTACATTGTAAAAAGCCCTCTGATTCCTCTAAGGGAAAGCTGATGTATAGCAAACCATATGCAGACAGACAAAAATTGGACAACAGACACTAGATTGTTATTGGACAAATTCCTATAGAGTTGTTAGTCTTGCAATGCATGACTTGATTTAAGAAAACATAGTGTAGAAATTAAGATTTTCAAGACCAGCAGTAGCTTGAGATGTGAATAAACTTCTAGTTAGGAAGACAAAACTCTCCACTGTGAGACTAGTGGCTGTGCTGCCTGTGACTCTTCCTGATGTTCTCACTGCAGACTTGAAATTAATGCTGTACTTTAAATATATGAGATTGCTTAAATCACATCAAACCCTCCTCAGGAGAATGTTAAACAAACAGAGAACCTGTTAACATAACATTTATCAGCACACACACTGGCAGAAACAGTCTCAGATTTTGAATAACTTCTCATTTTTCAGAAGACAAAGTGTATGGACAGATGACTTGATTGAGTGATAAGAGGTGAGATACTGTAAATGCCAGGTTAATAACAACACATACATGCTCCAGTAAAAATCCACAATGTGATCAGTTTGGCATTCATTATTCATAAATATTTTATAGTATTTACATTTAGTCACTATGTAAAACAACAGTAGCTAAGCCACGACTGTTCCAGACAAAGCTGAAAGAGTTTGGAGCTATTCCATCAACCAATATCACAGTAATTTCCATCTTTTCAATCTGTCTCAAATGGAATAAAACTGTCCAGTCACGCTGTGCAACAATATTTTCTCAAATGCATATCAACTCTTTTGGAGACCTCTTAATTTATATTCCACATATTAAAGTGTTTTTCCAGAGGGAGGATGTTGGAAGGAGCTAAAGGGGAAGGAAAAGAATCTTGTCCAAATATTTTGCAATTGACTCAATATACAGTTAAATGCTGCATCCCTGACAGTTTTTGTGGCTATATTTCAAGCCCTGATTCCAAAATGTATGCTGCTACAATCCCTGCGGAAGACCCCACTGGTTGGTAACTCTTACTCCACCTTTGATCAAGTCTCGTGCACTCACTCCAAGCTGTCAGACAGCCTTCATTTTCTTTAATAACCCATGCAGATCAGGCCTGGTGGGTCAGCTGCAATGCAGAAATAACATTTTTTATTTTTTATTTTTTGCACAGTATAGTATACTAATTTAAATCTCTCACCTGTCACAATTTTGCTCTTTGTAAGACAGCTTCATTTATGTCTCCACTTTAGCCACTGGGAGTACAGGCTGTACAATTTCTTAAAAAAATACTGTTAAGTAGCAACATATAGTCTGCCAAAACATGATTTGTGAAGCTCTCCCTTCAATCTTGTTAATAAGACATTCCAAGCCCTCCTAATGATTTATGTGTTGCTCACAACGTAAAGGAAGTAAAAAACCCAGGCAATCCATAAGTGTTCTAGAACTGTGTGAAGCTCTGAGGAAATAATAGATAGTAGCTATTTTGTTATGTCTTCTGGGGCTATATACCAAACCTACCTAGAGTTCAGAGTACAATTCTGTCTTTCTAATAGTTGAACTAGTTGACAGGAGTTGGACTTGATGATCCTTGTCGATCCCTACAAACTACAAATATTTTGTTCCATTCCTGAAATCAGACATCACTGATCTGCAAGGCTAACCTGTAATTGCCTTCAAATGCTTCCGGATCATTTAAATTGCAGTTCTACAGAGAAAGGAAGATGGAAGTGTGAAATAAAGAGTCTATGGGCCTGATTCATGAAAAAGCTACAGACCATTTACATAGGAAAGAAATGCAAGAAAATCCTTTACAGTGTGCCTATGTGATTTATTAAATTTCATTTTCCCGTGTAAGTGGTTAACTGCACTTGAAAGGTGTTGAATCCAGAGATAAGACAAAAAAGGCAAAAATAAATGAGGTAGAGCATTGTAGCTTGCTCAAGATTTGTGCTTAGCAGGCAAACAAAAAAGCAACTTTGGTAAATATACAAAAGATTTTTGAGGTTCAATAGACTACTTTTGAAACGGTCATTGAAGATGAGTGCATGTGTGCTTGGAGTTCACCTATATTGGAACAAGGAGTACAGCTACATTGGAGCATGAAAAATGATGATGTGCTATGGATCTTTGTTTGCTTGCTAGTTTTTAAAGTAGTAGTAGTTGTTGTTAGAGTAACATCAGTATATTAAAACCTTGAAGTAGCAAAATTGCAGTTCTGAGCTTCATAGTCAAAGGAAGATTCACAAAGGCTAAAGATGCAATCTTACTAAAAATATTCTCTCCGTCTGTTCTTGTGTCTAGCTGTTCTTTGTCTTATGCTAGATGGTTTCACCGAAGGTAGAGATTTCCCCTCTTGCTGCTCCTTTAGCAATGGCCTGTAGAAAGACAATGGGAGCTCTTGCTTATTTTGCTCTGCCTCTCCACTCCAACCAGAACTATATAAGCCTTAACTGCGGCCCTCCAAAATGCTTGGTGACTATGCCTTAAAGATCAGTTTTCAAGATCAGAGACCAACGTTGCTCAGGAGTTCTAAGTTCTAAGCAGAGCTTTCTCTAAATAAAAACATATAATAACAGATTCAATAATGGAACCAGGAACATGTTCTGAATACTCAAAGTTGGACCTGGCAGCTAGATGTGACTTGCTAACATTTAAATTAGGAATTTTCTTACACATGTTAAGCTCAAAATTGTTCATCATACAAGGTAAGACATTCTCACTAACACATGGTAGGCTCCAAGAACAGGTTTGAAAGGACAATATCGGACTTCTTCAAATTATATGCATACTAGAATTTCTTTTAAATATTCATTGGTGAAAGAAAGTTCAGTTGGCTAAGAAAAATGCAGATGATTGGCTAAAGAAAGCATAGAAAAGAAGGGAAAGTTTAAGGGGAAAATAAGAATTTTTTAATTTGATAAATAGATAAGTATGCAGTTTGAAGGATTTCTTTAATTTGAAGACAGGAAGTTTTTGTAGGAAAGCAGGAAGTCATTGGAGAAGGAGAAAGAAAGAATGGAAAAATCTCTCAGCATCTCTAAAAATATTGCTGAAATCTAAAATTCTATGAGCTGGCAAGGCACAATACAGAAAAAAAGTATAGAGAAGAACAAAGAACCTGTATCAGTACATATTAACATGGATTGTGCTAGAAACCAAATGAAGAGTCCAAGCTGAATGGACTCTGGATGGGTCTGAAGTTTATACAGCACATGAAGACAATAAAATCAGGATGTGTCCTGGGACATGCTGTAGAGATAGAAAATGTATAAAAAAACATGAGAAAATGAACTAAGCTATGTAGGATGATCTGGCATGGAAGTAGAATGAATTTCTACATATATCAAACAAATGGTTTGGTTGTATTTATGATTTACAGGATGAAAAAAGGAGCTTTTTTTTATCCTTGTTTTGCTTAGCAACAGCAAAAAGAAGTACTCAGCTGGGACTGTCAATTGCTCAGCTCATTAAAATATTAAGAGGGAACGCATTTTAGCAGAGCTCTGAGCCTGCAAAGCTGCCAAAATCATCTTCCTAATACCCACAAAAAGACTACTGAGAGCTCTTTGCCTTTTTCTTTTCCATTTCACCCCTTATTGCCACCAGCCTTGGAACAGGCTGCTTCCCATAGTTAGTTTTTACTAGCTACAGTTCCTATGTCTGAAGGTGTTCAGGGCACCCTGCCCCAGGGCCCATAAGTGGTACATTTTAGGAGAAGGTTTCCTGCTGTAGCTACAGTGGCTTTGTGTCACAAGGCTTGATCAGAATTAAGTGGCATGGTGTTAACAATCAAAAAGGTCAGTGCAGTGAAAAGGTAATAGAGAAGTGTAACAGCAAAGCAACTAACACAGATGAGGTGGCATTACAACAGAGAAGTGCTCACCCACCTCCAAGGATCTAGGCTCACAAAAGAAACTCCACAAGGGAGGGATCTCCAACCAGAGACCACTCCTCAAAGGCATTCAGCCCTTAAATGTGGTCTAAGAGAGGTGCAGTCAGGTTCCACCCCTTCCAGTTGCACACGAGAATTGCCTTCACCTGTGCTCCCAAGGCTGACTGGGTTCTTTCTGCAGGTGCTCAATCAGCAGTTCAGGCTGTGACTCTACAGTTACCATACATACAGCAAGGAGAAATACCAAGGTCACGACCTGAGATCCTTCTTTTGTTTTCAGCCCTTTTGATTTTCAGAATGAGGTGCAATGGCCTACACCTGATAAACAGCAGAAATGGATGGCAAAACAGGATTTGCAGTAATATAACCTGTTTCCGACTCTTTCTAGGTTATTTGTTTGTGTGCTGAGCACTGCAAAATTCTGTCAGCTCCTGAATCAAGGAGCTTAATGCAGGAGATAAGACAGGCAGGGCAAATCTAGTCAGTCTCTGCTGCCTGCACTTCTTGGGACTCTAATTCTTCAGCAGAAAGGGCAGTCTTGAAATAAATGTCTGCAATGGGCTTCTGTTGTACCCTGTTGATGCTATTTTGACTATGTGTTCAGGCCTGGAGATTCCATGGGCACATACTCTGGCTTCTCAGTGACCTACGACACTCTACTGTGGATTGCGTACCTGCCAGATCCCTCTAGAAATTTTCCCACTGCAAATCCCAATGGTCCTTAGTGCACCTGGGTGCACATACTCCAGACCTGGGCCTTCAGTGCACTGTTGGTGTAAGACATTTCTGGCAGTCTGCTTCTTTCAGATGCTTCACAAGTGCCAAGTCAGAATACGCTCATTCTGCAGAAAGAAAACAGTTGTTTATTTTATCTTATTTGAATGGTGGTGTGGATCTTAATTCAGCAAAGTCATAAAGTATGTTGGTAAATTGTGAGTGTGTGTAGGTGGGTGTGTTGGTGGGTGTAGGGAGCATATGGAAGAGAGCGCAGCATGGGAAGGCAACCAGCAGAATGTTTAAGAATAAATAAAACAAAGCAGATTTGTCTCTTAGTGCATTTTAGCTCTTTGGGCAATGCTTCAGCCCTTCTCCTAACTGTAAACTGCCCTAATGTTTTTTTTCATTGTACTCGGACCTGTAGATGTGCTACAGATATAATTCTTGTATTTCTGCCTCTAGGACACAGAAGCTAACAAAAAACATGAAGATGCAATCACACACACACACAAAAAGCTTGCAATTTGGAAAAAGAGGTAAAGACTGGTGTTCGCTTGTTCAATACATATTCCCCTTCATGTGGATCACGATGCTCAGCGCAGCATCAGGACAGCAAAATGCAGAAACTTCGGGGTAGACCACTGCTCTCATAGAGTTCATTTCCCCGCCGTGCACAAAGAGCGTTCACACAGCCAATGAGGCCGGTGGCGACGTCCCGCTTCGCGGCCTCACTTCCACCTCCGCCCTGGAGGCAGGGAAGCAGCCCTGCGCCTTGCTGCCGGCAGGGGGCAGCATTGCCCGACACATCTTGCGCGGCCGCCGAGAGGGGCTGGGCGGAAAGGGGACGGGTAGCTCGCCGCGTTGAGCGGCGCGTAGCTCGGCCGCCTGCAGGCAGCCGTCTTGGCTCGGGAGGCTGATCGGGGTAGGCTGCCGGCCGCGCAGCGCTCCTAGGGAAGAAGAGCGTTTCACCTAGCCTGGGAGCCATCTGACAGGCTGCGCTGGGCTCCAGTGTGCTGTCTGAGCAGCCTGGCGCTGTGTGCCGCACCTTGACAAGTATACAGAGAAGAAGTTGCAAGGAGTTGTGTTTTTCTTCTTTCACTTTTCTTTTCCCTTTCCCTTTTCTTCTCCTTTTTTCTCTCCTTTTCTCTGCTTTACTTTTCTCTCCTTTACTCTCCTTATCTTTTCTCTCATCTACCTTTCCCCCCCCCCCCCCTTTTTTTTTTTTTTCTTCTTCTTTTTTATCTTTTCCTGTATGTTGATCTTACAGTTTATTTACAAGGTCTGTTTTGTTAAATTTTGGAAATCTCTATTCAAGCTAGCGAGTAATGAAATGTTTCCATCCCAAGAAGCACTATGTCAAAGGTGCTTACATGACTGGGGAGTGTACACTCAACTTCAGATGAAAATGAGAATGGTGTTCCCAGCCACATGGGTGTGTTTGAAACATGTAAGCAGAATGCTCGGGCTCCTTAAAGGCAGTGGGTAATCTTTCACTGCTGGGTCTCCTTGCTGAGAGATGTGCAGAAACTATGTAGAAGTGTGATCCAGGAAGCTCCCTGATGGTTGCAGCGTGTATTTATAAATATATATATACACTGGTGCCCAGGGGGGCTCAGAGTGACACCGTGTGTCAGCTGTCCTATCCTTGTGCTTTTCATCCTGGCGTGGATGTTACAGTCCTTAGAAATGGCCACAAAGATACTGTATGGGGCTTTCCTCTTTCTGGATGTGCCCTAAACAGCACATCAATATACTGGGGAAAAAGAGGAGAAAAGAACACCAAAAGGAAGAAATGGGAATATAGAAAGGAAGAAACAAGGACAGAAAGGGGAGAAAAGAGACCTATCGTGGTAGAAGAGTTGTCTAAAGACCAAAGGGGAACATCCAGTGTCAGTAGAGAATAAGTAATTTTCTCACTTCCCCTGCACTTTGTACTTTCTACTACCCCCAAACCTCCCCCTTTCTGTAAAGCAATAATCTCAGTAATATCCAAAACAGAGTTTTCTGGTTTTTGAAGATCCAAATGAAAACAAGAAAATGTGCCCCAAACATCAAAGGGTATGCATATGCTACCTACTGCTGCATAATGCAGGGACACACAAGTCCAGATATGTAGAGGAGGGTAGCTCGTCTGCTTCTGTGCAGGCAACACCTGGCTGTGCTGTGCTTCACGCTTCTCCATCACTCAGTGTGGGCAAGAGCATCTCCCTTCCATTCTGAGGTCTTCTACAAAGACCAGAAAGCAAATAAGAACTCTCACAGTATTTTATTTTAAGAAGTCTGTGTTCCTCACAGCTGAGTCAGGACTTATCAGCCTTATCAACTGAGGGCTTAATGAGCACTCAATGTGTTCTCCTTTCTGGTAACATACAATGCCTGCAGCATACCTTATTGTACACCTAGCACTGCTTACCAGAAAACCTTCACAACAATCCAACCCATTTCTTATTTTACAGAGAGGAAAAGATCATAAATAAATAACTTACAATCATTGCAAAGTTCAGTGTCAGCACTGCATTTCAGCAAGTCACGCCTTAGCTCACACCAATTGGCTCTACTTACATTACAGAGATAAGGCCTTTTTTCTTTACTGGAAAAAAGACATCTCAAAGAATCAGAAAAAAAAAAAAATCTTTTTAATAGAATTTGGCTTCTTTTAAGAACCATAAATTACAACAAAATGAGCAACAGAAAAGTTTCCAAGATCCAAGGCTATCTGTAATTTCCCATAATAAGAGAATCTGAACAGAAAATCTGAGCTTCTCATAAAGAAAGAAACATTTTGACATAATTCCGTTATGCAAAAACCTCCTGCAACAAACCCCTCAAATAACATACACGCATCCCAAACAACAATAAAAGCAAACATGAAATATTTTTGTTTTCGTTCAAATAGTTGTAGGGTGGAGTTGGAAGCCTGCAGCCAGCTCTTTTTGTGTCTTGAAATCGCTTTGTGACACACATGAAAAAGTTTGGCCACCCCTGATATATATGCATATTAGAGTGTGCACTCAGGGTTTGAAATACAGTGAATGAAATTGCTCACAGCACATTAGGAATGCTCAGCAACATGCAATTTTAGGGCGCACTTTATGCTGTAAGACACACTGTGCTGTTAGCAATATTTTTTCTTTCACTAAGCACACATTATTTGAGTTTTCTAGTTGAGCATACACCTAAAAGAATCTTTACTTTTTTAAGAGAGGACCATAAATTATTATCAAAGACTAGGGTATGAAATCAGCTGTTATTTGAACACACTCTGTTTCTTCTGTAAGTCCTATATCATCCTTGCATCAATATTCTTAACAGCATGAATTCAGAGGATATAAAACCTGTAAGTCCAATTAAAGAGACATTACATACAATATGGACAGTGATAGTGTTTGTTTTTAAAACAAAATTCTGTCCCTTCACATATTTTTTGTGTGACCTTCTTTCATTTCCATAGTTTATTTTCTTTTCAAAGACTCAAAGCTGACTGCTTTTCATCCATTTCTTTTTGCAATAAAAAACAGTGGCACCTTCTTCCCCTCCACTGCACTCCCTCTCACTCCACCCCCTGCAGGGGGTTGATCCACCTGTCCTCTAAGAGGGAGAAGAGCCAGCTTTGGGGAGCACTTGTCAGATAAGAAATTGAGCAGTGATGTGGCTGTGTGTGAGTGTGTGCATGAGATAAATAAATAAATAAATAAATAAATAAATAAATAAATAAATCAAAATACAGAGCTGAAAAAATAATTCGCTGTATGTAGCATAGAAGAAAAATCATGATGAAGTCCTAAGTTAACTCACGTAATGCTTTCAGGAATCAGAAAAATGACACTGTCAAAACACAACATTAGTTTTCAGAAGCCTTCAGGCAAAATTTTATTTATTTAAAGTTAGCTCCTATTTTAATAACAAAAAAGTGGCAGTGTATTCTACATCAAAGAAAAAACTTTTCCTAATGTTTCCATTCCCCTTGTGAAGTACTTGAGCTGAAGAAGCGGAGCTGTCTCTCTCTAAATAATTATGTGAGTGGCAGGATCTCAACCTGAGAAAGCTTTGTCTGCACTGGGGATTGCAGCATAAAGAGAATCACATTTGCCTTGCCTAATCTGTGTGGCGATATGAGATATTCTGAATTTTGGTATTTAAATAGTTTTAAACGACATCCATAGCAGTGGAAAGCAAATCCTCAGTCAGAATCTCGGTGCCCTGTGTTGCTTTGGTGGAGGAGGCACACAAATGAGAAGTGCAGCCAGGGCTCTGGGTCTCAAATTGGACCATGTTCCTTGTGGTCACTCCAGGCACCTGGAGAAGTGTCCCCTAACAGTACCATGGCACACTGGGTGTGATTCCTCTTGCATACTCCTCCATTTGGGGCATCTTGGCATTCAGAAGCCAGACCAGAGTGCTCTCTTAGAGCAATCAGATGTTTACCTTGAGTATACCTTATTGAAAGAATTAGAGCTATATTTAAAAATACACTTCTGGGTCTCTTTCCTAGAAATTCTGTTTATTTCTCTTCATTTGTCAAACACTGCTTACACCTAGTAGCAGTGATTAGGCAGCCCAGAGTCCTCGTCTTCAAAGACATCGTATAAATAAAGAATAATCCCACTAGGTCTCTAGACCTTTTGCTTGCCTTTTAGCTTCTCTTCCCTGCTGGTTCTTAATAACACCACTCTTTTGACACTGACTCTTGTCTGCATTTCCTTTCTATTATTTTGTATCACTTAACACCTCCTGCTTTGAACCTGTACAAACCCAGCTCCAGTGCTATGTGAATTTAGTTCAGTTACAAAAAGCCTCTCTGCATTTGCATGTATCTGGGTCTTGCTGCAGTGCATGGATCAGCGTGGGAGAAGGGCTGAACTTTGCAAAGAGAGGGAGAGAGAACTCTTACAGCTGAGAAATGTATTTCTTTCTTCTGAACTCCTATTCTTCTATAAGCAACAAAATAAAGTCAAGGCAGCAACAATTAAAACATGAGACTCACAGAAGCTGAAGTCGTGCTTGCCTAAGCTTGCACCCCTAATGCGACATCATGACTTCTGTGTCAGAGGAACAATGTCTTCCTTGTAGAGTGGGGATTTGGCAGTAAAAGGATGTACTGGAGAAGTTACGATTATTTAGAATTGGCAACAGTTGTCCATAGCAGGAACCCAGCAGAGAGTTTTTTTCCCTCCTGTCTTGGCAAAATTTGAAGTGGAACAAATCTTGCAAGCAATGGAAAGCAACAAGGCTAACTACCTGGTGACTTTGAAGCCTGAATCTCTGTTACAACTGTGCTCCTTCCAAAGCAAACCTCCCTGCCCAGTGGAGGTAGGGAGCAGCAGAGTTCCCCTTCGAGCAGCAAACCCCAACATGTCCACCCAGAGGGGAAGCCTGCAGTGTGTGGCTCCCCCGCTTACAGCCCAACATGCCGACGCTGTGAGGAGAGGCCTGCGGTACATGGCTGCCCCACTGATGGCCCACACAGACATCGAGTCGTGGGCTTGTACAACATGTTGAGACCACCAGAGGAATCATGCTGTGAAATGCATCGTTAGTGTTACAGGGTGGATTATAGACTGCTCCTGTGATCTGAGAGTGCTGCAGGCGGTGTGCTAGGAGAAAAGCTTTCCAGATTGCGCTCATGCAAATCGGTATCTGTGATCACATTCATTATGGCTCCCACTACAACATTATTTTCACACTCTCGTGTGCTGTTCACTCAGTCTAAACTTTTTTGTTACTGCAGGTTGTATGACTACAACTTAGCATCTCTTTGCCAACACCTTTACAAGAGTGAGAAAACATTATTTCAAAGATACAAATATGGTAACAGAGGCACATGAAAAGTAATGGGAGTGCTTAAAGTTAACCAGAAGAGGGTGGCATGACCCTAACCTACATTTCCTGCCTCTAGAGTCTCCTAACAGGTTACTGAATCAGAGTGTCTGTCATTTAGTTCAGCTTAGTTTTTTGTTCTCAAAAAATATTTTCTTCTGAATGGGAGATCTATGTAATTTAGAGAAGAGCTGGAATTGCTGTAAGATGGGAGAAGTAGAAGTGAAATATGACCACATTATTGAGCACATACTGTTTTTACTGGACAGTAGGTCTTTTCAGATTGATTAAACTGTAAAACTATTTCAAAATGACTTAGGATTAAAAATACAATCACAAAACAGCAATATAATAGGAAATTCACAATAAGCAGATGTATCCAAGAGATGGTTTTCAAACATTTTGCATGAAAAAGGAAGTGAAAGGAATGATGAGACAGTGCTGCCAGGACATAACCTTTGAGAAGATCCTCAGGACAACCTAACTAACTGTTTGGAAGTAAAAGGAAAAAGCAGACAGTGCTTTAAAAAATGAGAAAGGCAAAACCTAGCCATGAATTAATCCAACAAAAGTCAAAGCCAAAAAATTGTGAGCAGTGAGTCATCAGTAAAAGGGCACTTGCGTGTAACATACGGGTTCAGTTCACAGGTACCCAATCTGTTTTTTAAAATTAAAATTTAAAATATGTCAAAAATATTCAGTGTTCAGCTGAAAGTTGAAAAAAAGACTTTCAAGATTTCAAGTCTGAATTTTGAATGTTTGGCTAATACATCAACACAGGCTGGCTTGCCAAAAATATTAAAATACAACTAAGGAGATCATAAATTAGTAAATTGTCAAGTATTCTTAATACGCGTTCCTAATGCCAGACATTTATAATAGTAAAAGAAGGTTACTTAAATAATAAGTGTCAACTACTACTCAGAGAGCTCAGGATAGTTTTACTTTAATGCACAGGATAAACTTTGCTTCAGCAAAGCCATTTGGAAAGAAGTAACAATGCTTTAACTTGGAAACATGAGAAGTGCCTATATTTTAGGATTTCAGTATTCACTTAGAGAACTATTATACCGTGCAGTACAAACCTTTTATTAAATCACTGCATTCATTTATATGAAATAAAAGTTTTATTCAATCACTGTATTTTGATAGACTAGACTACTGAATGTAGACAGGAGATAATGGATTGAGCATAACGTCCTTGAAGGTGAGTAGCTGCTTCAGCTCACCTCTTTAATACTCAGGAGATATCCTGCTTCCATTGCCCATTGGACTTTTGAGAGCCAAGGGGAAAGATGCACCAGTGCTTACTGGTGTAACAAATCAGCTTCTGAATCACCTAACTATAAAACTGGCAGAGAAAAAATTAAATGATCTCTGCTTAAAATATCTCAATGTCATTTTTAAATCTCTTTAGGAAGATCAGCCCTGGTGACTTTATAGCAGCTTAGCCATGTGCATTGTAAAGGCTCACTGGTACTGTAGCCATCACTGGGTTTTGAAATGAGTAAAACACAAAGTTATTAAATCAGTTTTGGTCTTGCAGTCTCATTTGACCACTTCATTTTAGTATTAAGTATTAAGCAATTAAAGAATTCGATACACAGATTTCTAAAAGAGGCAGGAGACAGAACTTCACTGGCATAGAGATCTGTAAGAAGGCGTGGATTTCTTTTTGGGGAAAGAAAAAAGTGATTGCCATACTCTTAACACTTGTTACATCAGAGAAAGAAGAAATTAAATTAATGGGTTACTTTTTAAAAACATCTTCCCAGCAATTATTTAGCTGTTTTGAGTTCTGAGTTCTCGAATGATCAGCAAACCTTTTTTGTGTCATAATACACACAGAACATATTTTCCTGCAAGCCCAAATGTTAGAATCTGTGTGCTTATATATAAACTTCGAAACTAGTGTCATAGAAGAATATATATAGTCAAAATTAAAATATGCTGATGTAAACACTCACCAAAGCTTGTCCTTCAAATGAATAAAGCAAACAAACAAAAAAAGTAAACAAAATCCAAAGCAAAACAAAAACCGAAACAATTGCATCTATAAATTTTAAGTATTTGTTGTTTTTCCCTCTTTTCATGAAAACTAGCATTTGTGTATTATTTATGTGCCCATGTGCCTGTCTCCCATCCGTCTATCTTCAGCTAGCACATTTGTTACAAAGAAGCTGAAGAAGACCTGTGAAACAACTTATTCACAGTAGGATCCAGTAATTATGATGCATCTGCAGCATAAGGCAGATAAAATGGCGTTAAGACATTTCTTTCTATTATAAAAGTCTTAGGTTCCTATATGGAACAGCATTTTATCCACTTACCTTGCATATCAGTGTTGAAGAAATTGCCTTCTTCACATTGTTCACACATAAAGCTCAGCAAACTCATCTTATAGTTTTAGTTACTCAGACACTTAGAAGATGTATGAAGTATTTCAAGGAGAAAGTCTTCAGATAGTTCGTTTTTATCTGTTCACAAAATAAACCCATTAAACCCACTGAAGATTTTCTAGTCTCAAAAACAAACAAACAAACCAAAATCAACAACCTTTCTGTTGAAGAAGAAAATATTATACTGTTTTATAAACCAATGCACTATGTTATCATTTCTCAATATCAGGAAAAAAGAAGGGTAGTTTGAATCATGAATCTTTAAGGAAAACTTGCAGGAAAAGTGAGTTTCTGTGACTCTGGGCTGTGGACATACTTCAGTGAAAGAAAATATTGATATTTCCAGGGAGAAGTAAGAAAATGATTGAGCCTTCTAAAAGAATAGAATTCAAATAAAACAGGCACATCCAGGTATTGGCAAAATATTTTTTTGACTGTGGGGAAGAGCAAAGATCAAATGTGTGTGTTTTAGTGTGGCCTAAAAATGATGCTGAATGCTAACAAACCAATATATTGTTAACAGATTCTTCCTTTTCCTGTTATTAAATTTAATTTAATGCATCCATATATACAAACACTGGTGTATAAAAAGCTTTCTGCCTTCTCTCTTCTAAAAATATTTGAATAAGTATGACAAATGTAATTCTTACAAAAGAGGATGGCAGTTCTACTGTATTTCTTGATGTAATAATGGTAAAGGAAAATGGCATTTAACAGTCTATTTTCAGGTAATAATCAGCATGATATGGTGGACATGCAAAGCAGTGCAAAATTTTCTTATCTTTAGACACTGGTTTTGTATCAGCTCCAAGTGACTATCTGGTAATGGGGAAGAAAGTGCGGCTGCAGTGCTACTCTATATAAACATCCTGCCATTCATCTGACTTTGGTGGAGTTATCTCAGATACATGCTGGCACAGAAAAAGGGTAAATGTCATACTGGTCATGTAGCTCCATTACTCACACGAGAAAAGAAGCAATGAAGACAGATGTAGAACACTGGCAAAAGTTTCTTTCTTGAAGGCTTAATTGTATAGCTTTTGCCTTAAAATAAGATTTCTCTACAGTTGTACTGCCTCAAGCTATATCCAAAAGGCTTCCCCTCCTATACCAATCCTACGTCATAAGTACAGTATCAATGCAAGGAAATCAATAGGAGCCTTACCTATGAGTCTGAGACTGTTTTAATGAAAGCAGAGTAAAACTCCTGTTGATTTTCCAGGGAAAAACAAAGCCCTGGGGAATACTGGTAGCTCTTCATTAAGAGCTTTCTCCCAGATATACAGCATGAAGGCACTATCACCTCAGATACAGGGATGGCAAGTCCTACAGTTTAACCATCACCTCCATCACACATTTTGGTAACACATTTGTCCTGAATATCCCTGTGAATAATACTTCCACAGTCCAGGAAAGGGTTAATAACCGGCCACAAATAACTTATTTGTGAGTTCACTTGAAGTCAGTAAATTCAACATAAAATTGAAAGGGAACAAAGTCTTTAAAACAGTGTTGGATCTAAGGTTCTGAAGTTATAATCAGTTCATTGTAACCAGGCCTCAATATATCAAACTAAAGAACTGATGTGATCAGAGCAACTGTCATTTCCCAAGATCCACCTGTTATTGCCAGAATGTATCTAAAAATAAGTTAAAAAAAAGCACAATATTTTGAAAAAGAAACCTTTATTGTTCATACAAAGCTGACTCTGTCACATATCATGAGGCATCATTAACAAGCTAAATATGACTTCGCTTAAATCAAACAACGTAGCTTAATGAAAGTATCTAACACAGTCGTGATCAATTCTTTGTTCTTTCTTGGATGAATGTGTGGTTTGATATCAGCTCATTTCTTTTAAGATGTTAGCTTAGCCAGCATGTTATATGAATAACTTCTTTGCCAGGTAAATCCACTACAGGCACTAAAATCAGAGCTGGGGTCTTCTTGCCCAAGCACTTTTCAAGGTTTTCTTGTAGCCCTAAAACAGAAAAAAAAAATTCATGAATCCTCTGTCTTAGTTACTATTGTGTGTCATCTCTTAAAAATAATTCCTGAATATATTTTTGAAAACTATCACAAAGTAAAAATTAACAAAAGTGAAATGCAACACTGAATTTTCAATTTATACAGGAAGAAGAATCACCATCTCCAACCTCCAAGTCAACTAATTTGCGATCAACTGTACATGATTCTATTTAAGGCCAGGATTCATCAAAATAGCTAAAAGCATGACCAGCTTTGAGTGCTCTGTCAGTGACATATACAGCAAGCTTCAAATGAAGTGCAGGCAGTAAAAATAACTGAAGGCCAGCTGAAATACAGTTCTTTGTAATTTCTGGTATTTGGATGATGAATGCGTGGTTGTCTGTAAGTGAGTTTCTGCTCTCAAGTCTCACCCTGTTGTGTCAATTTACCAATGTAAAATGGGCCATTTTAAAACATTGTAAACATGATTTCTGTTTGAAATCAATGGAAGCATTTTGTGTCGAAGACAAAAGAAAGTGTAGGATGACAGCATACATATCTGCAGCTACTAAAAATACAGTACCCAGCTACAAAGAGCTTATTCAAGACTGTTTTGTGACAGAAATCTGTAAATTCTATGTCCACTAGCGGAATGATGGTAGAGACAAACTAATCAGGAGAATAAAGGAAGAAAACTAAAGAATGGAAAATTAAAAGTCAGTACTAAGACATTTCTGGACATGCTGCAACCTCAATGGACATGGTAGGAATCCAGCCACACACAGTCTGTAAAGCAGACTACAGAAACCCTTCCAAATGGCTCTGCAAAAGATAGTTTCAGAATGACATGGTATGACCTGCATAGTTTTTGGTTTTGTTATTTCTGTCTGTAGCTTCTGTGATTACTGCAGTTCTTTACAACACTAAGCATTCTTGGCTAGAGAGAGTGTAAAGAGGGCAGAACTTGAAGACTGTCAAACTGTGGTAGTTGTTTCTTTTTTTTTGGCATGACTTCCTGTGTAACTGTGAATAGGCAGTTCAGTCAAAGTGTTACCTCATATAGGATAAAACAGGAATTTTGCCATTGTATTCATGGGTGCCAAAACTGTTCTCTCTTGTTACCTGGCAGCAGTATAATAAATTAATGTAATAAAAGCAACACTGCCTGTGAAATATTGCAAAGATGGTACCAGCCTTCTGAATTCTGCTGGCTTTCCTGTATGAACAACATTGACATTAAAGACAAAAACGGATGGGGTGAGTCAAAGATCAACAGTCAGCTCAAAGGCCAAAGGACTTCATGTTATGTGTAAAAAGTGACTCTGTCTATGCATCTCAGATATTCAGTGACTTGCTAATTAGCCATCAGCTACTATTCTCATTCTAAAAATTCAATTTCAATAAACTTTATAGCTATGCTAGCTCAGAAGGCATTAAATGGAAGTGGGTAAAGGAAATTAACTTCAAAAATCACCAATTCTGCCCTACTAAAGTAGCATTTCCTCTTTTTCTTCAATTAATATTGTGAAAATATAATTTCATTCTTTTACTTTTTACAGCCTTAAAAGTTGTGTAACAATGCTAAGAGCTACCGTAACAAAACCAGGTATTACTTTCAAAGGAAGAATTTGAAATTTAACTGTATCCTTTTGCTTTTTGAGGCAGCCAAAATAATTCTAAATATTTACATTTGAATATAACCTAATGATCTTGCTTAGCAATCAGAAAGACACAACTTCCTCACTTTTCTATTGCAGGTGCAAACTACTGCAGCAAAGGCTACACATATAATTTAAATGTAGCTGGAAATCCGGGACACGTGTCTCTAAATGTTTTATTATACTTCTAAATCAAATGGTATGATATGAAAATATTCTGCCGTAGACATACATCATTTTACATTTGAAAACTATAAGTAGAAGTCTGTTTCTGCAAATTTCCCCTGGAAAAAGGATATGAGGTCTTCCAAAAAAGTAAAATTGTATTGTAAGGACCCCGCAAAAGATAATGCACAGTAGGTAAATCTGTGTCAGACTGTGTAATGATGGCTGACACAGTACAAAAATGGACAGCTGTACATTTAACCTCCTATAAATACTATATGTAAATAAATCTTCCAATACTAATTGTATATTTTAATGATGTGACACAATGCTTTATTAAAACTTGCAAATTATGCTTTTAGATAAGTAAGAATCTCAGTCAACAGTGTGAGCGCTTTCTGATACTTCTGATGCATTCAAACTCTTTGTTCAAATGCACATTGGAGTTCAAAAATTTCCTTGCTTTATGTGCAAAGAAATGTTTCCTTAGGGAAATGTTTCCTTAGTTGCATGCTGAACTTGTAAAAGGTGATCTTAAAAGTGAAGACGTGTAAAGGGCAGAGGATTATAATGTGTTTACTGGAGCTCGAACAGGAGTTATGTGACATAATCATCTCAAATTTACTTAGTCTGCCCTCATGCAGAATGTTTATTAACATAAAAACAAAAGCAGCTGGTTAGTGAGCAGCAATCACGTGGTATATAATGTGCATGTTCTCATTTTCTGTTACAGAATTCAATATTATTACTACACGACATTTTCCTAAAGCAGGTGAGCTTCCTCCTGTAAGGTGAATTGCCCCCTATTTCAAACTGAACAGCAAAAGTCAATGGCACAACTTCCATACCAAGTTTCTTTTCATCGACTATGCACTCTTCTATTAACGTAGGCACATCTGAAGGATATGGGTATGACCATAAGCTAAAACATATGAAAATAATTAAAAATTCTTCCCTCCCTCAACAGATATTCTGGCATTATCTAATTCAGCCATTTAAGATAGTGATCATTACAATGATGATTTCAAACTGGCTTAGCATCCCTTCCATGTAACATGGCATATAACATCATAAGCTATTGTTTTGGAAGGTGCTTTTTCACACCAAGTATATAAAACAATGTTCTGGGAGTCCCTATAAGGTTAATTCCAGGAAGACCAGGAAGACTGTTTTCACATCTGTGCTGTCATTGGCTTCAGTAGGATTTGAACCAGTACGAGGTTAGACCACAGACTCCACTTAGGTGTTTACAGAACCAGATCCCTATTATTGCTGACATATGCTTGTTTCAACAGATATTTGCAGGTGAGGAACAATCTGATAGCTCAAATTGAAAAGGAAAATGGTAACAAAAAGGAAGATCACATTTAGCCCAGTACACAAAAAAATCACTTTCATATTAGAACTACTATCTTTCCTTCACATTTTAACCAAAAGATATTCTTACGTTGCTTAGAGCAGGTTTTTAAATCCCTGAGCTAATAAAGCTCAGTTGCTTCAGCTGCACAGGTCTGACATGAAGCACGTACTTTGAAAAGATGCGTCACAGGGGATCAGGTTCCTAACAGTTGACTAAGAGTTCCAGTCCCAAAAGATGTGTCCCTGGTGTGCAGAACACTTAACCCTTCGACCAGTACCAACATGACTATTCACAAATTATTGATGTCCCTAAATCCCTGGCAGATTGCAGACAGTTCTTGTCTCCCTTGAAGTCAAAGCATATGGTCACTAATGAGATGGATTAAAAAATACATGTACACATCCAAGGCTTTGCCACATGCATGTGAAGACACAAAAATGGAAGAAGGTGATTGAACTGGACTGAACACTGTTAAATCCATTATTAGCCTCTTGTTATGGATCATTTCCATTGATCTATATACAGTTTCACAGCACAGTTTAATTAAAGCTGTCTGGAACAAGCCTCTGCCTTAAATGATCAGGCAGAGCTATGAAAGGATGAAACACAAGGAACTGGAGACCACTGCTCCTCGCTCCCCTCCCCCCCCTCTCCTCCCCCCTTACTATTCTTAAGCATCCAGCTGATTGTCTTTCTGGGTTACAACAATAGCAAGGGAAGAAAATTTGTTTTTCAAAAAAATATTCTGTATGTACTGCTGTTTACGAGGTTTAGTGTCACAGAAATCAGTTCAGGATTTTTCTCGCAGTTTTACTTAAAAATAATATTGAATATAAAATGATGTACTTGAATGTAAGATTTTAAAACTAGTGCAATTGGCTTGCTTGATTTTCCTTGTCCAAACTAAAATCTAGTCTAGTAAATAAAATCATTGTTGCAATGTAATAGTGAATTGCTCTGCAAAATATGATTTTGTGCTATTTTTTTTTGTTGTTGTTGCAACTGTGAAGATTGCTCTGCCCACAGCAAAAATTGAGGTGACATGTTGTAAATAATTCTGATTACATTTTGACAACTAAGCTTGTGAACTTGATCTACCAGGAGCCTACCAGTTCCAAGGAAAACTGGCCAAAGATACGTTATTCTGTGCTTTTATAAACACCTTCCAAAATTACTGAATTTGAAGTCTGTGAGAAACATTCACATGAAGAAAAAGAGGAAAAGTATGCACTTACCATGTAACATAAGAAGCTCGTTCATCACATTTTGATTTTGAAAAGAGAGAAGTCTAGACACAACATAACAAATCTTCACAACACAAACTCAATATTGAATGTTATGTAGCAGAGAACACAAATTCTGTTAGTTTGCTTTGCATAGTTTCATAGACCGGCTCAGGTAATCACTGGTTTAAATCAGTTTCAAAACCTGACTGAAATTCAGACTGGTCATTTGTGTCATATATTATGGCATATATTATGACTTCCCCTGCAACTTGAAGCATCTGTTTAATTATTATTCAGAAATACATTCCAGGCCAGAGTGTTTAAAGTGCATCATCAGTATTGCATTAAGGAGCTTATAGTGTCTCTAGAACTGCTCCTAATCTAGTCTGCCAATACGTGTCACAGAACTCCCCTATTTACCAGCGCTTAACAAAACTCAGTAATACGCTGATCATCATTACAAGTATGGAAATCATCATTATCCTAACGTTATAAATATGTGAAGACAGACTGTAACTCATGCAAAACCAGAAGGACAAAGGAAAATAATATAATAGCCAGGACAAATAACCAGGACTGGTTTGCTTCCAAAGCAAGTTTCATTTTCACTCTCCTAAGTTTAATTACAGGGACAGGCTGTGAAACTTATTTAATAATATCTGTTTAAAAAAAATAAAAAGTAGCTGACATAATTTGAATATTTAAGAAAAACAAATGCATTGGTTTAGGCTTATTTCTAAAGTTTACATACTTTAAAAGTAAATAAATGAAATTACAGAGGCAGTTGCAGGACTGCATTTGGAACTCAGGAATCCAGATATACCTGTCAGGTCAGATGTTAAAACAGTCACTCAGGTTTGCATAGTCTGCATTTGCAAACATTTTCTTTCATAAAAATGCAACTTCAAGAATTTTTCCCACTTTTATGGACCCTTCTTGCTATGAGAAGCCTATTGGCTTCTTGCTTCTCTCATCAAATTAGTTTTAGTTGTAAAATTAAAATGCCTTTTCCACGTAATCACAGAACTGATGAAAATGGATTTGAAACACCAAATACAGCATTCAGCTTGTTCCTAATACCAAAGAATCCTTATAGATAGCAACCCTGTTTGTTAAGAATATGTTTGTTAGCACCCATACTGATAGGACGCAGTGCCTTTTTGGTCATAAAATACCATGTGTTGTAGGCAGAAGTACTTACAAAACAGGGTAGCACTCCAAACAGCACACAACTCACTGAATGCGACCTCATACAAAAATCTGCTATAAAGGGAAGACCACCTTTTTTTTTTAATAATTGACTGCTAGCACTGTTTGTGCAGTGTATTTCTTAATCCATTGAAATCTATCCCAAACCTTAAAAAAAAACCAAAAAAACAACCCAACCCAGTTCTAACATCTTTACATGGGCAATGGTGAAACCAGAATACAAATTGATGTACATTTAGATAGATGCCTGCATCAGGGCCCAAGTAGACTTCCTGAATCAGAGAAAGAGGAGGAAAATGAGCTACTTTCCTTCATGCCTCATCAAGAACTTTGCTCTCAGAATTTGTGTGGAAAAGTTGCGAGTATGCAGGCAGCAGTTTGGCTGACTCAAGACAGATAAGTGACTGATTTCTTTTGGCCCAAACTAGACAGCACTGGGGATACCTGTGCTCCACACTACCAAAATGTGCAAAATGAAGAGGGACAGACAGCTCCATACAACCTGCTCTATAGGAATCCAACCACTGCCTGTTCCATCTCAGTCTCACTGAACTCTCTGCTGTTCCTCTGTGCCTAGATGGGAATGTATGGGAAGGAAGAGTGCTCACTCATCTTCACAGAGTGTGTTATCATTTACAGAAATCTTAATTTTCTAGAGCAGAGTCATTAGGCTGAATAACTATGGAAGTTTTTTTAGACTGTAGCTAATGTGTTTTTTTTTAGAATCTGAAAGAAAATTAGTAGACAAAAAAGTTATCTTCAGTGCTTGTTTGATTATGGACCTGTCAACCTTGGCAATGTCTCTCTTTTATCAAGTTGCCACAATATCTTGTTTTGTTTTCAAGACAAACTTTGATTAAGGACCAATTTCAGAAAACTTATTCTGGGTGCTAATTAGTGCTTTCTGGACTCTGAAAGATTTAGCTTATGATCCTTTCTGCTTACTAAACCTTATAATTCAAGTTGAACCAACCCCTTTCTACTCTTCTGAAAGCTTCTGTTTAACTCAGCTAAGAACAAACCTCTGTTCTCTGCTTCCCTAATATGAAATTCTATTTTCTGTCCTTGCCTAAATGAGATTAAAAATAATACTTCACAACTATGAAGAGCTTTCAAACTAATGAACTTGAGACACATCCTCAGAGTTTCAATATGGAGTTGGAAGCCTTTGCTTCTAAATGACATCTTCAGTGTTGCCCAAGTCTTAGGAAAACCAGGTAAACATCTATTTCACTTCCTGTTTCCCATACACTGTTCTGGGTGTGGAGTCATTCTTTAAGAGAAGGGCCCTGGCACCCCACTTCCTACTCTCAGACAATCCTTTTGCCTTTCTGCTGATGTCATACTAAGCAAAAGACCAGCCACTAGCTCAACAATGTTAAAAAGGTAATTTGGGGATACCAGGTAGCAGACTAAAGCTGAGTTTATAACATGATATTGTTAAAACAAGGAACTACGTAATAAAATAAAGGAAATGAAAATGCCATCAAATTACTACACAGAAACAACCAGACAAAAAGCCCAGCCCAAACAAACCTGATATAGAACCTGCAGAGGTGGGTACTTGGCTACACTGTATATTTGAAATCAGACTAGACAAAATATAAAACTACATACTATAGAGAATAAACCCGTGAAGGATTACAGAAAATTACCTAAAATGATCCACCTATGTTTTCTAGCAGACAGCCTGTAAAGGAGAAGAACTGAAGGTAGAGGAGATAAGATGTTTAAATTGAGTTCACAAATACTACCTCTGTAAACTATCCTTGGACACAGTTTCTGCCAAACTTCCTTCCAAGTTTCTAAACTTCAGCTTAGTTTGAAGGCTGGCATGAGCTTCTCCTAAAGCTGTATGGTGTGACAGATGCACCACAAATGCCAAGGAGTTAAGCAAATCCAGAAAACATAATCATCAAATGCATATTTATACTGATATTTCTAACAATTGCAATTTCATATCAAGTGCAGCCCTTTTGTTAATTATATGCCACTTAACTGTCTATAGATATATAGAATTTACCTTCCAAAGTACACTGTACCAATCAAATTAGATATGTTATCATGCACATCAATGGCAAGCCAGAGAAAGAAATGTGACTCTTTTAAAGATAAACAAATGTTGCTGAGCTCTTCTGTGCATTAGTTCTGGCTATTTCTCAGTAAAAAGAATAAAGATTTAGCTTCCATAATAATTCTTTCAAGCTGCCAGCTACAGTTTAGAAAACAGCAGAGCGTGAAAACTCATTGCTTTGTGTTTTCCAGCATTCTGTTTTTAGCAATGTCCTATATGCAGGTTGAGAATCAGCCTATACAAGGTTATAAATGTGGGTTTTTGTTTAAAATGTCATTAACCTTCAGCACTAAATAAAGAAACACTTAAACATGCCTTTCCAGTACCCACAGTGAGGTCTAAATATAATTTCAAAAAGAACAGAGGACTGAACTTTCCGAGTGCAATCACTAGGGAAGAACTTCTGTTTTTTCTCTAGAACCATGACGGAGTGCAAAGATCACAAGCCTGTTTTTTTTCTGTGTGCTATCTTTCAACCCTGTAAGAACCCAATCTCTTTAAGGGGTGGATGGTTATTGAACTTGTATGCTAGCTGTATTCAGAATCTCTAGGGAGGATAGGCTATAATGACACCAAGTAGGGATGAGTTATGACTGGAGACAGATTATTACAAACATATAAAACAGTAAGGACTCATTTTTCAAGTGGCATCTCAGAATGCACTTCACAGTATGTGGAAGCATTTGTTTGCTCAGATAGTAATCTGAATGTGCCTACGTGAACAGATAAAACTGCAGGATTCACTAGAGGCTCATGTACACATTTTTTTCCAATGCAATATCGGAAAAATGTGCACTTTCTTAATTTTTTTTTTTTTTTTTCAGATTAATTGAAAACTTGGTGTGAAAATGATCAACTGCAACAGCACCTGTGCAGTAACTATGAAACTTGCTTTTTCACTTTTAGGTCACATTACAGCTACTGCCTTCTGCCCCATAGTTCAGGAGCATGAGATGGCACAGATTTGCAAGCTGTAGGACAGTTGGTGGCTGTGCCCTCCAGGTGAGGCTGGGAACACGGCGGGGCAGTGTGTGTAGGAAGCTCAACTATGCCTGCTGGGAATTCAAGAACTTTTAACTCCAGGGCCTGTCAATCTGGCACCTTTCACAAGTGTTAAATTCACTGAAGTATATTTTTTAAGAAGCTGTCATGGGACATACTGAAGCAAATATGTCCTTTGGTGGTTACACATGGACTCAGTTGTAACAGTGTTTGTTAAGGGGTTTGACATCCCTGAATGATATGCTTGGTACAGCTTCCACATTTGATCACTTATTCAAGTCCACTAGTCTCTAAAACTGGTGGGTTTAAGAAATATCTGACTGCACATGGTACATATAAGTTGCTCCACCACAAAGAGATGCTTATGTAATGGCTGGACATTACATACATCTACTGGTGGGCGAGATACACTCCATAAATAACAAAAAACATTTCTAAAACATTCTAAAATCTGTAGATTGGGTACAAAGGAGATAATATGGTACTCATTTTATGATAAATTATGCCATGATCATTTAAAATAAAATTGTTGGAATAAGCATTTTCAGTTTCTAGGCCAGATTCTCAGACCTTGTAAATTGTAACTATGCTAATATACACCTGCCAAGGAGCGTGCACAGTAGATCGCATATTTATATATAGTATCACGTGCAGACTACTGAGATTATTTCTAGATGTTTATTGTTGGAGAGAGTTCTAAAACTTTAAATCAATCTGCCACATTAACGTAAACAACTTGTTGTAACAAAACTAGATAGAAGTGCACAGAACATGTTAAATACATTATTAGGTCGATGAAGATCATTCTTATTGATCCAGGTCTGGCTTCACAGCACAGTTTAATCAAAGCTGCCTGGAAGAGGTAACAAAGAGTGGTCATGGCATTCACCGTCTTTCATCCCAAGGTCACTGATTTAATCTTAGAGTCTAGAAATAACTAAAAATTCATTACTGTTGCATCTGACAACTTATGTGATATTGACTGGAGCAAGCTAAAAAGAAGGGTATGCTAAAGCTAAAAAAGAAGGTATTTAGACCAGGAGCAAAATCTGGCAGCCAATCCAGCCAGGATATTCTGCTGCTGGAAGTTGCTGTTGGCCCATCCAGCAGTTTGCAGGCACCTGATAGTCACCCAGACACCCGCCCTGGATCTGGCAGATTTATATTAATTGGATTTTTATCCCATGTGGCAGAGACCCAAGATATCAGTACCTTCTTATTCCCCACAGTCAAGAAAGAAAATGAGAGAGATGAAAGTCTTTTGTTCCTCTTCATGGCCTCCAAAGATGACAAATAAATCTCACTTGCTAGTGCTTCCTGTGTAATATGAGCTCATAGTTTGTTTACAGATTTGGGAACAGGAGACTAGGAGAGTCATGCAGTTGTGTCAACTGGTAGCAAAATGAAAGAAAAAAGTCTGAAATTTGGCCATATAGCAATGTGAGCTGCAAGTAATTTTTGTTCTAACTCAAAGTTATTAACAGCATTATTTATAAAAGCCTTCCTTAAGACTTATGTGCCATTTTATCTGGCACTAAATAAACACTAAATAACAAACAAGGTCTACCACAAAGAGTTTAGTACTATCATAAAAAAAACAAAAAACAAAAAACAAAAAACAAAAAACAAAAACAAAAAAAACAGAGCTTAAAAAGGAAAGTGCAGCAGGTAGGAATCTGAGGCATAGAAAAATGTGCCAAAATTGCGCATTCTTTGTTAACGTAATTTTTGGAAAAATAAACAGTTGACCCCAAATTCTGACCCACCACACTCTTCTTCCTCTTGAGAGCACAGCACAGCCAGCACATTTAGTAGCAGCAATAAAACAAAGACCAGGAACTGTCAGGGTTGCTGCTGGATCGCTGAAAGATAAAATTGCACCCTAGTACAGCACTACTGCCTATACATGTTTCACCTGCTTTGGAGTTTGAACACTTTCACATTTCAGAAGCCTCTCTCATTATTTCGCCAACAGTATCCACTGGTGTTGTTCACAGAATATCTGGAAGTCACTAAGATCTTGTTGCCAGAGTAGTCTATCATGTTATAAGCTTGACTGTCTTATGAATGCTTGATAAATATTATTATAATTATACAAAATGCATTGCCTCTTTATAGCCACGTGGGTGATGGGTAAAGTACATAGTATAGTCTCTCAGTGAATGGAAAAGCTGTACAGGTCTAGCCTATAGCTGAAGGGTTCCTTGTTCCAGCAGGTGGGCCAGCATTATAGCTGACAATCTATCAGCAGTGCTGAATGGCTCTTCTGTCTGAACACTGGCTCCTACAAAAGCAATTTTAGGTTCTGGAGCTGTAAGCCACATCTCTACCAAAAGCAATGTCAGCTCAGTCAGATTAATTAAATTGGAAATTCTCAGAAGGAAAACGGATGCAATGTTTTAATCACTCATAAGAAACACGAAGTGTGAGTGATGGAAAGGTGACCTTTATCTTTCCCATGGAAAGGAGGCCAACCCATAAGGCACAGGGAAATATGCTCTTATTTTATCCTTGAGCCTGCTGCTGTTTTAAAAATGTGATCTGTGGTAGATGATTTGGTTTTAACAATGTTGCTGTATTGCTGTACTGCCAGAGGGAAATAAATTGTTCAAGAAAAGATGTCAGTTTTAAAGTAAAGCAAAGATGCCCACATAGCCCTCCCTTTGGTCAACACTGATACTTTATGCCACAGGCCTTAACTTGTCAGGGGACATCTTGCCTTCTGCACTACAGAATATGATAGTGAGAAAGACAGACTATAGAAAGTCATCAGAATCTGCTCACAGAGGGCTGATATTCTCCTAGAAAGAATATAATCACTGTAAAGGTCTTATTGGGATCTTCCACATTACATTAGGTAAACAAATTATGCAATTACCAGAAAGATCAAATAGAATGAGGCACATATTTTTTTTCCTATTGTAGAAGGTGTATGTGGGTAGATAAGGAAGACAATGGAACATGCTTGGCCAACTGAAATTTTGCCAGATCACCTTGTGGGGCAAAGCAAACTTACTTACAAGCTGCCACAAGAAGACATCATTAGGGTCATTAAAGTCATAAAGATCATGGTAAGACAAGGTAAAACATGAAGATGCTAAAGGCTTGTTATTATGATGATGAATAATAATCAATCAGATTTCACTTTTGACTTACCAAGAGCAATGAGGAAAACTAACTGGATCTTATCATATACAGTCAGAACTCTATATAACCACGCTCCTGCAATTGTTTCTGTTTGCATTTTCAGCAACCAATTGAGGCAAATGTTTCAAATGCTACCTGTATTAATGTAATCAGATCTAATGTTCTAATGTTCTAATCAAAAGTTCTAATGAAAAATAACATGAAGTATTTAAGCCATAACCTACTTGCTCAAAACATAAAACTTGGTTATTTATTCCTCCAGAATCCTAGCTTTTTCTCAGGGGAAATTTGGAAGTTTTAAGTTCATTGATCCTCAGCTTTGCCCCTCTTCTCTCCTCTGACCTTTTAGGTATTTTCTGGCTACTGTGGCATTTCTGATATGACTAGTTTGTAAATTATAAATCTTATTATACCTTCATTTTTTTTTTTCAAACCACTTGCTACAATCCTACTCACAGTTTCATTTTTGAGACCAAATGAAGATTTACAGTATGCAGAACTGGGTAAAAATTCTGTTGTAATCAGCACAATATATTTTATACTCCATCACAATCATTTTTTCTGGCTCCATGTCAATATAACTTTTTCTGCTTTTTACAATGGTTTACAACTTAAATAATTTAATACAACAGTTGTTATATTTTTTATTGCAAGCTTATAAAACTTGTACCATAAGTCTCTTTCATGCAATATATTAAAAAAAAAAAAAAAAAAAGACAGAAGAGAAAGGGAACTGCTGATTACTAAAACTGTAATTCAGTCTTGAAATTCTAAATGTGTAATAAGGTGCTTCTGATTCACTTGCATACAGTAGATCTTGTCAGAATTTCTCAGTTGAACTACTTCTTCATATTTAGTTCTCCTCACCTGTTGTTTTAATCTTGATATATGAAAAATAATGATTTCACATTTCGGACAGTGTACTGATGGTCCAGGGCATAGCAAAAATTATCCAGGGAGGGGAATGCCATTGCCAACTCTGCTCCTGAGTAGCTGGAAGTCCTGAGGCAAGTTCTTTTGGCCTCAATGATGCATATAGAGCTACTCTTTACTGAATTTTGCAACGGCTGCCAGTGGTGTAAAGACAGGCAGTTATCTCCTTAGACCTTAGATGGGACTTTTGTGTCTGTATGTTGAATTTAAGGTTCCTAAAGTCAATCCCCAAATTTTAGACTTTCATCTTTTAGACTAGAAATAGCACCGTAGGATCACAGAATTGTAAGGGTTGGAAAGGACCATGGCATCATCTAGTCCAACTCCACAACCTCTCTAAACAGCTTATCCCACTGCTCTGTTACCCTCAAAGTAAAGAAGTTTTTTTTCTCATGTTTATAAGGAACTTCCTGTGTCCCATTTTGTGCCCTCTGCCCCTTTCCATATTGCTGGGACCACAGGAAAAAGCCTGGCTCCATCCTCCTGACACCCTGTCTTTAGATATTCACAAGCATTGATAGATCTACTCTCTGTCTTCTCCAGTCCAGGTCTCTCAGCCTTTTCTCATAAAGGAAATGTTCCAGGTACCTAATCATCTTTGTGGTCCTCCATTAAATTCTCTGTTAAATTCTTGAACTAGGGATCCCAGAACTGGACACAGTATTCCAGATGTGGCCTCATGAGGCAGAGTAGAAGGGGAGGACAACCTCCCTTGACCTGCTTTTAATGCACCCCAGGATACCATTAGCCTTCTTGGCCACAAGGGCACACTTCTGGCTCATGGCCAACCTGTTGTCCACCAGGAAACCCAAGCTCTCCTCTGCAGAGCCTCTCTTCAGCAGGTCAGCTGCTAACCTTAAGTAATGCATGTGCTTATTCTTCCCAGGACTCTGCACTTCATTGAATTATAGAATGGACTGAGTTGGAAGGGGCCTCAAGGATCATCAAGTTCCTAACCCCCTGTCCCAGGTGGATTAATATCAATATGTTTACTTCTGATAGTATAAATTTGTCAGAAGTAAATCTTACTTGAAAATTACACATGTATTCCTATTTCCAGAGCAATCATTCATATTTTTGAAACTTAGGATAAAAACTATGAGATATAGTATAGATTCTTCCAGTGCAGTAAACCATTTCTTCACAAAATGGATTATTATTGGATGCCTTAATTCTTGTACCTTACAAAAGTCAAATATTTCAATTTCTAGGGCTAGGCTTAATAATCTCCAGAACGTATTTCTAATGGCTTGGCAAAAATAAACTAGATAATTCCTGTAAATCACTTAACTGCATGACCTTAATACTACTAATACAAAGGCTTTTTACTTTGCCTAAATGATTAAGATTTTATAGTAGAAATCAGCTTGAGACTTCTAAGAGATCAACATAACAAGCTGAGAAATAAACAACTATTTGTCCAAAAGATTGATAGAAGAGTAGACATATCAAAATTAGTTTCTGAATTGTGAACCTGCTATGATTTCCTCTCTACTTACAAGGATCACTCACTTTGAAGAATGAAATGAAAGATCGCAGGGGTCTTCTTTTTTTTCAAGACTCCAATTGTGCAATGCCAAAATGATTAATAAATGAGTAATAAAAACAATAAAAACAATGTTGGACACCTAGATTAAGCAGCAAGATTTTTTTTAAAATAAAATATACAGTAAAAACAAAACAAAAAAACAACTTGGAAGACAATTTATGTTTATGCACTTGAGAAACTCCAAGAGTATTATCTAGAGGACAGCAACTCTATTTATTTTGACATCTACCTTTTTTCTTCTCATTACATATCTTAGATATTATGTTTACCTTTGTAATTTTATAGAAAACTAGATGAAGACAGCTCTCTATATAATGGATTTCAAGAAATATGTTAATCTCCTCCACTCTAGAGGTGGTTGCATGCTTACTCTTTTAAACAACATTTAGTAACTGATCACAAATGCCCTGCATGTACTGTTAAAATTTCTACTTATTGCCCATTTACCAGTCAGAATCCTGTTTCCAACAGAATGATACAATCTGTGGATTTGCTTCTCTAATGCTTTACTCTCAATGTTTCAGGGTTCAATAAGGTTGGGTGTATTAGTAAGAAACTCCACAATAACAGTCAGAAAAGTCAAGATCATGAAACATCTGAAGAATGAGCTAGTTCCCGTATGGAAATGTCTAAATGTCATCCATTACTATTGTTGCTTTTCCATATAGCAGATACTGAAATCTGTACGCTGTACTGGTTCAGTAAATTTTTCTCTTAACAAGTTAATAAAACAGTGATCCCCACATAGTCTTTCCATCAAAATTTCATAGCAAAAAATGAGAATATTAAATGCACTAAGATAGGGAAGATCTGCTCCATTTGCTCTGTAATGATAATCTTTTACAAAAGAGGATTTTTATTATTAATTCTTCGCCTTCTAGGGATATTCTAATTTCCTGGAATGTAAAAATGCCTTAAGCACAGCAATTTGCTGAACTAGACTGAATTTCAGGATGTTTCAAATGAGCTGATAAACAATGGTATAATTAGCAATTATTAGATCAAGACTGTACAGAACAGATAGACAAGTGAACAGGCCAATTGACAAGCAAGTTGTGGATATTGTTTTTAAAACTGTAAGACGGTATTATGCTTTGATGTGCATCATAACTTTTCTTTTAAAGAATTAAATACCCTGCTGCTTATTCTTTCTTTAGAAATGCAGATTATTCTATCAACAAAATCCTTGGGGTCATAATCATTGAACACATCCTTCTGTGTATGAATAATGAGGAGTTTACAGGCTGAATATAACTTATGCACTAAAAGTGATTAGACTGATTTTTTTTTTCAATTAAATAGTTACAAACCTATTGCATAAGCATGCTAAAATGAAGACTTAGTGTATTTCTTAAGCACTCAGCTTTGCAGCTCCTGAATGAAATATATTATTTTACCTTAGAAAATAAAGAATGCAATCAGATACACTACAGAAAAAGAGAAGTACAAGAATAATGTATTTTATATTATCACTATATTTTCACCTGGATATCACTTTACATCTTTCACTATATATCTATCACCTGGATATTTGTTATTTATATATAATTTTGTCAAGCTGTCAGATAGTGGCTGGGAAGTGTGGCAGCTAGATGACAGAGACAAGGCTAAGGGGCTGCTTGAGATGCAGAATAAAGTCACTAGTTGAGATTTTCCTCTGAAAGAGTCAGACATGGAACAGTCAATAGGCTGTTATCTATAGAGACAGGTTCAGATTTCAACACTGTCCTGCCAGAATGGATAGCCATTGAAATGAATGCTTTAATTATTATTTTAATTCTGACTTGATCACATTCAGGAGGAATACTTCACAAGAATATATATTGATTCACTGATATTAATCACGAGTCTTATGATTTTTAAAATATGAAAGTTCAAACTAAAAAAATCCTTGGTGTGCGCCAAGAACATGTTCTTTTATAAATTTAGGATGGAGCTATTTGCATGTAATTTAACAGTTTAAAAGCTAGACATCTAAAACAAAACAGCTCTCTGTTCCAAAAGATTATTAATCCCACTGCAAAATGCATCATAGGATGAACGGTTCTTGAAGATGTCTCCCAGCACAAAGAATCTAGACCATGAGGTTAAACAAAACAGTCAACTTCTAGGCAGTCAGAAAAAAATAATCTTACCCTAGGTGTCCAGACAACTGTGAATTGCATCACACTCACATAATAGCAACAATAAATTTTAATGGACGTTTGGTTAATTGAGTTATTATTGCAGACAACTTCACTGCATAGTCCCTCACATTAAATGATCAGCTAATCCTTGCTATTCAAAACTATTCCTGAATGGCTTTCCAGCCTTAGCACACCAGCTTCAAATGGAAATATAATCAATGTTCATGAAGAACAATGTAACACTTTTAATTTCAGAATGATTTAGGCACACTTTATTCAGAGATATAGTGCTATGTATTTGTCTAGTAAACTTTAGGCATACTTTATGGAGAGATATAGTGCTATCTATTTATCTGGTAAGCTTTTCCTTATCACTTCCATTGCTCAGAAGAATTTAGTTTTAAAAATATGCAGAATACAGAAGTTTGCAATTCAGTATTTCTAGCCTAAGAGAAATTTTAAAGCAAATAGATCAGCTGCTTAAAAGCAGCTATAATTAGAAAAGAAACTATATATACTGGAAGCTTCTTACCCAGATCTACTACTTTGCAGTCTCCTTTTACAGTTTACCTTTGCAAAGTTTACTCTTGCAACTCCAAGAGCATTTCAAAACCCTTATATAAAGTGATTGTCTTTGCATTTATTGTTGCTGTAGGGCTAAATTTAGACTTCAGACCAAGCTTAATTTTAAGTGTTAAAAACAAAGAAGCTTTTCTTTGACATCCTAATTAAAATAAAGGAAGCTATTTAAATCTGCCCAAGGACATGCACACCAGTGGTTGTCTTAGTGGCAACACTTGCAACATGTACATAAGGAAGTCAAATGGATGAATCACATACTCAGCTGTGCATCAAGCACATCACATCCATACCAGTAAGTAAGCTATATGCACATGCTTACACTCCTGAAGAATCAAATTTACCTTAGACTAATACAATAAATACCAATACAAGAAATAAATTAAAAAAAAAAAACAAAAAACAAAAATAAACAAAAAACAACATCAACAAAAAACCCCAAACTAAACAAAGAAACAAAGCAATCACACACACACAAAAACCCCAAACCAACAACAACAAACAAACAAACAAACAAACGTCAAAGAACCTTCAAACCCAAATAGTTTAGAACAGAATTAAAGGAAATAATTCCGACTCCACTCTAAATTTGGAAAATTTGGAAAATTTTCAGGCACTACACTAACTCATCAACACTGTAAATTTTACCTACAGTTACATAACAATATTAACTGAACATATTCCCCTACTTTAATAAACTGAATCAATGCCAGCCAGTTGGCAGTTTTTGTTTTTATTTCTGATTTTACTGAAGACTGATTATTCATCAATTAATAAGAGGTCTTTCAATCCTGACAGTTTTCTTTCACCTTTGAATCAATCAAATGCCTTCTAGATTAAGTCAGCCAGGCAGAACAGAGCTAAGTTATGCTGTCTCAAAATAACTCAAGGAAAGGAATCACTACTTTTAAAGGAAATCCATGAAAACTTTGCAGGGTCCAATATGAACACCTTATTTGTTATAAGCATCATGAAAATAAATTATCAGTTGCTTATATACACATAAAATGATGTTTTTATCCAGGCAACGAAAAATGCCTCAATACTGAATATTATGTGACTTCTAAATAATTGGATATTATCATATGGTGGGAATTAAATGGTTTTATGAAGAACTATTTTGAGATTGAGTAGCTCTTCAATTTTTCTTGGAGTACTAGTCAAATTTGCATGCTATCTTCACCTAATGCCAATGAATCAGTGCCAAAACCCTACACAACTGTTAGCTTTAGTCTATCATATTATGAAAAAAGACACAGAGAAAATATTCTGAGATTGCGAAAGATACAGTTTGACATATGTTTATACTATACTACATCTGACATGTCTGTACTTGAAAAGATAATGGGAATATGACTTTGATATTAGTTCTGATAATAAGAAATAAGCGTATGCAACTAACTCTTGATAATTCTACATTGGTATGTTAATGCTATTATGAATTCTATTCTTACTTTTGTTCCAGAATTATGAATTCTACAGCCTATATGATTACAAAATTAGTCTTAAATATACCATGTTTGAAAAGTCTGGCCTAAAGCTATGGCATTCTTCATTCTTAGTCTTTGATCTTTATTACAATCAAGGAAACCATTTTAACTGGCAAGGCTTAATTCTTTCATGCTAAGGGTAGAGTACATTCCTTTATTTATATATCTGTTTATTTACTTAATTGGAACTGAAGTTCCAGTTATCCAGGTTAGTATCTACCACTTCAAAGATTGTTTTACACATATTTTGTAAGCCAAGATTTTTTGTTGCTCAACAGTATGTCAGCTCAGTGGAATGAAATATTTTCTAAAGCAAACACATTGTTAGAAAATAAACCAAAAGACTGAAACCAAATTGTCAAAAGAAAATGAAATATATGCCCTGCCTGATCTATGGCACCACAAATAAAAAAGCAATAGTAATTTCACCTTTGCAGGACGAGTAGATGTGTTTCATTTTTGTATCAATTATTTTTATGTTTACTGTTCTATTCCTAGTACTACCAAGGCATATTTTTAGAGGTGATATGATGGAAAGTGATTTGGTGCAGATATAATTCATTAATGCTTTTAATTTCTTCACTTTCAAACAGAAGGCAAGATCTAAGAAATTTAACACTACTTAAAATTTGACATTATATATTAGATTTTTCTATTCTTAATTTATCTTTTCAATTTTACACCATGTTCATGTTTCTAAACTTTCATAAGCATATCTTGTCTTAAATCCTGCACATAACTTCTCCCCTGCTGCACATAATATCTCCTGCGAGGAATAAGCATAGAACCATAGAGTGGTCTGGTTTGGAAGGAGCCTCAAAGATCATCAACTTTTAAACCCCTGCCACAGGCAAGGTTGCCAGACATTATATCAAGTACTGGATTAGATTGCCCAGGACTCCAGCCACCCTGATGTTAAACATCTCCAGGGATGGGGGATCCACAACCTCTCTAGGCAACAACCTGTTCCAGCACTTCACCACTCAGTAAAAAACTTCCCCCTGACATCAAACCAAAATCTCCCCTCCTTTAGTTTAAAACCATTGCCCCTTTTCCTATCACTATCTACCCATGTAAAAAGTTGATTTCCCTCAAATTTATAACCTCCCTTTCAATATTGGAAGGCCACAATGGGGTCTCCCACCCTTCTCTTTTCCAGGCTGAAGAAGCCCACTTTCTTCAGTCTATCTCGGACACAGTAATCCAGCTGGGGCCTCATGAAGGTAAAGCAGAGATGAACAATCACCTCCCTGTCCCTGCTGGCCAACCCTCTTCTGATGCAGCCCAGGATAAGATCAGCTCTCCAGGCTGCAAGTACACACTGCTGGCTGTTAGGTTTTTCATCAACCAGGGCCCTGAGTTCTTTTCAGCGGGGCTACTGCTTTCAAGGAGTTCTTCTCTCAGTTTGTATACATATTGGACACATCTTTTGAGTTGATAAACTTGAATAATAAGCCGTATTCTTTTTGAAACCACTGAAGTTAAATCAAGTACAACTCAGAATTCTCTAAAGATTATAAGCAGATGAAATAGAATGGAGGAATACAGACCTATAAAAAATAACTTGTTCAAGAAAGCATTTGTTCTCTCGATTGATTTTATGTGAACCGGTGTCAATATGTTGTGTAAGAGACTATTTTCTGACTGTATGACACTTCCCAATCTGGATTTTACTACTTACAGTGGTTCCATCGTTTACAACCATTATGGAGGAAAAAAAAAAAAAAAACAAAAACAGATTCCAACAAACAAAAAAATATTTCTTTCTCAAGCTCTTTTAAAAGCATTGATAATGGTTGTTTTTTTTTTCATTTTGCCACCAAGTCTCTTTCTTGTCTTCTATGTCTCAGTGAACTCTAATCTTTCACTGCCATAACATACTTAGGAGAAAAATAGGAGGAAATAGGAGGAAAATACTCACTGTATTCAGGAAGAAAATTAAAGAAAGAAAATCAGAGAAGAAACAGGAAGTAACCAGAGCAAAGATCACAAATTTAAATATCAGAAGCAAACCATGTTTTTCATCTAAAATTCTAATTGCTAATCTACAAACTATCACTAAATTTCCTACTTAACAAAATGAACTCTCACTAACCTTAAAAGCTATCTATAATTTTAATAGCAAAAAAGAATGTTCTAAGTCCAAAACATAGTAATTTCAATAAAAAAAATCTATCCTCCTCTTAACTATTACTCTGTGGTCACAATGTAAATGACTGTCTGTTTCACTGAATAACAGTGAACAGTTATCAAAAGATAAAATACTACTTATATAATGAGAATGGAAGAGTAGCAAACCCACCAAAAAAGAGAAATGTCAGAATAATGGTGACAAAAACCAAACTTATTTCTCTTCAGAACAATCAGTGCATCTTTTCTTCATAAAAGGAATTGAAAGAAAAAAGACCCAAGAGGGTAAAAAAGGTCTGACCTGAAGAAAATCCTGACTCCACTAAAGTCAAAGGGTTTTCTACCACTGAATTAAGTAAAACCACAATTTCATGAACTGTGTATGTTTAATTTAAATCTGTTTACATCATCTTCCTATTATGCCTTTTTGCACTTTGGAATCTTCACTCCTGTGCAGGATAGTAGGCTGGAGAAAATATTTGGCAAGAATTCAGTAGACAAAAGTTCAATTTCTGTTACAGGCTTACTAAGAAAACCTAAAATAGTCACTACCTTTGTCTCCTGTCTCCAGGCTCCTTTTTCTACAAAACACAGTTGGACAGCGCTAAACTCTTTTCTCAGTTACCCTGCAATTAAAAGATAGAATTGTGCTACATCTAGATATATCTCTTTATTTTACTAAAAACATTGTCTACTAAATTCCATGATAGACCAATGTAATATCCCTGAAGGCACAAGAAGAAAAATGTAATGAGAATATATAGGAAAGAAAAATCAGCTGATAATGGTTGATAATAGCGGCAGCTATTAAAAAGATTTCATCTTTAAACAAATAACAAGAAAATAGTTGAGAAACCGAAGTGAAAGTTCAAAATACAATTCATATGCTTAATAAGAAAAAGTCAGAACAGTGGAATTTCTACTTCCAGGTAATTCTTTGCTACAGTGAATTTCACATTACTTTGGAAATGTCACTAATGCTGCATTTAATGAAATTTCAACAAGCTCTGCATGGACAGAACACTGAGCAAGATGACAGCCTTTCTGTAATCACTAACAGTTTGAACTTACTCCAGGAGTTATAATTTTTTTGGTCCACAGCCTACAGAATGGCTGTAAACTATCTGGCCTTTCATTTCAGCTTCAATCTTGCAATACAATCTGTGTGAAATGTTCCCTATGGCTACAAGTTTGACTCACTTCAGTAGAAGGTCATGATTATGCTTTTAGGGACAACAAAAGGTTTCCGTAAATTTTAGATAAATTTTATTTCTTTACTATTCATTATTTGACTTTTTATGAGATTTATGAGATATAAAATCTGTGATCCATAAAGAAGGCAAGCAACAGCAATCGCAGTCAAACAGCTTTATTCACCCTAGTGAACTAGTCAACTCCAGTTCACAGCTACAGGATGAAGCTCAGGGGTTGATCAAGAAAGTTACCTCAAACACCAGATTAAGACACCCCCAGGAACTTTAAGATCGTGAAACAGATTAATGAAGCTGATGCAATTAGTTCCAAACATGCAGAAAAATTTAGCCTGTAGGAGGAGATGAAGATTCATATCTGGTCAAAGAACATTTTTCAAATGAGCTAATATGGAACTGTCACTTTGCAAACAGAACACTACTAGTCAAACAAGAAACTACGGCTGCAGGAACACCAGCAGCTGTTTGGCAAAATATTGCCTAATGATTACAGCATACCTGCAAGTCTGTTTTTTTTTCAGTAAAGGTGATCAGTGTGGGGGAAGTACTGTTCCATGAGGATTTTATTAAGAGTTCTGAAGTTGCAAAAAGATGTAAAGTTGTGAAGTTTTTCAAAAGAGTTCTAAATGATCAGAAGGTACTTGTTACAAATTGGTACAAATTGGTACAAATTACCAGACTTGCAGTTTACCTTGCAATTATATGAAAATTATGCAGTTTTTTCATTCTGGTGTAACTTAGCCTTTGCAAGAAAAATTATGCATCTCTTGTGAGAGTCCTCTGAGATTAACAGATTTCAGAATAATGGAGGAAAAGCAGTTTGTCAAATACAAGATCCAAGAGTGTAAGGCCAACATTTGTTTTCTGTTACTTGAAATAGTGGATCCAAATAGGATATTAGAAAATGAACTTGCAGAATCCAGAGCAGAGACTGTCAGTGCCAGTGTCTATTTTAAGAAGACAAAGACACTTCAAACGCTACACACTGCAAAGTAAGAAGAAGCCAAGATGAGTTTGCAGAGCTGCAATCAGATGCGTTTTGCTTGAAAACTGAATGACATAAAACATGTTCAAGACAGACTTCATAACACTGAAAACTTAAAATGGACTCCAAAAGCCACTGAGCTTGAATCCCAGCTTAGGAGAAAATATTTGAAATTTCTTAAAAATTCAGAATGAAAGTGTCAACAGCCTGCTTAGACAACTAATGAACACATGAAAAACAGAAAACGTGAAACGGTTCAGCAAGAAAAAGGTAAAAAGAAAAGAAAACTCTAAACTATCTATAAACCATAGCTAAAACAGTATGGGCTGAAATGTAAAGAATGCAGGCTGTATTGCTCTACTGATATGATTTTGTGTTTCTGTGGTCTTTTTATGTTGCCAGATTGTTATTGGAGCTATTTGAATGATACAGAAAAATTTCAACAGAAATCAGCAACAGAACCCATAAATAATATTAGAAAGAATACGGACAATGGCAAAGGACAGGCCTCTGAAATTCCAGAGAGAGAGGACTTTGATATGCAACTTTCATTTCTAAACTTACATTGCCTATTTTAACCCAATGAACATTGGGAGTGAGAGAAAACAACTGTCATCTAAGTGTTTTCTTAAACATTTAAATATTAAAATCTCATAGCACCCGAATGACATCCTCTTCTATGTAATCATTTAATCATGACAGACGGTCTGATGCAAGCAAACTCAGAAGTAAGAAGAGGAATTAAATTGAAAGGGGCCAGAATCATCCTTCATTCCTTTCTAGCAACAGTCAGCACCCACAATGACAGGAAAAATGGCCAAAAATTAGAGGTGGCTGAGATGGTATGATCAGGCTCCCATTTAATTATCTGCTTGCTCCTACAGCCCTTTTCACCCATCACATTCCCTCAACATCCTCTCTTAATTTTCTTCACTTTTGACTATGACCATCTACTTTCAGGAAACAAAGTTTTTCCTTTCCAAATACTGTAGGAATTAAATATATGAGTGGGGGAAGGAAAAGAATTCTGTGGTTTAAAATTTTTAAATGCTTTCTGTATTCTAAGATAATATTAGGATCAATTGACTGACAAGTGGAAAATTTTCTTGGCAGAGATGGGAGCCAGAGGAAATTAATGTTCACCTGTATATACAATGGTGCATACATATGTACTTTAACTGTAAAATGTTCCTACCCTTTCATGTCTAGTCTAATATTCCAAGCAGGGATAAATCAAACTGACTTGTAAAACGATAAGGAGAGGAAACAGAATTTTATATAAAATTTTTTGCATTTTAAAAAATATCTATTTTTACATTGATTTTTCCAGTATTATTAAAAATGAAAATTTTATTGGTAAAAATAACAGAAATGTTTTAGTGCATATTTTACCTTTATTAATAACCATATATTGGAATTGTATATTTTAGGTTTGTAAATGTTATTTTACTGTAATGTTCTAAAGAACCTACAGCATGTGACAAACTTTCATTAGAAAAACCAGACAAGTGAAAGTGAAGAATTCGCTGTAGAATGTCTTAAGTTTCTAAAAGAAAGAAAATGATAAATCAAGTCTAAATTAACTTTCTCCTGAGGATCTACACTCACTGTACTTTATCTCTGCATCTTGTTGGATACTTAAGCATCAGCTTTCATTTTATTTGCATGGAAAAGTTTGAAATATCTTTATTTACATTTTGCAAGAAAATTTCAAGTGTTTAAGAAAATAACAAGAAAAAAACAAAGAAAATATGAATATTTATAAAAACACATCATAAAGACATAAACAGCACAGAAAAATGAATAAGCTATTCTGCTTTTAAACACAGAAAGTATCTAAGGCATGGTAGATGATCTTTTTTTAATACTAATAATTGGTTGTTCAAAAAACATTCATTTTGCAATAAGTGTTTCTAAGGCTAAGTTGCATATATAATTTGTGTTTATGGAGACAATACAAAAATTTCAGTTTTCAATTAATTTTCTAATTTCCACTTATAACTTAAGGTATTTGTCACAATCCTCTGGCTACTAGATACTTAGTTTTTCAGTCATGTTAAAATTCGGCTGTAGGATTCTTATTGTTTCAACTGTCTTTATATGGGGCCACTTTTAGCAATATAATTTTAGACAAGCTTCAGTTCAGAAAAGTGCACACAGATTTAATTACTATATGGGTGGATGAGGTATGTACAATCATACTCATCTAGTGCCATGATTACTAGATCAATTTTCTTAAACACACTAATTTATAACTCTTTAAAATAACTGTTTCAAACTGGTCAATTTGCAATGTGTGTGCATATACACGTGAAGAATTTATAATGCTGTTCATGTTACTGCCATATAGTGCCCCTTCTTCCCAATTGACACAATGCCAGTATAATCCAATAAGTGATAATAAGGTATTTCCTGCAGCTTCCCCTTATTCTCTTAAGGTTTCAATTTCATTTGTTATTTTGAAGGGTTTTCTGAAAAATAACAATTCATGGCTATTTTGTATTCTAAAGAAGTGATTGATATTTACACTACAAACCACATTATTTACGGGTGTTGTGCAGTAAATAAAACATAATCATTTATAATCATACCATCTTTCCATTCTTAATTGATGACATGAGGTTTACTATAAGAATCATTTAAACAACAATATTAATTTTCAGTTGATTTTATTCAAAGAGTAAAAGGCTAAATTAGTACTGCTATAGTTCAATTTTGTATACCAGTAAGTGAATGTACAGAAGCTGTTCAATGTTCTATTTTTAAACTGCAAGGTGATGAGTCAGCAAGAATCCTGAAAATACAGTGTTAATTTCCTCTTTCTCACTCTACTATTTTGGCAAAATTTTAAATTAATCATATATGTGAAATCAATGTGAAAGAAGGCTATTTGCAGGGCAGAGCCCTAAATACACGAATATTAAGTTTTGTGAAAGACTGCTTTTGTAAGGACAGAAAAGAGAAAATCTTATGAAAAACTTTAATAAATCAAAGAAAATCTAAATTCAGTAATTGTTCTCAGTGCTTTATGTAGGAGACCATGATTTTTCTAAGCAATTTGGCTGCACAAATATCAGCTGAAGGTATGGAATCAAAGCCAGAGATAGAGGGGACAACAATGACCTGTTTTCAAAGTCTACTTAGTCAAAGAAACTGAACATTTCAAATGGCTTTGAGATGTTCTGCTTACAAAACAGCCCATCATTACAAAGTAATAACTAAGAAATTATTTTGTATGATGAGAGGTGACATTACTTTTGTATCCATTCAACAAATTAAAACCAAACTTAAGACCTCATCATGCAAGGCATGATTCATAATAATCACTAACTTGCATATTGCATCAGAAGTGCTTCAAAAAAATCCTCCATTTTGCTTAAGAATCATGATCTAAAGCAAAGCTGAACTACTTACCTCCTTCATAAAAGATAAACCACTCAGGCTGTTGACCATAATCCCTATTTGAAATGGATTCCAGATGTCTCCATGCAATGGAAAGAACTCAATAGTTCACATGAGACGTATAACTATTTCATTATATCAAGAGTCTAAAGAATGATATTTTCTATTAAAGTACTTATTTTCCTCCTTTTAATAAAAAAACATTCTTTCTAAAATATCAACAACAACCATCAGGATGTGTTGCTTGTATATTGGTGTGAGGACTGGGTGTGCTCTATCATGTTTCTATTGTTTCTGTGCCACTATTTTTCATCTGAAGTGGAAACAGAAAAAAATATTAATGGCTCCTAATTTGATAAAATAAACACCCAGTAGAATCCAGGCTTTGAATTGTTCTATGCATAGTTTTGCTCACTACTTCTTGCTATTTATCATATTTTCTGTACAGATCAACACATTTTTAAAGCAGAAGCTTTGTCTTAATAATGCCGCTTGCTATATTCCATATTCTCGCATCTCCTTTTTCTGGGTCTAGGAAGTTTAGACTGCTGCCTCTTGGTTCTTATATCTTGTTTTGTTGCAATTGGTACACTGTACCTGCCCCAAATTTCACTCTTCCACACTGCTGAAATTCTTTCCCAATGATGTTAATAATGTAATTGCCATTAATTCCAATACATTAGGATTTCATTTTGCCTAAAGGACAAAACATCAGTATCAAATGATGTTTGGTGTTCAGATTGATTCCAATTTAACAGTCCAGGTTTTCAGTACTTTCTGAAACTTGGGCTTGTTTTATGTGTCTTGGTGTGTGATACATGAGAACAGGGATCATTCTTCAGAATTACTAGAGACTGTAATCTCTCAGTATGATCACTCTGGTTCAAAAGGGCCAAGGTCTTGCTCTAGTTCCATAGCTACTCCTGGCTAGTGAATAATACTCTTCCACTAATGCCTGGACAGGTTTTATCTGTGTGCCAGAAAACAAAACCAAGTTTTCCTATGTTTTACTTTCCTATGGAAAGTATATGTAAGTCTTACCATCTAACAGAAGATGTCTGCTTTTTTCTCCTAAATGTCATAGTGGGAGGAACTGACTGGATATATTTTAATTAAGATTAAGATAACTAATTGAGGGTTTCAAGCCAACTCAATGCTAAAAATATACCATTTTTTTATACCAAATATTCTTTAATATGACATCAGTGTACCCTGGAACTGTTAAAGTCTCCTTAGTATAATTACTGACTTTGAATAGGGTTGTGCTGAAAATTCTGGAATGCTTTTCAGCCTGTCTGTAGTATATTCATTGAAAAGTGAAACATAACACAAGGAAAATTGTCAAAGAGCATTGTATGCAATCTGCTTAGAATAACTCCCACCTAACACCAAACACCAGAATATTCCTTCCAATTAATACCCGTCAAAGACATTTTTTAAGAAATATCATATGGTAAACTTTATGCAGAGCAAGTATTACAGCATTAATCTCCATAGCCAGGAAGTATTATACAACATGTTTCCTATCAAAAGGATATCTTAATGTGCTTAAAAATTTTGCAAAACTCATACACATTTTCAACCAAGTTAAGCCAAAAATGATAAGCAGTGCTTTTAATGAAAGCATTGTTAAACAGCTGAGGTTTGTGCATCTGAATTTTTAAAGGTATTAGATGAAAAGTTCAAGTGGTTTGCATACAATGATGGTTAATGACAATAACCAACAAAAAAAGATGTTTGAGTTTAGAAGAAAAGTAAACTTTAAAAGGCCTAATCTAAAGATAGAGATCCTGATTATTTATGTTACTGTTATAGTTTGAGTGACCAAAATACCTGATTAAATCACAGCAGGTAAGCTATGCTACATGTTATGAAAGAAAATAATTCCAATCACATTCTATGAAGTTAATGCAAAGAAAAAATAGAGTAATCAGCTAAATTAGAACATATTTATCTTCATGTATATAATTGTAGAAAATGCCCTAGGCTGACTTCAATTATTCATGCTCACTATAGAAATGACAAGATCCCTTGACAATTCTAAAATGATATAGTTATACCCAATAGAAGAGCAATCTCAAAACAGATTTGACCTCATAGCACCTTCTAAAACAAGGCATGCATTTCAATGAACAATTCTTCAGTGCTCTACTTACCTGGTCTTACTAGAATGCTTCCTGTAAACAGCACCTGACTTTCAAAGTTGCTTAGCATCTGCAACTTCAGCCAAGAGCTTCAGGAAAAACAAAGCTGTATAATTTTACCATTTTCTATGAAGATAGCAAGCCACTGAATGCTTCTGTGCCACAAACAAAATCCTGTTTGTATATTTCAAATATACATCCACAGCATCAGTGTATGGAAGTGATATTCTTGAGAGTAAAACAAGTGAGATGCTGTTTCAACCCAACACAATAGCTTGTATAACGAATCATCATATACTGAATAGAATAATACACCAGGAAAATAGATCTAATAATATATATTTTTTGGAGTTCTTTTTTTCAGATCTCTCAATTATCCAGTGCTCTGGAGACAACTTTACATTTTAGTTCTTCATAAGGGAAAATACTTTTAAAAAGAGATTTGCTTGTTTTGTTTTTAATTCCTTTGCTTTTACTTTTTAAATAAAGATATATAATAATGCTCAAATGACAGTTAAGGAAGTAAGATATAAAATAAAGATTTCAATCAGCTTCATTAATAAAATTTTCAGAAAAAAATTGCAAAGGCAATATTGTGGCAATTATTTTCAGGTGTGAATATCTTTCTTTTTTCCAACCTAAGAAAACAACATTTTTTAAGATTTCAGTGAGACATAATAGTCTCATCAGTCACATCATTTAGGTTGTGGGCCAAAACCACAAACAGAGTCTATTCATAGTTACACTACATATTGCCTCTTTTGAAGAATTTCTATGAAGCAGAAGAGTACAATACAGGATAGAAAAGATTATTTCTTCTTACATATTATTTTTATTATATTTATGGAATAATAATCCAATTTTAGGTATTCCGCCAGAAAGTAATGAAAGAAATATACATGAGATCATGTAACAATCTAATTTTCATTAGCATCTGCCAATATCTTAAGAACCTTACGAACCTAAATGTCTATATACTATGACAAATGTTTGCAAGAGCAATAAATCTACTCCTCATTGAGTCACTAGCTTGCAAAAATATTCTTAATCAAAATTCTCCAGTCATAAAGCATACAACTTTATACCAGACAATTCCATCATTGCCCTGAGAGACAGCACACAAGAAATTACACTATGCAATAGACAAAGTTTACTCAAACTTGTACTGCTTTAGTTTTTATGTTTTTCTGCACACTTTGAATTTACACTACTAATATGAAAATGTTGAAGAGATAACAGGGCAAAAATTAAAAATACTTTTAAATAAAGAAAAAGCCTCCAAAATCACCTGATAAAGATGAAGCTGTTCTTGCTTATTAGTAACTCACAGAGCTCAAAACAATGTGAAAATATAAGCTTTTGGTCTGTAAAAATGAAAATAATCTGAATTTAAGGACAAATATGGACGTTTCTGTCAAGGAATCTGATAATAAGAATCTCACTATTATGCTTTTTATTGCTACTTAATGATAAAAACTAGTAAAGTGTTTTGTATTTTTCAGAAAAAGAACACATATCTGGTAGGAATGAATTCATGGAATGCATTGCACTTGTATGCAGAGCTTGTCTTTAAGTTTATCTACATAAATGTATTGAGTCTCCTTAGTGCCATATTTTCTTTATCAAAAGGTATTATCATCTACTAATCTGTTTCAGTGAGGGGAAAAAAAATAGAAAAAGAGAGCAAAGAAAAAGAAAACAAGAAGAGAGACATTACTGATTCCTTTGCTGAATAACTCAAAAACACATCAACATAATGTGAAAACATGGTAGAGAGCACAGAATAAGCTATACATGTATCTTAGATTTCAGTAGCAGAAATTCAGAAAGAACTGCGAGATTGTACGCAGGTAGCTTTAAACCAACTGCATTGCTATAGCTCTGTATCAAAGTGTTTATTCCAACATTGAGTGAATCAGTTAAAGAACTTATTTCAATATACAGCTATGCAATACATAACCTTCAGATGTCACATGCTTTGAGTAAGAAGAAGGTCTAATTTTGGTACCTGCCCTAGGCACCAAGTAATTAGAAAATGAATTTCTTATTCTAAAAGAAAAAAGGCCACTGCTCTGAAATAGGAACTATGTACTTTAAACTGCGTCCAGGTATAATACACTTTCCTATGAAAATTCATTCAAGAAGCAGTATTATTTTAAAAAAATAATCTGCAGGTCTTTGATAACAAACAAAAAATTATTTCCCCATAATTTTATATGAGATGTTCCCAGTGAAGTGTAGTAGGTATAGTAACAACATAGCCTTGAAAACAGATACAAAAACTTTCAGCCTTTTAGCAGTAATTTAATATATTAGGTCCTTCAGCTGGATATTTTGGATAGCAATAACAAGATTACAAAGCCACCTCTGTAGCCCAAGACCAAATTTAACTGCTTTTACCCTTTTAAAATGTCATTTCAAACACACTCATGAATCACGTCAGTGTTTCCTAATTGCTTATATATATTATAGTCTGATTCATTTCCCCAAGGACTAATTTAACTGTTTTTTTTTTTTTTTTCTCTATTTTTTGAGTAGCAACATAGTTCTGCTGCTAGAAGTATTATACTTGTAATATTCTTTGTTCTCTTAACAGGAAACGCAAAGAATTTACAGTGAAATTTTCCTCTTCATTCAGTTTAGCAAATTCTCAGATTTTTCTTTTAGCCTACATTAATAAGATTTGGTAGAAAAACTGGCTCAGTCTTTAGTCTTCTTCAGACAGTAGCATGATATTTCAAAAAAATTTCTGTTTGGACAAGTTATCTGTTAGCCACAATAACTACCTCATTAAGCAATGACTGCAAACATGGTCAGATTCAAATCAAATTTATTTCTAACCACAAATTGTAGCCTATCATAAATGCTCTCCTAGTTAGTACAAAATGTAGAAAAAAATTGCCTTCAGTTCTGCACAATGCATTAACTATGTAACATACCAAAATGGTTCCAAAGACTAGTAATGAAAAAAATAGTTGATTGTGAACAGCTTGCTTTGATATAGCAATATCTGCATGGCTGACTGTGGAGAAGAACTTGGTAGTGGCTTATGAATATCTGAAGGATGTTAAACAGGAAGAAAAAAGAGTATCTGTGTTTCGCAGGTGGCAAATAAACTGAAATAGGAACTAACAGGTATGATTAAAACTATGGACATTGGGATCAAAGAAAAATAAGAATAAGATTAAAGAAAGCTTTAAAAAATGGATTAAGTAGCTGAATGTTGAAACGGTGTCCTCTTATAGATTCTCAGATATTTTAAGGGAAAGGGAAAAGGTCATCATTCAGATCTGAAAAGTAGGCAATAATTTAACCCACTGAAACTATGCTGTAGGGATCACTTGTAGATTGGCAACTGGATAATCTGATAGAATATTTTAATTTTTGACGCACGTTGTTCTGAAGCTACAAGATAAATCTTGGAAGTTACTAGAATGTGGTTTTGAGCATGTTATTACTCTTAATTCCTTCTATTAATTTCAATACTGAAATTCACTCACTGAGTTACACTGGTTTACCTTATGGCCAAAAAGCAACTAGAATTTTCTTCTGGACTGAGGCAATCTATAGTGTCACTTTCCCTACCTACAGAAAAAGGAATAAACAGAGAACTGTAACATCTGTACTGAACTCCTCCCCTCATAAGCAGTCATAATTATGTTATCATCTCAAAGAAAGGCAAAAGGCAGCATCACATCTGCAATTAGATCTACGTGTGATGAGAGATGCAATACTGAAAATGCTGTTTGCATGTTCTCCACTCTTATTCTTGGAATGTCTGAGACTCCATGCTCATTTGCTTTATTCTTATTGTACTAGTAGCTAAGGGACTATTAATGAATAAAGAAAAAACACAGTAAATATACAAGAATCATTGCATCAGCGATGCTGAGATTAAGACAGTAGATAAAAAACACTGTGTTCCTCTGAAGTCATTGCTGCTACTGGAGCTGCTTGCCCATATTTTCTGGAGAATGATCAGAGAGTTAAAGCTGCAGAAACTTCTTAAAATCATTGTATCTACTCAATTACTTCTGTTCTTGATTTCCATTTGTTTTGCCCAATATACATTCTATAAATAACCTTGAAAAAACAGATTATTTTTGACTATGTAACTAGGTATATAGTTGTAAATGTCTACATCTGTGATTTCTTGGACTCTTCATAATTACACAAGCAGATTGCATATATAAATGTGATATGTAAATCTGTATAATAGCACCTTGTATTATCATTGATATCTTCCTTTGAATAAGTTTCTTTATTTGTTAAAAAATGAAATTCCTCATTCTTGTAAACTGATAATCTCAGTAAAACAAGAAAGATTGTGGTACTGCCTTGACAAATTCCTCAGAACACATTTTCAAATCTCAGAAGTCTCATAAGTACTAATTCCTGCTGTTGTTTCCAATACCTTCACTAGAAATGACATCTCCTTGTCTTTTTAATCTAGATCTGGTGTTGCAATTGCTGTGATAACCAGGACATTAAAACTGCATATGTCAAGAAATATAGTTGGATTATAAATCTATTTTTTTACTATGTCTGTTAGTAATTACCCACTAGCTGCTTGGCTTCGCTACATGTTCCTTTGGGACAAACAAGAAAATAAATATTGAACAATTAATTCAGCTTTACTTTTTTGCAAGACTAGTGCATATAGTGCATATGTCATTAAAAAATGTACTGTTATCTTCACCTGATGCACTCCCACTTCTCCATGATTTACACAACAAAATTTATGTCTATCAATACTAGAAACCACATACTTTGGAAAACATCTAGAAAAAACGTGTGTTGAAAATGCAGTATCTTAATGGAATGTTAGTTTAGAAGCAGTATGTTTGACTTGATTCAGCGCAAGGATTCCTAAATGAGTGCCTAATCACAAGGGCTTCCATTTCATCAGAAGAAACAGACCCACTTCAAGCAAGATTTTTTCCAGTCTGGTTGTACTCTAGTCAACTGGTATTATAATTATTTTTTTAAATTAAGTGTAGTATAATTGAAGCTTGATAAACACGTGAGTACAAAGAGCCTTTTAGTTCTAAGCATTTACAAACTAGAGCCACATTTTAAACTGGTTACATATTCACATTTTATTGCTGATACCAGACTGTATGTCTATTTCTGTTTGCTTTTGCCTTTTTATATTCTCCCTTCATTTTTTCTGTAGTATTAAAAAGGGATTATGTAATATGATGTTCTGGTGAATGCAGAACCTTTTCTATTCCCTAATAAATATTCAAAAATATTTTGCATACATCTTGTGAACAAGGCTTGTGAAATCATAATGGGATGACTTATGAGCATTCAACTTCCCTATACTGAAGTATAATCTAGTCAAATGGATGGTATAGCAAATCATCCTGACACATTTATATTAATGCATATTTAAATGAGAATAAGAAAGAAATAGTCAAATTTATGTTAAAGACTTCTAAAGGCTTAACAGCATCTTACTAAATACGTATGTCAGCTTAATCTAATCCTCCTACTTCTATGCGTTCTGCAGTCTCAGCATGGTGTCCATAATGCTCTCGTATGTTATCAGGGATTGCCTCTGAGAAGTTCACCATCAATACTACACTTAGTTCAATAAAACTTTACATCTGGTCTTAGGATGACAGAAAGCTATCTGTCTCAAATTTGCATCACAAACCTTTAGCTTCTTTTGACATCAATAACACTTGCTATAGCAATTTCCAATAACCTGTTACAGTAGTGGATATCTATCTATATATATATACACATATATGTACATACATATATTCTTTGTTCTCATCTTACTGTGTCAGGTACAAACAGGCTTCTCTAATTTATTTGGGCTGTTCCTAATAAATGTTCAATTTCTTTGCATCAGAAAAAGCATTAGTCTCATCAGAAGCTTATTTGAGATTATCTGTGGCAGCATTCTTTCACTCCAGCGATTTTAAGTTTTACTCTAAGAAAAAAAAGGTAACTATTTCATTTTCATGCTTTTGCTAGAAGAGATAATACTGTGATTCAACCTCTTTCAAGAATTCTTCTAGATTATTTACCAATCTTATGACATGATGGAATTCCACCTGAACTTCAGCAAGACTGGAATAGTCATTTCCTCAGCTCTATCTATAATAATTTCTATCTATTCCATTACAGGTACATCTGTCTGATGTGCTTTGCATTAAAAATATTTGAAAAGCAGTGTCTAGCATCCCCTGATAGATTATTAATATTATCATTCCCCAGCAGACAATGGATCTGATTGTAGTTGAAAACTCCAAAAGGACAGGTCTACTTGTGGGACTAGCAATGTCTAACACATGTTGAAGATCAAACATGTCAGTAATGGATCGTCATGCAGATGGTTAGCAACCAGCACTACCTGAGATGAATTAATAATTGCAACTGAAAAACTGCTCTCTCAGTATCATTTGTGTTCTGGCAGCCGTATCAAAAGAAGAATATTTTTAAAACTCCATGCATTAGGTCTCATATTTTCATGATTTATTCAGTTTCTTAGTAGAACACTTCTCTTTTTGAAAATCCTACCATTCGATCAGTAGTGCAAGTAATCTGTGGCAGTCAACTGGGCACAGAAACTAACCTTTGGAGGTAGTAGATACTATTACAAAGAGACATCTATACACTCAATATCTTAGAAAAGCCTACAAAGGCAGGCATAAGCAAATTTAGGCTACCCTCAGAATTGACAAGATGCATAATAGTTCTATTTTTTATATCAGGACTGTATCCTCTTGCGACTTGCCTGTCTCATTTTGATTCATGCACCCACAAGCTCTCCAGAAGCAGAAGAAGTTTATTTGAACTTGCCTAGGTGTATTAAATGTAAGCATCTAAATCTATTGAGGTAATGAATTAAACTTCTGTGTAATAAAATCATCATTTTTCCTCTCATGGTGCAGAATTTAGGGAGAAGGCTGAAAAGATAATGGCTATTTGTAAATTAAATTTACAACTTGAGGGCCACTTTAAAGTTGAAAAAGAACATAGAAATATACTACCACAAACTGAAAGCAAGTATGGCCATTGGAGCTTAGCAATCTCTAAACAGTTGAAATACTGTAAGAATCAAAAGGAAGGTCTGATTCAGGTATGCAGCCTGTAACAACTCTGGAATTGAACCAGACTATTTTGCTTATGGACACTGTCTAGGATAGAGATAAATGAATCTTGGAGTCTTTATAAAGTGCTTGTATAACTGAGTGTTAATGTATATTTGAGTACATTATCAATTATGAGAAATATGATTACAAATATAGTATAAAAGACAGTCAATTATATATTTCATTAATAGGCTTAATCCTTTTGAAAGGCAAGAAGGTTTCACTGTAGCCTACATGCCTATCAAGGCTCCAAGAACATGTATAAACTGTTCTTAACATATCGCTGTGTCTTAATAATACATTAAAAATTACCCTTCTGGTTCAAAATCATGTCATTTATATATGTAGCAGTCTTATATTTGATTGAAACTATCAGTAAAAGACAACAACTTTTTATATGAGAAATTATTTTCAAATTGCATATTTCTTCTTCCCATCACACAAACTTTCTGGAAATTTTTCCTAAGTAGACAAAGTTTATTTCTGAAGTCTTTGTCAATAAGTTAGTGCTATTTGTACGTTTAACGTATTCTATATACTCTAAAGATTGCAAGAATGTATTTCTTATCCATGAAGATAATGATAAAATTGCTATAATGACAGGAATTATTATGACAGTATAGAGATCTGAACACAACTAGAATGAATATACGAATATCAAAACAACTTTCTATATCTGGGCCATTAGTAGCGTAACATGAATACAATTGAATCATATATTCATGCACACTGTTTTCATGCACACAATTTACACATCATATTGAGCAATATACTTAATAAAGCAGATTAAATTTATTTGGACGTAATTATTTTATGGCCTGAGAAATATAAGAAAGAGAGCAGGCAAAATGATAATGCTAATCCCATGCCAGAAACATATTTTATCAGGTTTCTTTTTAGCTCTTAAACAAGATGTAGTAAAAACAACAACATTCTGTCAGACTATATGTTCATTTCTTGCTTCCTGGATTAAATATGCTTATGCTATGCCACATTTTTATAGCTTTCAATTCCTGTACTTTAAACCTATTAAACAATGTCAAGTTGAATTTTCTTCAAAAACTGCTGCAGGTTAAGAAAAAAAAATAGGACAGTGGAATATTTGAGCACTAACATTTATGTCAGCTAATTAATATGGATCAGTTGTGGTTTGCAAAGATTTTAAAGTGCATGCATATTTGAGACAAATATAGATGAAGGATCTGATTTAGTTCCTTCTCAGATTGATAGAAAGCTCTTACTGATTTCAATACAAGTGTGATCTACCAGTATTGTATGCCTGACAGATAAAAGAAGCTTTTGTGCTCTTGCATAATATTAGTTTTTCCAAATTGAGTACAGCCAAAAATACAGATGTACCATATAAGAAATAAATCATAGTTGCAACATTGTATTTTTTGTTCTTTATTCTTTTTACTTGATAATGGAATGTGATTTTGATAAAACTAAAACTGGGAAAAACATTAAACTTCTCCACTCAAAAAAATCTGTCTAAAACTTGCTATGAAATTAGCCTGTTTCATAAACTGGCACTCTCTTATCTTGGGACGCAACGGCATTTTTTTTTTGTTTCAGAATAATAATATTTCATTATTTAGTCTCCAAAAAGTTCTTGTTAACACAATACATTTGGTTGTTTGAACATACTTCTACATCAAGACAAAAATGGACTACTGCTCAATAATGTTTAAGCAAAAGATTCATGACCCCTATGTTTGACCCTGAGGCTGGCAGATTTCTTGGCAATTTCTTCTTTATAGAATCACAGAAGAAATCAGATAGAAAGGAAATCATTTAGTTCAACCTACTGCTGAAAGTCAGGATCAGAAAAAGCAAACTAGAGCTTCCATTTGGACTTGAATGTCTCCAAGAATGGAACCTTTCTATTTAAGAAGTATGTGTCAGTAGAACAAACATATCTTAATTGGGCTTTTCCTTGAAAGGCACTTTTAACATGTTTTCTTGTAATCAAACCTTATGTAAAAGTAAAACAAATTGCATTATGCTTAGTGTTAAGACTTGTTTTCTACCCGAAGTCTTACCTGATTGTAGCATTCCAATATCAAAGACATCCTTCTTGAAGAAAGCTCTAAATGACAAAGGACTTGCACTGCAATCTTCTGAAAGTTTCTCAACAGCTTGTCCAAACATAGAAACTAAGTCATGAAGAGGTCCATCTAAATCAAGCTGAGAAGCAGGAGGTAAAATCAAGCTCAGACGTACAGAGACTGATGCACAAGATGCAGAATTGGACTTCACAAACTCGCAATCAATTTGGAAGCCCTCTGATAACATCTTCTTTGCAAAATGTTTTCTGTGGAGTGGGTCATCAACTACTGCAGTAACATGCCATTCAATGGCAGCATCTCTAGGTAAGTTAGTTACAACAACCACAGCAAGCATCTGACATTCTGCAGCTACTTCACTATATGCTTCTGGATCTTCAACCTAGAAGATAAACAAAATATTTTGCATGTTACATAACTGCTAGAAATTAATGTTGCTCCTATTCAGATGATATATTCAAAAAAAGTATCTGCAGTACAGCTATTTCAGGTGGCTGGGTTTTTTTTGTTTTTTTTTTTGTTTTGAGCAACTATGAATTCATCTGGCAGTTAATATCTGCTCATTTTTTCCTATTTAGATACTACTATGCCTTTATCATGTAAAGAAATTCTGTTCTTAACGTATTTAACAATTAAAAAATATATATATATTTGCATATGGCAATTTCTGTCCATTTCAATGAACAAAATTTCCATTCTTTAAGGAATAGAAATAGTAGTAAGTACCGAAGCTACAGCAATGGATTAATAAAATATACGTCTTTAGTTTAAAAGTTGAAATACTAAAGATACAGCTTAGATATAGCAAAGATTCCTTTGGTCTAAGTATTGTGTCCAGTTCTGGAGTACCCAACACAAGAAGGACATGGAGTTGTTGGAGCAGGTCCAGGCGAAGGCCCACAGAGATGATCAGAGGGGTGGAGCACCTATGCTGTGATGACAGACTGAGAGAGCTGGGGCTCTTCAGCCTGGAGAAGAGAAGGCTCTGAGACGACCTTATAGTGGCCTTCCAATATCTGAAGGGGGCCTACAGGAAAGCTGGGGTAGGACTGTTTATAAGGGCAGGTAGCAACAGGACAAGGGGAAGTGGTTTTAAGCTGAAAGAGGGTAGATTTAGACTAGATACTGAGAAGAAATTCTTTACTGTGAGGGTGGTGAAACAGTAGAACAGGTTGCCCAGTAAGGTTGTGAATGTCCCCACATTTCATTCATGGTTCATGGAACCATTCAAGGCCAGGTTGAACGGGGCTTTGAGCAACCTGGTCTAGAGGGAGGTGTCCCTGCCTATAGCAGGGGGATTGGAACTAGATGATCTTAAAGGTTCCCTTCCAACACAAACCATTCTATGATTCTGTGTTTCTAAATGAACCCTCTTAATGACAAGAGCATCTTCTTAATAGTGGAATTATTTTGAAAGCACCCTAAACTGTTTTTACATCAACAAACACATCTAATTAGCTTATTCGATAAGCTAACTCTGAGAAACTGACCTCTTTTTTCTCTAATGGTATTAATGAATTGGGAGAGGCTTTCTTCTTACTTCCTTGTAAGAATTTTAGGATAAATCACATTGGAACATGTTATTAAGGTATTGGATGTGAATATAATGTTTCAAAACACTTTAAGTGCTATGCCATGAGCCAAAGGAGGAAACTGTCAATTTGCAGTCATGTCAACACAAATCAACTGTACTTAAGTACACTATATAGCATTATCTGTAAAACCTAAAATGAGTTCATAAAAGTATTATCTTGTCCCCATATTCTTGCAAAGTATTCTATCCTTTTTTTGTTTGTTTGTTTGTTTGTTTTTACCAGAATACACAGAGCAGAGGCCTCAGAATGCAGCTGAGGATTCGCCTTGCAGTGGGCTGAAGCCCAGCTGGCAGTGAAGCTTCATAGCTACTTGCTTGCTCCTCCCCACCCCAATGGCATAAGTGAAAAAACTCGGGGACTGACATAAAAGCAGCTTGATAAGTGAAGTAAAGAGGAGGAAGAAAGGAAAAAATACAAAACACTTCATGCAAAGACAATCCCTCAACACCTGTCACAGGCAGACCTACGTTCAGCCAGTCTCTAAGCAATGGGTACCTTTCCAAAACCCACCTCCTCATTGTTTTTATTACTGTATAAGGTGTCATATGATATGGATATCCCTTTGAACTCTTCAGGTCAGCTATCTTGCCTGTGCCTTCCTCAGCTTCTTGTGCACCCCCAGCCTATTTGCTGTGTGGGTAGTGTGAGGAACAGAGAAGTCCCTGATGCTGCTCAGACACTGCTCAGATGTACCTAAAGCATGTCATGCACACTGCTTTGGCCACTCATCCAGTACACAGCACTGTAAGGGCTGCTATGAACAAATTCAGCTCTATCCTGGCCAGACACACATTTATGTGTGCTGTAACCTTATAGTTAAATTCATATACTCATACTCCTATTTTATGACAATGTCTACTTATGGAAAACAACTGAATTTTATGATATATGCTCTCCAAAAGAATAAATGTACCTTTATCTGCTTTTTGAACAAATACATTCTAATTTGAAGAATTATAGGTATTTATTCTGTTCAGAAGATATTTTTTGTCTTATTTTTTCCTCCATTTTTAAGACAGACAATATATATATTGTTTTTGAGATTAGGGATTTATATCATCTTTGTGTACACAGATAATAACTTTTGTGTACACAAATAATAACAAAGATAATATCTTTGTGTACACAGATAACTTTTTTATATTTGCTTACCCTGCAGTATATATTGTTTATACTGTCCATTGCCTGATTTCTGAAAGGAACAATAATAACAAGGCAAAACTGTCATTTTACCTGAAGTTGATAAGGCCATATAACTCTCAGTACCTTCAATTCACAAAATCAATTTTCATCCGCTCGCTCTCAACTTTAAGGGGAAGAAATAATGACATGTTACATGCACTCACAAGGTTATTGACAAGCATTTTCCACAGAATATCTTTGATGCTTGACCCTTGTGAGCTGTTTACATGAAAAATGCACTTACTTCTATATTAACGATAGTGGAGTCTAATTCTATACCAAACATCTAGCAATTGCTTTAGCATTTCTGTTTTTGATATGGGAACAAAAATAGGGATAATTTGTCTCAAATTGCAGTCACTCCAGTTATAAGAAAATCTCACTGAGTACTGTTTGCTTTCAGTACTTTCATTAGGCAAGCTGGGGCTGTTATTAAGGTACCAACACATAAATGTTATATTAGCACTTAACAGGAGGAGCACACAGTATTCTCCTCTGGGAGATGAATTCTAACCTTGTCAATAAAATTCTGCTCTGAGTGCTGTAAAACAGTTTGAAAAGATGAAACACCGGAGTTTTGCACTGAGGGAAGAAAAAAAAAAAAAAAAAAAAAAAGGCATGCTCATTCAGGCTTAAAGGCCACTTTGCTGGCCCAAGGTGCTGAGGCAGTTTAGAAAAAAAGTCTAGAGAAGCTCTCTCAGGTCACATCAAGCACTAAGACAAACTTTTCTACTTCCCTGTACTTGTCTTAGGTTGTTAAATCAATTACTCACTATTTCTGCTTGCCTTCAGCTGCCATTTAGAATATGAAGAAATACATGAAAATTAAGGCCAGGAGAAAGCACATTTCCAAATTTAACAAACGAGAATTATTCTGAGTGAAAGACTGTTCATGGTGCACCTGTGCAGTACCATAGCACTCATAACCTTTAACTTTAGAATTTGCACAAAGCACAAATGATAGAGCTACTAGGGACTAACAATCTTTCATCAGCTGCTAAAAATCAAACATAAATACTACTAACAATGACCTCTCCTGACTTATTTTCAAGAAATCACTGACATTTGTGTTGTACATGAATGCTGCATTTGAGTTATCTGTCAGAAATTTACAACTGTCTTAAACAGTTGAATATTGTTACGATAGCTTCCCTTGTACGTGGGGATGAATATTTATGGGTCTGCTAAGAAATTCTAATCATATAATGCTGGAAAAATATAAGTTTGTATTAAGAGTGCAAATAAGTTACTCTTTATAATTGATTCTACACTGTCCTCAGTGAGACAGCACTTTCTGGCAGATACCTACGGTAATAGTAAGAAAAACATGGATTTCAGGTTATTGCACAAGAATAATGCTGTAGAGCATTCTATAAACGAGCATGAGTTTCAGCCTAGTCCTTCTCTCACATCTTCACAGTCTTGAAAAGAGCAAGCACAAATTGAGGTAGAGGAGGAAGCACCTTGGCTTGGCCTATTATTCTTGAAAAAGAAGTGTCAAATAATTCTTGGAAACCTCTGTGAAAATCTTATTAATGAGGTGATAAAACAAGGCCAGACAAAGTTGAAAGCAGTGATTCCTTAAAGTATGTACAACCTGAACTTTACAAATCTCTACAAATTTCATTATGCTGTAAGCGTAGCTGCTATCTAAAGGCATTTGCTCTTAAATAATTATTTCCTGGCTAAGAATTAACAGTACTCAAGTGATTTTCAATTCATGTAAGATAGTATGCCTGTAAAAGATCCTCATATCCTGCTATGAGCATTTCCACAGGAAATTTAAACATTTAAACCAAAAACAAACACTGCAAAGTAAATTTGCACTAGGAATAGTTTGTTCGTTATCAGAAAAAATAAACAGATCTAAAGGTTCAATGGCAGACTGCTGAGGTACTATGGAGAAGGATGCTTCTTCTATAGCATATATATTTACATGCTCTGATTTAAAGAAGGTTGGAGCAGGAAGTCAGCATCCTTTCACCATGAAGGAGATAGCCTCTGAAAATAAATTAATCTGTAACAATGCCTTCTTCCAGGGGTGGATGCAAACTGGATCATCTCAGAGACCAGACTATGACAGGATTCTGACCCTATGTGAATTGGTAAATCCAAGGACTTTAAAAAAAGATGTGATATGACAGTGATTTAGAGTGTGATTGTCTTATTTACCTGCAATTTTATGATAACAAATTTGACTGATACAATATTACAGTAAACACTGAAAAGGGTCCCATGCTATGTTAAGTAACATCGTGGAAAGTCTTCATGGACTGGTTAATAAAGAATCACAGCAGGTGACAGCAGTCAGAAAACCAAGTAAAACATGATGAATTGTTAACAAAGGAATAGAGATCACAGTGGACTATGTTATGCCACTGTAGAAATTCACAGTTCATTCACATCTTGTGTAAGATACACACCTCTTGATCTTTCAGATGAAAAAGGTCATACTAGATGCAAAATGTGTTCAGAGGAATACAACAAGGATGATCAAAAAGCTCTGGAAAATTTGAATGAAAATGTTCTTCAGCTTCCTTAAGTAGACTCTGACCAGGGTTTACAAAGTCATGCATGACATAAAAAGAGTAGATCGAGATAAGAACTGATTGTGCATGCTTGTCTTTCTGTAGAAGAGCTATGGATCATCAAATGACATTAGCAAGAGCATGGTTACAAAAAGTACAATAATGGATGACACTTAAGATTCCTTGACAGAGTGCCATGGTTCCAAGAGCATTATATAATACAAGGGGAACCTGAACAAACATTTAGAAGATAGAGTCAGTAGGGATTATAAAAGAGACATACTAAAAATCCTACTAAAGAATAAAATAATTTATTAAATAGTCAATAATTTATATAGATATTAATGGTTTATATAACTATTACAATAAATCTAATTAATTTAAATATGAACTGAAATAGTTTGAAGCTGGAAGAACATTAGAGTGGATATGTGCTTTTCATATTTTTACTGTTCATGTCTCCTTAGGACTACTGTTAGAAGTCAGAATACCAAGCAGAACCTTCACCATTATTACTATTCTTATATTGTTACACAATAATTTATGCAGTAATGTGTTTGATAAAGAAAAATAACTGGGCTTTCTTGGCAAGACAGGCTGAATTTACATAACTAGTCCCTTCCAACATTTCTGTAATTGTTAATATTTATCTGAGTACTCCAGATTGATTTAACAGATTAATAGTGAACATACAGTCAAACAAGAGAATACAGGTAACAGCTTTGAAAGGAAAAGTGCTTCTTCAGTCAGTTGAGCAGAGGTATTGGCATCATAGTGGAAAATTCAGAGTTTAATCTGATTATTCTTGGCCTCTTTCTGAGGGAAGAAGAAATAAAAAGCCTAATCTTCTTTTTCCTGAAGCAGAAGCACAGAGAAAACTGGAATACTGCTTTTGAGGAGCTAAACATATTATAAATTCTTGTTTATACGGATATAGCATTAGCATAGACAAGCAAATCCTAACGCACAGTGCCAGACAGTGCCAAGCATGAGGCTTGTCTGCTTTAGGCAACTGACACAGCAATGAGCCCCATTACCTCCGGAGCAACCAAGACAGTCAGCTGTGTTCTAACTCCTCTAACGAGTTTGTACTATGGACACTTACCTCAAATCTGCAAAAGTATAAGGACAATTGGCTAGAAATATAAATGGTCTAAAGGCATCACAGAACACCTACTGAAGTCCACAGTACTACAGTTAATAAATGACATCACATTCAGTAAGCTATCTAATCACAAGAAATGAGAATGGGAACTCAGTTTTCACTATATACATACATAGAACCAAAGCTGAGAAGCTAGGTTGGTAGAGATATGTCTTAGCTAACACTTATGAAAATGTCTAATGCAGAAATATAAGCCTGTTCATAACACTAGATGGAAGGTTTACAGCAGAATGTGTCAATTCATTTCCGAATTTGTAATCAACCTATATCTCCACATTAAAGTAAAACAGCTAGCTGAAATGCTGTGTGCAGAACTCTTTCCTGAGATTTGCTCAGATATAAAGGTTATTGTGCTGGCTTACAGTATGACCACATTCAAATGTTTTGTATGCCTTAGTTCTAAGTAATAAGTCACTTTATTTTCATTGTATGTGCTCAAGACAGCTACAGAATACTCTTACACTAACAAATGCCTACTTCTTTAAAACAAAGCTCCAATGCTATGACCTTAGTTAAATGAAATACACTGGACTGGAATGAGTCTAAACTAAATTACCCAGAGTGTGGTTTTAAAAGTGCTAACCTTAAAAGAGCATTTCTGTCAAGTAGTGCATTTTTTCAAAATCAAGTCAGAACTATTCAAATTCCTAGGGAAAGAAGAATACTAAATATGGCACAAACCTATATTGGAACAATTTTATAAGCATTTAACTCTTTTATTTAGTTTAATAGAAAAAGGTACAAACTTCAGTTATTAACATTAATTATGCAAATTTGTTTATTTTGACTAGCCTTCATTTGTTCCAAATCAAAAATATTCTTTTTGTTGTATGAGTAAGGTCTATCTACAGACTACCTACTTCACAGCTGAATAGGGAATCTAGCTGTAAGACAGATGAATGTGTAATTGCTATCTCTACAAAGAACTGACTCAGAGAACAAAAAGAAAGATACTGTGATGTTACTTTTAGAAGCTGAGTTTATGAAAAACTTCTATGGTATGCATTATTACACCATTATAGTGGCATGATTAATGTGCCTGTAAATAATACATTTAAAATGTCTCTTACACAGCCTGCATAAAACAGAGTGCATCAAACTCCTGAGATCCAGTTTAGGCTTGCTAGAGAGTCTCTCACAATAGGTTTATGACTTTAAAAAGTAAAGATTCCACTAGGAAAACTGAATAAGAATAAAAATGCCAGTTCCTGAAGAAAGTAGGATAGAAACAATCCTTTTCAACATCCTAATTCATCTAATAAATAGGACACTGGTCTAACAGTCCTGAATTCAAAGAATGAAAACCACTGTGTTTTATAACAATACAGCTGTTAAGACTTTTTGCAAAGCTTACAAAAATAAAGTCTGACATTTATTATTCTTTCCTGAAATAAAACAGATGCTAAGAATATACAAATGTTAAACTAGAAGGCTAAAAATGAGGTCTTGTGAACCTGAATATTTGCCTTGGAATAAACAGTGATAATATAAAAAAGAAACATGTTCTTCAGATATCTTCGTTCTCTCTACTACTAACATGTTGGACAAAGTTGACAGTAGTTTGTATCATATATAAGCTACTTTGTACAGTGTCAGCAAGAACACCAAGAGTATACTTAGTTGTTGTTACCCAACAAGGAGAATCTGGAGAAAAGAAGGTTCTATGACAGCTGCTCCAAAAGTAATGCCTCCTATTTTATGAGTTTGGACAACTATGTCAGATGCAGATGGCAGTTGAGGCTAAACTTTCCCACCAGTATTCTATCACATTTTGTTGCCATGCAGCAGATGATAGCAGAGTGGCATTCTGACAAAATGGTGCCTGCCACGGAAGTGCATATGGAGCAATGGTGTGCCATTGAATTCCTCCTTATGGAACAAATAACACCCACTTGCTGAATTTTATGGAGACTTAACAGTGGATGTGAGCAGTGAGGTGAATTTCCACAGTGGCAACAACTTTGGCTGGTGCAGATTTTTAGGGGTGCAGCATGCAGGCTCTTGTTCGTTGCTAGCAAAAAATGCATACCTGATGGTGGCAATTATGTTGATTACCATGCTTTGTAGCTGAGAATTTGCTCTATCAATTACTGTTATTGTGCTGTTTGTATCTATTGTAGTTTCCATGTAGGAGGCATTACTTTCAAAGTGACCTACATTTGTTTCAGCATCTGATAATGCATTTTGCAGATTTGTGTGTATGTGTGTGTGCAGTCTTCACCTGTCTTTCAGAAACAGAAAGGGAAAGTAGACACAGGAAAACAAATATGGATTTAGAAATACAGCAGCAATACTATTTCTGAGGGTACTTCTAATCATTTTTTCTTATTCTAGTAGACTTCAAATTAATGTGTTCTCTCCATATAATATTTCCACAAGTTGGCATTTGAAAAAAAATTAAGAGTAAATAAAATTAATTAGAAATCTAGTAAAAAGTAAATAAAGTAAGAAAAATGCTTTCTTGAAAATAATTCTATGGTAGTGACGCAAATTTAATTATTAGATATGAATTGGTCAGCAATTAATATGCTGAGCTTTTGCCAAAGGCATTTTGTGGGTGAAAAAAAGATCTTACTTTAAACTGTTTTATCAATTACGTATAAAATCTCTATAAAATCTCGCTATTAGAATTTTTCAAGGCTAAAATCTTCTGGCATGGTAGTCGAACAAATATATCAGAAGAAACTACCACAAAAATTAACTAATATAATATAACACCAGTGAGCACTCTTAGGGAAAAAGATGCACAATAAATCTCATAAATTTGATTTTAGAAGTCAAGACAGGCTTTGAGGAACACGGATGTTATATTTAAGCCTACAGAGTCAAAACTTCCATGATGCATGGTCTCTGAATAGTACTACTGTAAGTATATCTAAGTTTTATTTAAAAAACAAGCAAATGTGGGAGCCTGTGAAAAAAGGGCTTGTAAAAAATCTGATCAATAACTATATACAATCTATAGTTTACATCACTCAAACAGAATAATTTAGACAGTTGGTATTCTTTTACCCTAACCACCAACAGAGGCTTCAATAAGGGAAATACATTTTCTTCACTTCTGTGTGATAGACAAAAGGCTCAGCTGAAATTAAAGACATAACCTTAAAAGTTCTCTTTTGACTATATTTAGTATACAAAAATATCATTTGCTTATTAATTTTGCTTCTTTTTTCTATTATTGGACATGTGTTTTAAATCCTTTCACTTAGGACACTAAGAAGGCACAGTGCAAGCTCTGTGACATGATCAAAATAAAAGCAATCAGTTTCACATTTCTAGTAAGACATAGTCAGCTTTGAACAAGTCTCTAGAAGAAATAAACAACTAAAAGCCTGAACAAAGACAGTATAAAAAGTCTGTAAGAACTTTTTATTAGAAGCTTAACATTTCTGCTTTCTGGGCTTACCAAGGTAAGCTCAGAAGTTTCCTTAAAAAGTAATTATTTTAGCTTTTCAAAGTAGTTTGAAGGAAAAAATAAAACATAAATTGGCATCAGACCCTCTCTTCTCTCAGCCTGGGCAAGAACATCTCATGTTGAAGGGCACTAGGACATAAGTGAAGTTAGTTTTAACCAAGAAAGTGGCTCCAGTCAAACTGCAGACGAGCAGAAGGCATCCGAGATCACAGTCAGTACAGCAGCTAGCCCTAGTGACAAGCACCACACTGAGATCTACACCAATCTCGTCAGAAATGATAAGGCAGAGACAAATGGGCCACTCTGTACTAAGTCAGAAAAAAGCAGAAAAGGATTACAGATCTCTCTTTGGAGTATGGATGTGGCCACCAGCTCAGAAGATGGAGGGTCCTCTGCATTTAAGTCAGTGCATAGTACTGACAGAGGGACGGAGCTATAAACAGCAGTCAAGAGAGCTGGCATCCAGACACTGCACCACTATCTAGGCTTGGTCTTGTACTGAAGATGCTCTGCCCAATTCCATGTCTCTTAGAGCCATGTACACATCTCTTAAAATACATCTAGGAATGGGTACTGCCCACTTCCCTGGGTGGCCCATTCCAATGCCTAGCCACCACCAAGATTAAGAAAATCTTCCTAATATCCAATTTAAACCTCTCCTGGCACAACATGAGGCTGTTTTCTCATGCCCCATCACTTGTTACCTGAGAAAAGAGACCAAACCCTCCTCCTTGCTGTAACCTCCTTTTAGGTAGCTGTATTTTAGTCTAAGTACACTCAAAATAGGAATACCTAGGTGAAACGTAATGGCCTGTGATATGCAGGTCAGACTAAATGATCTGAAGGTGCCTTCCAGCTGTAAAAGCTTCTAAAGCTAAGAAATCTGTTTTACCCACTATTTACAGTCTACAAGGCTGCTGTGCCTTCACTCTAAATACCCACAATGAGAAGGCAACCTTCTTACTCGTTATGGCCTTTAATATCCCTTGCTGATAGTTTTAAATTTTTAAACAGCCTTACCTGTTGTGCTGCCTTTTATGTGTTCTCACACTTACAGATATAATTTTGGAAGCAAAATATCTAAACATTAAGCATAATAAAAATGAAACAGGTTAAAGCATCTCAGCAGTAGGGTGCAGCTGCAGCAAAATCCCTCCAGTTCCCCTACATTTCCTCCACAGCAGGGACTTTCTGTCAAGCTGTGAGTTAGTTCTATACAATAATACTGGCTGCTGTTACTGCAATTGCACCTTCCTATATCTCACCATTGTACTAAAAATTCACTTTGATTTTTGCTGTACTCCTCGGTAATAATAATATTTAAAGAAATTCCTGCAGAGCTAAATGCAAATTCCAGCACTGCATGCAAGATACTCAAAAGGGTAGGCAAATGTAAAATTGGTAAGAAAATAATTACACATTAAAAAGCTGTTTTATTTGCTTTAAAAATATTAACAACTTCTCAATAATCTAAAGGATCCTGAGCCAAGAGATAACCAGTTAACGACTGGAGTTAAGATTCCTTGAAATACCTCTCAAACATACATCATTCAATATATCAGTTACAATGTGGAAAGAAAGATAACTACTTAAGGAACAAAGTCGTAAATTGATAGCAATATAAACTGAAAGCAAATGAAGTCTGCCACATGAAACATGATCACAGACTGTCACTCTGAGGGTTTTATTCTTCATGTCTAGTGTCAAAAATAAGCACTTAGGAAACAGATTCCACTTGAAAATTATTTGAGAATGTGTACCCAAATGGGATGGAAAATGGGAAAAAGTTAATGATCAAAATCTGCATTAAGGATAGCTGTTTTTATGATTCAGAATTTAAATTTCAGATCTTGATTTTCTTTGAAAGACTGCTTTTCTTCTGGACTTTGAACTTGATCTGTTGAGCTAATTTTCAAATGAAGTTTCATCTTTTACTTCACATTCTAACTACAGTCATATGTTCTCCTGTAGACATATAGCATTTTTAGCAATTTTGATTAAAACCTGTAATTAAATTTTGCATTATGCTTTGAATTGTGATGCTGTTAGAGCCAGAAGAAAAACAATTTGGAAATTCTGGTGACGCTACTAAACTCCTATGAACAGCCATGGTTTAACTCATTGAGACAGCCACCTTAAAAGTAATATGATATATGGATTTGGGTCAGCAGTCCTGGCTGTGCCCATGCCCAATGACTATGGAAATTAATTATATGCCAGCCAGACATAGCATATCCACTTGTGACAAGAATTTCAGGATAACTAATTTCAGGCACCTAAAAATTATAAGCCAAGTCTGAGATATACATAACTTCTCAACAGTTACTGGAATGGCTCAAATGGAGAGCACAGTTCTCCTGATGGTGAGGATACTTACTACTGAGATATTTAATGAGATATCAACTCTTACATTCAGGTGAACCCATGTACAGGAGCATGGAAATTTTTTAATAAATGGCTTTTGTTCAACAGATTTTAATATAAATGCTAATTAAAAGTTGAAAAATTACAAATCCATATTCATGGATATGTTTTGTACATGCAATTATATATGCATACATATGTATATGGGAAGGATGAGACAGTGAATATGAAAATGAAATGAAAATATAGATGTATATGCATACATCTTCCCCACATAATTATCTGTGCAGAACATGCATAGAGATACCATGCACTACGGAACACATATCTAGAATTCCATGCAAATATACATTTGACAAATAATGACAAAACTTTACCAAAGTTATTGAATTAACTAGAAATTATAGGAAATTAGTATTTTCATCAATTAATGTGTACATTTTTACTCTTTTAGACTTCTTCACTAATTCATTTATTAAAAATAATTATACTAATAACTTTATTAATAGCTTCCTTATAAGTAACTTCATAACTAAACAAAATAACAAAAAATTAATAAATAAAATAAATATAACATACATAACTAACTAAATAAATAAAACAAAGTTAAATGAATAAAATAAAATAATAAATAAATAATGTTATTAATCGTTTCTTTGTTGTGAACTGTGCAGAAGTAACTACTTTGTCAACAGCAGGAGGTGGTCAGGATGTTTCCATGAAGTTGGTTATAAATGAGATGCATAAAGACCTACATAATATTGCCACTGAGTACTGTCTAAAAATGTTAGATTTCAAGTATTACCAGTTGAGATCATTGTGTTACATCTAAAGGATCAACAAGGCTATACACATGTATCACATCAACAGATAATGGTTTTATTTTTCATCCCAGTAGATGCATAAATACAGAGAGAAAGTTGGCATGCATGTTACTGAGTATGGACCAATTAGCATTGCTTGTTTTTGATACAGAAACATTTAAATTTGATTTCAGAATAACGCTAGTTCACTTTTAGGCTGCTGACATACTTGTTTGGAAGTGGAGTACAAAAAAGGATAAATATTTTTTGTTTTATTTTGGCATTTATAAGTAGTCACACAGCAGCAAAACTGAATTGAATATTGGCAGAAAGATTCAAACTCTATAGCCATACCACCAACATCCACCTCCAGCATTGTAGGCCAACATGACAAAATAGGAGGCGTTACTTTCAGAGCACACCTCATATTATATAATAGTAAGGAATTATTTCCACTAGAAGATGGCAAAGATTTAGGGCAGACCAGTTGTTAGTGAAAATGTCACTGAAAGTTGGGATGGTGAGCTTGCTGTTAATTTGATCCAAATCAGCTGGATTACCTTGCCCAGACAAGGACAGAAAAAGACCCTGTTGAATCTCCTGAGGTTTCTTCCTCTGTTAGGGGAATTTAAAATGCCCTACCTGAAATTAGGAATACAGCTGAACAGGGAAGTGTCCTGAGTGAAAGTAGGGCCTTAATCACTTTTCAACCAGAATGGCATCCTACCCACTCTACTGAAGCACTGACAACAGGTACTAGCCTTGAGGCTGCAATCCTGTTAATGGCTTTCACAGCCATCACATATAAGACTTTGGACAAGAGGCCCTTGTCTGAGCATAATACTAGAGGTGTATATGCCCTCCTGCTTAGCACAAAAATGACAGGCTCAAAGCAGAATTAATATTTTCAGCAAAGGAGATGAAGAATCACTCAAAAAAAAACCCCAAAAACCTCATATAAAGGGACTGCTGCAGGGGAAAATCAGTCAATCTAGATGAACTAGGCTCTTTAGCACCCTCATAACTAGACGTGTTTCTTCACTGTGTCTAACTGAAAAACAAAGTCCATATGCATATATGTATTACCTATAAATGGCAAATAAGCTAGTGTAAATCACTTCATGGAAATCAGAGAGTTACTGTGACTTTTACCAGCTGAGAATTTGACTGTATCTCTCTCTATCTGTTTACTAAAACATTCACACAAGAAAACCTCCCTTTTCTTATCTTACATCGTTCATATTTTATGTTTATGTTTATGTTCTACAACAGGTCAGATTCATGTATGATGTTTAGAACATTGGCAATCATATGCTTATATATATGCATTCAATGTCTAATGAAAGCTTTAGTAAAATCGTGCACTGCTTCATTGTTCTTTGTGTTGCCTATATTCCTTTTTAAAATTCATCAACGTTTCACTAATATTACAAATAAAGTAATCTTTTTTTTTTCTTATATAAAAGAAAAGGGTAATACTTTCACCTCCCACAGTGGGCCAGTGTCAAAAGGCAGAATATTTTCAAGGACCTCCAAAGTTCCAATGTCTGCATTTGACCCGTGTTAAGTATTCTCATTACAGTTGCTTCAAATGAATACAAAAGCTTTGTTTAATCCTAACTCAGGGGAAATGAAATACACTAGGCATGAGATGAAAGATCCAGTACCAGAGTGCTGTTTGAATGCACTGTGTGTTCTTAACATGGGCCATAAAAGAAGGCCATTTTAATATATCAAACTGTAGAATGCTTGAAATAGCATAGTAGCAAAATAAATGCTATAAACTTGATGAAACAAAAAAAGGAAAACAGGAGCATATTTTGTTTCTACTGGATTTTTGATAGGCAATCCTTTCCAAAAACATTCAGTTTTCTTTTGCTAAAATGATCGATTACATTAATTCATCCAAGAAAGATTTTTATGCAGTGCAAATTTAGCAGGGTTTTAATCTACCATTTATACCTTCATAAAATTCATTTACTTCTTAAATTATTACTATTCTGTTCAAGAAGCAGGTAACAGAAGGAGACCATTTAAACTAGTATTACCTACACTACTGTCTATAGGGCACAGAATTTATAGAACTATTTGGAAATCTAACACTTGCGTTCAACAGAAATACTAACTCATACGTATGATAAAATATACAAAAACATGTACATGAATATTACAGACTTAAAAATGAGCTCAGGATGGTGAAAAAGTACATACCCGCTCACTGAAATCTGTTTGGTTTGTTTGTTTTTCATATTCCTTTTAAGTTACACGGTAATTTTATCTATAAGTAAAGAGAATCTTAAACCTCTGTCCAATCTATTGGAGTGCTAACAAACTCTGAATTCCATGATTTGAGCATAATCTATGTTCTACTTAGGATAGGGAATGCATTAACTTTACTTAAACTCATGCTCTGTATACTCCGAATGTTATGTGCACATCTGTACAATGCAACACGGTGCTGTTTCACAGATCCATGATGCCATTCTGTATAACTGCACTGAAGACGTCATTACCCCAGAAACATAGCCACACATAGCTAGACAGCTTCTGTATTGGAGTTAACTTGTTTTTAACTAACTTGAGACTCTGCAGTCTTCTATAGACAAAGCAGAAAGACACAGGGTAGTAGGAATGGTATTTACAGGAGTGTCAAGGGAGATACAGTACAGGGGATCCAGAGGCCCTTATATGACTGCTCTATTTTTTAAAAGTCCTAGTTCAGGTTAATTTACATCTTTTACATCAGAACACTTTATATATCTGGCAAAAAGGGTTTTAATTTAGACATTTATAGCTGGCATCAAGACGCCCAGTGCTGAAATAAGCAAAGAACCCATATAACATATATATCAGATAAAATACCACAAATCTTTCTTTCATCACTTCTGCATTGTGAGCTACCAAGACATATTGTCATCAATCTGACTGGCACTCCAGAAAGAAAGTCAGTTATAGCACTCTTTGCTGGATTTGAAACAACCATGGAACCACAACCTCTCATGCCAAATGCTTACTAAAAAAAAGGAGAAAGGTACACAGGAAAAATTTTTAAGTTTGTCTTATCTTTGATCAAGAATTTACTGGAGAAAGAGGATGAAAAAAATAGATGAGGACAGAAAATAAGGGGGAGCAGACTACTGAAATAATTCAGAATGGAAAATGGAATTAATCTACAATATTATCATCTGAAAAAAGAAAAACAATGTATAAAATGAATTGCTGAAGTAAAAGGTACATTTTATAGTCCTAGAGCTATTAATAAGTGCTGCAATTACATGAAATATTACATTCCTAGGTAATTCTTTCTTCAATTGTTAACAAAAAATATTGTTTTCACTGTTTAATCAAAATTTTCCAAATCTCCCTTCACCATTTCAGTTCACGTACAAATACAGGCGATCCAAAACTTCAAGGTGGCAACAAAACATTATGTACTCAATATGTTACCGTATTTCCCTATACATTTTTCTTTTTATAGAAATCAGAGATAACTTCAGATAGTTCTGGAAAATATTTCCCAGATTTTTGTGTATAAGATCAAATCAAAACGAGAGCTGAAACTCATTTTTGTCATTCAGTCATGATTATCAAGAACTGTATTTCAAAAGCAGGAAATGGCCTCTGAATTATTCTGTGACTAAGTTCATGTGCTCTTATCTCAGAGACAATACTAAATTACTAATACTTTGTCACGGAATGTACATTTGATCAGGAACAGCCAAAACAAATACCTATTACACCAATTACCAAAAATATTACTGGCCTAGCTATACTCATTCTCTCTGGGCTTTAGCAAGATGTAAGAATAATCAAACACAGCAGTTAAACAAGCTTGAATGCCTGAAATCTTAATATATTACAGCATGTTTCTTCCTCATATAGTTAAGAATGACAAAAGTAGATATTGTGAGGCATAAAAAATTTAGTCATGGTCTTATTTATCTCAGCTAACCTAGTGGAATCTGCGGCACAGACAGATGTGCAATGCACCACTTCAAATACACCAACAAAGTACTACAGGAATGATTCTCCAAAGAAAACCCATGGGGAGTGGAAAAAGTAGGTAGGGGCTGGAGTCAGGTTTGAACTAAATATAGTGAGAGCTCTATCCAAACAGCACAACTCACTCTATTAAATCCAGTGTGTACACAAAGTAAATTAATAAAATTTTGCAGGCACACTCACTGTTATATCATTATACAATAATTATTTGGAATATTTCCATCTATCAATAATGCCATCTGTCCCACCCAATACAAATGGACTACAACCCATCTGGCTTATTTTTTCTATTGATTACTCTGCTGAATGAGTTAGCAAAACTGCTTTTAAAATTATCATATTACATGACACTGTCATTAAAAGATGTGAAGTAAAAAAAAAAAACAACACAAGATGAGACTTAATTGGGAGTCTGTCAGCTCTTCTCCAGAAAGTTTTAGCAATGCTAAATGCTTTTTTTTTTCTTCGCTCTTTTTTTTTTTTTTTGAGGGGGGCTACTTAAAATGCAAACTACTGGATTAGGCAGAAACTGTTCCTCCACACTACCACACAATTGAATTGTTACTATTTCTGACTAACAAAGCTTCATGAAGGTATCAAGAAGGTGTCAAAATGTCCCAAAGTATGCTGGTGAGAGCTTACTATTTATTAGGACTCCTAAGGAGACTGTGGATGGAGAGTGCTGGAAGCTGTTGATGGCTGGCACTTCTATTTGTTAATTCCAATTATTTTTCCTAGGTTTTTGGCTTTGGTTATTTGTTTGTATAATTGTCTTTATTCTGTTTTTACAGTGCTGTTTTATCTTTTGATTTTAACTACTGCTTCCCTTAACTTTAATTTCTACAATGAACACTACTTAATAATAATGTAAATTTTCCTATCCATCTGAATTTCAGCTGGTATGGAATTGCTTTCTTCAGAGTGTCTGGTATGATGCTATGTTTTTGTTCCAGAAGAAATATTGATAACACACCAATGTTTATACTTGCTGCTGAGCAGTGTTGTACAGAGCCAAGGCTATTCTCTGTGAAGGGCCTGAGGAGCTGAGACAGAATTGGGACAGTTGACTTAAAGTGGCCAAAGGGATATTCTATACCATATGACATCACAGGGAAGGGGTTTTGAACGGGATGGGACTTCATCTGGATCTTTTTCACTGCTCAGGGGCTGACTGAGCATAGGCTGGGGGGGGGGGATGGTGAGCAATTATTTGTGCATCACGTGTTATATATATTCATATATATTTATATCTATATAGTCTATTATTCTCCTTTTCTCTGTTTTAGTAAGTAGTTTTATCTCAATCCATGAGTTCTACTTTGTGGGTTTTTTTCTCAATTCTCTCCCTTCTCCATTCCATTGAGAAGGGGGAAGAGGAAGAGAAGGTTTGTGTGGTGCTTAGCCATCTGCTGGGTTAAGCCACAAAGCCATCCACAGAACTTAAATTCTTTCCTAGGCTCCCTTAATCTAGTTTCAGTTTCGACAATGTCCTGTTAGTTTTAACAAGGAAACCTCTCTTGTGTATACTTAAAATGTTGAGCCAAAGATTTTTTGCCAACCCAGTGATTTAATATTTCTTTTGTGTAAGTCCTTACTGGGGTTGCTTTTTTATTCTTCCTTGTTGCTCATTTTTTCTTTTCTCCACAGTGGATTCCTACTACAACCTTCCATCCCTCCACAAGACTTCTTTTTCTCTGCCCCTGAATAGTTATTCCAACAACACTGCAACTCCAACTGATGTAAGAAGAAGACAGAAGGAGAGGCAGGGGCTGTATTCCAGCTCTGTGGATATCATCCTTGATGGCTGGGCTTAGAGAGGCAATATTTGAGGCAATACTGGAGCAGTCAGGCTATGGGGAACAGTGACTGGAGAAAAGACAGTGCGTTCCCTCCTGGAGTGAGGGAAAGCGGGATGGCAGCAATGGATAGGAGCTGTACAGATAGCAAGGAATTATGTGGTAGCACATAGTCAGAGACTGGTTGAAGAAAGCAAGTAAATAGTTACTAGAAAGTCCACTCTAGTTACTGTTGCTGTTGTCTCCCTCTTTCCGTCCTTAACACTGACTAGAGCCACTCATCTGGTTATCTGTGAAAAAATATGGTTATTATGAAACATTCCGAAGTTATTTTTCTCTTCATAGATGAAAGAAGTTCCTAGGTTATTGTAATGGTCAGTTTCATGCCCACATCCGGTTCTTAAAACATGAGTGTTATATAAACGTACACAGAGAACAATTCTCACACTTCTATGTTATTTTCTGTTAGGTCCTAAACAATGTATACAATTTCTATATTATATAAATATACATAATAACATAGAATAAATCTATTATGTAGATATATATTATATAATATATTCTATTATACATATATATATAATGATTCAACTGAAATTGTGGACCAATATTATTTATGTAGAGGATATTTACCAGACATCACTATGTCACAGAATAATAATCATTTTTGATACTCCAAAAAAAGCCCTTTGACAGTTGTGATGTCTATGCTCTAGTCACTGTGTTAAATGCAATTACTTCAATCATAATACATGATAATTTCGCTATTAAACACAGAATATTTAGCAAACAGAAATGCAAAGTCTAAAATCTCTACTGAAATATAATTGAAACTATTATAATGGTTTATAATGTCTAGTTTACAAGAAGTGAGTTATGATATTCATTGTCTTGTTTTCACTAATAAAATCTTTTTTCCATGGATGACAGAGGAGCAATTTCAATTGAGACATCATTTGTTCCTATTAAGCAATCTGTAGGTTGTTATTGACTCATGCCTTTGACCACTGCTTTGAATAAAGTTCAAGAATAATAAAATACTTTTATGTTTGGCTGACTTAATTTACTTGCAGAAAACAGACTATTATTTCATTTCTATGATTCTATGATTCATGTTACTGCATCTCCTAGAACTCTCTGTAGCACTATTGGCATAAAACAAACAAACAAAAACTAAGATAAATAAGGGATGTGCTATTGATATTTTTAAACATAGATGCCTTCAGAGTAAAGTTACTGTGTTCTGGCTTCCAGAAAGAGAGTATCTTAGAAGCTCCTTCAAGTAAAACATTAAGAGGTATGGAAAGTACATTTCCTGTTTTTATTGATTCTATGGAGGCAAGGAGAAGTGTAATATGATTTAACAGTAAGCTCTACTGTTTTCCCCTATTCTCAGAGTAGAATCAGCCAAAAAGAACATTTCTCCTAATAACATGTCAGCTAGTACTTCTCCTGTAAAACAAAACCTCATTGATGAATATCTATTTAAATTAAATTAACAATTGTATGATCAGTTATATTTTCAGGAAAGGACAGTTCCCTCTGGTTCTTTGTGATAAAAGTGTTTGAAACATCTTTTTCTGTGCTTTGCTGTTTACATAACCAATTCCTAATCATAAAAGTATGCATAGCATGAGGAAAAATGCAACCACATCTATTGATAAAATGATAGAGAAATTGGAATATCCAGCTGATAATCCATCCTGTTCCCACCAATATTTTAAATTTTTCTGATTTTTAGATCCTGTTGTGGTACATATTACTCACCTCCTAAATATTTTTGTACTATTTCTGATACTGTCATTAATGAATAAAACCTAATTAGCACAGAGCAAGATTGATAAGCACCCTACAGCAATGCTTTATACATAAATCCTCTAGGATGTTTTATTTTAAACATTCCCAAAGCCTGCTAGGCAGCTAACTCTTCACAGGAGTATGTGTAGGCAGCAATCAATTTTTTAAGCTATGACTTGAGCAATCAGACAGTGACACGAGTCAGATACTATTAATAACCCAAAAGCAAGCAATCTCATGAGGTGTTTCTCAAGTAGCTAAGAAGAAACTGTCTAGTTATGTCATTAAGAGTAAGACCCAAAAGACTATATAAAGAGTAGCTGGAATGTACAATAATTACAGAGTATTTAGAAAATTCTACCTGGAAAAAGGAAAATTTTCAAAGAACAGCAAAACATTACCAATCTGCCCACAAATCTGCCCACAGACACAAATCTGTGTCTGTATATATTACAAATAAGGAAGTATGTGGGCTTCATGGTCATGGTACATGCTACTAATTAGTCACAAAACAAAAAACAGTCTCAGCTTTTCAAAAGGACCAAGCTTTACAGGATCAACTCTGACAATAATGTCTCTACCCTTAATTAGCTTAATGATGCTATGACTCCATGCAACGTCTCTAATTGCAGCCTCAAAGACATCATGAAATGGTACATCTTATAAAAAATGACAGCTAAAGATAGTATACTGTTAAGATAATATTGAAAATGCACTGATGTCACACTTGCTGTTTCCATTTAAAGCTTGCAGCATTGATCTATAAAACCTGTAAAGTTGGCAGACTCAACATCACCTTAAGAACTATGCTAATATCTCCATGGCAAGTCTGAGAACTGGGTATAAACATAATTAGTAAAAACAAAGGCTGAGGTCTTCAATAAGACACAAACTTTGGAACGTCCTTTACAGAAAAAAACCTAAGACATGATTGAATTTCAGAAGACTAATGTGGCATTCTGTGTGATGATCTTATTTAGAGGAATGTATCTTTCTGAGTTCCTTAAGTGATTCCAAACCAAATCATAAAAAATTATTACCATTTTTCAGCAGCAGTCATAAAGGTGAGGTTATTTCTACACTCTGCAAGTCAGCTACTTCTGAGAATTTTAAGTAAATAAGGACTTTAATAACTGACCTATTTCAAATATACTGTAAAATTCAAGGCATTCACCAAAAATACTAGAACATAAAAAACACCTGATAGCATGCCCTAGAGTAGAAATTGAAAGGTGTAAAACAAACAGTACATTTTACAGTAAAAACAGAAATGAAAAATCAGATCTTAGCAGACCTGTAAGAGTGCTACGGAGAAGACTGGGAATCTTTCAAATTCAATACACTTAGTCTTGGAGGAAGGTACTTAGGAGGATATTTTATTACAAAATCTATGTTAACTGTGTCAGCTTTCAAGCAAGTCTACCTTTTCCCTCAGAAAAACAAGTGCATAGCACAGACAGACCGAGCATGAACTCAAATAGAAAGAAAAGGTTTGGGAAGCACTGTCCTTTCTTCCAGGGCAATATTAACTATTAACGTATGCTATGCTTCCAAGCCACATATCTCCCAAGAAACTATAACTAAAAAATTCTATTAAGTTCCATAGCAATTATGTAGTAACTACTCTTGTTCACTCATTTATAGAGTAGCTACATTTTGTTTACAAGATTTGTTGTCATTATCTTTCTAATGCTTGCAGAGTGTTCTGTGGCTATTTAAGCAAAATGGTACGTGCATAACAGAAATGATTATGATACCACTATCAATCACTGGGGAAATTATTGTACTGTTAGAGATGATCTAGAGTCAACCAGTAAAACTGGCACGCCCCATCTTGTTATAAAAGTTCAGCTGACTAATAAATAATAATAAGCAGCGAAATGCTAAACTCAGTTGTCATGACAATATTGCTTGTAAGAAAGAATGGGGGAAAAAATCTCAACAGAACAACCAAGAAAAAGTTAAAGTAAAGTGTCCTGTTCCTACTCTACAAAAATATATGGGCAGAAGTAATTCAAATAAGGTATTGTTCACATTTTTACTAGAGGAACTGACTGCTTTTTAAGAGTTTTTTTTCCATATTGCTTTGGGAATTAAGACAAAGTTAGTGATGAATATAACTTTCTATTAAGCAATTTTCTTTCTCAATTGTGCACAACCACTTATGAGCCAGAACATAACAGCTCAATCAAACCTTATTATATTAGCTTTACTTGAACCACTCTGAAATGTACTGAGAAAATTCTGATATTATTACAAGACATAGGGAAGAAAAAGACAACTTAGAATGAGGGAAGTGGATATCACAGCTACCTTTTTACAATCTCTTAATTTCTTCTTCCATATAGAATGAGCAACAGGAATGTGTTTGCTGTCAGCTACATAGCAGATCGCTGTGATCACATGGTGTAGCGTAGTCTTCTGGCTCATAGCCTGGAGGACTTTCTCAACATGACTGAGAGCAACTGTGGCCTCATTCCACACACCACCACTAACAAGCTGCATAGTACACGGTACTAGGCCAATCTGTCCAGCACAGTAGAGAATATCTCTGACCTAGAGGAATAAATAAATAAATAAAATTATAGGAGTACATAGGAAACAAAGGAAAAAATTTTCAATTTTCCAAGAAATTTCTCTCAGCACTATTGTTCTTTGCAATCCTTTATCAGTCACTAAAAATGTAGCAAACGTCATTGTAAGGGCCAGTTTTGATAGGGCTTTATATATTTCACATGAATACAGCACCATAATAAACTTTAAACTAACAATTAATATATGGATGTATGCATCATCTCAAAATAATATCTGATGTAACTGATTGTTACAGCTTGTGTTAAGGCCCAATATGATTAAATACATTCTTGCTTTCTTTTAAGTAAGCTTCCATTTCTTTTCAATGTTCCATTTGTTTCACTGTACATTTTCAGAGTGAGAATGCACACTGTTTTTCAGAGTATTACAAAAATCATCATAAACCTCTCGAAGGTAAAAGCAAATTGCAGATTGAAAATAAGATGCAAAAGAGTGCTACTTAATTAGAGATGAGTTTGTCTTTTGAAAATTGAATTAAATGGGCGGTCAGATACGCCACAAATATATGTTAAACCAAACTGCAATGCAGTTACCTCGGGCTGATTTTCCTATATTTTCCCAGCACCACTGAACACCTGTTTTCTTGAAAGCAGGCAGAAAAGGAAATTTTTATTCTTACAATTCAGACATCTCACAGATTTATTATAAAACCTTAATGTAAACATCAGAACTTTTCATCCTCTTATTCTGTACTTCTCTACAAGGTCTATACATTTCCTGATCAGAGAAGCAATGAATATTGTTCCAAATCAGAAGAAAACTAAGCATAGAAGTGGGAAGTAAGGTGGGCGTAATCAGTTTTGAAGACTGCACAGGAAGCAATTTGCTGTAGAGAAGGGAAATGGACTGAGCAAGAAATCTTCAGAAATTTTTTTCCAGAAGTTACTGTAAAAACTGTAAAAATTCTTTACAATTAAGAATAATTAAAAAAGAAATCTGTGTCCTAGAAGACATGGCAATCAAACCATGTGACAGACCCATATGCAACTCCAAATCTGTCCTCATAACTGTCTGTGCCTCACAAAAGACTCACACATGTAACTATTGGAAGAGTATCTTATACAATTTGGCATACAAGTTCTATGATTAGCAGCTGAAGAGGGGGAGGAGGCAGAGAGGAAACATATCAACTGACACTCATCAACAATTTAAATTGGTTAAAATATCTGAAATATTATTTTGATAATTCTATATATAATCCTGAATTTTGAAAAAATATGCAAGTAATGTTTTACTTTATAGGAACAAATGGTCTTTTTTTTTTTTTTCCTAGTGCTATTTTAAAATATGTGCCATTGAACAAGGGAGTCCAGCCAGCTATCAAGTGGCATACTGACAGGATGAGAAAAAAATTCAGGAAGATATGACTCAGAGAGGCACAGGTTTGTTTTAAAATTAAGCCATTTATTTCTACCTCTGCTAAGTGAAATCCATGTATTAGTCAAAAACTCTGATACAGGTAGTTAATAGTTTACAGAAAAAAAATCACACTGGCAATATTTCTTCCTCTTTCTGTTGGGCTCCTGGTTTTCCATGCATTACCCATTTTAATTATTAGGTAGACAGAAGAGCTGTTCACCCAGTTCACTTCCTCTTTCTTGAACAGACTGTTTGAGACATAATATGAATACTAATTAATGATAAAATATCTGTCAGTGTTTTGAAATACGGACTAAGATAGCACTTTCTTAAAGTATCTTGGATAGTTCTGATACAATTAGCTACATTGATCATAAGCAAGGTCAAAAAATATCTCTGAAGGATTTGAGCAAAATTGGCACTGCTTTTGGCTCAAGTTCAGTGGGAATTTTGCAGAGTTCATTAAAAAAAATAATTAAAAAAACCTCCTCTGTTCCTAACATACTTGTTTGTATCTTAAGCTGTAATTAATAGAAAAACAGAATTCTCAACGTGCTACTATGCTATGAAAGGGTGGATTCAAGGGGGAAGAAGGGGAAAAGGGTCAAAAGGGGCCACAGGTTTTGAGCAACTGTACTTCAGGGGGACATAATTGAGAGTAAGGAGAGGGGGAGGGATGTTCTCCTCATTCCCAGAGACTTGGTCATGAAAAGCAAATATAAATAAACAATCAGCAGGGGCAAAGCAGCAAACCAGTAAAAACACTGTTTTAGCAGATTTCAAGAGGTTGTCTCCAGAGTGTTTGAAGCATTATACAGAAAATTGTTAGCAGAGTAAAAAGTATTTAAAACAGGGAAGATATCTTTTTCACAGTGCTGAACAACAGGAGATGTCACAATGTATGGTGCCAGTCCTTGTGTTGTGAAAGTGTTCAGCAAAATGCTGCTAGAATGCTGCAACAGTTTATCGTTTTGGAGCATCTTCAAAGATAACATAAGATTTTTTCAGACTATAGATTCACAGTGTATCAACTCTAGAGGACTTCCATATTCAGTACATTCAGCACAGAAACAAAACTACAGTATAATGGCTGTGTAGTCAAACACTGATGATTTAATTTTCACTATATCCCATAGACATATTTCCAGTGCTAAAAATTCATTAAATATTAGGAAAAAATAGAAATAAAAATAACTTGTACTGCTGATATGCTCACTTATACAAATTCTTTTCCAATATATCTTCAGAGGACGCAGCAGTTTATAGACAGAGGCTCATGCAATTCCATTTTTTTACCCTTTTATTTTCATTTTACCACTGCAAGTTAAATGAAAGTTGAGCCTCCATAAGCTAGCACAATAATAAGGCAGCTCACTGTTTCAGTCTGCACAACTGTAAGTAATCAAGGGAATTCAACAATCAGAAATTCAGAGTAAGAAATTCATACATACAGGAATGCTAAGCACTTATTTAAGAATTACTGCTTTTCATTTTGTACTTATGCTGCAGGAAGTAGAACAGAGAGCTAGATCACAGCAAATACGAAGGAAAGTCAGTATGACAGCAAAGAATTATTCCACTTTTTTTAGCTGTCCTTCCTACATTCAGTTCTTATGAACTTAGAAATTCACATTTAAGAAGCAAAGTGTCCATGACGCTGCAAAATGGAAAAGTTGGGATGCTGCTTGGTGCTGCTTCAAGTTGTTCTAGCACTCGGAAAATTTTTTAACAATATTGTGAGACACAACACATCTGCATTATCAGGATGGCCCCTCCACAGAATATAACTCAGGAAAAGAAACAAGGGGAAAAACAGACTTGATTGGGCATAAGGACTAATCTAAAATATTAATTAATCAGAGAATGCTATAATTATTGCTATTTGCAAAGGAAAAAAAGTAACAGGATACCTCTAGATTTGCACATTCTTGTTTTGTTTGTTTTTGTTAACAAAGGCCAATAGCAATTCCAGAAACTTTATAAAACTTTTCCTAATGGTATTATTAAAACTTGCTAGTGATTGAGTAGCACAAATATTAAAAGTGCAGAGATTTTTTAATAGAGACATTTTGACCATTCACCTATAGGTTTTTATGCCAGTGTTAATATTTGCACTATATGAACCAATACACTTTTCTTTGAAAGGGTGAAGTCAATATGCAATTAACCAAACCTTTATTCTGAAAGCAGTATGGTGTCTGAGTGACTGCTGCCCTTTAACAGGTCAGGGTACACAAAAGATTCAGTGACCCTTTGACCTAACAGTGAAATAGCCTACCATTATGCTCAGTCAATGTAAATAAGCATAACTGACAATGTGCTAATAGGCTGCCTCTGGTCATCCATGTGTACCTCTGACCTTAATGAAGACCTAAATCAATTAATACTCCAGGCAATAAAGACCTCTGGCTGATTAAGTTAGCTAGAAATCATCTTTTCTAACAGGATTAGAGCTATAAGGTGGTGAACTTTTTATTTAATATATGATAATCCTTTCTTCCTAGGGCCCTTTTATTTTAGCTAATGATGGTAAAATTGCTTTTTGCAATGTGAAATCTTTTATTCAACTACCCAATGTGAATAAAGTTTTAAAGGTACCATTTAGACAATGGTAACTGAAAGGCTCTGAGTTCATACTATGAACACAAATTACATCTGATTAAAATGCTTCCAATACATCACAGTCTCCAATATAATGCGTGTTTTTTCTTAAACTATTTAGCCTACAAATGTGTAGGCTAAAAATTCAATAAATAAGTTGGTCATACATAGTTTAGCTTTATTCAGGTTTTTTTTTTTGAGAATATGAGCTTAATATCAGCAGCCAAAAGACAAAGAATATAATCCCAAATGAAAAATCAAAAAATTGTTTTTACTATCCTTAACTAAACAGAAATTGACTCACGTGAGAATCTACTTATAACTTAAGTAAGATGCTTGTATATTGCCCTAAAAAATGCAGAACTTTTCTTTAATAAAGTAACTGCTTCTCTCAGGTTCAAAAGAGCATAACTAATCAATGGTATCTGTTACTGCTTTCTTACTGAAATTTCTGTAACATTTCTGCAGCTTTCAGAGATTTGTAACTCAGTTTTCAAATGCTGTGATAGCAGCTAGCTAATTCTCAAGCTAAGTTAGAACTTTGTATGTTTCAAAATCTATTTGATTACCTAATCTGCATAATTACAGAATATTCATCTTCTTGTATTGTCCTTCACTATTACAAATTTATATTATCAAAATGTGGTACAATTTTTTCTCTTTGAACTTTTATTTGTGCTTTCTAAGCCACAACAAACATCCACTGAGTATTTCTGTAGCAAGAACTACACTACATACTACACTTGTCTATACAATTGTGTTTTTTAACTGTAATTTAGCAAAATTAACATACACTGTCCAAGTCATATCTGACACTCACCAAATTTGTGCATTTCTTAATTAGAAACTATAGAAAAGAGAAGCACCATGTCCCGTATTATGTACAAAAATAAATAGTTTAAAAGGACTACTAAATCAACAATCCATCTGAAAAAGCCACAATATTCATTGTTGTAAGTACTAAAACAACTTTTAAAAGTTCTTCTAAATATCTCTCATTTCTACTCTGTGCTTCCCAACCATAAATACCTGCTATCCTCTAAAATCCAAATAATTAAATAATTCAAATTAAGCCTTTAAACTGCACTGGATTTAAAGCAAATCATCAAAGCAGATACTCCTGAAGGTGTGTAGCCCCTTGAAGTTTAGCAAAATGCTAAATGCACAGGCATGAGGGAGACAATCAGGTCAGAAAGTATAAGAAAGATCAAAGACCAAAGTTTCAACTTCAAAATTATTTTTTTTTTTAACTGTTCTAGATCATTATAGAAAACTGTATTATTTGTATATGTTTTTGTGGCAATGTGTTGGTTATATTCAAATCTTGATCCACGTTGAATCAATTTATTCAACTGATGGGAATAAAACCCACATATTTTTGATTTTTAGAAGGAAAAGATTCTATGAGGATTCAAACTGAAATGTTCACATAAAAACATCTCAAAAGCTGTCATTCATTTTCCAGGGGAGTGTAAAACACAGAACAGAAACAAATCTAGCTTTTTAAGTCAGTAAATGTAGCCATGAACATTAGGAAAAGTCTCAATAAGGTGGATGAAAAGCTTTGCCATCTAATATATTCATGTGAGCATGACAGCAAGGCTGAAGTCTGCTCCCAAACATTCATTTTGGTCCACATAGAATCTCCAAAACATAGAGAGGAAATGAAGAAAATGGAGGTAAAGTGTATTACATTATGTACACTATTGTATTATATATACATTATATGTATTTATACATATTTTGGTCAATGTCCTGTATTGGCACATAGGTCATATATTGTTCCTTCATGGAAAATTACAATTGGACAGTTCAAAGACTTAATTGCCAAACTGTTCTTCATGTCCAAAAGGATGGTTTTTTTTTCCAAAATAGAAAACAAGCATTCTTTGTATTGGAAAATGAGCAAGCTAATTAGAGTATTATTCTTTAATGCATTTCCTTCTTGGGACAGTGGAATTCTAGTCTTCTCAACTATTAATCTGTCACCTTTTACAAAACCTACCATTTTCTCTCAAGCTTTTGAAAAAAAATCACAAGTTCTCACACAAGCACATTAGCAAAATCTGGCAACTGTGAAAAACTGCAGAACACTCAGCTTTATGAACATACCTTATCTAAAGGATGGAGTAAAACTTCCAAACTGATTATCATTTACTCATTTCTTATTCATGTCACTGTGGATGAAGATGCCAAGCCAAACAAATGAAAAAAAGAAAAACTTAGATTACTCTACTGCACAATAATTGGGCTGGGATGGGGAAGGAGAGACTTCATAAACTCAATTAATCAAGAAAAATAAAGGTATAATCACAAGGTCCAGAAAAACAACGTGGAAAAGATTAGTGTCTAAAGATGTAAAGTGATAAAAATGACAATGTGGACATGGAATATTGAGCAACGGATATAGAATTTTAGAAAATATATATTATGTCCAATATCATTGACTGCACTTACAATTACATATGCAAAGATAAGGAAATTTAATAGTTGTAATTCATTTGGATTCTTAAAATATCTGAGTCAGCATCTTTGCAAATTATTTTTAACTCTGCTAATTAAAAATGCTGTTAAATAGCTGATAGGCTGTAAGGAGAGAGTAATGAAAATGCCAGTGTGCTGAACTGGGGTGCCGTAGGGATTGGTATCAGGCCTGACTTTATTTAACATCTTCATTAAGTCAATGGAAGAAGGCATTAACAGCATGGTAATGAAACTCATGGAAGATACTAAATTAGAATGTACACCAATAAAAATAATAAAAATGGACACAGATTTGAAATACAGGCAGAAAATAACAATATGAGATTTAGGAGAAATGAAAACATATACCAGGACATATGGCAAAAATATTTTGAATCACAGATATTCGTATAATGGAAGAAAACTTGACTGCAACAGTGCTGAGCATTGCATAAGTCTTCCTAACTAGTAACAAGTTAATTATAATATTAAAGAAGATTGTTTCTGTCTCTGTTCTCGTGAAACAGGTTAGACTTATCAGATTTACCAAATATATGTTCCAGAACAAGAAACACTAATCCTTGGATAATGGAGTAAAATTTTCTAAAAAGTCAGAAAACTGACATTATATTCTTTAGGAAAGCTATGATTTTAAAAGGAATGTTGTAAAAGATGATGTCATATCAAAGTTTCAGATGACTGCTCAGTTTTTAAGTACTTTTTTTTATTCCTAACAGTTAATCAGTAACATCAATTTTCATCTTATAGGCTAGCATAGCTGAACTCAAAGTATGAAAAACATTTTAATCAGCTAGGGTAAGGATTGTTTTCAAATAGTAAATATCTAAACCTCGCATGAGTTTAGATAAACATCCATTTGATGTTCCAAGACAGTTTATTTGTGATTTTGCTACTTATGACTATTAACCTAAATTTACTCTGATGGGGACAGGTTTATAACATCAGCATTCTTTCTTTCTCAGTTCTGTGTATGAAACAACAACAACAAAATAATTGGAATGTTCTCTCTTTGATTTCTACATTTTTCTCTGCCTATACTTAGAGGGGAATGGCTATAGAGGAATAGATAGCATATATAAGAGTGGGACTATATGGTTCTTCTATCCACGCACAATATCTAAAGGAAGATAAAACAGAGAAAGTGATGCAATATCCTTATATACTTACTTGCGCTTATACTACAAGCCTTGTCTCTACTTTTTTTCCTTAAACAGTTACGTTAGTACAATACACTGAGGGGTCCCATCATATCTTGCTCACATTAATTGCTGCTGTTACTGGAAATGTCCACTTACAGTAAACTAAATCATCATGTAAACTACAACTGCAGTGATAAAGCAGTCCAATAAGTCACACTAGAAATTTCTGGATTGAAGTTTCCTTAGGTTTATTCATATTCCCACTTACCTAGCGGAAACTTCTACCACCCTATCCACCCTCATGGTTATAAGTGTTACTACTCAAGGCTGTAACATTTTTCTGGAATACAGCATCCAAGGAGAATAAAGGTTGTAGTCATAAAATACTATGAAGAATAAGTTAGTATTTTCCCTTTCCTACCTGATGGATAACTAGGCAGAGAAAATACTCCGCACTGAAAGATAAAAACTGTTCATTTCACTACAATAATTCCCTACAAAATGCACACTGTATGAAACACACCAACACCATGATATTCCATTCTTACAGAAAATATTGCTTTCCCAGCCACCACTTGGCTTAAAATTCTTACTGAAAACATGCCTTTCATGAATGTCATTGGATACTTAAGGTAATGGTCTGTGATAACTGGGAGAAAGGAAAGAAATAGTTTCAGAAAATTAACAATTGGTTTGAAAACAGTTAATTGTATTGACAGTATTACTAAGCTAGAAGTGATAATTCTTAGTTTAGCAATTTAGTGTGGCTTCACACTTCTCCTATTCTCTGTGTATATGCAGTCTAACAGGAATTTTACTTATGTCTGTGACTATGTAATAAGCAAAATTAAAACATTAATTTGTGTCAAAGACTATTCAGTGCACAAGTCCAACTTATAATAGATATCCCCACCACCTCCAAGTGGGAAAGAAAAGTGACTTATTTGTCACAGCTATACACATATGTACAGTATATACAATAGCAACACAAATATTATATAGCATATACAAAATATATATTACATTGCTATTTATAACAGTATTTTACCTATTTATTCGTATTGTGGTGATAATACTTTATTCACTTTGAAGTACAATGGTTAAACCTTACTTAAGCACAAGAAATGATGACTTCGAAATGGTGTTAATGGTGTTACCATTGGAAAATCTTTGAACTTGTTATTTGAATTTCATAAATAACCAATGGAGTAACTCTTCAAAAACAGAGTCTGTATCAAAGAAAACTATTTAAATATATAATTTTGCTTTTAAACTTAGGAAAATTATAGGCATTTCACAGAAAGTATGACCCAACATGTCAGGACAAATGTCTAATATTTTTTTCTTCCAGTCTAACAGAAAAAGCTTCTAATCATCAATGAAACAGTATTTTAAAATTATTCAAACTGCCAAAAACAATGATGGAAACTGTCCTGTATAAAACTTGTAGACTATTTATCCAACATACAAGATTGAAATTGAATGACTTAAGTGTTCATCTATCAGTATTAAGTATGTACGGGTGTTATTCTGAGGTGTGAAGATTTTTTTTTGTTCTTTAAAGATTGCGCTTCTTTTTTTTTTTTTTTTTTTTTTTTTGTCTAAATTCAGCCAGTAAGAATTATTTGCTAAAAAGTCCAGTTAAATACAGTTAACACGCACCTTTCAATATGTTATTTCAGAGTTTGCATTAAGAAAAATGAACTTTTTCTGTGATGCATTTTGAACTTCTAATAGCAAGTCTGAGTCTTTAGAAGAGCTATGTTAGAATTAGGAAGGATGCTAACAGGGAATGAAAATGGGTAGGAAAGAATTATAGATGTAATAAAAAAAATGTGGAGAAACAGAGTAATTCCAAATAGTGCTTTTAATTGTAATTTTAATCCACAGTATCACAGATGTTAGAGTAAAGAAATGAAATTCATTGTACAACATGACTTTGTAAAAATGATGTCATGCTTTGATTTCATGCAAAATTTAGTAAAGCAACCAGCGAGCTGCATATTTCAGGACTAGGCCATGGATGTAGATAAAGATAATTGTGAGATTCAAATGACATAAGCCCTTTAAAACATAATTAGAGAATAATAAATCTTTACAGCTCAACACCTTCCCAACACAGGAAACAGAGAGTTAACCAGCATACCTAACTAAAAAAAAAAAAAAATAAAGGAGGAACAAATCTGCTATAGGGAGCTGGCTTGATAGACCTTTGAAGGTCTTCAAAAATCTCACTAATATGTTATTCTCTCAAAAATATTCCCATAATTCTGCTGTCTCCCATCATTCCTTGCCTCGAGATTCATCTGTCAACTTTGATGCATCTTTTAACGTACCCCTCCAAGCCTAAAAACCATGACTACAGACCACAGAAGAGAACTCTTTGCTTTGAAACTAGCTGATCAATCAGAAGATCATTTACCTGCAAGCATTATTTGGTGAAGCTAAAGCGGCACATCAACCAGCAGCATCTGAAGGCTGAGGCAGCAAAACGTCAACAACAAATTGTCATTGGCATTCCATTTATGAGCCTTCAAACAGCATCAGATCTTTTCCATGAGAAACCAGATCAGGTCAGACTGGAGCTGAATATTTCTTAACAAGCTAACCATCAAAAGAACTTACGTTTTGAATAAAAAGGCTATCATTTGTTGATTTGAATATCAAAGGGATCCACTGCAAACTCCCAGTCTAGAAAAACCTCCCTAAGCTACACCAGACAGGTGTTTAATAATCTATTATTAAGGCACTATTTTAGGTTACTCAGAATCATAAAAAATAGCTGTAACTGTGAAGCTGCAAATGGGACTGCACAAAGAAATGAATGCTATTAACATACTATTAACAATTCAAAAGAATGAGTTGACATACCAATCAAACTTGTTAATTGACTGTCAATGGCCTGTCCCTGAATATACAACATGACTGCATTATATATTTCAAATGCTGACAGGAAGACAGTTTCATTTGCATTAACTTCATAAACTGATCAACAACCAAACTGCCACATACATTTATAATGGGAAGCTGAATCATTTCAATATTCATGCAGCTCTGTAATTGTAAATTAGGTACTGGCAAACAATACAATACTGTACATACTCTAAAATATCCTAAATTTCTCTGACCTAGTTTATTAAAAAAAAAAAAAAAAAAAAAAAAAAGAACCATGGAAAAAAGTTGTCTCTTACAGAGATGATTATTACTTTAATTTATGGTTCATGCCTTAGGGAAAATTTGCTTGCAGCCTAGTTTGCAGCCATAGTTTATAACTCTACTGGAGATGCATAACTGGTCTGCAATATATGAGGCGCACAAAGTGATGTAAAATTTTCCTTGCTTTCTTTCTGTGAAGTGTAAATGTCATTAAAATACAGAGTAAATCTGTAAAAAAGTGAATGAAAATCTGTACTAATTCCCTGCTATGACACAAAGCAGATGTCAGCACTAAAACCACTGCAACTTTCTAATTAGATATCGAAACATGTAATTTAAGGTGGAAAGTATTGTTCTTGCACATCCTTCCTTGTGTCCTAGAATTTATTGCCCTCAAAGGTTCTGTCTATGTAAAGCATGTTGACCAAAAATATCTCATAATTACAGGCGTTCGGTTTCATTGGGATTGACAGTGATAGCAGCTGAAATGGCTGTAACAGCACTGCCATTTTAGCCAAATGGTTAGTCTGACATACTCTGACGAAAGCCACAAATCACAGTAGTTGTAAGAGCAGAAGTGTTTCTTATACTCCTACGTGTATTTATCAACACAGTAGAAGTGATCATAGGCTGATAATAACAGGAAAAATGCAAAAAAAATGCGTAACAAAAAACAGAGATGAACACTTATTTAGGATCTCCCCCTGCAATATTTAGTATATTGCACTTATTCTTACTGAAAAAATATAGCTAACAGTTAAGCCTTCTAATATTGTCATTACCAACTTTGTGTATAAGTATCTATTTATATAGTTTGATTGTATAGCATAGATATGAAAAAAGAAATTTGTTTTTATTTGTTCACGAAGTGCTGTAGGCATATTTATCAGAGTTTATACAGAAATAATAGCATTGCTTTGAGAACAGGAGAAATGAAGCTAAGTAAAAATGTCATAAATGAGGATTAAGTCATGAGGCTTTAAAAAGGTTCCACTGAAATCTAAGTAGTAATTGATCAAAAATTCTGAAGTTGTCAGGTCAAGAACATTCCATCTCTATCTGTATGACCTGGAGGGAGCATAAGCAAGTTTTAAACACCTCAACTGTAAATGCATGTTGTCTTCTTTTGCTCTCTTTTATTACTACTACTTTCATCCTATCAATACAGCAGCCACTTCCCTGACTTTAAAGTTATTGCAAGAAGAACCGTGCACTATACACAAGCATAACCATACAGATATCACATAAATGTCAAATAAATCTGCAGTCATGACAATCTTCTCCTGCATTTCCTTTCACATAAAGCGTATCAGAGGACAATTTCTGTGAGCTACTATATTTTAGACTTTATTATTTGTAGTACAGATGTAAGACTGAGAAGCAAAAAATATTCACGTTTATTGTTCTAGCAATTGCAATTGAAAAGTAGAAAGATTAACAAATGGAAATATAAATCCATTTGAAAAGCTGGAATATAGAGGAGTCACTGTGGTGATAGCAGTCCCAAATCATCCTAACTGATAATCACAAAAGATTATTTATACTACAAACTAGATATTAGCTTTGATATCTTCCCTGAAGTATAAACTGAGTAACTGTCATACTGAACATCATCTTATGTGGGTACTGCTAAGTTCTTACACTGACAATACAGGCATCATTAAAGCTGCAACACTCTTTCAGATAATCAGTGTAATATACACAGTATGTCATTAAAAGCTTTTTATTAAACCGTCAAGGTAAAGAACAGCTCATCACTAGAAGGGTGTAGTATCTATAAAACCAGCCATCATAGAAGGAGCTGGTCATTTATGTGCTAATAGTAACATACAGCTACAGTGAATTCAGCAATTTGTGCTCCAAAATTTATGAATATTGATCATAAAATATATACACATACACAGCTAAAATATATACACACAAGCACATTACTGAAAGAGAAATTGTGAAGGATATTCACATTTCAAAAAGGCACTTTATTTATTATAAGAAGCTGCAGTTTGACTTAATTGCTTCAAGATTTACATTTTAAATGATCACTTGCTAATTTACTGAAATATACATACTCAATGAAATTTTCACTATCTTTGCTGAAATCTTCCTGACTTTCAATTGCCTCTGACCAGCACAGATTATCAAGGTATAATCAAGGGGATAAAAAATGCATCACTCCTGTTCTTAAGAATGAAACTATAACAGCAGTTCAGACCAGCAGAGTAAAACAAAACTGTACCTGAGTTTAAACCATCAATAAATTACTTGTTATTCTACTACTGTAGTTTCTGAATAATTAGATTAATGTCAGAACTATATGTATAATACCAGACTAATGTCTAAATTTCATGTATAGAATTCAAATTTATTGCTGCCTTTTCAGAACTTAGGAAAAAATAATCTTACAGATTTGTTATTGTTAAAAAGAAGAAAGCTTAAACTTCACACAGTGTGAGCCACAGACAACTTAACCAAGGCTCTTCAGGCAATTCCTTAAATACAGAATAAGATCTGACAGATTGCTTCACAGGAGGGAAAAGCCCAGAAAGAAAATGTTCAGTGAATATTTAGTAATCTATCCATCTAAGAAATATCCAAAGCCTTTCCATCCCACAAGGAGAAGACTGCTTCTGAAAGACTAAGCACCACATAAAGTTATCATATTATAGATCTCTTTTTAACCTTATGTGCTCTTCATCCAAGGGCTGTAATCGATGTAATAACTCCAGAAGATACATATATTCAACAACATTTGTAGAAGTTCAGTTTTGCATGATTAAAATTCATTTACCTATCAAAACAGTTAGAACAAAGTTGAACCATAAGGAAATAAAACCAGGTTTGTCTCATTTGTATGTTTGTCACAGAAAGAATTGCAGTATTTGCAAGTCACAGTAGTTGCACATCCCTAGCATGACAAAAAGTAAATCAGTTTCCTGTAATAGAGTTGTTGTTAGTGCTAGTATATTATTTACTATACTGATCTCAACCTTCACAACAATCTCATCCTGTTCAGTTGTCATTACTATAATTACCCCCTTTCCAAAGCAGGGTGTCTGAGTTGGTTGAACTGGGACATATACAAAAAAGTAAACACAAGCCTTTGCAGCTGGTGGCTGAACATTGCCAATCTTGTGTATTGGGTATTTGACCTTGATAGGGCAGTTCTCAGGTTGCTCCAGATGAGACAAATGTCTCACTAACATTTTCAGGTTTTAATGCCCAATTTTTCACAGCAAGAATGTCATTGCAACTTCTTCCTTCAAAACATTCATGACTTTTACTGTCATGATATTAGACTATTGCAGAAGGCTTCTTTGGTCCCTAACAATCTAGGAGGGTTTCTTCCTATTATAGAGGCATTCAGTTTTTCTTTCCTATCTGGCAAAACATGGATGAACCTTAAAGATGAAAATGATTTTCAGATACATAAAATGCATGTTAAATATCAACAGAATTGAAGTCTGCTGTCTTTCTTCCACAAAATCAAGTATGCAATGCAATTTACAGTATCTAACTGATCCAACTCAAAATCTGGCAGTTAGGAAGCCAAACTGCAGTATAACTTAAACGATACTATTATTATTGTTTAAGGCTAAACATATAGATCAAAAGTCTAACACATTCCTAACAGGAATATCACTGATAAAACAGCAAAGAAACAACAACAACAACAACAACAAAATAGCAGAAAACAACTGTTGTTCCAATCTAAGATTAGTATATGACAAAAACACAGTGCAACAATCCAATTTCCAGCTTGTATCATATATCTCATAACTCATGATGCTTAAGAAGTATATTGTGCTATGTCATTTCCATAGACATTTCAAAGTACGTATAAATTTTTAGTGTTGAACAACTTAGTTTCTGTATAATATCTTAAGAATTCATACTTTATTTTCAAATGCCAAAACCTACCATATCAAGAGTAGTAAGCCACACATGAAACCAACTATTACCATATACCAAAAACACTCCACTAATAAGGTTCCTAGGTTTGTTACTCAGCTACAAATGTTGCAGAATTTTAGCCTACGGTTTCTCAAGTCTTCCTTATAGACGCTGAATAGAAGATCCTTGAAAACTTATGGATGATAAGGCTGTTTAGGCTCTCAAAGACCACACTGAATTTTGGTTCTTGGAAAATGACAATTCATAATCCACCATGAGACATTAAAGAAGGTCTGCCTTTCTGCAGTATATGTTTTTGTGTACATATGCATAAATATATATATACATCTAAGAAATTAAACATAAGCATACTATCAACACTATCTTTATATACTATGTATACTTATGCTACAGTCTTTCCATTCAAAAAATGCAGAATATAGAGACAATGGGAAGACTCTGAAGAGCTTCAGTGATCTCCACTGAATGTAAGTACAACAAGATGATCATGCGTGATGGATCAAGATACAAAATTATTAAGTTACAGAGATCACAAAATATACACAAATCAGTAGGAAAAATATGCAAATCTGGAAATCACCTTAAAAATTCAATTTTGCTGAATAGTCAAACGACGTTTTTGAAGCTCACTGCAATATAGCGGCAAGAAGCACCGCTATGATTGGTGCAGAAAAAGTAATTCAGGATGAAATACGTTAGGAACAACTACTGATTTTTGTCTGCAGGAGACATATGATACGCTTCAACAAAACCATTTCATAGCACTGCAGTTTGGAAGTTTACTCCAAGCTCAGATTGAGGAATACACTCTTAGAAGAATCAGACCATACATTTGTGAGTTAGAATTCTCCCTGAATTTTGTCACTTCAAATTTAAAAGTTAGTCATTTCCACAACTCAGTTGGACTGCACAATCTTTATTCCAATCTTTTATATATCCATTATTAGAAGTCATTCTTCATTTACATCGTTACTTATACATTTTATGCAGGAGCTCTCCTTTGCATAGCAAGATGTTCACAGGCTATAGGGTTGGTTAATTTGCTTTTCACAACTGCTTATACAGCTAAACCTTTGTTTTCTTTTCTCATCGACTACACAATATCCAGCTTTGAAATTCTGGTGGTTTTACCTTCCATTACTCATTTACATAGCATTACCACCATTCTCCTGAGAAGGCAAGGACCATTCCTCATTTCATTCAGCTGATACTCCAAACTAACAATGAATACTGCTGGTTTCCACTGGCCTCCCTAATGTATCTTGTTCACTAAGTGGAAAGAGTACAAAATTGGCAGGACCCTTGGAGAATAAGAAAAAGACATGGGTAAAAGATCCTGCTCTCCTCTACTGAGTACTTCAGAAGTGACAGGAACAGAATAGACAAGTAACAAGATACTGAATTAATCATTTTTCACACATACAGATGGGCACTATTCCACAGTTCTGTGACTCCACAGGCAGGTAAAAGAACAATTCAAGCAATATGATAATAATATACAGATGAAGAACTGATTCAATGATTTGCCCAGGTTTACAAAGGAAATCTTGTATGTGACACATACTCAGAAGCTTTTTCAGTGAGCATCACATGGTCTTTCTTCCTTTCAGGTTCTACCTTGAGCACTTATGCTCTAGATCCTTTAGTCCAGTCTGTCCGAAATATCAATAAAACAATACATATAGGTGCATAACACTGGCCCAGTAATAGTAACATGATGTGTTTTGAAACATGGCAAATAATGTTATGGCTGCTTATGATTTGACAAGAAGATTGAAAATATGTACTTTGTAGATTTTTGTTTGTTTTTCACAACTGAAGTTAATATTGTGGTTAACAATGAGATCTCAAAACAACTATATAAACATATTTTTTTCTGTTCTTGCAGCTGAGATATATAGAATTAGCTCACTGTCTTGACCTCATTGTTTAAGTATTTTCAGAAATCAGCTATAGACATAACAATTCCAAAAGGACTGTTAAGGAACTGAAATGTTTACATACTCAGCCTTTGTGTTTGATATATATTTTCATCTGCCAAAGCAGAGTTGTTTTTTTTTTGTTTGTATTTCTGAGAGCATAATATGATGACCCCACTACCTGTCTGAGTAATATTTAACCGACTTAATACTTTCTGCTACATTTTTCAACCCATCAATTGGCCTTTATAGGCAAAAAAATTTTGAAACTTCTCCCTTCTTTCAAACAATACCATAGTTCAATGACAGTTGGAATTAAAATTTCCTTCAATGTAAGAATATAATAATTATTAAATGTTTAGAGACAATATTTTTCCCTGGTTAAAAATTAACAATGATTCTGAGAAAACCCAAGAAATTTCAAGGGCAAGTCTTGAAGAATTTTTCTTTTAAATGAACAACATTAAATTTAATGTATACGTATTAGTAAAGTATAAGGAAGAAACAAACAGTGGACAATACTTGGATACAATGTATTAAACAACAGTCTCCTGATCTTGATTTCTTGAAGTTACCACATCTCACTTTAAAACACAACTTTCTCTTTTTTTTCTGCAGTTCCTAATTTGTTTACTGTTTTCATGAATATTGATTTCATTCTTGAAATACATATATATATTTAATTCTAATTTATCCACGTGTATTATAAAGCATTTTACTCACTTCAAGGATTTGGAAGTGGGGAAGTTGTTCCTGAAAGGCGTATGACTAATAGCTCTGAAGACATATAACATTTATTTACACATATATACAGCATCAGTAAACTCAAAGTTATACTGGAGGGACAACAGAGCTGTCACTAGGACAGTTGAGTCATAACGTCCCAGAAGTCTGTGCTGCAGTCAGCTGAGCTGTCACAATTAAGCCAAGACCATTAGGCAGAGTGAGAGCATTCAGCTAGGACATAAAACACTGATTTTAAAACTTTTCATAGAATTTAGGTAGAAATAAATTGAAAGAACTGTAATAATAAAGCCTGGCAAGATCCAATTGCCACTTGATCAATTAAGTAAGATACTATTGCCCTGGTCAAATCCTAAAACCTCTCTTGTGCTAAAATGTAACCCCACAAGTAGTTTCAGTTTCAATCCTTATCAAGTTGACCCTCCTGGTAACTGAGTTTTAGAACCCATCAGCTAAATAATACATAATATTAACATCACTCATGGACATGCACCCAATATTAACATCAATTGTGTATTTCACGTGTGCCATAAGCACAAATTGGATCTGCGACTGCAAGGCTATTACACCTGAAATTCATTGAATCATAGAATGGTTTGGATTGGAAGGGACCTTTAAGATCATCTAGTTCCAACCCCTCTGCTATAAAAGCAGAAATACCTCCCTCTAGACCAGGTTGCTCAAAGCTCCAGGGAAGAGGCATTCACAACCTCACTGGGCAACCTGTTCTAGTGTTTCACCACCCTCACAGTAAAGAATTTCTTCTTAGTATCTATTCTAAATCGACCCTCTTCCAGTTTAAATCCATTTTCCCTTGTCCTGTTGCTACCTGCCCTTATAAACAGTCCTGCCCCAGCTTTCCTGTAGGCCCCCTTCAGATATTGGAAGGCCACTATAAGGTCTTCTCAGAGCCTTCTCTTCTCCAGGCTGAAGAGCCCCAGCTCTCTCAGTCTGTCATCACAGCATAGGTACTCCAGCCCTCTGATAATCTTTGTGGGCCTTCCCCTGGACCTGCTCCAACAACTCCATGTCCTTCTTGTGTTGGGGGCTCCAGAACTGGACACATTACTCCAGGCGGGGTCTCACAAGAGCAGAGTAGAGGGGCAGAATCACCTCCCTTGACCTGCTGGTCCCATTTCTCTTGATGCAGCCCAGGATACTGGGCCTTCTGGGCTGCAAGTGCACATTGTCAGTTCATGCAGAATCTCTCATGAACAAATACCCACAAATCCTTCTCCTCAGGGATGCTCTCAAGCCATTCTCTGTCCAACCTGTATCTGTGATTGAGATTGCCCTGACTCAGATGGAGCACCTTGCACTTGGCCTTGTTGAACTTCATGAGGTTGGCATGGGCCTAGCTCTCAAGCCTGTCCAAGTCCCTCTGGATAGCATCCCTTCCCTCTAGCATGTTGACTCAGCTTCATATGGTCTGCAAACTTGCTGATCCCACTGTCCACGTCACCTACAAGGATGCTAAATAACACCAACCCCAGCACTGATCCCTGAGGAAAGCCACTCGTCACCAGTCTCCACTTAGACACTGAGCCTTGACCGCAACTCCCTGAGCGTGACTATCCAGCCAATACCTTATCCATCCCTCATATCCATTTTTCTCCAACTTGGCAACCAGGATGTCATGCAGGACAGTGTCAAATGCTTTGCACAAGTCCAATTTCTGTCCAAAGTTCTAATAGTGTAAGTTTTTACAACAAATTTACCTCAGTTCTTAAGTTTTGCTTATACATACACATCATATGCCCACACTAAACACTTCCATGCACTTCCACATCTAACTAGCAACAGGACAGTGGCAACAGGATTGACAAACAGAAGTTCTCTAACTACATCTTCTGCAACAAGAAAGTCACAATACATAAATATGTTGTTTTATCTGACTTTAATAAATGTACTGACTACTGGACTGCAAGAAAGAATTATATTTAAATTGTATACACTCTCAACTCTCAGTCATGTGACTCAGCTTCACAAAATAATACTGTCCTCGGTGTAGTTGTTTTTCAACAAACTATGGAATAAAAATTACATATACATAATCATCTAGTAAAATTTTTCAAGGTAGTTTCACCTGGAGCTATAAGTAAAATAGAAATTTAAGCTTTTCTTTTTTTTTTTAAAAAAAAAAAAACCAAAAACATTTATTTTAACTTAAACATAGAAATTTTGAAATTTTAATCTCTTATAATCATGGTTGGAATTGATGACCTTGAAAGTGTTTTCCAAGCTAAATTATTCTATGATTCTAGATATACGTCATGAGGATTCTCTTTCAAAACATAGCAAAATGTAATTTTTTTTGCAAGACATACAGTTCTTGAGACTGTAGCTATTAATGGTTAACTATTACATGAGTTAAAATAAAGATTTGAATCAAATAAGTGAAACTTACTCACATATGCTTGAGCTCTTATAATAAAGGACCCCATCTTTACAATATTTCAAATAGTTCAGAACGATCCAAAACTGTTCAGTATGATGTTGAAAAACAGAAAGCAAAAGCAAAATTATTAATACTTTTTAATACATAATTCTCATACTTATATAAGCACTTGATATAGAAATGACTCAGAAGAAGGACCTTGCACTAAAGTCTAAATGACAATTGTTTTCAACTGTTCTTTTGAGGCCCACAGTTGCATCAAGCTATGTTCATAACAAAAATCTCAAATCAAATAGAATATGCGTGGCTATCAGGAAACCTACAACCTCAACAGAAAATATTTTAAGCCTTACTGTGAGAGAAATTGGACCCACAAAAATGCAAAGATAAATCTGAAAGAAAACAGTAACAGATATTTCTCATTTTGGAGCTACCGAAGTCCTAAGGGTGAAATGTTTTGTTTTTTTTTTTTGCTGAGAAAACAATATCTCTTTTATGAAAAACAACTAAGAATAATTCCAGGGCCTTAACTGTTATGGAAAGAAGAGACAGTTTCCTATTTGAAATTTCCCTATTGTTAAAAATGATCTGGATACAATCTTAATGTGTGACTCATAAGCTGGTATAAATTTTAGAAGTCTGCACAAGCTACTGTAAACTAGAGGGATTTGGAAGAAGAGACTGTAATTTGCAGCTGTTATTTGTATTTGTGGTGTTTTAAAGAACAGTAAAGAGAAAGGAGAAATTACTTCCTCTTTTCAATTCTGTTTGGTTTCATATGCTTAAAATAAGCAGGGATTCAGAATCTGGATCTCTTGCTGGAAGATGCATGCAGGGTTTCTAAACAAAGTAAAGAATTAATACTATTAACCAACTATTAGCTACTATTAAACTTTGTACCTGCTGTAGTGTCCATGGAAATAAATAGGAGGCATTACTTTTGAAGTAGGTTTTTTGTTTTCTTTCTTTCTTTTTTTTTTTTTTTTTTCCCAAAAAACCTCAACAGCCTTACTGTGCATGCACATTTCTGAAGTTTTGACTTTTACAGATGGCCATATTGTCAATATTGCTCAGTAGTCAGTAGCTCCCATGGAGAAATTGAGAGCTCAGAAAAACTGAAAATGTTATATGCTGAAGAGTAATCTAATAATATATAATAACAATATAAAAATACAGTTGGTTAACTACCAGTGTACTGACAACAAAGGATTTCTATTTTAAATAACTGTCATGCTGAATACTAGTTAAATAATGAAGGTAATTAATTATTTTTTTTGGTTGAAGAAATCAATTTTCTATAATTGGAAGGAAAAAACCAAACACAGTAATAAAAACTGTGTGTAAGGCCAGCAGACAAAATTTCTAAGCAACCATTTTTCAACATCACATAGAAACCAACTGAACTGTGAGTTGCCATAAATCTAAAACAAAGAACAGAAAATGTGGTGAGTTGCCAAAGCAGACTAGGAAGGGTTCAGACTCCCTCCACGATTTACATATATGGAGGTATCGCTTACATTTTTAGTAAATTCTAATAATTAACTTTCTGTACTTTGAACTGGTGGGAAGTCTTAGGAAGTACAGAAATAAAGAAGGGTACAGCTGTGAATGTAATAAACTGAACGAATAACTTGCATCGTGCTCATATTTAATCTGCTTTTAGAAGGGGAAACTCCAACAGTAATTTCATAAGTCTCACTCAAAAAGCCTCTCTCTTGCCTCTTTGTCTTGCTCCTTTTCAATTTACAGTCTTCCATGCCCTTTATTAAATACTTTTCAGAATAACATTTCAGAATGTAACATCTTAATAAATGAGATGTCTGCAAGTACACTTGACATCTCAATATCTTTCAATACTTATCTGAAAAACAATCAGTAACTATTTTATGGCCTATCAGTTTTATAAGAAAAAATTGAAAGGTCATTTTTTTCAATTTTTTTTTTTCCCAAATTTTTAAATAAAAAAAAAAAAAAGAAAAAAAGAGAGAGATTTAAATGCTAAATCTTTATTAAAAAAAAAGGAGTCAAATTAAATCTTGGCAATAATTGTTGCTTTCCTCCGAACTCTGAAACTGTTTAGCCGGAGAAAATAGCTGAGAGCAGAATCTTGCCACTGTATATAAATACCTGATGGGAGAGTGCAAAGAAGGAATAGCCAGGCTCTTCTCAGAGGTGTTCAGTCACAGAACAAGAGGCAATGGGCCCAACCCAAAACACATCTTCTGCTGAGTGAATGATGGAGCACTGGCACATACTCCGTAGCGTATTATCTGTAGTGTTTTCTCACTGCTTTTCTAACTCTCCCTCTCAATGCCAGTCTTTTCTGCTTACTCTTTCTTTTTCCTCTCATTTTCTCAGAACAATGTAATATGGAAGTATCTTTAAGCTGGCTAACAGAAATGCTTACAGTTCGAGTCCAGTGTAGTTTAGCTGGGTGAAGGCAGTATAGAAAGGATTCTATTTCTCGTCTACACACAGTATCTTTCTACTCATAGATTCTCTGTTAGCTTTACAATAATGTACTCAGAATACCAGGTTTATTCTGCATACATACAAACAATTGAATCCATGCAGTTCTATTTCTTCTTCCCTCAATTCTTTCCTCCTTTTTGCAGATCAACTTAAGAGAATAGGTAGAGGATGAAACATTTTGAGAAGAATCAGACTTTTTGTTCTACGTCTACTAAAATGGGAATGAGTTAAATTTCTAGAGAATTCACATACAGGAAGAGGAAGGCCAGTGAAAGATGTACTTTCAGGTGAGTATTGAGGGACTTTTCCTACCTAACTTATGATCTCTTGCCTTCCATATTCTCTGCATTCTCCTGAGCTGGGTGACAGGCACAGCCTACTGAGGATGTTAAAACCACAGACTGTTCTAATCTCTACTTTCAGAGTATGGCATTTCAATGTTTTCAGATTAACTCTTCAGTCACAAGTCAAAAACTACACAGGAAGCTCTAAAGAAGGACAAAGGAACACATAAGTGTACACTACATACATGCATTTTACATATGTCTAGAACTTAATCTGAAGAACCTTTTTAGTTAAGAACTCTACGAATAAAAAGAATGCAGATCAACTGGAAAGTTTTAGACTGAACTTGCTGCATGAAAAAAATCACGTTTTTTTTCCCCCACATGTGCTGATAAACTATGTTGGAAGCCACTGACAGTAGACAAAACCTCTTTAGAGCAAAGTAATATTCAAAGGATAATTAATATGTACGTATGAAGTACTGTCAAGACTAATTTATCTGAAGATTTCCAAATGCGAAAGATATGAAAGAAAAGCAAAGAAAAAGGTAATGGAAACATGTAATGGAAGAACCACTTGGGATATGTGTTCTTCTATCTGAAACCTTAATGAATCTAGAAAAATGTCCCTAGTTTTCCTTATATGGACTCTCTCCTTCCTTCTTCATTAGTAGTTTTAGTAGAGCATGGTAGAGAAAAGAATTGGATTTTAAGTATCTTCCTACAAAGTATATTAACTACTAGCTAGAAAACTTTGCTCTTCAGACACAGCAGACTTTATTTTTGCTTTTTATTCATTCCAGAGTGTCCACTACATAAATGACAGTGAAACTGAACAACTCTTATCACCTACTGCCTTTTTTAAAGGAAGTAGAAAAAGGAAATAGGTGAATTCTACTGAACATAATAAGTTGTTCAATTCTATACTAATATGGCAAGGATCCCAGAAGAGTGATAAGTGAACACTCATGATTGAAAATGACAAATATTGAGAAAACATTACATAAGAAGTTGTATCACATCTTTCTCTCATACTCACACAACTTGATCCTTCACTGGACATGTTCTTAACAAAATATTATTAATAGTACATAGTATAAATTAAGTATTTTACATAGATTCCGTTGTCAGAAAGGTGAATCCTATAGGCATGTTTTAAATTCATCACCAAAAACTAGAAAGAAAATATATTCAAAGGCCAAATGTAAAAATATTGTTTGAATATTCTTTATCAAGATTGTATTACAAATCATTAAACAATAATGGAAAGTTTCAAAGCTCTTATATTGTTCAGTCACTTCTGTTATGTTTTAGTGCTCTGCTCTCATATATCCAAATGTTGTATTTTCTATATTCTAAAATTAAGTTATATAGGAAAATACTATCAATCATTAAGTAATCACTGCAAACTCAAGGAATCATAATTCAAAGTTGTTCATTCATCAACATTACCCCTCGAAATTCAATTCAGTTTACGTGACCAAAATGAAGTGGACTAGTAAACACTACAAAACATTTTCTGAGAGACAACAGCAAAGAAAATCTGAACACTTGTTGCTTTCCACTCAAAAATTACCAAAGTATATCTCAAGAATAAAATATTAACCAACCTTTAAATAGAGAGGCAAAAACTATTTATTCTGTCAGTTGAAAACATAATCATCGTAGATCACCCAGCAAAGTAATAAAAATACACACTGGTTTTTACAGATTGTTTTGCTTCCCCTTGTACTGTACTAAATATTAAATAATGTACTACAGAGTATTCCAATTCTATAAAGTTCTTTTTTTCATTATTTATTTATTTATTTATTTAGTAATATATAAACTGGAACGTAGGATCCTTTTTTGTTACAGAAATGTTTTTCTTCATTGATTCCACACATTCGTTATGATCTCTGACAAGCATAGTGATATGAAAACTTAATCAAAGCTGTAAATTATGGCAAAGATAATTAAGAACTCAAAAAATCTACACAGCACTAGCAGGATTTTGCTTTTGGGGGGGTGGAGGGGGCTAACAATATCAAAATAGAGTTCTTATGCAGAGCTCTATAAACAGAAAAGCCCTCACTAAAAAACTTGATCAAATTACAATTATGCAGTAATATTAGTGTCACACGTATCTTGACCCAAGTGCCTGCAATTTTATTTATATTGAGTTGGACCCTAAGGTAATTATTTTCAAAAATCTGAATTCTACTGTATTAACCATCTGACTATCAACCTGAGGTAGTAAGAATTATTTGAATACCATGGACAGTAATACAGGTCCTTAGAAGTGACAATTTTCTTTTCATTTCCCCCTCTTTTTATTTTGATTTTATTATTAGACCCTCAACTCGCAAATGCTCAACTGTCACAAAAGATCAGTGTTACTGCACCAATGGCATTAATCTGTTGTTTGAAATGTATAACAAAAGACAAATAAAGGAAACATTGCAAAATGTCTTCCTCAAGTAGAACCAGATATTGAAATGATAAATAACATAACCTATGAGCACTAGTTATAATGTTCTTGGGCAGAAGAGATTTCTAAATATCAAAGACTGTTGCTTCGTTGTCAGATGTTCCATAAATAAACTGTGGTCAATTCATGACATTGGACCTTTTCTTCTTGCTATGCTACTGTAAATAAGTATGTTCCCCTTGCCTGTCTGAATTCTACATGCCTATTTCGAGAAATGCCGCAGCATATAAGTAACACTGTCATGTCCGTTTTGTCAACTACATGCTGATTATCCTTTTCTATCTGCAGTTTGGGAACATTATCAAGGTCAGAAGCAATCGCTCAGAAAACTGATTCTGAAGCACTTGTGTCTGATAATTTCTCTAAGGAATTTTCAGAAATAAACCTCATAATGCAGTTATCTGAAATATTTATCTTTCTTACGTACTGTGAAAACAGAAATTGTACCAGTAACTCATCAGGTGCCTAGTCAAGGTGTGCATTTATTGCATGTAATTGTGTCTTATTCAAAAATGATATGTCTTAATTTACCATTATCATATCTAACTTCTACATGCACTTGGGAAAATGTCCACCTCCTTCAACTCTCCCAACCTCCACTTTTCTTGTTTTTTTTTGTTGTTGTTGTTCTTCTTCTTCTTTTCTTTTTTTTTCTTTTTCTTTTTTTTCTTTCTTTTTTTTTTTTTTTTTTTTTGACAAATTGGTTATGAGGCATTTACAACTGATGCACATATCACAGAATTATTTCTGCCAAGCTTCCTCCATGACCTGCCCGTGGGACATGACATGCTCTGAGATGCATCGCTCTATCAAACTGAATCTTTCCAGGACAATGCAAATTATGACAAATTCCATCATCCTGCATTATGCGCTTCATGCTAATCTTCCTAATTCGAGAAAATCAGAAGGGCTTGCTGTTCTGCTGAAGGGCACGTTGTCTAAATGAATGATAGTGAAGGAACATTTGCAATCCCCTTCATCTTCTAATCCCAGCTGTGGCCACCCCTGCCCTAAAACCACTAAGCAACCTTTCCTCCTATGTGACACTTGCATCAGAATTAATTCCTAATCAGTCCTTTAACAGAATATAGAGAAAAACTGTGTGTTTTTTTGGTTCTGGAATTAAATGAATAAACTGTTGTAAAACTTTGGAAATGCATTTTTAACAAAATTTTACCTGTAGACTTTTTCAGCCTATTTCTTCTAGCCTAACAGTCCTTCACAGGAGGAGTTCAATCTTTATGAAAATCTAAATTACCTCCAACAGATTCTGAAACCACAATGTCAACAAGTTTCAGGCAATTTCTAGTCTTGAGCACTTCTGACTTTGGGAGATTATGCTGCTGGCTCAAAGAAAACAACCAACCTGCAATGCATTCTTCAGAAACTCCCTAGGATAGGAAACTACATTTCTGAGTCATTCTGCTCTAGCTCAGAAGGTGGCAGTATTACTACATGAAAGAAATGTGCTAACTACCTAGTATTACACATCCACATCGCTGAAATAAACATGTTTAATTCCCAAAGAAGCATATATTTTATCCTGTGGCATAATTTACTTATAACATTAAAACTCAAACATGGAGCAATTTGTAGCAATAACTATGATTATGCTGTTAGTGGCCCAAATGTCACTATCTAGATTAGGCTAAATGATACCTAGCACCAAAGAGCTTCTGTGATTTATATTTTATTATCACTGGTAGAACTTGCATGCTTAAAAGGCTCCCCTTTCAAATTATTCAGTTTTCTCAATGACTGAAGTAATCACAGAAATGATAATATTACAATGAATGATATAAGTTTAAAATCATAGCAATGCTTAAAACATACAAACATTTTGGACAGGCAAATGTTACATATTTAAAAATAAAATTTCACAATAAAAATACAATGTGTATTAAAATGCATCATAGTTTTTGCAGTCTGCAAGACTGAAATTAAAAGATTTTAGACTCAAGAAAAAAATATACTGCTTAATAAAATGAAATGTGCGCTTTAAGAATGTTTTCAGAAATATCAATAAATACATTTCTGATGCTGTCTCATTAAAAAAGAGAATATTGAGATAGATTAAATAGATTTTATTTTAATTTGCACACTGAATAATAGGAATTTTATACTTTTATTTATTTATAGTTTTTATAAGTTATTTATATATACATATATACGTATTTATGTATGTATTATAAATATATTATTATAATTATATTATAATAATTATATATTATAATTACACATTATAATATATAAATATTATATTATGATAAATATGTACACGCGTATTTATAATCCTTTCAATCTAAGGGAATTGTATCATGTCAATATTGTGGATAATATTTCTTCTTTACCATTACTTTAGATGAGAAAATAATTTTTATTTATGAAAAATAAAGTGTAACCCATACTTTCTAGTTCAGAAAGCTTTTCAGAATCAGTAAACAAATAATTACATAGGAACCAAATTACAGACGAGTTATATCTTGCATTTACTGTCTATGCCTTAATGGAATCTTGTATAATTGACTTGAGGCTTTACTGAGTCTTCATACATGCCTAATAAGTACACAGTACAGATCTGCATTACAGAATTACTAGGAAGAGACAAGAAGATCTTTAGCTTTATACTTCATTCCCAGTGAGACCCAAACCCTCAGAGGTAAACGACTATGTGAGCATCATTTCAGCAAAAGGCACCGGGCACACCCTGTGCATGCTGTGGCTTGTTGACATGAACCAGGGCAGGCAGACACCAATAATACATGAAGTGCGGTTCAGAGGCAATTAGGATCAGTTGTCAAGGCCAGGCCATTAATGAAAGAACATGTCAGAGGAGCCCGAGACTTCAATGGTTGAGGGCAAGAAGGCGATTTAGTGTGACAGATCGAGTCCTTCCAATGTCCTCAGTGGTACATGCTAATACCAGCCTTAACAACCTTTTGTGGCAGTGTATAATGCGACTAACATGGACTTTGATTCAGCAAAATGACTGCTGCCACTGTTAGTCTGTTTCATTCCAACAACAGTAAAAGCACTGCTACAAATAATTACCCACTTCCTTCTCCCCCCTCCTCCATTTAATGCAGCACTGCTTTATGCATGCCATACTGTTTCTCACTAGAAGGTCACAACATTTATCCTGCTGCTTTCTTTTTTTTTTTTTTCTTGGTGATGCCTTTTCTATTTGTTAATATAATCTGAAATTTTCCCATAAAATAATGAGGTTGAAAAAAAAGGAAATTAACTACAAATTCAATATTGCCTCATGTGACTAACAATAAATGAAAAAGAGCAAACCAAAGTGGTATAAAGGATTCACTTATGCAAGAGCTGTTATGTGTGATAATTATTAACATAATATACTGGATTAAAAGCATATAGCAATTTTAGTATTCAGTACCACTTCTAATACTAATTTTCTTCTAAGGGTCTCAGTGTTCAGGTCCCATGTGAATATGCAATACCATGCATTTAGGAGTGAAAAATTTGTGACTACACAAAATTGGAAGGAAAAAATTGAATAGTCATATTCACTAAAACTCCCCACACATTTCAAGGGTGAATTCATAGATTTGTCAAAGTAAACACTGTTCTATCAGTGATAAAAATTACAACTTGAGGCCTATCTTACTCCTCTTACATCAGATGATGTGGTTCTCCCCTATCACTTCTGTCATTTGGCAATTCCTGAACTGACCTTTCTAGAGACAACACTTATCTCAGAGTGACAGCAGAAACTATCTCTGCAGGATGAATTTCCTTCTTTCTCTTTATTTCTGTCCACTTTGCCTACTTTCTGTCTGACTCGTTTTAGCCTCTCTCATATTTTTCATCTTTTCTTCTGTATTAATTCTGCAGCTAACCTCTGAACCAAACTTAGCCAGCATTTCATTTTCAACCCAAAGCTTTGAACATTGAATATCTACTTTGTTAGATTTGGCATAGATTACTGAAGTATTTGTTTGTTCCACTGCAACATTCTTAGTCTCAATTTGATTCATTCTTATTTTCCTTTTCTTTCCCTTCTTTCCCCTTTCACTAAATTCAGCTCCTGAACCTACTAGCTAAGACAAAAATCCCACTGACTGCAATATAAATATGCTTTCATGAAAGTACATATTATTTTAACATTACTATAACATTTATGGCACTTAACTGACAAGATTTTTGGCATTTAACAATATTAGAAATTCTGGTAATTTTTTATGCTGTAATGTACAATGCACTGTGTTCAATGGGTGCAATACGAAAAACGCTGAGCAGAAACATAATTGAAAGAGCAGCGATCTGTTTTAATGACACCTCTTCATTACTTCAGTTTGCAATAATCATGACCAAAGGAAAGTTATATCTAACTCTTGGCACATATATTAGGAATTAACATTAACTTAAAAATTAAGCATGTGGCTAACCCAATCAAATCTTAAGATTTCAATTAGCTTTAATATTCTATCTATATATTGTCAATGATTATTCTACCTATATTCTACTGAGTTTGGTTTAGAAAAATAGAGCATTAACAAATAGCATAAAAAACCCACAAACATTACTCTACGCTGCAATATTTGATAAAGAGCAGAGGAATCGCTAAGCAACTTCAGAACACATATTTAAAGGATATTTTAATTTCTCTGTGCTTCCCTGTAATAATTTAATTCTTGCATCTGTAATCTACCATAAATTTTAAAAATTAAAGAAAATACTTGAAAACAGTTGCTTTAATATCATTAGTTTCTTCTGTAGAGAGATTAAAAAAAAATTTCCGCACAGTTAAACAAAACTTTTATTCACTAACTCAAGTTTTATTTGGTAGTTTGCTAATACTGTAATAAACACGGGATATTTGTATCATAATAAATAACTAGAGACATAGATGACAGCAAACACAATCCTCATCACAAAGATTTAATGTTATAAAGCTCTGAAATATTCCTGAAACTTTAGATATACTAGATAAGGGATATTTTTGTGCAACTGTAATAGAACCATTCACTAAAATGAAAAGCCTAGTAGGTTTTAAGAGTAAATAGGAATATTTTAAAAGTAAATTGAAGAACTGAACATAAATATATTATTAGTATATTAGAACCTGTAATATTTCACAATCAAGATGTGTTCCTAAACTGGAACTATTTTTACTATCCACTCATATGTACTATTTGCTACCATTTCTGTTCATTTTGAATGCCTGGCAAACACATTCCAATTACAACAGATGCCTTACCATACAAATCTTGTGACTTTAAGGAAGCGTTATTTCTTCTTAAAAACAACTCTTTCCTTCTCAAATTACTGAATAAAGGGAATAAAAAAAGGCAAATAAAAAGAATGAAAGAAAATAAATATATCATACCAGTAAAAAATCCCTTCATGTAAGCGCTAAGAATTGCAGCAAAAGAAACATAAAAAATAATTAGAAAATGAAATAACTTCTCTGCCTAATACTAACAAATCATCTTACACAGTAATCTTCATCTCTATAGACTACAAAATATTTCACAATTTTTTTTTTTTATAATATTAAAAGGAAAATTAAGTCTACACTGATATTCAGCTCTAGTCAGAAACAGAAGAAACAGGTCACACTGACATCATACCATAACTGGGAGAAAGACAATGTTAACTTGCCAAAAGTTAATTGTAATTTTCTCTTATAAGATAACAAGACACAACATGAAATCTACCAGAACTTTGAAGCCAAAACATTTATTTTTGAACCCTCACTGGATGTTGACCTCAAGTTACAAAAGCCTCTCAGTTTGCTTGCTGAGAGAAACGGTTCAGGGAAGCAATGCATGTAAAAATGTCACCTATAAGGTAAGTTTTCCTACATTAACGTGCAAGAACCAGTAGGAATAATTTGCCACAAACACAGAAAAAAATAAATACAACTATAATTTGGAGGTGTAACAAAAGACAAACAACCAGAAATTACCCTCAAATGACTATCAGCTATGGAGGAAGAACATCTAAACCTTTCAAAACACTCTATTAGCCTTGGAAACAATAAAAATGAGATGTCAAAAATTGCTCTCTGGTGCAGAAAAATCAAATCCTGGACTCTCTGAGCCTAAGATCAATGCATCCCTTGCCATAGACATGCAAGCAAGCTTGGCTTTTCCATTTTAAGCTGCTGTAAAATGCAACAGTCAGGTCAACTAATCTTGCTTTGAAAAAATTGTTCTATTTCATCACTAAAAGATGCTAAGAGAATGTTCTCTGCAACAGAATTCTCTTAAAGGATTTCAAGGATGCTTTTTGTTCGCAGAATTTGTGGTGAGAAACAGTACACTTGGACTTGGGGATAAAAATGTGTTCAACCCCTAAAACATTAACTGCAGTTTAAAGGAATGACATGCACTTGCACTTGAGAATAGATAATAATGCTGTCTCGAAAGAATGTTTTTTTTTTTCAGGTTTTTAGAGAAGTAGGAGGAAGCTTAGTCAAAACAAATTGAAGAATAAAAATGATTTGCAGTCTCTCAAAATCAATAAGAAAGGATGGGAAAACAACCAATAATCTATCTCCTTAAAGGGTTGAAGATCTTACCAAGAGCCATGGACACAAACTGCTCTAGCTCTAAAGATGACTGCTATCTTTGCTAGTACTGCCTGAGGGTGATAGATCCCATACTTGCATTGAAAGAGTGCAAGGAGGAAAAAGTTGGAACAAGAGCACAGTGCTTCAGATTGAATTCCTCATGTCAACTGACTATAGTTTCAGCAATAAAAAATAACAGCTAAAAGCAAAGAGGTTTCACGCTTAAAATAGATGTCAGATCTGGAGTATCAAAAGCTATTTGGAAAAAAGAGAAATATTTCACACATTTTTGAAGTTCAGTACTATTTCAGTGTATAATGATATGGAGGGCATTGATTTATCACAGTAAGTTCTGCTTTAACTGGCTTTCAGTCCTATAGAAAAAATAAGGCTATGTTTATGAAGAGACGTTAGTGTCTCAGTAGAATACTTCTGCAAAGAATAAAAACTGGAGAAATTACTAACTTGATGTCTCGTAACATCTGGATACCTTCCCAAGGAAGTACAAAACTGGACTACAGAGGAAGGTGTGTATCACAAAAAAATACATGGATAGCATTAGGAAATGAGTAAAGAGAGAAGTTTGGTCCATGAAAGTGTTTCAGTGGGCACACAAACACACACGATGAGTATCCCCACAAGTGGAATTTTTGCAAACCCAAAGTTGGGAGAAATACCAGCTACACAAAGAACCAAGATGTTATTTCTGTCTATTGTAGAGAATATATAGGGATGAGTTATCTAGGACACAGTATGGCTCACAAACAGTTAACCTAGTGAAAATTCAAAGAGAAAGCACTTCATGAGCACTTCAAACCTGTCACAATAATCACATAACTGAACCTCTAGAGAAAGAGACAATGTTTCTGTTACTGAGCTCAACCCTCAGGCTCTCATGCATCAAATTCACCACTGAAAACAAAGTGGGATGGGGGATGAAAAAATTTGAGGTGCCAAAATACCAAAATAATGTAGTGGACCCAAATAAATTTGCCAGTAGCAAATACATAATTCTGAAAAAGATGTTTGAACTCTGATTAGGATCCCTCTCAAAAAACATTAAAGAAGAACATGGAGAAGCAGGAAAATGTAGGAAAAAATGAGCTTATTCCTAGGAAGTAATTTAGGTGACTGGTCTGAAAGCACTGCAATCGCTTTTGAAGCTAAACACAGGATGAGGAGAACTGCATATGTATTAGTTTGCTATTTTTATATGAAAAATGGAAACTGCAGAGGAGATGTCAGAGAAAGAGGCAAAGGTGGAGAAAGAGAAGATACTGATTACTTAGGAGAAACACAGGCAAGCTAGTAGCTTCTGCTACAATGTTCCAATGTTCAAGGAACTTTACAGAGCACAGTAAGATCATTGAATGTTTTTAGCAGAATTTCACTTAAACAAACAAACAAACAAACAAAACAAAAACAACAGAAGTACAAATTCTACTTCTTATTCTCATCTTCTGAATCTTTATGCGAATTTCCCTTAAGAATCAGAACTAAGAGATTACATAGATTTTGTTTTGTTAGAAGTGCTTATGTTAGTACCAAAGGATAATTTTTGCCCTTGAAAAATTTTCTGTACCATTCAATGGGAGGCATGCTAGTGGCTCATTTTCACTTGGAAATTATTGTAACAGTACATGAAATTTATTATGATTCTAGAAGTGTTGAAAGAGAATCTAAAGATTCATTTAATTAAAGATTCATTTACTTAAAGATTCATTTATAGGTTCATTTACTTTAGAGAGTTTCCATTTCACCCTGATACACACATTAGATCTGTCGAGTGTATTTTGTATCACACAGTGCTTGCTTCTAATGATAAGCTCAGTGAGGTTAAAGGGCTGTTTAAATACTAGGATAGGTGCTTCTGAGAAAGTTTTTCTTGGAAGACATTTTAAGACTAGGATATTCTTCTGTCACAGACTGTAGGTATGCAGTGATGTTCTAAAAGTTCAGTTGATAGATAGTACATGACAGGTAAGGATTTAGGATCAGCAGCAACTTTTTTTTGTTAAGTTGATAATTCCCAACATTGTTTTCAGGTGGCTTCTTTTTCACAGAAGTGTTTTTTGTTGATTAAAAATCCTCTTTAGCTGACTAAGATATTTTCTGCTCAGACCATATGTCTTATTTAAGGGTATAACTGCACACTGCATCTCTTAAAAGGTTGTTGTAGATTTTTATTTTATGGAGTTTTTACAATGCAGTGTTGATGATGATGATAGCATGTAGAAAAGCAATAGCGTAGGAATGTTTCAGAGGTGGCTTGGCAAAAAGTTGATAATTATTGAATTAGTGGCAGAAATTCATACAGTAGTCTTAGGTTTACAGTTCAGACAACCAACTTTTCATCTGTCAGATATACCATGACATTAATAACACAATTATTTTCTAGGCAGTCCACAAAGACATTGGCCAAGTGCAGGGTTATTTTCATGTTCACTCCTTTATCCAGTCTGGTACAAATGGAATTAGTGAAACTAGCTGTTGTCACAATGAAATTGAGATGTTTATGCCAGTTTTTCAAATTTTGGTCATTTTCTGGTAAAGCTTCAATGGGCATTATAAAGTGGCATACTGGCATAGAGATGGCAAGATATGCAGAAAGCTATGAGGCTGTTGGTCAAGAGGCTGATTTTGCTATGGAATCAGTGGGGAAAGTTTTCCTTCTGCTAAGGAAAACTTTTTGTTGGCATAAAAAGTGGACTGAGGTTTCAGTGAGGGTTTCATGGAGTACTAGCAGATGGTTGTAGGCGTGCTAAGGTTCCCTTGTTTGTGAATCTGATACAGCTAGCAAACAATCCAAAGGATAGCAGATGAAGAGGAGTTGAGAGTCAGGCTTAACACTTTTACTGAATCTCAAAAGCATCTCTTGCAACCCTCTGTAAGATTTACACATTAGTGTCAACTTCATTTAAATAGTCCATGCAGTTTATGATCACTATAGTCATGTCTTTCATTATTTCTGGTTTAATTCAATTTGAACATTGAATCTTAAGAATTCTGAAGTATTCCACTGATTGACAGATTTTGACTGTGCTATTTACTGCTGATTATTGCAAAGCCAAATCTTTTTGCAGATGTTCAATTGCTTGAGTTTTCAAGTCAAATCAAGGGAACAAGTAGTTACCTGGAATGAGCTGCTCATAGTAATCAAGCCATTTAGGGCACATCTTCATTACTAAATTCTAGTGCTGCAAGTTTTTCATCTATATATTAAACTCCTATACATAAAATTTAAGTATATGAGCAGAAATCAAAGGTATTCCTGTCATACATAAATTCACACATAGCTCCTCCTAGAATTAGAAGAATAATTACACCACACTTTCATAAGAATGCTAAATATCAGGTCGCAAACCTTCAGGTGTATCATTAGCAGGAAGGTATTCATATCTGCCATTGATCAAATTCCAATCACAGATTTAAAACATTGAAAAACAGTTGGGTTTATCAGTAAACATAACCTTACTTGTGGTGAGTGTACAATACGTATTCAGAGCCATCAAAGGAAGGTAGAAGTACAAACCACAAAAATATTAAGTCCTCTTTCTTTGAGGTACAGAAAAACGCTGTCTGCAGTTTATGTGGAGAGGAAAAGAAAGAGGAAGTAAAAAAAATGCACAAGATTACTTTCTATTAAGCAACTGGAAGAATTCTCACAAACCATTTTTTTTTGGCTTCTCTTTTGATGTTACGTTCACATTCCTACATTAGAGACTTACCTGGTATTTACATCAGCACTGGAATTTAGTAATGAACATACAGTTTACTAAACTAGTTACTTGGAAGCAATGAAACACTCTGAGTGAAATTCTGGAAGGACAATATCTAAGTCTGAATGCCATTGTCTGGGACTGAAAAAATTTCAGTGTCTGTATCATTTCTCCAAGGAAAATAAACAGAAGCAAAACCAGAGAAAAACAACTAACCACCACAACCAAAAAAAAAAAAACCCACAAAAACAAACAAACAAAAAAAACCCCAAACAAACAAACAAACAAAAACAACAACAACAAAAAAAAAAACAGATTTGCTCCTTTTCATTACAGTTGAATTAAAAGATGAACTTGGTATCTTAATAATCATGCTCTGAACCTTTTCATGACGCATAAGTGAAACATAGGCCCTCTATTCCAAGGAGAGCTCCCTCTTATTAGGGATCCTGAGTATCCTCCAGAGAGTAAAGATGCCTATAGTATCTCAGATCTAAACTCTCTAACCACACTGAAATTTGACACTTTGTTTATGGTTCCTCACTTTCGGATTGTGATTATCAAACAGGAAAGTGAGAAGTACACTTCCAGTACACCCTGCAGACAAACATTTGGGTAGCGTGAGCTCTAGATTAAATGTTCAGCCTCCAGGGAACTCAAACTTAATTTCTGCATTTTCTAAGCAAGCACACTAAACCCTTCATCATACAAAACATGACAGTCATCCTTTTCACCTCCTCATATTTAGACTCTTCTGGGGACCACGGTTTATGTTTGCATATTCTTAAATCTGAAGAGATGAGACTGTAGAGACAAAACAGACAGATGTCTGTCTCCCTAGATGGCAGCAACAGCACCAATCAAAGTTTAGGCAGTTACAGATTTTTCAAGCAAACAGAGAATTACCTGGCAAATTTAAATTGATACAGAGTGAAGCAGAGTCTGGGAGAAGACACTATGAAGGACTGCCCTAAGTAAGGCAGTTGAATCTGACAGCAGTGCCTTAATACACTTTGTGTAAAATAGTGGCCACTGAAGCTATGACAGACAGGTATCAAGCCAGTGTATACTTAATTTGTTTTAATGCACTAAGTATCTCAGTTCCACATTTGATTTCTGACAGTCACCTTAATATGAGTGGGAGCTGAGATGCTCCACAGAATGCATGCTCAGAATACCTAAAAGCAGAGACAACGTAATAGACGCCTTTTAGAAATTTCTATTGCTTTCAGGATTTTAATAAATGTATTTTATTTACCATACTGATTACTTATATATATTCTTTATGCATTACTAGTTTATGCTACCAGTTTTCTTTGTGGTTTCCTGACCTCATCACTATTTGGATGCTGAATCTTAAGAAGGATGAAGAGTTCAATTTCATTAGCAAAACTTAAAATGTAAGGTTGAAAACGCAGGCTCTCTCATACAAATGTGGTAAAGGGAAAGGCAAAATACTTTATCCAACAAATCAAGTCCTCTATGTTTAATCCTTCCTTAACTGGGAAATTATTATTAATTCAAAGGAACTATGAGCACTTTTGAAGTGTTCATTCACTTGGGGGCTTTTAGTTTGTACATCTTTCCAAACACCTCTTTCACAAATGTGTATTCCTTTAAGAACCACATGTATTTCCATTTCTAGGAGTTCACAGCAAGTATTTAAAAACTGTGCCACGTACAATATGAAAATGACTATATCATAATCAAAGGGGAAAGGTTTGGAAAATGTAAATATATGCTTGGAGATGTTTGTTTTCTCCAATCAGTTACCACTTTCAAAATATGCTGTATTTTCCATGTAACCCATTTTTCATCTGCCCAATTACCAGCAATCTTTTTTTCCTGCTATCAAAAATGATCATTTGTTTCTTTATTGTAGTAGATAAAACATCCTTTCATTGTTTCAGCTCACAAGCTGCGCAGATACTACCCACTGTTCTTGCCTCCAGCACTTCACATTATTGGTGTATTATTTCATGCATGCCCTACTCTTTTATCAATTGCTTTTGAAGTAATGTTAATAGACTAGAAAATTGAGACATTTATGAAGTATAGGCAGTGTTTATGAAAAAATCCATAAAATATGACACAGGCAAGACAAGATAAAAGCAGCATTTTAATAGATTACGGCAAAGAGATCCTGTCAGAAGTTGACAACTGACTCCTCCGAGATCACTAATTTTTATGGGATTAATTCTTTAGTATTAAAAATGAAGTTAAATGTCCTAATTAATCTGTAAATAGCACACCCAGAATTAAACCTTGTGGCCCCTTCCTTGGCAGAGCAATACTTTTGAGTAATAATTTTGAGTAATTACCTCAAACTGATAAACTGAGTAAGATGATGTTATTAGCTAAATAGCCATTTGAATCAGACTTTATTGTATCAATGATGTATGAAATCAGCACTATTTGATAAAGATGTTTGTATAGTAACTTCTGATTTGCAGGAAACTACAGATCACTTGGATTCAACTACACCAGTTGTGTCCAGCCCATGGTCCATGAGCTATGTGCATCCCTGGACAGTTAGAAATGACAAGCCCATAAAAAAAAGCAAATAAGTGATTTACTGGCAGATGAATAAACAGGAAACAGAATCCAAATTAGTTGCAGGGACCCCGACACTGGAATTGAGAGAAACTAAGAGTTTATGCTACTAGGTTCAAACAGCGTAGAAAAGAACATTGAGAATAAGATGCCTGAAGGATGGTAGAAACTGGAATTTGGCAGCTGTCAGAGGGAAAGTATTGAGGTCACAAGGAAAATCTAGAAGTGTCATCAGACATAATTAAGTCATAGATAATTGTATATCATTATATTTATAAAATAGGTAATGTCAGCATTGAAAATTATTGTAGAATATGACAGTACAATAGATTCCACTGTTCCAGTTTATTTGCTCATTTCCAGATAGAAAAACAAGGAAGTTTTTCAAAACAAAGTTCAAATAGACTTTTAAATTACTTATGTGTTTAGTGTTTCAGTAGAGATAGGCTTTTTAAAATTTTTTTATGAAGGCAAGCCACTCATGACTGCTTATTCTGAAACAGAATATAGCCTAGATACTATATTGTATTTGTATTAGAAGGGTATAATTATAATACTTTGGAAGTCTGCCTAAAAGGAACATCTCCAAACATGAGGGCAAAAGGACCATACAATTCTCTCTCAGTATCAACTTAAGCTTTCCACAGATGTACTGAAAACATGATGAGGACAGAGATAAACTAAACGATTTCATTCTGCCTGATTGTTATAGTCCCCAGTAATATCAGGCATAAAAAAAAAAAACCTGAAAATATGCGAATGCCTTAATTCTTTTTAAAGTATGGCTAAAATTCACTACTACAGGTTTCTCACACAGGACTGAAAGACGGTAAACAAAATTTACAAAACCAGAATGACCATGCTTTGATCTCTCATTACCCTGTGAGATTAGGCTTACAGAAAGGCATAAGTTTTAGTACATCAGCTAATATAATTAGAAAATAACACATTATCACTGCAAGTCCTAGACATTTGTGATACAATGCAATAACTCTAATGTAGCTTACATTCCAGTAGCTGATAAAGACAGTGTTCTACACTATTAAAACAAGTGGACCAAGAAAAATAATCTGCTTTTTTTCTTACAAGTCAGCCATATTTTATCTTAAAACAGTTTACGTCTATTTAGAAACACTGAGGTCATCTTTTCTCAAAAGAGAAAAGAACCTTTATATAAATATTTTGAGTGGAATTTAAATCCTAGTATCATTCTGCCACTGTTCTGCTACAGATCAGAAGGATATTGTCATGATCAAATTTTTACTTTTTGTCCTCATAGTACAGTTGGGCTAGACTTGGTTTATAAGAAAAACACTGGTAAAGAAATACAGAGTTTTTGCAGTATAAAAGGTGACATACTTCATCAGCTCAGCTAGTGCTATCTGGGCAAGAGGATTTCTGCTTCATTGCAAAAAGTTTTCATTCAAATTTTCAGTGTTCTTATCAACGATACTTTGCTGCCTCATTTTTCATGCTTTCTATATGATGTGCATTATTCTATTTACTTCGTTATTAATTGGAAACAAAGTACAACCTCTGTGTACTTCTAAATGGCTGAATAATATCAAGAGCAATTTCACTACTTAGGCGCTTTACAATTGACTGACCCATGGAAAAAGACTGGATTTGCTCACTTTAAACAAATTTCAAATATGCTTGGCTGTTCCTAAAGTGCATTTGTAATCTAGGCAGATTATAAAAATGAGAATGTGACAGAATTATTCAATGTAAACATAATAAGCAACAAAAAGTATGCTGTTTTTGAGATTAAATATGAATATTTGCTCTTAATACAATTAAGAATAATTAAACCTGTCTTGTGAACAACAACCTGATGATGTAGGTTGTGTTTCTGTTTTGTCCATAAGTTTAAAAAATATAACTTTAAAATGCTTAAAAAATTTTTATTTCTTTTTTCTCCTGGAAAGACTCCAGCAGAGGGTCACAAAGATGATAAAGGGCCTGGAGCACCTCTCTTATGAGGAAAAGCTGAGCGACTCAGGGAGGTTGTGGGCATTCAAGACCTGCCTGGATGCCTACCTCTGCAACCTAGTCTAGGGGGCCTGCTTTGCAGGGGGGCTAGACTCGATGATCTCCAACCCGAACAATTCTGTGATTCAGTGATTTTTTTTTTTTAACAGTAGAAAACACTTTCCTTAAACTTTAATACCTTCTTTCTTCTTCTTGTACACTCATTTGGATGGGGAGGAGTCTTCCAAACTGTACCCACTTCAGTAATCTGACGTATAGTTCACATGAAATAATAAAGATTCCTTACCTTGATGGATTGACTGTAAGGTCCTATGCTAGCAGGTGCCCAGTGGGAAATACTCTGTACATGCATGACCAGTTTTTCTTCACTTAATACGTCATCTGCTGCAATGTCACTGCTATGTGCAAGGCAATCAATGCAAAACAGTACTCCATCAGGTAACAGGGTTTCCACACACACTCTGAAAGCAGAAGAAAATTATCTTTTTTCAAATAGTGTTTGCATGCACTATCAGCATTTATTTTCCATGTTGATTTCTTTTTATTTTGGATACTAAATAATGAAGTTTTATCAGGAACATAAGAACAAACACTACAGTATTGCAGTAACCTGCTAGTATTTACGCTGTTATCTCTTCTCCAAATGATAATCAGCTTCACACTTCCAGCAAGACAATCTGCACTACCAAGGAGAAACTAGAATCACAGCCTATGGCTCATTTACCTTTGTTTATTTTAATGGTGTATATCATTATTTTAAGAATACATGAATTCTTTTACCAAGAAAAGTTTGACCATACTACTTTGGAAATAACTTATGCTAAAGCAGCTTTTGGATAGGGAGCACCTTGTTATATCACCAACCATTTTTCACTGACTCACCTTGCATATGCTGGACTAAATGCTCAATTTTCTAAGCATCAGCAGCAGCTCATTGTTGCTTTGCACCATCCTCACATGTTATAATGCAATACCAAGCATATTTTTTTTTGTTTTAGTTGTTTGACAAATGCACTTTTATGATAGCACAGAAAACCTACTTAAGCATTCATTAAGAAAGTTCATTTTTGTTTGCTCTGAACTTAAAAATTTAAGAACTGTGTGCCTGAATGATAGACAAAGTCTATTGCAAATGGCTAGTGAAAAAAGTGTGTGTGGGTGGGAGGGAAGGGCGGAGAGAGGAATAAATAAAAAGGAAGAATAAAAGATGAAAAAAAACAACAATTATGTTTCAAAGCTAGAAAAATAATTATATTTATAGTCTATGCATTAAAATGTCATTTATCTCCCAGCAGGTATCCAACAAAGAATTACTTGTTCTCTTTACGTATCATGTAACATAACCTTACAAAATTTTAATTGTCTTGCTTTATTTCTTCCAAGAAAACTATCTTTCTTCCCTCCTTTCCCATGCAAATACACTGTTTTTTCCTCATAATCATCATCACAGGCATGGATGAATGGATTTTCTGCTTGGGATGGTAAATTTTCAAGACAATTTTACAAATTTAGTGTAGATCTAGACTCCTGAGTCTATGCTTCTAGCATATTGCTTGTGAGAACTCCCACAAACAGGCCCCTGTGCATAACACAACTATGTAGACATGCAAACTGCTGCTTAATTTTTCTTTTGGCTAAAATGCAACATAAATCTTTATGTTCTATAAAATAATCATAAAGTCATTTCCTGCTGCAACTTCCTAATCTTTCTACCTGCTATTTTATGACCTTTCCAAGAAGTAATGGAAAATTATATGCTGGCTGTGCAAATGTGAAGGCTTAAGACATGCAGCAGCATGAGAAATGAAGGACGCTAGATCAGGGAAAGTGCCATAAAGAGAACTTAAGATACATAGCAGTAGAGATACATTTTTGTGTAGTTTACAGCAGAGCCTAAATCCTTCCTCTTCTGGTACACAAAACCACCACTCCATTCCTCCACTGTTTGGTAACTCTGGACTACAATTAGGATCTCAAAAAAGCCTCTTCCTGCTGTCTTCCTCTTCCTGACCGCAGATAATTAGGAGAATGTAAACATACCATCTTAACAATATCTTCTAGCTATTTTCACATTATACTTAAAATTCACGTGACTAAACTACATTAATTCTCTGTAATAAAAATTATTTAATATTTTACATTAGAAAATGCTGAACAATTGATTCAAAAAATAACAAGATACAAGGTATCCTCGTAGTTGCCTTTTTTTGAGTTTTGAGAAGTGGGTTGGACTAGGTAACTTCCAGAAGATCCATCCAAGTGATTTTTCAAACTATAGTAGTTCTGCAAACTGAACACAGTATCTCAGAAGCTTAAAAACATGAACTACTGTTATAAGAAATATGCTCTTCTGACAAATGCAAGAAAGAATTTACAAAGGGAAAATTACATTTAACAATTTAAAAAAGCAGAGCAAAATTTTCATGGGCTAGGTGTTTGTAGTCCAATTTCCAGTGAGGTAAACAAACAACAAAAAAACTAACAATAAACAAACTAAAATCAAATAACATCAGGATTAAATTCCCAATATTAACAAATTGTTTCATTATGTCAGAGCTTGACTAGGACCCAATGTTAACAGTTCTGTATGATGGATATTAAATAGTTATGATTTCAGGCTCTATGAATGAAAATATTAGACAGCGCATTCTGAAGTAATGTCTTATTCATATTTGCATATTTACTAAATAAGCAAGTATAGCTATGCAACTCATCAGATGATGGAAACACACAACAAAAGATCATATTGGGTCAAGCCAAAGATACATTTAGTGCAATCCTGTGGAATCTTCATCAGATATCGCAATGGTAGGGCAAAGCACACCCTCAGCAAGTTTGCAAATTATACAAAACTAAGAGTGGCGATTGTTACATTAGAGGGTGATGCTATCATTCAGAAAAACCTGGAAAGGCTGGAGAAATGGGCTGACAGGAACCTTATGCAACAAGTGCAAAATCATGCAATTAGATAAAACCCCAGGCACCTGTGCATGCTGGGAATCATCCAGCTGGAAAGCAGCTTTGTAGAAATGGACCTGGTGGGTCCTAGTATACAATGAAAGCCAGCAACGTGCCCTTATCACCAAGGTTTGATGATATCCTGGGCTGTTAGGAGGAGAATTGCCAAGATCAAGAGAGACACACAAGCAAACAGAACTCCATCAATACAAAAGACTTGTCATTTCACCTGAGTTAAGGAGAACTGATGCTTGCAAAAAATGCACTACTTTTCTGTAAAGTCATATTGAGGGGCATTTATAAACCTTATGGAAAATACTAAGGCAAGAACTTCCAACTCCAGTGTTTTTGACTTGAGCACCCCTGACATGATTACTTCAAAAGGTAGCAAAAGTCTGTTTCCAAGTCTGTGAGACATAAATATTTGTAGAAAAGCTTCATAAATATGATAACAATAATACAGTACATTACAGTGTATCATAAATATACTAAAGCAGTAGTCTAATCCTACCTTGCCGGTGGACACAAATCAAATTCTGTCGCATAAACTGAATTTATAGCACTGAAATCTTTCATACTCTTCATATACAGATGAACCAAAATAATATCCTTCAGTTTTAATCCCTCTGAAGTTATAGTTGCTGCAAGATAAAAATAATGTAGCTGTTAAAACCAAAATATTTTAAACACAGGCATCCTGTATTTGTTCAACAAAACAAACTGGTAATAACTAGTTGTCTAAAGATGACTGAAGGCTTTGCAACATACTGCTTTTCCTTACATAATGCCCAAATTTTCATGAAATTTTCTCATGTTAATTTTCTAAGTAGACAGAAATAGAACGATAAATTCTATCCACACAGCAGTGAATCCTTTCCAAAAGAAAATGTATCACGCATTCATGTAAATAGATAAGTTACATTCCTAACTTTTTGTATCACTAAGTTTTATCCTTTTTTTTTCCTGTTAATTTTTTGTTTTGTTTCAGACTATGACAGCTAGTAATATACAAGATTTTGAATCAAAAATGAACAGAACTGTAAGGGACAACAAGAAATCCTTTAGTCCATAACTCTTCTCAAATAAAAAGATTAAACATTTACGTGCTATTCTGGAGGGATGTTTGTCTAAGCTGATTTTAAAAAAAAGTTCAATAGTAAGAAAAGAGTTATAAATGGCAAGACAGACAGTAGGAAACGGAAGTAGCCACAGGAGAAATGAAGGTATGATGTCAGCACACAAAGTTAAAGAAAAGATACTGCGAAGTGGAAATAATATGAATGTGTATACATAGAAGATTTCAGTCATAGCATTTAAGGAGAATGTTTTACTCTTACATACATCAATACCATACAAGATATGTGGATCAGCTCTGCAGTGTGGACCTTTCGTAACTCATAAGCAGGAGAAACAAAATGAAAAAGCAAGTCTTCTCTGAAAGACGTGAAGAAATACAGAGCATATAATAGCATTTACCTAACTTAAATGAAATACACAAAGCTCTTCTCAATGTAGTTCTGGGGATCTTGTCCTTTAGAATTACAGTTTGTATCTATACGTATCTATATATAGTCTTACAGAGGAGCAGCATAAGAGTATAAATAGTCTTCACCCTTGCCTTAGTGAGAAACAAATAATTTTGTGAAAAACATTTATTTGCCTTTAAACACAGTATAGAATCTGGCACACTTCCATGAATGTCGATGCAGTCACACGCCAGCACAGTAGTCATTCTGCCACTAGTGATGGCAGTCTGAAGAGGGAAAGGAAAATTCTCACTGACAGAAAAAGACAATCCCTGCTAAGTGATACAAGAGATTACAAAACAATTGACATTGAACTTGTCTGAAGTCAAGATAGATCTCCAGAAATGATCAGCTGAGAAATTAGTACACAATGATAATTCTGTCCAGAAATATAAATGTATATTATAACTGCCTGATAGTAATCGCTAGGTCAATATCAGCTGCTATTTCATCACTCAAGGAGAAGATAATGACATTTTCTAAATTTCCAGTCAGAATTTTAATCAAGTAGAGTTTGGGACTACTTGAGAGTTAAAGGTTCTTCAGCATTATGTGGAATGTCAGAGAAAAAAAATAAATGTAAAAAAGAAAGTCTAAATTGTGTAAGCTGAGAAACAAACTATAATTTGTGGACATGAAATGGCATTATAGCAAGTCAAAGGCAAAGAGATTTCGATAAATTTATAATTTTTAACTTTTTAGAAATAAGTACAATTCCCTTTTTCTCTGTGTGAATGAGAGGAATGATAGGAAATAATATCTCCCGAGCTTGCAAACATAATAAAATTGACTTCCCAAGGTACTGCTGTTAGTAAAAAGATAAAAACCAGCTACCAATTCATCACCTGGGTTCTTAACAACAAACATCTGCTCCCAAAGAGAAGACAATCACATAGCACATTTTCAGGATACACCTGGAAAGTCCTTCTGTTGAATTTTAAGCCATTCACTCTTACAAAATATTTATAAAATACAGCCACAATCATTCTTTCTTATACAGAATTGCTTCTGACACACACTAAAAAAGGACAGCTTCTTTTTTTTTTTTTTTTTTTTTTTTTTTTGAGTTATCTGGGTCTTTAGGCAGAGAGCTACAGAAGGCAACATCAAAATTGTCTACAGCAAGTAGTATTCTAGACTAATTTTTAATGCAATAAAAAACCATGTTGCTCCAGTGAAGCCTAGGAAGATATGCCATGGTAAATCTGGTCCAAAGCTGCTTTTTATGTAAAGCACTTCAATCTTTGTCATCTGAAGATATGCTTAAAAAAACAGTTTAAGAAAATAAAAGTAAACGGCAACGTACTGAATTCCCTCTTGTACTTGGCTTTATGGAAGAAATCCAACCACTTTATGAAACAATTGCATGTTTCATAATGCCCAACAATAAATTTATATTTCTGAATCCTTTGAGAAGCACTTATCCTCTTTAGAGATCATTAAATCAGTTAATCCTGGAAAGTGAAGGTTAAAAGGACTGTGCCTATTCCATTTTTAAACCATAAAGGACAGAAATGCTATATAGATCAGAAGTATGACTACAGACAAAGCCTGGTGGATATCAGCCTATCAGCTAAGTTCTCAAACACATATTGCTTCTTTTTCCATGTCAGAAACTTTATTTATCTAGTCTTCCACAAGCTCTTACAAAAATAATATAACCCCAAAGGAAATCTGAGAACTGACATTTTCATCCAAAGATGAGAATATTGCTATTTTTCCTGATTATAATAACAGCTAATGAAAGAAATGTGCTAAAAGCAACAGGCTACTGAACTACTCAAAGACACAATCAGTTCTCTTCTATGACAGATGCTGTAGCAAAAATATGTAGTATCTGTATTAGCAGATATCCATTCAAATATACTAAGAACAAAATAAAATATTATGCAATCCTTTTGCTTTAATTAACATATTTTGCCCAGAAGATTTATACTAAATACTGTTGCCTTTTATTAAAAATTTAATCACATCTACCCTTCTGACTCCCAAGCAATTAAAACCTAGCTTAAAGGCCGTTGACAAACAACTTCCTTATTTCCAAACAATTTCTATGGTTTCTTAATCGTTCTCTATTCAATCAATAAATCAGGCACATATATCTAAGATTTTACACAATAACATTTCACAAGAATTTGTGAGCAAGAATTCAAGCCCACCAATTTACTCACTAAGACTTATTTCCATTTTTATGAATGAAAAGAAGACTGTACAAATGTGTTTTATCTAATGATTATAATGAAAAAAAAAATTGAACATTTTGTATTATAGATCAATATCTTGGATAGTAAGGATAAGATATCAGGATAGTAAGGAACTTGGATTTCACAATTCCCAAGAAAGCAATTTTTCCTGTGCATTAAGAATATAAGCAAGATTTATGGCTGCTGACCTAATCCTAGATGCCGGAATGTTCAACATTTTTCTAGAAAACTTAATTTAAAATTATAGTAGCTATAAAAGTGCTTTAGCAAGTAGACAGCATCAACAGCATGCGTACTCTCACACATAGTATATATTCAAGAAAGCTATAAAGCCAGTAAGTACTATGGAAACAGCATCACAGTGATATGAGCACTGTGCTGGCTTTCTAGGCCCTTCAATGGCAGCCAAATTACGATGTGTTCAGTATTAAAGCCAATAATGATTTCAATCAAACACTAGATGAGGTGGCAAACTGACAACCACAACACCTGAAGTTACAAAGTCACATTGCAATACAGAGTCCTTATTTAATACCATATTTGAAAATGTATTATTAGTAGCTGATAATGGATTATCTGAAAAAATCACCTTGGAGAGATGAAAATGCTTCCCTTGCTGCCTCTTGAGCATTTTTGTCTTTTGATGGATGAAAGTGTGCAGTGATGCATGAAAACCACTGGTAACCAGTCACAGATTTCCCTGAACTTCCAAATGTCTTACCTATGGGAAATTAATAACAGCACTATGATTACAGAGATGAAAACAGTCACATTAACCAAGAATACATTTTAAATTGCTTAAGTAAGAAGAACCATGGGGGAAAAAAATATATATAAATTGTTAAAAAATCTTCATAACTTATTTACAGAAATGTAGGTATAAATCAAATATTACAAGTGTGCTGGTATCCAAGCTACCATTCAGTACTTGTCACACAAAGCAGTACTTCTTCAACACTGCCTCCAGAGAATGTGCTTATAAGTAGTATTTAGCTGAGAATTTCATTTTTTCTCTCCTCCTTTACTTCTTTTCCCCTGACTTTTTACAATTTTTCTACTTGTTCTGATAAAGACACGTTACAAGCAATGATATTGAAAAGTTACAATTTTCAAAATTATTCAGCCAACATAGAAACAGATTTTCAAAGTTACCTGTCAAATTTTAACAGAATTTAACCTGGTTCTAATAAGCAGCAAATGCTTTATCTGTTTAGGTGCTTTTGTTATTATTGTTTTGTTTGTTTTAAAAATCCCCAGAATTTATCCACATTAAAAGTGCCTATGCACTACTCCGTATCAAACACTGTTACACTATGAAACTTACTTTTCAGAGTTACTAATCTTTAGGTTTTGAGTAAAAGTGATGCTGTGGTATTTCAGTGAGTTAGCATTCTAAAAACACTAGTTTATTTTGTGTTAGTCATCTCCCATTTGAGGCAATGCTAGTATTAGGCATATGATTTGTTCTGCAGCTCACCTAAGGGACAGTAACTTGTTTGGGTGCTAAGCTTGATCATGCACGTAAGATGGTGACTATTTTCACTAATGGGACAGACGCAAGTCTGTCCATGTAAGCAAGTCAAGTCACGGCATTTTATTACCCATTTTAGACTTCCCTTTTATACTTTCAATTTAAAATGGAGTTAGGATACAGGTGCTGGCATGATCTTCTAAACAACTAATTCCCTCCACTGTAATGACAGTAATATTACAGTAATTTAGTTTAGGCAAATTATAAACATTAATGTGTGAAAGAAAGAAAGAAAAAATTGGGTTATGTTTCTTCTGCAAAATAACTTGAGTTTTATTACCACAGATTTATTGATTCCTACCAGAAAACCTAATTGTAATAGGAGACTCTTTTTTTAAAAAAAAAAAAAGATGTGGCTATTAATGGGCACAAATTGTCTTATAGTCTTAACAGCTAGACCCCCCCCCAGCAGCGCATAAAATATTCACTATTACTTTCCCAATGAAAGTTGCACAAAACTCACTGAAATCCAAAGAATTATGTTTCAAAGCCTTCCACATGATTGGACTGATATTCTGTTGTTCATCCAGTTCCGAAGAAAGTAAAATATCACTATTGTTGCAGATTACTTCACAAGAGCAGCTATTGGCCATAAATGTATCTGAAGATTTCTCCTGCTTGAGAAAAAAAATTATAAAATAAACCAGTAAACAGCATACCAAGCAATGTGAAATCATCATATTTCATCATTCAAGCTTTCAGTTTTAATTACAAAAACCACTTCAGCTTGACAAGCACCTAAGCTTAGAAGAATTAAAGGAAGAGCAAACAGTAACAGTTTTTCCCACTGTTTAGACTGCAGAATTATCAGCATACAATATGTTCCCACTGATACATCATATGGGATCAAATTCCAGGTTTAGTAAGCAATAACAACAGATATAAGAAACAATGAAACTTGTGATAAGAGACAGGATGATATTATAATGAAAAAACACTATTCCACAATTTTGCAGGACAGCTATGTTTGCCAGAAAATAAGGGAAAAAAGGGACAAAAGCGTTATAGTACCAACTTGATCATTAACACTGTCAGTAAACACTTGAGACAGTGCAAAAGACTATAAGAAAAGTTTTAAAACCTTGTTAAATCTTTAGTAAATGCAGCCACTGTAAGTCTTGTTCCATTCAACTCATGAAAAGACTATACACTTCATCAAACTCAACAAGCTTTAGAATGCTCAGAATTTTGAGATAAATAAAGCAGCATTATGAAAATTATACATCGAGTAATGTTTTGATAAGGAAGAAAAATAATGTATGGTGTCTTTTCTTTTTCCTAAATTCTATCCACGCAGTGGACAGTCTATCTAGTGGTAGTCTACGTAGACTTCAGCAAAGCCTCTGACGCTGTCTCCCATAGTATACTCCTAGAGAAGCTGGCAGTCCATGACTTAGACAAGCACACTCTTTTCTGGTTAAAGAACTGGCTGGACAGCTGGGTTCAGAGAGTGGTGTTGAATGGAGTTAAACCCAACTGTTGAATGGCCACGAGTGGCATTCCCCAGGGGTCAGAATCAGTGCTTGTCTTGTTCAGTATCCTTACTGATGACCTAGACTATGAGACTGAGAACTTCCTCAATAAGTTTGCAGATGACACCAAGTTGGGAGGAAACATCAATCTGCCAGGGGATAGAAAGGGATCCAGACAGGCAGGATAGCTGGGCTGAGGCCAACGGGATGAAGTTCAACAAGACCAAGTGCCGAGTCCTGTACTTTGGCCACAACAAACCCAGGCAATGCAAAAGGCTTGTTTCCAGTCTTGGTGATTCTGTGCTTCTAAATGCTTTCCTGGGCCTAGGATAAGAAAACTACACAGTGTACCTTTTAATGCAAAAAGCATACACTGACCAGGCCTTCCAAAACACTGTGTTCACTATGCTTCCAACAAGTTGTGTGATTACAGCATACATGTGTATCCATTTTTATTTTTAGATCAACAGTCAGAACCCACTACTCTCTTCCATCTTAATTACCAATGCAGCCTAATCTGCAGGACATGCTGACTTTGGCATCACTAGCTTGGCAAACACTACTTGTCTTGATCTAAAAAGAAAATGAATTATGACTGAATTTGTCCATGAACCTTAAGCAAATGACACTGCATGCTGCAGCTCCAGATACTACTCAATGATCTTATCTTTTATATAGTATCTGAGCAATGTATTTTTTTTGCAAACTTCTGAAATAAATTCACAAAATCATGATAAAGCGTAACAGAGCAAGTCAAAAAGGTGACAAAATATGAAGCCTTACGTGAGGATTACAAACTGCTGAATACTGTTTTAGCCCACAAATTAATTGTACTGAATATGGAATGTCTATGCAAACCTCTATGAAAACGAACATTAATATTATACAGCAAAGCACACAAGTGCATAAGTTATATGAAGTAAAGTCACCCAAAGCACGACCCTCTGCATTCTCTGTTTTTAAAGAATTAGATCCAAACAAGCTATCAAGTAATGGGCTATATTAAAGGTTACTAATCAATTCTGAATATAAAAATTTTCAGAAAAAAAATTATATTTTTTATATTTATATTTTATATTTATATATATTCAACTATTTTTTTTATTATTTCTTTTGGAAAACAAAACATATCTTTATGTAGAACTTTAAAAGCTCTCTTGATATTAAGCAAAAATAATAAAAACAAAAAGGCACAAACTCATAATATTTATCAGAAGTCTGTGATGAGAGCTCAATATTTACATTGATGTTTCACCAGTTAAGTGAAAAAGTTAAATGAAAGTAGGGTTTTGGAAATTTTTAGGAAAGGCTATATTACAAAAAAGTCTTATACTCTGAGAGGAAACTCAGTTCTGCTGCCTCTAACAGAGCTCAAGGTGAATTTTATGAATGCTGCAAACTCTAAAACTATGCTCTAAGAAAGGCTGATGATCTTTCATTGGACCTCATTCTATTCATTCATCGTAGAAAAGCATGAAAGTCAAGGGAATAATCTACCATATGTAAATCAATGGTACATAAGAGGTTAAAAGAAGTCAACTAAAAGTAACATCGTAGCACAAAGATGAAAACTACAACGTATCGCAAAGGCTATGTGCATACAAACATTACAATACCCAAGTTTCTAACAGCATCTATACCACTTCCCATTTGTTGAATTACAACATCCACTATTGCCAACAATTAAAATATTTTGCTATCACCTTGGGAGCACCTGACAGCCAACTAGATATTCAGTTGTGACTTACAGAATAAAAATGAAGGAACATAGACCTGTAATTGAATAAAATCTCAAGTTTGATTATGCTGCAACAATCAAGATGAAGGAAATAATGAAACTTCCACAAGAAATACACACATGCTGCTAAGTTGCATCAAGTGCTAAAAGTGCTACCACATCCTTTTGCAAATGGTGAGTTTTTTGAGTTAGCTACTTATGCTGGCAAAATTGTAAAGACCATCATGAAACAAACAACTAGAACTAGAGCATGGACATTCAAAGAATATTAATGCAATATACTCACTTGGTAACAGCCTTTGAGTATGCACAGACAATTACATGAATGATCCTATGACAGTGTTGCGCTGCTTTTTGTTTGCTCATTATTTGCTTCTGTTGCTTTTTTATTAAAACACCTGGGTTTTAACTTCAATAACATTATATTGAATTTAAATGGTTAACAAACCATTATTAGGATAAAAATATGCTGATAAGAAAGGGGGAAGTTCCAGCTTGCCAATATGTCAGCCACTATGTTTCTTGATTTTGTTAAGCTTTAATAAATACCTCCTGAGAAATCTAGAGAGGTGGGTATCTTGTACAAGTATTGTTACATATCTGTAACTTCTCTGTTACCTAATCAGGTGGATTGAATTTATGACACGATGCAACAGAATGTGAAAAGAGCACCTATTCAATTTTCAAGCCATCTGTGAAAACTGTTCTTTCAACTATGTTTCTAAACATCTTTTCTGTAAATATTCTTCATGGACCTGTAATAAGACTCACAAACTTTATTACAACTGGTTTGGTGTAACCTACAGTACTCCTGTGTAGCACTGTAATAATAACAAATAACTAAAATGTGTGACACTAAATTTTTAGATAATCCACTGTCAGATCCTTTCTTTCTAAACTTTTCTATATTTTATAAGTGATCATATCAATATTGCTTCACAGATATAAATAAAATCATATATGTTTACACACATACACAAGCAGCCAGTCAGCTACAAAATTTTTGTAAATTGGGAAATTACCACATCCTAGAAATTCTTAGAGGTTTCTTACATACATCAAAGACTGTAAAAGTAATTATAGGCTACCACTGATTTCAATGGCTACAATATATCACAATGATTCATCCAAGGATGACTCCCACAATGCTCCAAAAACATAGCTAGTCCATCATATTCAACAGCAGTACAGGTGTAGGCTTCAGCAGAAGTATTAGGTGTGGAACCTGGCACAAGAAGAACAGGCTCAAGTCAAGCATAAGAAGAGCTGCCAGACTATGTTGAGTAGTTATATTCAAATCTCATACAAATGTTGGTCTTTCACTGCTGTTAATAGAGAACATAATCTAAGGACATAAACACCAAAGTTACAGACTGCCACAAACAGACTTTCTTTGACTAACATTGTCATTATTAAAAAAAAAATAATAAAAAAAAAAATAAAAAGCTTGCTATAATGACATTTTAATTAAATCTTACAGAACTTATTTTACCACATAACATTTTCATTTTACTTCACAGAAGCAATATATTTTCCCATTTGTGTAGACTGTTTCTCCCTCACCCGCTGTACATTGTGATACCAAACTAATTCTGGATCAGAGCCTGCATACATGCATATGGTTAACTATATTCACATAACTCTTGTCATTGATGTAAGCACACCCAGAATGAAGTTAAGCAAATGCACGAGTGTTCCAAGATCCAAATTCTCTGGTTGAAAAAGCCTTGGAACTAGGACTCTGACTGATACAGCTGAAATTCCTTGTAGTGGTCTTTTATGAAAACAACAGATTGCCTTCTTATAAAGCTTACATTTGCCACCATAGAAACTGGTATAAAAACCCATCACAACAAAATTCCAAAACTGAAGGTTTCCCACTAAGCAGCAATGAGAACATAGCATGGTAGAAAGCTCATGAGACATAAGACGTATGAGGACTGTGATAATCTGTTCTTTGCAGCTTAACTTGATAACATAACTTCTTGAAATAAATATAATGAGGGAGACCATGTACACCTCCTTGCAGTATTTTAAGTATAGTAGATAGACACATAGGAAAGAACGTCCTTTACTCTGAAAGATTTTAAAATAATAAAGAGACCTCTCCAAAAAAATCTTTTTTCAGAGAATTGGACTTAGTCTGCAACCAAATGAAGCATGAAAGAAAATCTTTGATTTATTATTCTACTGTTTGAAATAAATCAATGTACTGAAAATATGTCTGCAATTATTTGTTATAAAGTTTGTGAAGTTGTTACAAACCATAGTTTCCCATATTTTTATGATGCAAAAGGGAAATTAAAGGTTACCTAGGAGAAATATCACTAAGTGATGGCAAAGTATTAAAAAAATGCAACCAACAATACAGCAAAATTCTGTCCTGTGCTCCTTAACACCAATTACAAAGTCTAATACCTAAAGTTTTAGGTGGAAATGGATTAAAATAATTCAGATAGAAGAAATTGGACAGGAACAGGCCACAAAGTTAAATCAAATCTAAGCTACAGGATTATGCTCCTTCAGTACAAAAGGCATGTACATATCTACCAAACACCATTCCTGACTTTTACAAATATTTTAAAAATAATCTCTAAATTTGCCTGTGAAATTGATTTGCTCATGTTTAAAGAGGCACAACTGCTCGCATTTCAGCAACATGTTCCACCCAGTTACAGAAAAATGAATGAGTATCATTTCGTGTAGGTAAATACAATGCAATACTATGCATCAAGGAAATTCAGCATCAAACGTGTCGCCTTTATCTGTTGCAGGTAATCAGATTCCATTTCTTCTGCTAAGTGTAGATAGAATCTATGTGATTCTTTCTAATCCCGGACTAACTCTAACCTAAGGGACTGCAGTTTGACAGCTGGTATTGTTTTATGTATATGTATTCCTACTCACTGGGACTCAGGGAACAGAGCACTCATTATTAAATGTGACAAAGAGCAAATCTTAAAGCATGACGGTAGTTAATATATTCACTACTATTACCAGAAATATGCTCAGAAAGAATTATCACATAAGAAGCTCCAGAAGCTTTAATTTCTGTTTCTGATAATTCAAAACTCAAAATAGTTCAACATAGTAACAGAACAGTATAAAATGGGGCCAATACAAAGGTTTTGAAAGTTCAATTTGCTGTCAATTAAAAAAAACTTGCAATTTTAAGCAGTTATATTTTGCCCTAATTGAAAAATATTACAATTATATTTATATTGCATAAAAAATCTGATACATTTGATTTAGAGGTACTGGAAAATGCTTCAGGAATTGCTTCCCCTCAGCAAAGAACATCTTACAATTTAGATATGCAAAGTCACAGAGTTATTGGAAAAGTGAAATAGCAATGAAGCTAGGTATCTGCTTTATGTATATCACAGTGGTGACCTTTTTTTTTTTTTTCCACAATGAAGTAAATGAAGCAATCATGAATTTTAAGCATGAGTGTTTTATTGGCATTATTTATTCTTAATGTTTTTGTAGAATACCTTTGAAAAAACTTTTCTTAAGCTGTTTGTTTTGCCAAACTTCTAACAATGTTCTAATAAAAAATCTAATTATCTCTTTATCTGTTTTGTTGTCACTGTTAATGAAAGAAAAAAAAAAGGAGGTAAAAAGAAAAAAGTTTCAAATATTATACAAGAATGCATCTTGAGGTTTCACAGTAGCATATTAAATCAGAACAGTAAGCAAGATGTTATTTTCCCCCAGGCACAGGGGCTCATTCTGCTGCCAGAAACAATCTAAAACAAATTTCTACCCAAGCTCTGTAGTTAAACAAGAAGGGATTTATCTGAAGAAAATACATTCCAGAGAAGGAAAGACAGCAGAGGCTAAAGTACACTAGCATAACAAGTGCATAACAATAATAAGGTAAATTCAAAGAATGTAAAATTAACATCTGTGGCATAAAACTAAGATAAATTGAATACAAAATAAAAGTTAAAAATACATATTTCAGCTGAAACGATAACAAAACGGATGTTGTGATGCTTACTAGAATACTAGAATTCTCATTGTTGAGAATTTTTGCTCAAATTTCAGTAATTTTCTGAAAGTCTGAAACTAAAACTGTTTTTTTTTTTTCTCTGCAATGATTTGTTACTGCAGGACTGCCTTTCAACCGCTGAACTACTAACTGATACTTAACATGTTTTGTAGGGCTTGTAAAGCATGAAGGAGTGAGAGAAAGTACAGTACTACAGGCATATTAATCTTAAAAGCCTCTCTATTATTACACAGTTGAACTGTGCCTAGTAACATGTTGTGCTCTGAAGGACTGACTGGCTCTCCATATTCATATCTTCTTGAAAACTTAGCTTATTTTAACATGACACAAAATTAATCTATTGCCAAAAGACTCTAATGCTCTTCCTCATGACACAGACATGGCACAAAACAGACTATTTTTCATTTATTTCTACAAGACATTAGTTTATATACCAAAATCCAGAGTATACCTCTGTAAACCTTACTTCTCTAGGAGTGTGACAGCTTTGTCCACAAGGAATGTGAAATAAGACTTATTACAATACTGCCTGAAACTGTGAGGCTTTAACCAAATTTAAAACATAAATCTAAAATAAGAAGGGGAAAAGAGCTTCCATTCAAATAAAAGTAAAAATCTTGATTCTTATATAAAATATTATGCATTTTAATATAACTTTTTCCTGATTTATGTAAAGCTTTGTGTTCTTCATTTTCCCTAGCCTGACACTTTTTTGTGATATATGATGCATTTTAGCATTAAGTTTGCCATAAGCAAGAAAAGTCAGGACCCCCAAAGAAATATTAATGTCATCAGTAGACCCCACCACGTGTCTCTGGATTTTCAATTATTCAGCCTATTTGGGTTTGTTTCATGTAGTTATCTGACATTCAGATTCTCCTCACATATACTTACATTTTATATCTGAAAGAAATCTCAAATTAGAAACAAGAAGGATAAAATTCAATTTACTTTTTATGGGAACAGTGAGGTTACCATGGAAGAAAAAAAGCACAGATTTTATCTGCATGGAATGATAACATTAGAGAAGGTATTATGCATAGGAAAAAAAAAAAAAAGAAACATCTCTCAAGAGAGATGAGATGTAAATGAAAACTGTAATAATTGTAATAACATTTGGTAACAATCCCTTCAACCAGAAGAGATTGGCAAAGCATAGAAAGAAATGGGAAGAACTACAAAAAGATGACTGCAGTAGTGGCAGGAAGATCATTTTCAACAAAGTTGAAGCTCTTAAAAATGTTAAGGAGTAAGAAAAACATATTTTACCTGCAAAATAATGAAGAGAAAAATAGAAAAGTGTATATATATATGAATAGGTATATATAACAAAAACTAGGAAAAGTACTTTCTCATCTGACTTTCTTAGCTCACATTTAAGTTTGCAATACCTAAATCACAGGAGTTCCTATTCTTGTTCTCCATATTGCACTGAATCAGTAACTACTGAGGGAATCCCTGTTACTTACTGACAATTCTTTCAAGCTCATTGATCAGGGTATCTTCTCTACAATTTTTTAAAGTCAATCTTTAGATGTAACTTCCATATAGAAAAGATTAAACAATCAGCATGTTTAAAACTTGAGCACTAGGGATTCAGGTTTTAGAACCATCTACTCTGCAAAAGAAACAGCACAAAGAGATCCAAGCAAATCAACGCTGTTCATACAGTTCCTACTACAGATGCATTCTACTCTGTGGCTGGCTGTATGATGCGGGTTATGTATCTACTTGACTGCACCATGCTGGTTGAATATCTTAAGGTTTTAAAATGAAAAAAATGCTACACAAATATACTACCTTCATTCATTCATTCAACAAGCAAGTATTTATATTGAGTTTTTCATATATCATGTTCTGAAATTCAACTAAATATATACATCTTTATTCCAAAGAACACAAATAAAAAGATGTAGCTTACCTTCAAACTGTGACAATGCAACACGAAAAACCATGCATATAGCTTTAAAGGGAGACGACATTTGGAATTTACTTGCCTTATTCTCCAGGTGCATTTTCAGAAAATGAAGGTAGGCCACAGGTGCAAATGCATCAGCTGAATGCATAATCACTTTTGCCGAATCTCTGAAATGCAAAGTTATCAAAATCATATATATTTTAATGTACAATTTAACATATTGACAGTGCTTACTCACTGTGTAAAAGACTGCAAGAGAACCAATTGAGAATCTTTTTTTTTTTTTTAAACAATGCAGAAAATTTTTGCCATATAAAATTGGTCTGTTGAACATCACTCTATATACTTCACTAATTTACAAAAGGAATAATTTATACTTCCAGATAAGAATAAAGATATTTAGCTAGATATAGCCTATGCAATCATAATTGACATTATATTTTGCATTCCAGAGACTAATAAGTAATGCAATCTTTTCATTTTATCAATGTGAGATTTTTATAAGTCTATTTTTCATCATTAATGCTCCAGGGACTAGTTCTTGATGTATTAACACCATGCAATATTTCATGCTGAGAAACTGACTGATTTGACCATCTTGCATCTTATACTGAAGACTACTAGACACAACTTTTTAATGCCAAATGTGTTGGTAGCAATGATAAACTTACTGTGTGCTGATTCAAATTAGTTAATTGTAGCTTTTATTTTTACAGACACAATCTGTCATGTTTTGATTCAAAAGAGGCTTTATCTGTTCTATCCATCTGCATGGTTTTACTACTTAAGCAAAAGGTAGCTCTAGGAAATAAACATCAGAAAGTGAGAATCTCAAATGCCTTACAAAAAAACCTGAAAATTCCTATAAGAAATGCTGAAGACATACAGATAATTTTCTTGAAATTACAGTGCTGTTAAAACTTCACAGTATTCAATAAGTTTGGCCTGGGGATTCCAAACAAGATTTCTAGTAATGATATATGCGTACTGGAAACAGCTGAAGTTGCCCAGATTCCAATGACTTAATGAAAGTGTAAAATTAACAGAAATATCTGCTTTTTAAAATGTGGCTTAGGATTTAAAATCAAAACTCCTTAATGCAATCACCATCACTATATCGTACAATACACCTTTAGCATAAAAAATTCGACTTCACTTTTAATAAGCTTTTAATTTCATGATTATCAAGTCTATAGCTTCATTCTTGAGAGTTATTACCAAGACTTTTAAGATTGAAATATCATATTCTTTTAGGACTTCTTAAAGATAATCCCTTAAGATTAAAGTAATTCTTTTCAAATGGTCATGGTGCCTACTAATTCAAATAGGAATTTTGTAAATGGGTAGAATATAACTTCGGAAATTTTTAGTAGGAGGAGCACATTCATGGAAATCATAAAAACATACTTTGACATAGCAATGATATCTTGTACCTCCAGTGTCTGAGGATAATATCTCAATAAACACTGCTTGCTGTTGAAGGAAACAACAGCAATGGGGAAAGTCTGGTACTATTGAGTGATGCAGTAGTTACTTGAAATTTCAGAAAAGCTTATATCCAAAGTGAAAAAATAATATTTTAGGATTGTTCACTGTACAATTTTGTACAATTTAAATGCCTAGTAACTTTTAAAAAATACTTTAAAAATACTAAATAAGTATACTTCTAAAAAATACTTTTACAAGTAAAAGAAGCTGTATCCCCACATGTACCAATTCAACAGTGCAGCATGCATGCTAACCATTGATCCTTGTGCTAGCAGTTCTAAAACTGTGGAAGTTTTTAGATCTTATCTGTTGCTCAAGAAATAACGTAAACTGTAACATTTCCTCTAAGAATGAAATGAATTCCTGAAACAGACAGCTAACATGTGGATGGAATCACAGCAGGTATTTGGTTTAAAATGCTAACATTTCTCAATTGACGGCTCCATATAGGTAGATTATGTGGTTCTGAAAATAGTATTACAACATATATAAAATAAAATATTCTTCTCCATTTAAATCATTTTCTGTCAGCCTCTCAGAACATACACCTTTGTTTTAACTGATAAAATGTACTGTATTGTTCAATACTAAACAACTAGGTGGAAACTATAAGAGTTTTGTTATCAATAAGAAGTTACCAATTCAAAACACAGGAAGTCCTTAACTTGGACATTATGTATAGCTTACGAGATAGTAAAAGAAGTAAGTAAATAATTAAACAACATCAATACCAGAGAGCTTAAAATAAAAAAAACAGTCACTTGAGAGTTTCTGAAAATTGTAAGAGAAGTTCCACCTCTGGACTGAGTCATAATTTTCCTTAGGAACATAATTACATTGTGACAGAAGAAGAGGAATTTAGTTAAGGAACATTTTCAGAAGACTTTAGAAAACAACAAATAATAATTTGAAAAACTGTCCTAATTGTCTGATCCCCCAAATCACCTTGAGTACCTGGGAAATTAATTTAAAACAGAGAATAATATTTTCACAAAACACATACAAGTTAGGGCAAGTCTTCTTTGTCATTTTTTTTCTCAAGTTTACAAATTTAGTTTTGATTCTAAACCAAATCACAAGGCTAATGATAAAGCAATCAATGCAAAATTATATTTCCAAAACATTTTCAACATATCAATTTAATTTAGAAAGAAAACAAATTGAAGCATTCGGTATTCCATACATACCAATGGGCCTTTATCATTACATTAGATGGCCCTCACATAGACAAGAACTATATGATTTCCAGAGGTGTCAATCAGTTGCACTATAAATAAGAGTGAAATGCCAGACAGGAAGTGCTTGGTATCTCTTAAATATTGAGCATAAGAAAGATGACAACAAGCATTCTGATAAAACCAGATAAAAACCATCTGACTCCTGGTTGAGTATTTCTATTGTAAGATCTTTGTTTCTCTACTAAATACTGTTTATTTTCAAATGTTTCACTCAATTTGGCATGCTTGGTTTGTGAGGCATGTATTTAAATGAAGATTGAATGGTTTTGCAAGACTGAATTTAATATTCAAAAGCAAAATTAACCACATATTCTCACATTAAAACAACTCCCACTTCTCCATAACTGACATAAAGGTTATTTTCTTCCTGATAGAGCAGATTTCCTTTTTCAAAGATGACAATGTGAAAACAGTGAAAACACAGTCATAAGTTTCATGTGACAAAAGCAGTAACCAGTGAAAATGCTACCCAAAAGTAACATTGTAAATTATGGGCATATTAGATAAGGTTTTGATGTGGGAGGATGCAGGGGTGCCTTCTGTGAGAACTGAACTGTTCCCAGTTCCAGCTGGCTCCAAAAGGGACCCTATTACTGGCCAAAGCTGAACCCATTAGCTACACAAGTAGCACCTCTGAATAACTCATTTAAGAAAGGATAAAAAATGCTGAACAGCAGCTATGAGAAAGGAGTGAGAAAAGACACATGAGAAAAACAGCCCTGTAGCCACCAAGATCAGCACAGGAGGAGGTCAGGAAGTGCTCCGGGTGCAGAACAGAAGTATCCTGTAAGCCCACAGTGGAGCAGGTTGCTCCCCTGAAGCTCGAGAGACAGCAGACAGAGCAAATCTCCACGTACAGACCATAGAGATGAGTCTGTGGAGGAGCAGTTGGATGTGGCCTGAGAAAGGCCATAGCTTGCGAAGAGCCAAAGCAGGAGCAGGTTCCTGGCTGGAGCTGCAACCTATTAATTTTAATTGAGCAGCTCACTGGAGCAGTTTATTACCCTTTCCCAAATCAAGATGGTTTTGCCCATGATGCTCTCGACTAAGCCATCCTTCTGCCCTTATCTTGACCCATAAGCTTTTGCACCTTAATTTTTTTCCCAGCAAAGTGAGAGGGTAGCTTGGTGAGTATTTGCCAGCCAGCAAATACACTGTAACTGTTATATAGGAAAGAATCACCTCCAATGTCTTCCACAGAAACTTACACTAGTAAAATGTTTCTAAGGGATTTAGGAACCTTGAAAAAATTTGTACAGGTTTTAATCTCTAGCTTGTAATTCTTACAATGCCATTTAAGCTTAAAAATAATATCAGGATGTATATCACAACCATGGTTATTTAAACATCTGGAAACTACCAGCTTAATAACATGATTACACAGTTTGTTTTGATTCACCCAGTGAATATGAAAAACAAAAATAAAAACTAAGTGTAAAAATAACTAATAAATAACAAATGATTATAAACAACATTTAACGAAAAAGAAACTACAAATATTATTGTAAAAGCTCATAAGGTAATAGATTTTTACATGAATAACCCTTAAAAGGTACACTTTTATGACAAAGTAGGAGAGAGCTAAGCAGTCCTGATTAAGCCTGAGAAACAAAATGTCAGTGTAGCTATTCAGTTTCGACTATAGAAATGTATATTTAGAACTAGTTTGAGCAACTAATCTATTTCAGGTGTGCAAAGAGATCTTTCCAAAGGAACACTGGGGAATTGTATATCCAATTCTAATGCAATACCCAGATTTAATCTGAAACCAAATATAGTTAATAATGTAAACAATAAACTAAAGAAATTTAAGCCAAAAACTTACACAAGTGTATTTCATTTATCAGTTATAATCTAGCTACTCTTCTTCTAAAATATACATTTTGTCGCAAGTGTTGCAATACAAATAATGAACAGGCCAACGACTGGTAATGGGTAGTATTTCTCAAACAAAATGACAGTTTCTCAGAATTCTGTCTCTGACACCCACTGGAATTGATAAGACTTTATCACTTCAGTAGAAATCATATCAAACGTTAAATGTAAAAATGAATATCTCCAGACTCAAATTATCCAGTTTTTTAGTTAACTACGTAGGACATATCATGCAGTCAAACAATATTTCAGCTCAGCAGACTTCCACTATAGCAGCTTCTAAACCTTTTCACATTTTATCTATTCCTCTTCCTCTCCCTGCAATGAAACAGTCAAACAGTTTCTAGTTCTCTGCTCTATACAGATACCAGTGGTATGGAAAAATGAAACAAATAAATCTTCACTGTGGAAGCTTTACCATATATGCACAATAATCCTGACCTTCCATAAGACGACCATCATCAATACATGATTACTAATCTGTTTACTTGTCTAAGAAAAGGAACATCAGTTGAAACATCTCACTCAAAGCAAGCAGACTTAGCTATTTAACAGACTAACATGAAACTTACAACAAGACTCAAACATTATTCATATCCCACTACACAGATTTTAGCAATTTATGTCAAAAGAAAAAGCTACTCAGTAAATACTAGATGGATTCATCCTATGTTTGTATTTAAAATATCCTCTAATAATGGAAGAAAAATGTTTTCGTTATCATTCTAAGCTGCTAAACTTACACACACTCACTTGCGCACACACACACAGAGTTAATGGAACCCACAGGCTACTGATGTGGCAGTTTATCAAATGTAGCTGTAATGAAAGATAAATATTACAGGCAATTCACACTTCATGAAAGGATAAAAGTGTCAGTGTGCAGGTACCAGTTTTACTGCAGGCCATAATCAGCAAGTAAACGAAAGTGCAAATGTCTAAGAAGTTTATAGCTTTCTATGAAGGCCTCGTCTTGTCAGGTATTGATTTAGGTTTTCAGAGGACTTGGCTAGTGTTAAACAAAGTGAGTGTTTGTGAACTTAGAGGATGTGTTTTTCACTCTGCCAACAAAAGCTGCCTCAAGCTAAATGTGAAAATGCTCTCATCGCTTTAATATAAGGAAATGGAAGAAACTGTTCCTTACACAACTATTTTCTTCTTAAATAGAGGGCAGTCCAGAGTGAATGTTTCATATTCTCCACCTTCTCCGCAAATGTGGACACCATATTTCTCAGAAACCTAACACAAAAGGAAAATTTAAACATACAGGTATTACAGTAAAGCACTCAGATTTTGCTGATAAATTCAGTGTGTACCTTCTAAAAGACCACTCATTAAAATAATAAAAAATCCTCAAATATCACACAAAAGATTCTTGATTTCTCTGTATCATGTATCACAATGACCTTTGAAATACCATTGTGTTATATTTTAAGTAGAATTGGTACTGCAGTATTCAGGTAGACAAATCAAATCTAATCTAATTATTCTTCCGCAAGAGACTAGAAAGTTTGTTCAGACACACGAATCTGGTTCTCTCCCTTTGGCATAGATAGTTCACTTCTGTGAGGAGCTTGTACAGTAAATCAATACAAGATGTAGCACTTTACATAGCAGTGTACAACAAATAAAATTTCTGGCAACTGAGTTAACAATCACTTCCATACTTTTGTAAATAACTATCTTGTTCTCAAAAATTCTCATAAATTGAACTTTCCAAGTCAAAAGCAAAAGCAAAAACTGAAGAGGTAATAATGTGTCGCTTCCATTCCAAATCATACTAAGTGCGGTCTCTAAGTTGATATATATATATAAATATTCCTGAAGCTCTGGGAATCACACTAAAACAGAAAATTACATAATTCAGTAAATTTCAAATAAGAGATATGATTAACATCAGTGACTGTGGAGCATGAACCAAAGTTCATTTCTCTGAGTAAGAAGAATGCAATTGCTAAACAGTTCATTGCAATTCTACGTTGACAGTGTCAGTAGGTAGTAATCAAGCAACTGCATCATGCCCAGAGCAGAGACACCCCCCCCCCCCCATCCCTATTACCCTGCAGGAAAAATTCTGATCCTGGTTATATCGCATTTATTTAAATTCAGTTAGGTAAACAAAAGGCCTATGTCCTCTTCAAATTTTTTCTATTATTGAAGAAAAGGATAACAATCTGAGAAAATAATACATTGATAATACTCTACGTGACCTTGTGGTTTAAGGGTTCTTGTAGTAGAAAATCTAAGTCTCCTTTGTAAGAAATGTTAAATCTTTTTTTTTTAATGTATTACTACTGGAGACATTTTTCATTTTCCCTTAAATATTTTCTTAAAAAGAAAATGAACAGAAGAAAACCTTTAATCAAATGCTCTTTATAAATTACACTTCTGACACAAGAAAGAATGTATTCTGTCAACAATAGCAAAAAGATTTCTACAGGACAAATACATCAAGAATAATTAATGTTGATGCAATGAGAATGGACAATCTACAAACACTTAGTCAAAACCTTTTATTCTTCTTGGAGCTTCCATAAAATAAATAAATTAATTAAGCCCTCTAAACAAAATCATAATATAAAATGAAGAAGAGAAACCTGGACAAGATATTTCTAACAGTAACTTTTTCCATTGTGAAAAGAAGTCACTTTTAAAATTGGTAGTTTTGCTTGTGGATATTAGTACCCGTAATAATTAGAGGTAATACCAAATACTCAAAAAGTGAAAGACAGTTTATTATGTTTGCGGTGGAAAATCCATTTTTTCAGTGTTACTGGCTTTAAATCATGCTCGTCAGCATTTACACTGGGTGCTAAAGAGTTTTGCAGTTCCCACTAATGTCAACAGGAATTGAGGACATTCAACAGCTCTTACACAACGGACATTTAATGTGTATTTCACAAGTGAGTGGTATTTTAAAGATGTTATCAATGACAACAGAAACTTGTCTTCTAATCATTTAGAACACTAACATTTTTTCAAGACTAATATATTTTATTTTGCAAGCTGTAAGTTATATTCATAATGATACAACATAGACTCTCATCTAAATTTTGTGATTGCTACGACTGATCTCAAATGAGCCAGAAAATTAAAAATTACACTACTAAATATACAAGTCCAATTCAAAATCTATAAGAAATATATGAAGAAATTAACTTCCAGGCTATTCATCTTAACTCAAATACACAATCAGACAAAGGGTGTATAAAAGAAGAATTCAAACTTTACCAAAGAATAGCCTCTTCTAACTTTGGGTACAACAGACAAGGAGAAAAGCTGACTTTATGACTGAAGTTGAGTAATATAAAATAGAATATATGAATTCCAGTGCTTCCTGTCCAAGCGTAGACTTTTTTCCCAAGTCAGAAATTCTATGTAACTATAGAAATGCTCTTTACATCCACAATTACTCATCAACTTATAAGGCAAGCACTAAAAAAAAATATTTCTATTAATAGGGACAGAAGTACAGACAAATATTACCATGATATACATTTAGCATTCTATTAATAAATTCCAAGGAGAGGGTGAACAGCCTCAGAGATTTGGCAGGTTGCCAAAAATATTTCAACGTAAAAAGCTAGGGCTCCTGGTATGCAAGAAGTAGTCATACAAAAACAATTTAGTAATTATATAGCAACCATTCCTCAGTAATTAAGGTCTTATAATTTAGAGAAAAAAATCAGGAACTTTCCTTGTCATTGTCTTGAACCAATACTTATGATAAAAACATATGTAGCAGATCATTGTTGTACTTACAAACTCAACCTCCTATATGTAATAAGAAAAATATTGCAAATCTAATTTAAAGTTCTTCCCACTTAATACTTCACTTTGTTTTCCCACTCAATATAATCAGAAGACTGAAAATTTAGGCAGCAATTTATTTCTCCCCAAAGTAATTCCATGAATGAAATCAGAGCTATATTTCTCTTTTAATTAACATTGACACTGATCAGAACAATAAAATTTGTTTCTCCTCCTTCCGGTAAATTATAAGCACCTCGCTCTCTCATTCTGTCTACCAGGATTTCTGATGCTGAAGATTTCATTGGTTTGCATAGTAATTTCTCAAAGTTTACAGTTACTGATTTGTTTTTATCACTTCTTAAATCCAACTAAGCATCCAAAAAAGGCAATTTACTTGTACTTTGACTTTCATAGCATGCGCATGCAGAGGAAACTGCTACATGCACAGGGATCCGTTCTGCAGTCTCCCTGACAATGACCCAATAAGCAGTTACAAATACTCAGCCCATGGGCTCTACACTTTTCTTCCCAAAGCCCTCCATCATTCCACTGGGAGTTGGCAGTGAGCAAAATTACATACTAAAAAGCAAAGGAAAAATAGTAATGATTACTTCCCTTCCCCCCCAGCCCCCCAAACAGGTTATGCACCATGCAGTTTCTCACCATTTTTTGACTGCTGGCCAGCCAGTACCCAAGCAGCAGCTGCCCCCTCAACTCCCCACAGCTTTATTATTCATCATTATGCCATACGGTATGGCACATTCCTTTGGCCAGTTTGAGTCACATGTCCTGGTTCTGTCCTCTCCCAGCTCCTTCTAGTCCCTTGCTGGCAAGACAGATGAGGCTCAGATTGGGTATTAGGAAAAGGTACTTCACCAGAGGGTGCTCAGGAACCGAAAAAGGCATCCCAGGGCAGTGGGTAAGACACCAAGCTGCCAGAGTTAAAGAAGTATTTGGACAACACTCTCAGAAATGGGGTCTGGATTTTGGGTGGTCCTGTGTGGAGCCAGGAGTTGGACTTGATGATCCTCATGGGCCCTTCCAACTTGGAAAATTCTTTAACCCTATGGGTCTTTGGCTCTTTACAGCACCTGCTCAGCAATTACTAAAAGATCATTGTGTAATCAAACTTGTCTTTCTCCTGAAGTCAAAACATGGCCTCATACCAGACGCTATGAATAAAATCAACTCTGTCTCAGTTTAAACCTGGACAGGGTTGTTGTTAATTTCCTTGAGGACAACAAAAGAGTAAGCTCATTTTGTCACAGACAACATACAAAACCACAGTTTCAGAACAATTATTCTTAGATTGTACATAGTTCAGTGTTAGATTCTTCTCCTTCAAACTCAAAGACAATGTACAAAATCTGGTCTTCTTATTCTTACTTATACACCTTTTCTTTAAGTAAATGTACTAGCTCCATTTATAAGCATTTACATACTGTGCTGACTACATACCCCCATGGACAGAATTTAGTATATGCTCAGGTATAAATTTGAGTAAGAATTTATTCATACAGGCCCTTCTGTATGCAATCCGACTACATAAAATATGATATAAACTGTTCAGATGGTGACAGTTACAGAGAAATTTTATATCACATAGGAACTTGTCACATCTATTATTTGTTAATTTTTCTGACTTTCTAAAATACTGCACTCAAATTACAACTTTGCCTATGAGTATTTTTTCAGTAATACAGTAATACCTCCAAAAGATAAGGCTCCATTTGATCCAATGTTTTTCCAAGATGTTTATCTGGATCTAAACCTGAAAAAAAAGAAAAAGAAAAAAAAAAAAAAGAGTTAAAATATGTTTTACGGAGTAATTATATGACTTTTTTTTTTTTTTTAATGTAGCTTGTCTACCACAGAAATTGTCCCACTGTATCTAAAAAAAAGTTATATCTAAAGAAAACCTACTTTGTCAGAATTCTTTCATCCCCATTGGGCAAAATGTTTTCATTTCATTCATCATGCTCATGATGAACAAGGCTAATTATTTTTGTACTGCATGCCAACTAGATAAGCTGTTGTTTTCCTTCCCTTTCAATAACCAGCAAAGAAAACACATGGGTTCACAGTAATAGATAATCTTCACAGAAATTACCTTCTCACCTTAGAATTTCAGTTGGAAACTAGAAAGTTTCCTTTCTACAAATATGTTAAATTAAAATACAAGTTATTGTAGTCTCTGCAAGAGATACGTTAAATTATAGGAAAAGACAAACTTTTCCTTAAAAAAAAAACCAGAAAAAAAAACAAAACAAAACCTTCTCATACATGTCTCACAAAAAAAAGGCAAGAATTAGAAAGGATGGAGATATAAAGAGAGTTCAGATTTACAGAATATCTGAAATGCTTTACCTTCTGATGCATCACAAAATATTCTGTAAGATGTCTATGTATTGATCTATTTTTCCTAAACAAAAAAAGTAAGCTTTATTAGTATTTGATAGTACCAATACCTTGCCTCTCTGCATTCCTTTCTTGGCTTTTTGCCTTTATGAGTTTTGTCAGCTTAGGGCTGCTACATGGTCACTTCTCAAGAATAAAACAAATAATTGGCAGTAATCAGCACTGGGATAAAAAAAAAAAAAAACACCCAGGAAAAATTATTTCAAGAGCTGACATACTCATCAATGAGTAACCAAATTAATATTCTAGTTAGATTTGAGAGTAAGTGGTCAAAAGGTCTTAACATTCAAAGAAAGTAAAACAGAATGATGACTTCTAAAACTGAAGATACACTGGAAAGTTTTCAATGATCACATTTCCTAGTACTCATCACAATACTCATCTATGTCTTCCTAGTGTACTACTTTATATAATAATGGTATCATCAAAGAGCTGCCAGCAGAATGTCTCAATTTAGAAGTAATTTCTAAAGCATGTTCCTCGCAAAGCACTTTAGCTCACTGATAATAGAAGTTGTTATATAAATGTATGGTTTACTATTATCTAAAGTCTTTGCTGAGTTTTTTGCTGCCTTTTAATTTTTACAGTGATGCTCTTGATATATTTAAATTTCAGTGAAAATAAATTAACAAGGTAGAGTGAATGAGATTTCAAAACATAAAATTTTTTAAATATTTCATTAAAGTGCATTAAAAATTCCCTTACTATTTGAGGAGACACTTTGCAAACTGCTTAATAATTAAAAGGAAGGAGGACAGTTTTTCCACCTCTGTTCTCGTCTTAGTAGTGATTTACCGCTCTTTATTAACAGAATGAAAATGTTCATTGCTACACAGAAGATAATGATCGTTTATGCTTGTGAAAATCAATTCAAGATAACTTCATTTCAATATACTTACTTTGCTCTGAAAACCTTTTTTTTTTTTTTTTAATACATTTCAAAATCCCATCATTGTCCATACTATATAATCAGGCCAATAAAGCATATTTCTAGCAGGTTATATTTGTTAATCTGCCATATAAAAGATAATGGAGCAAAAAGGCAAATAAAAGAAATGTTCATTAAAAACTACCTTTATTCTCAAAATGTAAACTACTTCTACGGATACATATGTACATGCATTATCAGATGAGGCTATAAGCACTGATTAACCCCAAATTGGGCATTGGTTTGTCCCTAAGATTTGGGATGAATATTTTTAAATGATTTATAAGATCAACAGCATACAGTCTTCAGTTTGAAAAATATCTTATATCATCTTCTTTTAATAGGTATGAGTTTGCTTGTCCACTGTTTTTAAACTTCTTACAATGATTTAGCTGGAGAACATTTTCTCCAGAGCAAATTTACTCATCAACTTAAATGATCATGAAGCACATGCAGATATCATGACCACTTAATTAAATGTAGAACATATGCATTTATGCTATACACTGTGGTGAAAGCAGATCTGGCCTACAGTAAACAATTGCAATGACTCTGTTGATGTCTTGCAATGAACACCAGCTTAACATCATGTCCTTGAATTTAATGGAACAGGTGTGAGTAGCATACTATTTACATAAATATACAATATAAATATTTATATAATATAAATATACATACTCATTGCACAATACCAGATTAACATTCTCTTCTTCATTCACTACTTTTCCAAGATAGTCAGTCCCTCTCCTTAATAAAACTATTCATTTAAAGTTAAACTAAATTCTCATTACAAACAAGTCAGAAAGGAAAGTTGTTAAATCCAGACATACTAATATATTATTTCTCTCATAATCTCTCTTTGATTTTCAGAATACACCTCTACTGCTTTGCTCCCATTTAATAAATAATAACAAGTAAAAAGAAACTATTATATAAATATCGTAGAAAATGCAAATTAATTAGCTGTATACAGACAGTTTGTAAACACTACAATAATTATTATCCCTACTTTCATGAAAATCTATAGAAATGCAATGTAACCTTTCTCTTTCTTAATAGTATTCTACTTTCTGGTGGCTTGTCTTTCTTTTGAAAAGTATCTTTTCTTTCATTTTTTACTAAGTTTGCATTGCGAGAAAATGATCTGGTAAAGACATCAAGAACCAATATAACTGGTAGCTCACAGATCCAAATTCAAATTGCAAATAATAGTGTACATATACAGATGAAGCCATACTCTTACTGCTAAAGTAAAATATCATACTTACAAACCATATTTAACAAGCAGTTAATAAACATTAGTCACTCTGAAGGTAATGCCTCCCATTTATTTTCATGGAAACTACAATAGATACTAAGAACACAAGAATACTATTTGATAGAGCAATTTCTCAGCTACAAAACACTATTTTTCAACATAATCACCACCAACTGCATTTTTGCCAGCGATGAACAAAAGCCTGCATGCCACACCCCTAAAAATCTGTGGAAGTGATCCACTGCTGTGGTCACCACTGCAGAAATGCACCATTTGCTGCCTCGCTGTGCTCACATTCACTGTTTGATCTCCATAAACATTCAGCAAGTGTTGATGAATGTAAATGGGTGCCGTATGTTCAACACATAGGAATTCAATGACACACCTTTGCTCCAGACACACTTCATCAGACGTCATTTTATCAGGCTGTCCCTTTGTTGCCATATTTAATGTGGCAAAAAAATATAGCAAAACAGTGGTGGGAAGATTCCGCTTCTACTGTCATAGTAGCAACATCTGCCTCTGACACTGAAGGTCATCATAATAAAATAGGAGGTAATACTTTTGGACCAGCCTTTGTAAATTCTTCTATTTTGTATGGTTTTGTTTTTTTGTTTTTTTTTTTAATGAAGAGAAGATTGATTAACATACTCAAAACAACTTAGTCTATAAAGGAAAGCAGTGTATATTAAATTCTTAGTATATTCAATTTAACCACATCCTCCAGACGTCTCCATAAAAGTAGCTAGGAAGAAAGCTGGATGGATGGATAAACCAACAACAAGGTTCGGATCTGGATGACTGTTGTAAAATGAATAAATTAGTTAGGAATAGAACTGTAATTTGCAGCACTGACATCTATTTTACTTAACTTGCATGTATCAATGGGAAGCAATTACAATTCAATTAAAATATTCACTTTTATTACTTTACTGACTGACCTTGAAGTTAATGCCTGCTTTATTTAATTGCATCATCTATGAATAAATGTTAACCCTAGAATGTTATGCCCCATTATTTTCAAAGCATTTTTAACTCCCCAACTGAATTACATCAGTCAATTTATAATGTCCTGTCAAGAAAGCAAGTGGGGCTTTATTTCTTTGAGATAGATCAGTACATGACAACATAAACATCTTGCAAGATTTGCTATTTTTAGCAGTACTCAGTAAAACAAGTTTTGCTTTCACCTCAACTTTTGTTTTAATATAAAATCAGTTCATGAGAGTACAAATTGTATAATCACTTCAAATTAATGTGAACTCCATCTGCAATTACTAACAAATCCACTGACAGGAACAGAATTCTTGCACCTATCAACATTTACAGAACTCTTGTGCACAGTCACAAGACAAATGTTGTAGAGAACTGCAGCAACATAAACACCAGTGCAGAAATTCAGGGCTTTGGTAGTAAAAAACTAGTTGGAACAGAGACTGTAGGACTATTGTTAAAAGTAAAATCCTATACCTAATGTCTTTTTTTTTTTTTCCCTTAAATAATCATCATTGATTTTTCTGAAACAGCACTAAGTACTTCTATTTTATTGGGATAATTTACTTGTTAAGGGAATAATATAGATAGAGAATCTGGAGACATAACTGCTCCTCAAGGTTAGTGGTAAAATTAACCTCAAAGGCTGGTTGTAGAACATGTTCCCAGTGCAGTTTATTTAGGAACACTTTATTTTAATGCTTTATTCCTCAGAAGTTCATCAAATATTTTCTAAACTAGGTTAGTCTGATGTCATCAAATTTTAAAATTCAAAAGGTAAAAGCTCCTAAAACTCTTCATACCAGCAATATTAATTTTATCTGTAATCTCTTGTGAGTTCTTAATAAAGTTATTTGTATTCTATTTACATTCAGGATTCAAAGCAACTTAGCTCTACTATTTCAGAAATAGAAATGTCAGTAATTCTTTCAAGAAATTTTGTAATAGTGGAATATTTTCACATGTACTTTTAAAAGTCTAAAATGTTCATAGCTGAAGAAGACATTTTGGAAGAAGAAAGGATAAACTGTTGTTTTCAACTCCTTCTTCTCTGATCTTTCAAAACAAGACGTTATATAGCAAGTAGTTCAGCTTGCTGAAAACACTGCCCCAACCAACTTCCCTAAAGGAATCTCCATGAACTTCAGAGACATTACAAACTGGTTTCGTACTTCTACTAATGTATGGTTTTCCTCATAGAAATCTGTTTTCAGAGTTTTTAAACTTTGGCATACTGAAATGTTTTGAGTAGAATTAGTTTAAAAGAGCTCAACCACCATAGTTGGGATTTTTTTTTAAAAAAATTTTCTTTCCCTGATAAAAGATTCTGAAATTTCTGTGCTTTGAACATTTGTAGTGCTATTAAGCTTAGAAGAAAGGGATTAAAAATTGATTCTGTGGCATGAACAAGTGCTTAAATTTGTTTCACTGTCATTAAAGTCATCCCACGCAGACAATTTATAAAACGTTTAAGATGCACAGCTCCCAGATAAATCAACAGGGACTTCTGGAAGAGCAAACCAGTAGACTGCCTGCAGAAGGGCAAAAGCTAGAACATAAATGAAGAAGCAATTTAGACAAGAACACATAGAAACCTGGAAAGGGAAGTATCATTGGCTCTACACACATATGCATTTAAGGGTTTGAGCTTAAGCTCTGTTTCAGCACCAAAATCTGTGTTGTGATTGCGCGTTGTACAAAACACTTAGTACATATTAATTCCATAAAAAAAGGTAGGCATTTGGACTTCCATTCTGACTGAAATATTAAAGGTGGTTTTTTTTTTGTCTTGGTTCCCCCTCCCCCCCCCCAGTATAAACAGTGTGCACTTATTCTCATAAGAAATGTATTGAAGGCGAATATTCCTCTTAAAACATCAAGGAAAACTACAATTGTTGAGGACAAATTGCTCTAACTGCATGACATAAAAATAATTTCAACTGCATTAACAGAACTGAATTTTTCTATAAATGGCACTTAAGTTTTAGTGTCAATTCTTCTCTCTGCAAGAATTAGAAACAGTTAAATTATTTAAGTAAATTAAAAATAGGTAAAACTCTATTCTCAATTTCTACTGAGGACCACACCATGAGGAACCTTAATATTCCTTCCAAACATAACCTTCCTCTTCCTCCTCCTCCTCTCATTTCAAGTTGAGTATTAGAACTTTTGCTGCAGTAGAAGTTTTAGAACCTGGTATAGTTAGAAGCAGTACATAATGTTACCAAGAATAAAAATGGAACCTGTCACATGCAGATTCTACAAGCTAATTATTGTTTTAATCCACACAGCGTGTCCACAGAAGAAGGATGTCAAAACTGCATCTCATGACTGTGGTCTACTACACTGTCTCACACAAACAGTGGATATTACTGGAACTTCAAGTGCCCACATACTAATTATTCTAACTGGTTTTATTTTAGCTATTACTGAATGACCTAATTCTAGCTTTCTGGGACTTCCACAGAAGGGAGATATATTTCAAATACAAAAATATCATGCATCACACAGGCATCTTGAACAACAAAAAAGTGGCAGTGCAGACAGATATGCACAGAAAACTTTTTTTTTTTTTAATTGCTTAGGTTTGTGTGGAATATTCTTCTCTCATTGTTAGAGCCTCCAAAACACACTCGAAAGGAAAGCAAGCTAATGTACTTATAGATCTACAGAAGGCATGTGAAGAGGTCTTGCTGACAATACTGTTCTTGCATGCAAGCGAGAGCAATTGGTATTCCATCTGGAAAAGCACGCTGTTCTGAGACAGAAAATTCTTGCCACTGGCAAAGTTTATGGTATTAATTTGTAATGGTGGATTTAAGGAAACATACTAAACTAATATTCATTTACTTGCATAATTATGTGTTTTCTACATAAACCGACAGGCTTTACCTTGCCAATACTGGCACTGAGTTAATAGAAAACAGGACAAGGTGGGTGTACATGTATGCCAGCTCTGATGAATGTCAAGCTCAAGTTACTGATTTGCTTCTTGAATTAACATCTGTACAACGTACTACCTAATGCATTACCCTTCAGAGTATTAAATCTGCTATTTTTAATATTTTCATCGCAGTTTAGCTTTGATTATTAATCTGAGAGGCGAAAAGTTAAACTGTATCTTAGCTTCTTTGCCACTTGATATATTAAACAGCCTTCATACCTTAAATTCACTTTAATAAGGCATGCAATTATTAAAGCATTACAGAATGGCCCCAGAGCACACAAGCTCCATTAAATTTGCTTACATCCAATTATGTCCGCCTGAGGCAGGTGAGAAATTGACTCTGATAAGATCTTTCTTTTACCTGTAGCCAAAAAAAAAAAAAAAAAAAAAGGAAAAAAAAATCTCACAGTCGTTTTCTATCTAATTGCTATCTACAAGTATTTATGGTATTTGCTCCTCAAAAGAATAGTCAACAAAGGACTCATTGAGCACTAACAAGTCTGTTTTAAGTTTTTTTTCTTTTAAAAGGCTGCAGAATACAAAGGAAAAGCTAATCTCGCTTCAGGGATGAGGCAATAATGTCTGTTTGTGAAGCAGTTTTATCTCTTGTTTAAATCATCTGTTTTCTTTAATATATTTTAGATAAATTATAAACAGTACATACTTGTTCCATTTTGGGGCCATTGTTTGTTTGCTTATTTTTCCTAATTAGTTCCCTTTAATTATATAAAATAGCCTAAACTCCATGAAATATAATTTTGATCAGAAAAAGCACACTGTATATTCTTGCTGTCATTCATTTTTAATTCTTCAGCTTAAGGAATGTAAGTATTTTATTTTACAAAAAATAGAACAACCATCCAACCTAAAAAATTTTACATAGCTTGAAATTTTTATTCCCTTAAATTTTTTTTTTTTTTTTTAGATTTAAAAAAGTGTAATACAGTAGAAAACACAGCATTTAACTCTGATGGTCTCCCACAAATTCAGGAAAATTCCATTAAACTGCATCATTTGTTATTTTTCTGTGAAGTAGGGAACATGGCATTTCTAATCCCATTTACAGACCCTATGTGAGCCCATCACAGTGATAACATAAAAAGTTGTTAAAAAACATTATCACCTAAAGAGAAGTGAATAAAGAACAATAAAAAAGAAATCATCTTTAAAAATGTATAGTTTACATACATAGTATGTAAAGTATAAATGGATTATAATTCAATTCCTGATTGATATTTCAGTAGAAATAACTTTGCTATAAATGAGTCCTTTAAAGAAGATGGACAGACCTTAAGAATCAAGGTGATAATTGTCCAAAAGAACAAGCCATCAGATTTCTAAGGCAAGCTTATGCAACTCTGTTTTTTAAACATACTGTATTGGCCACCAAAGCCATTGATGCTACTGAATTGTAATAGTAGCCATTCTTTGGTCCAGTGGACTATAGACCTTCAGTCAACTCAGAAAAGAAACGGTCCTTTGGTCATGTTACGCATAAAACTTCACCTATTATTTTTAAATGCAATACTGAATAGAAACTTGAAATGAATATAGTCTACCATATAATCATATTCCATATTTCTCAGCCATATTTTTATGTGGCACATAAAACATGTCATTCAATAAGACTTGCTATAAAACTTCACTTGAACTCTAAACAATAAACAAACAAATAATCTTTTGATTTGCTCTATTACATAAACCTCATATGACATATTTGACAATGCAAAGATATTAATACTCTGGTGCACTAAGAAACTATAGTGTAAAAGCCACTTTTTTAGAAGAAAATGACAAACTTGCAGTTTGCTATATGTTTTGTAAACTCAGAGACTGTTGTTACACTAGATGTTTTAGCCTCATATGACATATTGTTTTATGTTAATTTGTTGTATTTCTATTAAAACTTTTATGGTTGTTTTATAATATCGTGTAGTCACCAGTTTGCATAATCTATAAGTGTCAGTACTGTGAACCACTGAATTATGCTTGCATCTTTACTGCAATTCAAAACTAAATTGTAACACAAAACTTGCAAAGGAATTTAATAACCATGCTCTGAAGAATTACTTTCCAGCTTATTCTTCTCAGAGAAAAGAATGAATTGTATACAAGTAGTTATTCAGACAGCATGACTGTTCTTCAACTATACTGGTTTTGGCTTTTCTTGTTTTTTTTTTGTTTTTTTTTTTTGTTTTTAAATATTTATTTATTATTTATTTATTTATTTATTTATTTATGCTCATACCAATATTTATTATCCAGAACAGTAGAACAACTTCTCTGTTTCTTTTTCTCTTATGTTGTGGATTTGTTCATTGAAGTTTTGTTAGACAACACTGTTTAGAGTCTGAATACATACCAAAAGCTGCCACTTTTATAATTATGGCTTCAATGTTAGATGATATCATTTCTTTAAGCAATATTTCCTCCCTCCGACGCCAAAGGTAAGCTAAAGGTTGAAGATTAAGTCTTCTGCATCTTAAGAGAAAGAATAACAACAAAAAATGAAAACCAAGCATTATATTTTTGTACAGAATAAGTAATTTAAAATTAAAGAAAATGATAAAGCTAACATTAAAAAAAAAAAAAAAAAGAATCTTGTTCTGACTGCAGTTTACCTACATAAGATGCAACTCATTGATATCAATAAATTTGAATGGGAACATAAGGAAAACTGAAAGGAAATGCATTTCTAAACCTTTATGGATGAAAATCCTTTAACATCTTAGGAAATGATAACTTTTTTATGAACACAGCTAAGGCAAGAGTTACTATGAGATAACTGTTGCACATGTTAGCAAATAAAGTTTGTTGCTCTCAACAAATCTGTGATTTGAATCAACAGCCAATGAAGAAAATCACTAATGGGAATGTTTACAGTTTGAGTACAAAGTAATAACTCGATAATGTAAATTTAATTATTAGTTTTTATATATATCATACTGATATAGTATTTGATTATCATAGTAGAGAATCACTAATTTGCTAATGGTTAAACCTTCTGTTAGTTGTCAAGTACCATCAGTTGGTGATAAAGTGTATAATGCCTATGTTCTGGAAAATTTAAAAACATTAAAATATGGGGACTACCTCAATGTGCGAACAACAGAAGGAGATGACAGTGTCTTCTACTGGGATACAAGCACTACGGACCAATAAAAAATATTGAAAAAAATTAGCTCAACCCTTCTGACAACTGATGATGACTGAAGAGGAGCGCAATCTCAGCTGCTAACCCTAAATGAGGGCAAGGAGGGGCAGACCCAGAATCCACCCCTTCTGGTCACTCAAGCGCAGCTGAGCTCCCTGGGTTTGCCATGCCTCTTCACCCGGTGCTCAATCATTGGTTCAGGCCATGACTTGCTAATTCCACTGCACTCAAATAACGCAAAAGTTTTATTTATTTGTCACTTAACACTGCTTGATAAAATAGATATCCCATCACTACTACCATCAAGAATTTGTAGTTAAATGGATTTCTAATGTTGACATCTACATTCATAGTTAGCACCCATGTATATCTGATTGGTTTTGTGATTGTTTTCAGATATTTCAATAGAGAAATCAATTGTGAAATTACTAGAAATATTTAGCAACTCTGAATGTCAAGGAGTTCATTTAGGTGCCCAAATGTAAAAAACATTTGTGAAGAGTAAACCTTCAAATCAATATTAATAAGAACTCTTTGAAATATAGTAATACTGCATCAATCTTTCAGCTGTAATAAAAGATCTGAAACCCATAATCAACAGAAGCCATCTCTTCTAGAATATCTAGTAACACGACCAGGTCATTAAACTGCCTATTGTTCCTTTACATCAGTACGCACATTGAATGTTATGGAAAAGAAGAAGAAAGGAGCTATTTCTGACAGCAATTTACCTCTGTAAAGTGTAAAGAAAACATCTGTGCTAGGTAACTTGCTGTTGTGAGCAGAGATGGCATTAAATCAAATTCAGAATTATTACGGTTCATAAAGTATTCCACATATTTGCTTGTATCATCAACAAATAACTAATGGACTCAGGAAATTATAATTTGTATTTAGGCTTTTTTTTTTTTTTTGGCATTTCTGAAGCATAGAATAAAATTTTTTTCCATACCCAGATCAGCCTGAATAACACACAACTGGCAACAATTCCCATTACATAATTCTTTTTTTGTTTTCCATTTAGACTTTCTGAAGTATCACAATTTATTCAAGCTTAAAGAATGTGCATAGTAGAAATGATTACTGAAAATTCCTGATTAACAATTATGGACTTCAGATTTCAAGCAAGTAATGGAAGATTGGTGAATAAGGACTGTCTTCCATTTAATTCCTGATAACAAGTTACAAAACGCCCTCACTTTAAAATTTTCTTGAAAAATACATATACATGACCACTGCAATTGATGTATATATATATATTATACACACACACACACACACACACACACACACACTCACACGTCTCTGTAATTGATTTCAACTGAAGCTCACTCAAAGACCTGAACCTATTTCAACTTGGAGAGTAATCCCAAATTCTGGCATACTTTCTACTGGATTTTTACTAATAACATGTATCACATACAATGCTAATAAATATGAAACATAGTTTCAGGGAAAAAAAAAGAAAAAAAAATATATTTATATTAGCAAATTGAATGAATTAGGTATCACAGAACATGAGAAATAAATTCATCTGTTCCAGAATTTGTTGGAAAACAAATGAACAAAACATTTTCCAGTATGTGTATCTTAATAAAGATATAATGTGTTCTTACACATCTTCAACTCGAACTCTCTGGTAGTCAGAAAGAATAGCTCCCACAGACACACCCTCCACTGCTTCTTTGTCCTGGAAGAATACAAGGAATAGTAATGATAAACATTGTATACTGGCCTAAAAAATAGAGTTTGAGTACTTCTATCAGAAGAATCAACCAAGAATAAATGATTTTCCCTGTGCCAAATACATGGAACAAAACAGGCTGCAATGCAGATCTTACATAGAAGAGAGCAACATAGCATGATGGTTATGACTCCAACAGAGTAAGCAAGTATCATTCTACAAGGAATAATCACTGTAACTAAAAAATACCAGATTTAACAGCCTATCCTAATACTTTCCTGACATCCTGAAAATGACTCACAGCTCTTCACTGTAACTGAAATGTCAGCTATCCTACCTACAAATAAATCAGTAATATACAATCATAAACTATAATCAAAATGTTAGCATTTGTTGTAAGAAACAGCACAGAGGACAAGAATAAAACATGGCAGAACATTTGCGTGGAACTTAACATCACCTACAAATTGTAATAAATAAATAAATCAAAGCTTTCCCAATACATTGTCTCTGTAGCCCTGTTTTATTTCAATTACTTAAGCTAACAGTTCTTTATTTTTTTCTTGTGAACACATTGAAAACATAACATTTGAAAATGTACATATGTAAAATATTTCATGAGCTTTCACCTTTTTAAACTCCTTGGGTCCCAGTCAACATGTTGGACTCACTTCCTTTCTTTGACGTTACTCTAGACACAGTTGCTTTGTTCTTTCAACCAATGTTAATTATATCTATACAAGGTGAATTATGTTCTGGAGCTAATCACTTACACATCAACCCTTTGAAGCTTGCAGCAAGACTACCACAAAATTTTGAACTATATATCTGTGTACAAATTTCAAAATCAAATCAGTCTATCAAATCCTGCCATAGTACTGAACTAAAATTCTCCTTCAGAGTTTTAATAATTCTGCTTTACATTTGTCTGGGACACCTCTTCTTCATACTCTTTATATTAATTTTCAGAGGTGTCCAGAGCTAGAATGAGAGGTAGTGGGCACAAACTGGAAAACAGGAGGTTCCATCTGAAAATCAGGAAGTACTTCTGTGCTTCATGGATGACAGACGACTGGCACAGATTGCCCAGAGAGGCTGTGGAGTCTTTCGGAGATCTTCAAAAGCTACCCAGGCACGGGCCCAGGCAACCTGCTCTTGATGGAACTGTTTACTCAGAGATCACTTCCAAACTCATCCATTCCATAATTCAGTGATGATAAGTTGATTCTATTACTGAGCAAAAGTAAAATGCACCACTCCTAAAATGTCAATGGATCTACTACTCATCAACTCCACATGGAAAGAAAGATATAGGATGTCTTTGCACTCAGATTTAATTAGGAAACAATTTTCAGATGGAGGAGTATGTATGCTCTTTCTCCTATATGAAGCCTCTTTAGAGCCTTCAAATTAACCAGCTACAATTCTCTACGGAGTTGTTTTAAAATAAAGGCGACATACACAAAAGCCAATAACCTTTCTTCAGAGTCAAGCAGAGTAAAAAAATAATATATCAAATAAACATCTCAATACTCAACATGAAGTTTACTTCCACACACACACACACACACACACACAAAAAAAAAAAAAAAAAAAAAAGAAGAAGAAATCAAGATATTTTCTTTCTTTTTCAAACATATTTGAGTAATAGCACCCTCAGGAAAATTGATGTAAATTACTAATTAGGTTAATTTAAATTCACAGTTAACTTTTAAGTCAATTAAATATTAAGGCCAGTGAATAAAGTCATTCTGAATAAGGGTGTCCAAAAGAATATTTAATGCTGTTAAATAATCCCTTTTGGAATTATTGGATTAATTTGTTTGATAATCTATGGGAGAAAAGCTCTTTTTCTAATGTAGGTTTTCTGTATGACAGGAAAGAAGAATCACCATAGCAATGAAAAAGACTGCTAATGTTCAGAATTATTCAACATGGAAATGCTTTTTCAAGAGTTCAATTCGCTGTTCTTTTTTTCCCTCAAAATTAGAATACAAACACTAGGCTCTTGAACTTAATTTATAGTTAGCCCTATTTTGTGTTCTTTAGAGAACTAAATGAATAATGAAAAAATGTCTGAAGTACTTATTATTATACTACACAAGCTATATTTTCTGAATAAAGTGTAAAACTCAAAAAATGGAATCACAATGTCTTTCAAACCTACTTCTTCATATCTGACAAATGCTACATTTTTATTTTGTTGTAGAACATATCGGGCTCAGTGTAAACAAACATTGGCAGAGTCTGGGAAGAATTCGCTTATTCTACTTACTGAGATTACTAGATTATTTTTCGTTTGTTTGTTTGTTTGTTTCCATGAAATTAACAGCAGTTTGCACTCTACTAAACAGAGCTGACTGTAATCCAACCTTTTTCAGAGTCCTTTAAACTACAAACAAACTTTGCCAAGTAATAAAAATCTTCATGGTCACACAATACACAATATTAACTCTAATTAATTAACTAAATCATGAAAGTAATGCCTTCTAAGAATTTCCACAGAAACTACAACAGATACGTCACTTCCATGGAACTAAACTCTGAGATCTTATAATCTCACAGAAAGTGAACAGACCACATTTCAAAATTATTTATATTTAAGGACTCAGAATAAAAGTATAAATTAAACAACTGTTTTATGCACATACTTGTAAAGGGTTTTGCTTTGAGTAGTAGCATCAGCAATAATTTTTAAAAGCAGAAGAACTTGGAGCTGACCAATTAAGCAGATTCACAATGCTGCCAATGCTTATTGGTCCTATTTTATTTCTATGCATACCTGTTGCCTGTAATAGCATTATGTTGTAAAGGAAACCACTTCATAATACAATTTAAAGTTACTCTGAACTCTTACTCTTATTGTAATTTTGAATAGAAATGGTTTGCCAACAACCTTTTATATTATACTGTCATCAATTTTTTTAGGCAATAGAATTGTAACTGTTATTTTGCTGTTGTTGATTTGCTAACAGGTTCAGCTGAAATATTTGGGGCTTTCCTAAATGTTTCTTTCAGAAAGAAATTATTCACAAATGAAATGTTCAGTCATAGTGTCTGTGTGGAGAATAGTAATTAGAAACTATTTTTAGGGTATATTTTCCACACAGTTGAGGAAAGTTCTTATTAAAATTCTCATTGAATATAGCATCATACTGTTTTTGTGTTTGGTTGTTTTTTTTGTTTTGTTTTGTTTTTTTTGCATCTATTTATCCACTAAAACAAACAAACAAGGAAACCATGAGTTCAGATATTCTGAAAAAAAGAGTCACTACTTATCATTTAAGTAACAACTTTTACTGCTCAAGTTACAAGTGGCAAACTATCCCACAAACCAATGTTTTTGTATCTCATAGATACACTGCATGTGTAGTCTCAACTAGATTAACTTCCAAGTCTATGTATGATAAATAAATATATCATATATAATTTTCCATATGCTTTTATAATACATATGCTTTTCTTTCCTCACCAAAAACCAAAATGTTTACTATTATAACCATAACATTTATTATAGTGCAGTGATACCTCTTTAGTTATACAATTACGCCTAGCTACAATTAATTTAATGAGTGGAGGTATATGTGTATGAATGCGTATACACACATACACAAAAAAGTATATATTCATATATATACATGTATACAACACATATTGAAATTAGTAATGAACAGAATATTGTCATAGTCTGTTTGCTTGCAACCTATACTATTTCTTATTTAAATATTCATACACTATTTATTCTGTTCTTATACTAGTTTATTTCTTTTAATAATGCATAAGTTTTTCATGATCTTTTGAAAAGGCAGTACTTCATGCCATATTTCAGTTCTGGTTAGCATCTAAGTGTAAGGACTTCTAACAGGGAGCTATTCACCACCATCATTTTAATTTAGTTTTTCTGCAAATACATAGTTCCATCACTATGCAGACAGCACAGTGCCACAAGGGGAAACAATTTACTATTGGTAAACTTAATGTAGTTAATAAGTGCTTTGCAACAGAAGAGCTAGTTAGTACAAATATATATATCTCACAAAAGGGTATAAATTCAATTATCTTATTCTGTACATTTCAACAAATCAAGACTAGAGCAGAACAAATTCAAGAAAAAATTGCTGAAGTGTAATAATCTTCATAAATTCCTCAACTGGACCAAGTTTACAGCAAAACCTTACTGTAGTTGGTATTTAGCTCAACACTTCAAGCTGAAAGAAACCTAGTTCTTCACTAGATTCACTGTGTGGCTGTCATGGTTTTATGATTTTTGGTTATCAGTATTCCACATCATAACATCATCACTGGGAGTTTAACTGTTAATGCTCAAGTTCTGGGTACCCAGAAAAGGGTGCCCAGAAAAGAAGAACTACATTCCCCAGGGGACTTTGCAGTCACACAGAGGAGATAAAACTCCTGGCAAGGTCACCTGATGCGCTCTTCTTCATCCGCTCTTCTCCTGCCACCCTGCTGCTCAACCAGACTGCGCATCTCACAGCGTTATGGTGAGGCCTATCCACCTTTTGGACACTCTCTCTCTCTCATTATATTTGATTTATTAGCTTCAATTCTAATTATATTGCATTATGGTGTGTTATCTTGCATTCCGATAATATACTTAATAAATTAGTTTGTTTCTCCTCAGATCGTTGCCACTGCTTTTAATTATTTTGGGGTCCCCTGTTCCCTTTTTCCGGAGGCGCGGATTTTGCAAAATCCCTCCACCCCGCTAGTCATGGAACCGGGCCGAACAAGCCTGTAAACCATTGACATTGGCATTAGAAGAGTTATTGGACAATTTGAAAACAGATAGAATTTACTCCAGAAATAAATTCCAGATTTAATTGTGACATAGCTCAGCTAATACGCTTTTTAATACGTAATCTAATCATGTTTGATACCATTAAAACATGTTTACAAAACTCAGCTTGTACAGAGCAGTTTGAAATCTGTAGGGAGTATCGGGGATTAGCACTTAACTCAAAAGCCAAGGAAGCAACTTTGGGGAAGAAATATGTTAGTCCCTGTGCCATAGAAAGGGTTACAGACAACATGAAAATGTTTGATGAAAATTAATATTAACTTATTTTAATATCTCATTAGTGCAATAAACCAGTTGAAAGTAAAAATAAATTTTTGCTTCTCTGGAATTTCTGAGTAGTACAGAAAGCATTTATGTTCAGCACAATATGTTACAAAGTATTACATCACTACATAATGTGATAAAGACAGGCACTAAATGCAAACAGAAATACAAATGCATGCTAACAGCTATTTATATTCTATTACTTAATACTGTAATTTCTCCCACAAAACTTCTAGCAATACTCATTTTAAAGGCAGATATGAAAACGAAGTTTAAAAAATTAGAATAGATTTTTATTAGTTGCAGTATAGCTTGCTTTTATATACAAAAGATTACTAGCTTTACCTATAAGTGGAATTACATTACAAGTACAACAATTGTTATTATCATTCCTATTCATAACATTCATGAATAATAATCTTCAAAATCAATTGTGTTAGAACAACAAATAGATCTTTGCAACTGTAACTGTATTAAAGTCCACAATTTCTATTTAAAGTTTCTTAGTTTTGAAGATTTTATAAATAACATGATTCAAAATTACTGCATTTTTCATATTATAAAATACTTTCACCTACATTTTTTTTAGAAGTTAGAATGAAAAATTAAACAGTTCTGTGAAAGCTCCGAAGCATAGCTGCTATGGACGTGCTTACTGTTAGGCTGCTGTTAACATGGCTACGTAGTATCCACGTATAAAATTGAAAAACTACTTCACAGCTGATGTAGAATATAAAGAGGAAATCACAATGTGCTGGCTTAGATTATATTTCTGATCTTTTTTTCCTTATTTCAGTAACTGAAATTCAATTAAGGATAGTGATAGTAATAAGTAACTATGTCTACATAAGCATTGTAGTACACAATATCAATAGAGGTATTCCACTACTGAGTAAAATATTCATTGCAGTGGTATTAATACCGAGGTTTTCTTTAATTTCACATTTTAATGTCTTTACCTGACCTTCTCAGACTTCAGCAAAATGAAAATTAGTGCTAATGTTTTCAATTTAATTAGTACATTACAAGCACTGTAATTATTAGTGGGAAATGTTATATTAATGAATGTAAAACTTAGCAGTAAATTACCTCAGAGTTATTATCAATTTCCCAAGTTACTGCTCCTTAAGATAACCCTCTCCCTATGGTCCTTCCAGTAATTTTTCTTTGCCTGATAAACATGATGATTAAACAGCACGCAGTGCAAACCTTTGATACTTTTTAAATTAAATCCATGCCCAGCCTAAGGGCTGTGTCTGATTTCAACTAAATGTGTCAGTTAATCAGATAAAAAATTATCAGCAACTAAAAGAAACAGCAGCCTTAGGCTTCATCAGTGCCAGGAAAAGCTGAACAAAATAAGACATACAGACAATATCACATTATGAGTAAAGGTTACAGCTGAGCATATAATGGCATAGAACTTTTCACCATATTAATGATGTCCATCTTAAAACATTGCACACAGCAGTCAAAAGAGTACCAAAGAAAGAAAGAAAGTGCTAGATCTGTGCATATATATGCCTGTTTACATGGATTGCAAGAAAGCTTGAAGACTCTCACTGATAAAAATGGGAGAATATTGCTAAAAATTTACTAATTAAAGGAGATCTATGTAAGATAGTAGGTATATGAAGAATGATTAAACTACTTAATTAAGAAAAAAACCAAACTGCTTCTTACCTTCACCGAAATAGTTTATTTTACAGCCAAGATATACAATAGATTATCTCAAAATAAAATTGCCTTTTCAATTAATATCCTCTTTGAAGCTTGCATTAGTAACAGAAATTGTTATAAGTGTTTAAATTAAAACGTAAGGTCATTTCTGTCTAGATTACAGCTATCTGTCATTTGGAAAATTTTAAATTAAAGCACAACATATTTGCAGGTATGTGACACATAAGTACACATTAGCAACAAGACTTTTAGACTTCTGCAATTATTTGAATAGAAAATTCTTAAAAACAAGATTTTACTTATAATTTGTAAAGCATTCTAAGATCACTGATTATACACATTTCAGAGTATGCGATTTTGTAAGCATTAATATGTATTTCAGAGGCAGCAGCAATTTACTAAAGACAGTAAAGAAACACCCCTGTAATCATAAAATAGAAGTGATTGTGAGAAGCCTACTGGCTCCTAAGCTTCAAAACAGGCTTCTATATCTACAAAGGGGATAAATTAAAAGCCTATTAATTAATCTGTTCCCTTGCATAATTAAATTATTTTTAAAATTGAAGGTCAAAATTTCATAAGCATTTTTAAGATAGTTCCTTAAGATAGTGGAAAGCTGCAATGGTAGCATTCAGAACTTTTGAGGAGAATGGGATACCATACTTAGGAAATAGCAAATTCAGTATTTTCATTGAGCGGAATTTAAGTAGCAACATATTATAACAGGAGCAGAGGTAGTAGATGTATGTGATGGTAGGTAGTAGATGCAGGAGAAAGTGATTATCCTCTTCGTTCAGGAAGAATATTGTGCTCACTTTCTGAGTCCCTCAAAACAAGAGAGAAACAAACTCGGGCAAGCAGCAGGCCACCCAAATGTGGAGGGACCTGGACTGCTTGCTCTGTGTGGAGAGGCTGAGGGAATTAGGTTTGCAGTTTAGAAGTAGAAAAGCATCAGGTAGCATCTAATAGCAGCCTTGCAGAACTGATGAGAGATGAGAGTATTACCAAAACAGAGGTAGGCTCTTCACAATGTTGTAGTGAGAGAATGATGGACAAGAAGTGCAAGCTGGCACCAGAGGCTAAGATGGAATATTATGCAAAAAGTATTATAGCAGTAGTAAAAAAGTAGTAAAAAAGTAGTTAAAAACCCACAGATGATGTGCGGTCTCAATCTTTGGATGGCAAGCCCTGAGCAGCCATGTTGGACCTCACACCTGACCTAGCACAAGTCAGTAGTTTGGATTAGATTATCTCCTGAGGTTCCCAACCACTTGAATTTTTAAACAATGCTCATTTTTTCTTTTCCTGTGCTGTTGACAATGCTGCACTAATGAGAAAAGGAGTTAGAGAATTACAGTAACAGTGTTCCCTTTCTGAAAATTCCATGCTTTTCGAATTGCTACTCTATGAAAAATAAAAAAAAAAATCATACTTACTTTATTCTGATGAGACACTTCCTTAGTGTTTTCCATGAACAAGTTTTTAACAGATTTTAATAGCACAAAAAGAGACAAATCTACAGATATCATAAGACTGGACAAGACAGAAAGAGAGACTGAGAGAGGAGTAGCTTTGAGACAAGCACAAAAGGAAATGAAAAAGGAAATCTTCAAAAGAAACAAAAAGAAACACAAATAGAACAAGTATCTTCAAAGCACAAAGACCTTAAAAGTAATTACTTCTCCTTCATAAAATGAATCAACTCTCGGAGCCAAAACTTCAGTCCCACTTCACAATGAAAAAATTACGTTTACTGCTAGCCAAAATACTGCATATCTCTCCCCTACACTTTCCATATTGCACTCACAAAGAGATGCATGCATAGTACTTTCAGCTTTACTATTTCTCATCAGTTTATGAGCTGGTTCAGCCCATAACTCCCAGTGTTCTACATGATGTTATAATGTCAAATATAGATAACAAAAATCACAAAACCATGACACCATTTCAGTGTATGAAAAACGCTGTGAAGTCTTGGATATTGACCATACTGCATTTGTCCAATATATAATGATATCATTAACAAAAGAAAAAAGAAAAAAAACAGCTCTTGAAACTGCCCTGTCAAAACGTTTCAGTCATGACTTCAGAAGACTTCATGAACATTAAGAGGTCTGCTTGCTGAAGCCAACAAAGTAATCAACCAGGGTGAAGATGGACAGTTCTGTAATCCAAAATAATACCTACTCATAAGTACACTAGTATAGTTCATAGGAAAAAGAACCAAAACCCTACACTTGTTTGATGAAAGAAAACTTGTTTGCAAAATTATAAGGAAGCAGTAGATTGAAAAGTCACCTCCTTTAAGCCTTTTGGTTTTATAAAAATTAACTTTTTATTTTCAAACAGAAGCAAGCTGAAATGTAAATAGTTATTTAAGTTATATGTTTAATGTCTTCTCTGATTGGTTGATCCTAATTTTACAAGATGTGGGATAGAATCGTCTTGCATTACTTTCTTAAGAAAGCTTATTAAAAGATGCAGAACCATCTCAAGAGTTGTAAAAAAAAAAATGTCACCACCTACTTGACTTAAACACAAGTGCAAAAATGCTGGACTCTGTTTTACTGCGGAAAAAAAAAAAGCCTTTCAACTTCAAATTGAAAAACCACTGTATAGTAACATTCTCTAGATTGCTATAAATCTCATGAACGTACAGATCATTACAAGTCATCTTGAACTTTTCTATCATGTGTTCAGAGACATGACACAACATATATCTCATGGTTTTATCCCCTAGGAAGAAGTAATCCAAAAACAGGGGTGGAAATGAATTTAATGCAGATCCATATTAAATTCCTGTGTGAACACCTCCATTAAGAACTTTGTTAGTCTTCAGTGAGCTGAGCTTGACTCATGTACAAAGCAAATTAATTTTGAATAATAGTATCTATACAGAGAGATAATAGTGCATAACTGTGTAACTAATCCACCTTAAAAGCTAATTAGGATCATTTTTATGAACGCCCTACGTAGAGCACAGACACACACAATAATACATTTAAGCGTAACCGTTGGCATAACTTCAAGAGTTTTACAGATGCAATTACTGAAATATTGCATGCATATACACACTAAACCTATTAACTGAGTATGTATTCATCAGCTCTCAGTCACAGCTTTCAGTATCTAATGGCAATCTCCTAATAACCACATTTAATTACTGTATGGTCCTCTTGCTACCTGGAAGCTCCAAAGAATCAGTGAGCGCAGGGGTATGTTTGTATACACATGAGCATATGCACATAATTGTAAATGCTAAAGGAAACAGAATAAGGAGACAGAAATAACATTCTGCAAGTCTAATATCAACATAAATCTACTGAAATACTTCAGTTTGAAAGTGCTAAAATTAAGTTACGAATAGTAAATACATAAAATCAGGGCAGTCTTCCACTATAGTCAACTCAGCACACCACAACAGCAGGTTTTGCTGACATACTGTTTTTCATTTAGCTGCATATCCAAAGTGAGTAACTATTCTTAGGATTTGCAACTCATTTATTTATGACTTTTTTTTTAAATGTTATATCATATACTAAACATTTTCATAGATTGCAAGTACACATATGAAGAGTTTTTTGGAAAGCTATCATAATATTACACTTTTTTTTTTTTTCCTAAAGCATTTAATTTAGAACAATGTTTAGATTCATTTTTTCTAATTAAAATGTAATGCCAAAAACAATGCATGAAACTGGCCTACCTGTTAAAGGAAAGTTTAATTAATAGCTTTCTTACAGAACTTGAAAATTTTTTGTTTTCTTTTGATTTAGGTTAGAGATAAGGAAAAAGCCCTTTACAGTGAGGGTGGTGAGGCACTGGAATAGGTTGTCCAGAGATGTGCTGGGTGACCTGCTCCTGAAGACTTTAAAGGCTAGGTTAGATCAGGACCTGGGCAACCTGGTATAGCTGTGTGTCTCTGTTCATTGCAGGGGAGCTGAAGTAGACGACCTTTCAAGGTCCCTTTCAACTCCAATTCTATAAACAAGTCAACTGAGTGCACAAGAAGTCTACATGCCACCAACAGAAGCTACAAATTCTCTTTCAGGAAGACAACAGTCTGCGCACACATGCGCGAACCAAAACAAAAAAATTCCACATTTTGTGCAGAGATTTGTTTTCACATAAACATATGCTTCACCTTTGTGACTTTCATCTCCTAAATGTTCAAATAATTACAGAGCAAACTTGCTTGCAGACACTTCTTTCAGTTTTCCTTCTTATTTTCAGTTTTCTTTCTTATTTATAACATTACCTCAACAAAGACAGATTACTTAACTTGATAAACAAATTTAGCATGGTCAACTCCAGATTGAATAAAAGACATTACATTATAACAATAGGTTGTCAGTGAACATTTACAGAACTGTTAAAGTAATCATACATGTGTGTCTGTTCCCATGCTGGAACATATTAGTGACCATAAGTGCAATTATTTTGCAATCAAAAGCAATTATCTCAACAGTTATTATCAGAAAAGGCTGACAATTTTTTAAACACTTCTTACACATTTAACTAGAATCAATATCTGATGACTTTAAGTTCAAAAATTACAAGAGCTAAAACTGCATGTGTCTTCCTGAAAGACTAATAATAAAAGATTGGTCTCATGAAGGCTAGTACTTGCCTACATATTATGTTCCAGATCAGTGGATGGCCAAAGACAAACCTTTTTCTAAACTGAGGTAAAAGGAACATAAATCTGGATCTTCTCTTGACTAAAAACATACATTTTAGATACTGCTAATCAGTCCCTCTGCATCGTACTCTTACATCAGACAGGCCAGACTTTCTTACATTTATATTTTTAGTAGTATCTTTAGCAACTGTATAAACAGGCATTCTGTCAATGGTTTACGGGCTGGTTCGGCCCAGTTCCATGACTAGCGGGACAGAAGGATCCGCAGATCCGTGCCTCTGGAAAAGGGAAATGGGGGACCCCAAAATAATTGGTCTGAGGTGAAACAAGCTAATTTACTAAATATAGTATCAGCAAAATATAATGAGAGAGTGTGTGTGAAAGGTGGATAGGCCTCACCACAATGCTGAGGTGAGAAGTGCAGTCCAGTTCAGCCAATGAAGAAAAGCAGATGGAGAAGAGCAGATGGAGAAGTGCAGGCGAAGAAGAGCAAGTGAAGAAGAGAGCATCAAGTGACCTTGCCAGGAGTTACATCTCCTCACTGACCACAAAGTCCCCTGGGAAATGTAGTACTTCTCCTCCAGACAGGCACCCGGAACTTGAGCATCCACAGTAAAACCCTCAGTGCATTACATGATGTTATGATGTGGAATACTGATAACCAAAAATCATAAAACCATGACATGTTCAAAAACCATGTTCTTAAATATGCACACAAGTTTCTTTCCCCCCTTTCTTCAGATTAGCATTCCACTACACAACTTCCATGTGGACCAATTTCTAGATGGTAATCGCAATCTGCCTCTCCACAATGAAGAGCAAACAAAAATCCAGTACAGCATCTACAAAACAGACTCAACGGCTTGTTCTAGTTAGATGGGGTATGCAGTATGGTTATTCCCCACAACCAGGTAGTGGATAATTGGTTCAACTCACTAACTCAACAATATTGACACACGCACACACACACATATATATATTTATATATATATTTATACATATATAAAACAAGTGATGTACAAAGCAATTGCTCAACACTTACCAACCCATGCCCAGCCTTTCTCCGAGCAGTAGCTGTTCCCCTGGTCAACTTCCCGCTGCTTTTCAAGCTTTTTTTTTCTCTTTTTTTTTTCCTCATGATTTCATATGGTATGAAATATTTTGTCCATTTCAGGTCACCTCTTCTGGTTCTGTCCCCTCACAGTTTCTTTTGCCTCCTTAGTCCCCCTCACTAGCAGGTCAGTAATAGAAGCTAAGAAACTGAAAGTTCCTTCACTCTGTACAGCACTGCTGAGCAACAACTGAAGCCAAAATAAAGCACCATACAAGACAGTATGAAGAAAAAATCAACTCTGACCCAGCTGAAACGAAGACACACATTTTATAAGAGTAAGTGAATTTCCATTTAGGATTGATTGAGATAAAAAAATATTCCGTGCAATATTTGGACAAGTCATGCAGGCATTGTCAAAAGTGTTCATTACTACTTGCCTGAGATGCTGATTACAATCAGAGCACATTAGTTCAAAACTGTAACACCTCTCGGCAAAGTGTTAAAGTCTCAATTTTTAATATAAAGCATGTATTATACTGAAGGAGATTACAGTGGTAGCAATAAGTTACTGGAATACAAAATTACCTGCCAATGATAAGAAGAAAGGTGCCTGGAAATGTAACATTTACCTTTTCTCATTTAGTATTACTCTAATGGGAAACTGTAGGCCAATACAGACAAACAGCTGTTAGCTTATATTTCAAAGGGTGGAGTTAAACAACCTCTCATGTTAACATGTTCCAGTATTTAACCACGCTCCCAGTTAACAAATCTGTTTCTATATACCTAATTGGAATTTCTCAAGTTCCATCTTGTACCTGCCACCCCTTCTTTCACAGCACACATCCAAAGACAGGACTGCCTCTGTCTTCTCTAAGTTCTCTCACTAGCTATGTGCAGACAGTCATGAAGTCTCCCCTCATTCTTCTATTTGTAAGGTTGAACTATCTTCTTGCATGCTATGAGCATCAGTGCTCTGATGATTGATGATGAATTTTTATGGCCCTTCACTGAACTCACTCCAATATGCCTACTATCTTACTTTTACCAGAGAGACCCAAATTGCACAAGAGTCCAGGTACAAGTGCCAAGCAGAGGGGAAGTATCACTTTCTTAACTTGCTACCTTCTATCTGACTAATAATGCCTAAAATGATAGCAATGCTTCAAAGTCCTAAAAGAAACATTCCAAAACAATATTAAAAAGCACTCTCTGACAAGCCTTTAGACAGTTTGCATGAAGATTCAAATTTTCCTCTTCAATGGAATGTCTAGCAGCAAGAAGCAAGGGTTCTTCCTGTTTCCTGATTACAGGAGAAACAAGTACTTTTCTATATAATCTCAGTTCCAAATATATATGTTCAATACAGCCACCTAGCCACAAACCCTTTTAAATTGTCTATGCCTACCTTTGTTTAGAAATGATAACCTACATGGAGCATTCTCAATAACATTCTCAATAACAGCATTCTTACATCTACAATAAATAAACATTTGCATTAGCTAACTTAAAGTTTATGTAGAGAATTAAAAAATAAACACTTAAAACAGGAAAGGAAAGAGAGTGCAGCATCAACAAATAACACATTTTTTCTCCTTAAAGAAAGCATATTAGATGCGTTACAAAAATGTTGCACTCAGTACAGCACTATACAGCAGACACTGATCAGCTACGGTACAGGTATGTAGATTCAGAAAATAATGCCTTTTGTTTATTTCCATGAAAACAACAAGAGATACAAATAGCACAACAATACTATTTGAAAGAGCAAATCCTCAGCTACAAAGCCTTATTTTTCAACATAGCCACCATCTGCTGCGCATTTTTTCCAGTGATGAACAAGAGCCTGCATGCTGCACTCATAAAATCTGCAGCAGCAGAGACAATTCATTGTCTCACATTGCTCCTCACCTTCGCTCTATATGCATTTCCATGTCAGACACCATTTTCTCAGATTGCCCCTTTGCCGCCATCTGTCGCACAGCAGAAAAATATAACAGGATATTTGGTGGGAATATCTACCTCTGCTGCCATAGCGACACCATCCTCTACTGAAACTGTGGGCCAATGTATAAAATAGGAGGCATTACTTCTGGAGTAGGCCTTGTAGAATGCTTTGTTCCTACTCATAGCTGGTTGCATTAATCTCAGCACAATGTCCTTGAAAATCAGTGACAAAAATCCTGAAAACTGATAGGCTTCCCTTTCAATCACTTTCCCAGGATGGCATATATTAGGAACCATCCAAACCAAGGCTGGTAATAAACTGTTATTTGGTTTGTCTGTGTTCATACCTTCAATACAGTTTTTAACTTTTTCTAAAAAGCCTGAACTGTTAATGCCTCCCAGAGTCTGACTAAGTTGGCACGATAATATTAAATGACAGAATAGAATTAAGTTTGCATTAATTTTACCTTTTTACTTTCTGGTATTTACAATCCTTAATATTCCACAGTTGGCAATGTTTCTGCAACAGGGCAGCCATTCACTGACTCCATGTCTCGTCTCTTCCTATAATACACTTTATGCAATCCATAAAATCGGCCACTCATTTTAATTACAAGATGCAGGGCTATTTCCCACTGACAGATCCTCATTTCCTTTCCAGAACATTGCCTTTTAATTTCTAAATCACTTGTGTGTCACTGTAACTAACAAGTAGTCTGGGAATACAGCACTGCTTGGATGTTCTAGATCAAATCAATCTGCTTACAGCAACAAATTGTTCCAACATTCCACTAGTCTAAAAAATCCTATATACATAGCAGAGAAGTGCTAGTTTACAGCAGAGTACAAGAGAGAGAGCTCAGACAAATGAAAAATGCAATCAATTTATTATAAGTAGAAGCATATTTTTCAAGAAATGCAAATGGACTGTACCACAGAGTAATTCAAGTCAGCCTGCTGCTTTTATGTTGGAGCCTTGAAATGGCGATTTGTTCCTGGTCTCTGTGGCACTGATCACATACAGAAGGACAAGAGCATCTGGATGCAAGATTCCAGACAGCAACATGATGGCTACCACATCTTGGTTCTGTGTATAACCAGCAGCAACACACTGAGAAGGGTCTGTTAGCTATTAGCTAGTTGTGATTTGCAAAAAAAAATAATAATAAGGAAAAAAAAAAGAAAAAAAAAAAAAAAAAAAAGGATTATACCGGATTACACTTAAGCATCTGTTCCTTTTCCTGAATTTTACTTTTTTAAAGAGAATCAAAATTGTCATTGATGGACTTCACTCAGTACAAGAAGATTTTTAAAGTATCAAAAGAGGTCCATGTTTTTGCTTAAATCTAACAAAAAAGCTTCAATCATGGAAGATAAATACTATGCTATATCGTAGAAGACTATCAAAGGAGACAATGAAATATCACATAGCATATTCTCAGAATGTAGTAAGATATCTTTATTACTTTTATGAGTCAAGTAAAACTGATGCATTTCATACAACTTTAAATGCTAAATCTCCAGCAAATCTCAAATATATGAAAAAAATGAACCATTCATTAAAACAAAATTTTAATGTAAAAATTACCTCCTATTTCTGTCCAATTGTTCAAAACTAGCTTTCCATTATTGGAAAATCTTGCTAAAAAAAACCATAGGCTATGGCCAACACCAAAATAAAATGCTATTTGACACTACAAGAAAGCCATGTTTTCTGTACAATGTTCTGTATTGCCTAGACACTTCTAACTGCATAAGATGCTGTGTGTAGTTCACAGTGGTGGTTTTTTTTTAATTTTTTGTTTTGAATTAAAAAAAAAAAACAAAAAGAACACTCCACAACCTGACAAGCCCCAGTTGCTAAGCAGCAGTTTTACATCTTCTTAAGGTAATTAAAAATATTATACTATTATACTAATGACAGACTATCATCGCTCTCACCGGTGGCAAAACTAATAACTTCATTGTAATTTGGTATGCCACCGGAAACAGTATTATTATTTTTTTCCAGCAAACAAAACAAAAATCAGTTCTATTTCCCCTCAAAGAGTATTTTGGATTTTGCATCCACACAATATGCAATGAATACACAATCAAGTTCTTCAGGTTTTTCAGACTGAATTTAGAGGAAGAAGAAAAGGGTTTTTTTTTTCCTAACAGTTTTAAAATATCTTCTCATATTTTCTGTCCTAAGAAAAGGCCAAGTGTAAAAACTTTAATATGAAGGATGAATGTGCTAATTAGTGTGCTAGGTCAACTAGGCAGCACATGTATCTGCCCAATGTCCCACCACATTCCTCCTTACAGACCCACTATATTCAGCACTGCTGGACTCTGCACAATGGGCCCACACTTAACATAAGATTTAAAGTTGTTGGGAGGAAAAATTAAATAAGTTTAAAAGCTCTAGCTCTGATCAAAAATTCACAATCTAATTTTTATGATTGCAGTATTACAATATAGCTCATTCTGTAATAATAGAGTATATACTTCTTCTGAGGACTATATACTAAAAATTTCTGTTCTCTAATGCCAAAGAATCACATAACAAGAAACGTGAATATGTGTCAAGAAGTGCATCTTAAAATATTTGGAAATATATATTTGTCTACAAGGGTGCCTATAAATTCAAATTTAAAGGATTATTTGATTTCAAATTTGCTTAACTTGGAATGCTTAGTTGTTGTTTTTTTGTTGTTGACTGTTTGTTTGATTAAATTCTATAAACGTGCCATGCATTTATAACCCTTCTAAATTTTACACTATGAACTTTACCAGTATCTTGAAAAGATCAGTGGTGCTTAGGAGGTTGCCCCATCTCCTTGATTTCTGAGGTTTTTTTTAGCAGCAGGATACTAAGAACACTCCTTAGTCTTTTTTACAGTCTGAACAAAGCATGTGAGTCAAGATAAAAATCACTACATCATGAATTTTAATATCATTCTGAGAAAAATAGTATCATGTGACTACAAAAGACCATCCCTTCAGGGAAAAATATTGTGTTAAAGTGGATTATTCTTTTAGTACTGTAATGGAAAAGCATTCGACCTAGTCACCAAAAGAAAAATCAAAATATGCATTTAAAGGAAATATTGTGAAACAGATAAGACAGAAACCCCTCAGAACTGCAAAGAAATGCATACATTTGCACACAGATATACATATATACATATGTGCACACACAAAACATACATAATTTTTTTTAAATGTAATTCTCTCTGTATATGTTTGTCATCTTTAAAAATTTTTATATTACATATATGAGCTTGTGTAGCTCCAGATATATTTTGCAAATATAAAGATGCATTCACATGAACTATTCTTTTGACACAATTACAAAGAATATATACAACTCAGTTCTATGCAAAAAAGTTGGGAATATTCTTTTTAATTTTCTGCACATTTTGTGCCAGACCATATTCTAAACAGCTTTTACAAAGTGATAATGTTCCTCTGACAGTGTTTTGTGTACTTCACATAAAATTAAATTTCAGACAAACCTTGAGAAAAAGAAAGCAGAAAGCTAAGCAATACAGCATGTTGCTCTTTTTGACCCACAAAAGATTATCAGTTATTTTAGAAGCTATGACAGTTTTCTCAAGTCCTTAAGGAGTCTGACACCATTGGTATAGCTTTTAACACTGCATTTATGGTTATATTACAATACAATAAAACAGCAGGAATAGTGTTTGTATTACTTGGGAATTGTATTCCTTACAATGAACAATATTACTGTAAAATAAAAATTATACTTCTTCAAAAGTGCAGAATAATCACTACACTCCACGCAGCATGTGAACGATGGGATAAATTTCAGATGATGTCATCAATTGCAATGACTACAAGATTCATCTCTCTAATGGAAGGCTGCATTCATTAACAATAAACACTAATCAAATGTAATAACCAGTGGTATGTAAATACTTGAAAAGTCTTTGTAAAATCAGTCATATGCTAATTATTTATTGTTTTAATACAGATGACTTCATCATTAGACCTAATCTTTTCTGTTGTCAGATATGAATAAAAATCAATACAACCACTCTCCTCTTTCCTTTCCCTGCAGAGCACTACCATAAATCACACTACAAATGGCACAGTAGTTAATTTATCTGAATATATTAGTAATTTTACCATTATTCTTTGATAATATTTGAATTCACAGCTACATTTTCTTATTTTCTACACTCATTTGCAACTGCATCTAATCAAATTTGATTCTGCACCTTTAAAAGTTACAGTGGGAGAGTTCATTATCAATTCTTGATATTTTGAAGCTTTAATTCTAGAAATGTAATGTTGAATAATATTAATTCTCTCAGCCAAACCTGAAAGCTGCTACAGTGAAACGTGCAAACTCTATCCACCATCTTCTAACCAAAAACTTTCATATTTTCAATATCAGAAGAAAAAGAAGCATAGTATGCTTCATAATAGTTTATGATGGTTTGGAAGAACACTGTAACCACCACTGCCTTGTCCCCTCAATATAATGAGATACATTGCATAATAAAACCTTCGATGACTTTGTACTCAATGCCATGGTCGATCAACCATGTTCCTGCTTTCTTCCTTTGACCTATGTTTTCAATACCTTGTTTCAGTCTTATTTTGTTTCCAATAGATACATTTTACAATACTGAATATACAATGTATTTTTAAGTTTCTTGCGATTATACATGTGCTTACTCAACAAAATCACTGAACAAAACCTACTTTCTTTACTGCTTTTCTTAGAGAAGTTTTCAGAGATTCCAGGTCAGAAAGAAGACATTCTGCAATCTAGACAACTGGAATAATATATGCTCTGATCAGCCTGCAGACACCAATTAAAGATGTGGCTCACTCCAGCGTTAAGGCAAGGCTGAAGCTTTTCACTGACTCAAAATGACCTGATTTACTTTTTCCTAGAAGGCTCTTTTGAACCAGGATAAAAAGTAAGACATTCTCTCACCTACACATAGATTATGCCAAAGTAAATGCAAGGCACTGCAAACCAGACGTATTTCTGGACTTTAAACGCAAGAATGACTGGCTGAGCTGTTCAAGTTTAGTAACACAGAGAGATAAATTTCAGTTTTTTGAGGTTTGTTCATCTCACAGGAATTTTCAGCATCTAATTTTCTTCTGGAAATCTCTTGCCCACAGAGTGGAGATTCTGTATTTCAGTAAGTCAAGGGCAAGTAAGGCCCTGAGTGGAATATCCTCAAAAATGAATGGCCAAAACCTGCAAACCTCATTCAGATTTTGCATTAAAAATTGACATTGGAGATCATTTATTACTGCACAAGTATTCTATGCAAATCTATCCCATCCTTCTCATTTTACAAAGGCATGATGCTTCTCAAGTGAAATATGATATTACTTATATTAGAAACAATACACCTTTGAATCAGGTCCTAAAATACAGATTCACAAGTCTAGCTTACCCTAAATCCAGACAAAGCTGTAAGAGGCAATTCTCCAATAAAAAGCAATATATGCAAACAACACTGCCTCAAACCAGCAGGATCACACATTAAGGGATTATTAGTTTACTTCTCTAAAGTCAAGAGAATTTGGATAACAAAAAGAAAGGAACGTTTGAGGATCTGCCTTGCAAAAGAGTCTGAAAAGAAGGATATTTAGGAGACCTCCTCCTCCTCCCCTCCCCCCCAAAAAAAAAACCAAAAAACAAACAGAAGGGAAAGTACTAAAGAAATGTAGAAAGAACAAAAAAGATCAGTAAAGAAAAAGCAAAAGCAACATAAATATGTAGCAAAGTCAAGCTTTCAGAGGAGCTTTTGCAATATGACGAAAAAATATATAGAAAATTCACCCTCCTCTAAAGCACAGCACGAAAATTTTATTTTAAAAATGCCTGAACTGCAAAAAGACTCTTAATTTTATGATAAAATCTGCACAATCCTTATATATTATATCAACTTGCAAAAATCTGAAATTTATTTTCAATCTTGTGAAATTCTGACATCTCAAACTACCAGCAGGGCTGTAGCTTCAGGTTGCTCTCAAAGTGGCAGAGTTATATCACCTTAAAATTTACAATTAAATTTGTAACTGATTGCAGTTGAGAAGAAAATTACTTTATTTTTTCCAATTCAGTGAAAATAAGGTTTTCCATCCCAATGGATGAGATGCCTTTAGTCACCATAGGAGTGCCAGAAATGGTACATGAACATGAATGAGAAGCACGTTGGTAGATTAGCAATGTTTTAGAGAATATGAAAAGCATACAGCTTTCTGGGGCAAACATGAAAGCTAAATGCTGGGAAACGTAACAACTGAGCGAGAAATACAGGAATTAGAGAGTAAAAATGGTGAGAAGTATGGATTAAAAAGGATCAGGAAAAGCTAGAGGCCAGAAAACACTGCTAAGAAAAATCAGGAAGTCCATCAGAGGGATAACTGTCTCATTTAACGGAGGCAAAATGTTTATATCAGGCTTTCAAATGAAATTGTTACTGTTTTACTGGGAGATGTCAGTTTTTAAATGGAGAAGGTTTTATGTTCTTAATGTCTTAAACCAGTGTCTTTATTAACATAAAGTTGTACCGTGATTGCAAGCTTGGTAGAAAGAGGTCAAGGATTGCAAACCTACATTCATCTGAAGCAATAAAATACCAGAGGACTTCCATGTGTGGTCTCAGTCAAGAGTTGTTAATAAGATACAGTTAATAAAATAGCATGAATGTAAAAGTTTAAATGCATGTACTGACAGGAATGTAACCTCTTGTCAAACACACCTACTGAAGCATATCAACAAGTGACCAAAGAGAAAGAACAGTTCTATGTTTTGCTGAAATGAGAAACTAGGCATTAAGAGATGACCCTTACCCAATAAAGACAAAAATACTGTCTGGTGTGAAAATTAAACATGGATGGATCCTGTGTAGGTACAATTCAATTGAAAGATTGCAAATGCTACTGTCTTCCACTCTAAAGGAAGCAAGAGAACCACTTTAAACCCAATTATTAACTTTGAGAAAAAAATTCCTTCCATTAAAAAATAAAAAGTCTCTTACACGATTTCAGCACAAACCATTTAAAGGATAGTTTGCTCCTCATTTCTTCATCTAAGTATTTTACACACAGGTTGTACTTGTGCTGACCTCTTAGTATATCATAAATACATACTTGCATGTTGCTAAGTGGAGAGGAAAAAATTCTGGTAGATTTCAGAAGTCGTGGAAAGAAACCAGGAATTAGGTGTTAAACAGTACAAACTAGCATGCCAAAGCACTGTCTGAAAACAAGCCTGAAATCAGGAAGGATTCTCCTGGTTCTGAATTTCCTATAGATTCAAATATTTACTTATTTATTCATTTTAAAAACACAATACTCTGCTTTGGTCAAAATACAGAAAGTCTGGTGCTTTCCAAAATTATTTCCATGCAAATAGTAATAACATATAAAAACTATGAATGCATACAATTCAGTGTAATAGCATGGAAGACCTCATGATTTTGCAAATTTGGTTTCACGCTCAAGTCTGAAGTAGGCAAAATACTGTGATAGAAAAGGGAAATAATGGAGTAGGCAACTCTAGTTGCATACATTATGTAGTATTGACTAATATTTCAACATTGCAGAAGACCATGAAAAAATATTTGAAAATACTTAAGTATATTACTTTGCATTTGCATTGCAGCAAAACAGAAGAGTAGATTCTATTCTGTAATGCACTATAACATGGCAAAATCTTTAGTTTTTCAGGAGTACTCTGGCAGACAAAATTCCTACAGCTTGGCAAAATAATTATGCCGAAATTGAATAGTCCACTGGAGTGATACTAATATAACCATACTGGAAGCAGCTGATAATAACACAGCACTAACAATACCTACCAACTGATGGAGCAGCAACTGTAAGGTAAAACAACAAACAAATCAACTAAATAAAACTTACCACTGAAACCCTCGATTGCCTCATCAATACAAAAATTTTGTCCATGATACTTGTTTCCTACCTACAAAATAGCAGCAGATTGTCAACTAAGCTTGGTAATCCCTTATTTCACACTGGGAAAGTTTCTACTGCAAATGAGAGTGTAGGTTCCAAACTCTCTCACACGCCTGGTCCAAATGTATGCACATGCACATGTTTTAGATCTTTTTATCTTCACTTAAAAACACTTTAAAAACATTTATATTGCATAATCAAAAATAATAATAATAATAATAAGTATCAGCTATCCATGCAATCTTTTGTTTATTCTCCTTTTAGCTAGTTTTGTGATATAATCTTTATCATTTGTTTAAAATCCAGTTTTCCTGTTTCACTTAATAACAAGATAATGCAAAGGAGAGAAAAGAACTATATACGGATTTGCCATTTTCAAATTCGCAGCTGCCAGTATCTGTAAATAATACAATAAATTTAACATATATTCACATTGACATTCTCAAGCAATCACTTTCAAAAAGGTGTCAATATTCAGTATATCAGATTAAATTACTCTGGTTGCTCTGGACACACAGCATAGGTCATCAAGTCCTCAAAACAATTTTAATAAGCATGAGAAGAGAGAATTTTTTTCCTTAACTGATAAAGATTTCAAATAATTATCTTCTTCCTCTCTTAGTGATGTTACACATGACAGCATCACTGAAATTTAAATAAATCCTTTCAAATATTTATTATTTAAATGATTTTTTTTTTTTCTTTCACTTTTTAATAGGGGACGGAATTATGTTCAGCTCAGAAGACAAGCTATTCGGGAAAAGCCACTGAAAACTGGAAAATTAGATTTTATAAACGTAATTGCTGAAGTCACGCTACTCCATAAAAGTTAGTTAACTTCTCATTTTCAGTGCCAGAGAACTTGATGTCAAAATATTAAAACCACCTCACAACTAATAGCACAGATTTAGTATTAAAAAGAAGATCCAAGTCTCAGGGTAAATCTTCCTTTGAAAGCATTTATTGATCTTTCCTTCAGAGCACTGCTCACCATTTCTGTACAGCAATACTTTTGAGAATAGTGATGTAAGCAATGAATAAGTCACAGTGACAAGTGGGTAATAAATAATGACTGACAGACTTTCCTTGAGAACATTCAACTGGTCTCCAAAGGATAATGAGTAGCAAAGGTGGGTAAAAGGTGGCAAAAAAGGGTTACTGTAACGCATGTACATACACACGTGCACACACACAGAGACAAAAAAAGGAATCAGTAGATGTCTAAAGTGAAGAAGTTAAAGCATGTGAAATAAAAAAAATGATAACTACTTGCCTCTGTAGTACAAACTACCAGAATGAAAGATGATTACATGAACATGAAAGACTAATAAATTAAGCAAAGTAATTACAAAAACCAATAGTTATCTAGCTCCTAGTTCTGAAAAAAGCATACAGGTTAAACTCAATTTCTATAAAATACTATGCATTTATACACAATAATCATTTATGTGTGCTGGTATGTTGGCCAGGGAACACAGAAGCTGAAGAAACCCAAGACGACAAAGCCATGCCAGATACCATAAAGTACCTACCTTGATGACATAACTCTGTAACAACTATGCCATCCCAAAGTACAATAATATCACTGTTTTATCTCCTAAAAGTAATGACAAAAAAAAAACCAACACAGCTTGCAGTACTACAGGTAACTTTCAAACTACTTATCAAGTCAGTGAGTAAGCAGTGCAAGAAAAGGAAAAGAAAAATAAAAACAGCACTACTCCTCATTAACTACTGACACTCCACAATTCTATCTGAGAATATTTTCTATACTTTATATCGTATAAATACAGACAGGCTATCAGGTAACAAGGTAAAACCTAAACACTAACTTCTGTCACTGAAAATAGCACACACTCAAAAATTCTCCCTTGTGAGATCAAGTTCCATAAAAAGAAAATGTCTTAAAAATAGAAGATAAAAACTCTCATAAAAAGAACATCTTCAAAAAAGTCTTAAAATTCCAATTCAAAATTAACCATTAGAAGTCCATCAAGTTTGTAAAGATTTTTATAAATGTTTCCAGTGTGAAAAGGCAGAATTTCTTTTTATGATACATAATGTTATAATTTAGATTGCAATATTTGCTTTTTTACCTTAAAGTTACTGTTATAACACAGGCAACTGTTAACCAGTAAAAATGATGCCCTCTGTGGATACTTATAATTTTCTATAAAGAAAACACTACCAACACTCAGTCTCCATATCTTTTGGTATTTCAGAGCCAAAGAAATACTGAAAATTGAAATCAAGATGATATTGAGTCATAGCCTTACATACTCTGTATCAGCTCACATTTTATGAAAGGATCTCTGAAAAATGGTTTAGTGATCATGCTTATACAAATTATTTGAAAACAAGTACGTTCAACTAAAGGGGTAACTTGAGCTCATACTGTTCACTCAATATTTCACACGTAATCAGACTAGATGAAATGAAGTTTGAGGGGAGGTAATCATTGTAAGGCGGGATAAAATTATCGTTGACATTTTTAAAAATTTTATTTTAAAAATTTTATATTTTAAAAAATAAAGGTATGCAGAATAAATAGGACATTTTCTATCAAAATTTGTAGTGGCTGCTTTGTTCACTTCTTTGCCCAGTCTTGGTAAATTATGCCCATTCTCAATAGACAGAAAAACTCTACTTAATTGTCTCCAATAATGCAATCTAAATTTATCGCTATTTTAATTAAGTTGAAATTTAATTTGCTAGTTTCATTGCAAGAAAATATAATTTAATATTTTTATTTTCCATATAGACAACAACTTGTCTGTCTCAAAGGACACAGTTTAAAATTAAATCCTTATCTCACTGCCAACCAGAAAACACTTTTAAAAAAGTCACCTATATTTCCTTTACAGTAAGAATGACATGAAGTTCTATTTAAAAAATTAAATCATATCCAAAGTAGGCATTAAATGATTAAAAATGAAATTTATAGCACTTTTTTCTAATACCCAATTTCTGCCCTGTCTTCAAGAATCAAATTTTTAATATCACTACAGAGGTTCTATAAAAAAACCAACAGTACAGCCATAATGTAGGAAAAAAAAAAAAAAAAGAGAGAGAGAGCAAAAAACCCACACTATTTTATAAAAGAAAGAAAGAAAGAAAAAGAAACAGAAAAAGAAAAGGAAAAAATAAAATTTAAAGAGATCAACAAGTTTCTGTCAGTATTAAGAAAGTAGCTCATTAACAAAAATGAAACAAATAAAGAAATCAATACGTAGGATTAGCAATAATTGTGCAATCAGTGCAAGAACTAAGCTTGATTCATGATTCTACTTATATTTAGAATGAAGTAAAGTAATTTTGCTCAATTTAACAATACATTTTTTCCAGGAGAATAATACCTGCTTTACTGAAACAAACGATCAACAACAGTGAAACCAATCCACTCAAAAGTCTGTAACCTTTTTATGTTAATAGGCAATAGATTAGAGGTACTTTCTGGATTAGCCAGTGCACATTATGCCATAATGGCAACATTCCAGTATATGAAATCACACATGCTGGCAAAAAGAAAAGATCTCATATGATGAGTAGAGATTACCCATTAAACTAGGCAGACAAAAAATAAAAAAAAAAAAATACTCAAAGCTTGGACACTGCATTTTTAAAGCACGATGCCTCTTATCAGGGATGGCCGTTTTAATTTCATCTTCATTTTTAGCAAATCTCAAATACTGTAGAAAGTGGCTTGTGATATATTATATACTCCAAAAGAATTCTTATCACTTCTTACAAAAATGTTCTTAAAATGTATCAAGCTGGTGTTTTTATCTACTGTTCCAAACGAACTAAGGGATGTGGGCAGCCATGTGTTTTACACAAATCATTAGAGATACAGGAATGTTTTGAATAGCCATCAATAGTTACATCATTAACTATAATTTACTACAATGACTTATGATTTTCAATTCATAGAAGTGCATTAAGTGTGTTCTACACATACATTAACACTCCCTATCCTAAAATAAATCCATTTAACTTTTCACAGAATGACTTTTATGATGTTGTTTTAGAATAAACTAATTGAAGTTAAAACATTTATTTTTAAAAAGGTCATATGTTTTTATTGTAGTTTAGAGTATTCAAATAGCAGAATGAGAGCAAAAATGTACATGTATGAGAATGCTGGGAACATGCGTTTTCAATACTAACTGTCCAACAAGTTCTGTGGAAAACACAGAATAAAAGGTATTTGTATATTAAGCTACAATGAGGTAAAAGAGAAATCTACATTGTAAATCAGTTTTGGATACAAATCAATACTAATGAACAACAATTATTTCAGTCAGTGTGTGAATTAAAACAACATCATTAATAAAGCTTAGCTGTTCTGCTGGTAAGCACATCAGAGACCATGCAAGATCTAGTTTAAGGGAAACAGTAAGTACAAAGAAATTAAGTTTCAAATTATATCGTTATGAAGCTCCACATAAAAACAAACACACACTTCAGGAAAGCCTTCAAAAGTCAAAATCCTATCCAGCTTTAATGAATGCCCTGAATGCCTGAAAAAATTTCAGTTTTTCACTAGATAAGGATGAGAACTTCTAAACGTGCAAGAGGATTCAGAATAGTCTCCTTTGTTCTCTGTTTTGTATGTTAAAAAGTCAGTGAACATCAAAATGTTTCCTTTAGAAAAAGGGGCTTTGTTTGAGTTAAAAATAAATCTAAACATCCCATTCTTTACCTGAATGCTCAGCTGTAAGGAGTAAGCACACAAGGAGGAACTATAGAGGGCACTGTTGCTCCAGTTTTCACAAGTTACAACAGAGAAAAGGCCCAAAAGAAAACTGCCAGGAAATAAATAAAGAAAGAAAAGGAATCCAGAGTTAGAGCATGCAAATGAACTACACCTAACGGGTAATAAGGCAAAAAGTCTGAAGCTGTGTTTCTGAAGGAAAACGGACTGAAGAAAAGTTTATATAATGAAGCATCAGACTACTAGGAATACTGTCGCACACGCATTTGACATTTTCCTTTGTAGCACTTTCCATGGAGTAGATAACTAATCACAGCTCTGCCTTATCCTTTGCAAACAGCAACCTGGTCCGGGAATCCTAATCGCAATCCACATGAAAAGGAGTAATGACTGTTCTGCAGTTCTACAGACAGAATTTATCAACACAAAGACAACACAAAGAGGATCTCCATACTGCACAGCTATCTGTAAAAGGCCAATTCTGCTTTATTTCTTTTGTAATGACAGATACAAAACAATCATTTCTATTTTGAAAATAGTCGTGTTGGTGCAATACAAACCAAATGAAATTCTAGCCTTTCCAGAAGAATTGTCTCTAAACACACTGATCAGAAAGTGTCCAGCTGAAAGCAATGAAAGCATGCAACTGCTGTGTGTATGACATTTATATCAAACAGAGGGGCCATTAAATAAGTTAGCTTAAATAAATTAGCAACTGCATAAGAAAGCAAAATGAATTTTACACAAAGAATGAGCAGAGATAAAAATATTTATGAGGACAAATTTGATAAATGTTTTACTGTTCAATTATATGAAAGCTCTCCTTTCCTTGATTGCATTTTATTAGAAATAACTCCAATTATATTTCATTAAAAACTAATAAATTTTAAAGCATGTATTACTACTGCCTAATGAGAAATATAAACAATACAAAGCAGCTAGTTGCTCCAGCACAGAATAGCACTATATTTGTTCTTTATTTTATTTCTAAAATTTTTATCCTTAGCAAGCAGGGTGAAGTTGCCATGTACCAAAGTATTGGAATAAGATATGAATAGTACCATTCACTTAAATGAAACTGTGGAGGAGAAAGGTGTTGCTCATTTTTCAACAACTTGCTGGCAAAAAACACAAGCAGTACATTTTATAGTACTATGGCAAAAGACATAGGACTTTTAAGAACACTGACTTGAATTCCAATTTAAAGAGAAAAGGCTAAAAGAAAGGTATTTTTGAATTAAGTTGGACAATGTGTAATAAACCAAGGAATAACTGTTAACAGAGAAGATGCTCAAGTAAACAGACAAAACATCTAACAGAAAACTGTCTATACTATGTGTGTGAATGAACAAAATAAACAGATCTGAAACCACACACAATGCCTTTGGATACTTACTTGCTACCCTATGCATAAAAACTGTGATAGTAACTGTGAAGGAATTGTGTTTCTAAGCACAAAAAGACAGAGGTACTATACGAAAAGTATCTGCCACAGAAAATGGAAACTTTTTTTTTTTTTAATATACATATAAAATTGCAAAAAAGTAAATTTGCCAACAAGATCCCAGTTTCTTCACAGATATAAAGGCTTTAGATTCCTCATAGGTGATTTAAGTGATAATTTCAAGGAAATTGTTAATGAAAGATAAATCATTAAAAAAAAACAAAACAAAAAACCCCCACCAAACTGAAGCATACCTCAGAAACAGGCTTCATCTAGATTTTTCCATGTTCTGATTCCAAACATACAGTTTAAAGTTTCCATAAATGAAATATCAATTGAGAAAGCTCACTAAACTTCAAACTGGTGTATATGTTGTCTTTAGGCTAATTCTGTTTTAAACTGAAATTATTTTGGAATTGCTGAACACATTACCATTCTAGCAATCTATTTAGCTCCTGGTTTATATTAGCATTGCTTCTAACCAACATTCCAATTTTATTTTAAAAGCTTCATCTTATTCTATTGCTTTCAAGTATTAGTGAAGTCTCACTATTTTCATGCTCCTTTTTAAGTGTTGAGTGCATTCATCGAAGCTAGCTTTCCTTAGCCACAAGGTATTAACAAAAGAAGTTAATATTAACCCAGTAAACAAACTACAACATTAGTCTAAAGCTGCTGAAGTTCTTAATTTAAGATATGTTAGTTCTATGTAAATCTTAACTGCAATTTAACTCAGAAATGTTGTAGCTCATTCCTACAGACATGCAATTGAATCCTAATGGAGCTGTAACTGTTGAGTCTATGCATGTCACTTAAACAAAACTCAAACCATGAAAAAAGTTTTGATAACATTTACAAAATTGACTTAAACATTTTAACGTATTTTTCCATTTAACTACAATACTGAATGCCAAAATGTTAATAGATAACTCTCTAAATATTCAAGATATTTAACAAGATATGTGAGATTCCTTTCTCCCCATGCAATACAGAACATTAAAACCAATTTTACTATCGTAATTTATTCAAAGCTTGATTATGAGCAATAGCTGCTAGAAGAAATACTGCATTGTTGATTCATATACAAGCATTTCACTTAACTACATTGGATAATAGCAGTGCTCCTAGAGGAGCATAAAAGCTAAGTGATTAGAAGTCATTACTGTTAATTAGCGTTCACTTTACATTGATAGGGATGAACCTTTTCTGTGCTGAACAAATGGAAAGCTTTTATCTGAACGTATGCCAAACCTGGTCAAGGTAGACACTGGAATGAAGTGTCAGTGACCAGTAAATGGAATTCAAAACAACAATAATAAAAAAGCAAAACAAAATTCAAGGATGGATCATCATCCAATTAGTGAGATTCAGTTTTTAAACAGGAAAAGGTTTGAAGGGAATGAATAAAACTGGAAACTCATGCTTCACATTCTGCAATCTCACTGATAAAAGGAGGAAATGTGTGTTTATCAAACTTGCTGTGAGTGCACGGTTCATTTGGCGTCTTGTAAACAATGCCTGGCTGCCTATTTCTAAATGCACGTGAGAATCCTGCAACCCAGAGCATCATATTCAGCAAGCAAGGTCATACAAGAGATGCCCCGGAAATGGGAAATTAGGAAAACCTGGCAATCGGGGGCTTAAAGCTGACCAGAACAAGCCCTCAGGCTTGTTTACCATCTTTCACCACCAGCCTGACTGTCTCTGCTTATTCAATATTAACACAACAGGAATGAGAGTGAGTGAAAAAAAAAAATCCACGCACCTAACAGGGAGAAATAGAATGACTTTTTTTGTTTGTTTACATCAAGCTCAACATTTCTCACGGTAAGAAATTACCTCAAAAAAGATCCCGTTCTTGAAGGAAAATTGAACCCTCCTGAAAAGTTTAGATGAGACAGTGAATGACAGGCATCCTGTTGACTATAAAATTTGTGTCTTCCCATTTCATTTTAAAATTCAAACTAAAAAAAAACAACAAAACAACAACAACAAAAAACACCTGTCCTCCAAATGGAACAAGATGCATAATTATTTTTACAGAAGCACTGCCAACAATGTGATTACTTCTTACCCTCTTCCTTTAACTCATCCTCTTATTCACAGCTACTGACAATGGTCAATCCTTTGATGAAAAAAGCCACTCCAGAATTAAAAGTAAAAAAAAAAAAACAAAATCAAGCCAATTAAAATAATAATAAATAAATCCATTGAATATGAAGAGTGCAAAGGGATAATTCACATTCTCACAGATAAATTCACTCCAAAGGGACAGTGGAGGAACAGTCATTCTAGAGGAATTTAATGCATGCTACATGAAAAAAATGGTATCAAATATTTTGCCTTAAAAAAATAATCCTACTTTATAAGATAGCGTTGGTTGGTATTTCTTGTTAGGGTTGGAAGCCATTTTATAAAATTTCTAAAAGTTCATATACCACATTAATCTCTGTGGGCAAAAAGAAATGTTCTAAAAAATGAGACATCCAAACATTTACTTAACCAACATTACAAGTAGAGGGCACAAAATAACCTAAATTTCATTGCTTATTTACTGTATTTTAGGATGTTTTTTCCAGTACTAATTTTATAATTTCTTTCATTCTATGTGGATTGTGCTTCAGTCACTGAATTATATGTGAAGTTAAATATAAAATGCACAGTACTCACAATTTGCAACAATTTTAAAATATGGTGCTTACTTCAGAAATTTTACATAGACAAATATTTCTTCCTATAATTTAAATCTCTCTCAAAATTTCTGAGAAATATAACTTGAAGAAATTAGCCTATACATAACACAAATAATTCAAATTGCAAAAGGAAAAACATCAGATCTTCCTCAAATGAAAACAAACAAAAAATGACAAAAAAACCCAAAAACCCCAAGGAACTAGAACAGAACTGTTCCAAGCTTTCTGAATCCCATCAGAAAGTGGAAGAAGTTACCTAATTTGTCCTAATTTTTATAAACTATAAAATTAATTTGAAGAACAGCACCCTTAAGTCCCCATATTAAAGATTCTTGAAGTCAATCAGCATTCCTTAACTGCTAATATCTAGATAATTACGACTCCTAAGAAAGTTTATAAACCTTATTCACATATGTAGAGAGTATGCAATTAGTCTTTATCATGGAAATATTACCACTGCAGACATAGGGAGATTATTAAAATGGACACCTATATACTGAATGATTATTTCTAAATATGTTACTGTCTGTTTTATAACATATTTTTAGTAGTGAGATAATACCTGTTGTGAAATAGATTCACAACAATCTTTTAATTCAATAGATTTATCCATGCTTTTTTATTTCTGGGAGCAGCCACCCAAAAGTTTGGCTGTGCAACAGCCACAAAGTCAGGCATCAGTACTGAAACTGAGAACTCATTTACCCATTGACTACAGTAGCTAAGTTCTGAAGATCAGAACGGAAAGGAAGACCATTACCTTACCATGGAAGAATATTTGCAGTAATGAGCAACAGCAAGATTTATTTTCCATGAGGGAACTAATGCCTAAACAAAGGACAAAGAATAATCTTGTATTCCATTCATTCATCTCAAGCCCTAACTCTGTTTGTTCCAGACCTTCAAGTCCTAGGGAGTTTGACTGAATAATGAGAGAACTTAACTTACCTCTCTTTCATCTAAGCCTGCACGAACAATGTATATTATCTCAGAAAAATTATAATCTGAATGAACATAAAAAATTCCACAGTTATTGTAATTTTACCTGCCAAATGGACAGGAAGGTTTCCTTTCTTCAGTAAATATAAGAGCAGGTCTATTTCAAAAATCATGATCTGCCCTTAAAAAATAAATATTAAATATGGGAGTCACACAGTATTAAAAATCTCTTTGTTGCTGCAATTAAAAAGCACGTTACTTTTAGTGACTGACTGTCTGAACCAGAAGACCACTGCTCAAGGATGCGGCATTATTTCTTTCCTTCTCCTTTCACAATACTGATAAAATTAAATAGTGCTGCAAGATTATTTTGATTAAAATGTTTCATACATCCAATATACTCAGCATCAATTCTTATTTTTCAGGTAATGACCAATGGATGATACCATAATTCATAATCCCTCTGTCCTGAGATCCAAAGTATTAATTTCTTTCAATTATAATGTTAAGGGCTGTTCATAATCTTGTAGGTTCTGACCCCACAAAGTGCAAAGCAAAAACCGACACAAATAACATTTTAAAACAGAAAATACACTGAAAATCAACTTACATAGTTTATAATAGATGTACACAAATATATGACCCAAATATACAACAAAGAAGCTATGAACAGAAACAATTTTTCAAAATACTAATTTCAAAACACTTAATTATTGAAAAACATTATAGAAGATGAAGAATAGCTTGAAGAAAACAACCGCTCAGCAAGCAAGTTCTAGATTTCTACAAAATTATCCCAGCAGTAGAAACTTACAAAATAAAAGCAAAACTTTCACAGAATGGAGTAGATAAGGCAAGAAACTTGGAAGAGGACAACAATTTACTGAATCCCAGAAGTGAAACAAGTTATCCCGCATTGGTTTTTAGAGTCTGGATGCTGCAAAAACTGCTGTCCTGGATATAGGTCTAAGCTATCAATCCATGGGATACAAAACACAGCCCAACATTCAATAGAAAACAATCCAACACTCAATACATCTCACACTACTTCACCACTATATGGTTGCTTCAAACATCAGTGCATTGTTTGGGCAACATCGTAATTACATTGAAAAGGGACAAAGTAGGGACATTTTTCTACACACTTCAAAAAGTAGAGACATGATAAAACCCTGAAGATTATTCAGATAACTAAGAAATCTGAGTGCTTATACATTTTCCTGGAGAAAGCCCCAACATGCAAAGCAATAAACATGGGCAAACTGGGAATAAGTGCTCCTTATACAGTGTAATGGATAATAAATTAAATTATTCATTAGATTTCAGAATTTACACGTCTTACAAAGCAAAAATACTGCTATCAGGTGAGGACTGCCTGGTTAGATACATTTTGACATCACACAAATACTCTAATATGTTTCAAAATATGTAATGAAGAAAGATGATCTAAAATAGGACATTAGGCAAGTGGAATGTAAATATAAATTTACTTCATAAATATGAAATCAATCATCTGAGTTTGTGACAATAAAATTAACTGGTTTATAGTCATCAACAGTCAATATCACTTTTGAATCCATGATTGTTACCCTGGGTACCTAGCACTGCAAAGGAATATTTAATTTCTTTAAAGTCATGTTAACATGATGTTTTTATAAACATCAAATGCATTTAATTTCATCATGTTATTTTTTCAAATATGGTTTAAATTATTATTATTTACTAAACAAGTACCTTCAATACAAGCATTCTTTACCATGTGAAAGCAAAGCACATTAAGCAATCTTCAACTGAATACAACTTTCCTGTACAGTTATGCACAAACCATTTGACAGAAAAACTGAGCTATGCTACTTTCGCCAGTGTTTCAAGGTTATGTCCACTTAAGGATGCATTTTTACAAGCCTCTTTCAGAATTCCCCCCTGCCTTCAACAAAGAGCAAACTGAGATATATTAACATATCTGGAAAAAAAATCCTAAAGAGAAATCACCAGTAATTAAAATTTACATAGTAAAGGTACAAAACTGCAGTTATAAATAAATGTAAAAAAATAAAAACAGAAAACTTTCAAAGTTACTTTCAACCCAGAATAAAGTTTAATATCTTTTCTTTAAAATTAAAAATACAAAGAGTTACATCTCCTGCAGATTACAACCCCCTGATAATTATGCAGTTATTCATCAGAATAGACAAGATTTCTACTGGAACTCTGCACTGGAGTTTCATAGATAGATTTGGCTATAAGAGCCTGTTTAGCCAAAGACTAACATAAAAGCAATATATTGTTAATATTTGTGCCTTTAAAATATCATGCAGTAGAATTAATATTTCTGTATAGGAAAGAGATAGATATTTGGTTCCAGACAACTTGATAACATCTCTTTCAGCTATAGTTATAATTACCATGTATTAACTTCCAAAGCAGAAGTTGTCATGATCTAACATTAGCATTAATTTATGTCAAGCATCCATTTCTCCAAAGACAGCAAGGATCGAAAAGGAAGTATGATCTTAATTGCCATTAATCTGACCATTTTTAATTAAATTGATCAGTAATTTATTATCTTACACAGCGGCAGAAAGCCGCTATCATGCAGCTTTAAGAGACAGTATGTACTAGCCCCTATAATTTCTAATACTATCAAGGTTCAAAAATTGTATAAAAGTGCTGTGCCATATTTCTTTCAATTCTTATACTACATTCTATTTAAAACCTCCATGAAGCACTCAAAGCGCAATACAGCCTACATGCACTACTCTCCTCTGGAGTAGTCTCATATGCAACACAGGTACATGATCTCAATTTGCTGAAGATGTTTAGTAAAACCTAACATCCAATTTCAGCATTGGCTCAGGAAGCACTCTGCACTCAAGCCACATTCTTAGTCTATTCTGCAAGTTAATTTTTTTATATTGAAGAAAGAATAAACCTAAAGCTTTCAGGTTTAAATCTCAATTCAATGGAAAAAAATGAAGGAGGAAATGCTCAGTACCTGAACTGAAGACAAGAAATATCTTCAGTTGAAGTTTCAGAAAGCAGTCTACCAGCTTTATCCATAAATGTAAATATATATTTATTTTTATTTATAAATTTATTTAAACATTTTATTTGTTAAATTATTTATTATATATAATCTTTATTTATTTTTAGAAACAATAAACAAGTTTTCCCATACATTGTATTGTTTTAGTGCCATGCACTGCAGTCACAACTATCATGTTATAAATTAGCATATAGTTGCAGGGCTACCAGAAGCAAAATCAGTTGAGCCATAACTGTAAAACATTCCTTAATACTTTGTGGATTATCTGCAACATACAAACAAACAGATCCTAGTTTATATAGCATATGCACAACCAAATGGAAATGTCTAGATGCTTTTTTCCATACACTGATAAATGCACAACCTCCCTCAATTCTCTCATTCAAGTAATCAAAAATACATTTCAAATATGAAGCTATATAAACATTTGGGTTTAGCCTGAAACGTGGATTAATAAGTCTGACTTATATTGGAAGAAAACGAAATAAAGTGAATAAAGTTACACTATATATTTACAGTGCAAGGAAGAACAAAAGAATGGACATTAAACTTTTAAATATGTGAGTGTCAAAAACTTTTCTCAAAGCTTTCCTTAGTGCATCATTTACCTAAATTCATAGATGAGTCAAACTTTTTAAACAATCAAAGCATATGGAAGCAATACAATTGTCCTCAAGTATTTCATTCTTTTCATTCAGCGTACCTTAACAAGTTTCAAGAGGTGGTAAAGGTCTTCAACCTCATCGTCCTGACACGTTGAATATACTTTTCCAGTATTTATGCTGGTACCCTTTATGAAACAATGATAGAGTGGCAAATCCATTGCATCAGCATATAGATCAATGGCATGGTGTCCTACTGTCTGATACATATAGCTGTCCAATTCATCAGTTTGCCCTGTCACAGTTAAGAAATAATCTCATTAGCTACGTAACTTCAATAGTTAAAGATAATTCATAATACTTCAAAGCAATGAAAAAATATAAATTTTAATATTGTTTCATGCACAAACAGATATTTAGTGACATTAACTCTATAAACGTGGGGGAAAAAAAATGGTTTTCTCCACCCAACAGACAGGTCAAGAATATGCTGCCTATTTGGAAACTGTGGAGTCTGCTTCTCCTTTAGCATTCTTCCCTGCTTCATCCAAATATCCAAGACTGGTCCAATTCTTCTCTTATTCATAGGGTAATTCAAATAGGAGTACACCTCAGAGGCACAAACTCAGGTGCATTTCAGCATATTCAGTGCAAGAAATTTGGAATGCATTACAACACTGTAAATAAGCAATGACTTGTCATGATTTTCAAAACTTTCAGCGTTTCCATTATTTTCATGGCCATCGAGAGACAAGAGCAGATTACTTGAGCCAACGTGGAATAAAAGTAGATTGCTACAATGTTTTGACATTAACATTCAAAAAGAGAAAACATCTTTCAGTACCAAGTCCTTTCTACCTTCAGTCATTTTAATAATCACTTAGAATATGACCAAATCTTTGCTGCTATTTCTTTAATCAGGACAAAAAAAGGTAACTGCAATTTCTTACAAGCAGTTTGTAGCTAACAAATGAAGAAAAGAAGCAGCTAAAATGCAGCATCATAGATTACAAATACATCTCAAACTGTTTTTACATAAAATCATTCAAATAATTACTCAAATAAGTTGAAAATTTCACTGAAATTTCAATCTCATTTGTTTAAAGCTATCTGAGTTCACTATTTTAATGCTAATCTATCACCCTGGAACTTCTCTTAATTTACACATAAACACTTAAAGCAGCTCTGCTGTACATCTAGCACATCTTGAGAAGAGTCTGTAATATTGATCAAGGTAACTAATTGGTGATGTAATAATTAAATCATGTCACATTTAATGCCATACAACAGTCACAGAGATATGTATTTGCTCAAAATGGGCAAGTCCAAACACATAATCACAACTAACCAATCTAAACCAAAATAGATGATTTAAAAGAGAAGTCAGTATTTTCCAACATAAATAAAACATGACAAGGTCTTTAAACTGATATTCAGTTCAGAATACATAGTTTTTCTTATTAATTGAGACTCTCCAGGCAGCAGTGGTGCAGATAAAATAAAATGAATGGCATAGAATCTGCCATTGCCTGAAGCACCTCAATTAACTTTCCACAAAATATCCAGCTACACACTTAAAGACACCATTTTATGATTTTAATGACAATATTCTACATTTCTGATGGGGATAAATTAGTTTAAAGACAACTTATTTCAATAAGATTATGGATGATTGTGTGCCAGCTATGAAGAAAATAAATTGTTCCTGTACTCCCAAGCATTTGCTAGGTCTGTCCATGATTTATCTGTAATGTCAGCTCCCATTTTCTCTCACTTTCTCTGGATAGTTTCCTAAAATGTAGTTACCAGGTTAATTGTTGATAGACGTAATACTTTAACATATTTAATATACTCTCCTGCCAGCTGGATAACAACACATATCATTTTATGCTCTTGACAAACACAGAAGTAGCAGACACTCCCCTGCTCAGCTCACCCCTGACTCAGACTACCTGAGATTCTCCCATTATCTTCTGTAGAAATAAGTCTAGGCCTAGCCTGTGAGGAACTGATCAGAAAACTGGTCCAAGCTAAAAGGAAGGAAGAAGCGTATCAAGTAAACTGCAGTTCAGATCAGTTCTACAATTCAGTTCACAAATGCTGGGCTAGAATAATGGAGAAAGATACATTAAGTTAAAAACAAACAAGCAACTTCAAAACTGCTTACTTTGGCAAAATGGTTTATACTACTTTAATGCATTTCTAGAAATACAGTATTCATTTTGTTTGATCATTTCCTCTTCCACCTTTTACTGTTTGTGCTACTTAACTCATACAACCTCTTCCCATACCACCAGAAATATTTGTGCTTTTTTTTCTAAATTGTTTAAGTCTGTCTTTTACCAACCTTCACCTGGTGTTTTTAGGTTTTTTTTTTCTTCTCTTCAACGAAAAATAGATTAAACTGAATAGGTATCCATGTCATTTTCTTCCTTCTACCTGAGATTTCTAGATTGCCCTTCAATATGTAAATATGGAAGGCAAAGCTGTCAGTCTACTATTTCTAATTAACAGAAATAAGCAAAAAATTCCTACGTGGTATTTCTACATACCTGTGGTTTCAGCAGGTCTTAAGTTGGCTAGAGCAACAATCTGATGCCCAGCAGCAACACACTGCATCATATTATAACAGCTGTCCTTCCCACCACTGTAAAACAGAAAATAGTGGCAAATAAGTGAAAACACTGCAAATAACTCTAGCTCTCTCTGGGACTACTTTAGCCCTCCTGCCTCGCTCTCAACATTATCAGAGCAGGTTACAAAGTTTTTGAATAACAGGAGGTTGCAAAATGTTTGCAGGAACTGAAGGATGATTTCACCATAGCAAAGCTGAAACAATGTTTCCTATTTATACACAGTATATATTTATACACAGTAGCCACAAAACAGGTATCCAGTTCAAATCTTTATCTCATTTCTCATCAGAGAGCTTATATGAAGAACAGCCACTTCAACTGGAATCCCTTCAGAACATGAACTACCTTTTACTCCAGAGACCAATTATTCTGCACCCATTATTAAGTAACATGGAAACAAACAAACAAAACTCCCAGTATCCAGAGATACAACAAAACTCCAGAGAACAACCAGATTTAGCTGTCCTTTTAGATGAAAACTATGATGTTTGGAATAATATTCATACTTAATGGGATATGTTGTCCAAAGTTTCAGTACTTCAAATGTACTTCCCATTGTCAGAAGCTCCAATTGTTGTAAACAGTAGGTTCAGTTTGCTCTGCATGAAACATTCCATTTTTTACTACAGATAGTTGCAGATAAGAACAATTACAGCTGGTTAAATAAAAGCTGGAATAACAAGTGGAAAAACATTCCCCACTGAGGCCAAGAGACGGTACTGCAAACACACGGAACATGATTAGTTTTGACTTAAAACCTAATGAAACTTTTTTCACTACCAGTGAGAAAAGAACCCTGCTCTCTCACTGTAACTGAATCTTTCTCACATGGATTTTAATCCCTGTCAAAAGAAACACCACAATCTAACAACAAAACTAAAACTGGTGCAGATACAAACACTTCAACATCCCATGCTCAGATTCATACCCTTCAAACTATGACTGAGAACACCAGCCCAGGACAGGAGTCACAATACCTCTGTGAAACTGCTTCCTGCCTCATGGTCTCCGGGACCAGGACAGAAGAGCAGACAGTAGTTTGAAGAATTCCTTGCTTCAACTGGCCACCACCATTTCTCTGCTGTTAGAAGAAAATCCTCCAGCACCTCTAGCAGGAAGCTCCCACTTTTATCTCTCTTATGCAAGAGCTTGAAAGTGTATTACAGTAATACAATCATACAGCTGCTGCCCTCAATTTAGGCTTCTATCCATGGTAAAAATCTGCATACTGACCCTAACTTTCTGTGTAACTCAAACCTCAAGAAGTTGTTGTATAAACAATATGGAATCCTTTTGTACTTTACAGACTATCATAAAGCAGGTGCTTATGTTTCAGTGTTATAAATATGATAAACAGATTTCTAATTTTAGGGTCCATCTGTACCTGACATTATTCTCATCCATTCCTACAACATTCTTCTAATCTATATATGGATAAAAGAGCATTAAAAGATGTGTTCATTAATTCTGAATACTGCGCTTGATAGCTTGAAAATGTAGTTAGCATTCACTTCACAAAGTGAAATTTCAGGCTTAACAGTCTCATAATAAGACAAAGGCTCTTTTATTTCTGAATGATTCCATTCTAAAAAGTAAAAGCCTACTACTGGCACTGATTTCTACTCCAAAATACAACTTAAGCCAAGTAATGACAGTTGATATTTGCTTTTGCCATTCACAGAGTTTCAATATTAACATTTCTAATTAAAATTAAGAAGGACGCCAGAATAAATCTATTAATCTTTTAATACAATTCATTTTAATATTTTATTAAAATGAATTGTATTAAATGTTATCATTTTAAGATGAGGCTACATTCAGATTTCCCACATTTAATGAAGATCTGTAGAGCGCGTTGCTGTATCACATGGTATTACACTGCTATTTATTTTCTGTATTGCAGTTATCGTGGCCCTAAAAAATAACTGTGCCAAAGAAACAGAAGGAAATGTTGCCTACATAAAATGCCTTCTAATCTAGCAGTAAAACACAAGACAGCTAGGTCCATTGAGGCCAGACAGCCTATACTGGAAGAGGAAGGTGGACTCAACACAGTTCCAACCCAGCTGAACTTGTGACCAAAAAAAAAAAAAAAAGAACAAACAAAAAAACCTCCAAGAGAGATTAAAGCACATACTTTTTGAAGAACACTGAATGATGCTGGCCGCACCCAGGCTTAGGTATGACAGTGCTCCAGATCCATTAAGGGGTAGGACTATAAACTAATAAAATACCAGAAGAAAAAATAAGGTAATCATAAAGGCACAGATCCATAAAAGACTGCTAGGAAAAAAAAAAAATTCTTACTATCAACAAATGTAACAATTTACACTGAGAAAATTCCACAAGAATTAAAGAATTGAAAAAAAAAATATATCATATTTCAGTTAGAAGACTGGCTTTAAAATGTCTATGATTTAGCACAAAACACAATACAGGGCTTAGCCCACAAACATCACCTTAATGCAAGACTATCAACTTTAAGTGTGGCCAACATTTTAGAAGAAAAAGAAACAGGCTAAAGTAGTTTTATACATAAACCTGACCTTTTCAAAAGTAAGAAGCACTTTTCAAATACTTTTTCTCCCTCTGATCTTCGAGGCTAGCTCTGTTACAAAGATTTCAGACACTTTGATGTCTCTTTAAAATTCTTCTTAAAACTATTACTGAAACTAAATCCATCCTTGTAAATTGCCCATAAAAATAGCAATTGTGTTACAAACCTGTTTTAGGATTTTATTTCATCCTGCCATTTAACACATTCCTCTCTTTAGAGAATATCAAAATAAATAAACCGGGGAGACAGAAACTTATCTCTAAAACACAAAAAAGCACTGAAGTTGATTCTCACTGTCATTATTTAAGCAGATCTTGAGAAGCACAGATACCATTTGGTGTTCCATTTTTTCCTCTTTGGGTAGCATTTCAATGATTTGTAATTGTTGTGGCCAAATAACAATTTCAGAGGGGTCTGACATCAGACATTGCCTGAGAGAATTTAACACATTAAATATTAGGACTTTGGTAAAGTTAATGCACCCAAAAATAAAAACACACTGTTTATATCCTATGTAAGCAGTTCCCATGTACAGGTTCCTCAGCTTGCTGTCTTCTAATTCTTATTTTTCAAGAAAATAATTAGACTGCTAGAAAAGCAAAGTAACATTCATTTCTTTTTGAAACTATATATATATTAAAAAAAAAAAAAAAAAGAAAAGTATTATTTACGGTACAACAACCGTGGAAACAGACAAAAAGCAGCAGGACTACACGAGAAGCAAATAAAACACCTCATAGATGGGGCTGAGCCAAACTATATCTTTAATGGGGAGCTCCCGTCTTTTTTTAAACGAGCAAAATGAAATGCTTCTCAGAAGACACACTAGGAAGTCTACCGTGAGAGATCATAAAGTATTTGGACGGGAAACAAAAAATAACCTTGAAAATTGAACTAAAAGTGAGCAGAACTGCCCTAACTGAACGGTCTTGGCAAAGGCCCCACTCACAAAACAGGAGCTGACCGAGATAAGGGGCGGGCAGCAATCAGCGGAAGGGTCTTGCGCTATATTTTTATTTTCTTTTCTTTTACAGACCGGTAATGCTCGCAGTTCCCGACAGCACGGCATTAGCAGCGCGGCAGCCTTGGCCAGCACGTGGTTGGGAGGGGGGAGGAATGGCTCCGCTCACCCTGCCCTGCCGGACCCTCCCATCCGCCGGGCAGGAGCGCGGGGCGGCTCGGGGGAACGCTCGGGCGGTGCTGGTGGCACCGAGCCCCGCAGTCTCTCCCCCGCTGCGCCCTGCTCTGCCGCCAGCACCTCGCTGGCCGTTACCTGATCAGAGCCACTACTCGCATGCTGCACACTGCCCCGGGGCGGTAACACTGAACAGGAGACGTGCGATGAGCGCGCAGCCCAAGATCCCCGCCACCCCGAGCCGCGCACGCCTCCGCTACCGCCCGGCAGCGTCCCCGCGGCAGGCCCTCCTCCCAGGGCAGCCCGGCCGACTGCCTGAGCGAGAGGGAGGTGTTCCGGGCAGCCGCCAGGCCCTGCCCGGGAGGACGACTTCTCCCGCGTCCGGGAGAGAGCGCTGGGGACGCGGCTGCCGGGGCCGGCCCGGCGGGGAGCTCGACAGGGGGAGGCGCCGGGGAAGGCAGCGCGCGGGGCGCCTACGTGCGGGCGGGCCGCCTACCGATGCTAGGCCCGGGCGGGGCGCTTTTCCGTGCGCGGCGGACGCAACTGCCAGGTCAACACAGCTCTTCTGCTTCGTTACGGTGCGGTGGGAGGAAATTCTGCGGGACTTCAGAGCTCGTCGCCCCGACTCACGGCGGGGCCGGGTAGAGCTGCGTGCTCCCTCAGTCCCTCTTGGGGAGACCCTTTCCTGTCACCGCGGTGCCGTGAGGATCTGTGCGGCAGGAGGAGCGCTGCCTGTTGCAGGCGCACGTGGGAAATGTCCACCTGCAGCGCTGAGCTCAGCTTCCGCCGGCCACAAACCTCGTGTAATCCTCCTTGCGGGTCAGTTTTGCTAACAACCAGACCCTTATGCACACAGTATACACCACTGTAGGTCTCCAATATGGCATTAAGGTCTAGCCTCTGACTACAGATTCAGTTTTCTCTCTCCCAAGCCAAAGACAAAGCCTGGTGAAATAGCAACTACCCTAAGTCTTACACCATCACACAACAGCATTGCTAGGGGTACCACGGCTAGGTATTGTGTAGTGCTGTAGCCCTCCACACCCCAGGCTTGTGCACTCAGAACGGGGCTGGAGATCCCTCTGTAGCTGTTTGTCGCTTGTCCTGTAGGAGGTTGCTACAAAAAATCATCAGGCACATGTAGTGCCTTGGAGTCAGACCCTGGTTTGCTGGGTCCAGTAATCCCCTATGAGCCAGCAGTTATGACTGCATACAGACCGTGCGTTACCCCAGCCAGGAGCTCTAACACCTGGTTCCATGTGAATTGAATTCCTTAACCAGCACAGCTAACATAAAAGGCTTTGTTCCTCAGAGCTCTTGACAAGGGTATGCTTTATACATGAGATCTTCCCAGCCCTATGTAATGTGATATTATGCACTTTATAACAACCTGTACCATTAGGGCCCAGTGCAAGGCTCTGAGAAACAATTTGCCTGCTCAAACTTTGTTTTATTTGAAGTTTCCAGGAAGAAAAGAGATGAATGAAAATAGAGAAGAAAATTCCTTTTTAAAAGAGCACTTCATTTTTAGTGAAATTATAGTGATAAATGCACAAAAAAAAAAAAAAAAGATCTGTAATACCCGGTGAGACAAATACAGTAATTAAGAATTTTTTAACAGTCACAAACCAGTTTGCAATAGCTGTTTCTGGGAAGTTTATTTTATTTTGTTTTTTTTCTTCCTGTATGATTTGACTGTACTTGATTTGTACAATAAGTTCCTGTAACATGTAAAATAAGAGTGGTTAATTTCAGGCAGATATAAAGGCAATAAAATAAATACACTTCTGAAAAAGTTAAGATGCAAAAAAATTCTATAAGTTGTTGTGCAGGTGTGGTAACAACAACATAGATTTTTCCATACTGGAATAATTATGAAAAATTGTGTTTTATAAAATTTTTCCTAAGCTCATGATTTGAGCATGACAAGCCATCAGTTGCAAGACAAAATATTGGACTTACTTGGGAATTAGAAGGCAGTTTGATTTTCTTGTAGTTTTGTGATGGTGTCAATGCATACTACTTAGAAAGCCATTTTTGCCTTTTATAACTCATCAAATGATCAGAACCAAGGTTACTTAAACCTGAAATTCTGATGAAAGGACAGGGGCCAAGTTAATGGCTTTTTTTTTTTTGTGCTCAGAAAGGTAATGGAGGCCTGTTCTGAATTAAAGCTGCAAAAATCCAGGGGACTCTGAGATTATAGGCAAGATTAAAAAATTGAATCAAGCAACATTGTGCAATAGATGTTCTGGTAGAAGGCTACTGCACCTTTGAGGAAATGTAAAAGGCGGCAGAGTAAAGGTATTTGATTTACTGGGAAAAAGCATGGGTGGATATTTTATCATACCTTACCTCCTGTCTTTTCTGTTAAAATATTTTTCTTTTTGTTATAAAAAAAAAAGAATAATTCAGCTAGTTTTGTGAACTTCTAAAAGATGCTTATTTACTATACTTAAGAACAATACATGAGATGTAAAAAATACATACATTTTTCTACTTTAGAACATGCAGATGCAATAAAATCAATACTTTTAATCTCATAACTTTATAACAAATTCAAAGACTTGTAAAGATAAAAGATATTGACTCTTCTCAATGTCATTGTTAGAAGCTATGGAAAGATCCAAATAATTCAGAATAATTCTGAAGTCTCCTATTTTCTCATAAGTCCATTATTGTCTGACACAATGCTGTTTCTTCTTCAGCAGATGGTTCTGTTGCACTCAGTTTTACAGCTTTCAAAAAAACAAATTTCCACTTAAAAGTCAGACTTGTTTGAAGTAAAAGTTACATATGACGCTACAGGACCAAAGCCTGCTTCATTTGTTCTCAAAACTGGAATTTTTGCTTCCATTTTGTGAAGATATCACTAATTATTTGCACAGATAAAAGCATATTCAGCATGTGAGAAATGTCAATAGCAAATTAATAAAGTGAGACTGTGAAACAAATTACATTTTACCCAGGAGGGCTCTAGTTTCAAATAATTTGAAACATATTCAGTAGGTAAATCTTTTCAGTCTCATCCACCTGATGAAATAGCTCTGGTGCTTTTAAAATGTTTTGACATATGGCAGTGGACAAAAGACTTGGCATTATCTGTCACACTGGTTGCCCAAGACATTCTACTATACTGTTGCAGAAGCTGAAGCAAGAAAATTCACTAAAGCTTCTTTTCTTCTTGGAGAAGTATTGGCTAGTTTGTACAGAAAACCAGTGATGGCTCCATGATTCTCTCTCACCATTTTCTGCCTAGAAAGTTGAAAATAATAATAATGAATTAATATTAGTGGAGGAACCTGACAAAGGATTAAAAATTGCAATGCAGTATCCCTAACGACCTGGAATAGTTAATTAAGTTCTCTTATAAATGAGATCCAAAAATAACTTACTTTCAGCAAGTTATTCTGAGAAACAGCCACTTTAGCATACCTGAGCTGTAGAGCCTATTAGAAAAGGGCCAATTACCCAGTGACTGGCAGTTAAAGGTGAACTGCTGTAGTTCTTAATTAAAAGGCTTCATATTATAATCACTAGTGAGTAACAGAATTCTATATATAAGGAAGACATAACATTAGAAGAATATTTCCATTTTAAAACAAAGATTTTGAAAAACCTCTTCCTTTGATTGCCAAGCTAAGCCCCTGTGAGAGCTCTGGGGTAGCCATCTGTACTATTTATCTTTTGTTGAGGTGCTCCCCTATGACCCACCTGCAGCCAGAAGGGTTTCCCTCCCATATTAGGTGGCAGCATTATCACTGCTGCTAATGCCTGAAGTTGTTACCACAGAAATATTATTTTAGATTTTAAAAGAGAATACATCTCTCTTTCTGGCTAAGGAACTGTCTGTGGAACTTTCTTCAGCTTCTTGCTTGTTACAATTGAAAAGATTAGCACAGTAGAAGGGCGATACAAAAATGCAACAACAAAGCAACCAGTGCAGATAGGATGGTATTTCACAGGAATATAAATGTGCTTACCCATCTCCAAATATCTAGGCTTGCAGAAGGGACCCATAAGTGAGGGATCTCTAACCAGAAATCCTTCCAGAGTGGCAGTCAGCCATTAAATGGGGGTCTAAGAGAGGTGGAGCCAGATTCCACTCCTTCCAGTCACACAGGTTAATTGCCTTCACCTGTGTTCTCAGGGCCCACCAAGTCCTTTCCTCAGTTGCTCAATTAGTGGTTCAGGCTGTGACTTAGCAATTCCAATACACTACCAAAGACAACTTTCCTGAATTTCCACTTACTTCTCCGTAAACAGGATATTATCAACTCTTCTATGAGATGCAGTGAAGTTATTTTGGGTGTAAAAAACTTCTAGAGTGGAAGAATGTGCTGTACTAACGTACTATTAAGTGTGTATCTCCCCATCTGGGGACTCAGGGTCATTCTGTCTTCGTTTCAATTTCAGCAAATGTAAATTACTTTGCTGAATTGCTGCATTCTATGTAATCATGCTACGAAGGTATTATGCCTGAGATTATGCAGCCTACTGAGATTAGTTTGAACACTATATCATACTGTTCACCTCTTTTTAGGCAGAGACTTCAGGTCTCTCTCCAGCCATTCACTCAGATTTGGTCTTCACCACCTGCACATGAACACTGGCTTTTATCAGACCTACAGACTTCTTGCTGTTAAGTGCTTCATCTATATCAACACTACTAAAAATATATACAACTAATCCTATAGTTCCTAATTTTGATAAGGATTGTCATTTTATAGGATAATTTGACCTATTTTTCTGAACTATGTAGTTCAGCAACTTTCCTTCATCATTTAGCATTCAAGGAGATTGGCAGACCTGTATTTATTACCCACTGTAACAGAGAGGGAATTTAGCCTAAGACAGTATTATTCACATTCTTTACTAATAAGTAAAGGTACATATATGATGACACTTTTTTCAAGCTTTTGATAAACTCCTACCTTTTTATTTATCAATCTACCAAACTACAGTGAGTCAAAACAAAAATTAACCTTTTGATGTCATGCTTCATGAAAATGACCATTCTGTTTCCATTTCCAGAAGAAACTAGCACAAGTTAAAATTTGTCTTCATCAGAAGCTGAGTAGTTTTTCCCCTTGAGTAGATCTGTTTTCAGTGTTCAAAATTTTTATTTTATTAGTTAAACTACTAACAGTAATTACCACCAAGGGAAACTGTCAAGTGAGACTGGCAAAATCCTCCATTTGCCTTTATTTTTTCTGTTCTTTGTAATCCGTGGGATTTTACTGTTTTTTTTTTCTCCTTGAAATGAAGTTCTTTAGTACTTTCAATGGGGAAAAAATATCTGATTACCTCTGCCTTTATGAAAAGCCAGTAGAAGTTTCTATTCTGATTTATTTTAATTTGTATTGCAATGGGAAAGTATTTACAGGTTAAATAATCCTCATTTTCCCACTTGTGGAGAAAAGAAAAAGGATTTTTTAGAAATAATCATTTCAATTTTAAAATTTGCATAACATTTTAAAATACAAAACAAATGTGAGAGCTCTTCCAATGTTACATTGTTACAAATGTGGATCAAAGATGAATTTATATTGTGAAGAATTACACGTACAATTTTCAAAACAAAGTTTCTCCTATATAAGATGATGTATTTCCAGTGAAGTTTCATTAATTGCCAGTGAAGAGTCTGAAAATAGAAATTTTGGAGCATTTCTATGTACTAAAATCTATTATCATTAACTGTTCTAGAGGATGAAAAGATTGTTTAGACTCAGCAATCCTTATCACAAGTCTGTCATCCAACAACTTTGACTCTGTAACTACAGGCGTTAACTTATTGAGAATTAGCCATATATTTAATAGCTACAAAATACCTTGGAAAAATGTGGTCAGGGTAATAACCCTTGAGAACAGGGAGAAATTAGCTGTCAAGTTAATGAAATTAAGCTGCAGTATCTTCTCCATCATCACAATTTAAATCACTGGGATCTTGTAGGCAGAAATGACTGGTCTATTTTTAAAAAGATGCAAGAGTTTAAAGAAAGGAATCAGGAAATTGAACTTGTGTAATGAAATCTAAAACTGAACAGCAGCATCTTATTGTGGTGATAGATAATTTGGGATGATTACTCATTTATTAAATGGTGCTGCAATTCATCACTGATTAAGAACATTTGAGTAGGTTAAAACTGCTGAAGTTTCAGGAGAATAAGCAAACAGCAGATTTTTTTTGGCTCATTTGTTTTACTGCAAAAATTTTCCTATGTCATAAAATATTTATAACACAGCTTTAAGTAATAAAAAGGACTATTTTCTTTGTACTCCACTGTTCCATTGTGTTCAATTGTGCCAGAACAAATAATGTTAACTTAAAAAATCAAAACAGTTTTTAACTGTGTTGCATTCAAACTGTTTTCATCTTACAGTAAGCTTTTTCTTGGGACAATTTGTCTAACAGGTATGGAGCACTAGTATGTCCTAATTAGGAAAATAGCAAGCTTAACTTTGAAAGTTAAAACATTTTATCACTGTAATGAAAGCAACTAATCAGTTGTAACTTCCAGCATCCAACAGAACTTTATTACATTGTAGCATAAATGACTGACATAACATGCCTCTGATTTTGAGACCTCAAGGAAGGGTGGATTTGACAGTGCCCTTTGAAATAACATTGAAGCGTCAGCTCCCATGCCAACATCATGCTCTAATCAGTACAGTCTTTTTTGTTGCAGGGTCTTCCACCTTGTAATTGACCCTGACATATGCTATTCACTCTACCCCTTGGCTTTGGACATATAATTCCTGTCATGGTCAATTATAAGGTGATAGAGCCTGCAACCACTGGGACTATTGCTTAAAATCATCCTACACAGTAAGCCCTGAAGTGACCAAATTCAAATCTAACTGGAGGGAAAGGGGGGATTCAGTCTTTGATAAAACCAATATTCTTTTCATTTCTGCATAGAAAAATGTCAATTTCCATCATGCTATATATTACTGAGACAAATGGTGACAGTGCTATTTCTGAAACAGGTTAAGGAAAAGTACAAAAGCCTTTACCAAACAACATACTCTGAAATGAGGAAATTGTCTGTGTGAGCATACAGTATGCATAAAAATTAGATTACACTACATTTGAAAAGCAGATGAGAATTTAAGAGTGACAAGTGGGCAAATGCTAAGTATAAGGGCATGTTACTTCCTTTCCAACACTTCTTTGTATGCTTTTATGTTGTTTAAGCTTTGAACTGAAATACTTCCTGATTACCTTATTGATAAGAAGAGATTTTGAACAAAAAAGAACTCTCCTAATTGTCTGATTGTTTCTGTAATGCCTAAGAAATTTGGCAAAAACAAAAATCAGGACACTTGGTCTCTGATCTTTGAGTAAGTGGTATGACTTTCACAAACATACAGTTTTACAGTGCGTTGTACTCGTACAGAATCTTTACAACTTCAGAAGTAAGAGCTGAGATGAGCAGAAGTTTTAAAATCCATCTGCCAAGATTTGCTGGAAAAGCTAGATTGTCAACTGTGGGGTCATTTCACACATTTTCTGGCTTTAGTCACCTATGTAGTTAAGCCAGAGGGACAGCTATCCCTGTTTTTTCTTGTGTGGACATTAATTTTTATTTGCAAGCTGCCGTTGTCTATTTTCTGCTTCTTTGTTGTTTTGTTTGTTTGTTTGATGAAAAATGAAGGGAAATTCAATTATTTATAGTGTTTTCAGTCACAAATTATAACCTACAGGAATCTTTCCTGATTTGTTTCACTACTGACAATTTATTTAACACCTGTACCTAAACTACTCAATTCAGAAATAATCCTTATAAGACCTTTGTGCATGTGCTGATTTTTACAGGTAATAGAGTATATAGTATTTTGAAAAATGTGTTTTGATGATATCTTTATTTCCTATCTTAGCCTGACTAGACAAAGCTCTAATTAACATTCATATAATTATCTAAGTCTTTTAAAATCCCATCTGTACAGTTTCTCTTAATGATGTATACAGAGCATAGCAGTCCCAATAAATACCAAGCACATACAGTGCAAGTGCTTTTAATTTAAACCATACTGCTGATTAGTGATGGGGTATTCTGAAACTGTTATGCACATTCTGCATTTCAATTGTCATGGGAACAGAACAGCTCTTCATGCTGAAGTGCACAGTCCTACATATAGCTGGGAGCTGCTATTCTAGCATCTGCTGTGGTTGTGTCTACTATCCAGACAAGTCAACTTTGGAAACTACTGATTTAGCTAATTTTGAAAACAGGTGGGTGACTTTACTAGAATGTGTAACTCAGCTCAAATGTTTGCAGGACAGAAATTTACAGTTCTGAATCTATTACTGCCTATTACTGTATGCAAATACCAAATTTCCTCAATGTCATTATAAGAAAAGGGATTACTCCTAACATATATGTGTTTACCCTGCATATCACATGACATCCTAAACATTATTTCATATAAGAGATAATTCAGCTTTCAACAGGCTGCAGTCTATGAAGTGTGGAGAATGACTGCTGACTGTTTTATGGTTTAGAGCATGGCTGAATACACTAACAGGGCTCCATGAAGTACTCATTTCAATATACATAACATATTTTTAAAAATACTTAAAGTTTATATAGGTCTTTTAAATACCTAAGAGAACTCCTACTTACAAAGCAGAGACAGTAATACCTCAAAATACTGGGACACTAGACATACCACCAGTGATATGAATGTTAAAATTTGATCCTCTGGTAAATACTTGTGTGATTATTTGTGCTATTTCAACTGTTTTTTATTTCAAATTCTCTATCTGTAGAGTAGGCGTAGTTATAGTTTGCAGAGTATTTTGAGATTTATAGTTACAAAATATCAGTGTAATAATTATAGACAAAGCAATCTATTCTGAAATCTTTTAACTCAGTTCTAAATGTCAATCCATAACATTTACACTGTGGCGCTGTCTGATGGATAACTTTTGTAAGATTAGCTTGTTTTAATGTTTGTTTGTTTAATGTTTTTAATGTTTGTTTGCAGGTTCTTCTGGGTAAGTATACAGGGGCATCACAAGAAGTATTTAAATCTCACCACAACAACTGATTTCTCTATGCTCTACCAGTAACATATCTGCAGAACTGCCAGATGGGGAGAGAAACTGCAATGAGAAAATAATGATCAGGTTGTGGTTCAGTAAGAAAAGGGATCAGACATTAGATAAATGATTTTGAAAAGTGTATTTTTACTAACTTTAAATATTTAACCAAGTTCTTAAATAAAAACTTTGCTCTGATCTGTCTTCATGAATGACAAAAGAGAAAGCCGAAAATATAGAGCTAAAGCTGACAGAAATCTTAACCAAATACAATTAATATGGATGATAGATGCTGTGGCAATATGGGAGTCAAAAGGTTACTGTAAGTTTTGCCTTAAAGATTTCTAGAAGGTTCTGTATGGTCTCACCTTCTTCAGTTATGGAAGAGTGGTAAAAAAAAGAGCTCTGAAAAATTTGATTCTCCCAGGCTCCTCTGTATACAACAGCTTTAAAAACAAACATTTAAAGACAGCAAACTAGCAAAACCTCACTGCATTTTTTAACCCATTTTCAGGCAGCATTAGATCAACAACAGAAATAATTGCTGTCAGTTTGTACTTTTTGACCAATAATTCTCTGTATATCCTGCAAGAAACTTGAGTGATGCAAATGACCTTATTTTTACAGCATGCTTTTATTAAATAGTTTATTATTTTGGCAGACTAATAAAGATTTTGGTATTTGCTTTTATTTGTAATAATATTACCACCACATAAAAAAGGATTTTATGTTCTTTTTGAGGAACAAGGAGGATAAAAGTGTTGATGGATAGTGCAACTAAGGCATCAGCAATGAGCTGGAAATGAGACACATAAATATGAAAGCAGAGCTAAGAAAATAGAACTGCACCCTTGGCCTTTCTTAAAAGAACACGCGCATGCCATGGTTCATTCATACAGTTACAGAAACTCCTTTTGTTTTCAGTGAGTTAGAGAAAATATGCAAAGACTAAAATATTATTAAGATTCTCACTTGTTTGATGTATTTCTGTAGTTACTGTCATCATGAAATATTTCTAAAAGTTTAAAGAAATGACTGCTGAGAATGATGATTTTTTAAAAGATGTTTATTTTATCTAAAGTACATTTTTTGTCCCTCATATGAGCTAAATAACGATTTAATTTCTCATTTTTCCCTTTTCTAACCTCAAATAGACCTAACTTTCTTCAAATGTTATAGAGCGGAGACATAAAAACCAAGATTAGATAATCACATGCAAAATTTCAAAATGAGATTATCACCCCTCTAATTTAAAAAAGAAAAAGAAAAAGAAAAAAAAACTAGATAGGATACAACACAATTAAATGTGTTTATCATGAGTGGTGGGGGGTTCATTTCTTATTAAAACACCTGTGACTACAGTATTAATTATGCTGTAATCTGAGCTCCTGAGCAACTCCAGAAATACGGTCGTGGATGCTAAGGGTACTTCTCATCAGTGTGAAAGGTTGTTCAGCATTTATTATAATCTGAACCTTAATTTCTCAGCACAAGTAACATATTTAAGAAAGCAAATAATTATATGTGCCTTAGAAATAATGATATTCACTTGGTTAAGGATGCTTAAAATCTTAATTGTATAATCATCCTTCAGAAAGGCAAATGATCAAAAAAAAATATGAACAGAGGAAGTACTACATGAAAAGAGGTGAACAGGCAAACAAAACTTCACCTGTTTGAGAATTTGTGTGTTATATTTGCCTTTCTAACAGGCAGTCAGCAAGTGGGAATCGTGAAGTATGAGTTTCAGAGAAGAGTAAGTCTAACAATTAATTATATGTCAAAGCATAAGAATCAGAAAACTGCTTATGCCCATTGCCAGTCATTCACTCCCTGTCAGTAGTAGTTCACATCTTTCCTGGGATGGCATCCAACCACAGTGGCATCTAAAATATAGCAGGCTATATTGTTACAGTTGGAGGTGAAATTGAAAGTTGCACCAAACAGAAGTGACAAATTCACATTGCTCAGTGTTGCCTAGCAATAAGAGATGAGTTTATTATGAAACTGACTCTATCCATCTCTAAGGGTCTTTGTATTCATACCAAAATGATGCTATTCTTACAGACAAATGGGGCAAAAATAGAATGGGCAGAATGAGGAAGCAATCCTGATAGTTGTAAGTTTCAAGATTCTCCTCTGGCTATTGGGAAGTCCTCAGGAAGGAAGACACAAGAGCTGCTCCATGTTTCACTTGTGGGATTGGCCAGATAGATTTTCCCTCTTAACCCTTGTTTGGAATGCCATTAGTAGTGCCATTTAGTTAGTAATGTGATTGTAGCACAGAAACTTCAGTATGAAATCTCTTTACTGAATGGCCTCAAGTCGCTCATTTGTTTTCATTGTGCTCTGAGCCTTCTATTCAGCTTTTTTTGTTTGTTTTCTTTTTCTTCCTTTTCTTTCTTTCTTTTTTTTTTTCTTTTTTTTTTTTTGGGGGGGGGGGGTGGGTGGGTGAGGGAGGGACGGGACACTAAAGTACAAGATTTCAGGGAACTTCTCTCTTCTCAGACACCTTGCTGTTTCCCTTTTGAACCATTATTTACATGTGAGAACAATTATTTTCATCCTGGACATACTATGGCTCTCAAGGTATTAAGTATTCAACTACTCAAATAAACAGAATTTTCAAGAAATATTTACGCATCCTTGAAGCAGTTATTGGCCACCCACCCACATTTTTAGGCACCTAATCAATTATAAAAATCCGCACAATTGAACAGAACTCTGATAACTGATCTGTTGCTGTGCTTTTATGCCATCTGCATTTTTGACAGCTGAATACTTCTGACAGGATTGTCCACTGTACCCAAGTTCACATCAGTTATTTTTCCTCACTTTTTTTTTTTTTTAACTTTACGTATCTTTATATATTATAAGAATATAGGATATATAACACATTTTGCTTTACAGACTGGGTTTTACAGTGTTTGTTTGTTTGTTTTTGAAGTTATAAAAATATAAAAGTGAATCTAAATTGCAATGTAAGGAGGCAATGTCAGATATATTGATGTACCAAAAAAGCTGTTATTTTAGAAACCTTCAGAAACAAATGCAACAAATAAACAAACAAAAACAAACAAACAAAAAAAAGTAAGGATTGAAGTTTAAAAAATATATAGGATAAAGTCTAGATAAAAGCCATGTTTAACTTCTATTTTTTGTTAATATTTATGAAATGGTTAATTAAAAATAGAAATGTAAAAAGTATCTCCTTAGCATATATTTTCACCCAACCTAACTAACTGAACCAGGAAAAAATTAAGAGTTTTGGTTTTATAATTTGTGTGCAAAATGGAGCTACTGACTCAAATTCTAATTTTCTCAGTAAGCTGTGCAGGTACAAAAACGAGGTGCTTACATTTTGTAAATGTTTTTGTAGAACCTTTTAGTAACTTTGGTCCTTTCTTTATTTCAGATTCAACGTGTTACAAACAAACATATTCCACCTGTTACAACAATCTGGCATATTACTTTCTTGATACGTGATGATACAATACCTCTCAGGTTTGCCGAGTAGCAAAGAGAAATGTAAGCAAATGAAAAGGTTTTCCACTTTCACAGTTTTTTTTCTGCTTAGGGTTCTGTTTGTCTGAGAACTGTATGAATAGAAGCCATATTTTATAGTATTTCTTTAACCTCTGCCATCTGGTGTAGGTTAGTTTTTCCACTGCCAACTTATCCTCAGATACCAAAATGTTTAATTTCTAAGTAAACATTTGGACTTTATAAACCCAGTTTAAAAAATATATAGAACATTATTTTTTAAAACTATATATTGCAATTGCCACTAGTGATGACATTAATAAATACATACAGACAAGTATGTGGGTTTAAAGGCTTCTGGCCACAACTGTATTTTCTGTAACAGAGCTCCAGAGCTGTCAGGTCAGCCAACATCTTTAATCACTACGTCATGGTCAGTTATCATGAAGGAACTTGAATATCCCCTTCTCCACAAAGTCTGATCTGTGTCAAGGGATTTCTACCACCACAGCCAAAATCTTCTCAGTCAAGCATGGTTTCAGGCAGATAATACTCACTCATGCTGAAACCAAAGTTTTAGCAGTTTTTTAATTTTGTTTTTTAAATTAACTAAACTTGCTTAATTGCAGCAATGGAGGAGTGCTTCTATAGAAGAATTTTGGCAAATACTAACCAGTTAAAAGAAAGAATGAGATGATCATATTTCTAGCAAAATCCTTATCCTGAGGAAAACAAAACAACACAATGCCCCAAAAAGCAAACGAACAAAAAAACCCTGTGTATCAGAACTCTAGCACCAAGAGGAGAAAGGCCTTTCTAAATTTACCAAAATATCAAATTTTGTCCTAGCCAGCAAATTTACAAATCTCAGTTAGAAAGCATTACTGTTGATGGTCCTAAGTATATCAAGCATATCCTTAATTGTAATGAAAAATTGAAGGAAACTTGCTGCTGCTGGAAATGGACAGGCATACATAGTTCATCTTAATCAGTATTCTTCAGAGGCAGACAGTGACCAGTCAAAATGCACAGATTTTATACAAATACACAGATAATAAAAGAGAACATTTAAAGCTGTGTGTAGGCTGGATCAGAAGGGTAAAGGAAAAGGAAATAATTGTTTGGTTTACTCTGATTTAGAAAAAGAATTGAAAAAATGCTAGGAAATACTACTTTCTTCCATGTCCTCCTGGTTTAAAACATTTTTTGTGTTTATGTTTAAATTTTAAAATATCAGTGGCAGCTTAATTTGTCACCTTCTTAAGGCTTTCTGGAGTACTCAGAAATATTTTTTTGGCACATGCTGATCCCTTTAATGAAAATTTCACAAAGGATGAATATCTTACTGTTTGTTCAGGTTCAGATTCAATGTGTGTTAATAAAAGCAAAGAAAACTAAATAATGTAATTAACAAGTGGTTTTTCAAGGGCTGAGATATAAGGCAAAAGTTACACTCTCTTAATTTAATTGATTTAAAATTTGACTAGTTTAATCAGTGCAATCTGGTAATGAAGTTTCATGGTATTTGTCGAATTTAAATACATAGCTGATACTGATAATTCTCTTGGGGCATATGTCCAACAGTATGGCTAAAGAGGTTGCGTAGCACCATTCATCTAATCTGGGATATGATGTTCTGTATTACTTGTAAGAACACTAATTGCTCTTATTTTAATAAGCTCAATAACAAACAAGAATATCTGGGGACATCCTGTCTCCACAATGGGAGCAGTGACTTGTGGTGTCTGGATGGACAGCTGGTGAAATTGCCCTAGTGTGAGTCATCAGAACTAGTAATCAATGCCACATCATAGCTTGTTTAATCATCGCTGAAACTAGTTCAGTTTTACATAGTCATTTTCTGATACTACCTTACTTTGAGAAAATTCACATTTTTCACTGTGCTCCTTAGAAGTTCTCATGCTGCTTAGTACTGATTCCTAAGCTGACATGCTCCAGGAGGTCTTCTACCTTAGTGTTTCTTAAAACCTGTAGGAAGCCTGGAGAACCTGTGCTCAGATCTTGGCAGTATCTGGCCCTTCCGTCTCTTCTCAGTACCTCCTACCAGCCAGCTCACTTTCTGACCTCTTGATTCTGACCCACTCATTTTCTCAATGAACTCCAAGCTAGATGATCTGTGTCCAGCTAGGTATAGTAACTATTGGAGTATTATCTTTAGTTTTCAGAACACAGATATGCACTACCAGTCCATCTTTTTATATATCATCTTCTACCAGTTTTTCCTCCAAAACTTTTGTTAGCATTACTGAATTTTGCAAAGGAAGACCACAAAGTTCCTACTTTTTCTTCTGAAAATAAGCATCTGTGTGAGAAGAAAAAAATACATTTAGAGCTCCAACAAGGAGAACACTACAGTTATTAGTTGCACATTTGGCCATTCATTAAACATGCAATGCAAAGCCAGACACACTACTGTTATGTTGCTTATGAGTAGGGAAAGAATCTGGGAAGTAGATTTTATGAACTTTCACCTTGTACCATTCCTGTCTTAAGCCTGGGGGCTAAATTAGTCTTAACTGAAGGGAAGAAACCTCAGGCTCAACTCCAGCACCCAGACCTAACTTCTGCCAAGGGGCATGTTCAGGGCTCTGACAATCTTTCCTGCATTTCCTACTTAACAACAACCTTATCCCATTTCCACTGACAACTTCTATTCCATCTTGTCTGCAGCCAATTTGCCTGCCAGCATTGGGCTGAGGGCTTCACATGGCAGCAGCATGCCAAGCTAAGTGATTAAATGTTTTTCATTGGGATGCCATTGTGAGGCATCAAGTGGTTTCAAATGCATGGTTGTGCCCCTTGTATTCACAAAAAATTTCTGTATTTTAATTCTATATAGAATTGAATTTACCTGCAGGTGCAAAGTGATATTAAAGTGTTATTTGAGTAACTAGACACATATCAGAAATAAATTAGGTCAATGTTTTACACTGATACATTTTGGTTGTTTGTTTTTTTTTTTTTTTTTTTTTTTGTTTGTTTGTTTGTTTTGGTTTGGTTTGGTTTGTTTGTTCTTTGTATATTTGATAAGCATGTAGGGACACATGATCACATACCATGAATATATTGCCTGCTCTTATCAGGTGATTTGTACATGGACAAGTCATAATCATAAATAACATATCAGTGGAAGAGACAGTGAATAATAACACATCATATCTAGGGCTTGTTGGGAGCTTCATTCAAGGGCCACCATGTATTTTGCGTAGTTTTGCTTTGTGTATAATAAACAGTCAAATACATTTTCAACACTGTATTTTTCTATAATACACATTTTTAAGCAGGTTTCTTGGCATGCATTTTGTTTGTACTGTGCTTGAGGTTGTTTATGGCATTAGTGATTTGTGTGTTTGTGCATGTTTGCATTCTGTCTGTTTATGAAGTATTTCACTGGTACCCTTACACAGCATGTGGTCGGCCAAAGACTATATTTGATAGCATGTGTAGTTAGCATGCATTTTGCAGAAAGGCATTTAAAGTAAGGTAGGTCAAACACTGCTTACATGCAATTATATAAAGACAGATTTGCAGGTTAGACTTGTCTTCATAGAATTTAGATACAGAAAATACCTGCATTATTTCAAGGATGGAAGTGAGAATTTGTGCCAATTTTTCCAGCAATCACGTCCATTTGGTGTTTTTGAATTTCATAAGAATAGGCCAATTCTATTAATACTGGAAACACTCATATATTTTTATTTCCCTAGATGTCAAAAATAATTAGCAGATGACTAGTTATTTTATAACAATCTCGTGTGTGTAAATCATCTTTGAATTGAAGTACAGGAGTAAAACTAAACTTCTAACCAGGATGATTTAAATCACTTTAGCCAATTATTGACAGCTAAGAATAAGTAATACTTATGGATCCACAGACAGGGTTGTGAAATTAATCTGTGAATTACACAGAGTTTGGGGTGTCGATACTTTTCCTGATATTTTGAAAGTAGGTTTTTCAGTATTTGCCTAACGAGATGTTACAGGAGTACTATTTGCAAAAAACATAGGTGTTTAGCAGATTTAGACACCCACAGGCATCAGTTCAATAAAGATTTTTTGAGTACTACAGGGTAAATTGTTGATATCTTTAGAGGCCCAACTGCTGCTTTAAGAACATCATTTTTTTCATAAATTTTATCATAGAGTTCAAGAAACTTGTATTCTGCAGAAATTATTGAGGATATGCATAAAACTTAGGGGAAGTAGAGCTGACAAATAATAAATGATTTTGAAAATTCAACCAATTTTATTTTATTCAATTCAATTCAACCAATGTTATTTTATTACTATTTTTACTAAAGTACTTCACAGGTAATAAACTCTACGTATCAGCTCTGGGGATATTTTCTTGTAAGTATGCCTCCTCCCTTTCTAACAGAATATTATTGACTCTTTCCTAATATTTTTTTTAGCTTGCTCAAAAGGGCATTTGTGAGATCTTAAAATAAATATCATCAAGATTATCTGTCTTTGAAACTGAGAATTAATGAATATTAGTAGAAGTTGTGCAATTTTATGTCTAGTTTCTGAATATAAAATACTGTAGCACTGTATAATTTATAACACCATGTTGTGCTGTACAACCATAGTTGCTTCTTATGTATAACACTGTAACATATAGTGAGACCTTTGCTTAAGAATAATTATTTAAGTGACTTTAAGTGAATTAGAAAGAAGATAGCTAAAGGTGGAATTCAGACCCTCCAGCTACTCTTTCTGTTTGTTGCATGCCATACCTATGTTATTCCTGAGAAGCCTAAATTCAGTTCATAGAAAATAACATTTCTATGCCTCAAGACATAGGAGCCATTCATACAGAAATGAGAAGCAAAATGTGTACAAAAATAAACTTTACATCTTATGACAGAAGCAGCAGGTTCATAGTGTCAAGAAGAAAAAAATGATGAAAGAGAGCCAAAGCTGACAAACTGAATTGTGTCTAATCTGAATGTTGAACTTTGTCTCACTAACAAGGCAGTGGGTTGTTGATTTTTTTATCATGAAATAATAAATTACTGTTAAAAAAGGGGAAATTATAAAGATTTCTTCTTATCATAATGCCTTAAAATAAATATGTATGCCCTATGTAAATTCATAGAACTTGTCACCTATGTAGGTATCTTAAACATTTTAAACTGGGAAAGAGGATTTTAGTAAAAACTAAATGATAATTCTATGTTAGAGTCATCTGCATTACATTACAATTCCACATTAGTCGAATTGTATAGAGATTCGTATCCAAGCAGAAACAAAGTAAAAATCCAAATAACCAAAATTCTCTATTTTTGCATATTAATATGGAATATTTTTAATAATATAGTACTGTAATACTAATATTCTGTATGATATGGAGACCTATATATAGTGGATTAAAAATGAACACACATAATATATTTTTCCATCTCCTATCTATACATAGATTTGACATACCAGTCATTGTTTGTATATAAATCAGAAGTGATTCTGATAAAGTCAATGTTTAGAATGTTGTAAGAGGTTATCATCAAGTGCTTTATGTATAGTAAACACATATTAACATTTAAGAGATGAGCCAAGACAATACTTAACTACTCACTTTGGGTTGTGTCCAAATACTGGCTCATATGCTAACTACTGAGAAGTACAGTATTTTGTTAATGTTATTCAGCAGACATATATTTATTTTGTAAAAAAAATCTATGTATTTTGAGTGTTACTGAAAACAGACTTTAACTTCTATGTTATTTACAAGTTTTCAACATTTTAGCCTTGGTATTTTCTGTTTTATTCTTTCAATGTGTTGAGAGTACTGGAGAAAGGACAGGTTACCTTTCAGGAAAGCTCAGCAGATATTTTGGGACTTACAGCATGTAAGAAGTTAGGTACTGTTCAAGTGAGCGTGATATTCACAACTCCCTAGAAAGCATTTTTAAACTCTGAGAATTATTTTTGATTTTGCAAACAATATTAAAATTATTGTCTAAATTTTTTTCACCTAATATATGAAAACACCCCAAGGGACTGAAAATGTGTTCAGCTTCATTATATGTATTGGCTTCAGGCATTATTACCCACTAAAAGTCACATCAGCTCCTGGCTATTTGCTATTAAGTAATCAAGTAACTAGTTAATAATCCACTTTAAAAATAAAATTTTGTCCTTAAGACAAAAGGAGAAGGACACTTTTCATGACATTTCCAGTGAACTGGAACTTCTTTCTTGAAACGATGTTCCAAAAATTTGCTTTCTCTCTTGGAACTGGGTCAGTTTTTCTAGCCTTGATAGAGTTGGCATGCTTTCTCCAAATTGAAATATGCCAGCCATAGTATTTTTTTAGTAATTCACTTATCTTGCAGAAAATCTTTGATAAGGCCACATATGACATTTGTGTTACAGACTTCCATGAACCTGCAAGGTTACCTGACTGTGAGTAACCCCTTCTGCCATTTGATGTTACTAAGACTTCAGAAAGCTTGACCGTGAGACAGCCTTCTTTTTCCCCCAAAGGCTCAATGTTCTTTCTGTGCTACATTTCTCAGAAGAACTCTTTGTTTGAAGAAGCTGGGCAGGGTAAAGCTGGCAGACTGGAACACTGCCCTGATGTGTTGTGACAGACATGTAATCTGCCATTTGACCACTGGTTCACACATCAGTGTTAATGTGAATGTGACACCTCTCAGCATACTGTTAATCATGCATTACTCTTCTGTCTAAAATCTTGAGATGTGGAGTAGACTTTTATTCTCTTTAGAAGATTACTCAAAAAATCTAGTGAAATGAAAATTTACAGCCATAAATGCAAACTGACTGACAGCTGCAAATCATAGTCACAGCAACATTGATATATACATATTTATAGATCCATAGATTTTAAAACTGAAAGGGATCATTAGAACATTCTGCTTAATCTGACACATTCCTTTTCCAAACATGCAAGGAGTTAAAGACATAGTCCCATGTCAAGTGTGAAGAAACCTAGATGATGTCCTTCCACTGTCTGGACATGAGATTGATTCAGCTTTCTTTTCCTCACAAACATTTTTTTGTCTCTTGGGTTTTGTTTCCTTTTCTCCTGGTGCTTCATCACCAAAGTGCCCAGGAGTTCATCTGCTTTCATTCAACTGAAACGCATGTACCAGATGGTGCAAATAGCCCAGTATATTTCAATCCTGTATCCATGTCAAAAAAAAAAAAAAAAAAAAAAAAAAAAAGCCAGGCAGACTGCTGCAACTCTTGGTTGCTGCACCTAATGGTATCAAAGGCTGGCTAAGAAGAGTGACACTGCTTGACAATGAGTAAGATTTTTCAGGTCTGGAAGAGAACTTGCTTTGAAAGCTAAAATCCTGCTTCTACTCTGTAGGAGTTGCTTTTCATGATTAATTAATTGTGTTTACACTAACCTATAACGGATGTAAAGAAATACAAAAACAGAGTTGCAGTAATGTGTCTAGATAGGATACTTTATAGTAATCATGCAGTGACCTGTATTTTAAGTATATTATCTACTTCATTGTTAGCATTATAATATAAATCGGCCTACAATGGAAAGATCTCTATTCTTTCTAGCATACATGAGCACCACTGCAATCTGCTTTTGCTGTGTGAGTAGTCAAGACCACTGATCTCCTTAGGGCAGTGAAGAGTGAAGAGTTATGTTTGTATTGAAAAAAAAGAAACTGGATACAGTTGAAAGCTGTTTGTGACAAGGGTTGACATTATTTCTGTGGGGGCTGACTTCTAGGTGCTATAACAATAACACAAAGCACAGCAAGAGTTGTTCTTTCCTATTTTTTCTTCTGGAATGTTACTAATCTTACAAATAACAGAAGAATTCTGTATCACCTGTGATACCTTTCTCTCTGTCAAATCTTTAAGACTCAGGAATTGTATTCTGCTACTTGTGCATAATTTGATCTTCCTCTTGTTTACAAGCTAAGGTATGAGAAATTAAAAGTCTGTTAGAACTTTCTGCTAATTTTAGTGGACATACAGTATTTTTATATCATTTTAACCTCCTCATCAAGCTTTTTTTTTTAGATGTATTTTTTATTAAAAATTAATTATTGTATGAAAATTAATAATTGTTTTGAATAAAAGTTTTTACCACTGAAGTGGCAGAGGCTTGATTTTTCCTTCTGGGACATAGCATTTCAAAGCTGAGTGGAACACCACAGCTGTGGTCACATAACTGAAAGAATTGCCTTCAGTTATAATAGAATTATCTGCACAGTCCTTCTGTATGAGTGCAAGTATAGATGTATATGAATGTTCTTGAAAAATCTATTAATGTGTATTTACATAAATTCAGAAGCTCTGTTTTGCCTGCAGTCATGCAGTGTGGTTGATTCTCATGTACTTCATGGTTATGGAAATATAATATTAGGCAAAGTTTATTCCAGAAATTATTGTTTACCTAGCTAAAGGCAACTAATAGATTAAGTAACAATCATCAATCAGACATTTTAAGCAATTTATATGTACTGAAAAATTGTAAAAAGTAAGGCAGGATAGAAATGTTATTTAATATAGATACAAGTGCAACTAAGGCTGCTGGGATAAAGACAGTAGGAAAAACTTCAAACTGATATAAAAAAAAAATCTGAAGAGAGAAGTATATGCAATAAACAACTGTATAATCTCTACAGGGAAGCATTAACAGTCCAATCACTTGAGATTTTTAAAAGGCCAAAGAAACAGCAAAATATATGGTGGAAAAAGCTTGAATTGGCAGGTAGATGGATTAGCTGACCTATTAGTTCTTTTCTATTGCAAACTTCTATGATTTTATGTGGGGAAAATTCCTTTTCAACCCACGCTGGCAATCTGTTTACGCTCTGAAGTATGATGATTGACATCCCTTTTAACTTTTAACCTAAAGAATGTCTCTGCAAGTGTTATTCCTACATATAAATGTCTAATGCTTTTAATAAAAAAAAAAATAAAAAAGAAGTCTTTCAATTAGGGGACTGTATCCATGTGCAAATGCAGAATGGAGATCACAACAGAGTCTGAGGTGTTATAGCGGCATGGGCAGCACTCCCACTCAGGAAGAATGGAGCGTTGAGAAGGAAAAGGGAGCATTTGGGGCTTAAAGACTACAGAGAGATTGGAAGCAAAGGAGAAAAGTGGTTAAAAAACAGGAAGAAAGAAGGGTATAATTTTTATTTTTATTTTTTTAAAGGAGAAATAAGATAAAAAAATGGATTGAAAGGTGAAGGAAAGGCATTAGAACACAGAAGCAAGACGGGAGAGGAGAACAAATTTTTGGAGTTGAAGAACAAGAAGTAATACTGATGTGCTGCCTGTTATTATGGTACTAGAGTTCTTTCTGCTTAGAAATATGCTTATCCTTGTTTCATCCATGTGCAGCCTTAATATTTTTGTTTTCATTACAAACACTGTAATACTTAGTAAACTCTGCTGAAGAACAATACATGGATTTTATTAATAAACAGTGCATTTCAGAATTAAAACAGAAGGATAGGCTGACCTTGTGTAAGTATAGAGCACACTCTTTGAAAAAAGTGTCATGTTCTGACAGTCCTTCCTTCAACTTGCCCTTCATTGGGAGGCTGAAGATGGCTTTATGAACAGGAAAACATCACAGAACAAATAACTAAGAAATGCAAAATTAGCAAAACTTAACATCTTTAAATAATGTTGTGAAAAACGTTGTTCACATTTTATGCCACATTTCATGTATGTAAAAATAAAAAAATATTAAGAATAAAAATTAAAATTTTTACAGAGATTTCCAGTTACTCAAAAATGTCTTTTCGATATTGCTTATTCTCACTAAAGTTTGCTGAAGCCTCGACTTCATTTCTGTCGAGGGCTGTAAAAAAAGATTGAAGCCGGGTCCTGGAATATGAACAAACAATGCATCTAACTTAGTGCCCCACAGAATATTTTAAAATTATTTAACACAAATCATCTCAGTGTCAACAACTCATCACAGATAAACTATCTAATTAACAGAAGCCATCATAGTATTTGAGAACTCAGTCTTGGCTCAGTTGATATACCAGAAGGGCACTCCTTGATAAGCAAAAATTATAAAGGAAGGATTAAAAAAATTACTGCCTGAAGTAGATTCTTTTTACTTTTAAATTAACCCTCTGGTAGTTTTTTTTTTTTTTTCTTTTTCTTCCTTTATTATTACTATTTTTTGTGAATGCTTATGAGATAACAAGCAAGGCTGACCTCATGTTCCTAGGTATATCCCATGCATGATCCAAGATTCTGTAACATGGTCTATTTTATGGTGCAGTATTTTTACAGTGAGTCTGCCATGGACTTGATATCATGCCAAAATGACAGCTCAGTTAACAAAAGTGTCCCTTTCATAACCACTTCTGAGATAGTTTTATCCCGCTTCTAAAAAATTACAAATGTTGTCAATATCTTGAGGGTAAAAACTTCATTCCAAAACATTTTGGGGCATCAAAGCAGTGACTGATTGTTGCAGCACAAACCTGATGCTTAATAGAATCCAGTTCTTTGATTCCCTATGTGAGGTCTGTGGGGAGAGAAAGCCAGCAATGGGACATGTAGAAACAACATAAGCCAAGAGAGTTACATAAATTGAGAAATACTGAAGAAAGATTTCTCTTAAATCTGAGGGGTGATATTTACATGTCTTGGTTGCCGGGAAAGAATTCTGTACAATAAGATTAATTACCCTAAAGCTCCTCCCAAAATTAATACCATCTAATGGTATTTTTAACATGTTTCTTTCCCTCCCTACCCGGCTTCAGTTTTCCCTGCAGCTTGTATTATCCAGTAAGAATTGATATAAAGTAGAATTTTTTTTCCAGCTGATTCCACAACTAAAATGGCTGTCTCAGAGGATGGATTTTGGTTCTTCCAGGAAACCACAGGACAGCTGCAGTAGGGGGAATCAGAGTAACATTGTAATAAACATTAATACGTGACACTCTGACAAATACTCTAAGATGAAGGTGACAAACAAGGGTCATGCCATTAAAGTATTTTTCTGAATAATATTTTTAGAATTGAGAATTTTCTCTGAGACAGAGCAGATACCATTGACAGTAAGTGTTGCAAGAAAATAACTAATCCTTAGTAGTTATTACCATTCCTAAAGCATTTATAGGTTTGAACAAAGACATAACTTCCACCATTTTAGTAAATAGAGATGCTGAGTTTTACAGTCTTTTAAAAATAATTAAAAAAAAAAAAGAGCAATAAAAGCTGAATAACCTACAGATGTTAATGTCAATGTATTCTGCAGTAGAATATTCATTTTAAACCTTAGAGACCTAACCCAACTACCTACTTCAGCAAATCTGATCTCTAGCATTAAAATACAATGAAAAAGCTTGAAAGTAAATGTTTCCATTTTTCTTTGAAAATTTTGATGGCTATGAATTTTCAATGGAATTTGTTACAGTCATTTAATTAAAAATTATTGCTCAGCTTCAGTTATAACTTGTCAGAATTATTGAGAAAGACTGATAAGAAAGACAGTAAGTCATATTGATCATTTTAATGGTATCAACAAGTCATAAAATGAATCAGATATAGAGAATTTCATTTATTTGTCTTGACTTTCACTTGACTATACAGTAGAGGTTATGTTATTCTAGAATAATTCTGCTAAGGAATGTATGATTATTGGCTAGAAATCTGGAGAGATCATTGAGCCATCTATGCATGCAGCCATCTAGTGGGTCTGGAAGACTTGCTGGTGTAAAATTTTCTGTACAGTAGACCAAAAAAAATCTCAAAATCTGTAAACTGCTGAAGGAGCATATCTTGGAAGAACGAGACTATGGTCAATGTGTTTGGTCTGCCCTATATCTACAGATTTATTGATATATACTTTGCACTATGCTATCAGAAGTCTGTTTCACTCAGTAACACTCCAGAGAGATTTTTCCATACCTTCTACATATCCAGAAGAATAATACTGGGTGTGGGTACATTGCAATTTTTTTTTTTTTTTCTGAGTTGGAAAGCACCTATCTTCTCTACTTTCTTTCACATTTAATGAATTAACGTTCAGTTGGAGTTAGCAGTAGTGATGATGCCATTCTTGTACATTCCTCAAAAGACATGTTGAGTTGTGGAAATAACTAATTTTTTAATTCTCTTCAGTGTCAGATAGTGATTTCAGATCAATTCAAATTAATGGCAACATTAACATGCACATGTAGTGTTTCATCAGACATAGACATGAACAAACTTGAACTTTTCAGAGGTCTCCAAGTCTGGGGAAGCTACTACATATGTATCCTGCTGTCTTTAACAGTCCAGACAGCATGTAACATTATCACTTTAAAATGTTATTATAATTATAAATAAATTCTAACTGATCTCATTTCTACAAAAAGAATGGCAAAATTCTTATAAAGCATTAACAATTCCCCTGTATCTCCAAAATCTAGAAACCTTGGATTCTTGCTTAGCCTCTCAAGAATCACTGCAAGAAAATGCAACAAACTAGGGACAAGCCATAAATTTAAGTAGAAACACTAATTTCTGAGAAGTATTTTTCATTAAAAATGGAAATTAGATTATTTCTCAAATATTGATTTAGATCTACACATACTCAGCACCAATGATGAGTGCACACACAACAGAATGTCTGGAATCCAAAAATGTCTCTATACCATCATCATATGTTCCTGAATCTGACACTGGCAGCATGCTGAAGCAGTCTCTCCTAAATGTTAAAGTGGGTTGGTTTGCATCTGATAAATGTTAGAAAAAGGGCTAGTTTTCTAGGGATCATTCTATCAAATTGAGATTAACATTTTCCACTTAGTCCCATAAGCTTCTGGAGGGGCTGACATAATTCAATGAGTACAAAAGTAACACCTTTGTCATTTTCATTGTACTTCATTTCACCTTCTCATTTGTGTCTTTTTAAAATAAGATGTCTAACTGAATATAGTAATCAATGTGCCATCGATTTATATAATGGAATTGTAATCTTCTCTTTTCTATTCTCTATTGCCTTCTTAACACAATTTAACATCTTATTTGCTTTTTTAATCACCACTGAACAAGTCTCTTCATTGAACTGTCTACAGTAATGCCTAGATCTTTTTTTTTTTCCTGAGAGGCAACAACTATTTCAGGAGATATCATTAGGTATAAATACTTTAGACTGTTTCCACTAATGTGTTTTAGGGAGGTCTTATATTTGTTGAGGCTTATCTACTATAAGGTTGTTCAACCAGTTATTTTTGCAAAAATTCCTCTAAAGCTCTTCATAGTCCCATGATACATATCAGTTTACAATTTTAGCTGCTCTTATGGTTTTAGTTCTTAGCTTTCAATTTGTACATTCAGAGTGAAAAAGATTTTTTTGCCAAAATTGCTTTTATGTAATTAGCTCTCTGTTCATCATGTTGGAAACAATAATTTTGATGCTATTCTTTTAGTCTGTGGTAATAGAGCCACAATAATCAACAACCACAAAACAGGATGAACTCCAAAGAAATACCTGAAAAACACCTACTGTAAAATGGTAAATCTAACATACATAGCAGTCTAGCCACAGCTGCATGATACAGCACTGATTTGTACTCTTATAAACGGATTAAATGCTAAAATGCCTGCATACTATCATTATGTTGGTTCAGTTATTTTATATTTCTGTTACTCCAGAGTTTGGTGTTATAACTGTGCACTATACTGAATAAATATTCTAGAATTTCCTTCATTAAATATTTTTTATTAAATCTGTCCATTCAGACTTTGTGTAATAGCTAAAGGTAAAGAATCTTCAGCCTTTTCAAAAGACAAATTTCTGCTATGAACACCGTGTCATTACAACTCAACTGATTGCAAGGAATTTGGATTGCAGTGTGATTCAAGGCATTCATTGAAATCATATCATCCACTCAACCTCAGCAACACCTTAGAGAAATACAAAGCAGAATAACTGTCTTTTATATTGTACTCCCTTGGTACAAGAATAATAGAGATGCCATGAACATTGCAGAAGTGTCACATTAGCTGCTCTGTGCTGATGCTGAACTAAATAGTGCAAAGGAAAAGGGAACTTATTGTTAATTTTTTTTACAAGCATGAAATAGATGAACACTGCTTACAAATGAGCCTTATTTAGTTTTAAACACATTTCTTGAAGTAAATAGTATATTTCCCTAATTTTCATGTCTTTTGGTATGCTTCCAAAAAACTTGGAAGTGAATTAGTGTGCAATTTGCATCCAAATCTCAGCCAAGGGGATGTGGTTTATTATAATACATGGCCCTCCTAATTATTGAACAGCCCGAGAAAACTAGGCACAGTGTGCATCTGTTATTGCTTGACCACACTGCCAAACATAATTTGGCAAGCACAGAAATGTACATTGAGCAGACCTACAGTCTAATTTGCATTAGTTTGTAGTAATTATATGAAAGCTATAACTGAACTAAGCTTGTCCTTTCTTTTTAGATCACATCATTCTTTTTGAAAAGAAATCTCACTCAAAAATGGAAAACAATTAAGTAACAAACATTTACACAACCCTGAGAAATTCCTTGTTTGCACAGTAAACCTTTTGAGTATTATTTATACATTACTCAAATATTATTTCTGCTTATTTTGTAAAATATCAAAGAAAATAGCCTTTTTTTTTTCCCCCTGTGGTTTTATTTAGAATTTTCTGTGTTTTCTTTTATCCCCATTCAGAATTTTTTAATCTCTTTTGCCAAATTCTAAAATGCTATACAATTCAACAACCCATAACTGGTGATTATAGACAGTGGCATTTTTAAATTCAATTGCTAAGGAGGAAGGGGAAGAAAGTCCCTGCCCTTTCTGTAGTCATTTAATTCAAACTCTACTCCAACAAAAGGGAGGCAGTCTCACAATAAGCCTTCTTGTGTTAAAATAATGCTGGAAAGTAATGACCAAAGCCCAGGGAAGTTGGAATGCTATTGTAAAAATTCCTGAAGATTTTGTCCTACCAAAGTTCCAAGGGAAAATTCTTGTTTCTTCTTTTTCTAAGGATATTAGTTGCTCAAATACACAGAAATGTCCATCATAGCTCTGAGTAAGTGCTTATGGGAACCTAAAATAAGTCTGCATGTGGGAAAATACAGCAGAATCTCATCTACAGGAATCATAGTTTTATGACAATTATGTAAATAAAATGTTTTCCTGAAATACAAGAAGAACTGGACATAAAAACAATGAGAAAGCAACTGAGATTGAATTCTCATTGAAATCAGTGACAAAAACAACTCACTTTAACAGTAACAGGATCAAGCATAGAAGGACAGGGTTTTTTTCTCTCCTTCTTAAATAAACACAGACTTTTTCTGCTTCAGTTGCAGGGGGCTGAGAAGCTGAGGCAGTGTCTTTGTTGTTGGTAAACAGTTTGACAATTCATAGTATTGGACCAGTCAGAGGTCTTTCAATCTCAATTATGAATATTAAGAAATAACTGTGTAGTCAATGCAGTTACTAATTCTCTGATAGCTTAGAGTAATTATTAGCTGGCATATCCAGAGTCACATACAGTTACTGTGAAATGACCATACGGAGATTATGTAAATGAGTTTCCAAGAGTGCAAATGCAATGAAGTATAAAAGTGAATAAAAACCGTGGAATATCATGAAATGATTGAATACTACCTCTACACTCTGATTAACTAAACAAATCTATTTTCATAAACAAAAACAAACTTGCAGTGAATTAGAGGGGAAAGAAACCCTTAGGTACTTCTGCTTACAAATGGCATTTCCACAGTTGACCAAATGATGTCTTCTTTCTCATCTGCTGTATGCGGAAAATAAAGTTATCCTTCCTTATACAATGTTTGCTGTAAAACTAAAGACATTACCAGTCCTAATAATATTATATCTGTCTTATTTTCCATTTTAATTATGAAGTTAGTTCTACAATAAAATACTGACTGTATAAGGAGACAGCATTTTACTGAACCTATCTCCCTCCACTTATATTAATCTCTTTTTCCTATCCTCTTACTTCGGTGATTGAAATAAAACAACAGAAGAAAGAAACTCGGCTAGAATGTTGTAGAGAAAAACCACACTGTTTTGGTAGCACCAAAAACTGCTCCATAAAGAACAATCTGTCATCATATAGTTTGGTGTCATTTGTGATTCTTTTTGCTGATGTTTTGTAATATTTCAAATCCCTTTGTAAAATTGTCGCAATTGTTATTGCTACTGATAAAATACAAGAACAAGGCAGACTCAGTAAAAATTGCTGCTTTTCAGTTTCATAAAGCTGAAGATACTACTCATCTTTAAACAGTTTGAGACAGGAGTAAAACACCACATCTCACTGGTCCCTGTCTTTAGTGGAATATTTTATTATATGTATCAGCTTTAATGTGGTTCAGGTGTCTTGCCAGAAGACATTCTCACACTTGGCATATTCTCTGTTTAGAATGTATAATGCAAAGACTATGCAATTGATTCCTCATCGGAAGTGTTTTGACATGCCTGGTTTTAAGACTTTTCCTCTAACTGACTTATTCTGAGTGACCACCAAATAAAAATCACTCAGTTTTCAATGCAATAAAAATTCTGAAATACACACACAAAAAAAAAATGGCCTAAAATTAATAAAAAGGAAAAAGGAAAAAGGAAAAAGGAAAAAGGAAAAAGGAAAAAGGAAAAAGGAAAAAGGAAAAAGGAAAAAGGAAAAAGGAAAAAGGAAAAAGAAAAAAAAAGAAAAAAAAAGGAAAAAAAAGGAAAAAAAAGGAAAAAAAGAAAAAAAAAGAAAAAAAAGAAAAAAAAAGAAAAAAAAAGAAAAAAAAAGGAAAAAAAAAAGAGAAAAGAGAAAAGAGAAAAGAGAAAAGAGAAAAGAGAAAAGAGAAAAGAGAGAAAAGAGAAAAGAGAAAAGAGAAAAGAGAAAAGAGAAAAGAGAAAAGAGAAAAGAGAAAAGAGAAAAGGTAGGTTTAATCACATAGGAGAGACATCTTGGAACCTCCCACAGTTTCATATAAGGATGTCTAAGTCTAGCCTTAGTCAAGTAACTCACAGCTTGAAAATGAACAGTTTGGCACAAGTGAAGGTTATCTAGCTGCGAACTCTTTTAGAAAATATGCCTCTAAACAACTTAGTCTAACAGATCTTTGTATAACACAGGCAAAAAAACAAAATTATCTTAAGTCTATTTTATGAGCCAAGTAACTTCTTGTGCCAAGACGTATTCAGAAGCCATCTATCTATACAATCCAAACCGTATCAGTATGAAAGTTCTATGTAAAGTTACAAACTTGATGTAAATTAGCACAGAAGGGGAATTCCTACATCTTTATCTCTGACCACAAATTTAATAACTGTTTTGGTTTACTTAAGCATAACTTCCAGGGAAAGTGAAATCCCTTCCTGGTGCAGATATAAAAGGCAATGGAGAAATTACCATTTGCTGAGCTAACGTGTTTCAGGAATTATCACTCACTCTGTTGGAAAGTCAAAATAAAACTAAAATCTTTACTTCTTTGGTTATTTTCTGCTCATAGTTACTTGGTCTGCTTTTTGCTAAATGAAATGGCTGTTATATACACAGCAACTTCCCATCAAAATCAGGTATCCTTTATCCTTCTGACTAACTAAGCAGAAGCAACTCCCGTAATCTAACATTTTTCTAACTCCGTAAGACCTGGCTGTCTAGTTGGAAAATTGAACTGAAAGGCTATTTGGTGAATGTCACTTATTTGATATGTGAATTTTCCACCAAAATGCAAATGTTACATATTCATCCTTCAATAGATTTTGTTAATTTCTCCTACAAAAATATTTGGTATTGATATTGCGTGGAAAGTAGACAGAGGCTATATACGTGAAAAAATATTTTGGCTTAATTAACATAACTGATTCATTCTATTTTGCATGTTTTTATTTATTTTTTATTTTTTATTTTTTTATAATATACATGAGCTTCCTTAACTTGGTTTCCTCTTTTAGTTTTTAATATAAAAATTTCATACTATTGCTTTCACAGGTTTCAAAGGAAACGTAAAAATAGTGCAGGACAATTTTTAAATTAACAAGCATAGAATTGTGGAAAGAAGCTTCCAGTCTGAGCAGAAGGTAATTATGCTCTCTCACAAAAACTATATGCTCATTTTTGACATCATATGATTTCCCATAATAGATTGTCGCAATGTAAAATAAAAGTCATGTCATTTTTATCTCTTTTTTTGTGGTTGATAAAATGGCATATATGGGCCTGACGTTAACCTTGACTGGATATACTAAAGTGAAATTTGTCTTTTCCTTGTTTTCACTGGATTATAGAAGTTTACATTGCTTATTGTAAATTACATTGTTTTTCAGCAGTGAAAGACATAGCCTGAATCTTCAGACAGTGTGAAACAATAGCTGTAAGCGAAATGTAAATTGCTCCTGTTCACTTCTGTGGTGTTATAATTCTGACATCAAACCCTAAAAGGTGATATCTTAAATGATTTAACAACATTTAGCAAAACTATGTACCAATGCATTTCTTTGATCATCCCAAACTGATTTTCTGTTTACCAGCCTAAGAAAAGAGATATCAACTTGTTGAATGCCTTACCATAACAACTGTATTTTAATTTTTAATGCAATAAAATTAAATGCCACCACTGAAGTACTTTAGACTATGAAACCAGTCAGCTTAAGAGCAATTTATTTCTCCTGAAAACTGAAATAAAGGCTGTGTCAGAATAGATATGGCCTAGGCTTGGATGTCTAGGTTGTACCACAGAATGAATTTAGAAATCTAACTTGTACTATCCAATTTTGAGTTTTATTGCAGAGTCTCATAATTCTCAAATGTGAAAAAAGAAAAACAATCATATAATTTAAAACATAAAACTATAAATATATAATTCATAGCTAATGTACACCATATATATATGTATCAGAATACGGTATTTAATATAGTTATAAGTTTATCTTTTTATGCTTATTTAAACATTTTGATTTACTGATTGATTTATTTTATTTATTTTGCTGGGTGTTCCTCCTGATAAACACAAACACTCAAATATTTACAGGAAATAGACAAAAATCTGATCTTCTTTTACTCATATTAACAAAGTTATTTCATTTATTCACCCAGACTTATTGCCACCAAACTTGTCTCTCTCCATTACTTGTTTATGGATGTACCATCTGTTATAAATTTGGTCACCCTGGCAGTGCCTTTTGAATTACGAAGCCATACTAGATACTAGGTGTAAAATGGGATTAAGGACTTGCTAATGCGAATCACTGTCTATTTGTATTCCATTGAATTATTAGAGTATTGAGACACAGAAGAGTGAAATACCTGAATTTCCCCCTAAGAAAGAAAGAGATTTTTCTGTGAAATATAAACAGAAATATTAACATCAGAATTTAATATCAATATTGTGATATCTAGGCAGATCTCATAGCTACAAGGCAGAGAGGGGAGAGATTTCTTTCTACACATACTATAGAAAGTTATAGCTTTTCTCTCCTTTTGTGTTGTTTTTTTTTAAGGCTTACTTTCTCATGTTGGCATTCACCAATATTTAACAAACATATCAGTCCTCATCAAATATTCTAACTGAAAGCAGAGATGGAAAAAATATATTCCTCAGTCTACTAATGACAGAGGTCTACTATTTTAATAAAAGTTTAAAACAATTTTTTTGTAAAAATAATTACAAAGTTACTTGTGAAAATAGGAATGATGAAAGAAGTGCCTACATAAATTTACATGATCTTATGTAAAGTTCCTTTTCTTAAAGACAATAATTTCCATGCAGTGCAAGCAGCATTTGCAGGTTATGGGTTTTTTGTTTTTTCTTCATAGCTGTTAGATGATCACTACTCATCATAGGATAAGTACTGTTGTTCTGCCTGCCTAAAAGAACTCTAATGAAGCACCAAATCCTGTTTTCAAAGGTATAGTCTGTAGAGAGCATCGACTTCATCTCATAATTGTGATTTCAATTCAGGAAATATCTCACAATCATTCTATTGGATCTGACATCAGCAGTATCCACACTCTGTGCAAACTCCCTGTTTTTAAAGGTCTTCCCATCACTGTTATTGGTCTCACAGATGATGAAGTATGACACTCCATAAACAATGAGCTGGGCCTTTTGTAGGCTGCTTTGCTTTTTTTGGCTTCAAACTGCCACTGAATGTCAAATCAATTTGGCTCTCATTAGAACAGCTTTATATGTGCAAATGTATTTGCGTCTAGTTGCCACTTTTTCTATTTTTGCCTTCCTTTCCCTTTGCTTTTTTTCCTCCTCTGTCTTAGATGATGTCATTTTTCTCTAATCAAAGCCAACACCTGTTTCTCTAAAATAGGAGCCTCTGTGTAGGGCTCTTTATCTCAATTTAACTACTCCCTAGTTGAACTCAGTATGAATCAAGTTCCCCCAGAAAAAGGAGGAAGTGCTCTGTTATAGTGACATTGTACATCATATAACCTGGATAAAGTCAAGAGCTGATGTAACCTTGACTTTTGACAACTGTCTAGATAGTGCAAGGTATGTAAGCCACTATCTTTGGTAAGTAATGAAACAAAAAATAAATCTGACCCAATGGCTAATAGGAGCTTATCTGTTACACAAAGCTATATTAGGCTTGGCGAGTTTTGTTTTTTATTTTTCATTTCTCATCTAATTAAAAGGAACATGATGAAATAAAACAATACTCAAACTTCCTCTGAACATGAAGGTTTGGCTCTTATCAAGAAAGGTGCATTCTCTGCATACTGCAGGACAAAACTAAAGACTTCTCTCACTAGTTCTAATGATGAACTAAACATCTTCAAAGGATCTCAGGATCCATGGAGGATCCTTGCTCAGACTGTGAAGGGATGAACTCACTACTGTATGATGGGACTGTGAATCAGGAACTCTCCGAAGATAATGTTTATTTTCAGAACTGAAGAAAAGGTATGCTTGGCTCACATACTCAATGATTTCAAATCCAGTGCTAGTTCTAACTGAAATATACTGGTAATCTGCCATCTGTGGTTTTCTTGAGCGGAAATTTTGACTGAAGTCCAGGTTTTAGTAGTTATGAGGCCACATTAAAGAATCCATCCTCCTACTCAACATCATTCCTCGTAATGTTTTACTATGTCACTGCCTTTGGATTAAGGACTACAGCAAAGAATGGAAGATGTGTATACTTCAGTTGCCAAGTCATTTCTTGGTCTCTCTGTTAAAACTATCTACAGTGAAAATTCCATTGTTGACATCTATATAGCCATGCAATTGTCAAAGAATTTTTCATGTGTAATAAAACTGCATAAACAGTCCACCCCAAATATAATAAAACATAGAAAGAATAAAAAAGGAGTAAATTATCTTTTAAATTTTTTTTGAAGACTTCTTGATTGATTTGCAGAAGCGCAGCAAAATTCCTTCATATAGTGGCCTCATGAATGAGATGGTAATATGCAGCTAAAGCATAATGATTGGCATATTAAATACAGAATCTTTGTCACCATCTGTTTCCTGATTGTGTCAGCAAGTTGAGTTTTTTTCATGGAAGTGTGAGAATACACCATGGCCTCGAAGTATCAAAATGTCAATTATACATCACATTTTAAAGCTGGAAGCCCAAATCACAAAAAACATTTTGAAATGTCCCTGAATACTGCTTGGAACACTGACAAATGATTACCTATCCTTCACATTTAACCTCACCGTACGTTAGCATGGTTATTGTGCTGAAAAATAAAGCTGAACAGAAACACTATAGAGACAAGGTTTACTAATTAGTAATGAATATTAAAAAAAGAACAAAACAAAACAGAAAAAGGTGCAAAAGGAGATAAGGTAGAGCTAGGATTTCAAAATAAATGAATAAGTGCAGAACAGTCCTATAAAATATTTGTTATTCCAAGCTCAGCTGCTTTGAAAACAGTTTTTTTATTCCTGCTATTTACTGTTACAAATAATACTGACTGGTATGGAAGGGAGTATTTTTTTTTTTTCCCCGTTTACTGATGGATATAAATATGCATACTTGTTAGTGTAAGGAATGAATAAAAGCCACAGAAGTTGAAAACCTATATCAAAGCCAGATAAAATATGGGAACCTTTCCATAAGTACAGAAGGTCCTGGTTTAGGCTCTCAGTGGTAATATGTGAGAATCAGAGGGAAATAAGGCTTTCTGTGTCACATGTAGGATGAGATCTGCTAGCATCATTAGGCATGCTTAGTTGCCCAGAAGTGAAAGCACATGAAAAGCTTCTGAATCTGATTCTGACATACAAATACAAGTCCCTTTCAAAGCTGAAAAGGCCAGTAGTGTCTCAAGGTATTATTTCTGCTACGAGAATAAGACAGAGGGAAGAGGTATCATGTAAAATGATTCCTCACTCTTGGAGGATATGATAAGATCACCAAATAACTTCAATGGCCTTTAGATTTGCTCTTAAACCAATTATTACACCAGTGAAAATGAAATAGCTGTGTCAGTGTAAAATGTAATGAGGAACAAAACCATGTCCAACCAATTCAGCACAAGCTAAGTTAAAGAGACTACAAGGGGCTTAGGGAAAAAAAGTAACCTTCCAAACTTTAACATAATCAGGAAGTAGTCTTTTAATGGAGCATAATGAACCCCTTTTTTCCTTTATACTATATCCAACTATCTACTGTACTAATACTATATAAGATACACAGCCCACTGTTTAATGCAAGCTACTTATATGAAATTTGAAGGTTTTTTTTCTTTGTAATGAGGCAGCACCTCACAACATTCAAATCTGATTCAAAATGAATTCCAAAATGAAAAGGCTTCAATTAATGATTGGGACAATCACAGCTAAGATGATTGAGATAATTCCCCTCATCTGTAAAATGGGGATGCTAATACTTAGAAATTACATCAAGTCTAATCAATAATAATAATAAAATTCCTACTATGGCTACATATATTAATTATGCTTGTACATGCATTTTAATTCCAGAGATTTGGAAAGGTCAATCTGGGTCTCCTTAGTTAGATCATTTTCCAATTGCATTGTAGATAGGCGTCTCCCCAATGCTATTATAGGCTTTTTACATACTTCCAAAGTTCATGTAGATGTTCTGTAAATTTTCAGCAGTGATTTGTATATTTCAAAAAGAACAATAATCACTGTCAGAAAACAGCCTTTCCATTCATCAGGAAATGTTCATCATAAGCTGCTGGAAAGCAGAAAATAATGAAAGTCAGAAAAGTCAGGTTGAAATTATGCAGGTATAGTTTGATTGATAAACTTTGTAGCCTGAACCTACATATATACGTATGAACTAAAATCCTGTACAGAAAAGAATGAATACATGAGGAAAAAAAGCTCTTCTGAGAGCTTTCACATGTGTCAGTTGCCAAGGAAACCACTGTATGTATGCCTTCAGAACAGGTACCACTTTTGGGGCTGACTCTTCACTTGTGCATCTCACACTAAGATGTCAACTGAATGTGGGAAATAAGTGTCAAGCAGTAGTAGTAGTATACAGTGAAAAATAGCCAGTACATTACTAACAGATCTATGTATATATACATGCATAATGCTGGTGTCATTATCTTCTATGTAATTGAAGTTTAGATGTGTGTTGTAAATAACTTTTTGAAATTTGTCTTTGAACATTCTTTGCCCTCAAGTTCATATGGCAGGGATTGAAGGGAGTCATTAATGTTTCTATTTCTTTTTCCTTTTTGAAAATCTATCGTATAATTTATTGTTCTATCCTTCATAACTTCCATTCCAAAATCACTCTGTTTATTATCATATGAGAAATAATTTGATTTTTATTTCTGTTTTGGTTGTCACTTGTTTTCCTCTTGACTGCTCTACTAAGCAACCCAAATGAAGCAAAAAATCCCCTCACATCCCTTTTAAAATTACTAATTTAAAATTTTGCTTTTTAGGACTTGATCCTGAAACAAGTGAGCTCAATGGAAGTATTGCAGTTGAAATCACTGCATTTTTCTTTTCACTTAAATCAGGAATATATCATAGAAAATTTTAATCTTTATTCCATGAATTCACCTGGCTATTTCTAAATAATGAGCATTTGTGTCATTCCCAGGTTAGTAATCATATAATATCAAACCATACTGTAATTTCTATGTCTATATTTTTACTTTTCTGTATCTATTCTATATATAATAATATAAATCCTTTATAAAAACATTATAAAATACACCAATGTGTTAAAATGTAGAAAAAAAAGCATTTTCTTAATACTTTGGTTGAACATGCATGATCTTTAGTAAGTTGTATTCATACTTTGTAAAGTGTATTCAGGAATAAAATTGTTTCAGAACAGCAAATACAACGATCTCTCTTGCAAACAAGAGAGCTTATATGAGAGTAACTTTACTCAGAAGAATAGTCCTGAGGTCAAAGTCAGTTGAATTATCTGAGTAACACTGCTTAGGTGTTTAACCAGGATTTCATAAATAAAACTGATGTTGCTAGAGGCTCTAAATCTGTATCTTGATGCCAGTTCTTACTGTGAAAAGGAAATCATAATATTTAAAATATATCAGTAGTAAAAAAAAAAATCTCTGTGCTTCATTCATGCTAGTTTTAATATGCTCTAAATTGAGAAACATTCTATTCTTTTGTGTCATTTCTGCAAATACTGAGACACTCAAGTTTCACTGGCATTAATTTTTGATGACTTTAAATGTAAAATTCAAAGAAGTATATATAAAATGTATTAACAGTATCATTCCATCAGAATAATTATTATCAAAACAACATCCTGTCACTTAGCAGATCAGCAAAAATCAGACAGCAAAATCCAATTACTTTACATGGAATAGCAAACTTGTTGAACAGAATTATTTGGAAACAATAGGTAGCATTACGAAAATAATAATAAAGTTAAATAATAATCTATAATTTCTCCTAATGCTGGATTTTTCATTTAACTTTTGCAGCTTTGGATCAGATTTATTATGTTCCCTCTTCCTGGAGGCAGAAACAGAATAACTTATTAATTGGAAATTATTTATAATGACAAGTAACATTAAAAAAAATGATTAAAGAAGTATAACGATAAAGACAAACTTGCAAACTTAAAGGGTAAATAGAGTTTGAAAAATCAAATTAGGAATTCAGCTTTGACTCATACAGTTATATAAGTATTTTCCACTAACTACCTCATTATTGCATAGAAGCAGTTATCAGCACATTATTATGCTTTCTGGAAGGAGCAACTGAATCTACATGGGCAATGTGTTATTCTGAAAACCAAGATCACATGAAGAACATTTAATAACTCACTTGGAGGAATCAAATACAGAAGTGTAACCTGACAGGAAATAAACGATAGGTATGACAAATGCATACCATAAACAATAATAAAGCTTCATTTAAAAGAATAATTAATATATATATATATATGTATATATATACACACAATAGAAAGAAATATGTTTTTAAAAGTATAGTTAAACTTCCAGGACTATCAGAAAGACTTAATGAAAAGTGTACTAAAAACTCTGCAACCAAGTTAAGGGTTAGCAGGGAGAGGCAGAAAGCCAGGGCTCTTTGGGAGTGCAGGGCTCCTAAGAGGCTGCTGAAACAAAGCATGAGCTTCTACAAGAAATACTGCGCACCCAGGTCTTCCCTGTGTATTTGATACCTCCATGACAAAAGTTTCCTGCAAAGCTTTGGGTTACAGCTAGAATAAAATAGTCAGGACCCAGAACTCCCTCCCACTGATAGGAGAGACTTGTTTTAAGAAGCTCCAGCTGGCCTTGGAGATCTCCAAAGATGACCTGGAAGTTGCAACAGGGCTTCCTACCTGTTCTGCTTTGATACAAATTCACCAGAGGGTCTCATTTTTGGCTTATGTCTGGATTGTGTTGCAGCTAGTCTGTGGTAATGCCTTTGCCTGGCCTTGTGTCCTTTTGATCTGGACTCTGACCCTGACTTATGAGCTAACTGTCTTAAGTACAATAGGACTGAAACATTCTCTAAGTGGGGCCATGGCCTCTGCCTGCCTTGCCATGATCCTCCCACACCTCCTCCCTTGCACACTAGGCAGCAACTGCTGATGTTATCTGGCCAGCAGGTCAAGGGAAGTGATCCTCCTCCTCTACTCTGTCCTGGTGAGGCTACATTTAGACTACTGTGTCCAGTTCTGGGTTCCCCAGTTCAAAAAAGACAGGGGTCTCTTAGGAGTCCAATAGGGGGTGCCAAAGATGACAAAAGGCCCGGAGCACCTCCCATATAAGGAAATACTGAGTAACTTGGATCTGCTTAGCCTGGGAAAGAGAAAGCAGAATGGGGATTTAATAAATGTTTATAAATATCTAAAAGGAGGTAGGAGGTAAATGGATGACTCAAAACTCTTCTTAATAGCATATAGCAATAGGACAAGGAACAATGGCCTAAAACTTGAATATAGGAAGCATAATACTATGCAGAAGAACTTTATGGTAAGGGTGATGGAGGACTGGAACAGGTTACCCAGACAGGTTATGGAGTCTACTTCTATGGAGATATTCAAGATCTATCTTGACGCCTACCTACTGTATGCAACCTATTGTAGGGTACCTGCTTTAGCAGGGGGACTGGACTTGATGATCTCTTGAGGTCCCTTCCAACCCCTGCAGTTCTGTTATATGAGACTCACAGCAAGAGTGTGGCTGCAAAGAAAATTGGGGCTTCTATTAAAAACTCTCCCACTTGCATCCTTCTCACTAGGGGCTTCAACATGTCCCGCTGTAGAACAGTCAATCCACACATAGTGTTAAGCATGGGGATTAGGGTTAGGAAGTAAAAGATTTGAGACTCACAGAAAGAGTGAGGCTGTAAAGAATTTCCTAAACCATACCAGCAGCATGGGCCACTGTGGTAGCTTTCCCCTCTTAGTATTTTCAGCTGTGGTTTCAGCCTATCCCTCTACAGAAATTTCTGTCCCAGGCTTAGGGCTTGGACTAGATTTATGAGTAGAAGAATCAGATATATCATTTCTAGACAAGAGCTTTAAAGCTTAGCTGTACACTTAGTTGTTTCTTCCCACATTTTGAAAAATTGTCCAAGTAGATCCAGGTAAACTTTTCAATTCAAATTAAAACATGTTCATTTGGAAATCCTCAGTGAAGTGAGGGCTTCCAATCTGAATTGCTGTTTGAATATTCTACGTGAATTAGAAAATGCTTTGGGACTATTTTTTTAGTATATGTTTGTAAAGCTTATAATTTGATATTCATAATAAGAAAAGCAGAAAAAATAGCAGAAACTCAATAAAGAGTAACTATAGTCCTGATTCCCATGCTTGTATTACCTGAAGACTGCCATTCATGGCTTGAAAAAATATTGACATATCGTCTTATCTAAGACTGATACTATAATTTTGACAAACCCATTCCAGAATCATTTCAAAGCTGACTGCATGCCCTTCCTGCTGTCCTATTTCTTTCTTCTCTTTCCTTTGGTTGTTTGTCTGTTTTCATTTGATTTCTCCATTTCAAAGTTAGAAATTTTAGACGTGCAGTAGCATTAGGTCTAAGTGAAATTTAGGCTTTAATCAAGAATGCTTGCAGGGAATTTCAACAACCCATGTTGGACATAACCGTTTATTTTAAATTTGATCTTAATTACTGAGAGATCCCAGGCCCTGCAAAAACAGTGACAATGTAAATACTAATATTAGTCAATAAAGAGGGGAAGGTTAAATGATTAATCTTGGAGCAGAACTACCATTCAGTAACTGACGCTCATTACTCTCATTGACACCTCAATAAAGAAAGAAAAAAAAAACAAGATACTAAATGGGGCAAAGACAACAACTATCCTACTTTTGGGGATGTTTAAGACATTCCATACATCCAGGTCACTCCTTTTTAGCCTATTAAAAGGTACATTAACTTTGTATTGAAATAGACATCTTGCATTAAAGGACTGCTGTCTTCCATTATTTCCATGACTTAGAGTTGTTGCCAGATTTGCCTGAAGAACAACAAATACAGCTGCCAAAATTGAACAACAATATTACTGTCAGAAGACTGTTATAGGTGTTAGGTCTGTATTGTCTTTCATAGTACTGTTGACTAGATTAATATATATATATTTCTATAGTCTACTAGTAAAATGGAACTTTAGAATTGTTTTATCTCTTTGTTAAGTCAAACAAAAAATTGTTCAATGTCAGTTGGCACATTATGGAAGCATCAGGCTTAGAAAGTAAGGATGCACTGATGCACTGGAAGCAAGACTAGCATTTTTTTATTAGAGATTTGATTTATTCTCAAAATATGTAAGTATACCTTTTTTAAAAGATAATTGCTCTACTACTTCCTTAATATATTTTTTAAAAACAAATTTTGATGAAAAAAGATTTTTTTTTTCAGTTAAAAAAGAAAAAATTACACTGTCCCTGTGACTGAGCATGGCACAAAGAAGAACATCTGCTACATATCTAGTATATAACTCTGCCAATGGGAGTATTTTACATCAACATTCAGCCTTCTTACCAAACTCAATACTTTTAAGTCAGAATTAGAAAGAGTGCTAAAAATTCCTACAAAGGAGGAGGACATTGAGGTTACCTTTATTTTGCTTCAGATCACCCCTCAACTGCCATTTTGTCACACAACAACAAAATGTATTGGACTACTTCCAGGAAGATTCCACCATTATTTTCAGGCCACCAACATCTGCCATCATGGATCAACATAACAAAATGGGAGGCACTACTTTCAGAGCAGTATTCGAATTCATACTAATTTTTTGTCTTTCAGGGCTATTTCAATCCACATTCTAGGTGAAAAAAATTTAAATCTTTTAATTTGATAAGTTCTTTAAGTCATGCTTTTTTATTAGTTATTTTTAAGTTTTGTTTTTTTTTTTTTACTTAGTTTAGAGTTCATTCCTTTCAGTTATTTATAGGTGTTGATAGTACATTTGGAGATGTACAGGAGTCAGCTCTTGCAACAATAATGCTGAAGACACAGAGAGTCAGACAACTATTTTCATTAACTTAAGTGTAATAGATCTAGCCTGTGATAGGATTTGAAGCCATGTCTGTACAAGCACTCCCACCCTCCTACCTATCATTCTCCCATCTGTCTGCATAGTTCCAGAGCTTTGAGGACTGTTTTGATTTATATTGCTCTACACAGGTAAAGTGATCTCTCACTTGAAGAGTTTAAGTAGCAGACTGCTGTCCTGCTTCTATAAACTTTTTTTTTTTGGCCTATATTTCACCACTGTTTTCCAGCATTCAGTTCCTAACTCACGCAGAAGGATAACTGCATATGTGAAATGACGATTCATTGTCAGGATCTTTATTGTAGGTTAAATAAAAAGCAAATCTCATCAACTGGCTATTCTCTTCGACCTGTGGTCTCTGAATGCTTCAGCTTTCTGTTCAAAGAAAAGACTACCTTTGTTCATAATATAAAGATGACCCTTTTATGTCATTTACTTTAGCTTAATATTTCAAGCTGTTATGTCAGAAATCCATGATTAAACATTATATTTTTCTTGCCAAGAAAAGAAATAAAAGAGTGAAGAAATACTCTAAGAATTAAAAATACTGGACCTCTTTGAACATACTACCCTATGCAGTTTTCTGGAAAAAAACAAAAAGACAAAAAATATTTGGAAGAATGTTTTCAAAATTGCTTTCTTACAGCAAAAGTGCTAGTATTTACATTGTTGACAAACTGAGTTTGTGTTCATTTTAACTAACCTCTTTTCTTTCTGATCTATTTGGAGTGTTTTCCAGAAGTATCATCCAAAGATGATACTTCTCCTGTTCTATACTATAAAGGACTTTCAAAGAAACACATGGAAGTGCTAACATTGAGTCGTTACAGAATAAAGCCAAAGGGAAAGAGGAAGTTGTATATCCTGACAGTTCTGCAGTCCACCAAGTCTGTTATTTCTGTTCTGTCTTTATAATGGCTATAAAATATGAGCTGGGAGTATGATGTCAATGCATCCACTTTCAATAATTGATATGATGAATAATCTCAACCTTCTGACACCTTCTGTATCTCCCCTCATCTCAAGAAACTTCATTCATCAACCACATTTGAAATGTTTAAGTAATCTCAGTGATGTATGAAGCACTGAAACTCCCTTGTTAGAAATCTATGCTACTAACATTCTATCAAATTAAAAAGCCACTGAGCTCTTGTGCATAAAATTATCATAAATTATTTCTGAAGGTTCACTGCTGTTTGGAATGTTTAATTGCTCACTCAGCTGAACTTCAGCAGCTCTGGATTATTAATCAATTTGTGAGAAGGTTTCTCATAATGTCTTCATGCTGCAGAGAAACTGCAAAAGAGTTTTATGCAACAAGCCAATAGCAGACATCCATATCTTTAATAACATTTCTATATTCAAGAATGTTGATTGTTCACTTATCAGAAGATTACAAAATTGTAAGCAACTCAGACTAATTTATTTGAATGAGAAAATAGATTATTCATAACAATTACAGAGCCACAGAATCACAGGGGTTGGAAGGAACCTCCAGAGATCACTGAGTCCAATCCCCCTGCCAAAGCAGGTTCCCTACACCAGATCACACGAGTAGGTGTCCAGATGGGTCTTGAATATCTCCAGAGAAAGAGACTCCACAACCTCCCTGGGCAGCCTGTTCCAGTGCTCTATCACCCTCATTGTATAGAAGTTCTTGCACGCATTTGTGTGGAACTTCTATGCTCCAGTTTCTGGCCATTCCCCCTTGTCCTGTCTCCACACACTGCTGAAAACAATATTTATAACTAAGAATACAGGCAGATAAGACAGACATTTGAAGAATTTAATCCAGGTCTTGCTGTGGCATCAACAAAGGTCTTCTGAAAAAAAAACTCCCTAAGTTATGCGTTTCTTCAGCCAGATTTCTTACTGGAAAATGCATCTTTAATTTTTTTTTGTTGTTGTTCCCATGAGGGAATTTGATTTTTATGAGTATCAAAACAAAGATTTTAACCTTAATTGAAATGTGTTTTATTATAAATTTTAAAATGTATTCTTTTATTAAAAAAGAAATCACATTGTATGAATTCATCCTCTTACAGTTTCCTTTCCCTTTTTTCTTAACACATGAAATGAAATGTGTACAATAACTTATCAGAGGGCTGGTGATAGTTCTTCTATTTCTATTTTTAACTCTACACCAGATTTTTTTTCCCAGCACCACAAATATAGAGGATTCTAGCTTCAAATATTTTGTAGTAATATACGTAAGGGTCTTTAAGTCACTTTTCTTAAGCAGAAACTTCACAGAATAGGAGTAGAAGCATTTGAAAATCTTTCCTGCTTCATGAAGAATCATCATACTCTTTCCTATGCATGGAGAAAGGTAGAGAATGAGAGCTATTGCACAGATAATTGAAATTCATCAACTATCTGAAATTAGATATATTGCAATACAGCATAATAGTAACATAGTATTTCCATCAGAAATAGTATCAGTATCTTTTGGTCAAGTTCCTTTCATAGAATATATAAGGAACATGCTCAAAACTAACACTTTTTCCTGCAAGTACTCTCACTACAAGCCTTCAAAACCTTTCTTACAGCATATTAACTCCATTAGCAGATGACAGAATTGGAAACAAAACACCAGTAATAAATACAGAGCATCTCTATTCTTTCTGACATCTGAGGATATCAAAGCACATCACAACAAATGCACAACCCCTCATTGAAATTTCACTGTTACTCATCTCTACTGTACAGAACTTCTAGCGCCAAAATATTTAGATTGTCATTATCTTTGGCACCCAACCAAATCCAAAATGATGTACTGAAGATCATGTATGAAATCTGTTGAGGAAATAGAAAAAAGAACCAGATCTTCAGATTCCCAGTAATGTTTGAATGCATTAATAGTTCCTTCATTACCCTTTTCTGAACAGGGATGCCTTATAGGCTTTCTAAACAGCGAACTGATAGATCACAAACTTCAGAATTTTATTCTTTGGTTCTTTTCACTATACAAATTTGTCATATCATGTATTAACAGTAAGAAAATATAGCACTGAGTAGTATGGATATGAAAATAAAGCGCACTTCATATGGGACAAATCAACAATTCTACAGATTTTCAGTTCTGTAAAATAAGAATATATAAAGTGTGTATGTTCTTTTTACTTCCATCTTTTTATCTGTTCATTTATTACTTCATACCAGACTGGATGTGAAAACAGTATTATTTATGGTCCAAACCTTCAAATTTTTGGCTCTAGTTATCTCATGAGCTTTGTGAAAATAAAGTCATCAGTAAGAATCAAGATTGTTGTCACTTTCAAAAAATGAATTTGAGTAACAGATAGCAGTTCTGTATTTTACAAAGAAGGTTATGCTTCTCCAGTCACATACAGTGAAAAAGAAAGTATTGTTGTAATTGGTTCATCAATAAATCAATGGAAACGTGATAACTAATGTAGTTTGGGTATCAAGGAACCAGAAACATACATGAGTAGTAAAATAAAGAGCAAGACGACATATTAAGTCAGTCTTCAGCTTTACTTATTTTCATAGTCTGTTAGTTTCTTTTCCTTTCATAGTTACTTTTCTCATTTAAACTTAAAAGTAAGGATGACTTCTATCATCATTTAGCCATTTAGACTGACTCCCTGGTGGTTAAGTTTCTTTATCATCCATATGAACTTTGAGCCTGAAGCAGAAATCCTAGTGATGTAGGTGTCTGTCTTCCCCAAAATACACATACATTACAAGTAAAGATTGTTGGTGCATATTACACCTTTGCATGTGTCAGAACATCTAAAAATCACACAGTAAATGCATGCTTGCATATCAGAAAGAGTATTAGACTTTGATGTCACTGCCAGTTCATGACTCCTGAATTTAATAGCTTATAACACTTTGCTATGCTAGTCCATCTATGACATTTAGGTTACCGTATGCATGAAAGGATCTTATCAAATGTTTACTTGAATAAGCTTTCTGTATTTAAACAAAGTCAATTGTAAATTATATGCAGTGATAATTTTACACATTAAAATTATTTTTGGTCATGATTATGTACATACTTTATATCTAAAGGGAATAGTTTCCTTGGTCTGTGAATTAAAATCCTGAAAATCATATTTTAACTGAAGATTGTGAGTTACTGTCATGATTTTATGATTTTGGTTATCAGTAGTCTACATCATAACATCATGTAGTCCACTGGGAGTTAAAGAGCTAATGATCCAGGTCTGGGTACCTGTCCCAGAAGAGAACTGCATTCCCCAGAAGACTGCTTGCTGGTCTGTTATCATTCCTGCTGAGGGGGAACACATATAAGGCCTCAGCATGTCACCTGATATCTCTCTTTTCAATAATCAGGCTCTCCTCACTGCTGCTCAAGTCGATTGCACATCTCACCTGAGATGAAGCCTTCAGTTCTCAGACACTTTTTCCTCTCATTATATATGTGACTTATTTGCTTCAATTCTAATTATATAGAATTATATATATTTAGTGTGTTATCTCATATTCAGATATCATATTTGGTAAATTAGTTTCTTTCTTCTCAGATTATTGCTGATGTTTTTAATTACTCGGGATCTCCTGTTTCCCCTTTCCAGAGGCATGAATCTGTGGATATCTCCACCCTGCTAGTCACAGAACTAGGCTGAACCAGCCCCTAAACTATTGACATTTTTGGTGGAGAAACCACATTGAGGTTGAGGTGAGATACACAGTCAGACATCAATTTTGTGTCAGTAGTTATCATAGTGCTAAATAAATGCTATTTAACTTAAATTATTCATTTCCCTTTCTCTGTAACATTCCAGAATAAACAATTTTCTTTTAACTGACTTTTGAGTATTGTGCAAAATCAATTAAAATTACTTCTTGCACATAAATATTAAGGACAGTTTTTTAACAATCTGAAGAAAGGCAATAGGGACCACATATACGAAAAAGCAACAGATCCACCTCAAAAATCACCCAATAAAAGGGTGAAAATCACAGATAAACAAAAATTTAATTACCGGTTCCAAGGATGAGGGCTAGGCAAATACTCCAAAAGAAGGGATCTTGAGGTAGAGAACCATTCTATGTGGCAGACAGCCCTTAAATGAGGCTTAGGGTTCCACCCCTTCCAGTGGCACAGGTAAATTACTTTCACCTGTGCTCCCAGTGCTGGCTGTGTCCCTTCACCAGGTGCTCAGTGACTGGTTCAGGCTGTGACTTAATAATTCTTATATACCATGCAGCATTCACCTTATGCTGTGGTAGTTTTATTTGCATTGTCGCTATTTCATAATTTATTTGTCTGTCATAATTTCTAAAGAGATCCTAACCACATTATGAAGGAGATTTCTATGTGCTGCCTTTAAGGTTAGTCAGAGCCAGCATGATCTTCAATCATTCTAACATTGGGAGCGTTTTAACCTTCAGGAATCAGCCAACAAAATGTTATTTATTTGCACTATTTTAGAAAGCTTTGATAATCAGGTATCATGAAACTTTCATCAATAAATAAATGATTTTAGAATGTTAAGTATTTGATGGATTGGAGCCATCTGAATCAAATAGATAATTGAATATTCAGTAATTTCTGTCCATGTGTATACCAATGAATAATGACTTTAACTGATAGAGAATTGTGATCACAAAAACTTAAGAATTCAGTTCTCATCTCATTCCTTCTCTTTCAAAACATTCTGCACACAAGCACACTCAGAAGACTCAGAAACAGTCTATGCATTTCAGAATCTTGAATTTGCATAGTCCCAATGAAAATTCCAGGCTGTCTTAGAAACTATGAGACCTTACACTGGTACTGTGCTGCAGCTGCAAGGGTAGCTGTCTCACTGACAACTAAACAAAAGCTTGTACTGTAGTTCAGGTTTCAGCATTAGTTGTTTTAAATTCATAAGTTTAGTTGAGTTAGGAAAAATAAGCTGTGTTTCCTATGAGACTGAAAGATATAAGACTTGATGTATTGGTAAAGAAAGTGTTTATTGTATACATAGACTCACAAAAGAACAAATCTTTGTACTGATATTTTTGCTATCAAGACCCACAGAAGAAACATATTTTCTAAAGCAAATTTCTAATACTTTGTTATTGATTTTGTCATTTTTTTTCCCAAAAAGCAGTAATAAATTAAGCTAAACATTCATTTTTATAAAAAAAATGTAATATTAAAGGTAGTAGCAAAGAAGCAAATTGTAGGTGTTGCTTAAACACTGCATTATAAGTATAAATTAATGTGTTGAATACAAGAGACCAGATTTAAGATAGATTTCTTTAGATTATGCAAATCATCCAGAAAAGGACACAAAGTGTTTTTTTTGTGTGGTTTTTTTTTTTCTTTTTTTTACACCTAACTGAGAAATGTTACTCAACTGAAATCTTTAGGGATGTTACTTTAGCCATTTACCACTTTGCCATCTTTTCTCTTTGATTCCTGTGTAATGTGAAAGAAATCTTTGCGTGTAGAAAACTGCTACTATGTAATAAGTCTCATACCTAAAAGTGTGGTTCTTCTGAAGAATTCTCTTAGTGATTTAAAAACCTCTTTCAGAAAAAATAGTGCAAAAGATAAGCAGACGTATATAGTTGGATTTCTGATTGCATTCTGTGTCTAAAAATGTTTCAAGCATTCATTTTCACTTACATGTTTAAGAACAAAGGCTTTATCTTTGTGGGTTTCTATAGTGTCACTGCAGGCTACTCATGCTTATCTTGACGGCTGGAATGGTACTTATTCTTTAGTAGTTAGCATAAAGCTGTTTAGCCAGTTAGAGACATTTTCATAAGAAACAAACAAACAAATAAATATAGATATATTTAGGGGATGAGAACCCTTCCAGAGCTTGTGCTTCTTGTGAATATAATGTCCAGGAGTGATGTGACAGATATAAACACAATCTTCTCACATCAGTTGGGTTCCATTGCATTCATACAATAAAATTTGCAGGAATAGCACAGATGGATAATTAATTGTGACACCTGAACAAAATGTTTTGACTTCTACCACTTCTTTTTTACTTATCTAATAATAGCTCATACAAAGATGCTCCATACAAGCAAAAGTAATACTCACTCATCTCTTTTGTCACCCCCGATTATCTCTTCCCACTCCCAGAATGTGGAAGTAAACAACAGTGGTCTTTGAGCAAAACTGATGAAACCAATCATCTGAAATTCATGCCTGAAAGTTGATAGCAGCTGAGGACATGCAGTTGATAATGCTGGTTTAACAGAAAGGCATTCAAGCTATAAATATAATTGATTCAAGCTTCCACAGCTGTAAAGACATAATATGGTGCCAGTACTATTTTCTGTGAAGCTACCAACATTAGGCCTTCAGCCCAGGTGTGTTCCTCATGGACTTTGTAGCTCAGCTGTTCTGGCAGTTCAGTACATTGTATCACTGTGTTACTGTCTGCTAATAATGAATGTAGGGGATTTCCTGTCATATCTGAAAGTCTCTAGAAGCTATGAAAACTCCACAATGAATAAGGGATTTGATTTAATAAAGTGTTGTTTTCTGAAATCTTAACTGTCCTGTTACTCTTAAATATTTTTGACAGAAAAAAATTTGGCCAGAAGCACTAGGTAGACAACTTATTGTTGATATCATACCACGTAATCAGATGTTAGTGTGAAAAGAATCCAAACTTTCTTCTGCAGCTTATGTTGATACTTCCTTTGATTTACCCAAGGAATGTTTTGCTTCACTTAATGTTTCTGATTGTATAATCAATGAAAATTATGTAAAGGAATATTATGTAATTTAATAATATTAAGATGTTACAATAATGAAATAAGCAAGAGAGTTAGGCACAGCAAGACAAAGAGAATAAATAGGATGCTCACCTGTGTCGTGGGCTCACTCAGGAAACTCCAGTGGAGTGGATCTTCCAAAGAGAGAGAGATCCCTTCCCACTGGTAGTCAGCTCTTAAATGGGTCTAGGAGAGGTGGAGCCAGGCTCCACCCCTTCCTGCAGCACAGGTGAATTGCTTTCACCTGTGCTCCCAGGGCTGACTCATTGCTCACCTCAGGTGACTAATCAGAGGTTCAGGCTGTGACTCAGCAGTTCCCATACACTGATCATCTCCATGACCTAAGCAGTACAGAGAATGTATTGAAATGTATTCTCATTGTTTGTGGATGTTGAATCTAATAATGTCATCCATAAAAATAAATAAATTTTCATGTGTGCCAGAAATCACTGCAATTCAAAACTTATTTTTCTCTCAGGTCAAGTAGTATAAAGATTGCTTACTGACCATTTTGTAATGGTCAATATAACTAGTCAATACAGAAATACATTTGTCAATTTTCAGTAAGCTGAGTTAAAATTTCTTATTATTATCATATATATCTGTTTGCCAATTAGAAAATTTTTATACTATCTTTACAGTTATTTTGGACACCTGAAAATTCTGCTGTATGAAGCATTCTATCGCCCTGCTTCACTGCTGGTGTGAGTTATTGGGCCTACAAGATAAGCTTATTACAGACACAGTATGCTCCATACTTTCATGGAGAAGTTACTAATAGTTACTGTTACAGAAACATGATATACAATTACTTCAGTCAGTTACATATATCTGCAAGCAGTGTGCATATAATAATATCATAAAAAAATGATTATAAACATCTTTGCTTCCACTCATTTTCCTAAAAAGGGGGATATTCATTTGAAATAGGTTAATATCCTTAAAGAAATGGGATCCTATAGTCATGTGCACATCAGAAATTATCTTTTGTCTAGTACAGATAGACCTTCCTGTCCTGATGGCTCACTTTAAGTAAATAAATAACTGAAAAAGACAGAATTTATATCATTTGAGAGCCTGGATGCACGATTCATGCTTTTAATTCTTGTTTTTGTTTTTTTTTTTTTTTTTAGTGAGAAAATAGGAAAGTTCCATCAATAACAAGCTTGATCACTGACATGAATAATATAGAAAAAAAATCTAGAAAAGCAAAACATTCATCACAGCTAGAAAATCAGTAATTTACTAAGAGCTATGAGTGTCTTTCTACATTTATAAATCTTAACATCTTGTAGCTGGCTGGTTGTGTTTACATACAAAGGAAAGCACCCAAGTGAATATGACTGTCAAACAAGGAAGGGGAAATATTTGGGTTATTCTGTTTAAGGTTCTTCTTTTATTAACTAAGGAAATAATTTATTTTACAATTTATTTCCAGCTGTTACTCAGTCTGGTTATATCATAAGAAAATGATTTAACAGTACATTTAGGAAAACTAAAGTTCTTAAGAAGGCACTGCATAAGTACAGTAATAGTTTTGGTGATCTGCAGTAGAAAAAGAGGAGAAATATTGGATCTTGAAAGTCCTTGAAAACAAGAAAACTTTTAGTCTAGTAAAATACAATATGACTGCCATCTGATGTATAAAAATTAGGGAAGCGGTTCGAGTAATTGAAACATTTAACATCAATATTTTGTATTGATATGAGACAAGTATGCACATGAAAGCTGGAAAAAAATATTAAGATGAAATAGATGCTGATTTAAGGATTACATATGCAATTAAGGAATTACATTTGCAAAATGTACAGTCAATATGTAAGGAAAGGCAGAATTATGATGACAACCATGACTTTATCAAACAGAAAAAGTTCTAACTTAGGGAATATGCCAGTGGGAAGTATATTAAAAGCAATTACAATAATAGCATCAGAAAGACGAAGTGGAATTTTGACTAGTCAGTCTTCAGTACTAGGAAAACTTTGAGACAAAAAATGGCAAGGGGAATTTAAATTTGTTTTATTTCAAAGCAATACATTCTTTTCGTAATATTTTCACTTATAAATATATTCATCAAATAAAACAATGTTCTACACTTTTGTTTTCAAAGCTAATAATATGTCTAGAATCACAACATAATATGGTCTACAGAAAATAATTATTCTCTCATTTACTTTCTTCCATTAAATGAAGGTTATGTAACATTAAGATGTAGTGATTTAGTAGAAGGTTTTTTTTTTTTTTTTTTTTTTTCTTTGTCTAAACTAAGCACACAGGCTTATTCTTTGATTTTCTTAATTTTTCCTTGAATACAAATGAAACCTGCTGCAAACACTATCCTGTTTTCTTCTGAGCAACACAAAATCCCAAAGTATGTTGCCTTTTGACAACTGTAAGCATATTCTGAAACTTGACAGAAAAGATAATTACATCTCTGTTCTATGCAATGCAAAATACATGTTAATTCTGTTCTTTTACTGTCACAAAGTGCACAGAGGTATCAGGAAAACAACAGATTTCTGAATGTTATTTGTGTTGCACTCTGTTTGAGTAACAGCTACATACTTACTATCTATATTATTTTACTGTTGCCATCATCTGACTGATTCCTCTAGGCACAACCCCAACATAAATATTAACTGTTATTCCTGTACATAAATGATAAAGCGATAGCGATGAACGCTAATAGAAGTATATGTACACTGCACTCTACTTGAAAGTCTCCAGAGTTTATTGTTGAAAAGTAATCACTGTTGTTTAATGTTGAAAAGCAACAAAAGTCAACAGCTTTTTTAATGAGTAAACAATTTAAACAGAAATTTAAGATTATTTTATGCAATTGAAAGAGTAGGTGGTCAATCAATAGTATTATTCTTATTCTCTGGAAAAAAAAAAACAAAAAAAAAACAAAAAAAAACCTGATAAGTTTTATTGCCATTGTACCTTTCTCTTTGTAGACATTAAAAGAAAAATGTCATTGGCAATCATTAACTATCTTTATATATTTTGGATCAATGGACAGGACAATATATTAAAATAGTTATGTGTCTCTATTCATAAGTCAAACTTTATGTATACCAAGTCACACAAAAAAAGAAAAAAAACATTACCTAATAATTTGACCTTTATACATGTTCTCTTATGAAGGTGATTTTTTTATTTTTTGCTATTACTTTTTGGGGAAAAAAAAAAAAGCAAAAACAACAGACCTATATAATTACCAATCTGTATTCTCTCAAATTTTTATTTTCTCCATTTTGTGGCTTATACAAGCAGGAGAAAAATATGAAGCTTTTTATTTAGATATACATGCAAAAATAATATTTTTATTTTCCTTTTAAAAAAATAATTAATTTTGGTAATTTTAATTCCAGCAAGACTGATTGTGCTTAGTATTTTGGCAGTGGTATAAAGTTACCAGCTTTATTGGGAGGCATCTCATCTTTTAGAACACTAAGGGAAAGATCAGAACATAGAAAATGCATATGTAAAAAATAATATAGGAGCAGTGTTGGTTTTTGGAGCCTATTTTCAAAGATTTTAAAGAAATATTTTGCAGGATGAATAAACGATTTAAAAGAATTGATCAGTTTTTAAGTCAGACTCCACAGACTTCACAGGCTTTTGTTCATGGATTTTAAAAAACAGCATTAAAAAAAAGCCTGTCTTTCAATGAGATTCACATAAGCAGTAATGCATAAACAACTCAGAAGAAATCTATCCCTGATGATGAAAACTTTTCTACTGGGTTCAAGAGGGTCAGGCTTTCACCCCTAATACTTGCAATATCATGATTAATAGATCTCTTAATTGTGCCTGGATAGATGTGCCCTTAATTTTTTGACAGCCATAATTCTCTTTTAGACCATTACTCAGAATGATACAGCAACACAAAAACTTGTGAGATACTTGGAGCACAAGGGAAGAACTGTCGTCTGTGTAGTCAATATAGCTTGTGAACTTGAATTGATCTCAGCATGCTGAAGAACAACAATACTTACACATGGTGCTCAGACTGAAATTCTTTGAAAATATATAAGCATATTAGAAATAATGACTTCAGAAACAGTTTCTTTTCATTCTTATTTTAGATATTTCAAACTCCAGAGTGACTATGCTGCCTAAAGAATAAGAAGCCTGGATGAGATAACTGGATGCTAAAAAATATTATTGGCCTCCATCCTGTATCAGAATATAATATTTGGGCTTTTTCCAGGAACTTCTACCTGTTCCTTCTGCTTCTAGAGAAGTGAAACAAGGGCAAATAGATTTATTTTATATTTATTTTACATTCAGGAAGATTTGAAGTGGAAAGCATCTCCCGCCAAAATCTAGTGTGCAAATTCAAAGGTCCAAATGCGTCTACTTAGGATTGTTAGTATTATTTTACCTGCAATACTAGTATACGTGGAGTAGAATGTGACACCATAGCTGTTGCACTAAGGAGAACAGGTTAACCTGATGAAAGGTTAGTGCTGTAACCTGGGAGTTTATTTTGAGTTATTCAGCCATAACTGCAATTTGCCTTCATTATGTCCTTATTAGAAAGGCATATACAGAAATACACTGAACACAGTAATTGTTAAAACAGCACAGAATTGGAGCTTGTTCATTCCACGAAGCAATTTTCAGTGTTTCATTTTCCACATAAAGGAAGAACTTTATGCAGCGGAAGAATTTAAGATGTCATACAGAAATTGTGTTAAAATAATTGCATTTAACACTGCCTTTTCTTTCTTACTTTTTTTCTTTTTCGTTTTGAGAATAGTGACCGTACAGGTACATAATCTTATTGTCCATACAAATGTCCTCTTCTTTTTTACAGTTTCTTGTGGTAGTGATTTCTGCAGCCTAGCTGTAAAGATGTACATGAGAAGTACTGTTGTTCAGTTTAGTCATGTGCTAGTACTGCTGAACAAACTCATTCATGGAATTACATAGCTTTTTCTCTCTCTGCCCTTCACATTCACATTCAGATTGCTAGGGAGCAGTGAGGGACATAGAGTTGGGAGCTAAAGGTGACACCTCATGGGCCATGCCCTAATGCATAGAGCAGAGCTAAGGTTGATAACAGGGACCTTGGTATAATGAGGAGATAAACCAGGTCCAGTGTCCATCCACAGTCTTTATGCAGGAGCAGAAGATAAGACTGAGTGCTATAGGAGTCCAGGAAGCCCATCCTGCAGGCAGGTTCCTGGCAGGTCTGAAGGCTGGTGCAGCTAGGGCAGGGGTAGGTGCAGAGGCCAGAGTTGCATCAGATTCCTGCCTCGGCAGGGCCCTGAGGAGGAGGCCCCCACAAAGGTCCAGTGGTGCACTCATTCTTTTTTAAGGAACCATGTAAAAATCAGGCAGTGAAACATTCAAATATCTGTGACACTGGAAAAAAAAAAAAAATAGCTTTTATGTTTCAATGACATACAGACCATATGATGGCCATGATCTCATTGCGATCACGGAGACGTGGTGGGACAGCTCGCATGACTGGAATGTTGTCATGGAGGGCTATGTGCTTTTTAGGAAAGATCGGCTGGTGAGGCGGGGTGGTGGAGTTGCTCTTTATGTGAGAGAGCAGCTAGAATGTATTGAACTCCACCTGGGGGAGGGTGATGTAGCAGTGGAGAGCTTGTGGGTGAGAATCAAGGGGCAGGCTGGTATGGGTGACACCGTTGTGGGTGTGTACTACAGGCCCCCTGATCAGGAGGAGGAGGTTGATGAGGCCTTCCACAAGCAACTGAAAGTAGCGTCGCAATCCCAGGCGCTGGTGCTTATGGGGGACTTCAATTATCCAGATATTTGCTGGAAAAGCAACGTGGCCAGGCATGCGCGGTCCAGACGGTTCCTGCAATGTGTCGAAGACAACTTTCTGATGCAGATGGTGGAGGAACCAACGAGGGGAGGGGTGTTACTGGACCTTATTCTCACAAATAAGGACGGGTTTGTTAAGGAAGTAAAAGTTGGGGGTAGCTTGGGTTGTAGTGACCACGAGATGGTGGAGTTCAAGATCTTGAGTGGAAGGAGCAAAGCAAAAAGTAGGATTGCTACCCTGGACTTTAGGAGAGCCAACTTTGATCTCTTCCGGGACCTACTTGGAGCTATCCCGTGGGCTAGGGTGTTAGAAGGTAAGGGGGCCTGTGAGAGCTGGTTGGCATTTAAACAGCTCTTCTTCCAAGCCCAGGATCGGTGTGTCCCTGTGAGCAAGAAATCAGGAAAGGGTGGCAGGAGACCTGTGTGGATGAGCAAGGAGCTCATGCACAAACTCAAAGGGAAAAAGAAGGTCCATGAAATGTGGAAAAAGGGTCTGACCACTCGGGAAGAATATAGAAATGTTGTCAGGGCCTGCAGGGATGCGACGAGGAAGGCTAAAGCCCACCTGGAATTGAATCTAGCAAAGGTGGTAAAGGATAATAAAAAAGGTTTTTTTAAGTATGTTAACAGTAAAAGGAAGACTAGGGAGAATGTAGGTCCCCTACTAAGTGAGGGGGGTGTTCTGGTAACGGGGGATGCTGAGAAGGCGGAGATACTGAACGCCTTCTTTGCTTCTGTCTTCAGTGAAAAAGCTCCCCCTCGGGAATCCCAGGCCCTGGTGGTTAGTGAGAAGGTCTGGGGAATGGAAGACTTCCCTTTAGTCAGGGAAGAGGCGGTCCGAGAGCGCCTAGGCAACACCAATGTTCATAAATCCATGGGACCCGATGGGGTGCATCCACGGGTGCTGAGGGAGCTGGCAGAGGTGATTGCTGAACCGCTCTCTATCATCTTTGAGAGGTCTTGGAGAATGGGGGAGGTGCCTGAAGACTGGAGGATAGCCAATGTCACTCCGGTCTTCAAAAAGGGCAAGAAGGAAGATCCAGGTAATTACAGGCCAGTCAGCCTCACCTCTGTCCCTGGAAAGGTGATGGAACAGATTGTGCTGGATGCCATCTCCAGACAACTGGAAGAAAAGGAGGTTATCAGGAGTAGTCAGCACGGGTTCACCAGGGGGAGGTCGTGCTTGACCAACCTGGTAGCCTTCTATGATGTTGTCACTGGCTGGGTGGATGGGGGGAGAGCAGTGGATGTAGTCTACCTTGATTTCAGCAAGGCATTTGACACTGTCTCCCACGACATCCTTATAACGAAGCTGAGGAAGTGCGGGATAGATGAGTGGACAGTGAGGTGGGTTGAGAACTGGCTGACTGGCAGAGCACAGAGGGTTGTCATTGGCGGTGCAGAGTCTGGTTGGAGACCTGTAACCAGCGGTGTTCCCCAGGGGTCGGTGCTGGGACCGGTCCTGTTCAACATCTTCATCAATGACCTTGATGAGGGGGTAGTGGCCACCCTCAGCAAGTTTGCTGATGATACGAAGTTGGGAGGATTGGCTGACACGCCCGAAGGCTGTGCTGCCATTCAGCGAGACCTGGACAGGCTGGAGAGCTGGGCAGTAAGGAACCAGATGAAGTTTAACAAAAGCAAGTGTAGAGTCTTGCACCTAGGGAGGAATAATTCCATGCACCGGTACAGGTTGGGGGATGACCTGCTGGAGAGGAGCTCTGCAGAGAGGGACCTGGGTGTCCTGGTGGACGACAGGTTGGCCATGAGCCAGCAGTGTGCCCTTGTGGCCAAAAAGGCCAATGGCATTCTGGGGTGCATTAAAAGGAGCGTGGCCAGCAGGTCGAGGGAGGTGATCCTCCCCCTCTACTCTGCCCTGGTAAGGCCTCATCTGGAGTACTGTGTCCAGTTCTGGGCTCCCCAGTACAAAAAAGACAGGGATCTCTTGGAAAGAGTCCAGCGGAGAGCCACAAAGATGGTGAAGGGCCTGGAGCATCTCCCCTATGAGGAAAGGCTAAGTGAGCTGGGTCTGTTTAGCCTTGAGAAGAGAAGACTGAGAGGGGACCTGATCCAGGTCTATAAATATCTAAGGTGTGGGGGGCAAAGTGGCGAGGCCAGACTCTTTTCAGCAGTGTGCGGAGACAGGACAAGGGGAAATGGCCAGAAGCTGGAGCATAGGAAGTTCCGCACCAATGTGCGCAAGAACTTCTTTACGGTGAGGGTGACGGAGCACTGGAACAGGCTGCCCAGGGAGGTTGTGGAGTCTCCTTCTCTGGAGATATTCAAGACCCGCCTGGACGCCTACCTGTGCGACCTGGTGTAGGGATCCTGCTTTGGCAGGGGGGTTGGACTCGATGATCTCTGGAGGTCCCTTCCAACCCCTACGATTCTGTGATTCTGTGATATGATCTTTGGTATAAAAACATAGAAACGTCAGTGCTTCATTTGAAGAACTGCATTATTATATACATTTTATATTGAATGTTTTTAAAGGTGAAAATATAAGCAAATAATGCTTACTCTTCCTTGTGTATTTCACTTTTGTAATTTCTGAGACTTCTGAGAATTTGTAATAATCACTGATACAAATAATTATAGCACAGTTTTTTTGCAGTTTAAAGCCGGTTGGGAATCTTGTGGATAAATGATTTATGCATTACAGTATTACATTTCTGTAATTCTTATCTGATTTTCAGTCCATAATTCAATACCAAGTAAAGCCTCCAAAATTTAGTTTAACCTATAGAAGACACACTTATAGCATTTGCTGATAAACTTTGAAATAGATTGCATACTTAATGTTAAGATTCCATTTGTAAATACTTCTAGAATAGGAAATATAATTAATCTAAATGACAATAAAAAAGATAGTAATTATTTGCAAAATCTGAATAGTAAATAAATATAACTAAAATATTTCCAACAAATATTTATAATCACATAAGATATATTTATTAGCATAATTTTAATTATTTACGTTTTGTAACATTCATTTGCAATATAATAATGATATTTTTTGCTATTAATGAATGGCCTTTACTTTTGAGTATGACATTAACCTCTCTCACTCATTTTCTCTTTCATTCATTCTCTCCTTCTGTCTCCCCTCTCTTCCCCACAATGTTATCAGTGATAATTTGGTTTTCTTTCAGACTTATGGTAGCCTTATGGTTCTATCAAATTCAGGCATATTTTCAAAGACTTTATTTAGGTCACACTGAAGAACTTTCTTTATGCACAGGTTGCTCACAGCTGTACTGCTGCATAGTGTACTCTGTACTCTGCAGAGTGCTGCTTTCTTACTCTTAAGTTTTAAAAAGAAATACAGAATAAGCTGGGCTTCTAATGTGATGAATGCACAAGTACAAATCTATAAATTTCACTGAAAGGTTCTTCCAGGGATTTAGCAGTACAGTGTGTTGTGGTATAATGAACAATTCCTAAGTTAAGTGTAAATAAATGATCTTTAGATTTAAATGACTAATGACAATCACACAAGACTCTGCAGGGCTAATCACATGATTGAGGGAGAATTTCTTGAGGTGTTCATTAGTGAGGTTCTTCTACTGCACAGAAAAAATTTTTATGTAATTCCACTGGTCATTTCTCAGGTAATGGGATGATGGGAACAAAACAGAACATTGTCTGAACTTTCCTTTTATGTCCTGAGATCATGATTTCATGCAAAGGATAAATAATATACATGATCGTGGGGAAAAAAAAAAGAAAAAAAAAGGTATAGCCCTATGAAATTGGTTCTTTGCTAACAACTGTCAGTTGTTAGCTGATTCTTTGCTTCTCATTTGTAACAACACTCAGAAGAAAGTTTATGTCCTGCTTTAATGAAGTCAAGCAGGAGATAAATCCTCCATTCTTCATGACTAGAAAAAAGATTTCTCATAACTGTTGATGCAGAAAAATGCAGTAGGACACAAAAAGAATAATCTTACCTAAATTTAACCTTCACTGCAATGTTACAAATGCAAATATGTCTTTGTCAGACTGAGGCCAAAAATCTCAGTAAACTCTTTACATTGCTCACTGGCACAGAGCATTTAGTGGCTCAGTTGCAGCAACACTATAGTTAAAAGAAGCAAATAATTTTCTACTGTAAACTCGAGCCTTGATGCCCTAAGTATCCAGCTGTTACATGAAGTTTACATTAATAAAATGTTTGTCTGTACCCAAGGGCTTTCTGAGTAGTCTGTATAAAAAGCTCCGGAAAAAATGAAGAGTAGATTTGTTCCTAGTGGGCAGGAAGGAAGTTGTCAGGCGGAAAGAGGATATGGACCTGTTTGCATGCAAGGGTCAATATTTGGTTGCTGGATGTTTCCTCTGTGTCCACACGACAAGAAAACCCTTAGTTTCCTGCACTGGACAAATAGCAGGAAAGGGCGTGAGAGTTACTGAATGACATTGTCATCTTACAGCCTCATCAGTGAGGAAAGCTGCTTATCAAACCTAATAGCAAAGAACTGAATTAGCAGATAAAAGCAGCTGAAATTGTTAAAGGTTTCTTATTTCATTTCTTCACACATTCTGTACCATGTTTTCTATAACTTTGTTAGTTTCTGCCAGCTTTTTACTCACTAATGTGCTTAAGCTGAGTATGGAAAATAATAACAGAATGAAATGTTAATAACTGTGTTTCAAACAGGGATATGAAAAAACAACATTTTAAATGAAATCAGTCTTCTTTTTGTTGTTATTTGTGATTCCTGTTTTTGCTGGGTGTTTTTTGTTTTTTTGGAGGGTATTTTGTTTGTTTGTTTTTGAACTAAAATTCTTAAAAATGTTAAAGACTGGTAGGAATCTAATCCATTTGCTTTGATAAGTGTTAAAGCTCAACAGACAATAAATAAAACAGCTTCAAAACATGAAACTGATTCTGGACATACTCAATTCCATGTTAAGTACTTAGAATTTGACTCACTGGATTCAAACCAGAGAAGTTATTTCTTCCAGATAGATTTTTTCTGTGCTTGAAAGAAGGATCGTTAATTAAACTTTCCTTCAGTACATATAACCGAGAAAATTATTTTTAATAGAATTTAGTACACAGTCCTTTCCAGAAACTTCTAGTATTTATTTTCACATAAGAATTGAGAAAACACATTTAAATGTAAAATACATGACTCACAACTGAACACAACTGGCTGCTAGTGCAAGTCATCCAAGAATAGACCCAAAGAAATCCAAGTCTACAACATTAGATTAGACTTTCCAATCTCATCATGTATGAGTTGGTGGTAATATGTGTGTAACATGAAGCTATAAATTTTAATTATTAAATCCAAAAGATAGTGTCATCTAGTATCTGTTGTTTAGAATTTTTGTTAAAAATTTAATTCAACTCAATGGAACACGGGTACAACATTTCAGTGTGATTCTGGAGAGTCATTTGTACTTACTAATTTGTACTAAATTAGGGATTCTGCATTTAATTGATTGTGGAACATCACAATGTACTCTGTAAATGCATTTTTTTCACACGTACATGTGTATTTATTGCATTACTCTGCATAATGGCAAACAAACTTCAGAAAGTTGCAGGAGAGGTCATTCAGTTACAGCAGATGAGATAAAGAAGGAACATTATGAATTGGTTTCTGGGCCTTGAATTGTAGGAATATAAATACATTAGGAATCTAGTTCAAAAGAAAAAAAAAAGAGCAAGGAGGATGATGAAAGGAAATATATTTCTTTCTTTGTTAGAATTGTAGAATCATAGAATGGTCTCGGTTGGAAGGGACCTTTTATATCTTCTAGTTCCAGCACCCTGCTATAAGCAGGGATACCTCCCACTAAACATGTTGCTCAAAGCTGCATCCAGCCTGACCTTGACTGCTTTCAGGAAGGGGGCATTCACAGTCATTCTGTGCAACCTGTTCCAGTGTCTCACCAGCCTCATAGTAAATAATTTCTTCCTGATATCTATTCTAAATCTACCCTCTTCCAGTTTAAAACCATTTTCCCTTGTTCCGTTGCTACCTGCTCTTATAAACAGTTCCTCCCCAGCTTTTCTGTAAGTCCCCTTCAGGTACTTTCAGGTACTGGAAGGCCACTAAAAGGTCTGCTTGGAGCCTTCGCTTCTCCAGGCTGAAGAGCCCCAACTCTCTCAGCCTGTCCTCACAGGGGAGGTGCTCCAGCCTTCTGATCATCTTTGTATCTCTTTTCTGGACCTGCTCCAACAGCTCCATGTCCTTCTTACACTGGGGGCTCCAGAACTTGACGCAGTTGTCCAGATGGGGTCTCTTGAAAGCAGAGTAGAGGTGCAGAATAATCTCCCTTGACTTGCTGGTCCCATTTCTCTTGATACAAGCCAGGATACAGTTGGCCTTCTGGGCTGCAAGCACACATTGCCAGCTCAAAATTTTTGTTGCTGTGTTTTCCCTGACATATGCCATTTAACTGAGGAATGATTCTTCACAATCATAACTTCTAATGTGTTCACTATGATAAGTGTTTTATTTGCACCACTGCACCTCTTCCACAACTACTGTAAGAATAAATAAGTTTTCTTCAGTTATTTCAAGTGATCTAGCATCACATGCAGTTTACAAAATTCATTATTGAGTCATGGCCAACAGCATACATGTTCTTAGCCAGTATTAAATATTGTTAGCATGACATGTGATTTAATTATTTCATTGATGATTATTAAGAGGTTATCTATGTTTTACAGTGCTTTATTGCATATATATGTTAAGATAACATGTCCCTTTGTGCCACCAAAATACTAGGCAATTTAGTTATTGAGGATTTCATTTACAGCACAAGTCTTTCACAGCACAGAAATTTCATAAACCCCATCACACTTAACTGCTATATTCAGGGGAAATTAATTATTTCCTCTGATTATTAAACAGAAAAGGCTATGTTATGAATAGTAAATATACAGTACTATCCATTGTATTGCTGTAGCAGTGATGTTATTTCATTTAGGTGTAAATCCTCACTTAGGCAGTAGGGAATCTGTCCCAAAGTCTCAGAGAAAAGATAGAATTTGTGAATATAGGGGGAAATCTCTAGCCCTTTGATATTTACCATCTTGAATTGTATCACAACCTTGCTTCCTCCCCACCCTCACAAATACAGTGGATAAACAGAAGATTTGGTATATCAAAGAGGCAGCAGTCGAACACAATCATTGCAACTTTAAACTTGCACATGCTTCCTTTCAAAGCTGATAGCCTCCAAAGAATTGAGAGAGGCACAATGTTATCTTCACTGCTACTCTGAAAATTTAATGTGTTTTTTTCATGAAGGCCTGATAGGAAAAAATGTAGCGGCTATGAGAGAGATTCTTCCTACTCTACTTGGAAAAAATCTGTAACAGATTAAAATCAAGGTAACCCCTGCAGCTAGACCTGATCCTTTGAACACCGACACAAATCACATCAATTTTGTTGTGTTCTGACTTATCTTAAGTAGAAAGCAAACTGTTTCTTTCCAGACTAAGTTGTGATCATAGGGATTATAGAAATTCTTGCCAAGAGCTCAGGACAGTGACTGAGTCTGAAGAACAAAAAAAAAAAAAAAAAAAAAAGGAAAGAAGAAGATCTTCTTACATCTTAAAAACCATCTTAAATACAGAAAAGATGGACACAGTTGCATAAGATGCAAGAGAGTAGTACTAGCATGGAAACATAAAAAAAAAAAGCCAACTGATCAACCACATTAAACAAGGAATTTTTGCAAAACAGAAATGTGCAACGAAGAAAAGCTTGGCATTCGAGAAAAACAAAACAAAACAAAACAAAACAAAAAAAAAAAAAAAAAAAGGAGAATTCTTCTCAGGGAATGAGTAAAAGCTCATGAACTCCTCTTGTTCCAGGGGTGTAACTCAGAATATCTGAATTGAATTTCATGTGAGTTGTGGATAAAATCTTAAGTTCATTCAGGTATCAAAGCATAATTATTCAGATCACTGAATTCTAGAGCAGTGAAAGAGCTCAGCTTTCTTCATTTAAGCACTGTGATTTCTCACTAATGAAAAAGAATATTTTATGTTTTAGTGGTCTTTACTTTCCCACAAGAAAGTGATGTTCCCATTATTTTTCTGTCATTTCTTCTTAAAGCATAACGTCTAATTGCTCTTATTCTATAGATGAAGTCACTCAGGCACAGAAAATTTTCTTACAAAAACATATGCATTTTTGGAGTAGGAAACCCGGCTTAGAACCTGAGTTCCCTCATTTCTAGAAAAACAATCTATTCAGTGGGCCACATTTCTTCCTATAGTTGACAATCCACACAGCTGCTATAGAATGTCAGTTGGTGTTTTATTTTTCATTAGTTTGCATGCCATCTGTCCTGTGAGTGAAAAACAAGAAGCTATTTAAACATTCCTCTCCAGTGATCTCTTTCCTTCCTTCCGTCCACCAATGGGCTGGGGAGCAGAACAGTTTTTAAAACTGCAGTTTACATGGATGCATGGGTATACACATAACTTAAAACAGTGTTTCCAGTGTATCGTATGACCACTTTGGAGAAATCCCTTTTTCCCCCTTTTCAAACAAAATTCTGTCATTATATCTTGGTAGTCATGGCACTCCTGGGAAGTTACTGAAATGATTACATTCTCCTACATTGTATTATTGTATGCACTAGGTAATGTGCATTTTTCTTAACCTTCCCTCTCCTCTTCCTTCCCTTCTCTCTCCTTTTGCTCTTCCCTCCTTCTCTATTTCTCCCTCTCCATTTCTTCCACTATTTTCCTTCTCTGTCAATGAATGTAGCAACAGACATACAAAGGAACTTTGCTCCATTCACTGCATAATCCTTAGACAGCAAGCTTACTCTTGGGCCTTTGTCAGACAGACTCTGTTCATTCTTACTATGACAACTTCTGAGTCAGCCTTGGTTGCCTTATTCCTATTTCTGCTAGAGGATAGGGACTGAAAACATTAAAAGAAGGAATATATGCTTTAGCATGGACATGAGAAAAGGCAGTTGAGATGAACACAAACTGAGCTGTAGTTACGTTGCTGCTTGCTTACTCTACTACAGAGGCCACTGTAAACTCTAGCAAAGAGCAGTGGGTAAAATCTTACACCACTCCAGAAAGACCTGCCAGAGTCCATCTGACATTGATCCTAGATGCTTTGGGCCTTTTTCTTCTGCACTACACTGGCAAGTCCATATGGATTCAGAAGAGATGCATCATTTTTCTGGGCTAGCCAAATATCTGTAGAGGCCAAAGACAAATATTAGGTAGGTAGAGGGCTGGCTATTTTGTGTTATCATCCATTCACATAATAAGCAGCACAGATAAAAGAGACTCCTTTTTGTAAACCTCAGTTGAATACTGAATGTGGATTGAGTGCAGTCAAGAGGAAGAGCTGCTCTGGCTGCATATCCTTAATGAGGATGCAAGGGTGCTCCATCCCTATTTATCCTTGATATCTCTTGGGAGCTGCTGATGTAAAAAGTTTCCCTTTCTTTAATCAAGATCATATGTTTTCAGTAATGCTTTGTCAAAGAGCTGCCTTATGTTTTGGAAAAATTATCTATTTTTATTGGAAATATCCAGCCTTTGCTGGATATCTGGCAAGATCTGGCTCTTTCTTAAAGCATTTTGTTTAGAAATGCACATTAAAAAGTTTAGGTTTAAGGGAGAAATAAGTGGTCCAGAATTATCTGGATTTAAATGTGTCATTTTTTGAAATAAGTTTATGGTAAATGTCTGATAAACAGTTATTTTTTCCATAGCTAATAGAGGCTTGCATTGTCAATGACTAATTTTCAGGGATCTGGATGCCTCATCTCCTAAGGACTTGAGCTGTTTCTCTGCTCCCACTACATTTTAGACTAGTGTATTTTTAACAGGAGTCTTGTGATAAACATGCAAATCATAAGGCAAATGGCTGCCTTGTACATACCAAATCCTCATGAATTTTGATTTCCATTTAGAATGGCATAATTAATGTTAACATATCCCATATCCCATATCCTTGTAGCAACGGGAATATTGTGTTTGACTTCCAACATCTATATTTGCTTTATTAGAGGGAAAGAGAACCTCTGGTCTCCTTCAGATATCATAAGACATACATCAAAGATGTCTTTTAGCCACTTGCATAAAATAACAGTACCAAGAAACAATGTAACTAGTAGTGTTGGGAATCATCAGAAGACATTAATTATTCCTGGTTTTCACATTCCTGGTAGCTGACCATATAACCTGCTAGATTTTGGAGAAATACCTGTCATCTATGAAGTAAATATTTTAATCTCCAAGCCTATATTTTACTGTAATAGCTAAAATTATAAGTTCAGATCACTTTTTGCAAGCAATTACCATTTTTAATATATCCTTGGATTCAAATATAAACACTATCTATAATGAGAACTGTTCAGTAACTCTGATCCTGCATTTCAAATCAGAACTTGTAAGAAAGTTTGTGATTCTCTTCTGACTTTTTGCAGTACCCTTACCTGTAAGATGCAACTGAAATACTTTAAGCTTTTTTTCCCCTAGTATATTTTTATCAATTTCCCTCTGACAGTTTCCTCTTCACAAGGTTATGCATATACTTTCAGCCAAAATATAAAGCTTTTGTCTGACTTGGGTGCTGATGTCCAAAGAGAAAATTTTGGCTGGCAAGGAAGAGGATTCAGATTCCACAGTATTTGCTTGTCTGGAAGATTGCACTAAGGGGAAACAGTCTAGACATACAAACTCTTCTTGCCAGGTCTAATCTTCCTTCCCAGGCTCTATGTGTGGCCTCTTTACTACTTTCCATTTTTGAGTCTTTAATCTTTCTCTCAAGTCAAGTGACTATGCATTATGCGATGTCCTTCTCAGACCTTGTCTGAGTGTGTCACTTAAAAGACTATGGCTTGAGCAACACACACTGTTAAGAGTTTCTTCCCTTTCTAGATGAAATAGACAAATTTATATAATTTCTTCATCTCCCTCAAGGGTAACTATATTGCAGAGGAAACCTCCCAGCATAAATCATAATTGAATTCATCTCAGTTTAGCTGCTAGAGTGTTGGGTGGTCCTGTGGTTTTCAGGTCAAGATATTAGCACATCCTCAGTGTGATAAGAGATGTATAAACAGCTACACCCACTTTGTCCAGGGGTGATTCATTTTATAGAGGGGAGGGTACTTTTTCGCAGCTGTCCTCTTGAGGGGATGTACAACAGAAACAGAAACTTAATCACCAATGGGAGTTCCATGGAAGATCTACGGGAAGCTGCAAGAGAGACACCCGAATAAGTGTGCCCCTAGCTGCCCCTGCCTATATTCCTTTAAACACTGAGCCCTACTCTTTACTGGACCACGCTAGCACACTCTGTCTCTTGGGGTTATTGGTTGTAGGGGATTTTTGCTTCTGAAGACCTTCTCAAGGAAAGCTCCTTTTGCCTCCAATTATCAGATGTTTGGCATAAAACCAAAATGAGTATGATTCTTCTGCTAATTAGAAGGTGCTCAGATGTTACTAGTGCTGTTTGTTCCAGTTCCTGATGATCAATGAATGAAAATGATAACAAAAACATAGTAGAGATGTGACAGGGATAATTCCCTTGATGAAGACTTGACAGATATGTAAAGAACATAAAAACATGAAATTTAAAATAATTAAGCTCTTTAACTAAACAAACAATCAATCAAATTGCTCTTTTATTCTTTCACCCATAGTAATTTTAAAACAACAGCTGATTTGGACTGTTGAATGACTAATAATATACATAGAGGAGTGTTTCAGCTAAACTAATTCTCATAATAGTACAACTGGTAGGCAACAAATTTTGAAGATAAAGAAATAAAAAGCACAATTGTATTGGGACTACCAACAGTTTTCAATCTGATAATGCTAAATCTTTAACACCTTCTATCTCTTGCTTCTTTTGTTCATTTTACACCACAGAGTAATTATACAGTGTAGAATAGCTATGACCAGAGCTCATACAGAAGTAAATAACCTGCAATTTGTAGTTTGTCTGTTATCTGTCCTTTGAAGCCTAAGATCTACTTTTAATCATAGACAAATAGAGGAGAGGAAAATCTGGAGAACACTCTTTCATGACAGCATTGTTTGTGTTTCAAGGGTAAAAATACTGATAGAAGGCTAGTAATTGGATTAATAACCTTTATTAACTCTTAACTTTTTGGCAAGTATTGGAAAAAAAGTGATGGCTAGTTTAGGCTAATAGATGGCAAAAAATTCCTATAGTCTGTTTTGCCTATGAACTATTGCTTCTGTTCTCTTTGCAGTTCCTTTCCTCCTAAAGAAAAGGTGTGACTGTAAAGAATCTGCCTAGAAGCCAAAGTCTTTAGAATTAAATCTTCTGTTCTGTACTTTAATAAGGAAAGTGTAGATTTTGATCTCTTACCAAAAGCCTTACCCTATTGTGAAGAAAATTCTCATGCACACAAGTTGCATAGGAAGCTGGCTCTGTTTCAGTGAACTCTTTCCTGCTTAAACTTAAGCAAAATTAAGGATCTGGTTACTGATTCTAAAACAAATATTCCTTTTTTCTGTTTAAAAATTTTTCTTTATTAGATTTTTTTTTATTAGATTTTACACTTGACACGTTTGTGCAAATGAATACTAACACAATATCACAACTTCTGTGATCATAGAGAGTATAAAAGGTTAAGAATAAAAATACTATAGAAAACTGGAAGAGTACACAGGCTTGGAGAGACACCTCACCAACCACATAGTGCTCAGAACCTTATCAATGGAAAACTAGAAAAATGTTATAAGATGTGTACTTTCATATTTACCATGAAACTGAGGGTGACACTTTTCATATTGTGTGAATGGTATGGAAAAAAATAAGATTTGTTTAAGTGTGAAGGACTACAACAACTACTATCATTTGATGTTCATAGCAGAAAATATTTGTGACTGTATGATCAGAAAAGGAAGTAGCAATGATAATCCTGTTAAGTGTTTAGATGTTAAGTTTACCTGAATTTTGTGTGATAGAAATTTGGATTCCAACTATGCCACTGAGAGAATGCCTACAAGACAAAATGTGTACCTGCTCTTCTTAGGTATTTCCGGTTACTAGATTCTGATGATTCCTGTGACATCAGGTTTTAAAAAGGATAAATTGATATCCATCTAGATCTGATGAGTAGAAACCATACTTCTCAGAGGAGGAGCCAGTCTTGTGGCTATGACAGAGTTCTACAGCCCTGTGGAAGTTCTGCAAATCCAGAGACTGAAGAAAGTTAGATGATCAGCCAGGGATGTGCAAGTTCAGAAACAGGATTGAAGTATGTTTTGCTTTGGTGTCAAATCTGCTGAAAATATTAAAAATGATATTAGAAATGAAGCTGTAACTCTTCTCTCATGTGTACCATCTTTTCTTGAGGTATGTGTAAATTGTAGGAATTCAGTTGCTCTGAATTCTTTTTTTTAGTGGTGGAAAATTTGTGGCTTTTGTCTGGAAAATATCTTTCCTTTTTCTTATGCCAATTTCAGATTTTGTTGTCACTTGGTAGAACAATTGCAGATAAGCCTTAAAACAGTGACTAAACATAAGAAAAAATCCTTCTTCCTTTAAAAGAACAGAGGAGTAAAAAAATTAATCTCTCCCACCCTTACACCAGGGAACTTTTCAGACACCCTTGATTTTGGGAAACACAAATACTTTGTGCAGTTTGATTAGCAAAATGCAACTCAAAACCAAACAGAAATCAAATCCAAAACCAAACAAAAAAGCCCAGATAGTGGTAAAAATGTGACTGTGCCGCAGCAGTGAATCCTCACTGGCAATTCTAATGCAGTGAATTCAACTCTTAATGCTGGGTATGCTTTCAGGGCCAAGTAGAGTAAGCAAGGACTGTAGCCTGCAGGGGCTGCTGTCATGCAAGAATAATTATACCAGGATGGAACAAACAATCAAATTCTAAGGACAGATGTTTGGTTTTGTTTTATGTTGAGGGCTAAGTTTATGTTACACATTAACAGAAACAGTATCTTTTTGTGGAAGTCATGGGATAGTTTCCAGAACTGAATAAGAACTAAGGCATATACTTATCAACATGTTGGGATCTCCTATCTGAGAGGATGTCCTGTTTACATTTTGTGCTCTAGCTAAGTAATTATGCAGCAGGAGTGCTCCAGAAATGAGGTGAAATATAAGAGGAGAAGATGGCTTGAAATGGATTTTCACACAAGATTGAAAAATGACACTTGCATGACCCCTGTCATCAAACCATTTGGGATTAGTCCTACAAAGGTATATATTTAACAAGAATAGGCACTCAGAAGGGAGAGGCCTTGGTATCCACGGAATGTTTTTTATTGTGATTTAAAACCTTTTTCATCTTTTCAAAAAAAGAAAAAAAAAAAAAAAAAAAGTAGGGAGTGGCTGATAATGTGGCTAACAGCCAGTCTTGTCTTATGAAATGACCTGTGTAGGTAACCAAACACTGGTGAATTTAATCCTATCATAAAGCCACATCAACGTATAATGTAGCTAATAAAACAACGGGGCAGATTTCATTTACATCAGCTGTTTGTGACATAAAAGCTTTCTAAATCAGAATGATAACATATTACACAGGGTTTACATTACACAATATGAAAGGCAGTAGAAAATCTTATTGTTTTAAGGTTGGAATTAATTTTTGTACGCAGGTGGCAATTATTTTTTTGGTGGGTGGCAGAAACAGCTTGTAATCAAAAGAGGGAACAAAAGTGGTAAATTTAGAGATTCATTTGAGGTAACCCTAGTATTAGCGTAAATCTAAAGTTTTGCTTTTACAAAGCAAATGCTGTAGTATCTTATGTTTTCTGTTGCTGAGGTATTAATCAAGAGTGTTTTAACAATGTATGGTTGAGGCTCTATGATGTCTCTTGAAGTTCACAAACCTTCATTCTCTTGTTAAACTGCTTTCTAACCAGTAGGAAAACTGATACATAAATCCAAGGAAGGCTAGAAAGAAACCATGTTGATTTAACACACTTTGTTCATTTAAATATTTGTCTGTATTACCAGAACATGTAGGAATTGCTCCTGTGTTCCCATCATAAATCCAGTCAAATTGCTAGCATTTTAGATAACACTTAAACATAGAAAAAAGGTTTCCTTTTTCAACCACTTCCCAAACTAAAATTTCAATTTTGAGCATAGGCAAAACATAGCAGGCTAATGGGAAATTACCTAAAAAATTATAATAGTAAATATGGTATGTAATGCTTCTGCACACCCACAGCTTAACTGCTGTCAAGATTTGGTAGACTTCCAGGAAAAGGAAAAAAATTAAGGCATGGTTTGATAAAGTGTTAATTTTTCAAATGTTTATGGGGAGCTTTTCAACCCTGTTCAAGGGATACTGATGGGCACACTTCTGTTCTCACTGTGACCTCCTGAAGCTAACTAAAATTAACAAATTTTCATCCCACCATCCGGGACTAGCCCCCTCTCTTTCTACAGAGATAGAAACAAATCTCATAAGAATTTTTATGTTATGCATGATATCCAGGGCCAAATCCTGGCATTTTTATTCATCTGGGTTTCCCCTTACCCTGATGTTTCTCACATTCACTGTGATAGTATGCTATAAGTCCTTGTTTATAATTGCATGTAAAATAAAGACCATTGATGTGCAACTGTTTGAGCCCTGAATAGTCAAAAAAATTTTTCCTTGGAATCAGGCCTGAGGAAAAGGTAAGGGTTCTGCTTAAAAGAATAGGATCATTGTATCTATTATATACTGAGCCTTATTAATTTGACATTCACATTATATCCAATTAAAAAATTCAGAAATTTAGATCTCTGAGTTTTTGTGGTGCCCATCATCCCTGTTTCTGAGAAAATAATAGTTCAGTGTATTTAATTTGAGGTCTTTCAGTGTCATCTCTGAAATATTAGAACTGGTGTTACAATATAGTGTACTATGGAGCTCTCAAAGCACTTGATTCTATATTTACATCTCTGAACAAGCTCACTTTGACTCATGGCTCCTTAATTAGAGGCATAGTTGCTTTCTTTTCTGTAGGGCATTTTTTTACCCTTACAATACAAGCACACATTTGGTAACTAATACCAGCAATTAGCCTCATCTGCTATGTAAATGAGTGTGATTGCAATTAAATACTTTAGAGGGCCCAAAGGGATAGTATGCAATCATTACAAAGTAAGTAGGAGTACTTGGTAAAGGGACGTCAGAAGTATTACCAGAAGTGCCTTTTTCCCCAGTGGTAACTAAGGTCCTTTCCATTATTAGCTACTTCTTGGCTGTTTAGGACCTGGTTCAAAAAGTATTTTTTTTCACTGAGAAATGTGAAAACTATGGAGCAAAGAATGACATGTCTGATAAAGAAAAGAAAAATTATCTCCAGGGTGTTCACAGGATTTTGTGTTGAACATCTGAGTGCCGCAAAACAGGATATCAGCAACAACACTGGGAAGTTCCTGGATTGGGTTCATTGTCAAAGATCTGTTGAAATGAATGGCTATGACAGTTTTACATCAACTAAATATTTGTGTCACTGAATATGTCTACATTATTTTCTGTCTTCCACAAGAACTGTCACCAGCATACTTTCAGGCAGTCTGTCCGGATGGTTTTTGGTGGTATGCTAAATACAACATAGACATACCAGTATAGCTCAACTCACATAACTTGGGCTTGATGTCTGAACAAACTACAAAAGTGATCTTGAGCGCATCTTTTTGAAAACACATAGATGCAGATTAATCTCAGTGGTGTAAATATCACTCAAATTTCTCATTTGAATGTTCTACCTACATAATTTTGTACCTGACTTAATATGTTTCCAGTACCAAATCTTTTTATGAAAAGTAATTATCTGTAATATCTTCCATTATTAATTGAACAAACCACTGTATCTAAGTTGCCTGAAATTTCTTAAAGAAATGAAAGAACAGGTTTCCATTTATTACTTGGAAAAACCAGAAGAGATCTTAGGAAGCCTGGCCATAGCAGATGATCATAAAAATATCTCATTTCCCTGGCACAAATACAGCTTCCCTTAGTAAAGGGCATTATTGAGTCACTCATTCTTGCCTTAAGAAGCTTTTAAGGGTGCTTGGAAATATTTATTTTTACTCAGATGGACACTACAGCAGGGGACTTCCACAAGCTTTAGCTTTACCACTGCGCAATGTAATGCAACTCATGGTAATTTCATTTAGAGTCTACCAGGAGAAAATACAAAAGGAAAGTCTTAAGCATAAACAACTGTTCTAAAGTTCCCACAAACTGTGCAGACTTCCAAAGTAATGCTTCCCATTTATTTCCATGGAAACTACAAAGAATTGCTCCTACATTCTGCATAAGAAATTTTTGTTGATTTATAGTCTTTAAGGTGAACACACTGATTAAAGATAGATTTTCAAGAATTAATGAGACACTATTTTATGAACCCATGTATTTGTGGGGATAGAGAGTAGGAATACAAGGTGGATATGCAGCAACATACATCTTTTTTAAGAATAGACTTTTTGTAGGACTCAGAATTCAGAAGTAATTAAACAAAGGTTCGAGTTCACCATGTTGCTCAGATGAGTAGCCTTAGCAACTGTTTCCTACTGCAGAGATTTTTGAATTTAAGATCTTCCTCTGTTTAATCTTAAGCTAATTGTTGGCACAACACATCATTGGAATTAAACTTTTTCCAAAAAATTGAGTTTGAACAATAGTGATGAAACAAAATTCAATGTGATTGGGTTGGGACTGTGGAACATTATTTGAAGGAATTGGAATCTAAGCCACAACATAGACCACCAGTTTTAAAAAAGGGATTGGAGCAGAAATGTCAGCCATAGGCCTTGTGCTGTCTGTTCTGTGTGAACTTGTATTCACCTTAGCCCTGCAGAGCACAAACTTTTTCCAGCCAGCTGCAATACTCAGCCTGTTTGTAACCTCCTTCTAAGTGGAATTGTTTCAGTCTTTCCCCTGCTGAAAGCAAAACATAAACACGAGATACATTAAAATGGAAACAGGATCCTGATCCTTTCTGTTTCTCAGTTTTATTTAGCAGAGACCTTTAACCCTCATTAAGATACTTTAGAAAGTTTGGGACTCTTTTTTTGCATAGCTCACTGTGGGAATATTTAGGTTTGTTATTTTGTTGTTCTCTTTTAAAATATCTAAATGCCTTTGGGTAGTTGCATAAAAAGTTAATAATATACAAAATTTTATTTAAAAAAATAAAAGGCTATAGAGTAAATTTTATGAAATATGCAGACTTTCATTGTGATTGCATAGAAATAGAGTAAACACAGTGTCCCAGATTTTGCTCAAGAGAGCTTGCAAAGAACACCAAATCTTTGTCCAGGGCAAACCATAGAATACTATAAACAGAAAAAAAAATTCACTTACATTAAAAATAAGTCATGCTTCCTCTGATTTAAATGTGTATATGAGGAGCTATACTGAAATAATGTGAGACTTGTGCTCCTGGAAAAAAATGAAAAATGCCACTGACTTATGTTTAAAGGGTTTCCATAGTGTTGCTTGTCTTGATGCTCTTCTGTTTTTGTATATAAGAATCGGCAAAAGAATACAGTGCATTTCTAATTCCATTTATTAAATGAAATAAACTCATCATTTCTCTTTGACTTGAATGGAATACCTTTTCAAGGGGTTAAAATTTCTCCATGATATTTCTTCTTATAAAATATCTTGAAAGTTTGTTTCTGTGTTTGTCAGTCACTGGAATTCTGAATTATCACTCTATAATCCTGCTAAAAATCTCATTTTAAAGAAAGCCTTTTTACTCCACGTTTTCTGAACAGTAATTGTATTCAAAATCTCTAAAGTTTTCATTTTTTTCCAGTTATTTTCCTTTGTCCTTTATTCTGTCCCTTTATAATGGAGAAGTGAACAATAGTAGTAATACAAAAAAACATTGGTTAAAAAATATGAATGAAAAAAGAATTAAAAACATCTTTGAGCTTTCATTTACATAACAGATAGAGGAATTGTTTTGCATTTCATTCCAGTCCAAGCTTTTAGGTGGAGTCATTTTTATTAAATTTGAAATGCTTTATTTTTCTAATTTCTGAAACTGTAAGATACTTCCCATGGACATGCTTTTGTCACATGGGATTTTGTTATATATATATATATGAGGTGATGAAAATCTGTCTTGCTGACTTATTTGAATAGCTATTTTATTATTAGAAATGTACTTCCCATTTCCTACTTTGCTTTTGGTATGTATTTATTATCTCTTATATTTCTCCTATATTTGCCTTAAATCAAGGGAAAACATGCTATGTCATTTTGAGAATCAAATTGTTGATTGGAGCTTTTGGTCTGACTTATTTCTCCATTTCTTTTGTGAAGATAAACTATTAACGTGCATTCAGCTATTCTGATCACAGTGAAATTGGCAGTCAGTTTGACACTGTGGGTCTAAATTTTCAGAATTAAACACTTGATATTAAGTATCTTCTGAAACTGATGTTCATTGGTCACAGTTTCATTTTTTTTCACTAACGAGCTACAGTCTTCCAGATTAAGTACAGATCATCATAGTCCATAAATTTTATATCCATTAATGGTAGCATTTTCACTGTTAATCTCTTATGATATTTGATGGCAAAGATATAATTCTTTGCCAATGATTTTATAGGTTAAATCTATTTCAGAATGGAAAAATCAAAACTGCAATACTACACTTTAAAAAAGTGACCTTGTCAAATTAAGACATTCTTGCTTCAATTAAATCCAAAGTCAGCTGGTCCCAAAGGAAATGCTGAGGTGTATAATGTTAGCAAGTACAAGAATACTTTCCAAAAGTAGTTAAAAAAAAACCTCTTTCATGCTACGCTGTTTTTTTAGGAAAAAAAAAAGGAAAAGGAATACTTTATATTCGTAGCCATTTATAAGGTCATTTTAGAGTGTACTCTTACATAAAACATGAGGTCAGTAAGTAAGGCTAATTAAATTTTAGCAGGAGCAAAAGTCACCAAAAGGTTTTTACTTTCATCCTACCCAGTCTAAAAAAGTGATACAGTACACCATTAATAGCCTTGGAATTGCTAATTATTTCAACATGAATAGCAGTACCAGTACTGTCAGTTCAATCTAGTATTCTCCTGAGGATCCTTGAAAAAATGCATGATCACTTTTATTATTTTGTAATTTTAGGAATAAACCAAAACATGCAAACAATTCAAACATGGAAAGAGTAGTTTGAAAAACAGTACCTCTATTAGTCCTTGTTGTTTTCTATGGAAGTTTTACATTAGAAAATTTAGTTCAACTCACTTAAATAATTTCAGAGGAATGCATCTCCTTCATTTAAGTTTTATTGGAAAGAAGCCGGCGTTTTTCATTTTTATTATTATATTTGAAGCACTATTTTTCAACATTTTAATCCATTTTATTAGACTTATTATTGAACTGCTTTTGTATTATTGTGAAAAAAATACTGCAATAAAATGCTTTAATGATCCTGAACTAAATCTTATTTTCCATATGAATTTTAAAATTTGGGAATTTCGATCAAATTTGACTTAGAAAAATCCTAGTATTCTCTTTGAATTTGACAGGTTTTTTCCCCACTAGCATAATTCAGTATTTCACTACACTTTATAGGAACATATAAAGTTTTAAAAAGCATACCTTCTAGGCTTACTGATGGTACAGCGCATGTAAAACTTGTGAAATACTCTCTCATTCTATTAAACTAAAGGTTGCATTGGTACTTCTAAAGTCTAACTAGGCTAAAAAATTGAGCCTTTGATCAATAAGCAAACTGTGTTTCTCAACAAATAGTATTCTGCCCATTATATGAACATATTACTTCCTTACTTAGAATGGTATGTAATTTAGAATTTTGTCAATCCTGTTTTTGATATTTCTAGACTTCTAGTTATCTGTGGCTTTAAGAGTACAGCAAAGCATTCATTATTTTGACACTCAAGATCTAAAAAACTGATGACTTAGAGGTTATATTCTCACAGAGATACAATAGAATTTTATTAAAATTATTTATTATATTTGGAAAAAGAGATTATCATTTCTCACAAATGTGGTGTCCAATTAATGCTTATTTGTCCTAGTTTATTAGATTTTGCTTCATGAATTGACATGGAGCTCCAGTATTTTTTTTCTTGGTAGGCCATAAAAAGAGACCTTATTTCCCTTTTCTGCTTAATAAAAACAAAAGAAAACAAACAGACAAACAACAACAACAACAACAAAAAAACAGTTGATTTCAATACAGGTTTTTTTCCCCTGAACTACTAATAGGATCATAGAATTATAAATTGGTTTGAATTTGAGAGTTCCCTCTATTCCAACCCCTCTATCATGGGCAGGGACATTTTTCAGAGGATAAAGTTACTTAAAAACCCATCCATCCTGACTTAGAACACACTTCCAGTGATGGAACATCCACAATTTCTCTGAGCAACTTGTTCAGGCGGTCATTTCCACATCATGGAAATTTTCTGTATGTCCAAACTAAATCTATTCCCTTTCATTCTAGGATAAGTATAATGATGAATCTCACTAAAGAATTTATTTGTCAGCAGTTGATGCTTATACAAGAATAAGTTTAAAGCACCTTTACTTTCAAGATCCACCCTACTGGACCCTATTTAGTTTAGAGAAGGTGCATCATTTGGATGTGTTGATATGCAAATAGTTATGGAAGATAGTTTTTTGTGAATTCAGTAAAATTTTAAAAATTGACAATCAAAATTACATACTGAAAATATTAACACAAATTCTACATCCAAGAATGCTATAATTCAATTTAATTCATTATGGGAAAAAAGGTGCAGTGAAGAATCAGCTATAAATACATCCTGGGAAGATCTTTCCTAAAGATGAATTCAATCATTCTTTTTCCAACAGAACATTCACACACCAATCCACCCATGCAAACTTCATAAGGAATAGCAAGATGCCTGAAATATCCACATAAAGATAACCACTTAATTCATTACCCTGAATTGATCTCAAATATCATGTTAAGATTTTTCAGATGGTGGATTTCCACCATAGACATGAAGCATAATTAAACATAATGTATAATGAAGCATAATTAATTGATATTTTGAGTTCCCGGGGAATCTGAGCACAAAGAAAAGAAAGTACATTCATTCTAATGCAACACCTGATCTGATCATTTTCCCTAATATTTCTCAGCTCACCTCTCATCACCCACCCACACTGTGAGATGCCTAGAAGTGTTGCCTGATACAGCAGTCCAGCACAGCAAAGAAAAAGGCTGTCACAGAACCATCTGGCCATTTCTTAAAGTGCAACAGAAAACTATCACAATGAGAAAACTGTCTTCTTTCAGTGATCCAATGGACATCATAAACTAGTAATCATTACTGCTTAAAAACAGAGTACAGTTTCTGTTGCTAGAAGTTACCCTTTTGATTTCACAATAAAGCAACATTAGTTTTTACTATTACTTCCTTATACTTATTCAACTGCTTATGAAAATTTGTATGTTGCTAATCTAAGATATTTTCAGTATTCCATATCAAAACAAAGACATGTTACTTATATTTTACTGATATTATTTTCATCTTCAATTAAATTGCTATAGGCTTAAGTGAAATAGATATGTTTATCTATAAATATAGATATTTTAAGAACCACATATTTAATCACATACTATTGTGGAAGTACTATGGAGGTACTCTGGAGGTTAATCCAAACATTTATCACTTAAGATTTTCTTTTTAACTACAGAATGAGCACTACCAGCCTATTATATGAAATATTATCCAGAAAATGATAATGATAAACAGTCATTTGCTATTGAAGTCAGTCTTTTTTTTTTGTCTTTAATAATCTCATGATCAGACTATCAGTAGAGCGGAAACATGGGACCTACTTTCATGGCTTCTATTTTTCAAGCCTTTCTAGTTGATTGAAATCCTATCATGTCAGAATTATATATATTCATACGTTATTCCACTCTGTCCTTTGAGAGGAGACTGGAGTTTAGCATGCAGATGTGAATAGTGAGAAAAACTGTTTATTATTTGTCAGTCTTCTAGTGTGTTTGTTAGAGAGTCTTTACATATTCAGATTTCCCTTCTGATAAAAATGGTAATTTACCATCAGGAACCAGAAAGGTCATTATTCTATAAAACTACTAATGCCATCAAAAGAGAAAACAAAACTATTTAATCTTCATTTTTTTATATAAAAATTGCAGCTGCAGTTATTAAAATAGTATTTGAAGTATGCACTTAAGTCTATGACACGAGTCTTAATGAGTTTTGTATGTTGTTTGACCAATTTCAGCTAATTTGTCATATGAGAATACTTCAGCCACAAAGAGCATGAAAATATCCTTCTCTGTAGCTGTGGAGAAACCATGATGATTTTCAGGTTACTACACAGGTGTGTTGAGGTTCTGATCTGGTAGAACATTTTCGTGATTGCATGTTTTAATGATGACTGGGCAAGCGCTCTGTGACTTGACGCAGCTTCTGGCAAAGTGAATGAATGCCAAAATTGCCAGGGTATCAAAAGGAAACATTTTTAATTTAAATATGCATGCTGAGATGCAGCTGTGCCAATACATGCTTATTTATCAAATCTGGCCAGGAGGTAAATGTGTAGCTAATTAAATCATAGTAGTCTTGGCAAAGTTTTGATTCTAAAGGCCTTGGTTGTCATAAGCTTAACTGAGATTATTTTGGTGGATCTAGAAGCAATTTAAAAATAAAATAACCCTAGGCAATATTGTACTTGGACACTTTGATAACCTGGTAGTCTGTTTTCAAAGAGATCAGGAAAGGTTCTCTAACAGTTGGCATAGCATAGCTCAAGAAAATTGAACTCACATTGGTATTTCCATCACTTCCATGCTTTAGTTTAGGCAGATACTGGAGGTTGCATTGGGATTTGCTACAAGAAGAGCTTAAGAAATGATATAAATAGTTGTTTAGTGATCTACAATAGTTAACTTTTAAACAGGACCCAGACATCTTTCAGCATACTAGAAACTGTTAACAACAATTTTTTCTCATTAACCAGTACATTTTACAAATAATCTCAAAAATCTACAAATAGTCTCAAAAAGTCCATCTCCATGACAGTAAAGGTATGTTTTTTGACTCAGTGGGACTTTTGCAAGTTGTATTGTCTTGTTTTCTGAAATGAATGTCTGTGCTCTAGAAATTGAACTGACTCTACTTACCCTTGGGTAGACCTGTGGTTGACTGTCAACTCCTATTCAATTTCAGGAAAAGTGCTAACCAAGTGAAAGTTTGCATTAGGGTACTTCATTATTCTTGTAATTTACTTAAGAATACAATAATCTTTATTATGCTAGATACACAGTAAAAGCACTGTATTGAAAATTAGAACTTGTAATATGCTTATTCTACTTACATGTCTCAAAACCAGGCACTTGGCTCCATCTAATTTTGGAGGGTGTGTAAACATTCCTAGGTAAGCAGCATCACCAATTTTAAGCTTTAAAATATTTATCATACCTTGTTAAAGCACTGACTTTAAATTAATGAAATTTAAAAAGAAATGCATAAAAATAAGGTTATAATCATAATTATATATTATAATTATTTTGGTATTTCAGTCTTAGGGCACATATTTTCTAAAAATTTAGTTTACAACCATGGGGGTAAGAGATACCATTAACAAAATAAATAAAAGAAAATTGAGTTTAGATTCTGCTTAGACACTAACACAATTATTTTAGAAACAGAAGGTGTAAGAAATGTGTAAAATCTTTCAAGACTCACAGTAAACTCAAGAGAGTTGGAAAGGCAGAGGGGAAAATATCCAACTTGAGTGAGATTTTTTTTTATCCCTTCATTTGGTATCTTATTTTACCCCTTCTTCCATGGAAAATTATTAGTGGTATTATTAGTAGATTGATCACTGAAACTTTTGTCCCCCACGAGTAGGTTTTAGGGAATTATCCTCACCAGACTGTACTTAGATAAACTTAGTGCACAGGAATTTAACAAAGTGAAAGAAAGGAGGAAGGAAGAAGAAATATTTGAAACTAAATAATACAAAGAAATAAATTTTTCTGCAGCCTACTATAACCCAAACAAGACTGAAAGACTGAACTTTTTTTTTCTTTCAATTTGCCTATGAGTTTTTTTTTTTAACTGTTTTTTTTTTTAAAAAAAAACCTTACAGCATAGTATGTGTACTCAGAAAATGCAGTTACACAGTGAATTAGCCTGAATAAAACAGTTGATTAACCAGAAAAAAAATAAAAAATCAAACTCTGAGCACCAATACCATTCCTTCCTGGTCCCAGACTCCCAGCTTGTTTATTTAGTGTCACCCATAGTCTGTCATGACTGACCTAAAACTATCAGAAACAGCCGCAATTGCAGCCAAGCATAAACAAAAATCTGAACTGAAGGTGCAAGGGGACTGCCAGTCTAGAGATAAGATCTATTTCTATAATAGCCCTTGATTATGATGACCAAAGGAAAAAGGAAACAACAGCAAATATACAGACACACTTCTGTTTGTTTATACATGGAGAGAGGGAAACGTATCATTCTCAAAGAGGAAAACATATAGGGAATAGAGTTTCATTACATGTCAGCGTTTCTCAACAGTTTATAAAACATGATTTTGTGAAAGTAGAGGTTTGCTTGTGGTCTTCTCTGTTTGCTTAATGACATTTTGTAAAGTGCTAAAAATCACATGGAGATAACAGAGAAAGAGAATCTGCCAGATGGTTATCTGTTTGTAGAGTGTTTTTCACTCTTCCTTCCACCTACAGCACAGAAGCTTTGGTTTTACACTGAAAACAGATTTGCATTAAAGAATACCACATATGAATACAAGTCCAATATATTATGCTTCAGGTGCATGAAAGATATATAAATTGCTGGTGACACAGGAAAGAAAGGCACTTATACATGACAAAATTTGACCTGTTATTCGAAAAAGAATTACATCAGATTTTTTTGTCTTTATGATGTAATTTTGAGACAATTTTTAGTTTTCCTTTCCATCAGATTGCTTGAATTTATTGGGAGAAATTGCTTGCACTCCTCTGCAGAGCCATGCCAATGGGTTGGTCAGCCTGCCATTTTAAAGGTAAGTTTCCTATCTTTAGTTGTAGAGTTACAAAATTTTTCTCATTATTGTTTATATCAATGTAGCCTTCAAAGTTTGAAAAGTGGTTATTCACACGTTTGCACTTATTAAAAAAGTTGTACATCAAGTTAAAGGAGAAAAGAAAGGAACTAAATGACTATACTTGTTTTTTATTTTTGACATGTTTAAATTTATAAGTAAACAACCATTCTGAGAAATTTTCTGAATGTATTTCTTTCAGAAACACATTTGATTTGACTAATATCTTAAACACTCCTGAAGATGTACCTCTGTATGGTAAACTTAACCTTAAATATGTTGTGGTTCAAGCAGTACAGGTGATTGAGTAGCATCACATGGGAAGCTCTTACAGACTCAGAAAGAGCAGGGTACTATTCATTATAGATAACCTCTCACATATTAGCAAGCAATTTAAATGCTGATTTTGAGGACATACTTCATTTATGAAGGATTCAGAAACTATAGAACAACTTTCACTAATAACCACAAATAAAAATTATTAGATATTAGTTTGCTCTGTCACCACATCCTAGAATCATAGAACCACCAATGTTAGACAAGATCTCCAAGACTACACAGTCCAGCTGTTCACCTACCACCAATATTTACCCACTAAACCATGTCCCTTAGTACAATATCTAAACATTTCTTGAACATCTCCATGGATGGTGTCTCAACCACCTCCCTTGGGCAACTTGTTCCAGTGCCTAAGTACCCTTCTGGAGAAAAAAAATGTTTCCTATTATCCAACTTGAATCTCCTCTGGTATAAATTGAGGCTACTCTCCCTATTGCTTGTCCTATTGCTAGTTATGTGAAAAAAGAGGCCAACACCCACTTCACCACAACATCCTTTCAGGTAGTTGTAGAGAGCAATACGATGTGCCTCCTTCAGCCTAAACAATCGCAGTTTTGTTAGCAGCTCCTCATAAGAATTGTGTTCTAGGCCCCTCACCAGCTTCATTGTCCTTCTCTGAAGATGCTCGAGGGCCTTGATATTTTTCTTGTAGAGAGATAACCAAAATTGAACATAGTTCTTCAGGTGCAGCATCACCACTGCTGAATGCAGAGGGACAATCACTTCCTTGCTCCTGCTGGCAGCATCCATTCTAAGATGAGCCAGGATGCCATTGGCCTTCTTGGCCACCCAGGCAGAAGGCTGGCTCACGTTCAGCAGAGACAGGTCCGTTCACCCCCCACATCCATTTCTTCCACACAGTCTTTCAGATGCTCTGCCCAAGCCTATAACATTGCCTGGGGTTGTTGTGGCCAAAGTGCAGGACCTGGCACTTAGTCCTGTCAAACTTCATCTCAACTATTCCAACTATCCAGCCTCATCCCAACTATCCAGCCTGTTCTGACCCCTCTGTAGAGACTTCCTACCCCCTTGCAGATTGACATTTCCTCCTACTTGGTGTCACCTACAAAATTACTGAGGATATACTCAAACTCCCTTTTCCAGGTCATCAATAAAGATACTGAACAGGACAGGCCCAAATACTGACCCCTGAGGAACACCACTCATGACCAGTTGCCAGCTGGATTTAACTTCATTCACCACCATTCTCTGGGCCTGGCCATCCAGCCAGTTGTTTAGCCAGCAGAGTGTAGTTGCCCAAGTCATGGGCTGCCAGCTTCTTCTAGGAGAATACTGTGGGAGACAGTGTCAAAGGTTTTTCTGAAGACTAGATAAATTACATCAACAGCCTTTCCTTCATCCACTAGGCAGGTCACTTGATAATAGACAATCAGGCTGGTCGAGCTGGACCAGCCTTTCATGAACCCATGCTTGCTTGGCCTGATCCTCCAGTTGTCCTGCACAAGCTGTGTGATCTCACTCAAGGTGATCTGCTTCATAATCTCTCCTGGCCCAAAGGTCAGACAAATGGTCCTGTAGTTCCCTGAATCTCCCTTATTACCCTTCTTGTAGATGGGAGTCACACCGGCAAACCTCTAATTCTCTGGGACCTCTCTGGTTGGACAGGAATGCTGATAGACTGTGCAAAGTGGCTTGGCAATTAATTCCACCAGCTCCATCAGCACCCTACGGTGGATCCCATCCGGCCTCATGGACATGTTACTTTCCAGGTAGAGTAGTATATCTGTTTCCACTTGAAATATAAGGGCTTTATTCTGCTCCCCATTCCAGACTTCCACATCAAGGGGTAGAGTACTCCAAGGACAACTGATCTGACTTTTAAAGATAGATGTAAAGAAGGTATTGAGAACCTCAGCCTTTTCCTTATTCTCAGTGGTCATTTTCCCCACTGCATCCAGCAAAGCATAGAGATTCTCGTTTCTCTTACTGTTCATATATTTATAAAAAGTTTGTTTTATATTATTCCAGTGGCCAAATTGAGTTCAAGCTGAACTTGTGCCTTCCTAATTTTCTCCCTGCATATCCTAGCAACTTTTTTGTACTCTGAGTTGCCTGCCCCTTCTTCAAGAGCAGGAGAAATAGAATCTCCCCTGAGTCTCAGAAAAGTTCACTGTTCATTGATGTTGATCTCCTCTCCAGCTCATCTTCTGGCACAGGAAGACAGCCTGTTTCTGTGCATTTAAGACTTCCTTGTTGAGGACTGACCAGACTCTTTACTCTTCAGGACTAATTCTCAAGAGAACATCATATCAGGAAATCACTCCTACCTGATCCTTCTGTTTGACTACAAAGAACTGTGGTGCAGTTGTGTGCTTTGATTATGAGAAAAGATTAAGCTTTGATTATGAGAAAGATTAAGCATGTTCTTAAAAGAGACTTCTTCTGGTTTTAAAAAAAAATTAATAAAACCTTTACATGGAAATAATAAAGAAAAAAATAGTATATCCCATTTGCTTGGGAATTTTTCGTTTGTTTGTTTGCCAATAACATGTGTATGTGAAAGAACATTTTGTTCACGGCCTTTAAAACAAAATGCATGCAGGTATGCTGCTCTTTATGGAAAAAAAAAAAAAAAAAAAAGAAATGGATACTGAGAAGGGCATACCAACCACTTAATGGAACTTTAAAATTCACAATTTGTAATTTTTTGCCAGTAAGAACTTTAAGGAAATTTCTCCTAAAATAACATATACAAGTGGTGAATGCATGCTCAGAGATAAATTTACATGGAATGAATTTGCAAGGATTTTAAGATCCTTAAGCAGAATATGTAAGGAAAGTGGGCTTTTTGTTGTTGATTTTTTAGTATATTTTATTCTATGAGAATATTTGCTTGCTTGGTAAAAAACATACAGTATTTATTTGTTAAATTTCACACACATATAATGAAACATTCTCTATAATAGACACTGTAGACACTGTTCTGGGGGCCTAATTCTCGCTATACTATATTTGTTCCAGGAAAAATGTTTTCTTGAACTTGTTTTAACAGCCCAGAGCTAGATTCTGCTTCTTTTGTGAATTAAATGAGTAAGTGAATTTATACTGGTGGGGTAGGGTTCCTCTTGTAAACCTACCTAGGGCTGATATCAATCTCACTAGGTGCCTGCAAGCTGACTGCAGAAACACAGTGCTTCTCTCTGAATGATCTTACACTGTAACTGGTAGCAGTTTAGCCCATACTAGCAGATTTCTTGCAGCAAATTATAAATCTACCTGAATACTGAACATAGCAGGGGGTAGCTGTAGTCTTGAGTGTCCTGTTGAATGCAAAAAGCTCAAAAGGAATTTGGTTGTCAGGGTATTTAAGAGTGATTACCTTCAGTTTAATATTGTGAGACTGCCTGGAAGAGCACATATAACCTAAGCCTTATCATCTTTCTATTGCTAAAAATACAAGCTTCATTGAAGACAGGCAAATGCTTTCTGAGCATAAAAGCCACTGCTAGGATATTCTATAGGAGGAGATATGAATATTTGTTATTCCAGCTTCTAACTTTGGCATTTTAGTGTGCTGTCTTCTGAGTACAGACATTTGTGAACCTAAAAAAATACTTGAAGTAGAAATTAGACGTACAAAGCTCACTGTGCATATACAAAGTGAAAGCTTTCAACAATGCAAAGCCACTTTTTTATATTGTAATTGAAAGCTGATCATTCTTAAAAGCTTCCCAGAAACGAGGCTGAAGTATCTTAGTCAGTAGCTAGTGAGAAAGTACCAGTAGCATTAAAATTGCATTCACATTTCACAATTCTTTTGTCTTTCTGAACAGCCACAAGAGTTTTTACCAAAAATTATTTTGCTGTGATACAAAATAAGTTATTTTGGGAGTAAGATAAAATGATACATTGGAAACTAACTCTATGCTGTAATTTGTAAAAATGCCTTACACTCAATCAGTCAATAGTAAGTAGCTTGAGATAATAAGCAACTGTTGAATAATTACATCCTATTATTTTAATAACTGCATAATAATGTCATTGTTCAACTTATAAAGTATGATTAGGTCCGCAAGACCAGTGCAGTACATATTTAGTATGTTCTCTGATGTTTCTTGTTATTGGTCTTTTTTTTTTTTTTAAATCACTAGTATTTATGTGTTTCAAATTGTGATTTATCACTTTGACTAAAAAGGCAGGGGCTGATCAATCTGTGTTGATGTGTCTCCTTGTTTCTGCTGTTTTCTTAAAATAAAAATCGAGAATACATTATTCATTATTGTAATGGTGAATTTTTTCAAGTAAGTAGCTGTTGAAATTGCCACAAATAATTGCAAATGGAAAGGAAGTAGTTCATAATAGAATTCCCTGTTATCAGTGGTTTATAACTGAGCCTAGAACATTCTTTACAGTCAGATTTTCAGATTATGAGAAAGCATTTAATTCCAAATTTCAAGATACTTAGATCGCTTTAGTATATTCAAATACTGTTATAAATCATAAGGAAACCTAATTAGAATGGGATATCTCTTCATACAAATTTTCTCAGAAGTCTAGCACAGTTTAACAGGCAGATTTTTTTAGTTCAGGAAGCTGCCACTACCTGGTCAAAAAGAAACTTCTGTGAACATAAAAATCTAATGCATTTTCTATTGAAGTAATCATTAAAATCCTCATTGACTTTAGCTTTCATGTATAGACTTACATTCTTACTTGCTACAAGGATTTTTTCAGATGTAAGCTAATGAACAGTTCCTTAACATCTACTGAACTTAAAGTAAATATTACATTAAAACTTTCTTTCTTGGAAAAATAGATACATTTTTGGATGTCTGTCAATAATAGCAAAAATTGGTTATTATGCTGCACTGGTTAAGATGAAGAAAGTTAATAAATCATTATAAAAATACCAGAATAATCAGCATATTTGATAGACACTATGTATTAATTTGTACAGAGAAATTGGAGCCAGACTTTTATGTTTAGTTTGCAATCAGTATACAGATAAGAATTGGAACTATGTTGTCTCTGTACGCTGTCTCTATCTCAGATTTTCTTCACTTCTATCTTGAAAGCATATTCATGCTATACATATTTTATCAGTACAAGGCTATGTACAGATTCCATTTTTGCACAGCTTCGTAAACATGGATGAACTTTCAGTCAACTGAACTTTTGTTAAACAGTGGAAACATAGTACTTGCTATGGTTAATTGCAAAACGTTGATGAGTATGGCATCCACTCATAAGGAAAGTAGCATGTGCCTGAGGAGTTTTTGAAGGCAGAAGCCTAAACATCCTGAAACTATTCATCCTAATATTCTGATTGTATTTTAATAGCAGCTGGTAACCAAGCAGATTGTGTCAAATATTACTCTGCTTTCTTCGAGTCTATTACATATGGATAGTAGCGCCCATAATTTCTGATCCTGATTCATATTTTTCAAAATCATTTTCTTTATAATTATTTTCTGGTATGAGGTGCTGTTTGCACTCTGTTTATTTCACATTCATTACAGAGAAGTTTTAGTTCTTTAAAAATTTAAGTTCTTTCACATTCTGTCTCTACACCACCTTACTTTTTGTTTTTTGACTTTTAATTACTGTGACTGTGATGTTAGTAATTGTTGGTAGATTTCAACATTTGCTTATACTTAACTATGTACACAAGAGATTTTCTTCCACATGCAGAAATCACATTTCTTTTGCTCTTGTTATTCACCATGCAATACAAGTGCAATTTCTAACGTCATGGTTTTATGATTTTTGGTTATCTGTATTCCACATCATAACATCATATAGTGCTCTGGGAGTTAAACTGTTAATGGTCCAGTTCCAGGCACCTGGCCCAAAGAGAAGGATTACATTCTCCAGGGGGCTTTGCAGTCAGAGAGGAGATATAACCACTGGCAAGGTCACCTGATGTGCTCTTCTTTGTCAGGATCTCCTCACTGCTGCTCAACTGGACTGCACATCTCACCTCAGCATTATGGTGAGGCCTATCCACCTTTCAGACACTCTCATTATATTTGATTTATTGGCTTCAATTCTCATTGTATTGTATTATAGTGTGTTATCTTGCATTCCGATACTAAAATTTGGTAAATTAGTTTGTTTCTCCTCAGATTGTTGCTGCTGTTTTTAATTATTTTGGAGTCCCCTGCTTCCCTTTTCCAGAGGCATGGATTTTGCAAAATCCCTCCGCCCTGCTAGTCATGGAATCAGGCTGAACCAGCCCATAAACTGTTGATTTCTAACATCACAACAGGTTATGCATGATGTTAGACTAAAGAACTGGATAACTTAACCACTCTTCTCACACTAAGTGCTCTGCCTTCTGTTCTTGACATTCACAACTTTGGCTTCTTTAATTAGTGATACTAAATTATCTCAGTCTCTATTGACTGTCAAGTCTGTATTAATTTATTTTAAGTACAATTAACTCTAAACAGACTGGATCTAAAGCCTCAGATTTAAAGTAATTTTGTAATCTCTTGAAAAGTGATGACATGCCAAATTCTGCCATCATCCAGAATACGCTTCATCAAGGCATTTAACCGTGTTTCTCTCAAACATGTGACTTAATGCCTGGCCATGAGCTGATTTCAAACTAGCTTGCTGAGTTGCAGCTTTAAGCTCTGTAGATTAAAGAGGAAATCCATTTTATTTCTTCAAATTCTACCAAATTTTGATGGCTTAAATGTATGGTAGAACCCTGCAGAAATACTTTCTGCAAGTAAATGATACAGCACATTAATTTTTACAGGTGGCACTACTTAGTACGTGGAGTTTCTTCTGTTCTGTTGTATAAATGTTGTACATGTAATCGTCCGCACATCCATGATGACATGCATAATTCTTGGGAAAGAAACTTCAATTTTAACTGAGTATTGCTCTTCTAAATATTGGGCAAACAAATATGGATAAAGAAAATGGTTTAATGTTAATAAATCAAACCAGATTCAGGTCTTAATAATCACTTAACAACATATTCATCTTCAACGCATAGTTTGGACTATGTGTTGAAGGACTTTCACTCTGCTTGCTCTATTAACAACGTTTAACTGTTAGCCAATCTTTTGGAAAAATATTCACATTAAAATTCTTCTACTCTCCATAAAAAGAAATAATATTAAAAAGGATATTACTTCATTTATTTCAAAGAAGTTTCCTAAGTGAATAATATTTAAAACCTTCATAAATCATGACAAAACGATGAATGACAAAATTCAAATCCTTTGATTTGATGTTGCTTTTGCATTTGAACCCAATGTTGAGAATGGCAGATAAATTCTGGATGCTTCTCAGTGTAGCAATTAGATCAATATAATGGGAAGAGGGGTTTCACCAAGGTACAATGACAGAAGAACTGGCATGATAGAAAGGTGCTATAAGGGAATAAGATTGCTCACCTGTATCAGAAGATTCCAGGTTTGCAGAGGAAGAAATCCTTCCCCAGTGGCAGTCAGCCCTTAAATAGGGTCTAAGAGAGGTGCAGCCAGGCTCCACTCTTTCTGATCACACACGTGAATTGCCTTCACCTGTGCTCCCAGGGCTGACCTGGTCCTTTCCCCAGGTGCTCAGTTAGTGGTTCAGGCTGTGACTCAACAGTATGCATACATTCAGACAAGCTATTTCCTTGTAAACATTTACCATAAATCTGACACATTTTGGAAAACAAAAAACAAAAAAAACAATGGTTTTCCCAGGTCTCCTTCACTTGCAAGTCACTTTCTAAACAAAACCCATTAAAAAAAAAGTAAGAATTTATATTAAAAATATCATTCATCATTATATGAAGCTCTTTTCTAACATATCAAAGTTTCATTCAGGCTGCAATCACTGTAAATATTTCTCTCCCCTTCTGCTCCCTCCTTTCTCTGAACTTTGGGTGTTTTCTATGATTCTGTGTCATGTGAGGTAAAATGTCAATATGTGTAATGACACAGCACAGTGAAAACAGATATTTTAATATTCATGTAAACTCGTGTAATTGTAAATTAAGCTGCGCCACCCGCTATCATAACATACTTCATGTGAAAAGATGCTAAATTTACTTGACCTACTTTCATCTTCATGTTTAGGAAACAGGGTATAAGAAGTAAACAAAGTAGTTGTGCCTCATGCAGGAGATGATTATTGTTTGAATTTATGATTCATGCCTTGAGCAAGATTTTGTTTGTGGCCTCATTTGCAACCATAATTTACAACTTTACTAGGGATATACTGTGTATTTGGGAGGCTATATATTAGTCATGCTTTGTTCTGGAACTGCTTTCTAGCTTTAGGTGTAGTATTTTCTATGTTATTTTTTTGTTTGTTGTTTTTTTTTTTTTTGTTAGCTATAAAATTTCTTGGCATAACATTTATTGTAGTAAATATGGATATATATATCTTTTAAAATTGCAATTCCCCTTAGGGCTGTCCTCTTGTATTTACATCAATGCTCTTGTTACAGCCAAATCTAAAATGTGTTTAAGGAAGTTTTTAATTCTACAAACAAGTCAAAATGCAAGAAGAATTTATTCTTCCACTATTTCTGAATCAGTGTTCAGCATTTAATAACTACAGTATAATTTTAGTTAAGCTCAATTTTTAGCTTACTATAACTGATATAGCTTTTATCTGATAGATTTATGGAGCCTAACAACTCATCTCTTGTGTTAAGGATGATAATTACAGAATTATTATATGGTAAATTATGTTGATCTACTTCAGGTCTAAGATCCATTAGGGATGATGTTTTTGCGAGGGACTTAAAATAACGTTGGGCAAGATAATAGGTTGTCTACTATGTGCAGAGTATAATCATGCACTGCAAAGAAATGGTCATTACAAACTGGACTTTCCTGTCTTTAATGTTTATGAATCTATTATTCTCCTTGGATCACTGATTTACTGTGACATTCCTGTGAGTCATCAGATAAATTCATAACTAGTAGAATCATAGATTATATGCCTGATCTTTATTCTTTTTGTAAAGCATGTGTCTTTCCAAATCCAGACTGATAATATGTTTTTTTTGAGTCACAGAAATACTGTACTAACCCTTAAATGGTATGAGTGCAGTAATTTCACCTTTGCATATTGTCTTTCTAAAGGTTGAAATTCCTAACCATACCATGGGAAACAGTTTTTGTTGTTGTTGTTGTCTTAATTATATATGGGACATCCGTAGGAATCTGTGCTCCTGGAACACTGCACACAGATCCTGCCCTCTCCAGTGCAAAGACCCTGCCTTGGTCTTCCTGGGCTCACTGTCTTCTCCAGCACATACTTCCAAAAGAAATGCTATGCTGGAGCTGACTCTGGGCTCCTTTTCTTAGCCTGGGTAAAGGTATTAAAATCTGATAGGAGTAAATTGTGCTTATACTGAGAAATCTGATAGCTCAATCATCATTCATGCATTTATTATTTCATTCTTCTGACATGTTTATGGACTTTCAACTTCATAAAATGTTTAAAGAGATGCTGTTCACCTGGAATCTGAGAAGAATGTAACAAACATCTCCATACTCCATTTTATTGTCTATTCTCTTTAATCCCAGGGAAAACAAACAAACAAACAATAAAAAACAAACAACAACAAAAACCCCAAACCAACAAAAAACAGAGCATCTAGTATCTACTGGAAAGGGAGGATTCCTTGTACTAATTCCAATTATACACTCCATTGCCATGGTATCACATCTGATGATGATAACAGTGGAGCTGATGGCTCTACTTATTCTCAGAGGCAAATTTAGGATTAACTGATTTCTTCACTTTCACTATCTTCCTGAAAAGAAATAAAAAATACCAATAAAAAGTTTTCCTGAAAAGAAATAAAAATTACCAATAAAATTTTCTGCTGTTTTTATCTAAACAAACTCATGGAACTTAAAGACAATGATATATGGGAGATTATTGACTAGATGTAGAGTCTTATGGAATATGTCAAATCACTTTTCAAAGACAGAATCATTTCACCTATTTGTGAGAGGTAAAATTCAAGAATATTAAATGGGAGAAAATTACTGAATGATAGGAAACTGCCATTATAATATGTGCTGCTTAGTGCTTGAACATTCTAACTATAAATCTAATTCTATTAAGAAAAAGGGAGTAATTTAACATCATTTAATATTCAAAATATGCACATATTGAATATTCACAATATGCACATATTGAATGGAAGTATATGTAGAATGTAAGGCCCTATTTCAGCATAAATGAAATTTTAATCACAGTATTCCTATTGATTTTAATAAGATAATTCTTCTTTTCACATTTATGCATGTGCATAATAAATAATATACTAATGAATATATTTTAAAATAACCTTGATATTACTTCCACAAAAAAATAATAACTTTTAAATTTCCTAAGTGCTAAATATTCTAGCTTTCTTCATCACTTCCTGTTCACCTTGTGGGATTGTTCCACCAGACCACATTGCCTACAAAAATCTATTTTATTCTGTTAGCTGTGTCAAGTCCTTTGCTTTGGTATTAGGGCTTTGTGAAAATAAGCAAGAGCAAAATTTTTTTTAATTAGCATTTTCCCAAGGACTGTAAATTTTAGGCTGATGTAGAAATTAGTATTTAGACAGGAAGGAAGGAAATTTTAGGAAACTCTAGAACTGGCTACATCACAGATTCAAGAGGAAAATATGAAGAATCCCGCAGGATCTTATTATGCCTGCTATGGTCTACCTAAGGTTTCATCTCAGACCTCTCTCAGTTCTTGTCTTTACACTGCAGCCACGAGGTTGATTGGTAGATTAGGTGAGGAATCTTTTAGTTTTGGTTTGTTGTTTTTTGTCTGTGTGTTTGCTTTGTTTTGTTTTTAATAAGAGAAGAAATGTAAAACAATTAAGAAACTACTTTCTTCCAGCTGAGTGAATTAACTTCTTAGTCAGGACTGTGGAAATAAAGAGGGAGAGAGCTCACCAGGAATGAAAATAGAATAGTTACACTAATCAATTATATAAAAATATATAACGCTTAAAAGTAAACAACAAGGCCAATTGTAGGTGTAAATACATATGCTTATTTCCAAATAGATTTTAGAAATTGATTTTCTAGATTATTAATGATGTTTTAGTATAATAAGTAGTAATAAAAGGAGTGTGTCATGAAGATATTTGAAAATATTAGGCCTAATCACCCATGTTTCTCCCATAGTATAAGAAAATGGTGCCAATACCTTAAAAATGACAGGTTTAAATATCTGCAACAGCAGTGTAAATTTTTTTATTTCAGCAAGCATTTTCAATGTTACTGCCTTTACATAATTGTACCTTAATGTGAGGGAAAAAAAGAGTCCTATCGTGATCCATTTCTCTTTGTGTGCACTTTAATGGAAAAAAAAAAATCTTTCTATAAAAACTGCTTAGCTTTAATTGAGCAAAAGGGTACATACAGGGTCTGGACTTTCAGCTTGTAATTTCTATAGATAGGTTAGGTTGCTGTGCGATGATCCTAATTAAATTATATAAAGCATTGGGCTAGATAAACCGAAGTAACTGCTCCATCAGTTCACCGGGTGAATCAACCATATGAAGGAGTCTGAAATTCATACATTCCTGCTCCTTTTATACTGCTTTTGTTTTGTTTTGTTTTGTTTTGTTTTCCTCTTATGTGTGCCACACGGTACGATTCTGGAGAGCTGATGTTGTCACTTTTGGTCTATAGGTGGCAGCATTGTAAGGTTTTGTAGCTTCTTAAGCTTCACTCAAGATTTTTGATCTCTTCAAACCTCCCCCATTCACCCACGCTATGTGATCAGGCCTGAGTTAATATCATTACATACTCACGTCAGGTAAAATAAAATGGAATGAAATGTTCAGCCTAAAAATTATGCTCCCATTGAGCTTTCTCTTTTCTTTTTTTCTTTTCTTTTTCTTTCCTCTTTCCTTCCTCCCCTCCCCCTTGAAACATACATGCTAAGGAATTCAGAATCTTTCAGGCTTGAAATCACTTCCTTATTTTTCATATATGTGCTTATTTTGCTCAAGATGATTTTTTGTTTGCTTTTAACACTGCAGCAATCTTAGCCATTGAATGATTCTGATTTCCAGTGGGCTTCCCGACAAACTATCAAGAAGTGGGAGAACTACGTTTCATAATGACTTAGTTTATAGAAATACCTTGGCACTGAGGACTCATTTCCCTAGCTCTTACATAAGCTAGTTCTATTTATTTAAATTCTTAAAGTTAGTGGAAATACTTATATGAGCAGTGGACATTGAATGGAAGATTAGACAAAGATTACTTTTTGGTTATGTATATCTTTTTATCTATTTTTTTCATTGTGTTGTATGTTGTATATCATCCTTTCTACTGTCACAAATAAAGATATCATGAGGTCATACATTTTTTAGTCTTCACTCCTTTATCCCTTTTTCCTTTAGTTACCCAAGGGAAAGATATTCTGAAGTAGAGATTGAAAGAATTGTTAAAGTATTATTGAAAACATAAACAAAAATTGTTTCCTTAATAAATATAATTAGCTGTATATATTGCATTTTTCAGAGCTAGCACCGATGTTAGGACCAGCTCTTTAAATAAAATAGGACCTCTGTAGTCTCTGGAGAGAACATGCATAAAGCAAAGTAAATGATTTTCTGTCAACACTAAGTAGACAGGTGCTTACATTGAACAGCATTCTAATATGTCTCTGAATATTTATGCCTTCTTTTTCAAATGCGTTGCCCATGAATGTCACAGCTGTCAAACGTCTGTATACAAGAAGATAAAAAATGAAATTAATAAAAGGCATATCTACATTTCATTTGTTTAGGCCAGTTTTTTCCTATTGAGTTTTGCAGAGTTTAGCATGTTAAGATGCTTGGATGTACTGATATATTCTAAGGGGCTGAGTGAAAGACAGAGCAATTGGTTGCATTTTGTGTAGGCATAGGTACACTTCCCATTATTTAAAGTAGACATAATCAATGAAAACAATGATTGAAAGTGCTACAGGGTGTTCCTTTATTTTATCTTTTTGCTTCACAGATGGGAAACCTTGGAGGAGAGCAGTTCAGTGCTTCCCCAAATAACAATCAATTCATTGGTGGTGGGGCACTGGAATAGGTTGCTCTGAAAAGCTGTGGATGACCCATCTCTGGAGGTGTTCAAGACCAGGTTGGAGGGGGCTCAGAGCAATGCAATCTACTAGGCAACAAACCTGGTCACAGCAAGGGGGATTGGAAATAGATGATCTTTAAGATCCCTTCAAACCCAAACTACTCTGTGATTCTATGACTCTACGAGTTGTAAATTAAAAGCTTTTTTTGGTGAGGTAAGCTTGTGTCTGCAAATTCTGAACCAAAATATGCTATGTGCAAGCACAAGTGAGACATCACCCTCATGTGAAAATAGGCAATGGAGAACAGATTTGCTTCAAAAGTAGTTCTAGAAGTCTGAAGGCTACACATATTAACATAATACACAATATGAAGAAGATGCACCAATGCACCTTTGTATGAAAGATACTAACAATAACATGACTTCCATTTTATACATAATAGAATTGTGAGACCTCTTCTATGAAGAAAGGTTGAAGGAACTGGGTTTGTTTACCTTGGAGAAGAGAAGGCTCTGGGGAGAGCTCATTGTGACCTTCCAGTATTCAAAGGGAGCATATAAACAGGATGGGGCATGGCTGTTTACATGGGTGGATAGTGACAGGACAAGGGGAAATTATTTTAAACTAAGACAGGAGAGATTTAGGTTAGATATTAGGAGGACGTTTTTCACACACAGGTTGGTAACACACTGGAACAGGTTGCCCAGAGAGGTTGTGGATGCCCCATCCCTGAAGGCATTTAAGACAAGGCTGGATGTGGCTCTGGGCAACCTGGTCTAGTGGTTGGCAATCCTGCACGTAGCAGGGGGTTTGAAACTAGATGATCATTGTGGTTCTTTTCAACCCAAGCCATTCTATGATTCTATGATTCTATAAGCTCTCCCAAATTGACCTAACTCAGCATTATTCACCTATTACACAATTAAAGTTTCTTAATATGGGTTTTTTCATTGTATCTGTTCTCTATCCACTACACACTTGAACTGCTCCTCAACATTAGTGAGGCTTTCCACGCAGACTACTTGGTACACACATGCAAATGTAGATGTCAAAGTTATGGTGCATAGTAAACATGTTAAAGTCTCAGATTAACATTGAGGAGCTCAAGACTTACTTATCACCTTCCCATGAGCTCAGGAAACAGACCTGTTCCTATTAAAAGAAATCAACATACCATTCAAACAGAATGATTCAAGCTATTGCGAAACAAATTGGCAATGATCCCAAAAATTTAAATGACGCACAATTACTGAGAAATCAGTAATATTTATATGTTTTCTCACGATAGCTGATAAGAAGTGATACATTTCCCCAAATATCAGAGTTTCCAAGATGTATAGATAACATATGGTATAAGCCTCCACACAACAGGAAGTCTAGATAGCGGCTCTGTAGTTAGGCACGTGCACACTCTTAAATGGAGAATATAACCATAGCAAAAACTGTACTGTGCTTTTATGATCAATTTTCTGTCAGACAGTAAATCACCTTGTGGCACTTACTCTCTCAGAAAATTTTTTCCAACTAATCAACAACAGAGAAGACATCAGGCAGTACCTTTTGAACCAGGACAAAGTTCCAGAACTAAGGACACCAGGGATTATGATGTAGTGGGATTGTCAAAAATGATGTTGGCTGGGATTTTTCAGACAAACTGATGTGTGTGGGAAAATACTGATACATCAAAAACAATGTTTCTTAAAAGCACATCTCTTGACAGACTGCAGCTAGCCTGTTTTTCCTGTAAGGTGTAGAAAACATTGTATCTGGAAATATCTGGAAATCTTTAGTTCTCAAATGTATTACCCATAGAGATACAATGCTTACTTCCCATTCTAGCTCAAAATCCTTGGAGAAGATAACATTTGGAGAAGAGCACATTGTGAAAGTGCAAGCTTCCAGATTAGACTGCAATTCCTATCAGTTTATTTCCAGAAAAGTGGTAGAGGAGTCCCTGTTTTCTCCTTAAAAAAATGCATAGATCACAAAAAAGCAGATGTGATATATAATTAGCATTGATGCCAACTTTGAAAGATTCAGAAATTCATAAAAGTAGTGCCTCCTGTAGAATTATGTTGGCCCACAGCATCAGAGGTGGATGTTGCTGGTATGGCAGTAGAGATTGAACCTTCCTGCTAGTATTTTGCTATATTTTGTTGCTGTATAATGGACTGCAGGAAAGGCGCAATCTGTCAGGAAGGTATCTGACATGGAATTCAGTTTGAAGCAAAGATGTAACACTGAATTCCTCCATGTGAAAAAAATGGCACCCACTGCTGTTCAATGACACTTGCTGAGCTTTTATAGTGACCAAGTAATGGGTGCGTGTACAGTGAGGTGTGGGTGATGCATATCAGCAGTGACACAAAAAACAAACCATGTTTGCAAATTTTTATGAGCATGGCATGAAGGCTCTTGTTCATTGCTGAAATGAGCAAGAAAAAGTGAAAATTCATACTTAACAGTGGCAACAATGTTGAACAATATTATTTTGCAGCTGAGAATTTGCTCTATTAAATAGTATTATTGTGCAGTTTGTATAGTTTCCATGGAAATAAATAGGAAGCATTACTTTAGGCGTAACTTACGTATATCCACACATTTAACTAGTTACTAAAATACAATTTAGAAGAAACTACAATCTAGTAGAAGCAAGCATGAAACTACTGTACTCTGATTCTTTCTGGAATAGCAACTCTTAGAATGTGATGCTTCTTTCACTGCTGACAAACAAGGTCAAAGCAGAAATGCTTAAATCTGAGAACAGAAAAGATCTGGGTTTCTTTTATGCTAAGTTCAATGATGGCTTAGAAAATGGAAGTGGGCTGATGTGATCAGAAAGATATCTGAAATACAGAAACAAGAGGAAAATATCCTACAAATAATCTCTCATGTCTTAAAGTGAACAAATAATATTTTTTGATGGTTGCTTCTGCAAAACTTAACAATTATGCATAGTTTCACTTCAGACTTTTTCATTCATGATTACTTTTTAGGGATATATGTTTGATGTATGCATCTGTTGTGGCTACATTCTAATGCATTTTTGATCCGGTTACATGGCATATCTAGTAGCAAAAAAATGGCATTGATGACAGAGATCACACATGGAGTGTGCTTGCTGCTAAAACTTGAAGGTCGTGATATGTAGTCTCATTGCGTTACAAAGATAGTGAAGGCTCTCGAGGGGAAGATGTCTTAGGAGTGGCTAAACACCTTGGTTTGTCCAGCCCAGAGAAGAAGAGTGTGAGGGGAGGCCCAGTCATGGCCTACTGCTCCTCACAAGGGTCTGGTTGGATATCAGGAAAACGTTCCTCACCAGAAGGTGGTTGTGCACTGGAACAGGCTCTCCAGGGCAATGGTCATGGCACCAAGCTGCTGGAGTTCAAGAAGGATCTGGACAACGCTCTCAGACATATGGTCTGATTTTTGGGTGGTCCTTTGTGGAGCAATAGGAGGAAAATCATTTTTACTTTGAGGATGACAGAGCACTGGAACAACCTATGCAGAGATGCTGTGGGATTTCCTTCTCTGGAGATACTCAAAACCCACCTAGATGCTTTCCTATGCAACCTACTGTAGGGAACCTGCTTTAGAGGTGGGTTGGACTAGAAGATCTATGGTGGTCCCTTCCAATCCCTAAGATTCTGAGATGCTATGAATTGTAAGGTTGAGTGTTTGTTTTTTTTCCATTTTTTAAAATGTCTACTTACTAGCATTTGAAAGAGAGAGAACCATTTGCTGATTTGCTTTATGAATATATTTTTGATGAAATCTGTGCTATAAGACTGATATAATACAGAATTGTTTTAAAATAACATAAACTCTGTTGTTAGTCTGGGCCTGAATTTCTTTGGACCAGCAGTTCATTTATATTTTCACATCTGACTGCCTTCAGCTATAAACTTCAGGTCCCTAGAAAAGGAAGGCTGGTGTCAGCTGATTGCATACCCTAACCATTGCTATGCTTTAACTGCCATTAGGCCCATCGTGGTGTCCTGTGTTTCAGTACAAGAGGAAATCTGACTTCACCAAATCTGAGTATTTCTTTGCTATTTATATTCACAGAGTTTTGTATGGTTGGAACCAGAGCTGTATGGGAACATTTCACCTCTTAGGCCTCATTTAAATAAAAGCTTGAGAAGAGTCCAAGGGGTTTCCGCTTTCCAACAGTACGACTTCAGGGGAAATTGTGTCTCATTTTGTCTGGATGGCAAGGCAATTGTCCATCTCATCTTTCAGATTAGGCTTCAGTCCTTTGCCAGGTATTTTCCCTGTTGCCACAAAATTGCAAATAATCCACTGAGAGCATTTCATTGCCTACTGAAACCATTTGTACATCAGTCAATGCAAAAGTAATACCTCCTATTTATTTCCATGGAAACTACAACAGATATAAAAGCACAATAACACTATTTATAAACAGAATTTTCAGCTACAAAACACTATTTTTCAGCATAGACACCATGATTAGACATGCATTTTCACCAGAAATGAACAAGAGCCTGCACGTATGTCACATTCATAAAAATATGCACCAGCAGAGGTGACCGTCATTGCTGCTGAAAAACACCATCCTCTGCCTCACTGTGCTCACATCCATAAATATCCATATAGTTTCCATAAATGTTCAGCAAGCTATGATAAATGTCAGTGGGTACAATTCTTTCCACATGGAGGAATTCAACTGCACACCTTTGTGTGGAAAATATTCCATGTCAGACGCCATTTTGTCAGAGTTCCCCTCAGATGCCATAAGTTGCATGGCAACAAACTGTAACAGAATATAGGCAGAAAGGTTCAGCCTTTACTGCTATACCACCAACATCCATCTCTGATGTCATGGGCCAACATGATAAGATATGAGGCATCTTGAAGCAGCCCTTGTAGATTCATATTCATTTAAATAATACATTCATAATTCATCGTAAATATGTTAATCACAAAAGTTTCAGTGGACCATAAAATTGAAGAAGAATCAAAATGAAATGTTTAATTTAACAAGAAAACATATTTTTAAGATATTTCTTAAATTAAATTTCTTTTGCAGGTAATTTGGCAAAAATTAATTTTAGTTTGCATGAATCTAGACAATGATTTTAGTAAAAAAAAGTCACAACTCTATTTAGAACATAGGTACTGCTAATAGAGAAACTTTCAGTAGTTCTGGACAGGATATGAAATAAGAATGAAAGTATTTGAAAGCATAGAAAGAAAGAGTAGGTCAAAATATAATTTCATGAATTGGAATTTGACAGGCTCTTTAGAACCAGAAAATGTCAACATGCTCTTTAGCAAGATAGTTCTATTAAAAAATAAAAAAATAAAAAAAAAAATTTAAAAAATTCTATACTTCTCTAGCAGCAAATCTTCATTCTTTACCACTGTGATCTCATATTTCCTAATGGAATACGTAACCTTCTTCTCTTTCAAAGGATTTTTTTTAAACTTTCTATTTCTGAAACAGAACAATGATGGTTTTCTTCACTCTTTTTCCCCACTTCCGTAACTTTCCTGTTTAGAAACAACTCTGCTGTGACAACAAATTCCCCTGCATTAAAAATCCATATAATTTTGTTTTCAGTTTTCAAGAAAAATTTAAATATGTAATATATTTATACTTACAGCGCATTTATATTCAAATTTTATTTTACCATCCAAATATATATTGAATCAATTACAATAAACTATTATACTGTAATTTTACAATAATATTACAACCTGGCATATTATATAAATTACACAAACATCTCCAGTGACAGAATTTCTTCCTTAATGGATTTTGTCACAGTAGTTTCTACTACGTTCTAAAAGATCCATAACCATTAAAAATTCTGGGATAATTGGTATCCAGAATTATGCTTACAGCACAGTGTCTACTAGAAGTTCTGTATATAAATATAAGATTTATTTTAACATGTAACATACCATTCTTTTGACTTACTCAAATATGTAGTTTAGGCAGGCTCATTTGAGCAAGTATCAAGAGGTGCAGGAGAAGATTTGTATGTAAGGGACATTACTTATTCCTCTTGGGTGGCTGACAATTAATATCAAAATCCATTTACTTATCTAGATTGAAGTATTTGAGTTGTTCAATGAAAAAAATAACAAGGCTAGTTATTCACTTTTCACATTTTCCAGGACTATCTTTGGTTTAATTTTTAATTTTAAATCTTAGTATTTCATACAACTTTCTTAAGTTTAGTATGGAATTGGATCTGTTTAATTCTTATCAGTAAAGATTATGGCGTGTCTGAGTTGGTTTATTTTAGTAAACATTCTACCTAAACAAACATACATATGCAAAACCAGGAGGTGTTTCTTAAATCTACTGTCCATTTTATATCATAAACCTGGATTATAGTTTACAGCACTGTCCCTCAGAAGTTTTCAAATAAAAGGACACAGAAAAACCAAGGAAAAATCAATGTGAATCTGCCATCAGAACTTGTTGATGATGAAAGCATTTCAAGGTTGCTGAAAGTCTGCTATGGTATGCTTCAAATTTTGTTTGTTCTAAGCCATGAGAAACTAAAATTGTGAGTAGAGAATGTAAAAGCTAAGCACTGATGGTTTCAGCAAAAGTTAACCTGTGTATACGTCCATAAGCTTTTGCATATAAAAATGCATAGAAGTCTATGATTTCTCTGTGAAATATTATTGAATTGTCATTAGCTCATAGGCAAATCTAATAAAATACACTTGTATGAACAAACAAATGAAGAATATTCCTACCATCTGTCGATTTTAGTGGCAAGTTAAACCAAGAACAATAAAAAGACATGACAATAAAAAGACTAGCAGAAAAAGACCCTTTCTTGATTTTTCTGCCATATTTTCAGTTTGCAAATATGCAACCTAATAACATAACTCTACAAAGACTGCTAATCCCAGGCACTTTGAGAAAAAGGAATACTCAGAAATGATATTTTTACAATAAGGGAAAAATAAGATTACTGTTCTGGAAAACATAATATACAAGAAAATGGAGTAGATTTTTCTGAAATAATAGCTTTCTGCTTTTGTGTGACAATTTGAGGTTTGGGGGGAACAGCTAGGTGGTACTGCTACGTCGTTTGTGGTGTCTTTAAATACCACAAAGGCTTCAAGGGACTGGTAGAATTCTTTGACTCTCAGAAGGCTAGCCATAGACAAGAGTATGAACACATCTGTCAAACAGCAGAAGCAAGATTCAGTAGGTTTATGCATGTGTAACTGGGACAATAATAGATTCTGCGTTTAAACACTGATATGAAAGTGATAGACCATGAATATATATCATTATAATTATCTTTGATTTATTTAGGAGAAAATTAGTATTTGATATAACAGTTAAAGAAAAAAACATCTAAATTCCCCAAACCACCAAGTGCATAAAAAACTGGTAGAATTTAACTCCATTAAAGATATTATCAAATATTCGGATAAGAAAATTTTAATCAATCTACACATACTTAACAAAACCTTTGTAACTAACTAATAAAAAGAGACTATAACTTTGTGGTTGCTTTTCTCCTAAGTGATGTTTTTCTTTTAATGTTGTATGTTGCCTGTTACACCAAAATATTTGGCTAATTGTACAAAAAGTCCATCATGTTTAGTGCTATTCAAATCATTCTTGCCCAGGCAAGACCCTGTATTTTTTCATAGTGAGGAAAACATCAGAAGAGGACAGCACTGAAATGCTCTCTGGACATGCATAGATGAGATCAAGTAGGACTAGATGATATCTGAAGTCCCTTCTAACTTTAGCCATTCTATGATTCTGTTTTTTTCCTGAGTTTCAGGGCAGAAACTTTTTCTCATACAAAATGATGTATAAACTTTATCAGCCACATTGAAGAAAAAAAACAGAAATGCTTTTAAAATGTCTTAGGTTCAGTTCTACACACTGCATTTGCCATGGTACTTGAACACTGATGAGCTGAACCAGCTTGAGCAAGAAAAACTTCTGCTTCCAGGACATGTAAATATTTTTATTTACAAATCTGAAACAGGAAAGTCAGCACCTCTGTGAAAATATGAAGGGAAAGTTAATATTCTCCTCTCACTAAAAAACAGCTAAATGGAAGTTTATTTTCTTCAGAAAATGTAATTTGCATGTTTCTCAAGTTCCAGATAGGGCACTGCCATAATTCATCTCTGCTTTTTGGAATGCTACCCTTTCTCCTCCCAGATCATCTTTTATTTTTTAAAAAGGACATATACATTTCTGGTGTTCCAGTTCCACAACATCAGAAAAGCTGTTTGGTTTTTAATTGATTTATTCCAAGTGATTTGGGTTTTTGTGGTGTTGGTGCTTTAACATAGCACAGTTTCTTCTTGAAGATGTTTTATATGTTCATGGCAATGATTTCTTATATCTGAGTTTTTAAATTTTTACCTAAAATGTGTCCTCAGAACTCCCAGATGTACATGTTTCTTGGTCTGGTTCCTGGTAACTGATTAAGGGTGCTCTGAAAAGCTGGAATAATTCTCATCAGATTCTACGGATAAGGGAGTCTACAAGAATTGCTCCAGATACAGAGCAACTTTGGCAAATCTCGTTGTTTTAAAGTTAAATTGCAACATAAATTTAGCTGGAAAGTACCATTCAATTTAAGACAGAAGTACTGTAGTGCAGACTGAAGAAGAAAAGCAATAAAGCTTTGTACTTTTCTTCTCATAATTTATGATTTCCTAATGAAGAAAAGAAACATATAGAATGATCTTTAAAATGGATGAATAATTCAAAGAATGAAACATTTGTGCTACTTCAGGTTATGACACTTTCTAATATTTTGCAAAGATGTGGATGTCTTGAAAGATGTCACAATTTTCTGACAAAAGGAGTAGTTTTGACTTAAAAATAGATTTAGTTCTTGTAAGCTAGATAAACTTTCATTCAAATTTAAAAATATGATGTATTTATTTATCAATTTTGTTGTTTGTTATATGGTAAAAAATATATATAGAATTCTTTGGGCTAATTTTCTTTCAGATGTTGTATGCATTAGTTTGCTGATCTGGTTCCGTTGCTATTTGTAAGTGACCAAAATAAATTCTGGTTTGTTAGCCAATCTTTGACACTAGAAATGCCTCTGTGTGTTAAAGACATGTATTTAGATACTTTAAAATTACTGTGAGTAACTGATTTCGATGGTATTTATAGATCTTTTGAAAATCTGGACTTATATATAGAAATTCTAAGAAAAAGTATTATAGTCATAATAAAAACTGCTCAGAATAGGAGGACAGATTAAAAGACAGTAAAGGAGAGTGTCCAAGAAATATGAAAACAAAGGAAAAAAAAAAACCACAAATCTTTTAAAAAAACCATCTGGTCTGAGAGAGAAATCCCTGTTAACCACTTTGTGCTTCTAGCACAAAGGCAAAATTATGCAAGAGTGATCTAATTTAAAGAACCTTACAGAGGAGAATAGAGCATTAAATTTTATAAAAAACAATCTGTATCCTACAATAGAGATACTGATGTTGGCATCTATAGATGGCACTGAACCACTGGAGGATGTTTCATCCTGGAGAACACAGAATGAAAAACCATTCAAGTAGAGTAACTAGCTGACTAAACTCTGTACTTTACAGTCTATAAAAAGTGTTAAATGTCATACAGACAAGGACTTCCAATAAATAAGTTAATGTAATCATTCTTTCTCTGCTTTATTTAACTCAAAAGACTATAAAGTTTCAGCTGAGCAGTGCAATACTGCTCAGTGAAGAAGAGGTGCCTTTAATGTGTCAGAGCCTCAGCAGGGTTCAGGTCAGAATAGGACATTGTTTCTTTAAGATTGTCTTGTTCTAATACCACCACTCTCCCTTTGGAAAATATTGGTGAGAAGTGGAGAGAGAGCCTAATAAAGACAATGGTAGATTTAAGTGTCACCACCAGCAGCCATGTATATTTTTGCATATTTGATATAGGTATGCTGCACCCTTCTAGATGTTTCTGCTAGAGAAGGTAGAAAATCTTGGCTGTGCACTTCCTGTTCTTTGTGATGAAACTGCTGACTTACCAGTGTAATTTTAAGGGGAAGAAGCTGGATTCTTCATCTATTTTGCTCTTAGCAGTGGACCTAACGATAGAGAGATGTTAGGATAGCTTTTATTTTATAGTAAAGAGCCCTTTGACTTCTGACCAGAAGAGTACATTACAATATCTTGACAATTTGTAAGGTATCAAGACTTAAATGTAATATGCCCCCCCACCAAAAAGTATTTATTAACGTTTATCAGGAAGCATTCAGCCAGATAATTCAAATCTCTCTCATCTAGTATCAGTATAAAGAAAAAGCTTTTTTGAAAAAAAGTTTGACAGATGCATAGACAGGTCATATTTTGAAGAGTTTAGATAGATGTTATGAAGTAGTGTTTACCTTTCAGTGCAAACAAATACCTCCCTAACTTACCCTCAACATCAAATCTTACTAAACTACTATGTAGTTTTAAGGATTCTCTCTCTTCTCTTTCGTGATGGTAATTCAGGCCCATCATGGGCACAAAATTTATAGGTATATAGTCATTTGAACTAGCTCACAAGATTTTTAGTAAGCCCTCTGAAAGCCACATTCAAGCCTTTTAAAAATAAGTCTGTTATGCACTGCCAGGCTATGGAAGGCATGGTGAGGTAGGCCAATATAAAAATAAATAGCGACAAGAATCTGTGTGGCTTAAAGGCTTCATCATCACTTAACTTACAGAGACAACTAGACAAGTTACCTGATGGTATTCCCCACTGCTCTGGATGTTCAACATGACCTGTACCTGAAACTAGCAATAATCCTCATCACTAAAATGAATTAAATCAGACTTTATGTACTTCCACATAAATATAAATGTAAGTAATAATGTAGCTATAAAAAAGGTAGATTTTCTACCTTTTGAATTCTTGTATTGAATAGTACTTCTGCAGAAAAATATTTTCTTGTATACCACAAATTTTATGTAGAAAAATATATGCTGAAAACCTTAAAACTTATCTTTTATTTGAGATTTCTCTATGGATACTAATAGAGAAAAGAATCCTCACCACTTACATACTTTTCATTACGTAGTTAGATAACCAAGCAAATAATATATTTTTTTTTTTCTGGATTTATATTGATTCACCCTGCTATGAATACAAAGTATAGGATAGGACATTAAGATAATAAGACAAAAAAAAAAAAAAAAAAAAAGAAAAAACAGGGAGAAAACTTCTTTGTTTGCAAATATGAATCATTAATTGTGTTCCTGCGAGGCAATCTGGATGAAGCTTCTGCTAAGCAAATTAGATATAAACTGAAGGTGAGGGCAAAGGGGTTGCCACAGCGAGGGAGCATCGAGTGACAGGCACTGGGACCTCCGATGCATGGCTTGTAGAGCAGATGTTCACAAGGATGCAGTGATTATTGAACTGGTAATAAAAAAGCATCAGCTTACAGGCAGCCACGATGGATGCTGGTAATTATAAAGCATCCCCTGGGAGGAAAATGACACAAGTCAGCCGCATCTCTGCAATCACAGGGGCATAATTAAAGCTCTAGTAACAGTTGTTAATAGGGTGCAAATAAAACAGGGAGAAAATTTAAACACAGTCTTTTTCTTTTTTAAAGAGACGGCAAAGGACAATGTAATTACAGAGATTGCATGCTTTTTAATTTCATGATGCAGTAAACAAAAGACCTTAAATGTATTTTATACATGCATCTACACACCATATCAAAAAAACAAGACGTTGACTGTATGATATGATGGAAGAATAGAATTTTTCTTTTTCTTTTTTTTTTTTCAAGAATGATTCTATTTTAATTTTTAAAATAAGAAAAACAAATATATAAAGAAAATGTAATGCATATAAATATTGAGCCATTTCATTCTCGCAGGAGAGGAACAGCATCAATACGTATGGTTAGCTATTATGTGTGGTGTTATTGTAGACATGATAATATTAAGGTACTAGGAAAGCAGGTTGTATAAGTCAAAGTATTATCTCTTATTAATGTCAGTGGAAAAAAATCCAGTATTCCCCCATTTTTACACTCTTCAAGCGTTTTCCAGGTAATTTATAATATACATTTATAAATCAAATAGTATAACTTATGGGCTTAGTGATTTATGAAATGTTTGTGCATTTCACATCTAGAACATTAAGGATTTTATAATCAATTTTAGGAGAAATCCCTAATAAATAACTAAAAAAAATGTAAAATCTAGCTGTCATATATTCAAACAACTAATCAAATCACATTTTGGTACAGAGTGAAGGAAGTGCCTTTGGTTTAAATCTTTCTGAATTCAAATATTTTCAGCTAATACTATAATTAGTCAAAAAACACATCTATATTTCTCAGAAAATTTTGACAAAGTTTTTGGAATCTCATCCTCTAATATTCTTCACAAACTTTGTTTTCATATTCTTGGTGTATTAACTGCAGTATCATTTTTGCACAGTGGAATTTATCCCAAAAGCAGATCCTACCTAAGAAGAGTGCAATTCTTTAATACTAGACTTGAACATATTTCTGAATCTAAGCTTTGTCATCTTATATTTATTTGTACTTTTGTTTCTTTCACTGACATGTAGAATGTTTAGTAGTGAACACTCTCTCAGGGCTCTTCCTTCTTACAGTTTATGCAACATAGAACAGTATATTTTGGCAGCCTCAAGCTCAGTTTGTTGTCAGATATTCAAAAACCTTTCTATTGTTTCCGTTTCCATCCAATACATATACCAATGAGGCCTACTGAGATATTTTTAGTTACTGTTCAATTTGTTTAAAGACACACAGCAAATTTACCTTTTGTGACTACAATGTAAACAAACACTAAGAAAAAGTTTTTCGTTCTACACTGACAATGCACACACTTAAGAGGAACTTTCCTTTTCCTAACTCTTACGAGGGCCGAATCTGTGCTTTGTCTCTCGCAATGTCTCACGCTTCCTGGCTCCTTGAAAACACACCTGAATCACTAGAGGTGGAACCCAAATCCCATTGAATCCCTTTGTAATCAATGGATCACCTATTTCACAATCTGAAAGATTTAGCATACTGATCCATAGCTGAAGTTTGGTTTGCAACTATTAAACAAGGGAGTATTTCAATTTTTTTTTTTTGGAAGAATAAATTAAGAATTTCCAGTGAGAACTGTGATCAATAGCTACCATTGCTATCTGCAGCATATCAACATTAAGATATTAGAAATCATTGCTAATTATCAATGTTTTATATTGAAAATACAGCTAATATTAATTACAGCAGACAAAAAATATGTGTAATGTAAAACACCCATGCAGCATTTAATGAAGGAAACCTGAAGAGACTTCAATCAGATGCCAGACATTGTGCATGGATATAAAATCCCTTATTAAAGGATATGAAAGAATCAACACTAATCATATTATCCTGCACTTATATCATTTAAATGATCAAAATGTTAAAAATTATGAAGTGTACCATATTCTGACAAACCACTGAAAAAGCATTGAAAAAATAGCATTACTGACTACTTACTAGTTCTCATGTGCAAAAAGCTTCTCTTTATTTATGCTTTCATTTGAAATACTTTGCCAATTCATAATGACACAGAACTTCTGATAATATCAGGTATAAAAAAAATCAAAATGACATTATTATCATGCGTAAATGTGTAAATACAATAGAATTTCTATCCTGAAAATCCAAGTAGATTAAAAAACATCTAAAAAGTAGTTGCAAGAGGATTTTTCACATGTTTTGTAGGTACCCCCCAAAAAACTTAGTTAAATGCTGAATAATAAATAGAAGAAACAACTGGACTAAGAAAGATTAAAGATTCTGCTCCTTGATATATTTGGCTTAGATGCAGAACATGAAATTAATTACATTGCGTATTTATGCTAACTTTAATACAGTAAATTCCACATAGCTCTTTTTTAGCCTGTTCACGTTGCATATGTGTAGGAACTGCTTACATTCTATCCCTGCATCTGACACAAGACATAAATCCCATTAGATAATGAAGGATTAATAGGTTAAATATCCAGCATAAAGAGCACTCCTATAGGTTATGAGTGTGCCCAGTTCTACTGGAATAGCACCTTAAAGGTGGAAGGCTTAACAGAGAACATACTTTGAAATTCAGCAGTGTTTCAACACTACTGAAATGGTCTTGCTTATATAGAAATAGAACCTAATATAAACAGTCTAGTATTAGTATATTAACAAAATTGAAGTGTCATGAGTTTTATAGTATGATTACTATCAGATATGCTACCAGACAAATTAATATGATTTCCTCCCTGCTGCATAATTATTTGTGATTATTTGTCTGTGATTCTGTGATTTGCAAATGACAGAATTATCTGCCTGCAGAAATTTGTGCAATTATTATCAGTCAAATAATGGACTCTATATTCAGGAAATTCACTCACTTTAAGAAGTTTGCCACTAAGTGAAGGAAGAACTATCCTTGTAAATTCCATAACACCTACATGGTCAAATTTTTGTCCAATTCCTGCCTTCTGAGGAAGAAATAGCAACATCAGAGAAAAGCTCATAGAAGCTGATGACTCCATAGAACCATTGGATGCTCTCATTCAAAGAAAGTTTGCGAGTTAAATATGGTACTTGAAATGTAGTAGATATACAAGACCATTTATTCTATTCTTGCTAACTTTCCTTTCTTCAAAAAGGTGATGATGAGAGTTGGTGCTGCCAACTTAGGCACTTTAATCAGCTATTTTGTAAATCCAAATTCCCGGTCAGTTTTAATTTTGAATCTGCAGATAAATCTAGGAAAAATGGGCAGTCTTGTTTCCTCTTCCAAATCTTTAGGGGCTTCTTTATCAGGATTTTTGCTGCACCTGCTCAAAGAAGAGCATCTGTGTCAACAGCTTACAGGCTGGTTTGGTCTGGTTCCATGATTATGCCAGGAATTTTATCTCCTCGGAACGCAAAGTCCTCTGGGGGGAGAATGCAGGCAATGATTCTGCTACCTCTCACACTACATGATGTTATGATGTGGAATACCAATAATCAAAAAATTATAAAACCATGACAATCTGTTCTAAGGATTTCTAGCTCTTATGTCCTATAGAAACAGTAATATGGCCTATTTAAGGATAGCTGGTGACTCCGCACACCATGAGTTTACACTGTGCTGTTGGCTGCAATTAAAGCTGGTATCTGCCAAAGCTAGCTGTGTTTATGCTGAAGCATTTATTGATAGTCATTATATTTTTACACCATTTGCTGAGATTTTCAGTAGAAAACTGCAGGTCTATATTTATACTATCATACTGACATTGACATTCAACATCTTATAATGTCTTCACTTTTGAAACAGCTACCAATTGCTAGATTAATGTTACCGTCTCCAAAACTTCCTATGACTGCTAGCCAAATTCACATCCAGTTACATTTTATTACTATTACTTACAACAGTCTTCATACCTGTCATCTTCATTGAGAAAAATGTGCCGGCACCAACAGATTATTTTACAAGAACCTGTATATACACTACTATATACTACTGAATTTTTTGATAATTATTTCATGTAATTTGCTACATTTTTCATTCCCTCAGTGGAATCACTTCTATTAATTAATTCTTATGTCAATTAGCACACAGCTTGTTGCATCATCTCCTTTGAGGTAGTCCTTGCTATCAACAAATATTGAAGTTTTCATCTGCAGCTCATGAGATTGGATCCCTCTAAGATCAAAGAGGTTGTTTGTTTTTTTGTGTTTACAGAGATTTTATGAAAATGTTTTCTAAAATGTTATTTATAATAACTGTATGACTCTAGGATATACAGATAAGCATAGAGCATTTCTGCTGTTAAACTATGCAAAAGTACAACAAAAGATTTCCCCTTACTAGTCAATATTAGTAATTTATTTTAAATATTTTTCTTGGTGTAGATGCACTATAGGCTCGTATCTCCTAATGCAGTTACTGTGAAGGGAAGTAAATCCTTACAATAGCTGTTTCTTTTATGGTTCTTGACCTGAAGTATTTTGTGTATTTTAAACATTTTACAGCAATTGTATTTAGAAGTTGATTTTGACCAGCATCAGTAAAGCAGTAATCCTCTTTCTGGCCCTGTATCCCATTATTTATATTTGAGGGTTTATATTTGAAGATGATTCCAGACATTATACAACCATAAACTCATCCCCAGGTGCCTCTGAGTAATAGGTTTGAGGCCCTGGAACTCGAGGGAGAGGTGAGTGGGGATATAGGGGGAGGTCAACCTGTGAGGTTGCCTCGGGAAAAGCACTTGGCCCCACGCCTCAAGACTGCCTCTGCCCGGAAGGACAGAAGGGTGGTTGTTGTAGGAGACTCCCTGCTGAGAGGAACAGAAGGTCCCATATGTCGGCCTGACCCTACCCGCAGGGAGGTGTGCTGCCTCCCTGGGGCACGGGTCAGAGACATTTCTAGGAGACTTCCTGGTCTGATTCGCCCTTCCGATTATTACCCGCTATTGATAATCCAGGCTGGCAGTGACGAAGTTGCAGAGAGGAGTCTCAGAGCTATCAAGAAAGACTTCAGGGGACTGGGGCGGGTAGTCGAGGGAGCGGGTGTGCAGGTGGTGTTTTCTTCCATACCTTCAGTGGCAGGGCGGGATACCGAGAGATACCAAAAAACACACCTCATAAATAAATGGCTCAAAAGTTGGTGCAAATCCAGGGATTTTGGGTTTTTTGACCATGGGGAAACTTACTCAGCACCTGGCATGATGGCAGCAAATGAAAGTAGTCTGTCTCTGAGGGGGAGGAGGATCTTAGCTGAGGAACTAGCAGGACTCATTGACAGGTCTTTAAACTAGGTATGAAGGGGGAAGGGAGCAAAATCAGGGATGTTGAGCTTGAGCGAGTCATTCCAGGGCTCGTACCGAACCTGCTGGGCGACGACAGTGAAGTACGAAGGGATGGACTGGGGCAGGGGGGTGTTGGAGATGCTGCTGTTCTAGGGGAACCTAGACCATCTATAAAGGCGGTGCGACGGAAAGCCGAGCTGAAGTGCCTTTATACTAATGCACGCAGCCTGGGAAACAAGCAGGATGAGTTGGAAACCGTGATGTGCTTAGAAAATTACGACCTTGTTGCTATCACGGAAACGTGGTGGGATGATTCCCATAACTGGAATACCACCATTGAGGGCTATCGGCTCTTTAGAAGAGATAGGCTAGGTAGGAAGGGTGGGGGAGTAGCCCTCTATGTCAAAGAGTGGATAGACTGTGAGGAGCTTCCTCTGAGAAACAGTCATGATCAGGTTGAGAGCTTGTGGGTTAGAATTAGGAATGGGTCTAACAAAGGCCAGCTGGTGATAGGAGTATACTATAGGCCACCTGATCAAGGGGAGACTGTTGACGAGGCTTTCTTGCTTCAGATGCGGGAGGCTTCGTGCTCACGGGCTCTTGTCCTGATGGGGGACTTCAACCATCCGGATATCTCCTGGATAGATCACACGGCGAGTTGCAAGAGGTCCAGGAGGCTCTTGGAATGTGTTGATGATAACTTTCTGGTCCAGGTGTTGGACAGACCGACCAGAGGTGAAGCGCTGCTGGACCTGCTGCTCACCAATGTGGAGGAAATAATTAATGGTGTTAAGGTCGGAGGCAGCCTGGGTTGCAGTGACCACGCTCTGATCGAGTTTGTGATCTCGAGAACTGTGGGCCTGGTGAAGAGTGGCATCAGGACCCTGAACTTTGGGAGAGCAAACTTTAAGCTGTTCAATGGACTGTTGGCCGAGATCCCCTGGGATGCTCTCTTTAAAAACAAAAATGCTGAAGAGAGCTGGTTACTCTTCAAGGATGCCTTCCTAAGAGCGCAAGAACTCTCTGTCCCACTGAACAAGAAAGCGGGCAGAGGAGGGAGGATGCCAGCGTGGCTCAGTAAGGACCTGCTGAGAGAGCTGAGGGCAAAGAGAGGTGTGTACAAACTCTGGAAACAAGGGCATGCCACCTGGGAAGAATACAGGGATGTTGTCCGGACTTGCAGATGTGGGATCAGGAAAGCCAAGGCGCAGGTGGAACTGAACTTGGCGAGGGACGTGAAAAACCACAGGAAGACTTTCTATAGGTACATTAGTCAGAAGAGACAGGCCAAAGCGAGTGTACCTCCTTTGGTAAACGTAAAAGGAGAACTGGTTTCAACGGACGAAGAGAAGGCCGAGGTACTGAATGAGTTCTTTGCCTCGGTCTTCACTGGCAGCCAGGACTCCAGTACTCCTTCCGTCCCTGAGCCCTGCATCCCTACACCTCTGGGTGGGGACTGGGGTGGTAAATCCCCCCCTGCTGTGAGGACAGAGCAGGTCCGAGACCGCCTCATGAGACTGAATGTGTACAAGTCTATGGGGCCGGATGGCATGCATCCCAGGGTTCTGAAGGAGCTGGCTGAGGTGGTTGCCGAGCCGCTCTCCATCATATTTGAGAAGTCGTGGCTGTCTGGTGTGGTCCCGGATGACTGGAGGAAGGGTCACGTCACTCCCATTTACAAGAAAGGGAGCAAGGAGGACCCTGGGAACTACAGGCCGGTGAGTCTCACCTCTGTGCCTGGGAAGATCATGGAACAGATCATCCTGGATGACATGCTTGATCACATGAGGAAAGGGCGTGTGATCCGTGACAGCCAGCACGGCTTCACCAGAGGAAGGTCATGCTTGACCAATCTGGTGGCCTTTTATGATGGAGTGACGGCATCGGTGGACAAGGGAAAGGCGACCGATGTCATTTACCTGGACTTGAGCAAGGCCTTTGACATGGTCCCCCACCACATCCTTATCTCCAAACTGGAGGGATGTGGATTTGATGGGTGGACCACTCGATGGATAAGAAACTGGTTGAAAGGCCGCAGACAGAGGGTGATCATCAATGGCTCTATGTCCAGGTGGAGGCTGGTAACGAGCGGCGTCCCCCAGGGGTCTGTCTTGGGACCGGTGCTCTTTAACATCTTTATCAATGACATTGATGACGGAATTGAGTGCACCCTCAGCAAGTTTGCTGACGACACCAAGCTGAGTGGTGTGGTTGACACAGTTGAAGGACGGGATGCCATTCAGAGGGACCTCGAGAGGCTAGAAAGGTGGGCCCGGGTGAACCTGATGAGGTTCAACACTGCAAAGTGCAGAGTTTTGCACTTGGGCCGGAGGAATCCCAGGCATCCCTACAGACTGGAAGGAGAGGTCCTTGAGAGCAGCCCTGTGGAGAAGGACCTGGGGGTCTTGGTAGACGAAAAACTTAACATGAGCCAGCAGTGTGCCCTTGCAGCTCGTAAGGCAAATGGGATCCTGGGCTCCATCAGAAGAGGGGTGGCCAGCAGGGACAGAGAGGTGATTGTTCCCCTCTACTCTGCTCTTGTGAGGCCCCATCTGGAATACTGCGTCCAGGTCTGGAGCCCCCAGTACAAGAAAGACAGGGAGCTGTTGGAGAGGGTCCAGAGGAGGGCCACAAAGATGATCAGGGGACTGGAGCACCTCCCCTATGAGGACAGGCTGAGGGAGCTGGGCTTGTTCAGCCTGGAGAAAAGAAGGCTGCGGGGTGACCTCATTGCAGCCTTTCAGTACCTAAAGGGAGCCTACAAAGAGGAGGGGAATCAACTCTTTGAAAGGGTGAGTGACAGCAGGACAAGGGGAAATGGTTTTAAGCTGAGGGAAGGGAGATTTAGGTTGGATGTCAGGGGGAAATTCTTTACGGAGAGAGTGGTGAGGTACTGGAACAGGCTGCCCAGGGAGGTTGTGGATGCCCCGTCCCTGGAGGTGTTCAAAGCCAGATTGGATGGGGCCCTGGGCAGTCTGGTCTAGCATTAGGTGGAATGGTGGTGGCCCTGCATGTGGCAGGGGGGTTGGAGATTCATGATCCTTGAGGTCCCTTCCAACCCTGGCAATTCTGTGATTCTGTGATCTATATTCAAAAAAATGTCACCTGATCTTAGTTGTGTCAAAATTTATTCTTCCAAAAAATTGGAAATCTAGGGTAAATTTGACTTGTAGACATTCATTTAATGAGGAATGGCCATCATTTTCAAGACTGTATCTCACAAGGTTTACTCAGTAGCTCCAGTCCACTTAAAGAGTAGAAATAATCATTCTGTCATGGCCTGCAGCTATTTAAATTGTTTTGCCAAACGCTTAGTCACAGCAGAAGCCCCTCTACAACTTTTACTTCACAGGAATTCTTGGTGTGACAGTTCTAATTTCAGTAACATCAAATTATCTCCAATTTGTTTTGTTTGATTTCCCTTTCATGAATGGCTCTGTGCTTCAGATAGCTCAATTTCTGTATGTTAACCCACAGCAGGAGGGCAGATGTCACAGGCTGACTTTACTACCTGTACTTTTTCCTCTCTGATAGAACTAGTTCACATGCCAGTTTTAAATAGCCTCCCCAAAATGTGTAATAACTACCACCCACTGAGATCTAAGTCAGCCCTTGCTCACTTGGAGCTTGGCCAAAACAGCACTGCTGTGATGCAGAGCGTGTCACACTGCTGCTCCCTCTGATGCGGAAATTGAACTTTAACAGTCAGCAAATCTCCTTAATTTGAGCCTATCCATTGTGGAATGTTGGTGGAATTTTCACTTAAAATTCCAACAGACAGCAAAAAACAGCAGAAAGCCTCTTTTCTGTCTAGTCCTTTTTTAAACTTCCAAAGGTACATAAAGTCAAGACTGCAGAAAAGTAGATGGAAGCAGCAATAACACAAACAGTCAGTTTGCTCAGGAAAAAAATGCATCCACCATTAGTCCTTTTTCAACAAACAGAAACAGCATCATAAGTAGCCTCTCTGACTCCTTAAGCCTCTAATTTACTAATCTGTACTTCTGAAACACTTATCACTGTAGCTTTGCAAAGGACAAAAATCTTACTAAGACTTATGCTAATATATTGCTCACATTTAATATTTATGGTCGCTTAAATTGCTTAGATTTAACCAGATGCAGTATGTTCTCACTGCATATTATGCTGCAGCAAGGATGCACATCACATTTATGCATACCCAAATGTGCATATTTATCTTAGATTAAATAGGGTAATATTTGGACATGATGTTGTCAAAGAGTTCTAACAAGCTTCACATTTTGCAGTAAACCTGATTATAAACAGAATGAGGTGAGGTGTGATAAAAAGTAGATGAAGAGGCCCAGGGATAGATTAGGTGAGAGTTAGCAAGTTGGCAGTCGTAATGTTATTGCTGCTAGTTTACAGGTTTGGTGGGACATAGAATATGTGATGAATACTGATGGAAGCAAACAGAAAACTGATTCATCAACTCCTCTTACTATAATTTCCTTCAAAGCTAACTCTTCTCCCTTTCCAATAGAAGCATATCTCAAGAAGAAGCAACAACTATATTTTATGAAATGGAGAAGAAATGGCTTATATAGAAGTGGTTTGAAACTTAGTTTGCCACAGAAGACATGGTGACTGCTGCACAGCTTTGGAGACCCTTTGCTTCACCAAAATCAGCAAGGCTGTATGAAAGTGCACCATTCAGATCACAGTAGCACACACATGAGTTGAACTCCTTCAAATAGGCAGGAGCATGTAAGGCAGATGCCCACAAATTAGAGAACTAACTGCAGAGCAAAAACCTCCTTTTTCTCTCTTTTTTTTTTCCTCCTGTAAAGTAGACAGAATCTCAGTAGAAGTAATATTCAGGAATGCTTAGCATAATTCCAGAAGCAAACAAGTACTCCTGAGAAAGTATTAGAACAGATTTTAAACAACAGTTGCAGAGTTCTTAAGTGAAGTTATCTTTTGAAGTTACCTTGCAGTACTTGCTATAAGTATTGCTGCTACCAAGCTTCACTTACTCTGATCAAATATTTGATAAAAACACCAGAGAAGAAAGATTGCCTGGCTAGAATAAGTGGGTTTGTGCTACTCCATATTAGAAGAATGATTAATAAAACAGTGATTTGCTGAGATTGAATGCGGATAACTTGTGCCACTGCTGTAGTCACAAACATGATGCAGCATCCACCTAGCACTGGCAGAGAATTACTTTGCTATTGTTGTACCTTAAGGGAAAACAAAATGCTAGATATTCAGGGCCCAACACTTGTTACTGTGAAGGAAGAAGTGATTTCTGAGTCAACAGCAAACCACTGAAGAGACCAACCAGGAAACAGCTAGTAAAATCTTCATTTTATCCTTGCCTTTGCTCTGCTTTTGGCTATGCCACATAATCACAGAATCATAGGGGTTGGAAGGGATCTCTAGAGATCATCAAGTCCAACCCCCCTACCAATGCTGTTCCCTACACCAGGTCACACAAGTAGGTGTCCAGGCGGGTCTTGAATATCTCCAGAGAAGGAGACTCCACAACCTCCCTGGGCAGCCTGTTCCAGTGCTCCGTCACCCTCACCGTAAAGAAGTTCTTGCGCGCATTTGTGCAGAACTTCCTATGCTCCAGTTTCTGGCTGTTTCCCCTTGTCCTTTCTCCACACACTGCTGAAAACAGTCTGGCGTCGCCACTCTGCCTCCCACACCTTAGATATTTATAGACCTGGTTCAGGTCCCCTCTGTTTTCTTTTCTCAAGACTAAACAGACCCAGTTCACTTAGCCTTTCTTCATAGGGGAGATGCTCCAGGCCCTTCACCATCTTTGTGGCCCTCCACTGGACTCTTTCCAAGAGATCCCTGTCTTTTTTGTACTGGGGAGCCCAGAACTGGACACAGTATTCCAGATGAGGCCTTACCAGCGCAGAGTAGAGGGGGAGGATCACCTCCCTCGACCTGCTGGCCACGCTCTTTTTAATGCACTCCAGAATGCCATTGGCCTTTTTGGCCACAAGGGCACACTGCTGGCTCATGGCCAACCTGTCGTCCACCAGAACACCCGGGTCCCTCTCTGCAGAGCTCCTCTCCAGCAGGTCATCCCCCAACCTGTACCAGTGCATGCAATTATTCCTCCCTCGATGCAAGACTCTACACTTGCTTTTGTTAAACCTCATCTGGCTTCTCACTGCCCAGCTCTCCAGCCTGTCCAGGTCTCGCTGAATGGCAGCACAGCCTTCAGGTGTGTTAGCCAATCCTACCAACTTCGTATCATCAGCAAACTTGCTGAGGGTGGCCACTATATAATGACATATAAGGCTTGGGTTCACTTATCCACAAGTGAGAGATAACAATCAGTGTACTTCTCTTTTTAATTTCATTCATCAAATTGAACAATGACAAAAATACTTTACAACTTCTAACTTGTCTTGTTTTTAAACTTGATATCATAGAAATTCCCCAGATGCATTTTATTTAAAACCAATGAGAGTTTCATTTAAAATTCATATATTTTTTCTTAAATTCCAATTTTTGAAAACAATCCTACATACAGTTTCTCATAATATACAGTTTTCAATGCAAGCAATTATATAAACCAAGCTTGAATTCAGAAGCAGTGTCAATCGACCTGAAATTACATTTCCAGTGAATAAAATGTTTGACTGGAAAGCTTTGAGCAACTCCAGAGATACTTTTTACCTTGTTCACAGAGTTCTGAGGAGCTTAAGATTTGTGAAAGCATCCTGAGAATTTCTTATTGCATTTCCTAGATAAATGTAAGGATTTTTTAATAAGCATGTAATAAAATCCCTTATATTCCTATTATCCTAAGTTTTGACCTAATATAATGTGAAAGAATAGTCTTGCTTACCAAGAATAGAGTCATATCAATGTTACTGCCTTATGTTTTATCAAAATACCTCAGGAAAATTAATCTCTTCAAAGAAACACTCAATGTGAAGTTTGAAATTAAATTGTTTACATATCCGTAGATAAGCAGTTTTTGTGGGGATAAGTATTTCCACCATTACTTTCTCACAAACCTTTCTAAAAAATGAATTTCTATTGTTTTTACTCAGATTTTACTGTCAAAAACAGCTTTCATCACCAGACGGGGGCCCTCCGTTCAGCATTTTTAGAGCAGTCAGGGGTGAGCGTATGAAAGTCCTATGCCAACATTAATAAATAGCCATTTGCCTCTGCTGTAGAATACATGGCTCCCTGTGCAGCAACAGATCATAGACTGATAGTAAATCAGATGCAGTATGTTTTCCTAATTTTAGTTTTCGGCTAATCTATCTAATAGTAAAAACATCTGGTCTAGTTTTTCTTTTAGTCTGATCTATACAGCAGGAACCTGCTCACCAAGGGATCAATGGAGTCACAGAAGGTCAAGTTCTGTACCTTGGTAGAATTAATGGAAGATGTATGTGAATAATAAAAGTTAGCTTTGTATTTATATCATTTTTATAGGTGAAACATTAATAATAAAATCATAATAGTACAATAGATTTAAGCAATAAATTCCAGATTAATGTAAGACATTGTCTGAAATAATTAAGATAAAAAGAATCTGGGCATGTGATAGCAAAATTATTTTGGGCTACCCACTAAAAAAGTTCATCAGAGACTGGATACATCCAGTGGTCGTGTACAAACAAAAACATCTGTTAAGAAAAAATGTAACAATTATGACAATTGTAACAATTATAACAATTTTTCTTGATAGATTCTTAGCTGGTTATTAGACTGACATAGTAACATGTAGAAACCCAGCTCTAGTCCCAAGAAGAAAAGATAGTAAGTGGAATACACTTAATTTATATTCATTTCATTTCTATTCATCCTTCATTTCTGTTCTCACTTGAATTTTATAATATTTCAATGTTGATTTTTTTTTGGAAGCATATTTCAACATTTTGGAGAACTTTAATCAACTTGGTAGAAATTATATTTTTTAATTTTCTGGCTCTTTCTTCACTGTCAAAACAACTAACTCAACACATTGTTTCCTTTGTTTTATAAATCTGAGAGAATCTTGAAGTCATCCTGATGCAGCATGAAAGAATATAATATAAAATTCTAGTAGCCTGAGGGGTCAGAAAAAGCCTTTCCCAAACCAACAGTATGTTAGGGGACTTCTGTTCCCTAAAGGAATGTTACTGCTCATGCACTCATGACTTAAAGTTGTTGTTGGTTTTTTTTTTTTTTTGGCCTTAGGAAGAGTGCATAAACAGCAACATTCTTTTGTCAACTGGAATTAATTATTGAAATAAACTATTGTTTCTTTTAGACTACTACAGCCAATCCATAATGAGTCAGTCTTTAAAAAAAAAAAACAACAACAACGAACAGTTGTTTGCTGTCTTTGTGAAGGAGAAAACTAAATAAATTTTAAAAGCAGGTTTCCAGCACAAAATTCTTGTTGCCCTCTACTTCCATAGATTTTTTAATTTTTCTTTTTTAATTTTTTTTTTTTGCCTTTACTGTACTTTATTCTATGTTGACAGGAAAAGATAATCACATCGGCTGCAAGTAGAAAAAAAATTTGCTTTGGCCAAGTGCGTCTTAAAACAGAGTGTATTTTTTTTGTACAAAACCTTATTAATCAAGGTTTGCTTCTACCTTGTATGACTTCAACATTCAAAAGCTGGGAGTGTGGAATAAAACACCCTACCGAACTACAGTGGGAATTTCAAATGCAGTGGGCTGCACTACAGTGCAAGCTCTCTCATGATACAGAATACTCTGTATTAGACATCTTATCTACACCAGCCTAGAACCTGACCCTTGTTGGTTTTTTTTTTTTGCTAAAGTCACTGCTGTTTTTTATTTTGTTGTGGTTAGAAATACAGTTCTGTCTTGTTTCAATAAAAGCCATTCAAGTGAAATAGAAATTCTTTTTTTCCACTATTATTTTCTAACATAGTTATGGCCACAGGGAAGAATGTAAAACATACACAATTTTGAAGTTTTCTCTAATGTAACTTATACTACCATCTTTTTTTGTTACTATCTTATTTTTTAGTTCCCTAGAGTAGAGAGCATGCTCGTCTGATGTTAAGCTCTAGTTCTTAAACAAAAATTTTACTAAATTTCTAACTTTTCTGGGACACGGAAAACTCCAATTAGAACCCATTCCTGGAATGAGTATTTCCTGACACCTGAACATTAACAGTCAGTGAGCAACACATGGTTTCATCAAAGATATGTCATAAAGGGCAACAGCCAGAATTTCCTGCAGTTACCAGAATACTTCCATGAGCAATATTGTTTCAGAGTTTTTAGATCTCCCTAGATCTTGAACTTGTCACAAAGGATAAGAGGTAACAAACATGCTGCCTCCTTGTACAATTTAGGAGAAGCTAACAGCTTCTAATAGCTGTTCTTACAACCTCAGGATGCTATAATGATGATTCAAGTGCTTTCACTCTGTTAAACTTGATGATGGAAGAAATGTATCATACATACAGGCACTGACAATATATATTTTACTAATTACAGACAAAAGGAAATACTTGGTATAATATTATGGCTTTACATGCACAGAATTCTGAAGTCATAATTTAATAATCATTTTCTAGTTGTCTAGTGCATAAAATTTTTACCCACTTATGGACTCCTAACTTTGTATACATGTAAAATAATTTTCACATAGGAATTCTGGATCAGCACTTCTCCACTAGAGCCAGCAATTCTATGTCAAGTAATCATTAGCTAAGATACAGTCATCCAATACATTAAACTGCAACTTTGACGGCTGTTATCACAGATCTATTGGTTCATAGAATCGTAGAATGGCTTGGGTTGAAAAGGACCACAGTGATCATCTAGTCTTAACTCCCCTGCTATGTGCAGGGTTGCCAACCACTAGACCAGGCTGCCCAGAGCTACATTCAGCCTGACCTTGAATGCGTCCAGGGGTGGGGCATCCACAACCTCTCTGGGCAACCTGTTCCCATGTGTCACCACCCTCTATGGGAAAAACTTCCCCCTAATATCTCACCTAAACCTCCCTTACTTTAAAATTATTCCCCCTTGTCCTATCACTATCCACCCATGTAAACAGCCATGTCCTCTCCTGTTTATACGCTCCCGTTGAATACTGGAAGACCACAATGAGGTCTCCCCAGAGCCTTCCCTTCTCCAAGTTAAATGTGCCCAATTCCCTCAACCCTTCCTCATAGGAGGTGTGCTCCAGCCCTCTCAACATCTTAGTGGCACTCCTCTGGACTCATTCCACAAACTCCTTGTCCTTCTTGTGCTGGGGGCCCCAGGCCTGGATGCAGTACTCCAGATGGGGCCTCACAAGAGCTGATCACCTCCTTCTCCCTGCTGGCCAACCCTTTTTTAATGCAGCCCAGAACAGAGTTGACCAGGCTGAAAGCGCACAGTGTTGGCTCATGTCAAGCTTCCTGTCCACCACAGCCCCCAGGTCCTTCTCCACAGGAGTGCTCTCAATGAGTTCTTCTCCTAGTTTGTATAAATATCTGGGATTACCTTGGCCCAAGAAGTAGCATCATGAAGTTGGCCTTGTTGAACCTCATTAAGTTCTCATGAGCTCACATCTCGAGACTGTCCAGGTCTTTCTGGATGGCTTCCCTTCCCTCCAGTGTATTGACTTTACTGCTCAGCTTGATGTCATCTGCAAATTTGCTGAATGTGCATTTGATGCCATTGTTTATGTCACTGATTAAGACTGCTGAAGAGCACCAGTCCCAAGACTGGCCTCTGGAGGACACTGCTTGTGACTGGCATCCACTCTGACACAGAACCACAAGTTTGTTTGGTACATTACTTAAAGTTAGGTTGAGTCAGTCACAACACAGCTCTCTGCTAGGCATGATAGTGCCAACTAAAACAAGAATACTATATCACATTCAGCAGCTCTTAGCCTACAACAGGTGATTTTTTCACATGGAAACAAAAATGCTGTTGGCATCCTTCCAAAGTAATTTGACTAGCTTTTGCAGATAGTAGCTATACAACACAACATATTAGACTATGGGAATCGAGTCTGATGAGAGACCAGGTTCTACTTCATTCTTTATAAGCTAATGTCTGATTGAGAAAAATATCTCCTACATGAAAACAAACCTGCAATCTACTATATCACTACAGCTTGTGATCGTTTCCTGCAGATTAACATTAGACCTGACTTTGAAACCAGAGATCTGCTATAACATGATATTTTATTCCACAAACCTAAATGCAGTTGGTGAAAACTGTACATATTCCTATTTTAATTTACAGAAAATTGAATAGATAGCAAAAATGTCTAATTGGAAAAGGAGATTTATCATCTGCAAATGATAGAAAAGCATATTGATTATCTCACCACAGATTCTGGAAATTTGATTCTCAAAAGTGGCCAGTTGTTGCTTTAAAGAGTATATAAGACATCTTACACATAATTATATGAGAATTAGTTGAAAAATATAGGATTGAGTCGTGCTGAATGAAATGCTTTCTGTCACATTCATGAATTCTCGAATAGTCTTACATAATTTAGCAGAGAAAGGAAAACTCAGTTTTATTTTACAGATTTATACACTGATTGTCTAGTATAGACTCCTGGTGCCATTAATGGGCAGACATTCTATCAATCTTGTATAAGCACATGAATACCTGAAAATTCAAAACTATCGTACACAGAATAACTGACAAAATATAAAAATGCTAATTTTCATTGTAGAATTTTGAAAGTGGAAAGATACCACGAAATGGGAACAATGACAAATAAAACACTGAGCTCCCCTAAGGAAAGATTTTGAAAGTCAGCAATTTTCCAATAGGCTTTGAGATAACAAGGAATTGATCCAAATCACACTGTTAAGAAAAACGTGAGGCAAAATTAAAATAAATAAATATTTCAACTTTAAGCCTTATTTTCTTAACTTTGTTGCCTTGTTTACTCACCTGCATCCTACTTGCTTTTCTTCTACTTGCTTGGACCAAAGGGAGAGGGAAGATGGTCATTCTTTAGAAGTTTCACTGCATAAAGAATTAAGTAATTGTGGGGAAAAATCCATTTTATCATGAATTCCATTTCTTTATGGTATAATCAAATCTACAATACTTACCTTGTATTATCAGAATTTCTCAACTGCTATTTTTCTCTTCCTAACCTAACTTTGAAAGTTATTTATGAGATCTTAAAACTTCCTTCATTTTTTATAAGTCTTAAGGTCTTGCTTTTGTCTCTGTCCATAGTAGGATAGTTAGAACTAGATGACCTTTAAGGTTTTTTCCAACCCAAACCATCCTATTATATTATTCTACAATTCTATAAATAAAAGGAAAGAAAGAATATCGCTGCTTAGAAAATTTCACCTGGGAGCATGTTCCAGTTTGAGGAATTCCACATTCTACATGAAAGGAAGACATTTAAATCTCTTTTTATTTTCTGTGACAGTGTGTTATGATTCTAGAGTATTAATGGCCTTTGTCATTTGTGGAGTAACTGGTCTCTAAAAATCAGTAATTATGCTCAGCTACTTGGCATTAAAATCAATCAGTACTACTCTGGTGACCGACATCACATCCAACAGTAAATACCAAGTAAGCTGTCATTTGATTTTCACTATGAAAATATTGAGTATTTTCACACTTCTTCTACCTTTCAGAAGATGCTTTTTTTTTTTTTTTTTTTTTAACCCCTTAACCGCAGGAATATTAAATTTATTTTTTTATATATATATTTCTGAGTGGAACCAGGATATCTGACTGTCCACTCTCCTGAGAGAGAAGTAGTATAGCCTAATGCAAGAGAATTGGTCTGTAAGCACTGATGCTTTAAAGCGTAATAACATGAAGCAAAATACTACATTATGAAGAAATATTAAAGAAACACACCTGCATATTACTACAGCTTGATTAAACGTTAAGTGTAGAATCTTGGTGCTTCAGTTTTTGAAAATATGCAGGGCAGTAATGCTTAGACATGATTTATTTATACTGAGATTACATTTGGAAAATCTCATAAATGCACTTTCATGACTGTCTAATTAACGTGTATCTGAGACAAATGAGACAAACTTTGCTGCATTTATTTCAAGATAAATGCAAAGAAATTAAAATTATTTCAGAGGAATTGATTTTCAACTCTTATGCCCAGAGGAGCTCTTCATTGCTTACATGAGAAAGAAAAGAACAAAGATATTAAAATTAGCACATGTGGGAATTCATACTCTTGCTGTGACACAGGGAAATGCAAATTAAGATAAAATAAACATACGAAAACATGCATATCTGGAAGACAGAAGAAAGTGATAGAACTATTACTCTTAATTAGGAACATGTAGCAGGTGGGATGATCAAGAAACCAAAGACAGTTTGGCAAAACCTTGCGAAGAGAAAGCTTTCTGCTTGGACTTCTCTATTTCTTGGGTTAAATTAGCCAACTTGAGGATTTATGACTCAGTGAGGGTTATTTAGGATTCATGCTTTATTCTGATCCTGGATAGACTTTTGTCCAGAAAATGAGTTCCTCTACTGAATGGAATCAGATGCATATTTCCAAACTGATGCTATGTTACTTTGAATACAGTCAAACCAAAGCAGGCTCTGTTGAAGGTCTGCATTTCAGGTTTTCTATTCCTCCCCCAAGTACGCTTCTCAAGGACTTAATATTATGGGAGGATAGTTCTATATGATTCTTGTTATCTTTAGTTGCTGCCAATTCATTATTTAATGAAGATATCAGAGATAATTAAAGATGTAGTCACTCTCTATAGAAAAAATATAATTAATCTATTATTAATTATCTCCAACTCAACCACATGAGAGGATCTCAAATGATGCAGAATGACATTACTTTGGACTTCATTTAATATTTCAAGGTAGTATTTGGATCTCCTTTAATAATTCTTTGACTAATATTTCTACATCTACATTGCCTTCAAAACCAAAATACTTGACTGACTTTGCAGATTGATTTTAAAAATCTGTATACTTTGCCCACTGTATGAATCAGGCCATTACTCCTATAGTAGTATATGAAGTCACTCATTTCTGCAATGAAGTATCATTTAGAAAGTTCCCATCATAACTCACTGATAGCTCCAAACTAAAAATAAATTACTTGTCTCACTGAACAACAGAGAACATTGTATTTCAACAAATGCAAATATTCAACTGGAATTTGACTACAGCAAATCGCAGAGAAACCACTTTAGAAATTTTCATTAATCTGTAAGCATATTGCATTACATACATGGAAAGCTCACACTTTATCTTATCTAGTTTACTATCTGCATTACTTTGTTTACCCTATGGCACTAAGTATTCTGTTTTAATATATTATTTAACTTTCTCTGGCCTTGATGAATGCCTTAACCTTCTTTCAGTTACCATTTGCTTTTCTGGTGTGTTGTTTTTGTTGTTCTATTATTATTAATAAAATACTGTATTCTTCTTCCTTCATTTATTTACACTAAATTTAAAAGTTCACTATTAACCAACTATTTATTCCTCTGACAACAACTTTAAAGGCATGACAACTAGTGTTGATAGTGGATTGCCCATTTTAATTAAAATCAATAAATTGTTCTTAAAACAGTTATTCTACCTCCACTAGAAGTATTAGATAGGCAGGTAAGGATTGTTGAGATTCTGAAATAGAAGAGCACAGTTTGTTCTTACTTCCACATAAAGTGTACTTCCTACTACACTAAAGGTTCTCTTTGAAGACTGCTATTCTTTGTTTTGTCCTTGTTTACTAAAGAATAAAAAAGACTTTCTTACGAATTTCCTTTATTGATTGCAGTTATCAGAAGACACTGAAAATATTTTTAAATTCTAACTATGGTGTGTTTCTTTGAGTCTTTTAACTAGTAAGTAATTGTACTGACTTAGAAACACCCTCCAGACTTTTGTGTAAATGAACGGTATGCCAGTTGCTGAAATATTTGTTGAATCCTGTGATGTTCAGTATATTCAAGTTTACCTGCTTTCAACTATTTCATGCTTTCTCAATTTCACATTTCTGGGCCCAGATATTCACAATTAATTATGCGGACATCTTTTATTGATTCTAACATAAGAAATAACAGATAAGGTTAGAGAAATGGTCCATCTTTTTAAGAATAGCTTCAGTCAGTAGCCAGGAGCCAATGCTTACAAAGAGAAAACAAAGTCCAGTAAATATAGCATTGTATCTCTTTACCATGTCCAGTGCAAAGGATTGTCAAACCAAAGTCTATATACAGATTATTGAAGTTTAGCAGATCCTAACATTCTCAACCCCACAATTAAACTACTCACATTGTACTCAAATGTTAAATTACTTCTTTTAAACTTGTTGATGGTAATTTAATTGCTATCCTGTATCTTTTCCAAAGAAGGAGCTAGTATTTTTCTCTTAATTTTATAAACATGTAGCACACTCTTCTGATAGCTCCTTTACAAATAAGATTTCTTATCTATCTAGCTTCTTGCTACCAGAGAAAGTAACTCCAGTAGTTTTTACTGCTCTTTCCTGCACATTTCTCTTGTAATGTATGTTTCTTTATACTGAGGATGATAACTGCTCATGCTGTTCCAGTGAAGTCAGTGTTTAACAACCATGAGGCTTGGGCTATAACCTACATATACTTACTCGGTGTGTATAAAGGCAACAGAGTCAAAGTTTAATGATTTGCAGCAGACCACGTTTATTAAGAGCCTGAAGACAAAGGAGGATCACATTAAAACCAAGGACTATCATGCTACGTCATGATAAATGCTGTGTTCAGGCAATGCTTTTGTCTGAATCAAGTCTAACATGTTTAAAGTTAAGCCCACAATAAGTGCTTTGTTGGACTGAGTCCCAGAATCCTGCCTCCTTGGAAGAGGCCATAGAGGTTCATCAGCAAAGTTCACAACTAGTACAGGCACTGCCTCTACTTCAAGCCAATGTGAAAGTCTGTTTACTCTGTCCTTGACCTAGTGTCTTCTTTGTTCTGCTTTACTATTTGGAAATTTTCCAAAAATATGTTTTCACATGTAATTCAGATTCTATTTTCTTAAATGCCCTGCCACTATCATCCCTTTTTCTTAGAAACACTAGCAATGTAATAGCTGACATCTTACTTCTGGTCTTTCAAGTCATCTGTTTAGTACTTCAATAGATATTCATTTATTCTTAAATTCATTGTAATTTCCAAACAGACACCCCCTACCCCCATCATACTCTTCATATTTACTTATACTTTTCCTTTTTGCACTGTGTATAATATTCTTTTTGTTCTCATTGACTCTTTGGGAACAGTACATATTTCAAATATCTAGAACAGATCTTTTTAAATTTAATCTTCAGGGTCAGAAATAGTGCAAGGAAATCCCTTGCTCTTGTGAGTTTCAAAGCTCACCTATGTGGTATAGTTAAAGGAGTTTCTCCCCACAGATCTGATATACATTAGGGCAAAACTAGAACTAATCTAAGGATTTTTCACATTACTGTTGTTACTTTGATACTACACAAGGAGTAATGTATCCACTAAATCTAAAGACTAATATACTTTGCTTTTTCAGTGAGATATAGTGAAGTATCAAATCAACTTTTTAGGGTTAGACGCCTCTTGAGCTTTCTTTTTTTAAATCAGACTATCGATTTTCTCCAAACATTCATTGTATAAAAGTTGATCACTGACTCTTCTTACCTTTTAAAACAGGACACACTCTACAGTTTGAATAAAATATCACAGAACTCCAGGTAAAGCCAAAAATCTATCAGTACTGTTTGTCAGGGAAAATCCACTCCTCTTAAACTGAGAATGCTATGAAATACAACAGTCTGCATTGTAGTTTAGTGCCACTTCCTGTAAGTATGTTCATTAAGACATTTAGTCACTTTGTGACTGCTATGCTGAATACTCTGTTGATACTCAAATTAATAGCGATTAACAGAAATGTTAGAGAACACTTGGAAAAAATCCTCATGCAAAACATTTTTCTCCTCAGGGAGTAGAAGAATTACAAAAAGTTATCAATACCCAGAAGACTTACCTCCTCTGCAGAGCAATTCAAAATTTGAGCCCTGATACAGAGAATTAAAAAAATATTTTAAATTAAAACCACAACCAATGTTTTTGTAATTCAAATAGATTGAACAACACGTCTGTCTATGCAATTATTTCCTCTAATTTGTCTCAGTTTTCTGTTTTGCCCTTGTGAAAATGACATTTTTCTGCCCCCTTGATTTTTCACTGTAGCCTCCCCTATACTATCATAGCAACAGGATTACTTTTTTAAGCTATGAGAATAAAGAAGTTAATAATATTCAGGTGTTTAAATCTAGCTCTTTTTTTTAAAGTTAATTTCCAAAAGCCCTCAGGAAGAGCTACTTTTAGCCTTTAAGATAAGTATACCTCAAAATAGAATCTATTCAAACTTAATAAAAAAATGAAAGAATTGCATCCCTTCATAAGTTTTGCAAAAACTGTAGGAAGTCCCAGCTGCGCTTTCTATACATTATTTCTCTTCTGCTCCGTTTTCTTATTTGCTTTACTTTGTGAAACAGCAGTCATAATCAATAATTAATATATTTAGGAGTAGAGAAGAGTACTAGAAAGAGGGAAGGGATCTATTCAACCATGTGGAAGTCTAACACCAGCAGCTAATTTTCACTTGCAGAAATATGAACCTTTTCAGGAAGGAAAAAACAAAAGCCTGAGGCAAAGAGGAGGAGCTATTCTCAGACAAATTTAAAATATGCATGCAATCAGATGGAGTTCTAAGAAAGTGCAAAACATGCTTTTCATCTGCTGCTGCGGCTAGTGTCAGAGTAGTACAATCACTTGATCTGAAAGCACAAGATACTAGTTAAGCAAGAAAATTAGAAGAGTGGAATATTTTCCAGGAATAAGTGATCAGGATGAATGAATTGCCACTGATGCAGCAGAAAGCTAACCCATACAGTCACTAATCCTCAGGAAATCTATTACATCACTGGTGTTGTGTTTTTTTAAGTTGAAAACAACAACAAAAAATTATTCCCATATTGAGAATTATCATGCATTTTATTAAAAAATAAAGAATGTGATTCAACCTAGTTATAGCTCTGAGAGCAAGGAAAATTTTAGCATTATACTTAAATGAACAAAAGCATATGCTTAAATAGCAGGTAGTTTTTTTGCATTTTTCTTTCAGGTCTTATACAGATGAATGGAAAAGTCTTCATAACTACCAAAGGTGATGCAAGAAGCCCATGTGAGAAATGACACTAGATCTTCACACCTTGTGATATTTCGTGTTTTTGGTTTTGTTTTTTTTTTTAATTTGTTGTTGTTGTTGTTGTTGTTGTTGTTGTTATTTTTTTTGGACTTATACTGAATCTGTACTGTTTGGAGTTATGTATAAGAATGACTTTTTACATTTATTGAAGTTACATACCAGTTATCTGAATTACTGTAAGATCCACTGTAACATAAATCTTACATGGAGTAAAACTTTGGTAAAGAAAAACATGTTTACAACATATTTTTATTATCTCTATTATGAAGCAAGAGAGAATCAGTACATAGTAATGAGATTCCTAGAAGACAGAAAGTGCCAATTTACACAAGGAAAAGGAGGAGATGAAAGGGAGGTGTAGTCTATTGAAAAGAATTCACATGCATTAAAACAAAGAAGGCAGGGGGGACTGTCAGCCTGTACTGATCAGCATAGACAGATAGAAATTAATTATATTTTGTATAAGAAGCTCCCTCTGTAGCCATGGTCAATTTTAGAAAGCACATTAGAAGATTTTTCAGGCTGGCTTTCCAATTACCTTGGACAGCAGGAAAAGTACTTTGAAACAAAATTTGTTTTAAATTGGTAAATGCAACCAATTCTGACTGGCAGTGTTTTCAAAATTTGTTACATAGTATTAGTGATCAATGTAAATCTAAAGGGAACACCAGAATAAGCTTGCTTTCTTTCAAAGAACAGTAAAACAAGAATAGCAAGAAAAGCCTGCAAAACATCATTATTTAAGAAATGGTGAATAAAGAAACAGGAAGAAAAAAAAAAGGAAAGGGCTTGCCCATGAGGAAAACAATTTCACTTGCAACATTAAATATGAGCCCTTCCAAGAAACGATATAGCATGCCTGGAAAATATACCACTTCTGACATTAGAAAATGTACTGTCCTGAGGGTTTTTTATTGGACCTCATGGTATGCATGACACCCAGGAAAGTGTAAATCAGAATTGCTAGGCAACAGATTCCTGCCTTTGGGATGGCTGTGGAGGGAATGATAGTTTAATGCTTTTCATCTCTTTTTCATAGGTTGCCTGGGTTGTCTTTTTAGCTCGTGGGAGAACTATACAGGTGACCTTCTTTAATGAAATAAACTGTTTCTGATTTAGTTATTTCTGTAATTTTATAATGATCTCTGAATGAATTTAATTCTCAGTAAACCTTAGTTTTTCTGTTGAAGAACCATAATCAGTTTTATAATTGTTATCAGAATAACTATACTAATTCTTGGAAATTTTTAGTGTTATGTTGTCAAAAGAAACTCAAATAAATTGAAGGAATTATAAACAAAGTTTTTCAGGAAAATTTAAAGAAAACTTACAAATAACAGAGGAACAGAGTAGCCTTTTTTCCTACATGACAGATTTTAATATATATATATTTGTATTAAATACATATGGTGTGATTTGTTGCTAAGATGTGTTGCTATAACTGCTGCCTCTTCCTGAGGAAAAAGGGCAACAGCATTTTGTAGGAGTAGGCTATGTGTCATAATTATGTCATTTTAGATGCATATTCTGCAATCTATAGCTGATGGAATAAGCCATGCTATAATTCAAACTTTATATTGTTTAAGAAGCCAAAAATTGAAACATGGATTGTATCACAGTACCAGACACGTGTACATTGCACTCAATTCCAAAGTTGCCAATATACTTTAAATTTTTTCACTTCAGTGTAAAGAAGTCTGTCTGCAGAAATAATATTCAACAGGTCAGGGTGTAGAATTAATATTTCCATCTATATGAGATCTCAACTGCTTTCTTAGGCAAAAAGATCACCTTCTCAGCTGGCATATATGAAAATCAGATTTTCTTCACCGTTCAAGCACATGCAATTACTAAATATTTGAAGGCAAGTTCATGTCTCTTTGTTTTTGTGTTGTTTTTTTTTTTAAAGAAGAGTCTGAGAAACTGACTGCTTCAGAACTGACCTTTGCTATTCTTAGATGATACATTTTTGTGATCCTTTGATAAATGATATCAACAGCATCTTTAAAGAACATTCATTCTTTCTCTTCTGAGCAAATTCAGCACTAAGATTATATTCTTAATTGGACTGTAAAGAAAATAGTGTCTAAGCTGACACTGCTAGTTTTCTTTTTAATCTTCCATACACAGATAAAGAATCACTATTCATTCAAGGAGATGTTATTGCAGGAAAAAAGTAACAATATCTTAAACTCCAAGCATTCAGAAATTACAAGTCAGCTTCCAGCCTTTTGACAATCAAAAAATTTCATAAAAGAAGTATAAAGATTAAAGGTAAATGTGAGCTATGCACATCTACCTCTAAAATTATCCCCCCAAAAATGAAGTTTTAGGTAATTTACACGATCTTATTCGATTAGAAATGTTTTTCTATTATCCCTAAGAGAATGACTCCACTAACTCTTTTCTGCCTTCTAGGATATGAAAATAATTTGCCATGTTGTTATTTCTTTCAGTTACATGTATATCCGGTACTTCCTCAAGTTCTCTCACACATGAGAGCTTTCACTTGCATATTCTGCTTTGTGTTTTGTTTGTCCTTATCATCAGCTTCCTATACCTGTCACATACTGTACTTCACAATTTCATCCATATGTTGTCTTTCATCTCTGTTCCCCTCAACCTTTCCTCCTGGATCCTGATTCCCTACATATTTTATTCTGTCTTTGTTTCCTCCACTTCTCTTCCTTTTACAATATATTCCTCACTTTGAAAGCTGTGTGGGACCATAATAGCTAATTATTACCTAACTTTTATCTTGATGGAAACAGTACTATGAAAATCATAACTCCTATCTTCAAAGCTAAATAAAATATTATTGTTCCTTGATTGATTGTTATTGTCATGAATGAAGTAATACTATTTATATTATAAAAACATTAATAAATGATATTCAGGCAAATTTATAACGGAGTCTAATGTTGACAAACTCCTAAAGCACAATTGTTATGAAAAGATAAGTAGTAGACAAATATGAATTAATATTTACTGAAGTTGACCGTTGAAATATGGAACAGTATCTGCTGACAAAATAATAGAATGATTTAACAGGCCTAATTTCACCCCTTATGAATATAACTCTAAGCAAACAGAGCAAACAGTCATTATTTACCATGTTTTTGTAGATCAGCAATGCCTGTAATTGCATTACCAGCATTGAATAACGTTGACGAACTTCATTACATAGTCAAAATATCAGTGAGGAACACATATCTAAATAACTCATCAAATCCTGAAATCTAGATTTCATTCTTGACAGTCTTCTCTAAGATTCTGAAGTGAGACACAAACTTTCTCATTTGTTGATTTTGTGATTTGATAACAAAAAAATCCAGAGAGAATCAAAAGCAGTGAGAACTGCTCAACCTCAATTTTTCCCCAGTGCAGCAAGAAGTAAAAAAAATTAACAGAGAAATGAAATGTAACAAATCCTACTTTCGTGAACAGCATCTAGCAAATATTTTTTTTCAGTGAGATATGTCAAATTTCACAAAGGTGATATGAGGAGCATTAAAAAAAACTAGACAGTTTCAGGGTTATCTTTCAAATTTGGAAGATTCAAGTGTCACCAGATATAGTGAGAGAAAAACAAAACAAACCAACCAATTAAGAAGGAGATCCTGCATATTTAGAAACAGTGTTGTTGAGATCATAGCAAATAGAAGGGGATAAATACTGATTTTCTGCAACTTGGTTACAATTTTCTAACAGAAGTAAAAAAAAAAAATGTAACAATTTCACTATGTCATGAAATTAAACTGAACATTCATTAACAGAGTAGTTCACAATAAAAATAAGTTCAGAGATCAGTAAATAAGGCACTTTGTGACAAGAATAGTCAAATTTAGATTTTCATCTTTCCACATTTAGACTTAGTCACTTCACATTCACATCAGCCAATTAAGAAGATTTTTCAGATCTGAAGATTAGTAATGAATGAAGTTATTATGATTTTATCAAAAGAACATGAGCTTATTCCTCTAACCTTGTACGTTCCATTATGTTTTGCACGAACAGGATGCGTCTTATTCTGATAAAAACTGATAATAGCATTTGCTTTTGTCCTATTCTAGTTTCAGTTAATAATACGTGCTGTTACTGAAAGACAGCAAGACCTAATTAGCAAAACACTGTGGAAAGAAATAGAAGATATATTTTCCACTCCAGACCAATCAATGACGAGGATCTAGCTCATTTACTTCATTTGAATTATCACCTTCAGCTGTTCAAAACTGAATATTTTGTACTGCTTTACAAGTCTCAGAGTTCATTAGAAATTATACCTATTGGAAGCTACCATATCTTCTTGTAGCTTATGTAATTAGCAAACAACTTGCAGGCTTCTTTAGGAAGAAAAAAAATCATCTGAATCAAGTATCTCTTCACTGCAGTCCTCTCATGAACAAAAATATCTGCCAAGTTTCCCTGAACACTTTAAGAATAATCAATTCATTATTTCCACTCTTACAGAAAAAGAAAAAAAGAACTACTGCATTATTTCTGCTCTCTCATACCTACCCTTTGGGCTTGAGAGCTTTTCAAATTCTTTTTCCTCAGGTAGGCAAAATCTGCAATCAAATACTTTTGTAGTTTTTGCACATACAGTTGCCCAATGCATAGTATCTCAGCTGGCATAGCTTAACTCGTAATTTTTTCCCCCCCATGTGTTTATGTATATACGTGTACACATGATGTGTACACACGATGGACAGATAGATAACCATCAGTAAAGCCTGCAATGGCTTCTACATCCAAGATATGCTTGATGGCCACCATTAAAATCACCTTCCGCTATTTTTCTTTTCAGTGTTGGTAAAGTACACAGAGCATTTTACTAAGAGGAATTCCCCATGCACTGCTATGATCAGGAAGGCTTATGAAACCTAGGAGGATGTAAACAAAGAAATGGTAAACAGAAGTAACAAAAGAGTAACCTGGATTTTGGCACTGTTCCTATGGCTATTGAAAAACAGTAGCCACTCCTGAAGCCAAGAACCCAGCTTGGAGAGAAACAAAAAGCACAAAAAGTTTAAGCGATTTTTCTAAATGCCTTACAATTTACAGTGAGGTTGTAAGTTTTTCAAAATAAATGGCCAAAATGTGCCTTGATCCATTCTCTCTCTCAAATAAATAAATAAATAAATAAAATAAAATAAAATAAAAATTTACATAGGAAGTAGAAACATACATTCATACAAAGATGCAAATATAAAAATAGTCAACATCTCAAATATCAACTTAAATTCCAGCTTAAATCACACATGACAAATAATTCCTATGGGTAATTGGTTAAGTGCATAATTGAAGTCCTCTCCACTGTAAATATTTCAGACATGGTAGGGCGTTTTCTATATTTCATCTTAATTTATGCAGTAATTAATTCAGGAAGGTTTTAAGTCCCATATTATGCAGGAGGACAAATAATAAGATCTTAATATCTCTTTGGCTTTCAGAATACATTACTTAATTAACAGTTAGTCTGATGCTGCAAAGAGCCTAAACACTCGTTCCCCTTAACAGCAGTTATACTAATTTCCCTTTTGAGCACACATTTGGTTTTTCAAGTTCTTTTCATCACAAGCATAGATGTCTAAAATGCACAAGAGGGTTAATCTGTCACTACACTACCAAAATAATAGACTGAGATTGCGCAAGGCTAAGAAAGGGATTATTTTCTTCTTCCACAGTGCATGTAAATACAGAAGTAATTTGGGTTAACTGTTAGATATATTTCAGACAAAGCTAAAGAAGTTAAGTGCATGAAACAATAAATATTCTCCTCTGATTTTAGCACATTTTTAACTCCTACTAGTACAGTAAGTGTTCTATCTTCTCTAATTCTTAATCCTAAACAAAATCTCCTTAATCCTCACTAGAAATCAAACTTCTTTAGTTCACTTGAATCTTAACAAAAAGTTACAGGACAGGTTTTTTTTTTGTTTGTTTTGTTTTGTTTTTCTTTTTCCTATTTCTTTTTTAAAACAGTAGTGCCCACGAACTGAGATTTTTCCTTTGTTCATTTGCAGGAAATATCCTTCATTAACTAAGCAACTGGCAACTTCTCAACCAAAGCACGATTCTACCAATACTCCTGCATTTAATGCAGATAAGGCATGAACACACATTGTGATGTGATGGTCACTGCTATCAACCAGGCACCCACACAGCCATTTCTTCTCTGTCCCTGTACACCTAACCCCGACGAGACAGAAGTAGGAAGAAAAATTCAGAGCAACAGGAGCGGAAAAAATTCATGGTCCAAAATAGAGACAAGAAAGTCACAGACCAATTGCTGTTGTGGGCAAACTAGGCTTGATTGGGGAATTTAATTTTATTTGTTGCTAAATAGTATAAATATTTGAGCGTTGAATCAGAAATCAAAAATAATAATAAAAAAAAAAAAAAAAGGAAAGTGTTTTCTACTACCCTTACACAAACCCAGCTTCTCACTTTCACATCAGAGGCCCCTCCTTTCCCAGTTCTTATCCCCTTAGGTTACAGCTGGTCCTTTCAGTGAGGCAATGAAAGATGCAGGGGATAAGAGCTTATCTGTTTTGTTTTTTTTTTTTCTGCTATTTTTTTTCTGTCTTCTTGTATACTCTGTTCCTGTACTCCAGTGCGAGTCCTCTATAGGTTCCAGCTCATTGGTGGAGTACCTTGTCCACCATAAAGATCCTTTTACTCCTTTAACTTCTTTTTCTACTATTTATGTATCTCCTTTCTTCTTTCCTTCTCTTCCTCATTCTCTGTACATCTTTGCATTCTTTCTCTTCTTTACCTCTATTCCTTCACTGTCTCTATATTGCTTCTCTCTTGGTGTTTTTGCCCTTTTTAGAAGTCCATTCTTTTCTGATGGGCATAGCTGCATCCTATAGCAAGTCTGTTGTTGAGTCAGTGGACTTGCAACCTCTCTCAAAACCTTCCTGTGTATACCCAATACAAATGTTAACAAAAAAGTGGAATAAGAATTAAGATAAAAAATGTCTGGTATTCTTAGTTTGTAAAACCAGAGTACTATAAGAAGGGGAAGAAAAAGTAGTTTATTATAACAGAGAGAAAAGATAAGAACTGTAAAACTCCGTGTAAAGTTTGAATAGAAAAGGGTTTTTTTAATGCATTTCTATTTTTAAAAAAATTCCCCATTGAAATGTTTGAGTCTTATAAGCAGCTATGCTATCTGCTGTACTCAGTGAAATACACGTATATACTTCTAAGTAATTAATGTTTCCATAACAAAATGCTGTTTTGAATGCTCAGAAGCAGAGATGCCAAACAACAACTCTCTGCAGGTAGTTCTGTAAGTTTACATTTTTATTTTAGTATGTTCTTAAAAACCCTTTACTGTAGCCATTATACCAAAAGTACCAGTCACTAATCAAAAACATAGTCCTGCATTTCTGTAACACTACAATGGTGGAATGCTATAGTGATGGAAGGTACAGCAATAAAAGTGGCATAGCAAAGTCTGTGGCTGCAACAAACAAGGACAAACCCAACTGCAGCAGCCATGAATGCAAAAACAAAGTAAGAAAATTTGCTTACCTTTGGAAAACCTCAGGTAGGCAGGATCTCCCTCACCTCCACTGCCAACCCTTAACTGAGGTCTAGGAAGCAGTGGATCCTGACTCCACCCCTTTCAGTCATTCAGGTGCATTGCATACAGCTGATCTCCCTTGGGCTGGCCCTCCCTTCCCACCAGTGCTCAATCACTTTTTCAGGCCATGATTTAGCATTTCCGATACAATGTCTAATTGCAGTCACAAGTGTTTGAATGCACAAATAAAATCATTTATTTTTTAAGTTTTTTTACAGTTATAGCACTAACACTTTTCAAATGATCTCCATTCCAGAACTTAATATAACTCAGCAAAACCAGTTGTTTTTCCATAACATTAAAGAAAGGGTAGTTGAGTCAACTCTGTTTTATACAAAAGTTCTAATTAGAAGAAATTTCTTTGCATTGAACAGAAATATACCTGACTTGCTTTCTTCTTCTTAATACAAGTATATATGAAACTACCAATATTTGAAAGTAATCACTGCGTTTTCTAATGGATACTTGGAGCCCATATTGATTTGGGTAGATTTGTTTCTGCTAAGGTAAAAAATGATAGATGGCTTACGTTCTACAGTAATGTGGCTTAGTACTTTCACTTAAATGATGGTAATTATCTGTAGTTATTTTGTAAAGGCAGTTGTTATTGCGACTGACAGAACGATCCTGTAACACTTATCCTTTAAAATTCTTAAATTAATTTAGAATTTTTGAAAATGGAGAAAAATGGTAAACACTAAAAGTACAAAAACTTCTCATATGATTCTGCACCTCCCTCTCCATCTTTTTTTGAAGCAGTTATTTTAACCTACTAGTTAGAAGTTACGCTGTTAGACTCCATAACATGCATAAACGTATACTAGTAGCAAGCAATTTATTATCATGTGAGCTTTGCCAAGAAGTTGAGTCTCAAGCAATGAATGGTCACACACTTTGAAAGAAGTGTGTTCTGAATTCAGAATTCACAGGAATTATAATGACCAAACTAAAATTTCCAAATATGATTTTAACATAAACCTATTCCAAGCATTAGAGCACTGTGGTTTACAGCTACATCTGGTTCTTTCTTACCACTTGTTAAAATATGAATAAATGAAAATGAAAGATAGAAATAAAGCAGAATACAGCTTTTGCTGGACTTCTGGTTATGCAAAATTATTAAGGAGTAAATGATATCAGATCTGCAGAGTCAGGTTCTTTTTTACTTGTGAGGTAGTTGGGCTTTTTTTTTAAAAAAAAAAAAAAACTTTTTTCAGTGGCAATCAGAAGTTTTTCAGTCAAATTTGTTTAGTTAGTGATCAAAGAGACTTAGGGAGATTCAAGATGAAATGTTTCCACTCCAATATTCTGTTTATTATCTATTTCTAGATCAGACTTGAACAAAACATAGCAATCTCTGGTCATTTTAGTAATTTTTTTTCAAAAATTTAGACTGCATTACAATAGTAAAAGTTATTCAAACATCAAAAATTAAAAGGCAACAAATCATGCACTGAAGTGTCATAGAATGACTAACGCACATGCTTTTCTTATCCAGTCAAACTTGAAAAAAATGAAAAATGTTTGCTAGTATCAACTCGCCCTGGTAGACAGTAATCTACATCACAAGAAACAGTTAATTGAGTCCATTTGGCAGTCTCTGCTCAGCAAGGGCCTTGTAATGAAATAACATGTAATAACATACCTCTCATCCCTAGAGAGGGTGTCCCTGCAAGTCAAGGTTGGGGTCATTGCAAGGGCAAGGTCAGGTAGCTTATGTTGTAGCTGCTACTGCCACATCAAATTGTCTCTCTCTCTCTCTCTCTCTCCCCCCCTACTTTTTTTTTTTAATGGAAAAAAATCATTTTATGGACTATTTTCTAGTCTTCACTCTCACATTCTAGCAAGACTCCTCTAATATTAGAGCAGGATATTACTACTGAAAATTAAATATGCCATGAAAATGGATTAATGCTTCATATTTGTTATTTATTACTTAATGAGTTGTTTGTTTGTTTGTTTGTTTTTTAATATAAATTAGTACAACACATCTTTTCCTGCCAGTAGAAAAGTTGTAGGTTAAGTTTTCAAAGTGCCTAGGAGGTGCTAAATACCTCAGGAAATGCTGAATACCTTCTGCTGTTAGACAATTTGTTTCAAAAATATGAAGAAAACCTAGTGTAAGCAAAAAAATTATACATTTCCATTCCATGATACTACTGCACAGTAATAAGCTTTCTTATAACAATGAATAATTAGTAGGAAAAAATGATTTTTATTAGGATCTAATTAAATAAAACTGATAAAATATTTCAATAAGTTAGCATGAGGATCAGAAATTAAGATAAAATCATATAAGAGGAATTCTAACCCTAGCCCTAACCAATCATGGTAGATACAAAGGGAAACACTATTCTTCAAAGGTCTTCAGAAAACTCAATTACTTTAAAAACGAAAAGAAACAAAGAAAAACACCAAAGCAAACAGACAAAACCAACAAATCCTGACTGTCATTTTGAAAATACAGTTTTCTTTTCATCATTTAGTTTGTAGAGCTGTGTTAATTCAAGTGGCCAGCAAGGTTAGAGTTAATAGGAGAGAACAATAAATATTTTCTTCCCTCCACTAAGTAAAAATGTGTATCTATAGCCCAGTTCTACCTTAGGATATAATTCTGGTTACATCTTAATTTATAGAAATAATTAGATCAAATTAGATCATGGAAAGTTTAATTAACCAGACATAGTTTTGAATTAAAGTCTATTTTCAGTGGAAATTGGAAAATACCTAAGTAATTCAGTACTCATTATTTCATGATTTAGCATCAAGCATCACGGGAACTATAAGTAAGAAAATACAAAAAAAAAAAAAAAAAAAAAAAAAAACCAACAGAGATCTTCCACACTGAGATTTTACACTGTATTAGGATATCACGTGGCTCTTACAGAAAAAAATAAACTGGTTTTAAATGCTTGAGGGAGTGTATCAAGCCAACTTTCATTAGGGCAAAAGTTCATACATCCCATTAACTAGGTTCCAAATTTCATGTCATGATCTTTAACACACCTTCACCATAAAACGCATTTAACATAATTCTAACTTTTTGTATTTTTTTAAATATGCACATAATATACTAATAATATGAAAGGAACCATTATGGATTATCTCACCCAGTGCAACATTGTCTGATTATAATTAGTTCTGTTAGCATTCATTACAGTAAATTAATTTGTGTTAATATGGATATAATCTCACGATTTGATCAGAATTTGGAACCAATTAATTTCTACCTAGTAAAAAGAGTTTTTTCTTATACTAAGAGCTTCCTTTTCTTTTGAAGTTGTTCTTGAACATAATCACCACTCTGTGCATTATGCAATCTGTAAACTAGCACAAGAATCATCCGTAATACACAATATGATCCATCAAGATCCAGTTTATACAAGTCCCAATACTCAAAAAAAATCTGGACTTCTTCACTGTCCATTTGAGTAACACATTAACAGGACAGTAATCTAAAGTGAGTGAAGGGGATAAAATAAACAATTTCATTGATATTGTCTGAAATCATTTCTGTCCAATCAGAAAATCTGAATACGGTACACATCCATTTTAAATCTTTAGCTGTGGTGCTTACACTTAGGATTAAATAAATTGGTCTAGCAATACTGATTTAAATGGAAACATATATCAAAGTTGTTAATGATCATTTTCTAAAATGTGTTTATGAAAATATGTTGAGAGAGGTTTGGAACAGACTTTAACACTCTGGTCTGTGTTCACCAGTGCTCTACTAATCAAACAGTTTCACTGAACTCAATAGGACCTATTACAGATGAAGTCATGAGATGAGTATTGGTCTGGTTACTAGAAAAGTAATGTTACAATTACTTTCCTTTTAATGACTGGAAACTCTTTAAAACATTCATCCATGTTTTTGAAGGAACAGAGTAATGTCTACTGAAGTTACAAGGTTTATTGGAGATATCTTGTTCAATTTCATTAAGAAGTTGACCAAAAAATTGTTCTTTGCCTTTAAGATGAAAGCCATATGCAAGGAAATGCATCTCTCAATTGACACAGCTACTGAGAAACAACAGTTTACATACGAAATTTTACTATTATCCGTCGTACATTTACCCATATACTTTTGTTACTAATTAGCAGAATTCACCTTTAATTATACTTGGTAAGGATTGTTATAAGGGATTTCTATTCAGTATTTCAGAATAGAAATTCAGTTTTTTAGACTCTTTAGACATAGAAGTGACTCCTGACAGCTGTGCTAAGAACAGTCTAACTCAAGTCTGAAATACGAGTGTGTATGAAGCAAAGGTGTGGCATGGAATTCCTCAAAGTGGAAAAAAATGCAACTGACATTCACTGATGCTTGCTGATGGTTTTTGGGGACCACACAGTGGATAAGAGCACCCTGAGATGGTGGGTGTGGTGTTTCAGCAGTGGCAACAGTGACAGTGACCATCTCTGCTGGTACAGTCTCTTAAAAGCACAGCATGCAGGTTCTTGTTCACTGCTGGTCACAACACATGGCTAATTATTGAAGAATATGTTTTCTAGCTGAGAATTTGCTCTATCAAATAGTGTTCTTGTGCTCCTTGTTGAAGTTTCTGTGAAAATAACTAGGAGTCATTACTTTTGGAGTAACCTACGTACAATTTCCTCCTTTTTCTTTTGAAAATTAAAGATATAATATGGAAATAATACGGTAGTGGTCATGGAAAAGTCACAAAAAATATTCTAGACTGTGCATTCCAAGAAAAAAATAAATGTCTTTCCATTCGGTCTCAAAAAGGAAGCCAAGCTGAGTAGCACTGAACTCCACTTCTCAATTAGCTGTTTGAGGCTACCTGGAGAGGACTTTAGATGTCATCTGTTCAATTCTACTCTGAGGGTCCTAACTTTTTCAGTATGCTGTTGAAAAACTGACCACAAAGAGTTTTGGAATGAGCTGGTTATCTAAAGTAAGGAATGACAATATTTTTCTTACTTTTAAAATGAAAATGGTATTTACTCCATGTTTGGTTTAATTTGGAATCTTGCTGTTGCTGGTTCTCATACCTTTAAAATTGTTTGCATCAGCACAGATCAGGGGAAGGAATTCAACATTATGTTTGCATATGGTGTTCATATATGGACAGCTACATGCTAATTTCTTTTGGTAATCACCAATTTATACTCATTTAATGTACATGTAACATGATCACAGCTTTAATTCAGTGCTCTGTTTGAACATTTTTGTTTATTTTACTCCATTGCCTCCAGCTTGATACAAATTTTATTTTGGAAACATGCTTTGACATTTTCCTCTTCTTTAACTGACCAGTCATATCACAAAGCCTATAAGGAAAGCTAATATAAAATGTTCATACTTCTAAGCATTTTCTTTGAATAATTACAGGACTTCTGGTGAACCAGAGTATTGGTCTGAAACAATATGACATACATTTGCAGTATGTCATCAACTAATGATCATCATTGTACAGCTGAAGGAAAGAAAGACCCTGGATTTAAACTATTTGTGAGACAAGGGAAATTTAGTTTTGTTTTTTTTTTTCCTTACCCTGATCCTTGTATTTTTGTCTGAAGTAATATAAAATAATTTTATGCTCTCTGTGTATGCTACGTATAGGTGGAATCATCTCACTCTTTGTTTTCATAAATGTCTCATCATTTACATGAGAAGCTTTGGATCTCTCACATAAAAAACATTCTCTAAGACTGTATCATTGTAGAGTTTCCATTACTTCAAGAACTCTTATTACTTATGTCTTTTATGTCAGTATCTTGGCCTTGTATCATTTATATTACTGTTTGACAATGACAGTGTTACATCTTTGAGTGTTTGATATGGGATGAAGTCATCCCTCATTTAAAGATGAGATTTTATCTGATTTTTAAAGGATTTTATGATGCATTTTCTGCTACAAACAGCCTTGTTGAATTTCCTTAAATTAGGTAAGGTAATGTAAGGCAGGAACCCAAATTCTTCATTCAATTCTGCATCCCAATTAGGGATCACAACTCATTTCAATAATATTTTCTCTTAACTACTACTGAATGCCCCGTACCTGCCCCTGCTCTCATCTATGGAGAGAGTAAGAAGATAGTGTTGACTGCTTAAGTTTCATTGTTCAAGGGTTGTTATTCTTCCCATTTACAGTGTAGAAATAAAGCAGGCCGACATTGGCACTTTCAGTCAGTATATGTCCAAGCTTTCCTGGAGAAATTCCAGTACAGACCCTTGCTATTAGCTAGATTAGCTGGCTTAGTGTGTCAAGTGTATGAATTTTAATTTTTTTCCACTGTGTTCTTCCAAGATTAGCCAGAGCATACATTGATCATGATTTAAAGAAAGAATTTACCTAGGCCAGAGACTTTATTTATCAGCCTGGATCATTCTGAAGGACAAATGAAAGATCTTAGGAGCCAAAAGGTTACTTTCCTTTGGCTAAAAGTGTAATGGAAAATTCCAAGATATAGTCACTTCTCATCTGACACTCAAATATCTGAGTTTAGCAGTGCAGTACTGCTCTTGCAAACATCCATGAATGGTTTGTTTCTATATGTACAAATAGAAAGAGTCTATCAAGATCTTTCCATACTCGGGCTGCAGTTTAAAGTAGCATAATTTATTTTTCACACCAAAAACCTAAGAATTAGGGTTATTTATTTAAGGAGTATGAGGGGAAAAAAAAGAATTTACCTGTTGAAATAATTTTGCTCCTTTACTATATGACCACATCTTTTGGCATGATCGGATACTGTACAGTTAACAACATTATCTTGTTAGGACAGTTATACTCTCTCATATGACAATGACTTGCAATATGTAGTCACTGCCTTCTGGGGAAAAGAGAAAAAAAAACAGCAATTACTGTACAGTACTCGAATGTGCCTGCCAACAGCAGAACAGTGATTTGTGAGACACATCAAGAGCTTCTGGCAAGATCAATCTTGTGAGATCCTTCTGATAGAGGAATAATGAGTTGACAAAGACCAATGTTCAGTTAGGCCCAAGCCCAATAAGATTACTGTATGGCATCATCAATATTGTCTGTGTTTGGAAGTGACACAATCAGAAGGGAATCAATTGTATTTTCCACAGCACTGTCATACATGATTTTAAACTTCATCTCACAGCAGTGTAGGGAAGCTTGCAGATGTTGGCAGATTTTTGCTAACTTATGGGATGTCATTATTAAGTAGGAACTGCGCACTATAGTAATTTGTGGTTCTGTGTGTTCCGTCATATCATCTCTCTGTTGAGGAGAGAGGAGAAGGAAAAGATGCAGTAGCCGGAGGGATTTGTCTGTTATCACCCTCATTTCACTGTGATTGTTGAAATACCATGTGATCCTAAAGGCCCAGATTGTTTTCCAGGGAAGGATTAATTTGGGCTATGTATCAAAGCAATTTTACTCAAGCAAGAGCAAATGTCACTATTTTTAAAAAAGACAACAACGAAAACATTTTGATTCTCTGATAATAGATTTAGAAAATTGATGACCCCATTTGTAAATAATAGCCCATATCTAAGAGCTTACCATCTATATTTAAAACAATGGGGTTTTTTTGGAAACAGTTTCCTCAGTCTCACCATAGTTAAACATTCTGTCATGGAAAGCTGTCACCTATGTATGCTCTATAGTCCACTTACATGTCTACACAGTTTTCTACAGTGTAGCTTAGTATACTGCATAGTAAGCAAAAGATAAAATACCAGTTTATAAATAATAGCCCAATTTAAATTAGTTAATAAACACATTTTATAACTTATCTTTTATATAGTAAATTTCTGTTTAATATTTTTGAAAATAGAAGAAGCAACTATAAGAAGCGGTTTCTTCTGTAAGTACAAAAGTCTTTAGATGCTAAAATTTTCCTTTTTTTTCATATTCTCACTAGCATTATTTTCTCTGCTGTGCATGCTTGTTTTTAGAATAGGCTTTTAATTTTTCGAAAAAGTAAATCTAAAATCCCTGAAGACAGTAGTCATATTTTAGTCATAAAATTCAATAACACAGACAACAGAAGTAAAAATTTCTCTTAATTCTGGGTAGCAGAATTTGTTAGTGTTTGCATAAAGTTGTTTTGATTCACGGTGGTTTATCTGACTGGTAAAAACTACTACTTCAAATAGAAGAGTGGCCCCATCTTTGTAAACATTTTTTTGATCTTACCACAACCAAGAGTATAAGACTGAAGAGCAGAGAATAATAATTTCATATTACAATTACTAGATACTGAAAATCATAAGTGTATCTCTAATATAATTTTTGATTAAATTTGGGAGATCAGCTTATGATTAAAAATTGAAGACAAATTTAAACATATTTAAGAAATTCCTAAGAACATATAGTGTAAATATTATTTAAAACTGTTTTCTTTAATTATGAACATTGTAAAAGGTTTATTAATGCATAGGAAATGGATAAACTCACTAAAGACCAGATTATCCTACCTCTTCCAACACACCAAATGGATTGGGTGAAAAGGGTGGAGTTCAAAGGGATGGAGAGAGGCAGGGGGGTGCTGCTTCCCTAAAGTGTCTATACACTAATGCGCGCAGCATGGGAAATAAACAGGAAGAGTTGGAGATCTGTGTGCGGTCGCAAGGCCATGATCTCATTGCGATCACGGAGACGTGGTGGGACAGCTCGCATGACTGGAATGTTGTCATGGAGGGCTATGTGCTTTTTAGGAAAGATCGGCTGGCGAGGCGGGGTGGTGGAGTTGCTCTTTATGTGAGAGAGCAGCTAGAATGTATTGAACTCCACCTGGGGGAGGGTGATGTAGCAGTGGAGAGCTTGTGGGTGAGAATCAAGGGGCAGGCTGGTATGGGTGACACCGTTGTGGGTGTGTACTACAGGCCCCCTGATCAGGAGGAGGAGGTTGACGAGGCCTTCCACAAGCAACTGAAAGTAGCGTCGCAATCCCAGGCGCTAGTGCTTATGGGGGACTTCAATTATCCAGATATTTGCTGGAAAAGCAACGTGGCCAGGCATGCGCAGTCCAGACGGTTCCTGCAATGTGTCGAAGACAACTTTCTGATGCAGATGGTGGAGGAACCAACAAGGGGAGGGGTGTTACTGGACCTTATTCTCACAAATAAGGACGGGTTTGTTAAGGAAGTAAAAGTTGGGGGTAGCTTGGGTTGTAGTGACCACGAGATGGTGGAGTTCAAGATCTTGAGTGGAAGGAGCAAAGCAAAAAGTAGGATTGCTACCCTGGACTTTAGGAGAGCCAACTTTGATCTCTTCCGGGACCTACTTGGAGCTATCCCGTGGGCTAGGGTGTTAGAAGGTAAGGGGGCCTGTGAGAGCTGGTTGGCATTTAAACAGCTCTTCTTCCAAGCCCAGGATCGGTGCGTCCCTGTGAGCAAGAAATCAGGAAAGGGTGGCAGGAGACCTGTGTGGATGAGCAAGGAGCTCATGCACAAACTCAAAGGGAAAAAGAAGGTCCATGAAATGTGGAAAAAGGGTCTGACCACTCGGGAAGAATATAGAAATGTTGTCAGGGCCTGCAGGGATGCGACGAGGAAGGCTAAAGCCCACCTGGAATTGAATCTAGCAAAGGTGGTAAAGGATAATAAAAAAGGTTTTTTTAAGTATGTTAACAGTAAAAGGAAGACTAGGGAGAATGTAGGTCCCCTACTAAGTGAGGGGGGTGTTCTGGTAACGGGGGATGCTGAGAAGGCGGAGATACTGAACGCCTTCTTTGCTTCTGTCTTCAGTGAAAAAGCTCCCCCTCGGGAATCCCAGGCCCTGGTGGTTAGTGAGAAGGTCTGGGGAATGGAAGACTTCCCTTTAGTCAGGGAAGAGGCGGTCCGAGAGCGCCTAGGCAACACCAATGTTCATAAATCCATGGGACCCGATGGGGTGCATCCACGGGTGCTGAGGGAGCTGGCAGAGGTGATTGCTGAACCGCTCTCTATCATCTTTGAGAGGTCTTGGAGAATGGGGGAGGTGCCTGAAGACTGGAGGATAGCCAATGTCACTCCGGTCTTCAAAAAGGGCAAGAAGGAAGATCCAGGTAATTACAGGCCAGTCAGCCTCACCTCTGTCCCTGGAAAGGTGATGGAACAGATTGTGCTGGATGCCATCTCCAGACAACTGGAAGAAAAGGAGGTTATCAGGAGTAGTCAGCACGGGTTCACCAGGGGGAGGTCGTGCTTGACCAACCTGGTAGCCTTCTATGATGTTGTCACTGGCTGGGTGGATGGGGGGAGAGCAGTGGATGTAGTCTACCTTGATTTCAGCAAGGCATTTGACACTGTCTCCCACGACATCCTTATAACGAAGCTGAGGAAGTGCGGGATAGATGAGTGGACAGTGAGGTGGGTTGAGAACTGGCTGACTGGCAGAGCACAGAGGGTTGTCATTGGCGGTGCAGAGTCTGGTTGGAGACCTGTAACCAGCGGTGTTCCCCAGGGGTCGGTGCTGGGACCGGTCCTGTTCAACATCTTCATCAATGACCTTGATGAGGGGGTAGTGGCCACCCTCAGCAAGTTTGCTGATGATACGAAGTTGGGAGGATTGGCTGACACGCCCGAAGGCTGTGCTGCCATTCAGCGAGACCTGGACAGGCTGGAGAGCTGGGCAGTAAGGAACCAGATGAAGTTTAACAAAAGCAAGTGTAGAGTCTTGCACCTAGGGAGGAATAATTCCATGCACCGATACAGGTTGGGGGATGACCTGCTGGAGAGGAGCTCTGCAGAGAGGGACCTGGGTGTCCTGGTGGACGACAGGTTGGCCATGAGCCAGCAGTGTGCCCTTGTGGCCAAAAAGGCCAATGGCATTCTGGGGTGCATTAAAAGGAGCGTGGCCAGCAGGTCGAGGGAGGTGATCCTCCCCCTCTACTCTGCCCTGGTAAGGCCTCATCTGGAGTACTGTGTCCAGTTCTGGGCTCCCCAGTACAAAAAAGACAGGGATCTCTTGGAAAGAGTCCAGCGGAGAGCCACAAAGATGGTGAAGGGCCTGGAGCATCTCCCCTATGAGGAAAGGCTAAGTGAGCTGGGTCTGTTTAGCCTTGAGAAGAGAAGACTGAGAGGGGACCTGATCCAGGTCTATAAATATCTAAGGTGTGGGGGGCAAAGTGGCGAGGCCAGACTCTTTTCAGCAGTGTGCGGAGACAGGACAAGGGGAAATGGCCAGAAGCTGGAGCATAGGAAGTTCCGCACCAATGTGCGCAAGAACTTCTTTACAGTGAGGGTGACGGAGCACTGGAACAGGCTGCCCAGGGAGGTTGTGGAGTCTCCTTCTCTGGAGATATTCAAGACCCGCCTGGACGCCTACCTGTGCGACCTGGTGTAGGGATCCTGCTTTGGCAGGGGGGTTGGACTCGATGATCTCTGGAGGTCCCTTCCAACCCCTACGATTCTGTGATTCTGTGATTCTGTGATTCCTGTGGGTCAGATCTTCACATTTTTCTTCTTTATTAAAAGTTTAATCCTAAAGAAATAATACATTTCTGTGAAAAAAAAAAAAGAGTCAATACAAAATTTTTAATCTACCTAATAAACTTACAATCTAATAATAGGTAATAGCAATAATATATTCTTTACTCAATTTATCTCATACTGTTCCACTGCTTTGGGGACTAGGGCATAGACTGGCAAGTGGTGGGAAATGGTTTGTGCACCCCTTGTTATATACATTCACAAGTATACATCTTTGCCATATGTATATGTCAGTTACTATCCTCTATGTTACTAAATAGTTTTTTCTCAACCCATAAGTTCTACTATGTTTTTTCCCCCCTTTCATTTCTCTCCCCCTAATTACTGAAAAGTAGGGGGGAGTGAATGAATGGCTATGTGGTGCTGGGCAACCTGCAAGGTTAAGCCTGACAAACATTCTCAGTGATGTCCATTTTTTTCCCAACAGCTCTAAATTATGCTATTTACTAAACCTGTATAATACATAAGAAACCATAAATAGGAGGACTGCTCTGAAATTAATGTTTCATATTTTATTTTGTTGGCCTAAGATGTCAGAGGCAGTTGTTGGTGAGATGTCAGTAGAGGCTGAACCTTCCCAAAAATATTCTATTACATTTTGTTTCTGAGTGGAAGATGGCAGCAGAGGGGCAGTATGACAGAATGATGTCTGACACGAAAGTGATGATGAAGCAAAGACACGAAACTGAATTTCCCTATGTGAAAAAAATTGCAGCCAGTGACATTTGTTGATGCTTGCTGAATGGTGACGGAGACCAAACAGTGGATATGAGCACAGTGAGGTGGTGGGTGGTATGTTTCAGCCATGACAATAATAACAGCAATGCAAAGGTGTCAGTCACAAGTTCTATGCTTCTTGTGCTACACACACATGACAACTGAATTGATTTTCCTCCAAAGTAGAACAAAGACCAGGACCTCCTATTATACACTCATGTCTTCACAAGTGAGGAGGTTCACTCTACAGAACTTAAAATAAGTGTTGAAGCCAAGTAATACCCTGACAGAGTTCAGAGGATTGTCATCAGTGGCACAGAGTCTGATTGTAGGCCTGCAAGTAGGGCGTTCCCCAGCCACTGATGTTGGATCTGGTTTTGTTTTTCATCTTCGTCAACATCTTCATCAGTGACCTGGATGAAGGGATAGAGTCCAGTCTCAGCAATTTTGATGATGATACAAAGGTGGGGGAAGTGGCTGACACACTTGAAGGGTGTGCTACCATTCAGCATGACCTGGACAGATATGAGAGTTGGACATGGAGGAACTTGATGAGGTTCAACAAGAGCAAGTCTTGCACCTGGGAGGAATAATGGCACGTATCAATACAGGTTAGCAGATGGTCCTTTTGGCCGAGGCCAGTGGTATCCTGGAGTGCATTAAAAAGAACATGGCCAGCAGGTCAAGGGAGGTGATCCTGACCCTCTACTCTGTCCTGGTGAGGCTACATTTAGATTACTGTGTCCAGCTCTGGGCCCCATAGTTCAAAAAAAGACAGGGATCCCTTAGGAGTCCAGCATAGAGCCACAAAAATACTAAACTGCCTGGAGCATCTACCATATGAGGAAAGACTGAGTAACGTGGGTCTGTTCAGCCTGGGGAGAAGATGACTGAGAGGAGATCTGATAAATGTTTCTAAATATCTAAAGGGAGGTAGAAGGCAAAAGGATGAGGCCAGGCATTTCTCAGTGGTGTGTAGTAATAAGACAAGGAGTAATGACCTAAAACTTGAACATAGGAAGTTCTGTACTAACATGTGGAAGAACTTGTTTATGGTAGGAGTTGCGGCCCGTTGCCCAGACAGGTTGTGGAGACTCCTTCTATGGAGCTATTCAAGACCCATCTGGATGTATACCTGTGTAACATTTTGTAGGGTACCTGCTTTAACAGGGAGTTGGACTTGATGATCTTTTGTCCCTTTCAACTCTGCAATTCTGTTCTTTATGATTTGGAAGAGCAACATCCACCACTCACATAAATAAAATACATGTGTATGAACAGAAATACATTTAATTGCTTGATTCACATTTACAGTTATAATTGTAAATGAATATTTTTCTATGTATTATGTCATACAGAGAAATTTATGAAGTGATAAGTGCTGAAGAACTGGACAGGTGAATCTAGTCTGTCTTGTTTCCTCCCTTTACACTTTCTGTTCTTTGTTTTTATTTTCTTCCTTTCTATATGTTGCCAGTAAATGCACAGGTATTTCTAATAAGTAAGCTAATTTTCCTAGTGTGTATAAAGGGATATCATCTGCTACATAATTCATTAATAATCACAGAGGGTTTTCAAATCATTTTCTAAAATAATATCTACTTTCCGTAATTGTAATTAGCGTTCATCTTCAGTAAGAAGCACATGAGAATCTACAAAAGTAATCATGATTATATTTTTTTGAAGGCCTGGGATCTCAGTCCAAGGCACATACTGCATCAAGACACAATAGCTGAAAAAGCAATACCTATCTTGAACATTGCCACATTGACTTACAGAATTGTGCCCTTGAGAAAAAGAAAAACACAGAGCCATGCAGTGACAGAAATGAAATAGAACTGTCATCTAGCAATTTTTCATAGTCCACCAAGTAAACTATTAAAGATATAAGAAGAGCCAGAGAGTTCTTGGGCAAAGACTAAACTGCTACTCTAAGGGCAGGTCACATCATACTGCTAAAACTGTTAGTAAAAGATAAACCTGTGTTCACTATGAAACTTGACATTGCTGGTTTTCAGCCTCACTTTTAATATCATATACTTGTAGTCAGGGACATAGCTGGATAAACTAGTAATTCAAGAGTTAACAAGAGTTATTATTGATGTTAAGAACATTGCATACTGAAAAATAATATAATTGTCATCAAATTATGTGAGTCTGATTTTCACATTACTTTACATACATTTTTCATAAATGAATGATGATCAGACGACTACAGCACCTCCCCTAAAAGCTGGGGCTCTTCAGCCTGGAGAACAGAAGCCTTCAAGCAGACCTTATAGTGGCCTTCCAGTACCTGAAGAAGGCCTACAGGAAAGCTGGAGTAGGACTGACTGTTTATAAGGGCACGTAGTGACAGGATGAAGGGAAATGATTTTAAACTGGAAGAGGGTAGATTTACACTAGATATCAGGAAGAAATTCTTTGCTGTGAAGGTGGTGAGATGTTGGAACAGGCTTCCCAGTGAAGTTGTGAATGCCTCCTCACTGGCAACATTCAAGGCCAGGCTGGATGTACTTTTCAGAAACCTGGTCTAGAGGGAGGTGTCCCTGCCTGTAGCAGGAGAGCTGGTAGTAGATGATCTTAAAGGTCCCTTCCAATCTAAGCCACTCTATGATTTTATGAATCTGTTCTCTGTTATCTTATCCTAGCTCAAATATATATGTATTTTTTTTTCCACAGCAATGTTACCTCTTTGAATGTACAAATGAAAAGGTCAGACTAACAAGAAACAGCCAAAGCTTAATCCCTCATCATGAAATTAGCTTTTTAAAAAAGTAGCATTTGGAAGATTCATATATTTTGGCTCTTTTTATTTGCTATCAAATTTTGAATAATCATCTTTTCCTTGTGAAGATAATAATTAAAAACCATTTTTCTCCTCTATTTTCCTGACTCTAAGGTCTAGTAGTTTCAGTTAATATGACCTAGTATAACACATACAAATAAAATCATGAGAGATGCTAACACAGTACATGCAAATATCTCTCACCTGAATGATGAGATGTAGAGGCTTCTTAGCCTTTTCCCTGACACAGATGAAATACAACAAATACAAAATGGACTTACAACACTTCCTACCTTTAAACCATACATAGGCCACAATTTCTGGAAATTCAGAGCTTTTCTAACTACAAATGAAGCGAGCGAATTTCCATAGCTCTAAAAATTTAATCCCTTAGAATTGTACAAGAGTTTGACAGATGCTAATATAAAGAAAATTCTGCCTCCATAACACAAAATGATATGCTGAAAACCATGCCTGGTTACTAAATATACCATAGTACTGTGTAAGATTTAGTTAGCTTAACCACTGTGCTGTCTAAACACAAGCGACTGTGGTTGCCTACCAACTATTCCTAGATAGTGCTTTAATACTCAGGCACAGTTTAAGAAATCACAGAAATTATTCCATTATCCTGTATCTACTATTTCATTATGGAGGACAATGAAGGTCAGACTGCAAAGACTTTTTGAAAGCTACACAACTTCATGTCATATTCATCCACATTCATTGAAATATGTGGGATGCACTAAAAGTAATGCCTCCATTTTTTTCCATGGAAACTACAACAAAATACAAGAACACTATGTGTGAGAGAAAATTCTCAGCAACAAAACACTATTCTTCAACATAGTCACCACCATTAGCAATGCATTTTTGTCAGTGAAGAACAAGAGCCTTCATGCCACGCTTGTAAAAACATACGCCAGTGGAGGTGACCCACAGCTACTGTTGCCACAGCTGAAACACACCTCACTGTGCTCATACCCAATGTTTGGTCTCCATCACCATTCGGCAAGCATCAACGAATATCACTGGCCTCTACTGATATCCCACCAACATCTGTGTCTGACATCTTAGGCTAACATAATAAAATATGAAGCAGTAATTTCAGAGCAGCCCTTATGTATACATACAACTTCTTATGTGGATCAGAAATTTCAATCTATAAATCATTTCTAGGCCTCTGAATGTAGAGACAAATTCCATAAATCCTCAAGTTCATGTTTTAACATGGATAAACTTCTGATGAATTTCCATTGAATGGAAATTACTGATAAGTTAAGGACAAACCAGCACAACGTTCTGTTCTGTCAGAATAAAAAGTAAAAATTCTGCATTGTTTTTCTATTTGAATCATTTTTGAAGTAAATATGGTTACATACCTTTTGAGCTGCAGTGGCAGGTTCATTTTGACTTCTATCTTTCCTGATGATTCAGAATATCCTGGGGCTTAGGGTTGTTTGCTTTTAGAAGGAATGAATAAGAAATATTTGAATGTATTCTAAAAAAACACTGCAGGTAGCAAGACAAAACAAGCAGTGCATCCTGCACTGAGGGACTCAATACCAGGGAAGGAGTCCTTTTGCCCATAAGGGCACCACAGTGAACTTACCAAAGGCCTTGAGAACAAGGAATTGGTATCAAATCCCTCAGAAGGACAAAAGTGGCAAATAAGAGCTGAATGCATCATTATATAATCATACTGCAAGGAGAAACTTTCTCTAAAAAAAGAGAAAAATTGAACAATGACCTGCACGTTCCATGTAACATATCTAGCTCACTGCCACTGTAACTTTGTTGACAAGGTAGTTTGCTCAGCTCAGAGTGGCAATTCTCAAGCACGAGCAGTGTTTTGTGGAACCATGGTCTCCTGCACATGGTCTATATATCACAGCAGGCCTGAAAAGATGTGACTGATTTTATTGGAAGTAAATTTTATATCACATCCATTTGATGATTTCATCAAACAAAATAGTAGTGTCAGAGGCTTATATTTTCACAGTAGTATTTTAATTCTGTTAATGTGAGTTCTATTATGTTTCAAAAGAATAAGTACATGGTGACCACAGCAACTTTCTAGCACTGTTTATTTTTTATTCTTAGTCCACAGCAAGAATTTTAGAATTCACTAGTGTTTTTTCTTGCTTTGATATTAAAGATGTTTGAAGAATCTTCTAAGTATTTCTGTAACTACTATAAATCATATAAAATGTTCACTAATGACTGATACGTAAATCTTGATGCTCATGCAGTACGTATATATTTTATATATATAGTATGAACTTAGTAGTACACTTCAGTAAGTCACTGTTTCTTGATGCCACTGGCTAGTTTGTAACCATCATACTTTCTAGCTTGCATTTTGCTTTGTATATTTTCTGCAAGAATGAGATAAACAACAAGAGAGTGTCAAGAATAAGATTCTGATTTTATAATGCTAGCATAAATGCTTTACATAGTTAATATCTTGTCATCTTTGGGAAACGGATAGTACTTCAAAAATAAATTCGTTTTTTTTTTTTCCTGTTTTCTGCATTGTTTCTGTAAGGAATTGGAGATATCATTAAATGCATCACTGGTGACATTATCATTGTTATAATTATGGATTTTTTTTTTCCCCGTTTCATGTTCGCTGATCTACATTTTTACTCAGGCCCACAGGTTTGCTTTTTACGGGGTTTTATTTTTGACAGGCTTTGGGTTGGCTAGGGAGTCCTACTTAAAAATGTAAGGGTGGGTCACATTAAAAATCTGTTTAGCATTCTTTCCATGACTGACACCAGCTACTACTAGGCAGAAAGAGAGCAGACATAGTAATGCAACAGTATCACCCCTCATGTATTCCAGTACAACCTTCTGACTTTCAACAATTTTCCATACAAAGAATTTTCTGAGGCAGAAACTTATGTATTATGGACTCCTATAAACTTGCTTATTTCTACTTTATTCAACCTATATTTTCATCAAAAACAACACACCTAGTCAGAGACATAAATATTATTGTGTAAGCAGTGTTACAAGAGAATATACATGTTAGTTTGTATGCCTTTTATAAAGAAGTGTAGAAAATATCTTAGCTTTGAGATACCACTGATGCTTTTGTTAATTGTCTGTCTGATGGAAACACAGTTCACTTCTTAAACAACCAGATGTAAATGATAGAAGAGGATTAGAATTCAAAATGTTCTTGATGAAGAAGCATTATGTTTTGAAATAACAAAGTGAATTACATCCCCAGCATGGAAGTAAAATTGGAATACTAACTCATTAACACAGGGTAGGCAGTAAAGAGCTATGCTATAAGAGGTTTTTGCAGAAATAAATTTAACGTTAACTAAGATATCATTAATTCTAAGCTGAGCATTATGAACACTGTGCTGTTACAAGAAGAGAGAATGCCATAGTAAGTATATGCAGGACATGAAATAATTATTTTCTTGTAATTGTTCTTTGTAAGATGCAATTGGAGTAGTAAAACTGGCTTTGATACTGTAGTTAAGAATGTGATCAGTTTGTAGAAGAGTCTGGAAGAAAGCCAAAAAAATTTTCAAAGGTATAAAGCACGACCTATGAGACCAAAGACAAAAGTGAAAGGAAGAATTTATTTCTTGTCCACTGGGGAAAAGCAACTTGAATTTCAGCAAGGAAGATTTAGATTAAATATTAAGAAAAGGAATACTTTTTAAAAAAGCAGAGCGCATAACCTCGAAAGACAGTGGCATCCCCATAAATGGAAGTTTTATGGAACACACTAGGCATACATCTCTCAGAAATAACACATATTTAGCCAGCTCTACTACGAAACAGTGGAGAGAACTCCATATGTATTTCATTGTTGGCATTAGCATAACATCCTGGCTGATGTTTCTGAACATTATTAAAATCAAAATTGCATGTGAAATGTTGCACTTTACAAAAGTGAGTAGTAATTAATGATGAAATAAGCACTTTTTAACAAGTAATTAAAAATCATGAAATTTAGAGATTGAGGCTTGTCCGAGTCTATAACCTCAGGTGCATGCCTGAATGTCATGCAGAACAGACATCTTAAAGGAAAAAACTTCCCTGGGAAATTTCTGTACATTTTGCTTTACATTAGTATTGAAATCAGAATGCAGCTATTCAGTTTGTTTTCTGCTTTCACGGGCATTATATTTTCATTTTTCAAAACATTCATGCCTTTCTTGCCAAGCATAAAAACCTCAATTCTTTCAAAAAGTCACAAGAAAACCCCACCAAAAATAAAAACCTAAAAGTATTGCTGGAAACAACATCATCTAAGTAAATAGATATAAACTAACTGGCCAGTTATTCTGCATTTTTTGAAATTTTTTTGAAATAGTGGAAGAATCAGGTACTCAAATAATGCAATTTGACATGGATGTCATTTTCTTCAGAAAATTATGCCAGATTTCACCCACTCATGAGCCTTCCTTCTGTTTACAAAAAAATCCTGAGGAACTAGAAGAGTTTAGTATTATGATTATTTTATATGAAAGTTGAAAAAAGAATTAAGCATGATGGTGAGCTTGTTTCTTTATATTCATCTATAAAAAAAATAGGTGATCAATTGTCCCCTTGTCACTTTACTGCAATTGGCAGTGCCATGGCTCACAAAAAATGGCATGTGACACTTGTCATGTTGATCTGCTGAGGCAGTTACATGAGAGGGAACAAGAAAGTATTAGCATAACATCTCCAATACGTATTTGACTGGAAATTTACAGCTGAAGTATGTAGGTCATAGCTCACAGTCACTCGATTTCATAAGGTTTTACATTTCCCCGAGATGTTTAGAAGTTATACGTGTTCCTCAAATCAGTCTTTTTAATACATTTGACAGTCTCAAAGCAGTTGTGGATGGAGCAATATTTAATGTGTGCTACACAAAAAATCACATTCATAATACAAAATCTAAAGTGTTATAATTTCTGTTTGTCCACATCTGTGAGAACATGGCTGGTAAAAGATGGATAGACAAGGTTAAATGATGTTCTCGTAGATTTGTTATGATGTGCAAGATAAAAGAGACCCATAAAATTATATATCTTATTTACAGAGAAGCAGAAGTAGCCCCTATGGATTGCCAAATACCATATGAAATATCAGCAAACATAGTAACATGTCCTTGCTAATAGCTCCACTGTTTTTCTGAGACCAAGCAGAAACAGGAACTCAAAAAATATTTAGCGTTTCTTCATATCTTGAAGCAATATTCAGTTGTTTGTTCGCTTTCTGTAAGATTACATTAGTGCCTTTTAACAACATTAATCTGTGATTCAAACAGTTTTAAAGTTAATGTATACAAAATACATGTGTTTTGTTTGGAGCCAATTAAATACCTTTTAAACTATGAATTATGCTTACAAAATTTTTTGTGTTTCAATATTTTAACTTTTTAAAGTTAACAGTTAAAATAGTTAAAGTCTCTTTTTCTCTTGCGAAGCACCACATAGCAAATACATCTGGCAATATGAAATACACTAATTTCAAGAAATCAACAAATCGACCACTCACAATTAGCCTCTCTTAGAAGTGCGTAATTCTTTCAGAAATATATTTCTTTGGTCAACATGTGAAAAAATGCATTACTTATGTCATCAGCAATTGCAAAAGACAACAATTTCCAGAACTATTCATCCAACATATTGAATTAGAAAAAAAACCTCAGACTAGTAGTACTAATCAGAAATAATAACTGGCTCACAACATAAAGCATAAATCGCAAGTACTTAATGAAGAAGAATGTTCATTTTTGGTATTTATTGAACAGTTCCTGGCTTTTTATTGGCTTTGGTTTATTTCTTATTTCAAAATGTTTTAGATATTACCATAACTTTTTTTTTTTTTTTTTTTTTTTTTGCAATGTCTTAAAGGATCATGGGTTAGACTCTAAATACTCACAGGTTAAGAAGAAAATGCCATAAAGGATTACAATTTATATAGGAAACCATGTAGTTGTTTCATTGTGGCCTATCTGCACATACATATTGCACTCAAAATATTAAAAGAGAGCATGATATGCATTATGACCTCCATCTCAACTGTTAGAGATGAAATCCCAGATTCATAGCTGTACCGGTAAAATAATTCTCATGTTCTTATGCATTATTAGATGCAGTCAAATAAAAAAGATCAAAGTTTAATATTTCTCACCCCACTTCCTAATTTCTCTTGGAATACTGTTGAAAAAAGTGATGAGAGACAATAAAAGCTACATATTACAAAATATTGTACTTACCCTTATTAGATATTTAAATTTTATGAACACAGTTTTATGAGTAAATCTACTTTATTCCTCTGTTTCCAAGTAATAGGAGGCCAAAATTATTTTTCCAAATCAATCTACCAATTCACTTATCCCTAAAATGTGTTTCCAAGCGAGGGCGAGCTTGATGGAAGGGCAATTCTATACACTGATTTTGTAAAAGCTAAGTATGAACTTGCCCACAAGTTTAAGTTCAGGGTTTATCTGGTCTCCAAATATTTTTGTATTAATATGTATTAACATTTTGTCATAACACAACAATAACGATGTACTGATTCCAAAGACCTTCATTTCTGTTTAATGCACATTTTCCTTAGTGTTAAATTTTCAGAGCTTCAAAAAATAATCCTTTTTTTTTTTTTTTTTTTTTTTGCAGCAAACTTTTGTTAGAAAGAAATAAATCCTATAGATTTGCTGCTCCTGATAATAGATTTTTGGGGATGTATCCTTTGAGTGAATGATTTACTGATGGTAGAGTACAGATGAATAAATAGCTCATTTGTATTACCGATCAAACTGTTCCCTAGAGTGAAAAAAAAACCTAACAATTATGCTTCCAAATATTATTTAACTATATCTCTTGTAATTTTTTTGTTTGTTTTCTGTTTAACCTCTATAAATTATTTACGTATGTTTTGGATCCACAAAAACAAGCAAGCAACACTACCACCACATTCAAATGTATATATATAAAATCTTTAGGCTTTTTATCTGGAGGCACAAAATACTCACTGGAAGAAATGATAAATTTACTTTGTTTACCTGTACAGTCTTCACAAGCAAATATACATAAATCTTTTCCTTTCCATCTGTAATTTTATGTCACTGTATAATGCTGGCTTAATGAATAGCAAAATATAGTAGAAGATTCAAATGATTGTTGAATTACAGTCTTGAAACTGCTTTATGTAGGATCTGCAATGAAAATTGTGGTGTCATAAACCTGATATAAAAACATCTGATTGATACAGGCTTCGCATGAGAAAACTGCTTTTCTAACCTACTTCCAAGCAAAGTAAACACCACAGTGAACTGCTGAAATCTTAAAAGGTAGAAACTCACAGCAGAAAATTTCAACTAAAGCTTTCAAAGAAATTTCTGCTCACATAGCGGGGGTATTCCCAGTTAAGTAGTGATTTACTTTAGAAAAGAAAAGAGGAAAATAAAAGAATTGGAAGGCTGTTTTTCCTTCCTCTGTATTTAAAGCTTTTGTTTTGCCACTACTTGAAATTATATCACATAAGTGGCGTCTGCTGGCAAGCTGGAATGAAACTGTGAGATACCAGAAGAGAGGCAAACCTTCTTTAGTGACTGAAACTTAGCTCCAAAGGCCTGAGCAAACATCCCATTGTACACGCAGAATCCCTAGTGACAAACCCAGCACCAAGTCAGTCTGTCCCACTACAAAGTTTTGTGGGGAAATTTATGAGTCTGTCACTGTGGTGGTTTCTGTTTCTGGCCTAACAATGAATTGAATATCTAAAGTTTTTGGAAGGGAAGTGATTTGTTGCATTTTGCTTAGTCCTTTATGTGGCCAAATTATACTACAGTAAAACCCAGTATCCATAGTTACAGTACTTTCCCAGTGACACAAAACTTCCGGATAAAGTTTCTCCATAACTCAGCCAGCAAGCTTGTCTTAACTCCAGCTCCCTTTTCTTCTGTTAGAACTAATTACACTTATACAGCACTAGGCTTTCCACTTCCTCCTTTACTTGAGGTATACAATTGCCAAGAAGATCTACATCTGCCAGGAAAAAGAACTCCTGAAACTTGGAGCCAATTAACAAAACAAATAAGTTGTAACTTAATGAGTACCCAGCAGACAAAACCTGGTCTTACTCAAGTAAAAGCTGTTGTCAGAGTAAATAAATAAAGGGCAGAACTTAGCTACTAGCAGAGTAGGGGGAGGGAGGGAATATTGTTTTACCAAGGAGTGCATTTCTCTTTGTTTTACTAAGACCACGTTCTTTCTCCCCTTCTGCCCCTGCCCACAGTGCCTAATTAATTCACATCAATTTTGAAAGAATACATGATTAGCTGTCCTAAGGCTAAGCAGCAGCATATTGAGTCACATGCTAGAAGGCCTAGTTTGGGCACTGGCTCAGGATGGCAGGAGCCATGCCAACACAAGAAGCTAAATTGGTTGCAGGGCAGGGGGTGCAGGGCTTGCCAACTAACTGCCTTGTCTCATGGCACCATCTGCCAATTTGCAGATGGATGTTGGCATCAGATCTGAAAGAGCCACTTATCCACTTTTACAGTTATAGGCCATAAGAGTAAAAGGAGAAACGTTTGAAAATAAGGAGGGAGTTGACAAAAATGTGCATCATGAGGTCTACCACACTTTTTCCATTACATAAAAGATTTTCTTAAGAAATAGGGAAATCACAGAATCCATAGAGTCTGAGGGCCATTTAGTCCTGCAATGAACATGGACACTTGCATCTACAGTGATTATATTTCTCAGACTGCAAAAAACCTATGGTTAAAGCTCACAAATCTTTCAGATATAAAGTGTTACCTATTTCTGACAGATAATAGTATGTACAATTCTAAAACTCCTTGAATCTTCTACCATGTGAGGAATTTACTAAACTCTAAAATGAATTCCCTGGTAATACAACCTACTTAGGTAACCAAAAGTGTCAGGTAAGTAAAAATGCATTCTTTAAAAAAAAAAAAAAAAATCTAAGTTAAATTTCAGAACTACTTCAGAATTAACGTGGAGAGGAACTGGACAGTTCATGAAGGATATTATGTTCTTTGGAGACAGTTCTTCCTTATAGTATCTACAATTCAGCATTACTCAGAGTACTGTCAGCTTGCACATGAGCAAAAATCTTCTGTTCTTTGGTTAGAAAACTGAAGCTACTTAGACATCCATTTATGTGCAAAGAATCATATTTCAGATTCAGTCCAACTCCATAGTAGCAAAAGAATTGTAAATGTCAACTTTAAAGTTATCTACTATTAAGGAGAAGTACACACATATCAAATTAGTAATTGTTACATTGTTGAGTTGATCCATTTATGTCCAGGCATAGTACTGATCTTCCCTTCATCTACAAAGCTTTTCATTTGTCCTAGAAATCTGACATATCCTTTTTTCTCCCTGTAGCCCATCTGGGAATATGTCAGGGAAAACCATGTAGAGTGAAAAGAGAGAAAGCAGAAGTCTACAACAATGTAACATCAGAGAAAACTTGTAGCTGCTTGCTGCAGAAAGTCAGCAAAAGTCCTGTTTGACTTTTTTGAAACACTGTGCAAGATGCATTCATTCACATAAATATAGTAGTGCGAGATCAATAAGTCATACCACTGTAATTCTTCCCCAAGAAATAAAAAGAACTGGGAAATTTAACCTGTAAAAATATGTCATGGTTTTGCACAATTGTATTTCTCAGCATAAATTACTAAAATGCCGAAGTGAGTGCTGCATTCTGAAGCTGTAAACGGCAGGTCAGATTGAGTTCTCCTGTGCGTGTACTCCCAGGACTGGTTAAGTGGCATTCACAAAAGGACAGCTCCAAGAAAGGAGAAAACTCTTGCATAGAGACAGTACAATTGTTCTGCACCACTTTATGACAGAAAGCTATAAGTCCCATATTACTAGTTGGCACCTTACTCATAAATTGGCCCATAGATTTTGCTGGTAATTGTCCTAAATTAAAGAAGTCTAAAACAAAGTGCCTGATGCTGTTTCAGTTTCCACACTAACTGATCTGGCACTTGGAAGATCTCAGGACTACAGAAAAACAAAATGCCTCTGTACAGTCACCACACTGAAGAGTACTCCAATGAGTACTTAAAAACTCAGAAGGATTTTGGGAACTAGATAGATAAACAGACCAAAGACCTCTAGTACAATATTTATTATTTTTATAGCCTTTCTTTTCCATTTTTTAATGTTTAATATACATAGGTTGTCACCACCATTAGCCAGTTTGCATGGATGAGCTGAGTAAGACTCTCATCGGTTCATGTGACAGCTGCGCATGGCTGTGCATGACATCTAGAGCATGGCTTGAATTTCACATTGCTGTCACCACAGCTGAAATGCACCACCCATCACCTCACTGCTCATATCCACTGGTTGGTCTCCTTAAACACTCAGTGAGCAACAATGAATGTCAGTGGGTACAATTTTTTCCACATAGAGAAATTCACTTGCACACATTTGCTTCACATGCACATGTATGTCAAATGCTATTGTGTCAGATTGCCCCTCTGCTACCATCTTTCACACGACAACAAAACGTAATAGAATATTGTTAGAAAGTTTCTGCCTCTACTGCCATCCCACCAACACCTGCCTCTGACATCATGGGCCAACATATTAAAATAGGAGACATTAGTTTTAGAGCAGCTCTCATACATGAAAATGTAATAGCAAAAGCTCAAGAACATGTAAGTACTTGGACATGAGGTTCTATTGCCTGCTGTCCCACAGTTAATTTGTGTATATTCTGTAATAAAAAGACATTAATTAGGAACATTTTTTCAATGTTTTGTGCATGTTTCACCTGCAAATATTTAATCTGCTGGTTAGAGCTTGTAGGCATCTGTAGTTTCATAGATGAATTAACAATTTACTTCCAAGGTCTAAGTAATTTTTAGAAGACATTCAAAAACTTCATGAAAGGCTACATTCCTCTACCCACCCTGATCTATATTACATTAAATATGAGTCCTTATAACTTAAATGATACATTTTACTTTTTTTTTGCTGCATACAGAAAAATGGATGATAATCTGCACTGAGTTACCTAAGGAATGGTCAAAATGGTGAAAAAAATACAACTGAACATTTTGGTGAAACACTGCAACTAATATTGATCACATATTGGAAATCTTGTTGCTAAATCTGGGAAAATACATGGGTGTTGTTTTTTTTTTTTCCTCCAGGTTTACAAAGGTAGTAGGACTTTATGAAACATCTCAGTTTGGTTAGGAGCATCATTTATTTTAGAGGACGTAGGCATTTTATCTGTGTGAAAATTCTTATCACAAAAATCGGAACTTTGTTATGTGATAGTTTTGGCAAACAGTATTCTGCAAGGAAAAGAATACTTGAAAATAAAATCATCTCCACATTCAAACCACATGAAACTAAAATCAATAGAATAAGCGGAAATTCAGATAGAAACAAACAAAAAGAACAGGTTATGGTATAATGAAGGTATGAATGCAAACCAAGACAACCAGAAGAAACTTAGCATAAGCAGTTGCAAAGCACCCTTCACTCAGTTCTTCTGCACCTACCAATTGCAGAACATATGGTCCTTCAGCAGAGGGTCTCAGAACAGCGGGTTAGTTTACATACCATATGTATGCAATTGGTAGGCACAACGGGGTTGCGTTAAGGTTATTGCATCTGCCCTAATTCAAAATTCCCTTGTATTTTTAGGTTTGTGTTGGACAGTAATGTTATTTTAACAGCTTTTGTGTTAAGTTTCACATGTTTTTTTAAACAACTTTATAGCTTCCTTTATTTTCTTTTTATTAATTTTGACTTTATAATGGAATCTCCGGAGACTTAAAATTGAAATACAATGTAGAATGATCGCTGTTAGTCCCACACTTCCATGAATGACTATCAGCTGAATATTTTGGTGTCTGACTGCAGAAGCTATGTAACTGAGCACTTTGTATTTTGAATTTCTAGTATTTCAGAATATGTGCTGTGGACTGCTTGTAGAATTCTTGGAAATATTCTTCTCTCCCTTCTAGTTCCCTGTCAGAAATAGTTTGCTTACATAAGCTCACTAATATGAACACAAGTATTTTAGGTTGGGTAGTGTAGTCATTGATTGTAGCTATTTGGGGCATGAATACTGAAACCCTCGAATATCATACTCAAGTTGAAAATAACATAAGCCCTGCAAACAGTTCAGGTATTTTACAATAACATCAAAAATTCATCTTCTGCCAGTACTTTCAACTGCTACCTAGAATAATAATGGTAAGTATTCTTATCTTACACTTAGGAAAAAGTTCTTGAGAAATTTAGACAACATCAAAACTCATGTTTACAAGGCTTTCATTGCATTGTGAAGGAATTTTACACTAGTTTTATTGTCTAGTAATTAATGTAAAGAAAATCTAATGATCCATAAAGATGACTTTAATGGCCTCCAAAGCATATACAAGTTTTCTGCTAATACTACCCATGTTGCTTCACTTAGTTTTACCACAGTATGTTATCTACCACCACACACAGGAGACAGGCAGTGCTCTAACATAAAGACTGTAAGGTGAAGTGACAATAACTTCCAGCAGTTACTGGAATAGTTTAAATATTGGTTTACCTCTAACTTCCTAGTGCCAGGATTAATAGTGTCTGGCAATTGCATCAATATGGTAAAAGCAACAAGAGATAGCAAGTAAATATTCGTATTTCAAACACAGCTTAAACTCTTTCGTAAATGCCTTTTATGGTAGGCAATAGAAAAATTATTGTCCTTACAGTGAAAAGCTGTGGTTATTTCACCTTCCTTCCAAAGAGAGTGAACTCCTCTGAATTCCAATTGTTCATTAAAAAAAAAAAAAAAAAAAAAAAAATTAGACAGTAACATTCCATAGCTTGCAATGACAAGCTAGAAAGCTACTGAGTCCAGAAATGAAGTGCAAGTGAAAAACATCCTTAAAGACATACCATAGCATATGTGAGTGTAAAAAGCACTGGGAATCTGTTGCTGATCAGGTCATCTGTTCTTTTGATATTACAACCTATGAAAAGGAATCTTTTTCACATGGCATGTTTGTTCACATTCATTCTTGGAGAAGACTAGGTAAGAGTTTGATTATTGTAGCTACACATACAATTTATGTAACCATCACTAATCTACCAAGGTAACTTATATTAATCCAGATGTTACAAGAATTTACATCAAAGGTAAAATTCTATTATTCAGAGTGAAATTCATGATTTTCTATGAGATCTGACAACAAAAGCGAACACTTACATAGACTGAGAAAGCCTGAATATGGAAGAAAATCTAAGAATTTCACGAGGAGTATATCTGAAGCTTAAATGGAGGTTCCTTTAGCATAGAAAAGCAAACAAACTCACACTTTGAAATCTTTATAGCTTGAAGAGTTACACAGTAATCCTGTCGATGCAACAATGCTGCCTATTTGATGCAACAAAGTTTAAACATACATCCAAAAGTCAACAGTTCTTTGCATCTAATTTCATTCATCAAAAACAGCTTATAAAATTGACAAGTAGGAAAGGACTAAGTTACTTTTGAATTTGCCAGCTAAAGACTCCTAAAGTTAGAACTGCTCTGGAACACTGTGCAGCAGTAGAAGATGCAAAAACACCTCCTACAAGGCCAGGAGCATTAGCCCTAATTTTATTTAAAAAGCAACCCACACCCACCCCCCAGCTTACCCTTTCCAGAGCCTAGCAGAGTCCCAAGAACGGCACAGTCTACAAATAGAAATGCTGCTCCCTCAGCTGCCAACCCTTAAATGAGGGTAAGGAAGGGCAGACCCAGAGTCCACCCCTCCCAGTCACTCAGGTGTATTACTTGCACCTGCACTCCCAGAGTTAGCCATGCCTTCTCACCTCATGTTCTATCACTGGTTCTGGTCATGACTTAGCAGTTCCTGTATAGGTAGGATCCTTTCCATAGTAAAACAAGCAATGAAGACTAAGGAAATAAATGTTTTGCTACCTATTAGGTAATAAAAAGAAAATATTCTAAATTTAGAACATTTACTTTGCCCTTTAAGTCCTTATCACACTCTGACAATTACTGTCCCTATATAGACCAGTTTCTTGAGTAGCTGTCAAATTCTGTCTTGTTTATAGTCACCTTAACCTACTGCAAAAGGATGGAAATGTTTAACATATTAAAACAAGCTTGGTTGTGAAAATAGGCTCCTCAAGACCTACTGCTACAAGAAAATAGTCCAGAATAGTGGAATAATAAGTAGAAAAACAACATAACTGGTGCCATGGAGTTTTGAATGAAGGCCCAGATTCTCTTGCAGCTGCTGTAGTGCAGACAAATTTTTACCATACCTGCAACATTACGTATTTAAGTGTAGTGTGATCACAGGAGGGATTTACAGATGAAAGTCATGTAATACTATGAGAGAAATTTGAATAATTTTCTCCATATTCAAAACAACAAGCTATTAGTGTTCTTCACAACTTTTTATCATAGTAATTAGATAGATCCTGTAGTTAGAAATGACTATCAGTTCCTTCCTTCCTCTCTTCCTCTCTTCCTCTCTTTCTTTCTTTCTTTCTTTCTTTCTTTCTTTCTTTCTTTCTTTCTTTCTTTCTTTCTTGAAATAGCTTCAAAGCTATAGCTCTATAGAATGTGAAGAAATCTTTTTTTTTTAGACTATTCAGTTATTTTCTTAAAATACCATTTTAGTATTTATTTTTATATTTAGTTTATATGTTCCATATATTTTATCTTCATTTTGTAGGTGGAATCTGTCTGCCAAATAACCAGGTATCTTAGGAAAAGCACTACCACTAGTGGACAGACATTTATAGGATGGAATAACTACCTTAAAAAGTTTATGTCTACAGCTGTACTCATGAAAAAGATAAAACAGTCATACTTCCTTGGAGTAAGCTATTGGGCAGGTGGCATATTCATTCATTTTCTACAGTAATTGAATCTCTAACCGTCCATAATTTCTTTATAAATCACACACACCCAAAGGCCTTTCTGCTACTTTCTGAAGTATATGCTATTGAAGAATATTAGTCATTAATTTCCCAAGTTATTCCAGAATCATTGCTGTCTCAATTTTTTTTTCAATTGTTCATTTTAACTCTCAGCTGTTATTTGCATGTGAGGTTCCTGCTTTGGAGATTAATTTATTTTCTATTTTGGATTCTTCTCTTACATTCCAGCATATATTTAGCCTGTGGCAGATTGAAAGGTGTCTCTGTCGGGAAACATCATCCAAGGGAACACAAGATACTTCACAGCACAAAAAAAAGGTGTGGTGGAGGAGGAGAGAAAACATCAGAAGCATTGCAAAAATACCTTTTTGTTCTGTGTTCCAAAGCTCTAAAACTTTTCAGCAGCTTTGAGCCATTAGAAAGCGTAACTTGCTGACAACACTTTACATGGAATGTCAGCTTTGTGTGATTTGAAACAGCTGAGATAATAACTCCCAAATGAAAAAATTATAATACTGAAAGGAATATAAGGACTTATTGCACAAGCAGTACTGCTTTATTAATGACCAGTGTAGAGCAATTTATGCAATAGCTTATCCTTTTGTTATTAACAAAAGAAGTTTTGTCTTTGCATCTCTTTTCCACTCTTTTGCATCCTGGAAAACCATGGAGAAGAAAATCATTTTCTTCTGAGGGGTTTATTTGCTTCTGTAATTCCTTACCTGAATTGAAAAAGTTCCGTTGGCACTGTCATCTCATCTTTTTTGACCCAGCTGCTATTGCAACGTGTTGGTTTAGTAAACAAAGATACTGTTTTCAAGCAAATGTCCTTTGCTGTAAAGAAAACAAGACAAATAAAAAGATAGAACAGAAGTTGTACTGTGTTTGCTGAGAATGTTTTTTAAAGTTTACCATGAGGTGTCAGCAGCTCTTTAATTTTTGGAAGCCTTTTTCTGACATTGGGATCAAACAGCAATTTACACAGCAAGTTTCTCAATACTTTTTCGGTGGTTTTAGAATATTTTCTGTTTAGGAAGTCCTTAAATATTTCCAGATGACCAACACAGACAAATGTGTCCATTTGTTACAAATACAACTATACATGTGAATAAGTTACTAAAAAAATGTAAAATAGACAATGTTTACTTCTAATTATCTCAGATAATCTACCTTACATCCAGGATGCATGCTACCTCTAGTAAGTTCACTCATTTATCATTTCTGAGAAAATGTAGGTGCCAGAGTACTATGACAGATAATATTAATCAAGAATTGGTTGGAAATAAAATATTTAACAAATTCTAGAAACCTGTGAGTTCTAGGCTTAGTTATGTTTGATTTCAGTGCAAATACTGTATTTTCAGGTTTCCCCAGGTGGCAATGTGTATTAAGAAATGGATGCTTATGTCTAGAAATGCTGTTCTTGCCAGTTTTATGTTCCCAAGTTAATTTAGCTGATGAATGTAGTATCAGTCTAAGGTTTAGGAATATCTTCACAGGGAAAGCAGAAATGGAGAAAGGCCATGACAAGTGTGTTTCTTAATATACTAGGATCCAGGGAAAACAAAAACTCTAGCCAGGCTTAAGAAATTAAACCAAAGCCTATATTCAGGTGAACTAGCTAGCACTACCTAACACTATTATTAGTGCATCTTGAGTATACTGAAGTGGAAATTCACCCAGACTCCAGCTGTGATAATTTGGCTTCAACAAGTATTATCCTAAATGAATGCTTGTTTCACAGTGTAATATATTCCTTCAATAAAGCACTGCTAATTCACTGGGATTTAAAAACAACAACAACAACAACAAACAAGCAAAAAAAACCCCACCAAAACAACAACAACAAACCCTAAAAGTTGTAATATTATGTCATACCCTTCCTGCTAAACCAAGAGCGTCCCTTGCACTTAGTATTGAACCTTGCAGTAGTACTATTTCATATATTTGAAAAGTCAAAATACTCTACAAGCCTGAACTCTTAACATTTAAGATAATGTTCACTGTAGGAGCACCAACACTTCACAGCAGTCTGGATCTGTTATTCACTTCTGGAGATTTCACCTTAAAGAATACAGAGAAACTGGTGGCAATTAGTCTGACCACCACATTTTTATTCTGAATGATATCTGATGGGAGTTAAGACGGAATGTGGACTGAAAGTGCTGAAGCATTTTTTATCATTTTTCTTCATCTTAAACACATAAGACAAAGGAAGGTGTGAGGAGGATATGGCCTGAGCTGGCTATTTGGTTTTACCATCTAGCATGTGTGAAAAGTGATTTAAGAGCAATAGGCCACACTTTTCTTTGAAGTTCAGATACTGCCACATCTTTTTGAAGACATAATCTTGCAAAGTGCTGAGCACCCTGGCTGCAAGCCAGGAAAACACATAAACACATGCTTAACTCTAATCATAGGACTAGGCCCCTTGTGTTAAAGTTGACATGTGCTGAAGTGCTGTTCTGGATCAGTGCCAGAGGGTTCAGTACCCTTCAGGATTGATTCCTCAGTCAATAAACTAAAAGCTGCAGCTTAAAAGTAAGCCTTGGATTCTGTTTACATTTCCTGCTAGCATTTTAAAAATAAAACAGCGGCTGTTAAACACAAATAGTCCTTGCTTCTTTTAGAGAAAATTGTCTGAGATGAAAGCACAAAAGTGCATTTTAATAGGCACAGGCAATGGACAGGATACTCACTTCATCCGGCTGCATGCAAATTCCCTCTCTCTCCCAAATAATCCCTTAATGACCTACTAGCAGACAGAATATTCAGAGTTTGTTTATGTGGCAAACAGAAGTCTTGCCTTTCAGAGGTGCCTTTTGCAGCGGTCTCAGGGGGCAGTGCTCAGTTCCGGGCCAAAAGGTCTTGAGCTGAAGTATCCAAAAGCTGTGAACACAGATGTTTGTTTTGCGGCGGCTAGCTATAAATTAGGCTTTCCTGTCTGTGGAGTATTGTGGTAAAAGAAAATTCTACAGATAACTATGTGAAATTAATCTCAGTTACAAAACTCTGCCGTTTCCTCTCCAGACTGTCATCCTTTCACCATCAACAAAATGTTCTGCAAAAGAATTCCTACAGCCAACATTTTTGCAAGGCAAAAAGGAACACACCTCATTGCCCAACTAAATCATAACTGAAAGAATTAATGTTTTTACAGATCTTGTTGATTTCTCCATGGAATCCAGAGAAACTTGGCTTAAATTTGCTTTGGCTGCTTTGATCATAGGAGAACACTTATTGAAAGGTTTTTGAAATAATTTGAAGCTAACTCAGTTAAGTTTGTGATCAATGGCTCTAATCCAGGTGGAGGCCAGTTATGAGAGGTATCCTTCAGAGATGGGAGATATGGGGTCCCAAGACCAGAGCTCTTCAACGTCTTCATCAATGATCTAGGTGGTGGGATCAAGTGCACCCTCACCACTAAGCTGAGTAATGTAGTTGATACAATAGAAGGGATTCCATCCAGAGGAATCTGGACAAACAAAAAATGGGCCCATGAGAACTACTGAAGTCAAACAAGGCCAAGTACAAGGTGTTGCTCTTGTGACAAAGCAATTCCTGTTACGTATGCAGACTGGGAGAATAATATTTAGAGCACCCCTGCTGAGAAAGACTTGGGTGTTCTGGTGAACAAAAAGCTGATGAGCCAACAATGTGCAATTGCAGCCTAGAAGGCCAGCTGTGTCCTGGGTTGCATCAAAAGAGAAATGGCCAGCAGTCCTTCTCTACTTTTCTCTTGTAAGGCTCTACCTGGAGTGCTGTGTCCCAGTTTGGGGACCCCAGCACAAGAAATACTTGGAGCTGTTGGAGAATGTCCAAAGAAGGGCCATGACAATAATCAAAGGGATGGATCACCTCTCCTGTGAAATGAAGGTTGAGGGAGATGGGCTTGTTTAGCTTGGAGAAGAGAAGGCTCTGGGGAGATCTCATTGCAGCTTTCCAGTACTTGAGGAGAATACAAACAGGAGGGAAACCAACTTTTCACATGGTCTGTTAGCAACATGACAAGGGGAATGGCTTTAAACTGAAATAGGGGAGATTTAGTTTAGATGTTAGGTGGAAATGCTTTAATCAGAAAATGGTGAGGCACTGGAATAGGCTGTCCAGAAAAGCTGTAGATGCCCCATTCCTGGAGGCATTCAAGAATAGAATGGATGGGGCCCTGGGCAGCCTGATCTAGTGGGTGGCAACTCAGCCCATGGCAGGGGGGTTGGAACTAAATGGTCTTTAAGGCCACTTTCAACCTAAACAATTCTGTGATTCTGTGATATAATAAGATTAAACATAAAATGTCAATGCTGAGTTGATTCCTAAAGCTTAACAAACTTACCAAATTATTTTAATTATACACTTTTCTGGCACTGAACACACTGAAGTGCTAAGAGAAAAACAATACTAACTGACAGTAGGAATTATCTAATTCCATGTAAAAATCTGTTCCTGCAAGATGTCTATCTGTCAAATGCAACTTTACAAGCACAAAAGGATGACCTAGACCTTGAGGATATTAGGTATATATCAGATGGAACCAGAAGAACTTCCAGATGTTCCTGAGAAAATTTTAGAAGAACACAAGACTGAAGAATTATTCAATGGTAATGCCTCTCTTTCTACTGTTTTCAAGCATTATGAAAAAAAAAATGTTTAATTATTCCGGAATGCCTTTTTCCTTTCTAAAAACTTAGGGAAGTTCCAGCCAAGAACAGTAAAATCTTGCTGATTTTTTGTTGTTGTTATTGGTTCTTGGTAACTAGTAAAAAAACAGTTAAAATCGGAAACATTGCTATGTGTCTGAAACATAAAACTCATACAGAAGTTCAGAATTCAGGAAAGTCATTTTTTTGGGCCTTGCTTCTCAACTGTATAATACAAATTTGTTCTCCTATTTTAATGAGTTTCTGAAAGGGATCATAGAACTCTGGTACCCAAAATTTTGGTAGAAAGTGATTGGAGTTAATGATTTACAAGATCCTTTCCAGGCACACACTTCTCTTTGGGCTGGATTTTTTTTTTGTTTGTTTGTTTTATTTTATTTCATTTATTTATTTATTTATTTATTCCGTTTCCTTAATATGTATTATTAGCTTCTCAGTATGTTTGGGTCTCACTCCAAGATTTTATTAGAACAGAATTACAGAATACTAATAGTTTGGCTCTATTCACCCTAAAGTGCTAGAAAACTACCTTACCTCCCAGTTAATTCAGAGGCAGAGCTTTAAAGAATGTGCTAAAATCAGCCAGTACTTTTGTATCTTCTGTCATGCATTCTGTGCCTTTGTCCTGCTACTCTATGCCTGTGTTTGAAAAAAAACAATGTGTGACTGTGCTTGGAACATCTCCACTGTTACCAAGATTCACAAATAGAAACACTGTTGATGTGTGCCCTGGGTTTGTTTTCTGGGGAGGAAAGGGAACAGGCTAAATCAAAGATGGAATTTGTAAACTGATTTTGATTAACTTGATCTGATTGTGTGAGGGAAGTTATTTTAGATCATTTCCTTTATTTTTCTTAAAAGTGCAGCCCAAAAGGGTCTTTTACAGGGATCTTTTTCGTATTCTGTTTTTGTTTAGCTATCATCTGCTGTCAAAGGTGTTCACACAGACCTGAACTATGAGTTGTGGCACTATGGTAAACTGGCTCCTTTGGAAGATTTTTAGAAGATCTTCTTTGAAGATTTGGCCTTTAGCCTATAAGGGTCAAAACACATTTGGGAGCTTATATTATTTGTCACCAGGGAGAGTCTAGGGTAAACTTAGAAGCACATTTCAATTCAGAATCCACATGATTAAAATTAAAATAATATGTCTGCTATGTATACAGGAAAAAAAAAGAAAAAGAAAAAGAAAATTGGATTTTCTTCTATATCTTCAAGTAGATACAAACAATTCATCATATCCAAAATAACGTATATAATATAAGTACAGAAACATATATGCAAAATTTCTATGACAAGAGGTAAAAACATTAATATATTAGCCAAAATGTACTAGATCTATTTCTGTAAGTTTAGACCACTTTGCTGTTCTCTCTGGAACTTGTGTAGCCAGTTCCACCAGAAAAGATGATTCATGGATATTTTTTCTCTAAGGTACAGAAGTATCTTTATCATAGGGTACCATTACAGAACTGGTATTGAAATTCAGCACTTCAAGCAACTTTCTAGTATAGAGTGAGTTTTTCAAATCTGAAGTCCAAAAATAGCCAAATAGAAAGGATTCAGTCCTCTATCCAAATAGACAGGATTCAGTCCTCATGAAATCTATGACTTATCAGAAAGAAAATATTGCGTAATAATTTATTTGAGTATCACTGTCAATCACTCATCTTCAAAACTTCTATGACCAGAATGAAAACATGCAAATCCTCTAAATCCTTGGATTTCAAAAATTTTATGTAAATTTAGAGCTAGATTTTAACATGAAGAATCTTGAATTCACAAGGCCCAATTAATTTGTATATTAATTTGTAATTTGTATTCTCTCCTCTGTCCTGGAATCTACTAACACAATATGGTATGACCACAGATATCTTGTAGCCTAGATAGCATAGCTGCTATGAGATGAAAAAAAAATCATAGCTCTAGATCAGTTCCATATCTCCATATATCAAAATGCAAAAGAAAATGATTAAGGAAGAGTATAATTCTTCCAGAACTGATTCATAGTATTTGTTATAAACATCTTATCTATCTTACTACACTGTGTGCAGCAGCTTGTGAGTCATTAGCTCAGAAAGCAGAAGACTTGTGTTATAGCACTCTGTCATTAATCTGTCATGCAGTCTTCACAAATTTCTATGTCCTGCTTCTATTTCTCTTTGTATTTTCTATATAGAATATGAACCTTATAGAATTAGATTGACAGGCTATAGTTTGATATGCAAACATTAGCCCTAGGACTGAGTGCAGGATTGAAAACATCACAGCTGCATAATGCAAAACTTGTCCAGTGTAACTCATTTTGAAGGTACTATCTTGTTTGTTTTCCACAATAACCTTGTATTACCAACCAGTACACTAGGCCTCCATACTTCAGCTTCTTATCTTATCACCATCTGTGCATGTTCTCACATCACTGACTATGCCGTTCTGGTTACTTCATCAGAAAAACAATTGTGGTCCTAAGCATGATTTGGACCTGTATAGATGAATGATTACCAGCATAGACATGAGATAGAAACAATTTTCTCACTAAGAACCCATACAGTATCTCTGGGGTCCGTGTTGTGCCTGGAATTTTTAGATGTTACTATAACAATTGTACCGAGAGCAAAATTAAAATAGAATTTGTCTTAATGATGCTATTCAAGTTAGTCGTTCTCAATTTATGCTGGTACAAGTCAGAGTTACTGTCAGGCTTTTCCCCAATTTTTCCAGGTTAAATATTTATCTTTACAACCATATTTTCAACCATGGTTTGCTTAAAAATTTTGTGGTTTTCATTCATATATTATAAAGAATTTTTGGATTTTTGCATTTATTTGTTTTATTTTACATTTCTTTTAAGAAAAATATAGATCTATTGGGCAAATATTTAACTATGAATAACTTTGAGAGTCATAGGATGAATTACATTTTTGACAGAAACAATTATATGATATTAGTAACAATCATGTTATATAGAAACTTGAAATATAACATTTAATAATAGCTAAATATATTGATCACTGGAAATTGTTTATCTTAAATGTAGTAAAACAGATTCATTCCCCTTCCTCTCCCTCCCCCCCCTTTTTCTTCAAGAAAGGTGAATCACAGTTATGCCTCCAGGAAAGAGGTCTAGTGTTCACACTTCATCAAAGGAAGATCAAACACTTTCAATGGTTCTTTTTAAAGTTAATTGTTTCCAGATTGTTGCTGGTCGTTTCTTATTTTTAAGTGAGAAAACTCATAGTACTGAAAATAAAAGCCATATCCAAAGTTTGCTGCTACTCTGGAGAAACAGTGTAGACTGGACAAGTTTGATCTGTAATATCCAGTGGGCAACTTTTATTATAAATTAAAACCTCTTATAGAATAGAAATATTGGCAAGCTATCATCTTTTTGTGCTCAGTCTAACTTTTGATGCCTCTGTTGTGCTAGTGTTCTAATTTCTTACATAGTATGTAATATTCAGTAGGATGTTTTTACGTCAGAGTAATAAAGTTAAACAGCATTGCCTAGGACGGATTAACAAAGTATTATACAGAGTTATAAATGAAAACAGTTGTATGATAAAAAGTATTGAATAGTGAAGTCTTTTTATGTGTTCCTTCCATTCATTCATGTTGTGAAGTTACAAACCAGATAAAAATGTAAATAATCTTATCCTTGAATAGTTCAAACTCAGAACATCTACTGAGTAACTTAGAACTGTTAGATTTGTACACGTAATTGTATCTGAAAGATCCTCTGGCTTTTAGCTACATAACTTTTAAGGTTAGAACCTTACAAGAGGGCAATTCACTGAATTATTATTCTGTCCATAAATTACAAAGCAGTATTATGCTGTTGGAAGAAAGAAATTGTTCAGAAAAAAATTCAAGGCAAGACTCAAAACTGCTGTGATGTCATTCTATGATGACAGACAGACTGACAATCAGTCTTAAACTGGTAACCTTCAAAGTACAATTCTTATTAAAGCACACCTGGCTGTCTACAATTGAACTACTTTCAAGCATTGGCTTAGGTTTCCTTTCAAACACTTTTCCACTTCCCAAATTTCAGTTTCCTGAAAATAAAATGCTCCCCAAAAAGTGGTGAGTTGTGCAACTCCAAGGAGGCTCCAGAGCTGAAAGTCTCACATTGATCAAATTCTTCCCTCACAATCTGTACCACAAAATCCAACAGGGAATACCTTATTTCACTCAATTGAAAGAGCCAGTTTCAGCCATGTTCATGTATAGATTGTATAGATTCCAGAATTGGAATAGAGTTCTAGCACAAAAGTTATAAAAGCATTTTTTAAGAGTGTAAGATGTTTCCTAGAATTATTAAGAAATAACAATAATAATAATATTAAAAAAAATAGTAAATATGCACACTGAAGAATCATCATTTTCTACGTTTTTCATATGCAAGTAGGTGGGATGTTTAAAATCACACAGTAATCACACAAATTTGCAACTTCATGCTATTTTAAAAATCTCTCTGTGACACAGATCAGCCAGTGACTTAGACAGGGTAATGTTCATTGTCACTGGGCTTCATTCTATTGGCACTTTCCAAGCTTTCATGTAATAATCCTTGTGCAGAGTATTGAGAGCCAGATTAGGCAAGTTCCAACACTGTGTTCATCTGGGTTCAGGAAACTAGTTTATACTTAAATTTTAACATCCTCATGGAAGAAGACAAGATTCTTATCTTCTCCATGCCAGTCTAATACTTAAGGCATTTACCTAGAAAGCAGAAAAGCAAAGGTTAGAGCTCTCCTCAGACAAAATATATCCTTTTCCCATCTTTCTGAATATAGTTTGATAAGAATTTTGTATGCAGACCCACCTCTGCTGTGCTGGACTGGATTCCATATGCTTGTCAGGAGTTACTGTGACTGTTGTATTGAGTCCCTGTGGCTATGCCATGCCACAGAGTCTGCAGGTTTAGTAGACTTGCAGAAAGCTATTCTCCTCACCTCCTAGGAAAGAGGAATGAAGTATTTACTGTACTGTATCTGTACTGCATTACAGTGGAAATAAACTCATAAGCACGGTCTCACATTCATGCTATCATGCCATCATTTTCCTTTGGGAATTCCCACCATGAAGTGGAAGAACATTCATCATAAAGTGCATAAAAATGAGATTCTGCACTTTCCCTCATCTTTTTCCATCAGATTTAGGAAATTGTCTCAAAATGAAATATATATATATTTTTTTCCTACAAAGATAAGATTTTATCCATCTTACTTAATCTTTTGAAAAGTAAGAAAAGAAGAGAACATGTCCAGGACAAGATGTAGCAGGGCTGAAGTGATACCGAGAGAGAAAAATTAGAAAAAGCAATCAGGAAATATTCTTGAATAGGTAAGATCACAAATTACAGGATCGCAGCTACAGCCATCAGGTGCAATTAGATGAAAGGGTAAATGTTGAGATCACCTCAAATTGTAGATGAAAAAACATGTGTTAGACACACTCAGTCTAGTTCTCAAGTGGTGAAATTTTTTAAGCACCTCTGAAGTGTCCTTAGCTCCTTAGATAATGAGATCTAATAGGTCAGACATATTCTAACAATTCAAACATACAGAGAAAAGAAAGATATGCAGCAAAGTTTTTCCACAACTTGAGGACTATATAATTCTTACTAGTCTTTATATAGATCAGTACTAGCCTGTAAGTGGTCAACACTGGAAAAATGGAAGAGTCCTCCCAGTATGTTTTAGAAGTGACCAAACTCTGCATCAGCAGACAAAATGGATTTCTAAGACATGAAATATTTCCTTATATTGGATGTAACTTTCACCTGCCCCAGTGACTGGATCAGTGCTACTAGAAGCAGTTTGTAGTGTGGAGGCTGCACTGAGGAATGATGGGGGGGAGAGAGGGAGGGCAAGCAGGGTGGGAAGGAATAGCCAGCTATTGCACAATAGCTATTTTACAGCAGGAATTCACACTGAGAAGCCATTGAAATAGTGTTCAGTGAATGCTAGTGATTGAAATACTATTCTTATTGTACACACAAGCACCGATTCACATAGGGTATAAGCAGGTGCAGCTTCATTGAAGTCAATAGTGCAGCACCCACTGGGCCTGAATTTAGCTCACAGTAGGACTTGCTGTGAAGTGTATTACACTAATGATAGCTATGGAAACATACTGTTTCTGCATGACCTAGATGCATTTGCCCCACATAGATGTTTTCACACCAAGACAGTGTTGTTTCTAAGTTTCTTACAAGGAAGTAGATGAAATTGAGAGATCCATTTTAAAGCTATAGATGATGCCATTCTTTTTTTTTTTTTAACCCATTTGTTGAAGGACTATACAGGACTCCTCTTTGTGGTTATTGGGTTTACAAGGATTTTGCAAATAGACTTCCTAGAGCTGGATCCTTGATAACAAGAATCCTGAAGCTAAATTTAATTTTCTATTCAGTCATTTTAATTCAACCTGCACAGTTCATAAAGACAGTTCCAATCTACATAATAAAGTTGTTTGATGCATGTTGACTTTTTTCCTATACGGCTACTTTTCTCCACCTTCCAAAAATATATATTTCCACTCTGCTTTCATGTTTCCTTTCTTTTCTTCCAAGAAGATAAGAAAAAAAGTGGATAAGATTTAAATGGTATTTGTTTCCTAAAGGTGCAAATGAAAAAAAAAAATCAATGCATTTATTGAGTATGTCATGTCACTCCTCAACCATTCTGTGATTCTGTGAAGAGGGTAATACAAGTGGTTTTACTGATCTCCATTGCACAGGTATTGCAGAGTAAATTTGGCTCCATGATGCATCTATTTAAGACAAGGTAATCCATATTGTATCCAATAGTTAAGGTGCAAAAGGACAATTTCCTTATCCTCAGAATTAATTACCACAGCAAACAAGGAACCAGGCATTAGCTGAGCTGTATTGTTTTCTTTGAAAATTCTTAACTTGCAGCTGACCTAGCTAGACTTAAGTCATGTTTTAATTTTGTATTAATATTTCTGGAAATTTTATGGCCTAGAAGTGGGCTGAACTTGTAGCAAATAACACAATTCTTTGATTACTTCCACATTTAAAGCCAAAATTAATCTTTCTGCACAGAAAAGTTCAATGTTTGAGGTCTATTTTTACTTAACATCCCCCCCTCTCCATCCCCCTCCAAAAAATCTAGAAGCAAAAGGTGCCTAAAACTTGCAGAAAAGTGTATATAGAAAGGCAAACAATTTCATAATTTTTGTAAATCAAGTTTTATGTTTACATGAATTTAAGTCAGTATTTTTATATCTGCACGTAGTACCCATACATTAGAGCAGCTATATTACACAATATTCAGAGACAGTAACATACGATCATGTCAAGATTTATAATTGATTGATTGACGTGTTTGAAATGAAATGAAGATAAAATGGTACATAAATGAAATTTTACAGTGATGAAAATAATAGTTTTTTTTTCCTTCACAAAATAATACATTATGATTTTTTTAGTTGTTAAAAGCAACATGCTTTTGAGAATAAGTTAAAATTATAAAGAGCATTTTTTGAAAGAAAGTAGTCTAGTCATCCTTTCAATAAATGAATTTCCTCAGGGATCAAGAGAAATAAATCATCACAGATTTTACCAATTTCACAGAAAATCTATAGAACTGTGTTTTAAGTTTTTAAGTTACTCTATTTTAGGAAAGGGAAGTAGAAACTAAAGCCTATTAGCATTCAATGTGTTATACACATGCTTAAAATTGTCTGCATGCTGTGAGAAATCAGACTTTTGTTTTGATGCTGATACTTAAAATATTTTTAATAGCTTTAAATTAATCTGAATTTTTAAAGATGGGGTGTTGGGCTGTTTCAGCTGTTTTATATTTGCATCTGAAAAGCAAATCTGCAAATCTGCATCTGGAGATGTAAGCATTTTGTCTGGTGTTCCAATACTTCTTGTTGTCAAAAGCAGTCAAGGTTCTCAGAAGTACTCAATAAAAATTCAGAGGAAATTATCTCACTAATTCTTTTATGGCCACTTCAAAAAATGAATGTTTAAAGGGACTAAAATTCTGTATTCTATATAAAACCTCTGAATTTATATAATATAATGGTGGAAAAATTTGTGTACGTGTTACATTTATGGATAAAATCACATATCATTTCACATGGGATAATATATATTGTGTGTGGAATATTCCAATGCTTGTTACTGTATAACTAGAGACATATCACTCTATGGAACACTGAAAACTACACAGAAAACTGTAACAGAATGGGAGAGTCACAGGTTATAAGGCTGTAGGTAAGAGACTGGATGTTCTATGGCAAAAGATCACTGTTGGAGTACAATTTCACATCACGAATAGACACAAAAGAAATAAGGACAAAAAATATTATGGTTTTGTAAATAAATAGGCCAATTGTCGCAGTATGAAAAGCTTCCTGCTATAAAATGACCACACTGACAACAAGTGAGTGCTCCTCTCCACTTCCAGGGACTTCGTAGTATAGCTGATTTGTTTCATAGTGTTGGTTTTGGAAAGAATAAAAACATGTATCTCAAACAGACCATATATATTTTTTTCCCTTTTCTTTTATTGTACTTTGTGTGATTTTTTTTCTTCTCACCAAGTCAGGAAAAACTATTAGGAGAGGGATAGATTTCTCTAATGAGCTTATAGGTAATGCAAAATTCATATGTCTCCACCTGCAGCTGGGCAAAGTATGATATGGTGCACAGATAAGAGAGCAGATTTTTCCCTGTTTTTATTATTATTATTATTATTATTATTATTATTATTATTATTATTATTACTATTATTATTATTTTGAGTTTGATTGTTGTTTATTTTTATTTTTTTATTTTTTTTGGAGACAAGAACCCTCGTTACTACTGGGCATCATGACCCACTTGCTCATTTTTAGGAAGAAGTGGATACTTTCTGTGGGAGAAGCTCAAGCATCAGACTTGCTCCTTGGAGCATTAATAAAAGGGCTCAGTTAGATTCATCTCATTATTTTACTATGAGTATTGACTTTGGCCTAGAGTCATGTATAGATAAAATGGTGCAAGGGCTTGTCCTAAGTGATTACTCAGAATTACAAATCATTCCACATGTAACTGAATACTGCAGCCTAGCTGGCACTCTGCCCTTAGCTTTTTCTACCTTCGGCCCTTCAGCATTCCCCCTTCTTCCTCCCCCTCCCCTGCCCCAATAAGAGGATGAATCCAGCTTTGGTTAAATGGGCAATTTATCTTATTCACTGAAAGGTGAATTTTAATTCAGCAGCATGAGGAGACATACATGCCTATCACACAGCATTACATCAACAAAGATTTCAGAAAAATAGTTGCTAGCCTGGTAGCAAGGGGACAACAAGCAGCATATAACTATGTCTGTGCCCTTTTTCTAATAAACTCTAATAGACAAGACTAGGGTGTTCTTTTTTTTTTTTTTTGTCCTAATAATTGCTTGATCATGTCTAACCATGTAAAAGATCATCCCCTAAATGTGATTGTTTTAAAAAGGAATGAGCAAGAAAGTAAGAAAGATAAATTTTAGTAGCACTGGGATTCTAAAAGCCCATTATTTTTAAGAGTGTGGAGAGGATCAATAAAATAAAGAGACACATAAAAACACAACATACTCTTGGCACATCCAAATAAAATAAAATATAAAGTACAACATTCAACTAGTACAAGGTGGGAGATAAGAAAAGAGTCTATTAGGGATATACTAGGTTTCAAGAGTATATCTTCCATGTTGCTTCACAGCAGTTTTCCACTGAGAAGGATTCTAGCATTTTATCTAAGGATTATTTTATAGCTAGACTTTGTGAAAAAGAAGAATCTTGAATATCGCACAAGTACCTGTGAGCAAGAGTGTGTTTTAATACATATTCCTGCTTAGTCAGATATCAAATTCTTATAATTTCACAAAGCAGCTTTTTATCCCAGTTTTGTATAGCTCTAGAGGGAACAAAAATGCTTTCTGCCACACACATTATACAAAGTAATCAAAGACCTGACAGTATCTCCTCAAAAATGAAAGTCAGTGTTCATTAATAAAAAAAAAAAAAAAAAAAAAGAATCATTCTATTTTATTTATTTATTTATTATGGTAAAATGCTTTATGGGAATATGTTTTTGTTATCATTTTTACTTATTATTTCTAGCATTAATGACAGATTGAAATATATAAAGTGCATCTGATTTGAGCAAAGCAGACTTCTCTTAATTTGTAAATATATTATTAATATTTCTGCTAAATATACCATAACTTTAGACTTGGTTTGTAAAGAACTAATAAAATGTCCAAAATATAGCAAATATCCTAAGAAATGTAAGTGAAGCTTTGTCCTTGCCAAATTAGAGCCTAAATCATTAATCATAAATATTACCAACCAATATAGTATGAGTTTATAATTACAGTAATTGCTTTGCTGAAATATATGTACATTTTGCAATTGAGAGATCATATAGCTTTCCTATTTGGCTACATTTCATATTTGAATGTTTCTGTTCTTTTAATGCAGTTAACTCTACTAGGGAAATAATTGTAATTTATTTTCAAAATTTGATCCAACAGTGCTAATAAAATTAGACGCTTTCAGCAATTAGAGAAAGAAAATAATTTGAAATTTAGCTTTTTGTTTAAAGCATCAAAATATATTCAGCTTCTTTAACTGTGTTTTAATCTTTTAGTGTGATCAGTCCTGGTGCTTGTGCAACAGAAATAGAACAAAAGACTGGAGAACAGAGATCTGATGGCCTCTACTGCCATAAGAGGATGCACATTCCATTGACCTCTGCCTTCAGGGACTACACTGAGTAAAGACATGGAAGAGATAGAAGTAGCTGCTACTTGTGCTACCCTATATACACACAGTTTTCAGAAAAGAAAGTTTTTAAACTCAATTGCAGCTTATTTTTGGCCTGTGTGGTATCAGTGTATTGCTATCTCAAGTGTCCTACCAGGGGGGCCCTCTCTTACCTTTTCTCTGCTCTTTGCAGGCAACATTACACAAATAAGCACTGTAGATAATTTTTGTCTTAACGGTTTTATGAGTAGATGCCATTTCTCTGAGTCCCAGTGCCATACTGAATCTAGTCAGGCAGCATACTTAGTACTCCATGTTTCTTCGGTTTTATAGATGGAGAAAACAATTTAAAAGATATTGGTGGAAGAGAAGCAGAAAAAATTACAGAAATATACTTCTGGCAGAGAGTTTATTATTATCACAACAAACTAAAGAAAAAAAATGGTAAACTTCCAGCAAAAAAACTTCAGTAAGTAATGACTTTTAAAATCTGCACCATATTTTCATGCCTGAATATATCTTTATTTTTTCAGAGAGTGAAACAGAATGGCAAGAATATGCAGGGGTAGTTAATTCCATTCCTGCAAGAGAGTCGTTGATTCCACATTTGGATATATTATTCATTAAATGTAGATGAAAAAGAAAGAGTAAACAAAATTGATATGCTACTTGCTTTTAGCTTTGATAACCTCTCACATCTAATTACAAATAAGAACTCTCCCTGTATCTGCTGTCAAAATTAAAATAACGGATAATTTCCAATTCTTCTCTGTCCCTTTCAGTTGTCCTGTGAAACTACAGCAGAGTTCTGTCTCTGTCTGGGTGACTTGTCTGCAAATGAAGATGGATGGAGTTTTTCCATTTTAATTAGTAAGACCAGCTGCTCTCTAAAAGGGAGAGCGGGTTGAAATTTTTGCAGGTCTTCCAAGCTGATGTATCAAAGTTTTAGTGATTGATCAAATAACTCAACCGCCTAAGTTTCTGCAGAAAAACATCACAGAATTTTAATCAGATGTAATGCGAATGAGAAGTATCTTCTAGCCCTCTACATGTATTTGAACGCACATACATATAACACAGCAAAAAATGTATGTACTTTTGACCAGTTCTGACTGTTATTTTTAATGTTCTAACAAACTGTATCATAATTACTCATCACATTTCTTAAATTAGCATCCCTTCCACATTATTTTATTTAAAAGAGATATTTTGTAATTAAAAAGGCTCTCACAGCATTAAAATCCAGGTTGCTATATGCTTGTCGCTATTTCTGCTTAGTGCTACCTCCTTTTACCAATCATCAGATGGGTGGTTTTGGTATTTTTTCTCAGCACCTTTCACAAACACTTTACTTTGCTTGGAGAGCTATTACTCTGTTTAACAGTAAGGGAAGGTTGCTTCAAGCACCAAACAGCTGACTGTTATCTTAAAAGAGTCCCTCTGCATCTTGATAGTCTTCTGCCTGTCCTAAGATCTCCAGTAATGAGGTGATAACTAATTATATCTGAAATTTCTATGTCACAATAGAAAATCTTCTAAACTGTTATTTTCTACTGAGCTGAATTAGCCTATGGATTTTTTTTTCTATTATGTTAAATGTACAGAAATTAGTTCTGTGATCTGTTTTAAAACTTTTCTCAGCTTACATCCTAACCCCATAATTGAAAGTGCATAATGATTTTAGAAACAGGTTGTCCATTCCTGTATAGCAAATATGCTAGTGTCATAAATGGCCATTTTTTAGATGGATAATGTACTATAGTCATAATTCTTTATTACTGATGGTTATTGCACTAGGATCACAACCCTTGGATATTGAGAGTCAGTTTTTTATAACATAACCATTTACAAAGGTTAATGGACTAGGTTTTTCAGTTTTGACCTTTTGATGCTTAGGGTTAGGAGTCTGCATTTGTGCACTAAACTGCCAGAAAGTATCTGTTTATTTATATTATCTATAATAGACATCATTACTGCTTTTAATCAAGAAACTGAGAGCAATGTGACTTGCCAGAATTGAAGTTATTGGGGCTACATGTCCTAATCTTCTAAGGTACACTTAGTATTAGATTTTCAATACTTATGAATGAGAAGGTCAATGTTTATTAACATTCAAATTCTATTTTGCTTCATTTACATTAGTACAGTTGAAATCGAATTAAAATATCCCCAAAATATTTGAAACCAATTCTTCAAAATATGGAATTATTTTAGAGATCACAATGAGGTTGTTTAGGTCACCAATGCATGGCTTGTTCACATGACACACATGCTAAAATAGTCATAGGAAGCTCATCAAAAGGGAATGTTTTCTGATTTACTCGTATGAATGCTTCTGCTTCAGAAGCCATCTTTTTCTATGCTACACAACATCTGCAACAGGAGACAGCCATTTTAGCATTTCTCCAATAAAACAACCATCAGCTCTCAAGCATGAAAAAATAGTTGGAACTATCTCTGAATCACAGGGGTTTGAAGGGCCCCTAGAGATCAAGTCCAATCTCCCTCCCTGGTAAAGCAGGTTCCCTTACAATATGTCAAACAGGTAGACATCCATATAGGTCTTGACTATGTCCAAAGAAGGAGACTCCACATCCTCTGTGGAAAAACTATTTGAACTTGAAAAGTTTGAATTTAGCTTTTTTCCTTTTAGAAGTTAGTTAGCTATACTTAGAAAGTACTTAGAAAGGACTAGGAACAAAACCGAGAAAGAAAAGCAGGAGGATACAGTAATTCCTCTGACACTTGAAGGATGGACTAATGTTAAATTTGGGTAATGTTAAAGAATAGGTTTATACTTAAACTAAACTTACAAAAGTATAAATAGTGATTTGAATGTTTAAGGTGCCCACTAAATGAGAGACAAATAAAAAAAGAAGAATGGAAAATGTGGTGAATCTGTGGCAGAAAGATATGAGAATGTTGAACAGAGAACAGCAAAAGCATAGCCAGGTATTTAAGTTCAGACCAAGACCTAATACTCTGACCAGGTTATCTAAGTTGTCCTTGTCATTTTTTCATGATGACTGGAGACTTAAAGATCTTAAAACTTCTTAAAAATTCTTAAAAATTTAGAAGTTTCTGACTCTAGTCAGCACAAGTTTTGATTTTTTAAAAATGATTATTGCTACTATTTTTAAAAAATTGTTTTCATTACATAATCACTCAGAAAGGCTCTTAGGAAGTCTGTCCATCTCTAACCTGTGAGAATTTGTAAAGCTCCTCAACTGCACTGACATTTTTATTCCTATTTATCATTATTACAGCTTTTACCCTCCCTCCCCCCACTTCTTTACTGCTTCTTGCTTGATACCATAGCTGTGTGAGTGGGAGTGCTGTACTTTGTTTGCTGAGCCTATGAAGCCAAATGGTTCTGATATAATCAAGCTACACTTTTTTAATGTAACTTTATATCATACAGGCCAGGGTGCTAACAGAATAATATAATTAGCAGCTCAGATAACGATGAGCAAAGCAGGTCAAACAAATAATCTTTTAGGCTTGGAATTGAAGCTGGAATGGTATCAGAGTTGCAAACAGCCAGAGGCTGTGATAAGAGAGATGAGACAGTACTTCACCAAGCCCCAAGCACAGATATTTGGGAAGTATTTTGGATGCACTGAAGATGCAATGATGGATGACGCAGAGCGCTTCCTGTAGGACAAAAGAAAGCCAAAGTAAATGGAATATAACTGAAGTAGTGATAGTGGCAGGTACTCAGCATCTGAAAGAACTGCACTCTAATGCTCAACCTGCTCTACCACATCTGTAACTGATTATCTCATTTTACCTCCAGCTTGACTACAATGAAAAAAATGAATCAGTTAACCAAATACTGCTGATATGAAAAAGTGCGTACATGGATTTCTTTAAACAAGTGTTTTGGGAGGTAAAAGCAAGCAGTGTTTGCAGTTTGAGATCATGGAAATTTCCTGTTTTTCCACTCATTTAGCTTACAAATCTCACAGCACAAGAGGAAATGTTTCTTATGTTATGGGGATCTAATCCCAGTGTATCTTGCCCTATAGAAGCATAAAAGATTCTTTAAGATTTATGTTGGTTAGGTGCAAGTGCTTTTCACCTATCAAATGGGTGACAGTCAGATCGATTAACTACAGTATATAGTACTTAATGTGATGAAGAAAGACATTGGATGGCAAAATGATTAATATCAAGCTATCTGTTCAGACATTCAAAATTCTAATTGTGTCTAGCTCTGATCTCTGTGCTCATTGCTACCAATGTAATTACAGGATATAATCTAAATGAAATTGATTACAAGAAAAAAAATCATAGTAACTGACTGATGTATGTTTTTAAGAGATAGTAACACTATCATTTAAAGTTCTGCATTTGCATTTCTTTTATTTTTCTTTCCTTCTCTATCTTGTCCATTGCTTACTCTTTTTTTAGTTCAATGTTCTTTTGTCCTGAGCAGTATTATATTTTAGTTCTTGTAATAAGTGTCTTCATGTGAGGCAGTCCAGCTAAGAGAATGTTATTAGACTGTGCTCTCAGGCAGTGCACCTTCACACGATCAATATGAATCTAAGGCTCTGTTCATTCCCTCTTTGCTTAAATTCCCCACAAATGTGCAAAGGAAGCAGCAGAGGGTGTCATCAATCATGGGATACTCTGACATATGCTGAAACCCGACCAATGCTGAGATGTTTTAATAAGGCATCCATTAGAACCCTCAAATAAATTGCAATTTGAAAACCGAACATAATACCAGCCAAGTTTTCCTCATTCATCTTGTGGCATGTCATGTAATGTAATTGCACTGTTAATTTATCCAAGAACTTTTGCTGTACATGTTTTCATCAGTGTCACTTAGTTTTCTTGCAGACTACTTCTGTGTGTGCATACATGGAGGTAGACATTTGTATGTATTGTACATACATGTACCTTTTTCTGCTTTAGGGTTAGATGTATGGTTCTGGTTAGCTCAGCACTATCCAGAGAAGCAATAAAGGATTTGAAATTTTTGACATATCGTCAATGGCTCCAGTGCTTTCTGATATTTCCTAACCAGTTCTTCCCTGGGGCAGACTCCCCATTCTATCCCTTTCCAGCTTACCATTGGTTTATATCCCTCAAGAGTGGGATCACTCAGAGTGCCTGTGGATCCCATCAATAAATATTGGCAAAAGGGTTGAGGGACCATTTAAGATCACAGAGTAGTGGCAGTCAAAACAAGACAAGGCTGGCTTCTGTTCCTGTGCTTAGGCGGCATTCATGAAGTTTTGACAACGGTAAGGAAAGTGAGAAGGTATAAATCAATAGCAGAGAATGAAAAAGTGTTTCTGTAAAATAATGTTAAAGCAATTACTTTAAAACAAAAACAAAACAAAACATAAGTGCTGGGAGGGAAGATACAGGCAGGAGCTCATAGATTTCTTTGTCTCCCATGCATAAATCTAAAAGTAATGCTGTTCCTCATATAGGGAGAAAGCAGCAGTTTCTTCACTTTATTATTCTTCTGGGTTTTTCTTAATTCTTTCTCTCTCTGATGAGAATAAATACATAAATTCATAGGCATAAAGCACGGCTGTCATGCACATCTGTTTTAGAATTCCATTTTAGCTTTAATACCAATTATGATCTGTTATGATTTTGTTTGTTTCAATCAAGCAGTTTCCATTTTGGTGTCAATGAACAAACAAGACTCCTATATTTTTCTCAGTACAGCTTAATAAAAAAACTACATATTAAAGATTCAAAAATATATTTTCAAACTAAGAAAACCAAGACAATTAAATTTAACTTCCACAGTTTGATACTTTCTATGACAGTGCATCTCATTTTTAAAGAGCTGATCCTAAAGATATTTTTTACTTCATTGACTTTCTTTATATTGTAGACATTTGTATGGACATAATCTATATAGAGACAGAATTAAAGGTCTGGCTTGCAGAAACACTCTGCACCTCAGTTTCTGAATGCCACAGGAAATATAGGGATCAGTTCTGATGATAACATCTCATATGAACAGTACAAGGTTACTGAACATGTAATGAATATTCCAATCATTGTAGTGCCAGCATCTTAAATCTTTATGAAAGTACTCTAAAAATCATTGGAAAAATAACAAAGGTTTTAATTTTTTAAGTACCAGATTCTGTGTTTTTTTTTTTGTTTGTTTGTTTCTAACCACAACTTCAGGCATTAGACTGCTTTTATCAAGAGACATTAGGCAATAACGTAACCACCACTCACAGAGGCTTACTTCCACAATGACATTCAAATAATGAAACCATACCAAGGCCCAAAGTACCACCCATTACTGGCTTCAACCACAATCTCTCCTACAGCCAACATTCAGAAATATGTGAATATATCTACAGAAAAATGTGTACCTAATTTTTCACCCTTTTTCATGAAATCATTTTAAGCATACGTTCAAATTAGGCAAAAAATTTTTCAGAAAATTTTTCTCAGATGCATAGGCGAGTTTCATTCCTTTCTTTCTTTTTAATCAACCTGAAGATCAACACTGCAATAATGAGAAGGATATGGTGCAGTACTTGATCAATTTTGTAATAATCAACCTTGAACTTCTCAGTTTTGATTTCAAAATGACTCAACTACAATTATCCTGAGTAATATTTCTTCACTTGACTCTTTCTACATTTAATATTCTATAATATTTGCAGTCATAAGATGAGAAAAATTAGAGGTCTATCTACTACTAGTGACCTCTCTAGATGAGTAGGAATAAACCATCACTTTTGATGTATATAAGATTAAAAAATATTAATATGCTGAAAATCCTGAATTCAGTTCTGTCAGACTACTTTAAGGAAAATAAGTGTGAGTCTTCAAGTGATATCAAAAAGCATTAACTAGAAATGTGCTTGTTAAATATAATTAAACAGAGTTTATGTGTCTGTTTCACACACACCAGGCATGATTCACACATTCCCTAAGGACTCTATACATCACTTCGCTAGTGTAAAGGGAGCATAATAATATTTGCACTTAATTCATGGCTGTTTTATACTGCCAGAGTCACATAAAACAGTAGAAGTGTAAATTAAGTTTGAAGTGTAAGGAAATGCAACAAAATTCTGTAAGCACAGGTAAGGAACAAAAATACACTCATGTATTTCTGGTACTGAACTACAGCCATTATGGAAATCAATGGAAAGACTATTTAGTTTCTTCCTTTGGAAACACTGGAACATTTAACAGAAAAGAGTTTGACTGCTGAGTCCACTGTGGGCTGCCCCATTTAACCCTAGGATGTTTTTAAAAGGGCTGATTTGTTTTACTTTTTGATTTCCTTTCTCTGAGCTCTTTCTTGAACTGATTTATAATTTGTGCACCTATTGCTGCCTTCAGCAATGCGTTCCATAATTCAGCTACCCCTTGCATAATTAAATTCTGCTTGAATTGCTTATAGACTTGTATTGCTTATAGGCTTCCTCCTTTATTTTGATCTGTGATCTCTTATTTCTGAGTTGCTAAAACTGTATTGGATATACCAGGAAAAACACAGTTTGACTACTTAAATACCTGTGTTTGAATTCAGTTTGAAGCTCAGCTAGACAAGCAAAAAAAAAAAAAAATCTTTGCTAACTCACATTTGAATTGAAAATTTGATCCTTAGAATTCTCTAGTGTCACGACTTAAATACATGCAGATAAAATCTGTAACACTATCAACAATCCATCTGAAACAATTTTCAACCCTGTTTTGACCACATTCCCAATATTTTTCAGAAATATTCCCTAATCCAAATTTGGATATACATGAATATTTAAAATTCCCATTTTGTGCTGTTTATAATGTGCATTTCTATATGCTTTCCTAATGCTCCGATAGTTAAATGTTTCTTAAAGGAACAGGTTTCTTTCTCCTTCTCTTCCCTTGTTCACTTTGAAAACAACCCCAGGAATATATGCCAGTAAACCAACGTGACCACATGCACTGATATTTTCAAGAAAACCTCAGGAGAAAACTATTTAAATTTCATAGCATAAATCTGAGCTCTTGGCCAGCCTTCCATTTTCAAGTTGTCTGCACAACTCTCATGCTAATTCTCTACCAAACCTTGAGTTTTATGAAAGCTATATTTTATCTGTTTTGTTATTTGTAGTCACATGAGAGTTGAAAAAGGAATATTAGCACCACTCACATTTTATAGTAGGAGTCATAGCACTTGGTTGACCCCTTTTTCAGATCCTACTGAATTTCCTATACAAAGGAAATGGAAATGTTTTATATTTAATACAGCAACATATAACAAGAGGTTTAGTTATTACACATAATGTTGCAATTTTCTGCCCTTTGTTTCAGTTGCCTGAACTGAAATTTCAAAGCTCAACGTCTGTTTCTTTTTATCTTGAAACTTCAGACAGGAACAAAGAATACTACTATACTAAATTTAATTCACTCTTATCAAGTAACATGGAAATCACTTTTTGTCATTTAGCTGCAAACCTGAGTTAAAAGTGTACTGGAGATAACCTTTCAGTGATTATTTAGTTTAGAGCTCTTCACAAATAGATAAAATGAATAGTCAGATAGGTAATCCCTTAAACAGCAGACACACGCTCCCTTGCTCTCCACTGCCCGCCCTGAGCATTTGGCTAATTCTCTCCCCTGAATTCTGTCTCCAAATCTATTGACTTGTATATCTCTTCCAGTTCCTACAAACCTCAAAGTCATCTCATCATACATGAATTATGTCAGCTGTATACAACAGGACAAAATTCTACATACTGTGGCAAGCAAATAAAGCACATATCCTAATGCAGAATTTAAAAAAAGATGCTTCAGTATTATGACAATTTAAATTGCATAAAACCTCCTAATGTTAAATAAAAAAAGAAATTAAAATTTGAACTCTGATTTAAGCCAATGGTTTCAGTGAGTATTTCACTGAGAATATGTGAAAAGCCAAACACTTGGCCAGTTTGTAATAGACAGAAAGCTTAAGTAGCTTTTGAGGGGGATAAAACAAAATATATGAGTTGACACGGAAGTAGGTTGCTCCAAAAGTAATGCCATTTATTTTGTGGAAATTACAACAGATACAAGGAACTCAATAACACCATTTGATAGAGCAAGTTCTCAGATAAAAAACCTACTTGTCAACCATCATTAGTCACCACTATTAGCTATATATTTTTGACAGTGATATACAAGAATGCATAGTGCAAATCTTTACAAGTGCAGCAGAGGTGACCCACTATCCCTGCCACCCCAGCTGAAACTCACCATCCACCACCCCATCACCAACATCCACTGTTTGGTCTCCATAAACATTTAGCAAGCATCAATAAAAGTCAATGAATCGAATCGTTTCCACATTGAGGAATTCAGTGACATACCTTTGTTCTATGCACACTTCCACATCAGATACCAATTTGCCAGACTGCCCCTCTGCTTCAAGGTAACAAAACCTAGCAGGATACTGGTGGAAAGGTTCCACTTCTACTGCAATGCCATCAACATCTGCCCCTGCTGTTGTGGGTCAACATAATAAAATAAGAGGCATTACTTTCAGAGTGGCTCTCACATCCACTGCCCAAACCAATGCTGATGTATACTGTAATTACTTACTTCAGCTTTAAATTAAGACAATACAAACTCTTAGCTCAGATAAATATATATAAATACAATCATTTCCCAAAGGAGGTCAATTTCAGATTCTTTACTCAATTGTTATACTGATGATGAAGGAAGATAAGAATTTAGAAGTAAACAATGCCAAATAAATGCTCAAGAGGACATTGCAGACAACATGGTAAAGCTAACAGTTGAAAGAATTCTGTCTTCTGGTGAGTGTTAGGGATATTTGTAATAAAAATTGAGTAAGAATTAGTCACATCTCTTCAAGGATAATTATGAGACTATAAAAGATGAATATGAGCTTATATCAGAGAGACAAGAAAACCAACTTCATTGTAAGAATGTGTAAAACATCTCAAGATCTGGTGAACTTTCCTTCCTTCCCTCCTTTCTATTAACAAACTGCTGATTTTTCAAACCAGCAAGAAATCAGACATAGATTATATGAATTTAAAAAAAAATTGGGAGGGGAGACAAAACACTGAAATTTTAGGAAGAATGAAGGAAGCAAACATTTCCTGGGAAAATGAAGTGATGAGGTAGTGGAAAGTTCACCTCATTTCTTTCTCTCATTCACGGTGAGCTAGACTACCCCGTGCACAGCTATTAGGAATCCTTTTCATTGTTACGCATGTTAAAATCTGTCTGGCACAGCCGGACTATTTTTATTTTCTATTAATAGTCATTTCTGTAGCAGGGACTTTTCATTGGCAGGTCTAACCTGTGGAGTAATTGGATCAAAAGAGATTATAAAATAAAAACATGAACATATGTGGGCACAATGCTTACTTCAGATGGAAACAAAGATCATGGAGTCACTAGGGGACATCCAACTTCCAGCTACCTTGCACTGCCTTCTTGGTCAACAAATATTTACTACTGCTGCAGGTATATGGCAAAGCAAAAATTGTTTATTGTCAGAAATATTAATGAGAAGTTGTGTTCTTTGTTTTTTGGTGCAATTTTTCATTTAAAACAATATCATATAACATACAGTATTTTGTGCATCAAATCTAACACTTATTTTGAAAACATTTACAGACGTATTCAGACTTGACACCAAGGCTGCACAGCATCACTAGCATCATTGAGAATCCACCTCACTTTACTCTTACCACTTGAGATTTACTTTGCCATCAAGAGCTTTACATCTGTTGACACAATATTGAGTAAGCTTAGTTCTTTGTAAAATTGTCAATATATTTCTTCTACATAATGTATAAGTGATATTAAAGTTCTGAAAAAGCTAGAAAAGTAGAAAAACATGCATATAGGCTTGTCTTCCTGTTCATATAAGTGAGTGGTAAAAAAAGGAGGTATATGTCTGCTAAAAATTGGTGCGACCTGTGAGATTCAAAGATAGAATTTAGACAATGTATACAAAATAAATCAGTGTCTCTGATGTAATCAAGTCTACAGAGTAAAATATTTTGCCTGACAAAAGAGTGACAACTTGAACACGTATTAAGGAAAATAGAGATCACTTATCCTAAAGGTTTTGGGATTTGCTGTAGACTTTTTGCATTGATAGAAAAGGAAATATTTAACCGATAAAAAATGATTTGTGAGGGAGCCAGGTCTTAATAAGAGAACATTTTTCTAAAAATCGTTGAGGATAATCCTGTGTCAAAAATAGTAACTCTGTCTTTAATGGAAAGAACTGCACTTAATTCAAAATCTTAGCATAATTTTAAGCTAGAATAAGGAAACGCTTGAAGTTACAATGAAAATTTTGTAAATATTAGGTGTTTGATCAAAAGTTTTCTGAATTTAAAGAGTAATTTTCTATTGATATGGGTTTGGTGTAGGTGTTTAAATATTTTAGTAGTTGAATAATATTTATCTTAATTTTGCCAAATTGTCCTGAAGCAATCTTCAATATATATATATTTTTTAATCTGTACAGTTTATAGAGTTGATGAGTAAAAGCACAAACATAGTTAGAGCGTGGCGTATTTTAAAATGATAATTTCCTTCTAGTGGCTTACTCAGCCCTACTGAGGAAAAAAAAAAAAAAATGAGTCATGAGAGTCTTCTTTCTGAGAAGAATATGAAGTTTTGTTTTCTGAATGAAGTCTTTTGTATTTGGAAAGGCCCATCAGAATTCTAGTGCCCTTTCTCTTTTTTGTCAAGCTAGTTTAAAATGAGCAACCCAAAGGACAGGTTATGATATTCTGGTGAGGATAATTTCCACTGGTACAGAAGACCCATATGATACATAAGTAAACATATTAATAAGTAAAAAACTATTAAGTAAATACATCTTGGAAGAAAATAGCAAAAGGCAGTTTCTGACTGAGTTCAACCTGAGTAGAACAACTCACGTTTTCCCTCCCCCTATATTTCATAAACTTTTAGATATATTAAACTCTAAGTTTCTTGGTATTGTTAAGAGTAATCTGAACTACAATCAATCAGGACAGAATTAATAACTTATCTCCTTCAAAAAATGATTAAGGAATTCTTTCATCCATGTCATAATTGCTGGTTGAGTTAAATTACATCTTTTAAACAGGCATAAATTTTTATCTTAAGTGTTGGAGAACACATCAGATCCTTAGGCAAACTTTCAGTGTTTCCTGATACACTCAGTCAAAAAGTTAGTGCATTCTATACTGCCTTAACAGCTAAAACAAGTTTATATTTCTTTATTTCTTTTTATTTTGCCAGAAAGCTATACATGAGATGTCTTAGTCTCACGACTGTTGAAATAAACAATACTTAGCTTAGTGATATGCCAATATAATAGAAGGCATTTCCAATAAATCAAACAGATATATTTATTGAATACTTGGCTTTTGTTCATATATATATACTTCTCAGAGTTCCACATCATATCACCTTGACTCTTCATATTTAATAAAAAGCTTTCAGAGTTTAAGGTCTGCATTAGGTTAAATAAGGAAGAAAAATATACATATTTACATTAGCACAGTTCACAGTAGGGAATATAGGGAATAGACACCAAAAGCTGATGGAAAAAGGCCTTTATCTTTCAGCGTTATCCTTGAAAGTCCAAAATATACAAATTCTCTTTGCTGAATAATCTATAATAATTTTAATAATAATTGCTGAGTAATCTATAATAAGCATAGAGAATAACTCATCCTTTGACCACACAAGTTGTAATCAATAATCTCAACTATCCTATATTAATTCCTACCGCACTTAGAAACAAGTAAAACAACTAAATTTTCATCAGTTTTTCCTGAGCATAATGGCAATGGATTGGACATGCTCCAAAGGTAACTGAATTCCCACACCTTCTAAAATGCTATTGAGAAAGGAAGATTGTGAAGTACCATATTCTATTTGTGGAGTGCCTTTTCTGCTTACCAACCAGAGCAATTTAATTTGCTTATGATCTTTTGCACTTGTAAAACAATTTATGTATTGCAGGCTATTTGGATGCTAAAGTGACATGTGAGAGCAACACACATAAAATGGATCTTGAACAGTCTAATGTAGAACACTAACATACATTCTGCAAACTAATATCTTTAAAAATCATTTTTGAGGAGATGATTAAGCCTGTAATCCTGCTGTAGTTATAAGCCAACATCTCCAGTCTTAATACTACATTCCATCATATTAAAAAAAAAGTCTTTAAATTGATTCATGAAGTTTGGCAGTGAAGTTTGACCTCAGAAATGTGATTATAACAACACATTTTTATAGAATGGACTGCCCACCATATATATTCATTCTTAGTTGTAGCACTGGAGCCCTGAAGAGCACTACAGTTTTGTGTACTAAGAACACTGTGAACACAGAAGAATAGGACATTGCTTTTCCCAAAAGGATTTACAGATAATTTGTGAAGAAACAGATTCAGGTACAAAGTCTAGCAGAAAAGTTTACAAAGACCAATTTGAGAACATCTGGTTCTTGTAAACTGTGTCCTAAACAGTAAACTAATACATTTGTAGTTTGATGTTAAATTCAGAACTTAACAGAAGAATCTCAGATTTACAACCAGCATGCATGAAAGTTACTTTTAATATCTTAAATTTGGTAATTGAAATTGTATCTCTGGATAGTTATAGTACATCATCTGGATGATAATATTTAAGTACTCCTCCCGTAACTAGAAGAAGAAATAGGGTTTTACAGAGCAAATATTATAAAATTTACAAGAAAAATATAAGCTAAGGAAAGACTTCAGAATGTTATTTTCACTAGCTTTTTATTCCCGGGTAAATAGATTTTTCAATAGAACATATTCAAATTAGTACTTACCATGCTTTAGAAATTTAAGTGGCATAAGAAAATAAGAATTGTCAAATGTAGTTCAAGCATATCAATTTCAAGGAAATCCATAAGTTTTAGAGCCTCCTGAAGAATCCTTTTCTCATTATAATAGTTTCAATGGAAATTTTTGAGATGAGAAATCTAACTAAATCAGCTTAGCTGTGAGCGAGAAAAAGTAATGTGATTTCGGACAATTTTCACATTAAAAAATGCAAGATAAATTCCCAATACCGTGAAAAGATAGTCTTAAAAGTCCTGAAGGTTATGGAACTAATATGGTTAGACATTTTCATCAAGGCTTCTGAATTGATTCAGTTCAGCGAAATTCAGTACAGTTAGCATTCAACTTTAATTGCTACGAGGTGACAATATACTGGGTAATGAGTTGTTTATGACTTGTAGATGTGTTTACAATGAGTTGACAATGTGTTGGATAAAGTGTTCTTCTAAAGTTGTAGATCTATTTACAGTGAGCAGTGGAAGGAATGTTCATCAGTTGTCGATTTGTTTGTTTATATTGTTTTCGATTTGCAATTGCTATTAAACAAAATCACAGGCTGATGAAGGATGATTGTGCGCTTTAATGATTTACTGTGGTAGCTTGTCTGAAGAAGTACTTAACTCTGCTTCATCTGTCAGCTTCCACTGCAAAAGCATCCAGTCACAATAGTTTTATTAGCACAGCATGGGCCATTTGTAAGAACATTACACAGCTAAAAAATGTTAGTGCTTTCCTGTTCAATCTGTTGTATTTTGGTTGGCTGAGAAGAATTCCCTCTGCCCTGAACAAGTTCCAATGTTTTTAATATGCTCTAAGATGTACATTTGAAGATATAGAGTACATACCCATGTACTACTTCTTACCGCTGCCACCTTTTCAAAAACATGCTTTTGAGATAGTTTAGTTGTTGTTATATGGTTTCTTTTAATTTGTTTTTTAAATCTACTATCAGGCTATACTCTGTTAGACCACATGAAGAAAAATATGTACTGGAAAGTATTGACTTCTTGGTTTCAGGAATTCAATAGCCTGCAGAAATTTGACAAAATGTAACAAATGGTGTAGTAAAATGTATACACTACTACATATATAATAATTTTTGTTAAAGATAAAAAATTTACTTCTGTTAGTTTTACAAAAATCACATTCCCTTTTGCTCAGAAAAAGTATATATCAGAGGTTGTCTTTTTTTTTTTTTATACATTCACTGCCATGCTCCACACTGCCCCTTTCATCCTCTCTTGCAATACTTTACTAATCTTAATGACACTTCCTAAAAATAATGATAATAATCTTACAATGATTAGAATGAAATTTTCATGAAGGCAAATGTGGATTTTCCAACTAAACTGGAAGAAGCATTGTCTTTGAGGAGAAACTGAAATTGTTTCTAATTCTAGATTTAGAGATAATATAAGTAGTAAAATAATCCACTAATCCTGATTTGATCCATCAGTTCACAGCTGTCTTGGTATATATTCCTATCAGAAAGAGACTACACTGAAGAAATCACATTCAAATGAAAAACATGCCCCACCACAACAGCTACACCAAATTAAAGCAAAACAATACTGCTTTAACCTAATATAACATTCAAAATTTTCAGACCTCCTTCTGTGGTCCTATTGGAAAACTACAATAGATCAAAACATATGGGTTTGATGAAGTACTTCACTGACATTTCTGCACTGACTCTGATTGTCCATTGGAAAGCATGTTGGTGAGCTTCATGCCTTCACACATCCCCATCCCATTGGGGAACAGGACCGTGGTGTGGAGAAAATTGAGAAGACCTCAGAAGCAGGTAGGGAGTCAAAAGGTAATAGGAGATATGGGAGAGAAAGTACGGAAAGATCAAAGACAGGGACAGAAAAATCAGTTTTCTCAACTCTCCCCCCTTTCCATTTTTAAAAAAGCCCCCCTTTCTTCTCCAGCTGCAGAAAATCTGTGCCAGTAAATACAGCCTGGGTATTGTCATACACTAATGAGACAAATGAATACTTTGTTACTCATTTTGTTCTTTCAGCAATGGGCCTAGATCATATACTATTGTGTCAGATGCGTTTTTCCCCTTTAAGACTGTTAGGGTTCAGTATTAAATGCAGATAGATAAAATGAGCTCAGCATTTTAGTACCATTCAGTAAATCCAGAGAAAATTTCTGATTTTCTGAAAAAAGTGAAGGGTTTATCCTTATTTTTGGGGAAAAAAAAAAAAAAAAAAAAAAAAAAAAAAAAAAAAAAAGAGAGCAAACAGGTGAAAATCCTGAATCTTTAAGTTGTCTTTTTGACTAAGTACTCCAAGTTTTCAAATGTATTCTCTGTGTGTTTAAGGAGAGAATTCTCTGCAGACACCTGATAAAATACTCTAATAGATGTCTGAGGTTTCAATTACACAGCTATGCAGAAGACCTGCTCTAATCCAGAGAGAGTAAATAGAAACATAGAATGGCTTGGTTTGGAAGGAACTTTAAAGATCATTTAAGTTTCAACACTTAATATGGGCACAGCTGCTACTTGGACCATGTTAAAAATGTGAGTTTTTGTTGATGTTTCTGTTTGTACTCTTCTCTCCAAATCAGCTTATTTATTAGTTTTCTCTCCTACTTGTGATTAATCCTTGGGTTACAAAAACAGAATACATATGTATTATGGGATAATACTGCTGATCACCTAAAAGCCATCAGATAACAGTATAAAACTATTTATACAGTTAGCCTCTGAATTCATGGCTAACTGCATGTTAGGCTGTTTTTTTTTTGAATCAGCAGGATTCATAGAATCACCAAGGTTGGAAAAGACCCCTAAGATCATCTAGTCCAACTGTTCACCTATCACCAATATTTCCCATTTAGTCATGTGCCTTAGTACAACATCTAAATTCTTGAATGCTTCCAGGGATATTGATCCCACCACCTCCTTGGGCAGCCCATTCCAGCACCTACCCACTCTTTCAGAGAAGAGATTTTTCCTAACATCCAACCTGAATCTACCCAGCACAACTTGGCACCATAGGTAGATGAGCACTTAGAATTCTGAATGATACTATCAATCTCAACAAATTTTAACTAGATTTCCTCAACAATAACATAGATAAGACCCTGGGTCATCAGATGTCTTAACTACATATGTTCTCCATTGGGTTGTTTGCTATATCTAGGGGCTCAATACAGATTATTATTTGCTGTATGATATTAACATGATTTATGATAAAATTACACATTAGAAAATTAATCAGCTATTTATACTCAACATCACAGTTACCTTCTCAATAACCATATCTTGAACACTATCAATAATTACATTCTTGACTTAGTCTCTTTGTAGAGATACGCTATACAGGAAATGCAGTATAGCATACCTGTCATATGTAAAGCCAAGAGCACCAGCTATCCTCAGGAGCAAAGATTCCCTGCAGGCTATCTACACTTTCAAAACATGCAGACAACACAGCCTCCTTATCCTTGATCTGCCTTTTTATACTGCCTCCAATCATAGTTTGCCCAATAAGGCTATCAGCCATGTCCTTCCAATAAGCGTGAGAGCCTTCCTCACTCACCTTTGTCTCAGAACCTGGAGATATATTGTAGCCATCTTCCCTAGCCAAGCAAGGAGAGGAATGAGCAATGAATCTTTTTCCATTTGAGTTCTAGCAAGGCTTAGGTTGCAACATGGCCAACCAAGTACTTGATACCTTATTCTGTCAGACCAAGTGCTATGAAGTCACTCATGGCAGTGTTAGAACAGCATCTACTGTTTTATAGATCAAACTGCTCAAGGAATTTTAATTGGTTTGATTAGAATCCAGAGACTATCCTACTGGACTCCAGCACAGTGGCTCTTTGTCACTAATGCAAACTCTAGGACTTAGATATTTAGCCCAATTTAGGCATCCAATAGCTATAAAGGTTTTACTCTTCCCCATCTCATCTATTTACATATCCTTCAAATCCATACCCTTATCCACACACAACCATTTTCATATCAATATTTCTTTGCACCTATATTTACCTAGATATAGGTGGGCTATATTAATACTATGTTTCCAAGTATTAATCATTCTATTATCACAATATTGCTAAGTTTTTATTTGATAAGATCGAAATCATACAGTAGTTTCTGTTACAGTTTATTGCAATGACTGCAATCTAAAGAAAATAAATATTTTGTTAAGTAAGACATGCCCTCATTGTTCCCCAAATGAAGGAACAAGAAAAAAACGAAACCAGTAATGAGTTCATTTGTGAAACAGTGAGGGTTATTTAAAATAATATCCTCCATTCTCGAGCATAGGAAGTTCTGCACATATGTGTGTAAGAACTTCTTCACAGTAAGGTTTATGGAGCACTGGAACAGGTTGCCCAGGGAGATCACAGAATCTTCTTCTCTGGAAATAATTCAAGACCCACCTGTACTCCTACCTGTGCAACCTGGTCTAGGGAGCCTGCTTTGGCAGGTGGGTAGGACAAGATCTCTCTAGAGGTCTCTTCCAACCCCTACAGTTCTGCGATTCTGCAATTCTTTTAACCAAGCTATATGATCCAAAGACAACTGAAAATTTCACTCATCAAGACCACTATCTCATAACTTTTTCTTCCTACTTTTAATCAGTTTAGCAAACACCACAACCAGTGTGTTTTGGTTAGGCCAGAGTCAATAAAGAAAACATCATCACATAAAATAGATGCAGCTTTCCTGTCTACAACCTGATTGCCTCTTTTTTAATCTAATATTCACCTTTTGGATCAAGCTCAAGACTCTAAATCTTGTTGGTTTGTATAACAGTAAAACAACACACCTTGTCAGTTCTTATTAAGAGCAGTAAGTTCTAGTTCAAGCTACGGTTTGCAAGTCAGTAGGACTAAGTGTTGCCTGTGGCTGTGCAACAGGCTATTTGCACTTACAAGTTCTCCCTGTGTTGGTTAAATATTTTTCTTCTTCCTGATGAGAATTAATAGAAAGGAAAAATCACTTCAATGTTGTTTCACTGTTAGGACAAGTCTTAATTATTTCTCCATGTCTGTCTTGTATCATATTTCCAACATGATAACCTGGGCCATGATCATCCCAGCCAATGAAGAATGTTTTCTGTGGACTAGTCTTACATCCCAGATGTAAGTGCTCAGATACATACTTTTTTTTCCATGGAACTCTCTGGACTATTTCTTGGATCTCTTTCATTACATCAAAACTGCTTAAAATGCTTCTTAGATGAACTGTAGGGGGAAGGACAAACTATAGAATGCATAGCATGACCACACTGCCTTTTCCTCCTCTAAGATCTTACCAAAACCAGAACTGTATCTGCACACAACTGTGTTCTAAAAGGATAAGGCCATATCCATAGGATCAGAGGTTTAAAGATTCACTACAGTGTTTTTCACTTCTCTTCATCTTTTTTTTCCACAATACTGTACATATTTCCCTTATATTTTTCTTGCTGTAAGTAATAATATTGATTAAACTTTTTTAGTTTTCAATTGTTTGTTGGTTGGAGATTAATATTGTAAGATGTTTATATGTGCATTATCTTTCATAGATATTTCATCTAAAATTACAATATATTATATATATATATGATGTTACCACACAACTTTTAAAAAGGACAAATCAACCCTATATAAATAATACTTGATTTAAAATGTATTGCATGTCTTCCCTCCCCTCACACCCCCCCCCTTCCATGCAATACTGTCTCTGACAAGGAGAAAATCCTTATTTTTAAGTTACTTTTCACATGAAGAGATATAAATGCTAATTAACAAATTGAAAATATTGTTGCAAAATTGACCACAAAGACTGAGAAAGGGAAGGAGAATTTTCCGTCACTGGGAAGTACTTTATGTTTCTTTTTGTATTTGTGAATAAACCTGTAAGGAAATAAAGCAGATTTTTATGATAGACAATTGGAAAACAATTTTCTAAAGCATAAATGGAATATACTGATAAATATTCCATTAATGAATAATTGAGACCGTTCACACTGCTTTTGAAAACATACCCCAGGATGAATAATTTTCAAATGTCCAGTAAGTTTACAGCTGATGGACACGGAGTCATCACTGTCTTATGCACTTTTTTTCCAATCAAGAAGTGACTAATTGTTATATTTACTAATATGCATTACCAGAAAACTTTAAAAGTAATTTTAATGATAAGTGCAAATTACCTTAGTCTAAAACTCACATAGCAGCAAAGAATACAGAGAAAGTAATACAGAAACTCCTGTTCATATCATTTTCATAGCTTCTTACATATTCATATTCCAAAAGGATTTCTTTTGCAGAAGTTCATGCTCATCTAACCAGATACTTGGTAACAAAAAATGTATGAAATTTAAATCAGCTTTTTATATGGACTTCTTTTTGTCATTGTTTTAGCAAACCATCAAGGGTAGACACCTATAAATGTATAATGTGATGGATTAGATTGTAATGCAGTCTGGTAGCATGAGGAGGCGATGTTTGCCCTTCAGTGCAAATCCCTTTTCGTGTCAAATGGAATGCATTTTAATTAATAACGCATTGTCCATGCAATAGGTAAAATACAGTAGCTTTTCCTTTGAAAAATGTATCTGATTTTGCTCCAAATGATAAATATGACAAGGTTAAATAAATTTGTAATTAAAACAATATAAGAAAAAAATCAAAATATCAAATTAGGTTTGAATTCCTGTTATAAACTTTTTAAAAATAATCTTTAAAATTTCTATTTAAGAAACTTTTTCTCTTCATGGTTTGTCAAAGCACACTGACAAAACAACAAACTTACACTTCATGCAGATATACATGAACATGGGGCATGTTATCCTGAGAAAGCTGGGAAAGTTAAACCAAAATAGCCGAAAGGTGTGAATGTAAAGCATATTATGTAAAGAGCTTTACAGTTCTATGTGAAAACGTTTTTGTAGTGTTCTAGCAATAAGACCACATTTCAAGTCCTGCAGGGAAGTAAGCAGAGAAGTGAGGTCTAGATTTGCATGCTTAGGTAACCCAGTTAAGCCTTCCTGAGAATTTTCTGGTAAATGCATATCCAACTCCCTTATAGCTGTACTTAAAGTTACAAATCACTTCACTCACAAATTAAATTGCAGTAATCTTACATTCCAGAAAAGTTTCAGATGAAAGAAAGTGGATCATGTTTCTGATGCATACACTTTGCATTAATGCAGAATTGACCATATTAATTAATGGACACTTATTTCACAAACTACAATTTATTTTTTTTTCCCCAAGACCAGCTTCCTCAGTATGGGGACAGTTCTCCACTACTGCAAAGTCACAGCACAGCAAGAGTGACAATACAGTTCGTGAGAGGTAGATTGTGTTATTGCAGTAGAAGCTTTCAATATTTTCTGTATGTAGTGTAGGCCTTTACTAAACTTATAACCCTCTTGTGAAACAGCTGTTTTTCTTCCACTAAGAAAAGTTTCTTAACAGATTAAAAAGTTAAGATTTGGGGCACTCTGACTGGGGTAGGATTGAGCCAGGTACAAGATAAGACAAATATGCAGGGTGTAGAGAGAGCAGGACAGAATGAATGTGCTCGTTCTTGGAATTATTGCCCTCCTATTTCCATGGAGGAGTACATAATATATCCAACAAACAACAGGTTGGTAAGGGGCCTTACATGAAAATGTATCATAGCAACAGCAGCGGGGAGCTTGTGAGACTGAGATGCTCAACCAATGAGCGAGCACCAGGAGAGCATTACCTGCGTCAGGTTTAGGGTATATAACAGAATGAATTTTGATGACCGGAGCGCAATTTCTCCCTTGCCAATAGGGGGCGTGCGCCCGTTATTGCAATAACGAATCAACTTCACTGATGTCACTAAGATCTTTGCCTAACTTGAAATTTTTGACTTCGAGTGTTTCTCACAATGCTAAGAATAAATTTGCAAGATACATACAATAAATGGCAATAAGTAGTCTCCTATTTTCTTAACTTTGCAAACTAAAAAAAAACCTAGTATATGTCCAGTACACTGTTTATTCTCCCCCATACCCCCCAACACAAAACTCAGAACTGAAGTTATACTCAAGCTGCCTGTCAAGTATTACTTACTGTGAGTGCCAGCAAGATATTTCCCTCTTTTCTAATTGGGTAACACAGCTAATTACTGTTCTGTGGAATCATATTTGAGTGGCAGCTTGAATGTAAACAAACTGTAATTTCACACGATATTGTATAAACATTTGGAATAGGGATGTGCAAGAACTGAAGCATCAAATAAATAAATTTATATCCTAGACAATAAAAGTTACCTGTGTTTCATGGCTATCTAACCTCTGATAACAATTCTTTAAAATTACATGGTTTCCTGCCAAACACCCATAATACTTTCCATAAATGCTTTGGCACAGTATTCATCAGAAAAATAAAATAAAAACAACCAGTCAGAGATGGGATGGAAATCACAGAAAGAAAACATGAAAACCACATGTTAAAGAAAAGTAGATTTTGGATACACTGTAAAGCACATTCAGATTAAGCCTATAAAATGTTAAGGAAACCAACTTAATCCATAGTACAAAAGCATAAGAACAATAAGACATTTAAGGTAAAGTTGAGAATGTCTCTTAAAACTATTTGCAAATTATTTTCAGAAATGTTAGGATAATCTGTAGATGATATCTGTTTTTGGCCATAAGTAGTATCAATATCTCAGTTTTTGTAATTGTTCTCAAGTACTCCAAGTTTCATTTTTTTGCACTTTTTGATGTTCAATAAGAAAGAAGAGAACTGAGACACACATTAGCACCTAGGCCAAAAGACAAGGTGTTTGGAATTAGAGAGTGAGATTAGAAAAAGGAACAAAGCAAAATACAATAGAAAGGATGGTTATCTGCCAGTAATTTTATTAAGTAAAATTATGTTACTAATTTTTTTTTTTCCCTAATCTAATGCTTTACTATATTAGTTTATAAACCACTGCTCTCCTGATTCCCAGAGCTCTATTAGAATGATCATATTTCATTCACTGAATATGTCTGATGAAGGTTCACAATTACAATTCATTCATATTAAGTCTTTCTGGACAGTTCTAGCAGCTTTAACATATGACCAGGAACCAGCAAAACCTCTGAATTTTTACTGAGAATTTGAGAACTTTTCCTTATGCTCAATTTGTTATAAGATCTGCTGTTTCTACCAAAAGGGCCCTTTTCAAAGTTTACTCTCAGATTCTTTGAAAATGTTTTGTGTTGTTGAAACTCTCTTTGAAGATAAGAGGGGAGGAAAAACCAAATAATTTCAAAATAGAATTCTTCTATCCTACAATGAAGAAGCTGGGCTTGTTCAGTCTGGAGAAGAGAAGGCTGTGAGAAGACCTCATTATGACCTTCCAATATTTATAGGGAGAGCATGAGCAGGAAGGAAATAAATACATAGGTAGATAGTATTAGGACAAGGGGGAATGGTTTTAATCTAAAAGATGTGAGATTTAGACTAAATGTCAGGAGAATCTTTTCACTTAGAGTACGGTGAGGTTCTGGAACACATTGCCTGTGGATACCTTGTCCCTGGTTGGTGTTCAAGGCCAGGTTGGATGGGGCCCCTGGGCAAACTGATCTAATACCTGACCTACCAGTTGACAATCCTGCCTGCAGCATGGGAGATAGAATCTGATGATCACTGAAGTTCCTTTCAATCCAAGTTATTCTATGATTTGTACTAGAATGTGCAGAATCAAACCGTGACCACCTATTCTGCAAAATAACTGCTGAGCATAGACTCATAAGGAGACCTCATATCAGAAGAGCAATACTGTTTCTTCAAGGACTCTTCTCCATAAAAATCTGAAGCATGTTACAGGATTCACAGTCCTCCCAGCCCAAGACCAATGCCTTCTTCCATTCCCCAATGAGATGGCTATCCCAATGTAAACATTAGATATTGCAACATGTCAATTAATTGTTTAAGGCAGCAATTGGAAGTAAACTTAATTCTAGCTTTCCACACTACTATAGTCAGTGACCTTTGGAAGAACATCTACAAGCCATATTTCTGCTATCGTCACAAAGAACTTGCCACTAGTTTATTAAACATTAGAAATGATTAAAGTGCAAGAAAAAATTCTTAGTGTATCAACATTTGGAAAAAAAACACCCTTTGCTATATAACTAATACTTCACATACAAAGCATGCAATAGCTTTGGTTCATGTTAGGATACTGTTCACTGTACTCTTTGATCCAATCATAGTTGATGCTCATATCCTCAATGTGAATGTTTATTTTCCTTCCAAGAATATTTTTGTATCCTTAAGACATCTCAGAACTCTTCATATTCATATACTGTAGTACAGATTTATCTGGAGTTATGATACAGCAAAGACCTTCTGAAGGGTCTGAGTGACATCATATTACTCAGCATAATAAACACCAACTGCAAAGTGAGCTGGCACCGTAATAAATAAGAGATGGGAAATTTAGTAAAACTCACAGTGTATGAAAGGGGATATGATGTTAGACCCAGTGAGAAGACTCACTGCTGATAAACGAGTATAAGTTTCACAGCTATAGGAATAGGTCAGTTGCATACTTGCAAACTTAAACTGGTGAACATTAATCTTTAATCCTGTTTATAAAACAGATAGAGAAATCTTTGTGTCCTGCTTACAATACCATAATGCGATGAAAAGTCCAGCAATAATAGCGGAGAGGCACAATCCTAGACTGGAATAAATGAGAACAAGCCCAAGTACAGCAGCCAGGGATGCAAAAACAAAGGAAAAAACACCTTACCCTTAGAAAGCCTCCAGTACACAAGAATCTCTAGGAATCACTGTCAACCCTTAAATAAAATCTGGAAATGGGTGGAGCCAGGATCCACCCCTTTTGGTCACTCAGGTGCATTGTATGCAGCTGAGCTCCCCTAGGGTGGTCCTGCCTTCCCAACAGGTGCTCAATCACTGTTTCAGACTATGACTTAGCATTTCTGCTATACACCTGGCTTAAAATTTTATACCGAAGAGAAATAAAAAGTTTAGTTAGTCTCAAATATTTTTACTTCTTATTATATCAAAAGAACTAGATTTTTTTTATTATTATTTTATTTATTTTTGTAGAGGATTTAATTCATGATAAATCAAAGAACGTGTTTGGAAACCTTTTTAGATTTACCATCTAGGAAGTCACCCAGATTAGACATCCTCTGTATACAAAATATCAGTACTATGGCCTCCCCCCATTACCAAAAAGCATAATAATTTCTTTAAAGATTTTGTGTCTTGGAAATATCAAGACTTTAACTACAAACTACAAGGTCAAACAATGCAAACATTTAGTTTATATGCATATTTTCCATTCACAAACTCATAAGCATTTGTCATTAAATAACAAAGGAACAAAACCGAAGTAATATTCAAAGACTCTCTGTACATAATAGAATTATATTTGGCTGGCTAGCTGGCCTAGTTATTTGAGCTGTTTCTTTGTTAAGCGTATTTGTAAATATCAATCTGAAATTAAATTCATTTCACTGTATATCATGATAACTCATTTTCTCATGTATACATTTTATTAGGAAATTTATTTATTGGAATAGTCAAAGAAGTTAAAGAAATACAATGTACATGTTTATGATCTGTAATTATCTGTATAGAAATTATATTGGAACATTATTTCTTCTTGTAGACAAAAGCATAATGTTGAATGATTGAAAGTCAGCAAAGTACAAACTGGAAACAAGATTCTATTTTTGATGACAAGAAGAATTAACTATATTTAGCAGTTTACCAAGAAATAGAATACATTGATCATAACTTGGAACCTTTAAATGAAATGCATGAGTTTCCAAAAGGTTTTTTTTTTGTGTGACTCTGATTTATGGTTTTCTACGGGAAAACTGTCTGAAAATCTCTAGTCTCTTCTGTGTAAAAAGCCAGTGAAGTTGATTATAATGAGGTCTTTAAAATGCATTAGTGTATTTATCAAGTGTTCTAAAGTTTGAACTGATACAAACTGGGTTGTTTTTATTTTTTATTATTTTTATTTATTTTTATTTCTATTTTGTAGTGTATTCTGGGTCTGAAACTGAATGTCATATTTGTGACACTGACAGAGGTAGAATTTAAACACCATCATTTTTCTTCACTGTAATCACTCAGACATTGACCGGGAAGATGTTTCCACTTTCTTCCTTGCTGCTGTATCAGCCACAGGTAATTTGTAAATAACAGTGACTAGCCACGATAAAGTTTGTCCTTGTAACACAAAAGAGACAGCTGAGAAAAGGAGGGGGAGGATACTGCCCACTCAGGGGCAGGTGGGAGATCTGTCTGTGTCAAATTATCATTTCCATTTTGTCTTGTGATTGTAACATTAACTGTGAATTAGAGCATCCATTTTGTAGCAGCATCTTGACGCCTTAGTGAAGGAACCATAATAGTCTATGACAGAGCTATCAACAGCTTTCACTACTGAGTGGCTCTTCCTTACCAGAGAGAACAGTGATTAGTGGTAGATTGGTAGAGCCATTAACTCTGAGCAACTACTGAGGCAATGGAGGGGACAACAGGAAAGGTTTAGAGCTGCAACTCAGACTTCCTCCTACCCACTTCCCACTCTATGTATATGATTCAGATGGGAAGACAACATGTGAAAAACAGTCTTCCCTGAGCAAGGTAGATCAAACAATAACTGAGTCAATAGGACCTGGAAAGCAGCACAGAGATTTGCTAGATCTAACTTAGATTTAGATCAATTTTAGGACTCCCAGCTGCAGCAATATCTAGTCCTATAGAATACACATTTAAAAAAATTGCATAATAAAACCAGTATTACTGCAAACATTCCTAATAAGCAAGGTAAGAAGAAATGCTGAAAAATGTTTTTGGGCTTTTTTTGTTGTTGGGGATTTTTTTTGTTTTGTTTTGACTTCCTGCTAATTCTTTGGTTTATGTTGCTGCTTTGATGGCAGTAATAAGTTCTATTTTTCTTTATCACTGTCACAGGGAAACAACACATAGTTACATCCATAAGAACACAACATAGCTTAATGCTGGGGAGAAGGGAAGTTTCAAAAATAAAAATGGCCAACCACTGTGTGATAGTCTGTGTTTTGCTTATTGATATGACTAGAAACACCCATCTGAATTATGAATAGAGCAATGCATAGTCAAATATACATTTACTCAAACTAGGTTTCTTGTGCGTTTCTGTACTATTTATTCTTAGGAAAAATATATATATACATGTAACATAGCTATATTAAATAAACAAAAAGTATAGTGTATAATGCATTGAAGCCAATTCTTTTTTTTATTCCAGTCACCTATGCCATTTGTTTATTAACATTATCAATTATACATATTAATTGGGAAATTAATGTGATATACAAAAAGTTGGTTGAAATGATCAGTTTTGAATACTGAATACATAACTCAGAAACAGATGGTGACTGTTGAAAGCCACATAAATAAAATATAAAATAATGTAGTGATTAGAAAACATTCCCATATAAATTCCTTTACCAATATGCTAGCAAAACTGTAACCTATGATCTTGTTTAGAATGAGTTTTCTAGTAACTGTCATTTATAATTGTACAGTACTACAAATTAATGCTGTCTTTCTCTAGTTTCAGCTAAAGAAACTGCAATAAATGCATTAAAGACCAAAGAGATATTTTCTTCTAATACGTATTAGGAAAAAACATTATTTTAGGAACTGTTCAGACTGAACATGAAAACTGTTCTTTGTGGTTTTAAAATTTCACTTACAAAGTATTATGCCTTTCTTAAGCATCTTAGAAACATTTCCACTAATGCCTGAAGGTACAAGGGGCTTTTTTTCTGGGTAACCAACAAGAAGTAAATGAAACTCTTCTAGAATCAACAGTCTCCATCAAAAAATCAGTTAGTTCACTCAACCCCACTTAACTAGCTGAATCAATTAGCCATAACAGACTTGAACATTTCTTTTATGAAAGATACTCAGTTCTTGAATTCTGCAAATTCACTGGACAAGTATACTTAGGATATCAAAATAGAAAAATATATGAAAATCAAGAAAAAGCATTTTAGTCATATTATTCAAGCCCCATTTGTGCTTGCCTGCTTCTTTTGTTTTGTTTGTTTTTCCTATTATTAAAAGCGAGAAGAAAGTAGTGGGAAGTAGACAGTGACAGTTGTGAAAATTAACCAATATCTTACGTTTATGATATCACAAAATCTCCTTAGTATAAACAGATTAAATACATTTGTTCAGAATTATTCCTGAATTATTAGATATCTGATCAGTTCTTTCTGACATGCAGGATATATTTCTAGGTATCAGATTTCTGGAAATCAGAGGATTTCAGTCTCACCTATCACAAAATACTTTTTTCTGCTATTATTCTCTCTTTTCAACAAAATGATCAAATAATTGTAATAATTCTACTTTGTAAGCTGTATGACAAATCAAACAAGATGCAAAGATCATCAGGAAAATGGAAAATCTATCCTCTGAGAGCACTCTTGAGAATGACTTTTGAGGCTGAGACTACAAACTGCTGACTACAAACGTATCAGGGTATACATACCAATGAGGAAAAAAGAACAATTCAAAGACACAAAGCATTTGAAGAACAAATGCTGATGTCAAAATCCATTCAAATTAGAAAACAGAAGAGAACAGGGAAGTTTTGAAGCTGTCTTCCTATGGCAGAACATGGTTGACTAATGGCTACTAGGAAGTTTATTGAATTTCTGAAGGGATCTTGATAATTCAGCCTCTGGAAGAGTGAAGCGCTCCACTCAGTGACTTTGGAGGTTTCCAGTTTTAGTATCTGAACAAAAATGGAAAGAGGAAAAAGTCCTGATAAAATTGGGAGTCATCCTTACAAGTATATCTCAAACAAATTTTAAATATAATTGGAATTCTTCTTCCTTCACACATACATATGTCAGAAACTTTTCTAGATACTTCTGATTTGAATTAAGACTTCTTTTACATGAAGTTATGTCTTGCATAAAGAAGATATAAGTACCTTCTGTATCTAAAAGAAACTGAAAAATATCTCTTCCCTAATACCAACAGCAGCATGAATAAGAAAACAGAGCTACACTTGCTGGAAGCTCTTGTGCATGCAGAGGTTTGCTGCCATGATATCTTCAGTTATTGATACTGTTCTAGCCTCAACCTTGGAGGTGAAAAAGAAATCTTTAATGTTTTTTTTTTCAAACTACAAAACTCAGTTGAACTCTTGGAAGCTAGTTCACCAACATAGTTTGTAACACATTAAGTATGAGCTATTCCTACTGCTTGCCCTTCAGCTTTAGCTGACTTCTTACTCAATAAACACAGTTTTGAAAAAAGTTATCTAGTAGGTCATCGTTAAAAATGCCGTTGGTCTGTGGTAGAGCATGAATACAAATTCATGTAATAGACTCTGTGTTTTCTGAACTGTTGTCTCTGGAGTTGCTGGCACCAGCAGCTGATGCCATGTGCAAGAGCAAGAGATGCTCCATTCTGTGTTATTCTTTTCCCATTGGAATGTGCTCTGTCTGGGTATGATAGTTGACACTTCAAATTTGCTTTAACCCTTCCTCTTCAATAAGACCCCATTACAGTAGATGTATGAAAGTATAACTTAGTTGACCTCAAAGAGAAATCAGTTGAATCAAAAAAAAAAAAAAAAAAAAAAAAAACACCACCACCACCAACAACAAGAAACTGACTTAAATTTCCCTTACCGGTTCATTATTCTTCCTCCTCGTGATTAGCTTTTCCACAGAGCCTTACAAATTTCATTGCCTTTCTAGTTTTAAGAACTTGTTCCAGGAGTATTAGTTCTCTGGGGAAATCTTCTCTTTGAATGCTATTCTATAAAACTTTTGAAAAGGTTATTTTTAAGAGCAAGTCTTGTAATTTGCAATGCTTTCTTTTTCTCATGGCATCTCTTCAAATATTTCTCTCTCATTACCATTGTCTTCATCAGTCTACATTTTCTACTTAGGCTCTGTTTGTTATCTGATAGCCAGGACAAAAGTGAAAATATTACCTTGAGTATGATGACAATATCAGGCATTTAACATCTCAACAGTATTCAATTGCATGAGTAGCCAACTAGTGCATCCCTATCCTAGTAGTTCTAAGTAACTGCCAAAGCTTTGATTTAAATGGATTAAAGTCTATTTCTCCTTTAGCAAAGTCTTTCTAAGACCAGCATTTTACATTGTGGTAATTTTGTATAATTGTAAATGTATAATTTTATGCAAATATCTTTCAAAAACTGTTTGATCAAAATGTCTTGCAAGCAGGCTTAGGATTCACTTCACACATTCTGAAGCTATAATATTCTGACATATTAGTTCAGTTAGGTTGTGAATGGTTCACCACCCTTCATTTTCTAGTGACTCGATGTTTATGGCATGTGCTCAATTGTTTTAAAGCATGACTAAAAAGTGTAAAACTGGTCTATGAAATCACTAGTCCAGAAAAAATTCTCTGCTCCGCTGAATTCAATAAGCAGTATGTACATTCACTTTCTTTGTCAATTACTCTTCTTCTTTTCTTTTTTTTTTTTAACCTTTTGAGTGTTTCAGAATTGTAGGGTTGGAAGAAATATTCAGAAATATCAATTTTCTATATGCAAACTTTATAGCACAGAAAATACTTTTTTATTATTTTTACATGAAAATGTGAATTTCTCCAATAATTACACCTTTGCAAAGCAGACCAGAAAATTGTACCTACTTCCTCAAGACAACTTAGAGAGGGTGAGGGTAAAAACACATCCTATCTGTGTACTCATCATTCTGCCATAAGAAAAAAGGAGCACTGTAATTTGAAGTTTAGAGAACAGAAAATGACATTAAATAAACCTATTTCCCTAGAAAAGCACATCCAAAAATATTTCCTTCAAATGTTTCTTCAATCCTTGCATGAAGAAAGTACACTGAAATAAATCTTTAAAATAAAATCTCCCTTTTGGATGCTAGCAGCTTTTTCAAATAGTCTAGTCTATGATGAATGAGGTACAAAATTTAAAAACCTGAAAGATGTTTATGGCCATTTTAAAACTAATTATATTCACTGTATCCTGTTGAATTGATTAATTGTATTCATTAGAATTCTTTTGACCAGCATTCTATCTCTGCTAAGATCTTCTGTGGTGGCAGTGGGTTTTTCTGATCATTTAGGTAACTTTTAAAGTGAGATTGAGTAAGATATGGGAAATTCCCTTTTTGATCTATTCCTCAGCTCTTCCCATTTGTGAGGCAGACATTATAATTAAAAAAAAAAAAATTGTAAGACTTCAAGATTTTTTCTAAATTTTTTTCAATTTTCAATTGTATTTAAAGTGCCAAAATTGTATTTAAAGTGCCAAAATTGTCTACATGGAAAAAAAAAAAAAAAACCCACAACATTTTCTCTTCAAAATAGGTTAAAAAGAAGGCAAATAGCTTTCGTACAATTAGGAAGTGTGATATCTAGTTTTACTCAGCTCTGCTAAGAAGGTATATATGCCTCACTTGAAACGATGCCTAATATTCCACAGATGGCAATTACCTTCAGAGGAATGGCTAGGGACTTAATTAAAAGGCAGAGAGTTAGCAAACTAAAATGCTAGAGAAGCACATGAAAAATCTATACATTATCCAAGGGTCTCTATAGAACATTTAGGAAGCTAAAAGTGTCTTTTTTCAAAATTTACCTTCTTTTCCTCACAAAAGGTTTACTTTAAAATAGAGGTTAGGTACCCTATATTTAATATTTTATTTTGACTAACTGAGCTTACTGTACAACAAAGCAAAATATATTTGACTGAATAATATTGATTTTACATGAAAGCACATCAGTTAGTGAAATGCAAAAACCAATAAAGCATCACCCCAGGCTGGGATAGATATCTCTAGACACAATTTATTTTTACATTTAAACCAATTATTGAACTTGTTGCATTTAAAAATGTGCACCATATGTCCTTACAAGGACTTTTTAATTCAATCATACCAATTGCATTGATCTCCATATTCTATATTAAACACCAATCTTAAATTAAAGCTGACAATTTTGAAGGCCGTGGTACAAGATTCTAAGCAGAAATAAATTCTGCAAGGCTTTCTTTCTGTGTTTTTATGCCCAAACATTAATACAAATATTGATTACATTTTAACACACAATTTGTAAGCTACTTCAATGTTTATTTCTTCTTAATATTTGTTCAATAATATTACAAACTTAAAGAAACAATTTCCTACTGTTGCACTGAAATATGATAATATACCCCTCTAGTACCTAAAGGGGTCCTATGAAAAAGTTGAAGAGAAACTCCTTATCAGGGAGTGAAGAACAAGGGGTATTGGCTTCAAACTAAAAGAGGGTAGATTTAGATTTGATATGAGAGGAAATAGTGAGACACTGGAATAGGCTATGCAGAGAATTTGTAGATGCCCCATCTCTGAAACTGACCTGGTTGAATGAGGCTTTGAGCAATCTGGTCTGGTAGAAGGTGTCCCTGCCCATGTCAGGGAGACTGGTACTGTACACTAAAGCGTGGTTATTTCTTTCCAATCCAAATCACTCTATAACTCTATGATAATGTTTTTCATTAATAATAGAAAGATAGTATAAAATAGATACTTAAGCATAATTATTGACGAAACATCTAAAACTATAAGAGCATCTACAAATGTTTTTCAGAGACGTGATTTTTGCATCTACCAAGTTGCAACCAAGCAAACAAAGTTATTTTAATTCATTATTTTAATTGCCATCTCGTGTTTACAAAGATAGGCAATAAGACTCAGAGAGGCTATTTACATGGACTAGTCTATTATGTATGTAAGTGTAGGACTGATGCTAAGTACTTTCTTGTAGAAACCCTGGTCTTCTGAAGATGGTGGCAAAGCTTCAGTTTTGTACAAAGAGGCCAGTATCTGTTTATCCAGCTGCCTTTACACCTTGCTATGTCATCTCTATACCTGGTAGGAGAATCACTATGCTGCTTGGAAGAATCTCCTTATATCTCCCTGGCTCATCAGTTTCCCAGCTTTTAAAGCTCTGTTGACATTGTTTGTAGTTTGTAACTTCTCTCTCCAAATAGTTTTCAATTAGTTTTAGAAGCATTTGCAACTCTCCGAAGCTTTCAGTTGTTTATATAGAGTTTGCATAAAAGTGAAATGAAAGAATCCAGACATTGGAAATATTACCAAACATTCAAAATGCTCAGCATCCTGTTAACTCTTTTCCATGTCCTCATATTTTTATGTGCATACCTTGCAGTCAAATGAACAGCATAAGAACCAAGGAGGGAATTTCTCAAATACTCCGAATAGCCGCACATCACTACAGATTATGACTGCTTGGATTTAGGTAACATTTTTTTGGCTGAGGAAACATTCCAATGGGATAGATTAATCTATGTAAACCACACAGCTCAGCTGTTCAGCATTCTAAATTGCCACCTCCGTCTTCTTTCAGCACAAAAATGTGCATTTTTTCCTATAATAAATATATTTTATAATAGCAATAAGGCAACTCCAGGGTGTACGGTTATCACGAGATAATCATACCCTAGAGGGATTTGCAGATACTTGGCTGTGCCTCATAACACCCCATGTGTGTATTTATCTCATGATAACCCTACTCTCTTTTGTATCTTATTGCCTAATTATCCTCTGCTAATGCAAAATACTAATTTTTTGTCTGAAACAATATGTGCAAGAATGCATTGCTAACAATTACTAGAGAACGTTGACAAACAATACTGTCACTATTTTATACTCTTTTTCCAGTTGGAAATTTACATAAAGAACCAACTTTGGATGTTTTTTCCAAACCACTTCAAATCCTTTTAGGCCCTTCAAACTAAAGTATTCAAAGCTGCTCAGGTAAAAATCTACTAAAAATTTCATGTATATTCTCACTATGATTTATATCATTTTACTTACATAAAACATTTAAATTCTTTCTTCTGTACTTATACTGCTTTTGTATTTTGATTCTAGTACACAGAATGTGGTTTGCTGCTTATTTCTTGTAGACCCTGAGGGAACTCCACCTTTATTGTGAAATTTATTCGAGATTTTTTTTTTTTTTTTTTTTTTGTGGTTGTTCATGTGCAAGTGGAGATTAATAAACTAAATCCAATCAATTTTTTCTTCATTGCAACAGAAATGTAAGTTGTAACACCTGCATTTAACCAGTGATGAAATTTGAGATAAGAAATACTTAGAAATAATATCCTCAAATTCCTCAGCTGAAAAATGTCATAAAAGTTACAATCATTCACAAGCCATTGAAAATAAATCAATAAAAATTAAGTTTACTTTTTTAAAAATGATAGATTTATTCTGCAATTTAAATTGTAAAAATTATAAAACACAGTAAAAGCTAATGTACCATGTCAAAATTGTCTGGTATGTATAAGATACATATTTTCCTCTTAATAAAAACTACATACCTGAGAATAGGTTTTTGGTCAAATGGTAATTTGACACATTAAGATGAATGTATTAAAGAAAATGTTACCAAAACACACTAACTCTGCAATTAAGCTATGATTATACAGACTTCATCATTTTACCTTAATAATATTGCTGAATGTTTTTAATGCACATTTCATTCACATTGCATGGGCTTTAACTAACTAAAAAGAAGCTTTTTTTTGTTTGTTTGTTTGTTTTCATTTTTTACCACGGGTAATGTTAACAAAATAGATAACGAAATATCTAAAAGAAGGAGGGAGGCAAATGGATGAGGCCAGGCTCTTCTTGGTGGTATGTAGAGATAGGACAAGGAGTAATGGCTTTAAATTTGAATGTAGGAAGTTCCTTACTAACACGTGAAAGAACTTCTATACAATAAGGATAATGGAGCACTGGAATAGGTTGCCCAAAGAAGTTGTGGAGTCTCCTATGGAGATATTCAAGATCCGTCTGGATGCCTACCTGTGCAACTATTGCAGGGATCTGCTTTAGCAGGAGCATTGGACTCAATGATCTCTTAAGATCCAGCCCCTGCAATTCTGTGATTCTGTGATACCTTTGGGCTATCCACCAGTAATGGCAAGACAAATTTTTGTGTAAGCAAAAATAGTAGAAGACAAACAGTAAATTATTTATAAGAGAAATACACTTATTGTAGTGCTAAATATACAGTAAAAAAATTGCAATCTTTCCCAGGCTAATGTTTTTCTTTTGTTGTAATTAGGAAATAACGCATTAATGACAAAAGTAGATTTGCTGCTAAAGTAATAGTAATTATTTATTATTTCCACATATTTTTAATATTATTTTTAAAAATTTCTAGCATAAAGTTACTGGAGAATAATATACTTTACTTTTTCAGTCAGAGAAGAATAAAAGAAAGGGGCACAGAAATGTGTAAAACATGAAACTAACATGACAACTTGAAATATTAATTTGATACCAGAACAAAGCTAAGAGTAATAAAGTTTCAGTAAAATGCAGTAAGAAGTTTTTTCTGTTACTTTAAATAAATTATGTGGTTTATAACATACTCTACACAGACCATTCATTGAAAAGCAATGAAACTGTGTGACAGAACACAAGCAATTATGATTTTGTTGGATGTTAGAGTTGAGATAGAGATATGAGCATCTCAGGATAAAAATCAATATCAATCGTGACTGAAGCTGTACACAAATGACTGGTCTTCTAGTTAAATCATAAGGCTGTTCCAGATAGGAATCTGGGGTTACATAAGCAGTAGAATATTTGTGCTGCAGAATTTCAGTCTAAAAATATTTACTCAGCATTTCCTATGAAAATTAAAAAAAAAAAAAAAAAAAAAAGTAATACCTTAACAATAAGTTTTTAATAGCTCTTCTTCATTGTGAAAAATGGATTTTGAAATATCTGTGTTTGATCTTTTTAAAGTATCTTATTTGTAATTGTTTTTAACAAAAGACTGTTTAAAAAAAATGGCTGAAATAATTTCGTACAAAGATCCTCAAAAATGTGAATCTCCAAATTTCAATATATGCTTACATAAAGAAGTACTTATACAAGCTTATTCAGATTTGCCAGAGATGGCCTGAAGTAAATTTATGCTCCCTTTAGGAGTTTTACATTAGGTTCAGTGTGGCCAGGATTTTCGCCTACATGGTTACTTCTACATATATTAAATATGTTGGCCTTGTTTCAGCAAAGCACTTAAGTGTATATGTAAATTCATTCCCAAAATACATTTTACTTTTTGCTTAACTGTAAACATTTATTTATGTGGCATTTTCTTCAATGAAATGTAAGTACTTTTGCTTTTGTAAGGTCTTCCATTTTTGTGTAACCAAAATCAGGTTAAGATACTCCTGGTCATAAATTAGTGATTAAATCAAGATCTGAACAGTTTTAAGAAATGAAAGACAACACTGTTTCTGAAAGCAAGAACAGTCTCCAAGGCTGAATTATTCTCTAGACATTGTAATACCAATATTTTGCTTTTTATACCTGCAGGAAGAAAACTCAGACTGGTAAGTAAATACCAATAAATTAAGAGCAAATTAAAGTTATGGAGCTAGCATTAAGAAATTCCATTTTGCACTGCAAGAGTTATAACTTGGGATAAAAGTTATTTTTGTCTTCTTGCGTGACTCTCAACTCTGTCAATATCCTAAATATTCAGTATCTTGATTTATTCTTTTATTAATACTTGTTATGAATGCTTCCACTATTATTTTCATGCTACACTGTTATCAAAATCAACCTGGAGACTGGATAAATTTTTCAGCAGAGTTGCATTTGCTTGGTACAAATGCCCACATTTTTATCACTGTTCCTACTCATGCTTCAAAAAGCAGACATGCTTACCTCCAGGGATCATCAGGCAGCTTCAGTTCTTGTGAATGCATGATTTTCACAGCTGATATCCTGAAAACATCTGAGTTCATAGAAACCATGGGGCTCCTATGATTCCTTGAAGAAGCAGCAGAACCACATTCCTTTGAGTGAAAAATGACTCCCAGCTAGACAACTATGGTCTCAGAATAACAGCACTACATTTAAAAAAAAAAAAAAAAAAAAGTGGGGAAGGGGTGGCGGGGGGGGCAGGGAGGGAATAAAACAAAAAGCCACAGCAGAGACAGAGGCTTCTATGGTTACATTAGAAACTGATTTTCACATCAGGGAAAGCAGTAATTTTTATTTTTTCAGCAAAACACTGGCGTTTGTAATATTTGATAAGTAAAATAGTAGTCTAAGAGAAACATGCACGATTATTGCCCATTCACATTCTCCTCCACTGACCTTTGCTAACCAGAGTGGAACCAGATATAAATACAGAATGGAAAGATAGACCACAGGTGAAAAAAAAAAAAAAAGGAAAATAGAATTTCTGTTCCAAATTAAACTATGTAAGTAGGGAAAAATATTTTAACATATTTTTCAATATGTGGACATTTCCTTTAAGGCCTAGGATTCACAAGGATTCACAATACTGGAGAAATAGCATTAAGATAGTGTGCCAAAATTTTTCTGTATTTTCTGAATAACTTTCTAAATGAAAATGTATCACTTCAACATCTCAGTATAACCTTCTCTCCTTCCCTGGCACAAGTGAAACTTTTCTCAAAAGTTGAACTGCTCAGCAAAAAAGATAGTTGGGTTTCGTAACATAAGATTACTTTACCTCTTCAAAAATTTCTTGTTCTTACTTCTTATTATATTTCCTTAAAAATTAAATATTGCCATTTTACAATTTATGTTTAATGTAATCTGATTTTGCACATTAAAAAGTAATTTTCCTTTTTTGTTTTTTTAAATCAAAATATTGATATATGATTTCAAATCATATGCCTGAAAAATTATTGTGTGACAGCCATACCTCCGTGGACAGATTGTTGCAGTTATTTTCTGAATAGAGGTCTTCAAAATGAGTTGAGCTCTTCCAGCTAAAGTGGAATGTATCTATAACAAAATAAAAAACAAACAAACAAACAAATATACAACACTTGGTCTGGTACTGCACCCCTAATTTCTATGGTTTTCATTTCTGAGCTCAAGCTTTTCAGAGGAATTTAATATATTAAAATATAAATAGTTACATCTGAGATCACAAGCCTTTAGAAAAAGAATGTGAAGAGTGTTCTAATCCCGGAGGAAAACCTTGTTACCTTGTTTAAGTGATTCCATTTTTGCATTGAAAATCTTGGAAATCTCCAGGAGAGGAATCTCTCCTTGTCAGAATTTTCAATAAAAGAGCAGCTGCAGATACTGAAAGTATTAAATAAAAATTACCAACAAGCTGTCTTACCTGCGTGCCCTCAACAGAAAGGAAGGGCAAACATGAGCAGGTAGTCCTTGTACATCAGTCAAAACTCTGACAGCTACCATGTAACATCTGACAACACTGACATGTGCTTTACTCCTGAAGATATTCCCTTAACTGAACCATAAAAAGACAAATAAATTAGTAATAGAGCTTCTCCTGTCAATGTCCTTTCTTGCAGACTTCTCACATTGTTGATTAGCATTGTTTGAAGTGCTTCATCAATACGTTTACTTCCTCAAGTAAAAAAAAAGATATTGAATTATTTTATTACTTAAAAAGAGAGAGAGAGAGAGAGAGAGAGAGAGAGAGAGAGAGAGAGAGAGAGAGAGAGAGAAATAATGAGAACCTGATTCCTCATGATCACTTATTCATTTCTGGAAAAATGACAGACAAAAATCAGCATACTGCTTCCCAACTGGTCAGACATTACAGATCAGATCAGATTTGGTTTCCATTCTGTTGTAGAAGCAGCTCTGTTATACAAACCTGTACAGAAATCAGAAGATTAGCCTGTTGAGTTTAACATAATTGATGGGTTGCGTTGCAGATTAAATGAGAACAATATTTCTGGTAATGGCTTATTTTTTGGAAATTAAATAAGAGAAAGAAAGAAAAGAACACCTGTCAGTGATCTCTTTATTAGTTCATCTTTTTGTGTCAAGACGCATAACTGTGAAGGAGAAAGTGACTGACAGGGCCCTAAGTATTCATTAATGAGCATTAATGGTGCTGACTATCCTCACCCAGATATTATACACACAGTCCTGCCCACAGGCTTCATCTGAGGTCAGGCATTGACCTTCAGTCCCTGTCCCAGCTCACTGCTGGGGTCTTGCATGGATTTCCCTGGGGTCAGATTTCCCCTGCCATGCTACACCATGACATGTCATGCCTGTTCCATCAAACCCAGTAGGGCCAGTAATGCTTGCTAATGCTCTCATGGTCATGACAGTGACAATCAGAGGAAAAAACAACTGTGTAAGGAGTTCTACAAAATATATTTGTATGGCATTAATATTATTTTGCTACTGTCATATATCCAGTCTTTTCTACATACATATCCAGTTTAATAATGATAATAATTATGACACAAATAATAATAATGACACAATAATAATGTTAATAATGACACAAAAACAACTTTCTGTTTTCAGTTTTCTGCTAATTTTTGGATTATATTATCACAATTTGACAAGCCAACAATCCTTTGTGGTTTGGTTTATCCATAAGAGAAAAAATACAATTTTATATCTTCTGTTTTTATTCTGTAAATGTTCTTTATAAGACTAACAGCATCAGCCAAAAGATTAGAAAATAGGACTGAGATTCATATGCTACATAGATGCCTATCATTGTAGAACCATTAAATTATTGTGCTCCACCATTTAATTAGTGTTTTCTGGAAACTCAAACTTTCTTATTGAGAAAAATCATGCTGTATAGCATAACAAGCAAAATACTAATCACTGAGAACAGGAATATCACAACCAATCTGCTGACTAATAAGTATTGCTCTGAGACAGCAATAGGTTTTAAAGGTTCCCTATGATTAACAGTAGTTCAGCATAGTGAACTTGAAGAGCAATATCTACCATGCCCATTAAACCATGTCCCTTAGTGCCATATCTACACATTTCTTGAACAAGACTAGGGATGGTGACTCCACCATGTCCCTGGGAATCTTGTTCCAGTGTCTTATAACCTTTCTGAGAATTTTCCTTAACATCCAGCTTGAACCTCAACTGAAGCACATTCATCTAGTTACCACAATGACCATTTAGGAACTTTCAAAATTTCATTTCCAGACTAATCTGGACTGATTGTGCTAGAAAGCACCATTCTTTTTGTACCTTATCTTACACGTGATTTCTGATGATAATGTATTAAAATCTAATGTTTCTACAAGGGTTAATTTATTTAAAATCTTTTAAATTTATGATGAATCTTTCACTGAGAAGCTCTGTTCTTCCAAACAGCATCTCAGTCTTGTTTTTTAGGGAACTTATTTTCTCTCCGGCCGTGGAAAGAGCTCATATTCTGATTGACAGCCAATTATCTGGGGCCTTATTCTAAAATTTTTCTTTCTTCAGGTTAGTGAAGAGTGAAGACATTCTTTACTGCGAATACAGGTAACACCTGTGATTCACTTTTCTTATTTTCTTATTTTTTTTTCTTACAACTAGCATTTACAACTTATCAATTCTTTTTGTCTTTACATGAACTCAAAAAAAGGAAAAAAAAAAAAAAATCAATACATACCTGTAAGAAATTCATTCAAGTCTACCTACCTAAGCATAAAACACAACTATTTCATAGTTGAAAAGTGGAAGAAAAAGAAGAACAAATGGACAGTTGTGAAAACATAACTAATCCATGCCTTGTTCTTCATTTGCTATTGGAGTTAATAATCCTACTTTACATCAGTCTTTTCAAAAGGGTATGACATTAAATGTTCTTGTTGAAAGATACTTGCAAGAAACCATGCAAAATAACAAAATAACATGTTTCTAGACAATTTCAGTATCATATGCCTATCTACGAATGTCTTACATGCTAGATTTGCAGATAAAATATAAATATATGCATATATATGTATGTATATGACTTTTAAAATATGGTTACTGTGATAGGTCAGTACTCCTTTGAGAAATCTTTCAACTTTTTGATACACAATAAAAGGTTTTCAAACTTTTTAAATAAATTTATTTAGGAATTAAGGCAACCATGACCTTAATTTGTGAATGTACACTTTATTTATGGTGCACTATGTGCAAATTATTTCACTGGTTATAGAGAACCAATTATTTATCTTACTTGAATCCATATAATAGGATTTTGCATGTAATGTAAGTGAAGCAAAAGACACTTCAAGCCATTCAGTCATTACTATTTCCTAAACAGAGGATATGATGTGGATGTAGAGAGAAAAATGAGGTACTTAATGAAAATGAAATATATTTTTTGTTTCTTTGCCAGACAGATAATGCAGCTGTAAAAATTCTTGGCCAGCTAGCAACTGTAAAGAATATAATGCGTTGTAAGAAGTCAGTAATATTTACTTTAGAAAGTCAGTTTATTATTGGTATTAAGTATGAGTGATGTTCTCTTCAATATTATGACAATTCCAGAAAAGAACTACAGATGAAGGATGATAAATTAAACATTGCATTCATTATGAGAAAGTATTTTTGATACAAATAGCAACAACAGGAACAACAACAACAAAAGATTAGAGAGTGTTAAAAACAAAAACAAAAACAAAAAAAAAAAACAAAACAGAAGGACTAGAAGCTTCAGTTGCTTCCACCTAATGTGATGTTTTGTTTCAATTTTTGTAAATAAAATTACAGGAAATTGCTTGAAAACTAATTCCAGTGAAAGGTTCTGCTTACCTTTTCTATGAAGCTCTGTTTTATTTTATGAAGCACTATTATTTATCTAATAAAATTTAACATTAGAAATTAATTACTTGTGAAGCAGTTTTGATCTCCTGAGATTTCTTTGGGCAGTATTAGAGGCTACTCTGTGTATCATGAAAGTTGTATAAATCTAAAACACAACTAGCTCACAGGGCCTACTCCATGTTTGCTCATGGAGCTCCACCTGCTTAGTGGCTCTTACAAAGAGCTTGTGATCTCACATGAGAAAGAAAGCCAGAAAAAATACTGTTATTTATACTCTGCTTAACAAGTTCATCCATAACATATCCCTCGGCACTGGTAACTAAAAAAGGACTTTGGTTCTGATAGTCCAGCTGTCTTTGATTCATTTCTGTTTTAAAAATGTCTACACTTGAGGGAAGAATTCTTGGAAATAAGTATTCTACTCGTACATACAGATTCTTATGAGACTGCTTGTGGGTATGCAGATATTTCTATGGTCTACTTCTTTGATACTTTCAAATTCAAAGGAGGAAGTGTTCTCCATGTTCAAACTTCCACTTCTTTATTTTAAAACTCAATAAAACTTTCTCCAGACTTTTCAGAATACATTTAGGGTAGAGGACTAGCTGATCTAGTTTTCAGTTCACATATATCTTCAAAAGCTGACTTATATCTGACTGAAAATCAGGGACATTCAATCTTGGTCTGAGTGTCCTAGATCTCTATACTATGTTGTAAAATTCCACCGAGTTTAAGAAAGACAAATCAAAATAGACTTTCCCCACTATCATCTCATTGACAATATGAAGGATATATAAATGTATAAACATGACCTCCTACTTGGGAAAAAAAATAATTTCTTTTTGCCTTTTTGTCAGTGGTTCAAAAGAAGATGTACCTGTTTACTTGTTTCCCATTCAGTCATTTCCTAAAGAGCATAACAAAGAGCAACATCATTCCAACTCAGTGTGAACCTGCTCAGCTTTACATATGCCACAGTTCAGATCCCCTCTATAATCCTCTGAACATATTATTCATGATGAAAAACCCAACATCAAAAAATTAAGAATGAAATTGAGTACAAGATTTTCAGTTCTTCAAGCTGGTACTTCTCATGGTACGCAGGATTTCCTCTGAGAGCACATTTGACATGTTAAAGAAGTTCTAGCCTCTGGGTTGAAAAGGTCATTCCCAATGTCTAAAGTCTAGCAATTCCAGACCGTGTATGGCTGTAATAATGCTACTGGGCTTTGTCCAGATTAAAATACTTGTTTCACACTATGATATCAGTATTTGTCTCAGTAACCACAATTATGAATAATATTTTTTAGCAATTTTTAATGGACATTTTCACACATGTGTATTGTGTATTAATAAAGCATCAAACAACTCTGGATTTTGAGTTATCACTAACAGATGAAAAATGTATGAAGAAGTGAGGCCTAAATTCACCTCTCTTAACTGTCAATGCAATCATTCACATAAAAACAGGCATCTGTTACAGAGAGTGGAGGGGACAGCGCAGTTCCAGGTGATTCAGTCTTTAACTGGCATGACCTGCAGTTGTGTTCTTCATCTGGGTAGAATGAAATTGGGTACTAAAGACAAGGTCACTTAACTATTCTTTTATTCTCATAGCAGTACAAAAGCTATGCAGCTCTCATCTAAGAGCTGACTTTTGATTTGTTTTAATTGCCTTCCTTTTTCTTTCACAGAACATTCACTGAGAAAAAAGATGCAGATATGGATGGGACAGTCCTATAAAAGTTGAGGCTTTCATTCTGAAATCAAGACTTATTTTAATGATAGCCTCCTAAAACCACAAATTTGCAGAGTATAAAATGACAATACATCTGGCAAGGAAAAGTAAATCCCTCCTTACATCTAAAACTAATATCTAAGCAGCAAAAATAATTTTTAAAAGGCCTTTTTAATTATTCTCCATAGTAACTTTTTCTTTTAGGATCACCATATGTACCCAATTACCCAGCGATCTCACTTTAAATTTGTATGGCACATTAGGGTCTTATTGTTCTGGATTGCAAAGGGATACATTAACATGCCACACATTTTGCTATTTATGTTTCTATGGCAATTAAAAAAAACAAACAACACATGTCATTAACAGTGATTAGTACTAAGGTCACCTTTTCAACCTGAGAAACAGAATAAAAGCCTCAGAAAGCTAATAAAATGAAGTGCAGAAGTGTCACTGGATAGAAGTTGGGGGAGAGGAAGCTGAGGCTTGCTGCTGACATTATGATTTGCATTAAATGATCATACTCAGTTACTAAGACAATACTGTCTTCTGTTTGTGATTAGGTTCCTTCATCTTCCACTTAACTTGCAATTATCGGCTTTAATACCCATTAGCTGGGATTTTGGTCAATCTATACAACACCAATACATGAAGGAAAGGTCTCTGGGTTAATCAGCTGGAAATCTTTCCTAGAAGTTCCAGATGATCAAATTTGTACATTCAATCCAGTGAGTATTTTGCCACAGTATGCATTACAACAGATGTCTCTTTACAGTAAAATTTAATTCTCACTTGTTCAGTAATGATATAGATTATTAAAACACACTTCTTTTGGTGAACAATCAAAGTATTCTATCAATAACATAGAAGTAGACACCCTTCCACTGCTGAAGTTTTTTGGCCTCTAAATCTAAGCCTGAAAGCACTGAGTTATGTGCTTTTATCCACAAAGAATGGATAAAATTATGATCCCTGACAAGAAATTAACCTTAAGCACTTATTAATAAAGGCAAATAAGATTTCACACACCAGCATGTAAATCTTAAAGTAGGACTTTTATTTTATTGCTTTTTGAGGCAGGTGAAGTAAATAGTTAAAATCATCACCCTGGTATTATTGTTTAATTAATTCATTGTTAAGGATTTTTAGTGATGGGAAATCTTGGAATTAGAGCATGAGCTCTTCCTAACAAAGCTATCTGTCTTCTTAGTCAGCTATTATTCCCCTCAACCGTGCCAGACATTCATTAAACACAGCCTCAATGATTCTTTAGGGGCAGGGCACAATTCCCTGGGTTTTGAATGCTGCTACTCAATTCACTGTGCGTCTGAAAATACAAGCAAGTTAAACATCGTCCTCCAAGATTTGTATTTACTGCCCAGTGAGACAAAAAATAATACCTCTTACAATATTTAAACAGAAGAGATGTCATTTAACAATGAAAGATCAGTCTTACTTGTTATCAAGAGTATACCTTTCAGATTATTTTCTGAAGATGTCTTTCCTGTGGTTGATCTGTATTGCTATCAAGACAGAAAAGAAATTCTTGTAATTAGTTTACTACAATGAAATAGTTTTCAAAATAATAAATAAAAAAAAATGTTTAAAAAAATATTTGAAAAACCATTCATAAATGAATTTTAAGTCCTTTAATTTTGAAATATTTTTCTTTAAAAATGACTGAAGAATGCTCAAGTTTTATTTTTCCTATACTTTACCTCTTTGCTATCACCTTGCTTTGTAGAAAAAATAAAATAGAAAAAATAAAATAAATAATTATTTTAATGATAGACAAAAATGAAATTGTAAAATACAAAAATTGTAAAACTGTAGTACAGCTAATTAATCTTTCTTGAAAGAATCATATATGAAATTTACTTCTGATTGTAGCTGCCACTGTCTTTCTTTCTTTGCCAATAATGCAAATAAGGTGGAGAAAATAATTATTTTGTTGTAAAGAAAAAGCTATTTTTCAAGTGCTATAACTAAACACCTTTTCTGCTTTTAATAATACTTACTCTACACCAGGTACATTTCAGTTGAGAGTAAGCTGTAGGTCTAGGAAATCTATCCATTCCATCTGAAAGATGCCAAGAAAAAAAAAAAAAAGTGATGAATAAAAAAATCAGACATTATTCTTTTCTCAGATACTATACTGTGCTCTCTGTTCTTACTCATCTCAGATATCTCAGAATCATCATGCAGTAGTTTCTTTCTTTCTGTGACTTATAGGCCAGGATAAGAATGGCTGAAGAGGAAGTTTTTCCAGCAGAGATTTCCACTGATTACAGTTTCTAAATATGCCTCTCTAGTCACTCTACTGCTAAATAAAACCAATTAGGAAATGTTCTTAGACCCAACCAATTAGGAAATGTTCTCAGACCCTGAGTCTAAGTGATAGATTTCATTTACTAAACCATCAAACAGATTTACCCTTCAGACTGGAGTGGTCCCATTAAAACAACCTGCTGGGGATGGACAGTTGTATGTACAGTTCCCCAGATCAAGAGCTGTTGTTGGCTGGGAGACATGGAAAAGTAAAACAGCATGCCAGTGTAGGGGATACTACTTAAACAAAAGGGGCATATACCCCAATAATGTTTTATCTGTTAGTACAAACTTGGCCACTGAGGCTGTTTCAACAATATAAAGTCAGTGAAAATGTCTGAATAAGATAATCAAATAAGTCTTCAGTCTTACACGGATTAATTCCCTCCCTAAAGCAAATGGCCTCTGAATATCATATCTGTTTTAAAGAAATAGAACAAAAAATGTTTGTCTAGCTAAACCCAGTGCAAACCTTCCTACTCAATATTTTGAGCTAGTTTTCCCTAGTTTCTCTCTGTCTTTTTTTTCTTTTTCTTTTTCTTTTCCTAATTAAGTGGTCAGTACTAATTCTGTGTTTTCAGATGAGCATGTTTCTCACATTAGCACACTATTCACTGGATGTGACAGTTCTATTTTAAGCCTTCACAAGTGCAAAAAACACCAAGAACATCTGTAGTAGAAATATTTTCAAGCATCTCATTTTCTTATAAAGTTTTAAAAAAGTTATTATTTTCAACTGAAAAACTAGAATAGTTTTAGAAAATAGTAAAAAATACTTTTTTTTTTTACTTTTGAGATATGAGATTTTTTTGCTTAGTTTATATCCACCATTGATCCAGAAATACAAATTGTTCTGCAATGAGTGGCACACACAACAACTGATGTGGCTATACCTTACAGTTTTGGAACAGATTGCAACAGTAGAGATCGCCCATGAAATGCATGCTGGTAAGATACTGCCATCATGTTTAATTCTTCTATGAAGTTTTTTTTATAGATAACTCGTAAACTACAACATCAATGGCCAGCTAGCTAACCATCCATTTAGTTAAAAAAAAAAAAAAAACCTAAAAATATTCATTCTGTAGAATTCTGTTTACCCCTTCTACAAGCTGGCTTGTCTTCTGACACAGCTTTTTAACAGCTCCTTGTAAAAAGAGCAGTGTAATGCTTAGGAGTCATTCAAAAAGCCCATAGGCAAGAAGTGTCTCTTTCTAACATTAGATTTATGTTAGGCTCGAAAACTGGGTTGTGGGTGTCTTTGTTTGTTTGGGGCTTTGTTTGTTTTTCTTCATGGAGTAGCAGTTTTACCAGCTAATAGTATAAATTTTAACAGAGCAAACCTTCAAAACCCATGCAGCACTTCTATTCTTGACAAATGGGAAAAATGTTCCCAAGCAAAGAGAGTGAAGACCAACCTTCTCCAAGTACCTAAGTCTAGGTCCTAAAATCTAAAAATTATGCCCTCTTTATATCTTTGATTAGTTCAAAAATATATATATATAAAAGATTCATTTTGGAAGTTAGTGTAAATACATCCACAACATCCAGGCACTATTTTAGAGACAAATACCTACTTGCAGTGTTCTGTATGACATACCAAATAGATAATCAAGGCTTCCGGATCCCTATGCATGTTATCTACTTAGTGTTTCCTGAAGATAATGAAATTTAATATGAGCAAAGCTTACTTGAGCAATAATATATAATGGAGGCTACGTCTGACATCACCAGTTGTATCTGACATACACAGAAAGAGCAAATAAACAACAACAAAAAACCCCATAGCTCATATGCAAAGCCCTCAGAAAGAGGTGATTTTTTTCTCTATTGTTCTCCCTAGAAATTAATTGGATACTGTTTAGGTTGCCGAACAAAACAATAAACTACACAATGGTTATATACATGTGCACAGGTACAAAAAAAAACCCAAATCCTTTAAAAATCTTGTAAATATTTTAACCTATTGACCTTTAGTTCACTATGCTGGCATTATTTTTCTATAGTTTGTTATGTAAAATAAGTTAATATTCTGTTACATACTTAGTTATCATGCTCAAAAACTAACTTTCCTAAAGAGTTGCTATTACGCAGAATGATACAGTTTTAAGCATGCTCTTTGACAAAGCTGAATTTCACTACTATAAGAAAAGCAAAATGATGAACTTTACCCAAGGTTTGAGAGCAAACTTCAGACAGTTATAGACTGAAATGGGAAACAGAAGATTACTTGTATTAACTTTAGTTTTCCAGTTCAGAACTAAGTTTAACTTCAAAATTTAAAACCCTCAAATAGAGTGATATTAATGTTTTTGTAGCATTTTTTTAAGTTTTCTTTTCCATCTTCATTTTTTAGCTTTTTTCTCTTTTGCTGTCTTTCTTACTTTTTCTTTCTCTATGTATAGTAATCAGAGCACTTTATGACTATCCGCAAGCCCCATTCAAGGATGTAAATGACCTGAGAAGACATGAAGAACTGGGGAATCTGCTTCAAGATGTCTAAATAATATTTCACATGAACATTAGTGGAACAAAATGATCTAATTATGTTTTAATAATTTCATAAAAAATTATTTTCCCAATACTGTAAAATTAATTCAAGGGTTTATGTCATTAATGACATCTTCCTGATGGATACTTACAAGCACTTTGCACATACATATATGGGAAAAAAAATTCAGAGCAAAACCTTCTCCATCTTAATTGTATAAGTCTGTAAAGTTTGTATGATGCACAATATTTTTCTCTTTATTTTAGATACAGAATGGTCACTCCCCATACTTTTTCTTAAGTATCATTAGTCATGCACTAGAAAATGTGTGATTATGAGGGGATATGGTTCTCTTCCCTGATGCTATTAATTCAAGTTAGTCAATAACATAGTGAATCTCTTATTTTTTTACCCATAACAGATAACTCATATAGCACTTGAGCACGTATCTGCATATGTATCTATTTGCTGTTACACACCCATATGACACATGCCTTGTACCACAAAAATGATTAATAAATAGAAGGTCAGATTCAACAATAAATTCCAGCTCTTTTGTACTGCTACAGCCAATATAAGCCAGCTGTATGAAGGTCGCATCTGAGTGATTCAGATGGATTACAGTTATTTTGACTTGGTGACATCAAACAAATCGGTCCACTTGTATTGATGAGATTTGGCAAATACCTCCTTTGAAATTGTCCCAAGTGTATAAGAAAATACAACCTTTCAACAATTTTTTAAAATATCCACCTCAAAAATCAGAATCTGAAGAGATAAGGTCATATTAGTGAAGATAGCCAGTAAAGGTTAACCATTTCAAGAGTACATCTGTAAGAAATTAAAATACACTGTAGCAATTGAACTGATGAATATAGGTCAGCAATCTAGTCCCATGTCTAGTTTAATTGCATGAACAAAAAAGACGACTTTTAAGCATTACGTTATTTCCCAATGCAAATTCTCTTCAAATTCAGAAAATAAATATTTGAAAAAGGAATGAAATCCATTTTGTTAACAAAAAACAAACAAACAAACAAAAAACATCAGAGACAATTCTGTAAATGAGCTTAAAAACATATTTCTGCCTATTCCTTTAAAGAATCTTCATGAGATCAGAGGCGTATTAAAAAGCAGAAATATTCAACATCTGTTGCTGTGTTGCAGGGAGGCAAGACAAAGTTAAATTAATGCCATGTGTGGACAAATATGATTTAAAAATCCAGATTTGTTGGAAATCCAAAATAGGTTGTCAGGTTTGTATAATAAATAAAATCAAAGATAAAGGATTATTTTTTTTAATTCTTATCCTGAAAAATTAAGAAATCCCTCCATCAAAAAAAATAGAAAAGTATGCTTTCATATAATATAAAATATCTGATACATTCAGGGAAATGAACCAATGCATAAAATAAAAGAGCAAGTCTGAAAAGAATCATGTAAGAATGAATTTAGGTCAAATGATCAAGACAAAGTAACATACTGTTATTTGCCTTTGGCACTTGCAATGTTGTCTAATTTTGAAAGACCACATTTCAAAAACCACTTCTGTCAGGAAATGTTACATCCTAGGCTACTACCCACACATTTTCCCTTTCTTTTGCAGAGGAATCTGCACTTGACTATCCCCATAAAGAAATTGACGTTTCACTCATCATGGGTCCACAATTTCATTACAATTTCTGAGTAATCAGCTTATAAGATGTCAACAAAGCAAGCTGATGTACAAAAGTTGTTCAAGTTCTACACTGCAATAGATATTGGTCTTTTTGGACTGGATGCATTGCTCTGTAGATCACTATACTTGTAGTTTCCCATTTTGTTCTGCCCTGCAGATATCTTACTTCAAGGATACATCAACAATATATTCTTTTGTAGCTATGGGCTTCTGCTATATATTTGTAGTCATTTGTTGTCCCTGTATTTTCTCAGACAGAGGTCAGAACTTGCTCGAAGATATTTGTGGACTAGATTCTACAATTAATATAGCAGTGGCATTCACTTTCACTGACAAAAAAAAGTTCAGACTTACCTTGTGGTTGATAGGATAACAAGAATATTCAGCAGTGTTGACTAATTCTAAACAATGAATATTCGATGTCTGGGGTTGTTCTAAGACACAGGAAAAGACTTAACTATTAACAATGTAGTAGGTTGATACATAGAATAAGCTGACATGTTTCTGTAGCTTTGTCGTATCTATGGCTTGGTAAATAACTACTGGAGAAGAATAAAACAAATCTCCTCATATAGTATAGATGGTTCACACTGATTTCTTTCAGCTAGGGAAACCAAATAATCCAATTGAAAATGTTTATAAAACAGAGCAGCATCTAAGCTACTACTGTGTTAAGGGAAAAATTAAGAAAACACCCTGAAATGTTTTAACGAATTTAATTGATTTTGAGATTTGATGAGATTCTAGGCAAGAAGTGTTTGGCTTTTAAAAAAACATAATTAATGACTAGGTATTCTCTTACGAAGTCTTCCAGAGGGATAGTCCAAGCCTTTTCATCAGAAATGTGGCTAATGCACTTTACTATAAAAAAAAAACAAACTACCACTCAGACAGTGGTAGTATGTTTCTATGACTTTTCTACCATCCCATTCAGAAGGGTCAACTGCATTTCAGATATTTTTGCAGTACAGGATTTGGGGAAGAGATAAGTTGTAAAATTTTAATATTTCTCCCTCCAGCCATTATAAATGTGTCTGATCTATTTAGGTACTCATCCTAAAATTCAGCTTATGAACTATTAAGTGATCCAAAATAATTGTGCAATAATTGTGGAGAAGATATTTTATGAGTGGGTTAGTTAAAGAACTCCTCAATACCTGGGTTATATCAATGTGTAGCCACAGCCACAGATGTGAATCTGGACTTACATGGATATAACTAAGATAATTATATGAGCTTCTTTCTTAAGACCTTGATAAAATGAACATTTCACAGAGGTTTAAAGAAACAGTAGAGAAAAATATGTTGCCTTACTTCCAACAGTATTAAAAGAATTCAGCTGGTGAGTGAAATAATTTATACTAACTGGTTATTCCAAAATTATTTAAAAATAACAAAAAAACACATTTTTGTCTACAGGTGCCAAGTGACTAGAATTTATAATAGCAGACTGCATAATCACAACCTCTAGATTCAGATCTTGAAAGTCAGACTGGATCTTCAAAGAAAATTCATGTTTTGTTTTACTATTAATATATAGGCTTTCAGTGAATTCCTAAACTCTCAGTTCAAGGTGGAAATGACCTTTATATGACCCTCTCCATCAGAAAAACGTTCATTTACAGTGTGGTTAAACATATGGTTTTCTGACTTTTGGAAACAATATGGAAAACTCAACGTACTGTAGTCATATTTTATTTTTATTTTTCATTTTTGGAGATGGGAAAATCTCACAGGCAGTCTCCTTTCAAATTTATGAGGCGTACCTCATTTTTTTGCATACCTGCAAAGTATTTTAAATTATTCCCTATATAAATCAGAAAGACTGAGAAAGATGGACAAAATCAGAATTTATATGTAAAGCAAAACATCAGGACATGGATGACATCCATTGATATATCATACTTAGAATTTTTATCAGCATGTGGTGGAACTCAGGAGAGAAAATCTTGAGTAATGACAAAAGAACTTTACATTACACAAAATCAATACTTTGGAAAACTGCTTTTTTGTTGTTGTTGTTGAATTTATGTTTCATATGAAGATACTGGTATATTTACAATTTTTTTCTCACTTTGATGTTTTCTCCAATCAAAGTATCTGATTTTGAGGAAGAATTATAGTGTAAAAGTTAGAACAGCAGAAGACTAAAAGCAGCTGATCATTTAAATGTGTATTTTAAATATACCGCTAATAAAGTTCCAATGTCACAGCATGCACCAGCATGGAAAATTTGCCTCTCTACCATACACACTTAAAGAAGTAGGACATTGGAGTGAGCAGATGGATGCCTTTGTGAATGGTGTCCTATATTTCTGACTTATCTGGAAGTTCCAACGTGTATCTAGTGGCATGATCTCTGAGAACTAAACAGTTTATTTTCTATTTAGAAAAGGAGTAGAGTGAAAGATCATTTGCATTATAAGGTCAGAGAGTGGAAAGGTTTATTTCTTTATATAAGTAAGTAAGATCTTATTTATGCATAACCCCACATTGTTAACCTATGCCATATTTTCTGTTTTGAGTTCCATTATGCTCTCACAACTTTGTTTTAGCTACTAAGTCCTTGAAAGACTGAAGATGTAAAAAGAAAACCAAAATACTGAATCTCTTCTGTTTCTTAGTGTTATATTAAAAAAAAAAAAAAAAAAAAAAAAAAGCACAATTACCACTTTTTAAATAGCCATAAAATATTGCGATGAAAAATGAGTCCAAGTGCATACTAATGAGTGAGTCTCTTAATATGTATGTCACTCCAAAAGTAGAACCACAGATTTATTTCCATGGAAAGTACAATAGAGACAAAGACAATGCCTGGTAGAGCCATTTCTCAGCTATAAAACATTTTTCAACACAATTACCACCACTAACTATGTATTTTTGCCATCCTATGCTGCTCATAAAAATCTGCACCAGTGGAGGTGACCCACTGTCATTGTATTGAAACACATGACCTACTGCTTCACTGTGCTCACATCCACTGTATGGTCACCACAAACCTTCAACAAGCATTGTTGAATGGGTTCCAACTTTTTCTTCATGGCGGAATTCAGTGACAGACCTTTGCCTTATACACACTTCCATGTCAGACACCATTTTGACAGACTGCCCCTCTGCTGCCATCTGTCTCATGAAAACAAAATGCAAAGGGATGTTGGTGGGAAGTTTCAACCTCTACTGCCATACCAACATTTGTCTCTGACACTGTGGGCCAACCTAATAAAATTGAAGGCTGTGGAAGACGAAACAGTTTTTGTTTTTTGGCTCAAAGTTTGCTTTGTGAGACCTTCTTTGGTGATAAGACTAAATTGACTACTGAACTATATACAGGGGCAATTGGTGGGTGTCACTGTGCCACAATACTTCTGCTTATGATTGTAAAGATAAGCAGAAGTGGGACAAGCAGTCTTTTTCAGGGGTGTGACCTGAAGGAGCTGACCACTGCAAAAGGCAAAAGTGCCTGTGCGTGGCAACAAAGGCACCACTCGCTTATCTGTTGGACCAGGTGTGTCACACTAATGGAGAGAAAAGAAGAAAAAAAAGAAACTGAAAAGTGGGGGGATAAAAGGTCCCCACTAAACTAAGTACTTTGGAGAAGAAGAACTCCCAAGGAAAAGAAACCTTTGGCAGAGGAATTACCTAAGATAAAAAAATCTCATAGGAAAGAACACCCTGGGGCTAGCTTGTTGCTACAATGCAAAGCTTCCTGTTTTTCTTCCATCCCCCATGGTGACCAGATGAGTTTTTGGTATCAATGGATGCACTAGGAACCACACTGGACCCATGGTGGTGACTATCTCTCTTGCTTTATACACAGACTTCTTGCTTCTATCTCCTCTCTCTTTTCTATTGCCTGTCTTCCCTTCCCCATCTCCCTAAGCAACTAGGATTTGTAATAAACTGATCAGGCTAACATTTGACCTGTTGTGTCTTAATCTCACCATCGAGTACACATACGTATTAAAGAACCTTCTCTCCCTCCTATAATTGGAGCAGGACAAAGGCATCACTTTCAGAACAACCCTCTTATATGATCATGTGCATAAGAACACTAATGACCTCTGCTAAGGAGAACACAGAAGCTATCTAGCGATTAATTTCAATATCTTCCCATTTTAGTAAGGACATAAGCTGCCTTCTGCTTGGCAAAACAGAAGCATTGTATATCATCATGATACTTTTAAATATATAAATATCACAACATACACTGTTTATTTTGGGTAAATTAACTTTACCCAAATAAAAAAATTAACTTTACCAAAATAAAACAGCTGCAACAACACCTAATCTCACTGTACAGAGGCAACCATTAATGCCTAACCTTCATTATCTAGAAGAACCTTCTTCTTTCCCGACAGACTTTATACGCGATGACAATGAGTTCCACTTACTGTCTCACGGCTACCATTCAAGTCACAGTACTTGAAGCTGAATTAACTCTTACGAATGATCTATAGATGGTTTGAAATCCTGCCAAAGATAATACATCCACTGAGGAAAGGAGGGGGACAAAAAGCAATAAAAGAATAAGTTTTATGGGAAGAGCAGTTCCTTTTCCCATAAATGATGAATCAATCCATTATATTTGTGATAATCAATGCCATGGATCCTCTTCACGTCAAGGTAAAAAAAAAAAGCTTGGTAAAGAGGCAAATCATTATTAATTCATTTATTGCAGTAACATTAATCATGATGAGCTAATGTGTTATTAATGTGGCTGTAATATGTACTTCCATAGGATTTTCAAAGTAATTTAGGAATTAACTATTGTATCATGGTTTTAAGGAGTCATGTAAATTGATAAATAATATTGAAAATCTTTTTAAATAGGGGTAAGCATGAATCTACTGACATACTACCTTTTGGTGGAGACAAGAGGATGCCCACATCCCACTCCTATGCTCACATGTGCAGGTATATTTACACTCTGCTTTACATTTTCCATGACTTATTGCCTACAGCAAGAGCCAGTCAGCTTTTCAACACTGTGGTCCTGTTCCAGGAAATATTGATGTGGGAGATTAGTAGTTCTGGGAATGAAATCAAAGCTGTGATGATGCTTGCTGGTGTCTAGGAAGAGTTTAGAAGGCATATAAACATTCATCTTTGCACACAGAGGGACATGACTTCACAGATATGCTTCCCATGGGAACCTTCAAAACTGCCATCTGCCATATTCTTATATTTCCTCACATATCACACACTGCTTGTGTATGATCTGCTCTGTAACTGTCTGGTTTAGAATAATTAGTCTTAGATGCAGACAGTATTCTTAATTTCATATAGTGAGTCAAGCCAAGACACATTTCCTGGACAATCAAACTAAAAAACCCATTCATTGGTACACATATAACTCTAGTTGCATTTATTTTACAGTAGACAAAACAGAGAAGTGTTTACTGTGCTCATAATCTCACCTAACACAGTCCACAGAAAATTATAAAAGTCTACAAATTGGTGGTGATAATCATGCTTTGAACAGCAAATTGGATTAAGTAACCTCCAGTAGTTCCTTTCTACCAATATTTCCACGATTATATGATTCAAATTAACAATAGAAAGGAGATAACACTTACTACCATAATCTGCTTGTTTTTCCTGGAAATCATAGCTGCATATTACCCATCCATTTTACACACTAACTGTACTTAGGGCATAATTAGTATTTTTTCAAGCATGAAATACTGCTGTTATACTGAAAATGTTCTGTAGTTCATTAAAAGCCAAAACAACACAAACCCAACAACTTTATTTTATTGTGTGCCTTTAGTAAATAATCTTCCAGAGTAATCTATTATCAAAGTAGTTCAAGACTAATTTCTGTAACTCTTCTTGAAAGCTCAAACTGGATAACTTTTTTCTTCCTAAGTATCCTATACTCATGCCTTCCTTGGATGAGCAATTTTCAGTTTGGCAACGCGCCTGTTGCTTTTAGCAGGGTATGCTGCACTTTTGGTTCCTCAGTTCTGGATTTTTTATTCATATGCATAGTAGACACCTTACAAACACAGAGCATCAACAGTGAACAAGTATTTTACAGGACATTTAATATTTGCTCTCTGCAGCAAAGTCAAGTGTTAAAAGCCTTAAATGGAAATATTTTCAAATAAAACTAACATAAAGTATATTTGAACTTCCAACATTGTTCCTAACAAATTGTTGCTCCTGAAAAGCATCAGCAATGCACTTTGGTCTGCTTTAGTAATTGGGAAGGAAAATTACTGCATTTTTGAAATCTTTTAGAAATTCTCTCTGCCCTCCTGTATTTCAGAAGCATTTCTCAGGCCCTCAGATGTCTTTCTACTCTTTAAAATCCAATTATATACACAAAAGTTCAGCAATTTTTAGCTCACAGTGGGGAAATGAGGGGAAAACAACTGTTCCACAGACTCACAAGGTCAAAAATAATGAATACAGTTTGGAGACACTGATGGTATTTGTATCAAACCATGCAGCCTATTGTCACAAGAAATTCTTCCACCACACATTTAATCAGTGAAACTATTCAGTGAGTACCCTAGCTGCCTATCATAAAATTGAGCAGCCAAAGCTTCCCAACTTTTGTCTGTCTTGTTAGGTGACTAATAATCCTCTGGAAAGCATATTTTTGAAAAGGACCTAGATTGTTGTTGAAGCCTTTACCGAGATCTTAAAATTGATGAAATGATAAAATGATATTAAAATGATCTTTAGTAATTATTTATATGGACTGTTCTTCAATGGATAAACTAAAAAGATAAATATTAGTGTTAAGATTACAGACATAACATACACATCCTATAATCTGGATCATCAAAGCAATACTTTCATTCTCTATTATAGAGAAGTCTGTGAGGGGTACTTTTATTTTAAAAACGGTACATGATCATGAAGGGTTTTGTCTGAAGATCATGATTCAACTGCAGTTTTTCAACAAGATTCTTCAAAGTTTTGTAGCAACAGAAACATATACACCTCACAGTGAACACGGGCTAAAATTTGTAGTCTCAATTATTCTTAAGAAATTTCAAGTAATATGACTTTTATATGCTTGTGGTATTAATTTAAATTTGTTCTAACATATTTTATGACCAACCATGAAAAAAACTATTTTTTAAAATGTTCCATATTCATTAGTGGTTATTTAAATTGATAGAATTAACTTGAATTAAATAATCAATATGAAAATATTGATTTTATTCCTTTTATTCTTTTAAAATAGGCATATGAAGGTAATAAAAAGGATGAGCCACTGCTTTATTTTACTGCAACCCTTGTAATTTTAAGTCTTCTGCCAATAGCTCTTGTCTTCAAGTCAGCTTCTGATACAAGGACTGAAATTGAAAAAAAAGAAATGGAGACTGAAGTGAACTTCAGTAACTGTTATTCTAATAATAAATCACAGGCATCTTATATCTTAACCATGCCTTGAATTTTCTCAGCAAATGGTTTGGGAATTTAGTATATGTTGCATTATAAATTCTTTCTGAAAAAGCAAGCCAAAATGTAACATTCCTGAAAGCACTCAGTAAGAGTCCAAATCTCTTGATGATACCCAGAAACATGGTGTTTCTTGTTTTGTTTTCTTTTTAGAAATGGAAAAACAATTATAAAAATATTGTGCTAATAAATCAAAAAAGGCGCTTGAAATAATCTCATAAAATGTTACGGTTTAAATAATGCCCTTCATCAGTATTCTTTGTTTAACATTTTATGTTTATTGATAAATGAAGATGTGTTTAAATAATTCAAACAAAACATTAGCTGCAAGCAAGGAATTAATAATTGATAGGACTGGAAGGGCTTTTTTTCACTTGGGAAATAGATAATATTAGCTTAATGTGGGGTTGTAGGAACAGAGGAAATGTAATGGATCTGCTTGCTTTAAACTGATGATGGTTATTGTGGTCTGAAAGTTGCTACAAAGGCAAAAGCAGGACAGCTCTGTAACTGTAATAGATTTCACTCATAGGAGCTGACAATGCAAATTGTGGTTTGATATGCCAGATTTATACATGGAAGGGAATCTAATAAACTTAACATAAAGGAAAAAAAATAAATGCTATTAACTTGTCTGAGAATTTTAAAAGGGCAAAAACAGAAGGATTATGGTGTCTTACTATATCTGGATTTTCTTCCAGTGTACTCTCTTTATGAATACTGTTATCCATAGCTTTATTTAATACATCGTTACTAAGGATACTGTAACACAGAAGTCAATGCATTCTTGAGAGTCCTCAGAGGTAGACTATTTTAGTCTAGAAATACTCATCATAAGATTTTACTTAGATTTGCCTGTAAAGAAGCCAGACCATTCCAGCTGCAAATTTGAACTTGGCAGTCTTTTCTGAGGGAATGTAAAAAAAAAAACAGCTTTGTCAGAACTTCTGCAAGAAGGGAGTTTTCTTTGGCAATCCTCAGATTTTGTTTGTTAACTGCAGAATTATATGGAATTACTCAAAAATCTGTTCTGCAACTCCCATTCATTGTTGGAGGTACTAGAGTAACAGTAATCAGAAAGAAAGCCTACTAAATGATGCTTTTATTTCCATACAGTATTGTTTATGAATCTATAATCCAGATGTTCAGTCTAATCTAGCAACAAGGAATTTGAATTTACACATATAACTAACATTTGGCTTTATTACTTTGACAGGCAGGATAAAATGTAAATACTATAGCACCTCTATTATAATACCATAATTGCATATAATAATTTGTCCAAAAGTGTAAGATTATAAATCTCATATTTTGCATGTTTGCAAAACATTTTTCTAGTAAGATTTTTCAGACAGTAATAAACAAGAATATTCAAAACTGCAAACTGATCTGAAAACCAACAGCATTTTGCAGACTTTAAAATTAATTTCAAGCGATCATAGCCATATTGCATTTGACCCTTATTGTGGGAAATTTCACAGTCACAGATTATCAGGAGGGCTTTTTTAAAGTTGGTGCTAGAAGAGCCAAACAGTTTTAATAAAAACATCAAATACAATCAGTCCTTGTAACTTAAATTGGTTGCATCTTATGTCATCACTTATGAAAAATGAATATGCCATATTACTGAAAATGAGCAGTTGTGCTTTGTACCTATTTTCCACAGGGGTAAAAGGTTAAAAAGGGAGCAAGGCAGTGAAGAAACAAGTTCTGGATCTATAGCTGTGTGCCAAGTTCATACCTGAGCATCTCCCAGAATAATTTTTCTTAAGCAGACAGATTGTAAGCCAGCACAAAATTGATTTCAGAAATGCAAATGGGAGAAAGCAGCTTTGTTTTACAGCCATTGCAACACTCGACATGACATTTAGATAGACTTGCTTGCATTGACAGTAGGCACATATGTCTACTATTTTGTTTTAAAATATATGTATTGCTTTTAATAACACCATTACAGCTGTTCACAAAATGACGCCTCTAGACAGAAGCACTACAATGAAAAAGAGAGTATCAACAGAAGGACTGTATCTGCATGTAACCCTTACAGTTGCCAAGAAATGAAGATATAACATATGGTCACTTTGTAAAGGTGAGATGAACAAAAAACAAGCAGCAACCTAGCCAATTTTTGTCATTTGAATTTTCCTTCAAAACTAAATTTAGTTCCATACAACTCTTTTTAACTTGAATGATATGCTTATTAAAATACAAAACAGCAAACTCTGCAACTGTGAAAACAATTTAAAAATAAATTATAGGAATCGTATATTGCCAATTCTTTTTTTTTTTTTTTTACTTGTCTAAAGCTATTCTTTAAAAATTAAAGTATAATTTTGCAGCAGAAGAATCAAATTCTATATACAGTTTGCTAGTGTGAAGAGAGGAAGTTGTAACTTATATTAAATATCCCACTGTTTATATGTCTATGAATGTCTTCCCTTGATTTATCTGTTTATTGAACTGCCTTGCAAGGGCCACTCCTCACAAGAATGCATGGGGGAATGTTAATGTAACTCTTAAGTCTCTTTGATAATCTTCCTGGATACCATCCAGAAAATGAAAAGGTTTAGGAGAAAAAGTAATAAACCTATAAACGTTTAAAGTTTCACCTGAAAAAATTCAGAGACACTGTGGGGAAAGTATGAATAGACAAGCTACTGTGTTCGGGCAATATTACTGCTTTTTTTCCTGAATGGCTAACAAAAATTCAGAGTTGCATGGTACCTTTTCACCAAAAATCATAATCTTTATATAATTCTGTTCATTGATAATGAACATTTACATATCTAGCCCTCTTTTCCTGCCTCAGGAAAAGAAACAAAAGAAACTGATTGTTTCATTTGGAGTTTTTTTTGTTGTTGTTACTTGGGATTTTTGTGTGGCTGTGTGTGTGTCTTGTGCTTTGTTTGCTTACAGCACTATATCCCAAGCTGCTCTTTCCTTTTTGTCATGCTATTTCAGATTTGTTTGCAGACACATTCTACAGCCCCTTCTCTATACAGTTCTTTGTCAAAATTTCTTCCTTCATCCTCTAACTTTCAGCTCTTCACTTGTCCACAATGGTAGAGGCCTTTTTAAACAAGGATTTGTTATTATGTATTTGATTTCAGGGATTAAAAAGTAAGCGTATGTTTAGAATAGAGGTCATTACTTTTCCAGTTCTCTTGTTTAACTCATATTGGCTATGCTATGCTACATATAGGAGTCAAGACACTGAACGTCAGGAGACTGAAATTCAGACTGTTTAAGGAAACATTTAAAATGTTGTTCCTCTCCTGGGAAAGCTGTCCTTACAGTAAAGGAGTGCAGCAAAGCTGGCTGCTCTTTATGGGCGCCATGTCCTTCTTATATTGAGGCCCCAGAACTGGACACAGTACTTCAGATGGGGTCTCACAAGAGCATGGGCAGTGGGGCAGAATCACCTCCCCTTCACCTGCTGGTCACACTTCTCTTGATGCAACTCAGGATATAATTGGCCTTCTGGGCTGCAAGCACAGGTTGCTGGTTCAGTTTTAATTTTCATCATTTGGCACTCCCAAATCCTTCTCCTCAGGGCCGCTATCAAGACATTCTCTGCCCAGCCTGTATCTGTGATTGAAATTGCCACGAGCCAGATGCAGGACCTTGCTCTTGGCAGTGTCAAACTTCATGAGGTTGGCAGGGGCCACCTCTCAAGCCTGTCCAGGTCCCTCTGGATAGCATCCTTTCCCTCTAGTGTGTCAACCATTCCTCACAGGCATTCCTCAGTGAGACTTAGCTAATAATCTGCCAGAATAACCTGCATAAATGACTCCTGTCTTCACTGCACATGAATTCTCAGTCTGTTTCTGTAATCCAAAAGGCTGTGTGATAAGACCAATAGTAGTATATAAATGGAAGTAAAAAGACATAAGAAAGGAAGACATAATTCAAATAATCATTTCATCAGAATTGATACTTCTCTGATTTATCTGTTGTATTAGCTCTTTGCAAAGGATTTAGTTCTAGTGCACACTAAAAATACTGAAGAAGCATTTAGTCCCATGTTGTCACCAAGAATTGGAGGAGCTGTGCAATCTCTCTAGCAAAAGTGTTGCTGCCAGTACTGTCTGGACAAGTAACTTGGGCAGAAATGTTAATTTACAACCTTAAACTAGAAAGAAAAATATAACTGGGCAGGAAAAATAATTGTCACTACATGTCTGACACAGACCTGATGAAAGGTGGAAGCCATGTGAGAGAAAAATGCCAGTCTACATCTCACAGCAGCTATAAGGAGCAATTTCAGAAACAATTCAACGATTGTGTTGCTGCCCCAACACAGACTCCAAAGCAAAATGGCTGTGCAAAGTTCCAGGTCATCACACCAGCTGTTGGTCAGAACAAGAGTAAGACTTGTTAGGACTGCTAATATTCAAAATATGGGTCAATAGGACAGAGCAGTGGAAGGGCTGAGAAGATCAGCACTCACTAATTAGGACAGTGCTCAGCTATCCCAATTCAAGAAGCATCTTTTGGTTCAGGACAGATGTTATGGGGAATATCAAACAAAATAACCAGCAGTGCAATTTTTTTTGGTTGATCTGGTATTTACTGCATATTCAGTAAGTTCTGCAGGAAGAATCAAGTAACACATTGATTTCCCTGCACATGCAACAGAAAATACAAAAAAACCTCCTTTTTAAGACCTTATTAAAAGACAATTTCAATTTATTCAATTTTTTTCACACCTCTAAGTTGAAACAGTTTGCATTTGCACTGCTAAATTCCAAATATTAAAATTAACTAGTTGTACCATCTATATGTTTTCTGAGAAGAATGTGAGTCTGGAGTTCATTGCACAGCTATCGTACATGGAGGTTACACTGACCTACAGTAACATCACTTTCCAACCCATCCACTCAAGTACAGTCACTGAAGTCAATGTACATCTGGTAATTAGTGGGGATGACGAGTCAGCCTTTTCTCCCTATGATAACAAGAAAAACAGCTAATGTAATGCAACACTGTACATTGATCTTTTTTTGATCAAAGGAAAGATTTTGCAGAGACATCAGATCATCAGGAAAAAAGGTGAGTGTATATCTCTATAAAGTTTTGATAAGATGGTCCTTTCTGCATCAGATTCTGTTCTAATCAAATTAGTGCTCCAAAACAGTAACAAATAGAAGTGAATGCAGTGCAAGCTAAAGAAATAAAAGTAATGTTAAAAGCTATGACCTCAATTAAAGAAAAGCTGGATGAAAAATGTATTACCTCACATGTGGTTGAAGTGATAACATAAAAATTATCTTTTCATTTCTAAAGATTGTTTGGGTAGAGAAAATAAATATTAGTGGGGTTTAAGGGCTATATGAAAGAAAGATAACAAATTTCACTTGGGGCGTATTTATGTTGATTATTGGAAAGAACTTTCCCAGCTTTCCATAGGCTATGAAATAGTTTTTTTAACGGGAAATGACAAAAGCAGTGAAATTTTAGAGAAAACTTGAATAAAGCACAGAAATTCTACAGTGCTTCACTTGTGATCATCTTCTAACTCTGGTTTTGTTGTTACAATCATTCTTTTGGGCATGTATGCTTTATACTTGAGAGGCAATTTAAGCTACTTTACGGAAGATTTTTACAGCGTAATTATTATTTAAGTCTTACTTACATACTTATTTTTTCCTCTTTTTTTTTTTTTCTCAAATTTCAATTCGAATTTTCATGTTTCCATCTTGGAAAATCAAAATGACAGAAAGTATACTGAATATGAATTTTAAGAAAAAAAGAGTTGAAAGCTAGTTTTGAAAAGGACAATCTTAGAATTACATGTTCTAACTTCAGATTTCAAAATAATTTTCTATCTATGCTAATCAGTTTAACCTTAAATAAATAAACTTCACCGGGGATGAAGGATTTCAACTGAATCAGAACAGCTCTTTTTGAAAATTGAAATCTGATTGTTGTCTAATTTTTTTGTTGTTGTTGTTATTTTTTTTCTCTTAGAATTTAGATATAAAGACACTTGGAACTTCATGTTCTAAATCAGGCCTTAACCCTGAACTTGTAAAACTTCCCAGAAAACAAAGTAAACCATTCCTCTTCTACTTACTGACAGCACATCTAATTCTTCTATTTCACAAGGTGCTGTTTCTTTTGTACTAGCTTCAATGTATTCAGAAGCCTTCCAAGACACTCAGCATAGCTTCTTGATTCTGCAAGAATGTTCCGTTTCTCTGATCTGCCTCCTTTCCAGCAATGAATAACGATAAACAGATTTTGCAAAAAATCTCTTTAGTGATGTTTAAATTGAGGAACAAAATTCAGAGAGAGATAAGGTATCACTTTTTGTCAAACATGTTACTCTAATTTTATGTCCTACATCTTGATTTGATGCAATGTTTATAACAACACATTTTATGTATAATGCCATGAAGTGATGACAATCTGCTCTACTGTCATGGTGTGATGTTGAATTAATAGGAAACAAGGTGAGGGCAGAGCAGGCAATCATTGTATGTGTTAACTTCATGATTAACCATTGGGTTCTTAATAAACTCTTACTTTACAAAACAGACTGCCAAATATTTTTGTCACTTCTACAATATTTTGTCAAGATATATGACCTTGAAAGTCACCTTTAAAGTTATCGTAATATTTCACACAACTAAGATTAACACAGCTTTTATGAACTTCAATGAGAACACACCTGATGTGTAAAACAATCATTAATGGAGATTGGAATCCCTAAAAAAAATGTATACAGTGAAGAATGTTGCAAGAAAATATACTTCATTTCTCAGAATTTAATTAAACTTTGTGCATAATATTCATTAATTATACTAGAATATTTTTCCCTGAATAGAAAATAGAGAAACTTTTACATACCATTCCCATCGCAGTTTATGAAATGTGTTTGGCAGATTACAGAGCTCAGAAGCACTTTCTCAGTTTCGAGATCATCAATTGCTTACTACAAAACTACTGGTTGTCTGCTTGCTGCACTATTTCAATTAAAACACCATATATGTCCTCATTTCAGGGAGAATGCAGGACATAAATCTGTCCTCATTTCTCTGCATAACAACTTAAAACTTCTGTAGCTGTAGTATGCAAGATCACCATCAGGCATTTTTGACCAAGGAATATATTCTCTGGAACTTACTCAAGTTGATGCTCAGTATTTATTGATATGACTATTGCTACCATAGTAAGAGAAACACAATCAAAACTAAACCATACTAGGTGAAATAAGGGAGCACATCAAACAAAAGGATTCCTGCTCCATGAAGTTCAAATTCCAGGCATAAACAACAGACAGCAAGTACAAATAAATAGAAGTACCTGTAGTTTAACACTTAATCATCCCAAAAGCATCAACTTCACTTTCCTTAAAATTTTTAGATATCATTATAAAATAGAATTTAAAAGGCATGCTGTTAGAAGACACTAACATAATACTCCCCTCGTACTCTTCTCAAGCATCTAGGTAGGATAGCATATGAAAAAGAATGAACATAGCTTCTTCAAACCTAACCCAATAAGATATGAAGGCCTGAAGAGGTTAGCTAAAAGCAAGTGTTTATCTATCAACAGCAATTTGAAATGACAGAATGCGGGGCTTGGCCATGAAGAGCTGGAAGAGTGAGATGGAAATAAGAAGCTTCTTTTCTTCATCTACGTAGTCATACTCAATAACAGAAAGTTTGAGGCAGGCCTATTTTACATAGCATCAAGAAAATTTCACCTATCCATTCCATCGAAGAATATTTAAGTAGTAGTGAGTGAAAGCATACATAAAAATCAACAAACGATAGCTAACCATAAACTTAATGCCCTGTTGAAATACATGTTTTAGCAGACTGTCACAGGTCTGATTTATCAACAGGAACATATTTTAATGATGTTACAAGGGTTCACTTTCATCCGTTTTGCAGATGTCTCTCTGTAGCTTCTATATTTGCATCACATGGCTCTACATAGTCTTTCTTAATGAGCTTCAGAAATACAATAGTTAGAAAATAAATTATTCCAGACACATTTATTCCCAAGTCTTTCAAGTTTGTTCATTAGCCATAGCTATATGTTTTTGCAATAGAACAGAAACTAAATCTAGTCACAGTGCTGTTGTGGACCAAAGTTAATCAAATAATTATTGTACCCTCCACAAATAAGCCCAACTGTACCTATGCCACTTTGAAAGGAAAACTGATGGTTATAAGTAGAAGTGAAGTTTTTAAACATTATAAGACATCTCCTAAAAGTCAAACATTTCTATAGAACTGAAGAATTTTTTATGCTTACTTCCAAAAGATTCTTATACATCTGTTCAGATGTTAGCTTCATATTCTTTAGGTTGTTCTCCTGAGAATAAGTTCTCAATTCAATTTCTAATCTTTAATGAAGATTATGTAATAATTTTGTAATTAATAATCCACAGCATTATTAGATGTGAGCTACAACAGGAAGTTTAGACTACTGCTTAACTACTGCCCAAGAGCTTTATTTGTTCATTTTTTGGTGGAGGCTCTAAAATAGTAGTTTAAAAAGTAGAACTTCCTCTAACACAAGATGTACACTGAATAGATCATGTTAGCCAGAAACATCACAATAATTATTAATTAAATATATTAATTAAATATTGTGATGCTCAGTTAATCTAGGGTTACTTGTTCTGATACAAACGAAACAATGTACTTTCCGAGCAAGATAAATATTTTCATCAAAATCAGTTTCAGATTTCACCTTTTTTTTTTTTCCTACTGTACATGAGAATCAACTGTAGCATAATTTACAGGAATAAAGACAAAAAAAAAAGAAAATGCTAAGGAAATTGAAGTCTCTGTTTTCTTCTGACTTATACAACCTGTCTCTGTCTGCCTTTCCACCTTTGAGCTCTCTCTTTTTTTTTTTTTAAACACTGAAGAATATATTTATGTGTAAGAAAAAAGCCACAAGAGTAAAAAAGCACTGTCTGAAAAATCTAAGAACAATTAATGAAGAAATAAAAAATATCTACTACAGAATGCCTGTTATTTGCCCTTAAGTGATAGATTAGATACTGGAAATCACATTACAATTTGATGTATGTGTCACTTTAAGAATGATTCTTGGATTGTGGAGGCAGCTCATGTGTCATATGATGTAAGTACTTTTATTGAGTAGGTAAGTATGTAATAGCTAAAAGCCTCATAAATCAGCTAAGTGGTCTCCCAATTTATAGAGAATATTTGATCTGAGAACATTACCGTCTGGTGAGCCACTGAGAAAAAGACAAGACATGAAGAGTGATGGAGATAGATACATTAGATAATTTTTTTGGATATATAGTATCTGTGGTTAGCTCTTCATTGCTTGCATCTTTTTTAGTCATTAACACCTGTGCAGGTGTAATATACTACCAAATTAAAGTTTTTCTACTCACTTTAACAGTTTTTATAGCTGCTTCTCATAGGGGTAAAGTCATACAGAATGAAATGCATCAGCATGTTATAAATCAGAGGTCTTTCTTTTTAAATACCAGTTAGCAAAATACTGTCTATTTGAGGACTGTCTGAAGTACATAAAATAGTCCAAATTAATCTAGACAGACTTCTCAGAGTGTTACTAAATAGAACGAGTACATATTTTCTAATTGCAAATACAAATCACAAGTGTTTTATTTTGTATTGGAACAATGAAAAACTTTGAGAAACCATATATACACAAGTAAATATATAACTATACACAGTTATATATTAGTTATATATATAGTTTATAAACTATGTTTATAAATGAAATAATACCATTTTAATCTATTTTGATTCTCCTTTCCAGAGTTTTTTATGGAGTACTTAATAGCTGCATTAAAAGTATTTCATATTTAACAGCATGTCAGTAGTATAATAATCTGTAAACTATGATAAAATGTATAGTGACCAGAGCTGAACTTTTGAACCTGTTGCAACATAAGAAAGCAAAGTGTTATTTATTTGCTGTACTGTATTTATAAAATTAAATAATTTCTATTTGCTGTGGTTTATGTATTAAGCATTCTCCTGATTGCAAAATGGATGCTTCAACATATATTTGAAATAGTGATTTGTGTGGGTTCTGATGCTCTGAGGTATTGCTTGTTAGATTGTTCACCTATTCATATTTTATACTGCTGAATGTCTTCCACTTTAAGTCACATCAGAGGCCTCTAAAACCCTTATTTCACTTCAAGCCATTTTTCATCCATAAAGTATGGAAACATCGTCAATGTAAAGTTTCTTTTCCTTTTTGAGGTGATATAGAAGGAATAACTCCCTGGAAAAACAAGCTACTGGAAAATTTATTGTCTAGGTGAAATGTTTAAAATTTCTCATAATGTATGGAGAAAAAGCAATTGTCCTTTCTGGTCTGTAGTTTAGACTAACTCGATTTTTTTTTTTCCTCTTTTTTTGTTGTTGTTGTTTGGTTGGTTGGCTGTTTTTTTGTGTGTTTTGTTTTTTGGTGTTTTTTTTTTTTTAAAAAAAAGATATTGTCTAAAAAGAGCTGCAGGGGAACACTACTCCCTTATTAAACAAAGCACTGAATTAATCAAAGCACTACTCCCTTATTAAACAAAGGTACCTTATATAGAATGCCATTGGAAAAACTGTAGTGATAGAACAAGAGGAAATGGCTTCAAGCTCAGGGAGGGTAGATTCAGTTTAGATATAAGGAAAAATTCTTATATTGAGCGTGGTGAAGCACTGGAAGAGGTTACCTAGTGTTGTGGTTGATGCCCTGTCTCTGAAGACTTTCAAGACAAGGATGGATAAGGCCCTGGGCAACCTTATCTAGCTGTAATGTCCCTGTTCGCTGAAGGGGAGTTGGACTAGATGGTTCTCAGAGGTCCCTTCCAACTCTAATGATTATATGATTGTTCTCTCTGGCTGAGGAGAGGGTGGTCCTGATGAGGATCTGGGTGGAATCAGTACGCACAAATCCACGGGCCCTGATGGGACGCATGTACTGCCATATGATTTGCTTAGTAAGATCTATAATACAGTAACAAGGTTAGTAATTGTTGTTGAAGAATGATCCTGCTAAATTATCCTAATAGTTCCTTTTCCATTTTAACTTCTTTAGAAAACAGATATCACGCATTAACTACTAATTCAAGCTTTCCCACCTTAAGATTATAAGCCAACTCTCTAAACTCAATTTTTCCCTAAGTTTTACATTTTAAAATAAACCACTCTAAAAATTCTACCTTTTACAGACCTGTTTTGCTAAACAGCCAACACAACCTGTCATGTTTTTGTTTTTTTTTCAGTAAATCTCGTTCACATGCTGAATTACATGCACAATGAAAACTACAAAAAAAATTGAAGCCTGACTTCAAAAAGTCAAGGCTTAGGCATCCAAAGTTCTTAGAATTAGGCAATAAAAGGATAAACACAAGTCTGATCCTATAAACATTCTGCCAATGCCAAATTAAATTTCTATTTAAATTAAACAATAATAGCAGAATATTCTTATACAAAAAATACTTCCAGTCATGCTGCTGCTGTTTTTTGCTTTCGTAATGGAGCTCTGTAAGTCAGAATCTAAAGGCATTCTTTGGGAGAAAAAGCAAAACACTGAAATGCAGGCTAAGATAACTTCAACTGTCATAGAAATACCATCTGCAGAAGGCGCTAGTACAATCCTACTAATCTAGAAATGAACTTAATCGTAGCATAGATATTTTGCCATCAGCCTGCTGTCGAGATAAATAATTTTTCTCTACCATATCTACATGATAAATGTCAGTCAAAGCAAGGCAGAATCCTTTTGAAGCAGAATTGTAAGCTATAAAATTTACATATTTGAAAAAGGATTAAGTCAAATACTAAATGAAACTCTCCGGCTTTCTACTGAAAACAGTTAACTTCTTCTAAGCAATATTTTGATCAGCCTCACACAACAGAGGAACCTGATGTTCTAGAAGAAATTGCAAGATTTGGCAATGAAAGAGGAAAGATACAGTTTAGGGCCAAAACTTACTCTTGCATTTCTGCCTCCTTTGTTCAGATGTCCTCTACCCTTCTAGTGAAATCAAGGAGAGCTGGAAAAGGCTATAATAGTATCTCTTTTGAGCCTGTGAGCTTTTTCATTCTGATATTAAAAGAGTAGACATTGAAAATCTGAGAGGGAAAGAACTTCTGTTTCAGAAAAGATCTAGGTGTATACAAAGAGAAAGTTAGACACATAGCTACAACTCATGTCTTCCAAATTACCTACTTCTCAGCCTACCAAAACAGTATTTCTAAACTGTAACTAAACTGATCATGTACAAAGATCTATTATTTTTTCAGTAATATTAAATTGATACTATTTTGCTCATCCTTAGGAAAAAAAAAAAGAACACTTTCTCTATTACTAGTACTTATTAAATATTCAGTACTATTGAAAGATGGGGTTTTAAAAATTCATTCTTACATTAGCAACTAAACATGGAGACAACACTTCAAAAAAAAAAAAAAGAAGAAAAAAAAGAGTGGAAGAGAATGCTTCAGAATAGTTCACTGTGGTAATTTCAAGAGCAACAGAATACTAACATACCACCAAGATGCTGTGGTTTTTGTTGTTTGTTTTTTTTTTTTTAATTTCTTCCTCAATTCATTTAAGGAATAACATTTGGCTTGGACAGGTATTTTTCTTGCAAACATACTATTTTAGATAACAAAGAAAAGTATGTGTTAAAATATGTTTTCTAGATCACTATGACTATGGTTCCACTAACCATATCAAAAAAAGTTTGAGTCCTAAGAGAGTTAAAAATGCTTAACACATTTCATATGAACATTATACAGGCTTGTCAGAAGAAAATACCTTTGCCAGTATATTCAATGACGTAAATTAGAATAAGTGCTTGTGCAAAGGTTTACATTTTTTTCAAAAAGAAACAATCCATTTCTCTAAAGAAATGTTCATTATTAATCCATTCTGATATACTATCTGTATTTGTGGATAAAAGCATCGTGCAATTCTGTTCAGATTTTACACAAGTAATATTACTAGTTTATACATGGATTGGAAAATGGTACTTCAGTTATGGCAGATACAGCTATGTTAGAAATGTTACTAACACTTATATTGTCCCATGATGGGATTAACATCTGAAAATATAAATCTTCCTAGCTGGATTGAATTTTTAGTTAATTACAAGTTCTTTGACTTTACTGGGTCTGACTAGCATGGAGTTAACTTTCTCCACAGTAGCCCATGTTGTACTTCCCTCTGCACTTGTAGGTAGAACAGAATTGATATCAAATGAACGCTGATGGGTTCTGGCACAGGTCTAAGACTCATTCAAAACCCCATAAAGCTAGGACACTGGGCAAGAGTTGGGGATGGGAAACCATCAGGCAGCTGTTCCTAATAAACCAAGGAGATATTCCAAATCATATCATGCCACACTTGGGGGAAGAAGGGGGAAGGAGAATGGTAGAGGATCTCATAGTGAAAAACACCTGTCCTCCTGAAAAGCTACTACATGTATTATGTCACTGCTTCCCAAGATAAATAGTTTTTTCCTTTTATTTTCTTCCATTCATACCAAAGATATGCCAACCAACATACCTCTCTAAAAAGGAGATCCTCATAGAACCCTTTCAACATACAGTGATCCATAAATAAAATTAAGTGGTTAAAACCAGCCTACACCTACCAACACAGGGAATAAATGGCAATTAATTAACAGAGGACCAGTCACTCCAGTACTCTGACTCATAATTGTTGAAGTATCCACAAGGTGTACTTGTTCATATTAAACTTCATACAAGTCGTGATTGTCCAACCCTCTAATTTCCGAAGATCTCTGCAAGGGCTCTCCATCCCCAGGACCTAAATTAGGTCCTCCTAATTTAGAGTCATACATAAGCTTACTTAGTATGTATTTGAGTCCAGATAATTTACAAAAACTTTGAAGACAATTGTGATCAAAATGGATCACTGGGGAATTTATGATTCCTGAATACGCCCAGGAACACTTAGTTCAGCTTATGTGACATTGCACGCAGTGGGGAGGGAGGCAGTGGCCCAACAGAAAAAGTGCACGGCAAGGAAATATCCATACATCTTGCCTTGCTGAGGGTCCCAAGTAGCCAAAAGGATCGTTTCCAAATACAAAAGATGCTCAAGCACAGACAACCGTTTTGTCATCCTGCATGCTACAAAATTTTTACATATTATAAAAACAAATTTATTTTTCTGCTTATATGCTCAGTTCAAAACTTTGAGACCCTACTCAGTTTAGCCATAAACATAATTATTTAGAATAAGACTTGTGAGTTTAAATTTTGTCAGCATGAGAAGTTAGAGAAAAGTTTTTTAATATCTTTTTTTTTTTTTTCTGGACTTGCAGTCAAGTTCTTTGGAGGACTGATTGCAGCAGCCTATGCTTTTCTTGTATTTTGTACAGGTGCTAATTTCTTCTGATGGACAATGCCTTACTTTAATGGTGGAGCTTGCCAGATTATTTGCTCTGCTCTTGAGGCTGCAGCAGCATGGTTCCCACCATACCTGCAGCATGAATTATACAGCATTTACCTCTGTCACCCACTGGACAGTTCCACTCAAAGATCAGTTCCATGAAATGGCCAGTCAGTCCAAGCTAGTCACACTGCCTAAGCTCTGGAGAGCTTCCTGTGATCCTAACTTACTACCTACTTCAAAAGGAAAATTCTGAAGTTGAACAATTTCACAGAAACAATACTTTTCAGAGAAAAGAGGGGGAAAAAAAAAAAAAAAAACTTGGCCACTTCCATCTATAAATTCAGTCTTCAAATACTTCATAGGTGCTTTATCATGCAGATAGTTTGGAATGAAGAGCTATGACAAACTCTTCATTTCTTCTGCAATGGTGGTATCTTGGGAAAACTGATGCATCCCAGACCTTTTCCCGAAGACATGCCACCTCATTTTCCACAATGATGTTCTATCGTTGTGGAAATAGTAATTCCTACCACCCCTAGTCAGCAGCACTTTGAAGATCACCACTGAATTCCAAGCCCACAGGTGTCCTGCACCACTTGAGCTTTCTTCATGAGCAGTCTGAATAACATCTGGTGAGTATAATACTCCGCAATAATCAGACACAGGGTAAATTTCCTGCATCCTCATCAGTAACTTTAAGAATTTGGATTAAGTGCTGAAGAGCACTCGTATCAATCTGTTAGCTGTTTATATCTTTTAATTTCAATCTGTTTTTCAATCTCAGTGCTTCTTAGCCTCAGTGACAACTTTTACAGCAAGTTCTGCAATGCAATTATGTTTTAAATGGGAAAAATATTTCGAGCACCAGTTTTTAAATTGCTTCCTCCCACTTCTAAATAATGTTTCTTTTCTTTGTTTTAAAGAGACCATCAACCGGTCTTCTACATACACAACTAAGTCTTTAAAAAACAACAAACAAAAATGAATAATACCACTCTTTCATGCAAGTATTTTCTATTCTATTTGCTGTTTTAACTGCCTCTAATTTCTAAGTTCACAGAAATTATTTACCTATACATGGACATTTTAGACACTAGAAAAAAAAAATACCGTATATAAATTATGCTGTATATAATGGTATTACATACTTCCACATTATTCATTACCACTTTTCTCGGTATTTCATTTGCTTTTTGAATGCCAGTGCACATTGAAGTGAAGCCTTCATTCAGCTGTTTTCAGTGATGCTGAGGTTCATTTCCTGAGCTGATGTGATTCATTTAGAAGCATGTGAGTTGTATGAGCACTTAAGGTGTCTCCCTTCAGTGTTATCTGTTCTTCCTTATGTTATCACTGCTGATTTTCATCACTGCATTTTTTCTGCTTATTAATATGTATTCAACAAATAATTTTTCTTGATTAAAATTGTCATTTGCTTCTCTTTTTCCTTGCCTCTTAACATAACATTTGCATCTTTTCCCATGACTATTTTGTTTTAGCAGCTTATAGTAACAGACCTTGCCAGATGCCTTTTAAAACACTAAACATACTTTATCAACAGATTTTCTCTTCCCTTTTCCTTTACAAGTACATTCAAAGAAATTTGAAGATTGATTCCTATTGTCAGTAATCATACCATTTTTGCCATTCTTATTATTTTCCAGGTGTTTTATTATTCTGTTTTGAAGTTTCATTCTATCATCTTTTCCTGATGCAGTTTTAAGGTCACTGTAATTCGGTGGGCCACCAACTCTTTGCTTTAAAAGTAAGTTTATTACTCAGAATCAATCCAGAATTACCTGAGTAACTCTGAGAAGGAGTTGTTCATAAGAATAGCCTGTGATTTCAGTGGAAATCCCATGTGACTATCTGATCACCAGTGTAACTGAGACACCTGCAGCTCCTCTAGATAACTATTCCCATGACTGATCTACAATGAGCAATACTTTGTTCTACACACCCATTCATCATTCTGTAGCATGTTCAATATCAAAGTATTACTTGACAAACAGAAGTAAAAAACTGGTGCTTGACTTAGAAGGTTCACTCAGAGAATAAGTTACTAGTCAAGCTGCATAAGGCGCAAATTTTTGCCCTTAGGTAGCATCTGCATTATAATCCTTTACAGTCACTATTGTAACTTTTAAATCAAGAATTTGAAGACAGTGTTCAAAGCTGCATAGCAATAGTCTTTGATGTGTACTCATCTGAGGGAAAACTTGGTCCAAAACTGTATTTACATTTGTTAAGCATGTATTACTGCAAGAAGGCTTATGAATGTAGGGAACATATGGAGAAGCTGGCAGGCATGGATTCCCTAGTGTGGTGGTTAGATTCTTTGCTCTGAAAAGACAAGTGTTTAAAATTCATTGGAAAACTATAAAGTACACAACCAGTACACCAAATAGTCCTGTATTTAGAGAAGAATTATAACTGTGAGAAGGAATCAAATATTTTTAAACCTAATACAAGATTATTCTTTAAATAATTATTATTTAAGTTTATACACTAGTCAAATATTGCAAGCTGAACTTATGTTGGGTTCTGTTGCACAATTAATGTATAAAACTTATTAGTTACTCTGAGTTACTGTATGGGTTTGTTTGTTTTTTAGCACCTGGGCTTCCCACTATTAATTTACCTTTACTTATTTATCATTTACCATAGTAACAAGTAGTTAAAATCCTGAAAAATATTCCAGATCCCCAGTGAAAGCAATTCACTTCCTTGTGAAGTCTGTTCATTGTAAGCTGTCTTCCAGCTACAGCATGAGCCATAACCCAAAGTCATCGAGAGCATTTTTATCACATTTCAATAGGCTTTAGCTCATACACTGGAAATGTGTGACTAACTTCTAGCTCCTTAATCCTGACCATATTTAAATCATCACTGCTATTTAGATAGAGTATACGCTTAAGCACTTGATGAATCACAGATCATGCCAGTGTCTAGATCTGTTTATCAATGCGATATAGATAGTGACAGCTAAATATTTCTTCATCGAACTTATCTAATATTGCAGCTATTTCAACAATTTGATATGAAGGTCAAGAATATGCTCTTTCTTAATCTTGAATTTATGTATACTTAAAATATATTCAAACTTACATCTAGACGAAGATAAAATTTGAGTCACTCCAAAAATTAAAAAATAAAACTAAATAGAGACTGCAAATAAAATAGGTTTTTTTTTTTCCTCAAAGACTGGCTTTCATTTTAACTCTGAATTCCAAAAACAAGATTACGTTAAAAGAATAAGCCCATTTATGAAAATTAGACTGTCAGAATAAAACTGAAGCACATAAAATCATGCCATATGTAATAAACTAATGAGTTTAATTGAGATTCCATAAGATGACATGGGCTAATAGGTGTACAGCTTGTTTCATCTCTCCCTCTTTAGTTATAGTTTCTTGCAACCTTCATGTAAATATGCAGTTTATGCATCTTTTATAACATGAATTTAATATCCATTATTTAAGTAGTGAAAGCATAAACATAGAAAAGGTTCATATTCAGAACTACACTGTTATTAAGGTTTCATTTTTCTACATTATATTTTTTCTTTAGCACTCTAGAAAAACAAAGTATCTTCTCCTCTTCCCATTTTCTATTCTATTCAAAACATGCCTTATGCAAGTTTAGTATCTGATTGCTTTCCAAAAATGCATTAACTAATGTTACTAACATCTGTCATGTGTAGTTCATTTTCTCTATCATCTTCTCTGCAGGGACAGGATGAGAAAGAAAATGAACCACACATCGTGTGCAATGTAGTGTTATATGCATATGCATTATGATAGAGTCTTTAATTACATACTCTCATCTTGTTTCCCACAGGATCCCTGCCTCTTTCAGTACACAGGACAGACACATGGGAGAGATTTAAGAGTGCATAGGCAACCACCAATTTAGCAGTTCCTGACTTGGCTTTTTTAATGTAATGTGGTGCTTCTAAATGTATGTTTTTTTCCTTTTCATGTCTGTTTTTTTTTTTTTCATTCTTAATGTTTCTGATATTTTCTATCGAAATAACAACAAGATAAAAAGACAATGAGACACAGCTATTAATTAGAACAGAAAACATGTAGTTAATTCTCCAAGCCTTAGTGCACCTTTGCCACTCTACTCATACATAATCCCAAAGTCTGTGGTTTCAGAAAAAAGAAAAAAACAGACCTTTTTCCTGCTTTATCTACTCTGCCTAAGAGCTGGAGGATTCAACTGCAGATCTGTAAAGGAGGAGGATTCAGGAATGCTGCTAGTAGAGTGAGTTCAGAAGGGATATTCCTTTTTCTGTTTGACTTTAACATCAACTACACTTGTAATATCTCTGTAATCAATTTCTTTAATGAATAACCAATTAGAAAAACATTGAGTATTTTCTGCCATAAGCAGGTACCCAATATCTATCATCTTCTGACATAAAATATTGAAATAAAATTAACTGAAGAACAAATAAGATTTAAAAGTAACTAATAATTTTCCTTGACATCTTGATACTAAGTTAAGTGCTAACTGCTTTTTTTTTCTACCCACACTAAAGAATTTTTTTAAAACAATTATTTCTGATTAATTAATGATTTTTGTTTTTAATTAGATTTTTTTCCTTACAATGCTTGGAAGTATAAGATAAAGAAGAGTGCAGAACAAAAATAGGCTCCATGTTCCTTTCTGTTTTCTGTGTACCAGCTTGGTTCCAACTCTTTTTTGAAAAAAAATACCCATATACCACAGCATTTTTATTCTGTATATTTTCTGTATTATTTTTATATTTTATTTTTGTCTTTTTTAAAAACACCTCCAATAACAGTTTATATTGACTGCAATACACACGTGTGTAAATGAAAGCTTTATGTACCTGAAGTAATGCTAAGACATTAAAACTTTGTTGGCAGAAACCCTTTTACTTTAATTAAGTCTGCTGCTAATTTCTGAAGATAAAAGTTTCCTGACGGAGGCTGCTGTTTACAGCAGTTTCATACAAAAATGGGCACGGATTCTGGATTGTATGTTTTGCAAATAGTTTCCTACAGTAGTAGATTAACTCCATCTGTTAGTCCATAGGAAAGGTAATTTGAATTTTGCCTCTGAAATCTGAATCCAGGTTGAAGAGGGAGTCCGAACCCCAATTTTTTTTTATTTTTTTAAACTTCAGATCATCTGATTCTGTATAAATTCATTCCAGTATGGAAAACAGCCCTGTTAAATGAATTTCAGACCAAACTTGAAAATGCTTGAAAAGCTCTACAGCTTTTAACCTTGAATCCTATTGTAGTTTGAATGTTTTTTGTTGTCTACTGGGGATATTTTTTATTTTTGATAGGTAGGTAAGAAAGGTATCAAGGTTGTCTTCTTCAGCTACGCATCTTTGATCTCTGCTTCTATTACAGGGTGATCTTCTTCCTCTGCGTGTTCCAGCTGCAGTATCCCTATTATTAGACAAAAACTTCACTGTGCATGTTTCTCCCTGTAGACAAGGAATAAAGCCTACATTCAAGTTTGCACTGGGAGAGTGTATGTCTACAAAAAACTACATGCAAATTCATCAAGCTTTAACGTCTTTAATTCCCGGTCTTCGAAACATGCTTACTGCCTGGATCACATATCTATTGTGATGCCAAGAAACCTGAATATCCATTCAAGAATGCTTGGATGCTCCACAAGCAAGTGTCAAAGCAAGTCTTGCATATCCGCTAATGAACATTTTCAGATCAGTTACATGAGGTATATTTATCTCTTGGTGAGTCATTCACCTCTGACTGTTCTTAAGCATTAGCTTATAAACAGATGAGATACATACCATAAACACAGCTATTACATGAAATAAAACATATTTTACAGGTGCAACACTGAAGATTTCTGATATCCAAAAAAGTTTTAAAGAATGTTGATGATGCTATGAAGACCTCATTCCTGCTTTACAGAGAAAAGCTGCATGTCTGTTTGATAGTCATTTTTCTGAGATGAGTGAAAAAGAATTTTGGCTAAATGCAAAGAGAACAGAGAAGCTCTTTCTGCCTTTTGATGTGGTGTATATTACGTGGAGAAGGACAGGGGGAGGAAAATATGCTTTCTAGTCCACTTTCATTCCCTGAAGCAGTTGGGGATTTTCTATTTCTGTCACCACTCTTATCAGCAAGAACATATACGTATCAGCACTCTGACAAAAAATACAGACATTCATACTACCTGTCAATCCTACAATCTTCCTGTCTGGTCTATTAACTACGAGGTATTCCAAAGAAATACCTGGATTAAACAGACAGTATGTCATCCTATATTAGCTCTTGCTGTAGACTGTGAGTTTACAATGCTGTATTGCCATAGTTTTTGATACTTTATTACTTGCATTCATTTTAGCCTATTTTGAGTATGATGTGTCAGTAGCATGTTTTACATTGCAGATTTATTGAAAGAGTAGAACACTACCATTGACAGATATCTGTTAATGCATAGATTTCTGATGAACTTCTTTACTTCCTTATTTCCTTTAAAAATTACTCTTTCCTGCTTTTGGTGAATTACAGCGCATGTTCATATACACAGTAAGAAACCATTTTGATAAACAAATGTTTCATTCATATATAACCCATAGGAGAAGGCATACTGTACTCTCTAGCATATTTTCAAGAAAGTTAAACCTATTTCTTCTATAACTCTATGCTAATACTCAAGGATCGTCTTTATTTTAAAGAAACATAGATCTTCAGGTTGGTATTCTGGATAACTCCATAGGTTCTCAGCATTTACAAATGTAACTGTTACTCATCAGCAGAGTTATTTCATAACACCCTTTCTTTCTTTCTCAGCCTCTAGAACAACTTACAAAATAGCTCCCAGTCACATCACTTTTGTTACTTCATTATGCCTAACATCAGAAAAGTACAAAGTGAAAGAAATAACAGAGGCCAAAATCACTGAAGTTAATAGAACTACCAGCATTTTCCACATAACATTTGACAAGCATAAGTCAAGGTCACCTACACCTTATCATTTAAGTAATTTCTGAAATCAGCATAATCTGATGTTGTCTCCCAGGTAAAAAACTTGTATGTACCACTAAATGAAAAGTGGTAAAATCAGCTTTTGTATAGTGCTTTCACCTACAGGGATCAAAACACAAAAAAGTAGTATAGCAGTATATATTTTAAAACTATATCCACTATATATTGAAACTACCACATACCATTAAAAATGGCAAAAAATGCAGTTACAGATATGGGCTACATTGTTATGTTAATGTAGAGTGGTATAGATTTAATTAAATCTCTCAATCCCTGAAGTTTTTTCTGGAGTAGCTTTGTTAGTCTTAGGTACATAGTGTCTGTTAATGTTCTCACTATATGATAAGGTTATAAAAAAAAATTTACCTTTGTATTTGACAACACAGAACACACTCTTCTGCAGTGCAGCAAATACTTTCTGCAGTTAAATACTATTACTTCATCAACAAAGAATGCAGCATGATTGAAGGAGGATATAAAATTTGGAGTCTCCTAAGTTCACAGCTTAAGTGGCATTCAACCCACTTAAAGTATGGAGACATACTGCAATTCAAATAACTGTACTTTCCATTTAGGTCATCATGATATTCAGTCTAAACTGTAAAATACAGAAGTGGGACAACAAGAAATTAAATAGTATATCGAAAACCTGTACCACAATATGCAGTATGTAGCAGTATGTGTTGACCAGTAAGTGTGAATCAAAAAATTTAAGAATTAAGGGACTTCAGGATGAGAAATATGCTCGATCTGATGATCTGCAAACACCATATGGACTAGTACTTTTCCAGAGAGCCAAATGTACAGTGAAACTTCAAATACTAAAAACTATATTAAACAATTACAACTATGATAAAGCATACAAGGAAAGACTTAACAAACATGCTCTCTCAATCTGAAGAAAAGAGGGTGGAGAGGTAATCGTATTACTGCTTTCAGTTACCTAATGGGAAGCCATAGAAAAGACAGACCAGGCTCCTCTGGGAAGTGCAAAGGACAACAGAAAATAGACACAGCTTGCAACAAGTTCTATCTAGGTATTAGAGAAAAGGTTCCAGTTAGGTATTAGAGGAAAAAAACCAACACAAGAATAGAAAAATGTAGCTCAAGTTGTTTGTTTTTTTTTTTCCTTTTTTTTTCTTCATTTATATATATATTTTAGTGATATGGATCAATGTTATAACCACTATTGTCAAGAGTTTGATTTCAGTGGGAAATCTAGACAGAAAATCAAGTTCCTTCCTCACACATTCTGCTTTTTCAGGATGTTTGTGAAGTCTGAAAGAAGACAAGAATCTCAGTTTATGATTTCATCTTGGAATGTGCACATCCAGATGCAATAAAGCTCGCTTACTATTATTTTTAACATCATAATTACGTAAAGCAGTTGTCCTTAAAGCTAAGCTAGTTTCTATACAGATTAAGTAACGTCTCTAAGTTTGACATATTTACTAATTCTTTCCCATAATTTTACATAGAAAATTATCCCAATATGGGTAGTTGTCAAGATATAAGTAGAAACTTTTCAACAGCACTGGCCATTTTAAAGATGCTAATCAGTTTTACATGTATATACAGAACCCTGTCATGTACTTAGGTTTTATTTCAAAGCTCAGAAGAGTAAAAAGAAGTTTTATTATAAGTTTTGTTACATCCTTTTAAGGAATGAGTTTGAAACAGCTAAATTAAGAAAGAGGAGCTTTTCTTCGTTCCCTCAATCCATTCTTCATAAAACAGTATGTACTTCCAGATCAATTAATATAAGAAAGCAAATAACTGAGAAATAACTTTACATTTCAGAGTCATTTAAAAGTATATTTGTTCTCCAATATTATTTTAATTCATCATGAAGCTTCTATTTAAAAAAAAATTCCTATTTTTGCTTACAATGAAAAAGGGAGCATTTGCCTTTTTGTCTTTTCCACTCAAATGAGGAAAAGAGATACACTCACAGCACTCCATGCTTATTGATACAGAAGGGATGAAATACTTTAGTTTACTAGAGTACTAGAAAACCTCTAGTTTTCCATTTTAAAATGTTTTCTCTGACATACTAAGTGATTACTTGACTTACATTAAATAAAGAAACATTTAATAGCTGAAAATGTACCAAGACAAACACTGGATCTGAAAAAGATTTAAGTATGTTAGAATGTAAGGTCACAGCCATGGGTGCCTTTATAACTGTCAAATCTGTTCCTTCCTTCAGTAGATCGCTCATATTTCTAAAAGTTATCTTTTTTCTCCCCCCTCATTTGCATACATAATACAGCAAGTTGGTTTTTTTGCTTGGTTTTTTTTTTTTTTTTTGTTTGTTTTTTTAATTGATGGCAGTTTGGTTGTATTGATGGAAATGCATAATACATCTCAAGGAAGCTGCTATTCATAAAATGTTTCACTACTCAACAGCTGAGATTCAATGGCACTTGGTTTCAGGCTGCAAATATCTAAAAAAGACCAGTTAATGTATGAAAATTTGTAGCATGAAAATACAATTTCAACTCACAAACAATGCTCCCAAGTGAATAATCTTGACCATAAAGAATAATCATGCAAGAAAAGTTTTCCACATACATAAGTGTTTGAAGGACAAGATCTTCTAGAACCACAGAAAGAACAGTGTATATTTTGTAGATTAAAAATGAAGAAAGGCTGTATTTTTCTCTCCTTAATCAGCTCTCTCATGACTGCATCTTATCTGACATTTTTCACTGAATGCTGATGAAAAGATGTGCAGAAGTTTACTTCCTTATCTTGGAGACTTCTATCATCAAAGGTATGCCGTACCAGGAATATTGCAATCCAGTGCACAGCATGCATGATAACATGAGTTCATCAGTAAGTAATCTCACTATGTACAAAATATGAACCCTATATTTTAAACATAAATTCTAACTAGTTCCCATTGCAATCTGTCTCCTGTGCATTCCAAGAATTTCCAGAACCTGGGAATCTCACTGAAGTGGAAATTTTTAATCTGTTTTTATATAACTATATATTTTATATACATAGTACGTTATGTATAAATGCCTCATGGTGTCTTTGTTTGCGCAGGCAATATGGTGATGAGACCTAACATTGCACTCAGCAACTGAGGAAAAAATTCAGCAATACAATACAGCAAAGTCCTTAACAAATTACACAAGTAATTTTTTTTACTGGTAACCAGACAATTAAAAAAAGGCATGCTGTGACCATGATCTGACAAAGGGAAATAAACTGAAGAAGATAAGGACGTACAGTTACCTTCAATTTGTTATTGAAGATGCTAAATACTAAATTCCAAGAGGAAAGAAGATTTTCAACTTTTCTAACAGATTCTGAGGAGTAATCAAGTATTTAGGCATGATACGTTACTCTTTAAATGAACCACCCTAAGGAAAACAAAACCAGGATGTGGTCTTAAACATGAGATGATATCTGTTCTTAGGGTATGCTAATCATTAATTTCAGTGGAGTTACACACACACACACACACACTAAGGGAAATACAGGCCCCCTCCTCTTCAGTTTCTCATTTTGTAACACATTTGATGCCTAGCCATATGATATTTTTTTAAATGGAATACACATTTGATCATCTATGTTCATTTCTCTAGACTTCCTAAAATCTGAAATGCAAACAGATCAGAATAGATGTTAAAAGACAAAATTCACTACTATTTCTAGGCATATATTTAAGGAATGCTTTTCAGCAATTAAAATATTTATAAGATGTTCTACACTTATTTTACGTAATGAAGCAGTGCTTGATAGATTCCTAATTTTATAACATTTCGTCTGCATTTTAAAACCTCTCATACATAGATCTAAAAATAAATATTTTTTACTCTTTGAGTTTATTCTAAATTGCCATTTTGGATTGCTTTTGTTCATAAAAGGCAGGGAGAAAAAAAGTCTTAGAGACACAGATATCATCTTTCTTTGAGAAACTGTTTTTAAATAGATAGGATGTGTCATCAAGATCAAGTACCACATGTCATTAATTATACATGGTTCAAGTTCTAAAATTTAATCAGATACAGATTCAAACTTATGTCTTGGTCTGTTATCGCAAGAGAATACTTATTAGGTGCACATGCATGTTTCTTTTAAAAGACATACTTCACATATTGCCTACACCATGACAGTTTTTGTGGCTATTCAATGGCAATCATTTCTGTTTCACAGTACAGTGAAATAAAAAAAAAGGGGGGGAAGCATAAAGGATCCTTCAGAAATAGGCTCTGCTGCTGCTGACTGAGATCACAGCATGTTATATTTGCTACAGAAATAATAATAAGACTATCATTCTCATAATAGTCATAAAACTGTCACCTTTATCAGTGGGGATCACTGAGGCCCTTCTAAATGGCCCAAGAACGCATAACTGCCAGAAATTTTCAGGGAAGGTTAGGGTCAGAATCCACATAGCAATTAAAATCAAAAATCTTTCAAAATATTATTGAGAAATGCTATTCACCGACATATTAATGAATTATACCCTCTGAGAATCAATTGGTGTACAATGAGAGCGTTAGCCTAATCAAAGATGCTAGCCCCATCAACAACATGTAAGAGCAAGACTTCAGGAATAGTACTTCGTCAACTGAAACTGCAGTCAGTTTAGGTGTGAAATACTGTACCAAGTTTTCTGTGTCTGCTACAAACTCTAAACAAACTACTTGAAACTACTCTGATTTGTCTCTGGTTCAGTAACTTTTATTGAGACTAATGGGTTCCATACAATCTCCTACAGACAACCCCATTAAAACAAATCCTCACAGCCAGGACATTCTGAAGTATTAAGACAGAACATTGAATTGCACAGACTTCTCTGTCTTTGTCCACAATCATAAACAAAGATGACTGTTCCCTTGAAGTTGTGCTGCTGTTAGGGTGTGACAAAAAGTTGGTTTACAGTCATTTTTCACAAACATGAGGCCTACTTGATTCACTCCCCAAACTGACTTGTTTCATAGTCTATTACAAAATTTTTTGAAACTGATTTTCACTACAGACTGTTATACTTAAATATTGGAGGAAACTCAAACTCAGGCATCCTATTACCATATACAGCTAGAGTTATAAGCAAAACAGTTCTTGCTTAAAGAAGGCTGTACTTCATTGAGAAAGGAAATTGAAAAATATATAAGAAAAAAAGACAGTTAAGATGGTTGATTGAAAATACCACATTAACAATATAAGCCCATTACAACTATCGCAGTTCAAGCAACAAAATGAATGTTTATTAGCAACCTACTGAACTGAAATAATCTTCAAAGGATCATTCAGAATACATGTACAAGTCTTCTGGGAAATAGAGAACATCAGTTGGCAGAAAAACACCTACAGATACCTATGATATCAACACCAAGACATGCAAAGAGGAATCTCAGACAGTGAACTACAGGAATGCTATTTGCTATCGCTGCACAAAGTACTTGTGAATGTATGTAAATATGCATTCATGCAATTATAAATACAGGAAAAAACAGAAGGACTTCATAAAAAAAGTTTACTTTTGTTACACATTAATTTCTAGAATTGTTCTTTACATTGGTTTAAATACTGGAAAAGTACTAAACTAAAATTTTAAGCAAACCAATACAGAAAGATCTAAGTGCAATATGGGAAACCACACTGATGACTACTGACAACAGTAGATCATCTGAACAAATAGCAGGTAAGCGGATGACATGAAAAATAGTAGTTTTGAAAAAGTGTGACACCATAGACTCTTTCTTTAAAATGCCTCTCATGCAAGCACTATATGGGTTCCTGGTTTCCTGCTCTAGTAATTTCTGTTCCTCTTTTCGTTGTAATAGTAGGACAACACTTAGGAGTTTTGTATCTGTTACTGAGGTTTTTGTTTACTGAGATGGGAGACAAGTCACTAGTTAAGGAAATGACTTGAAGTTACATTCTCACTTGTCTGATTTTTTTATGAAATTTAATTTTATTGAAATACCCTGAAAACCTCAGATGAAGACTGAGATTCTGGTGTATACCTTCCCCGGCTAACAAAATATGTCCAGAATTCTGCAAAAATATCTTCTGCAAATCAAAAAATAAGAGTGGTTTCAACACAGTCAAAAAACAGAGAAAGTGACATGAAGCAGAGAAGTCTCAAAGGGAGCAGTATTAAGATGTATTTAATATTTGAAAAAATAGAAAGTGGACATTTGGCCATTGTTGCCGTTCTCTCTGCAACACTCGCTTTCCACCCCATAAGGTGCTGCTTTGCCAGCGAAACCGACCCCACACCAGGTCGGGGCCAAATGCTCACACAGACCCCAAGTATAGGTGAAGCAAAATGGCGTTTATTAAAATGTAGCAGGCACTTAAATATTCTCGTCCCTGCTTTGTCTACACCCCTTGCATTCACGCTGTCCTATCGTGGGACAGCACCTGGCAAGCCCTGAGCATAGGGAACCTGACCCCGTCACACACCGTGTCCTCGCTACGCCTACTACATCTCCCCCTCCCTATGCTCAGTAATATCCCGTAACAGCGCGAACGCAAACGCTACAATTGTTCCCGATACCCGTGATACTCTATACTCTATGCATTGGTCCCTAAGCTACTACATAATCCTTAGCAAGCAATTCTGAAAGCACATAATCACACACGGCAGAATAGTGGCAATACACACAATTACTAAAAGTGCTAATACTATGTCCTTAACGATCTTCGCAATCCAACTCCCGAAGTTGCCAAACGTCTTCTTGAACCAGTCTCCGATGGGGTCGTCGTCCACCTGGATCCTCTCCGTATGGTCTCGCAGGGCTTTCAGCGCTTTATGGATGGATACGCTGTGGTCGCTAAGATTGAAGCAACACATTCCTTCTAGGTCTTCACATTCATGCCCCTGTGCCAGGAGCAAGAAGTAGATGGCTGCTTAATTTGCAGCACCGCATGCCGAATGCTGTTTGTGTCCTCTAGCATCGCATTCAATACTAATGTTGTTAAATTCGCCTGCTTAACTGACCAACATGCTAGGCGTTCTATCTGAGCCAAGCTCTGTGCTGCAGCAACCCCAGGGTCGTTCAGAGATTTTATGAAACATGCCGTTTGGCTAGCTGGATCGGTGTTGTTACGGCAGCTGGAATGGTTTGTAGTGTACTTAACAAAGGCTTCTAACGTGTATTGAGAAATGCCCATTAGGCAAGTGCAAAAGGAGTGAGGTAGCTCGTCTTATTTACCTAAGTAACCCGTAAATTCCCTGACAGTGACAAAAGGTGAATACCCTGACAGTAACAAAAGTGAATACCCTCGCTCCCTGTGATAAAGCAATAACCACCACACACACTAAACATAGCATTCGCCTGATAGAAACGCGTTTTCTCGTTGGCAGCAACGGTTGAGTCTTCCTCCACACTTCTCCCGGCCTTCTTTTGGGGTTCCTGGGCTGTCTCCTTCTTCGGTGTTAACAGGAGCCATACCTGCAAAACTCAGAGTCCCCCGTTACTGTTCTCTTTCATCAGATCTGGTTTGACCTTTCTCGCCGGGATCCACATGACACTTCCAGTACTAACATGTTTTACAGCAGCATACCCTCCATTCTGGCCCTACACTGGGCCCTGATATGGCCCCACTGGCCGCACCTAAAACATGGGCCTTGAGCCCCTTGATCCACTGCCGGATAGCCGGGGTGATGATAACCAAAGCCCCCGTGCGCCATCATCACTCCAGTCACTGCGGCAGCAACCTCACCTGCCACAGACGGATTTGACTTTTGCTTCTCTACGATATACTTGATGGCCTCACCGGGGGTGTGAAACTTTTCCGGCGCCGCTCTTAGCAAAGCACGTACATCCCCGTTCGACTTTTGATAAAGGCAGTCCAGAATAACAGGGTTATGGACCGCCCTAGGAAGGTCTGACCCTTCTACGGCCTTTATCAGCCTATTTGCAAAATCCTGAAATGACTCCGTGGGGCCCTGTGTAATTTCTGTCCACGGAGTAGAGGGCTCTGCATTCCTTGCGAGCCTTCTAAACGCCTCTAAAGCGGCGTCAGATGTAGCAATTAATTCCCCAGGTCTCAGGTGGATAACTTGTGCCTGGGCAGTTAACAGACCTGGTGCGCTACCCATCAATCTCTGAAGGTCGGAGTTGTGTAATACGTTCGCTGGATCGTTTTGCGCTGTAACCAATAATTGTCTGAGCCGGGCCTGCCACTCCTCCTTCCACAATGTATACTGCACCGGCTTCAAAACCATACGCATCAAATTCTCTATATCATAGGGCAAGAGAGGCCCCTGTGCGGTAAGGTTCTCGAGGGCATTCATTGTTAAGGGGGATTTCAAACCCTTTTTCTCAACTGCCTCAAGCACCCTCGTGATCCCTTTCGGGTCTAGAGGAACCCAAATTGGGCCGTCTTCTGAGGCTACAACCGGAAACGCAGCTGGATTCGCTAAGCCCTTTTCTTCTGCTGCCTCTTTAATTTTAGCCCAGTCAGTAACCGGGCCCCCCCACCGGCGCGGGCTCCCTCCCGGGTGCGGGCTCCCACACCGGCGCGCTCCGCCTACCGCCCTATCGCGTTCTTCAAGGGGCGGTTCTGGCTGTGACGTTTTGTCCAAAGAAGGGCATAAAGACGGAGCAGGGTAAGGCGAGGGCGGGGCTGTCGGCTCACATGACTGACTCGGCGACTCCTTCTTCTCCGTCTCTCCGCCTCTGCTCTCCGCCGTCGGCGCCATCTTTGCCTCGCTGGATCTATGAGAAAGCAAAGACCCGCTCCCGGCAGCCCCCGTCGCGCTCCGGTCCACCCCGAACCCTCCTTCTGCCTTTGCCGCTTTAAGAGCCTCAAGTATCAAGCCCCACGTTTTAAGCTCTGAGGCTTTTTGGTCGGACATGGCGCGCTGGCACAGCGCCGCAGTGAGTGAGTCCCACCGATTTGAATCGAGCACCTGTTGAGGGGAGTCCAGCTCACCCTCCTTTTCTAGCCGCGATAACACGGCCGCAATCTCCTTCTTAGAAGGAACGGTTTTACCGCAATAACTTTTACAGAAATGTAAAAATACCTTAATTTTAGTTACACACGCGACCTGCCGCCACCTCACAGGTTCCACCGCAGTGTGTCTTCCGCAGGCGACCTGCCGCCACCTCACAGGTTCCACCGCCTTACGGGCACGCCGGGCAGCTACTACTCACAGGGTGAATCACGTCGGGGTCACCATTTGTTGCCGTTCTCTCTGCAACACTCGCTTTCCACCCCATAAGGTGCTGCTTTGCCAGCGAAACCGACCCCACACCAGGTCGGGGCCAAATGCTCACACAGACCCCAAGTATAGGTGAAGCAAAATGGCGTTTATTAAAATGTAGCAGGCACTTAAATATTCTCGTCCCTGCTTTGTCTACACCCCTTGCATTCACGCTGTCCTATCGTGGGACAGCACCTGGCAAGCCCTGAGCATAGGGAACCTGACCCCGTCACACACCGTGTCCTCGCTACGCCTACTACAGGCCATAAAGAAAAAAAGATAATAGATTATCAGAGATTGAAGGATAAAACAAAAGGGACAAAAGAAATACTAGGAGAGTAACAGAAATGTTCAGAAAGAAATAGTAGATTTATTACACATGATCATTCAATTTGGTAGGTGGTGAAAGGACAGGCAATGCTTACTGCAGTATATTTTTTGTCTGAGTTTAACAGGCAACTTTGATTAACAGCAGTTTGATATAGAGATTTTCTACAGCATGACAATATTTTCAGCAAGTATAACAGCTCTATATTGTAAAAACTACTGTTCAGAGTGAAGCTATCATATACGAAGTTGACAAAGCAACGTTAATATGTAAGGCTTTTTTACAAATTCATTATAAAGTCATGTATAAAATATCTTGCTGGATGCTTAAAATCATCTTTTTTTTTTTCCTGAAACACCATTTAAATTGACAATCTCACATGTGCTTAAAAACAGTACGTATGCATGATATATTATGCATGAATTTACACTGCTTTAAGATTATATAAACTGCTTAGACTTGCAATCACTATTTTTAGAAGAAAAACTGAAGGGATCCAGAAGTAGACTATAAAAAAAAAAATCAAATACTGTCTGAAAACTAGCAGTGCTTTGCTTCTTGATTTACAAGTTCTGGTTCAGGACTGTAAATGCTAGACATCTGTACTATTTCCATTTCCCAGGCAGTAACTAAAATTGTTGATGAAGTTGAACTTCACATTCACTTTAAATTTCCCAAAGCAGTGAAACTCTGCCGGTTTCTGAATTTTAGCCAGATGTGATATGTGGCTTGCCCCCAGGATCTGCTAGCTTTCTCACTCACTGATTTATTGCAGCCAAGAACCTATTTCTCTTGTGCTTGAAGAATCCAACTTGTCCAGAAACAAGGCTACAGATGAATGGTTTACTGCTTGTATTTATCTTTATCCTACTCCTCATTCAGATAGAGAGTTGAGGGGAACAAGAAGAATGCCATCTCTCCTTATTTAAGGTACAAGAGAGAGGCAGAAAAGGGGCAGTAATTCATAAACCTGATTTCCAAAATGACAAATAAAGGCTGGATAAAAAACACACTTAGTGTAGTATTCTGCAACAACTCAATAACAAAATTACAACTGCTTAAAAGTACCCTGCAGCTCTACAAGACAGAGGAACCAAGACATTTGGTGGTTCCTGAAGGCTTACAAATATGAGAGGAATGGAGTTTGCTACAGCTTAAAAAAAAAAGTAGACAATATATTTTCTTCTAAGTGTTGTAAGTGGTAAATTTACCTGCATGACACTGAATAAGTACAAAACATTTTTGATAACAAACAGCCTCATTCCCAACAGTATTGATAAATCACAGTAAGAACTGATCTGAAGTGTTGCTTAGGTCACTTAAGACAGTAGCCACAAGATTTTACTGTGCTATGGGATTTTTGTATCATGGAACAGACGTGTACATAGTTCTTTTACAGACTGCAATTTCTTTTGTCCTGAAGTAACACCTTATACTCAAAAGACAAGAAATAGCACAATTATTCTGCAATTCTCATTAGCATATGAGATTTGATTATTAAAATAATTAAGAACTCTAAAACAGAGTAAATGAAAATGGAAGAGTGGGAAAATAAAGCCTATTCATGCAGAAAGATCCTACAAGCATTTAAAAAAGCAGACCCACACCATACATACTAGTTTAAATACACGTTACTATCAGCCTTCTCTCTAGGGTCAGATATATTTCAGTCCACCATTTTAATGTGTGTCAGGCAGTTACAGAACAAAGTCATGATTACATTAACAGCAGATAGTGGTGGTTCTGTGGATAGGTGCTATTCTTCTGAACCCTTCTGTCAAAAGCAGTAGAAAGTGGTTAGACCAATCCTATACCAGGCAAAGTTTATTCCAAACTGGAAGACTGCTTGGCTTCAAAGAACTAGCAGGCTTTGTAAGCATTCACAGAACAGTTTTTAAGATCATCTACTTCCAATCCCCCTGCTATATGTGGAGACACCTCTCTCTAAACCAGGTTGCTCAAAGCCCCATCCAGCCTGGCCTTGAACACCTCCAGGGAGGGGGCATTCACAACATCGCTAGGCAACGTGTTCCAGTGTCTCACCACCCTCACAGTAAAGAATTTCTTCCTAATATCTACTCTAAACCTACCCTCTTCCAGTTTTAAACCATTTCTTTTCATGCTGTTTCTACATGCCCTTATGAAAAGGCTCTCCCCAGCTTTCCTGTAGGCCCCCTTCAGTTACTGGAAAGCTACTATAAGGTCACCTCAGAGCCCTTTCTTCGTCAAGCCCCAGCTCTCTCAGCCTGTCCAGATGATGGGGGGGGGGGGGGGGAGGGGAGGGGAGGAACAGAGTGCTCCAGCCCTCTGATCATCTTCATGGCTCTACTCTGGACCGGTTCAAACAGCTCAATATCCTTCTTGTATTGGGGGCCCCAGAACTGGACTGTCATGGTTTTATGTTTTTTTGGTTTTCAGTATTCCGCATCAAAACATTATGTACTGGAATTAAAGTCATAATGCTCCAATTCCAGGTACCTATCCCTATACATTACGGAAGTCATGGGATCTGACCCTTCTGGATGGGGTGGACTCTTACTCCCTGACAGCGTGAGCTGGAGGATGCTTTCCTAGCCATTCCAAGCTTTTCAGGTTTGTCTGTCTCAGGAACTCTCTCCCCTATCTTATTTGATTTATTAGTCTCAATTTCAATTAGATTGTATTATACTGTGTTATCTTGCATTCCGATATCATAGTAAAATAAGTTTTCCTCCATAGATTGTTGCTGCTGTTTTTTTTTCCTCCCTTCCTTCCCATTTTGTGGGGCACGGGGGGGGGGGGGGGGGGGAGAGGAGAGGGCAGGGGCCTATTGCCTCCTGTCACGGGCATAGATTGATTAGGTAACTCCATGACGTGGACACCGTACTCCAGGTAGAGTCTCACAAGAGCAGAATAGAGGAGCAGAATCACTGCCCTCAACCTGTCGGTCACACTTCTCTTGGTGCAACCCAGGGTACAGCCAGCCTTCTGGGCTGCAAGCGCACATTGCAGGCTCATGTTTAATTTCTCATCAACAAACACCCCCAAGTTCTTCTGCTGCTCTCAAGGCATTCTCTGTCCCAGGTACTTGAATACTGACCAGGTTTCTTGGGCCATCCTTCCCTCCAGGGCTCTATATCATGTCTCCCTAACCAAGCAGTTCCCTGAAGAGTTTGAAGTCTGCTCTCCTGAAGACCAGAGAACCAAGTTCGCTACCAGCAAGCTGGCATCCTGATTTGTATCAGAAACAGTATGGTGAACAGGACTAGGGAAGTAATCCCACCCCCGTACTCAGCACTGGTAAGGTCCCAGCATAAGTACTGCATTCAGTTTTGGGCACCTCAATACAGAAAGGACCTTGAGGTGCTGGAGCAGGTCCAAAGAAAGCAACAAGGCTTAAGAAAGGCTTAGAAAATACACTTCATGAGGTGCAACTGAAGGAACTGAGGCTGTTTAGTCTGGGGAAGAGGAGGCTGAGACTTACTGCTCTCTTCAAGTACCTGAAAGGTGATTGCAGCACGACCAGGCCTGCTCTCTTCTCACTGCTGACAGGACAAGGGGAAACATCCTCAAGTTGCACCAGAGGAGATTTAGGTTAGATAACAGGAAGAACTTCACAGAAACGGTTGTTAAGCACTGGATTAGGCTTCTGGGGAGGTTTTTTTTAAAAACCATTTGGATGTGGTGCTCAGGGACACGATTTCACAGTGGGTTGTTAAAGTTAGGGTAGTATGGTTAGGTTGCAGTTGCACTTGATGACCTTGAACATCTTCTCCAACCTGAGCAATTCTCTGATTCTATCCCCAGGTATCATTCCATAGACTCCAGCTGGGTGTTGATGCAAAGGGCAACACCAGCTCCCCTTCTCTGTCAGTCTTTCCTATGGGGTTTATACCAGTCTATTCCTACATCGCAGTCATGAAAATCATCCCATCACATCTCAGTTATACCAGTGACATTATAGCCCTACAGGTATGTGCACACCTGTAACTCTTCTTGCTCGTTACCCATGTTCCATGTATTAGTGTATAGGCATTTGAGTTAGAATCTCATTGAGGCTAATCCATCAACTAGAGTTTCCTTATCCTGCACCTTGATGCTGTCATACTGACCTGTGATCCAACTCCATGCCCAGGGCATCCATTATCATCATCAGCTTCAGAGTAAAATGATTTGAGGATCCCTCCCCCAGCAACTCTATTTTAAAGCCCTTTTGATTAAATCAAAAATCTTGTTAGTAAACACATTCTTTCCCCTCTGAGAGATGAACCCCATACTCCTTCAGAAGACCATATTTCTCAAAACTATTTCCATGGCAAACATAGCTGAAGCCCTGTTCATGACATCACTCCCTTAAACATTTATTGATTTTCTTAATTCTATCAGCCCCTTCCCTCCCCATTCTCCTAACTGGGAGGATTGATGAGAAGGCTACCTGTGCTACTGAATTCTTCACAGCTCCTTTTAGCCCCTCTATATATTCTTCAGGTTGCTAATAGCTATGTCATTAGTGCCTACATGAAACAGCAGCAGCAGATAGTAGCCTATGGGATATAAAAGGTCTGGCAACCTGTCACATCCTTGACATGGGCCCCTGGCAAATAGCAGATCTCCCTAGATAGCAGGTCTAGATGACAAACAGGTCTGTCACCCTCACAGTAAAAAAAAAAAAAAAAAAAAAAAAAAAAAAAAAAAAAAAGTAGTTTCTCTTGCTCAAATGAAACTTCCCATGTTACTGTTTGTGACCATACCCTTTGTCCCCATTCATTTGGCTCTTGCTCCTTAGATATTTTTAAGTTTTGAGAAGATCCCCTCAGTCTTCTCTATGAAAAGCACAGGTGGAGAGGCAGATTCAGATATCACAGGTAGTTTTCCCCCTCAATATAATTCTAGAAGTAGAACATAGGCACTTTACTTTTTAGTTTACAAATTTTAATTTTGTAATACAAAAACATTATATTACTCAACTGAATCAAAGAACCTATAAGCCATATGTTAGAGAAAGTAAAATTAGGATGAAATATACTATAGGAAAATAGGCTAGACTTGCTCAGCATTGTACAATCCATGAGCAACTTGCGCTGAAAGTGACAGAAAAAGTATACATTAACCTGTAAACCTCTCTCACCATGAGGTTTGAGAAAGCAACATATTCTACCTCAAAATAACATATAAGGTCTAAAATATATCTGGCAGCTTTGCAACCAAGAATATTTATATATACACACACGAGTCTAGTCTGTCAAAATATCAAGGAAATTGTACACCATGAAAACATTTTATAGAAAAAGTAGTCTTGTGCAGGATTGTCATAATTATCCTATGTGGCAGAGTGGCAGTGTATTAGGTAACTGGCAGCAAGTGCTAAGCACCTGATCATCTTAAGCTAAAAAGAAGATGTGCAAAGAGATGCATCTTGATTGATGCTGCCTATGCTGCCAACCTTTTGCTAACATATTGAAATAGACTTTGCTAGACAGGAAGTCCTGGATCATCTAGCAGAAAGCCACTTCTGATGCAATAGAAGAGTTGCAAATTCTAATAAGAATCAAGTAGTCAAAAACACTGGTATTTCTGATAGTCAGTTGTGGGCCAAAATTTAGTCATAACAAGCGTTCTAAAAAATATATATAATAATAATAAAAATCAGTCTGTCTTGATTTTCACCAGAAATAAACTTCACAGTTTTGAAGAATGAAAACACATCTCACAGGCTTGCCTTCATGACAAGCATGAATATAGACTACCTATGTTGCCCAACACATAACCTATACTTGCTTGATTTTTCTGCAAGTCTTATACCTTCATTAAATCCTTTGGTAAACAGCAAACCTAATTATACATTGGATAAGCTGTGTTACGGAAGATGAAGATCTCATTTAGAGCTTGGAGTATGTGTGTCTTGTTTTTTTCCATCCTGGCTCTTACTAGCTTTAGAATGCTGCCATTCACCAAACTTGGAAATTATCACAACAATCTAGATTTTCACATAGTAAAAATATTTATTGCCCTCCTGCACAAAATATTTTGTCATTTGTTCAAAATCTCATTTAAATAAGAAATATGATCAACATTTAATCACTTTTTTTAGAAAAAGACATTCAGACATGCCAATTTTTCAGTGAACTTACTCATACGGATTCTAATAAGCTGAACAACTTGTTTTGGCTGCAGCTGTCTTTTTTTCCATATGGAAGTGCTTCTCCTAGCTTTCTTCCAAATTATGTGGTTGAGAGGAGGATGTGGAGAGAAGTCCTATGTTGTTTTTCATGGCACAAGTTCATTTGGGGGGGCTAAAACATGCAATATATTGCTTTCAGTAAGCCAGAACCCCTAGGGCATGTCTTGGCACTATGACAACCAAATCCTTACCTTAACAATCTGTGTGTAAATTCATAAAGTATTTAACAGATTTAAGAATATACATGCTTTTTGCTAGCACATGTTTTTACATACATATGCTGCACTATAGTCACTCTTTATGCACTGTGCACCAAAGTACTTTCTCAAAGTTAGGAAGGATAACACTAGTGATATAAAGCAAAAACACAAATGAGTGAAAAGAACTAACTTAGTGGAAAGTACATGAAAGTTACTATCAAATAAAAGTGTATTTTTTTATTTACTTAACACAAGACAAAAAGAAGAAGCATTACTATTAAAAAAAAATAATAATAAAAATCCATAGAGTGAAGTTCCACAGGCAAGTCTTAAGTCTCCCACAGCTTAGCTACCACCTATACATGTGTGTATATATAAAAATCTTCTCACAGTTTCAAAAGCAAATTCTTGAAGACCCTTCCATGCCAGATCAGTGACTATTGTTCAATGGAAAGTACAGCAATAATAACAGGGCAGCAAAGTCCCAGGCTGCAGCAAACAAGGACAAACCCTAATGCAACAGCATCCATAGATACAGAAACAAAAGAAGAAAATTCACTTACCCTTGGAAGGCCTCAGGTAGACAGAGCTCCCCAACAAGAGATATCCTCATCTCTCCCTGTCAGCCCTTAAATGAGGTCTGGGAAGGGGTGGATCGTGCCTCCACCCCTTCCAGTCATTCAGGTGCACTGCATGCACCTGAGCTCCTTTGTGTTGGCCCTGCCTTCCCACCAGGTGCTCAATCACTGATTCAAGACATGACTTGGCATTTCCACTACATGCTTGGTCATTTATTTTTATTAAATTCATTTCTGACATCTAAGGAATGGCCACACAAGCAGCAGCAGTAGCAAAATGATTTAGATTTCACTACATGAACAGGTAGGATGGCAGAAGATCAAACTCTGGCAGAAGCACCATCTGGTTTGATCTTGTGTGACTTTAGCCGCAGAAAAGAATGGTCAAAGGATTCAAATGGAAGTAACATTAGAGATGAAAACCATGTGTTTCCCAGAGAATTTTATACTTCCATAGTTGGGCAGAGATTTTTTCATGAATTCAGATTTTATATTGTACAGGAACTTAAAATCACCAGTTCTAATTAGTCAGGGGTCTGTTTATTTGATCTGTCCTTAGCAACTAATGTACTGAGGAAAAAGACCTTAAGAGAAGATATGTCAAACTGGTTATGCACTCAACTAACGAGCACAGTGCTCTTGTTTTTCCTCTGACCAGCACACTGGTCTTTCCTTCACACAGACTCACCACACAGTTGAGAAGTTAGTCAGAAAATGTGCACTAGTAAAAATGCATTGCAAAACAGTTTTCTGAGGCCTATAAGACATTTGCTGTAACATCAGAAGAAGAAAAGGAGACTGCAGTTGATAGGGCAAAAGATAAAATTTTGCTTCTATAGCCAGAATGAAATACAAGATTTCTCTGCCTGCTTCCTGATCTCTTCTTTAGATTTTGAATTATCATCTGGCACACACTACAGGGAGTACAGCAAGCATTTAAGTGAAGAATGAGATATTCTTGATAAGGCCAATCTCAGAAAGAGTGAATCACAGAATCATAAAATCATCCGTGTAGGAAGAGTTCATTAAAGATCCTCTAGTCCAATTTCCCTGCAATGAACAGGGACACCTACAGCTAGATCAGGTTGCTCAGAGCCCAGTCCATCCTAATCTTGGATGTCTCCAGGGATGGGGCATCCACCACCACTACGGGTAATCTGTTCACTTCACCACCCCTATGTAAAACAACTTTTTTCTTTATATCCAGTCTATATATCCCCTCTTTTAATTTGAAATAATTTCCCTTTGTCCATTCATAACAGACCCTCCTATATAGCCTGCTTCCTTCTTCCTTATAGCCCTCCTTTAGACACTGAAAAGTCACTATCAGGTCTTCCTGAAGCCTTCTCTTCTCCAAGATGAACAGCTCCAGCTTTCTTAGCCTTTCCTCATAGGGAAGGTGTTCCATTCCTTGGATCATTTTAGCGGCCCTCCTCTGTACACACTCTGTACAGATCCATGTGTCTCCTGTACTGAGGATTCCACATCTGGATGCAGTACTCCAGGTGAGGTCTCACCAGCACAGGGTAGAGGGGAAGAATCACCTCCCTCAAACTGCTGGCTCCATTTCCTTAGATGCACCCCAGGATATGGTTGGCTTTCTGGGCCATGAGGTCATATTGCTGGCACATGTCCAGCTTCCAGTCCACCAGTTCTTTTCTTGTATTGATAATGAGAGTGACCATGACCTAGGTGCATGACCTTTCACTTGGATTTGTTGAACCTCATGAGATTCTCCTGGGCCCACTGCTCAAATGTGTCTAGGTTTCTCTGGATGACATCCCATCCCTCAGTGTCAGCCACACCACTCAGCTTGGTGTCGTCTGCACACTTGCTGAGGATGCACTTGATCCCAGTGTCAGTATCACTGATGAAGATATTAAACAGCATCAGTCCCAGTAATGACTTAATAAAGCGTGATGGAACAGAGAACTAAGGAAGAAACATCTGAATGAACACAGCATATCCTAGCACACACTTCTAACACATACATGAAAAAAACAGTTGTAGAAACGAATAAAAAAATAGAAAATTAAGAAATTCAAATAATGTCGTACATACCTTACATTGTCTTAATAGATTTTTTCAAAAAATTACATGATATAGGTGTTTTAACACAATAAATACAAAATTGAATCTATTTTCAATAACTAAAACAGACCTCTTAAAAGTTTGTGTACTGTGACACAAAATTGAGTATAAAAGAAATCGAGGAAATTAGTAACAGACACAAAAGCCAGTCTACTGAAGGAAGAAACTTTTACAGGCAACGTGAAAAATGAAAGGAAAAAAAAATTGCCATAAAATAATTTTTTTAAGTGTTTTTAATGTGCAGCAAATCAAATTATACCTAAGAGAACAGCATTCATATGTTTACATGGAATAGAAATAACTTTGTAACTAGTGAGAGTAGAAGTGCAAAAGCTTCAAAGACTGAAAAGTATCACAAGTATTTGAATTCTACCAAAAGCCTATTTGAACCATTTCAGGTTACTTCTGTTTCTGTAACACTGATCAGGAAATCTCTGAGAAACAGTCTCTTGTGAAAACTTCAGATTTCTTTGGTCAGCTGAAAACACTAGGAAGGCTTACCAAATGTCCTCACCACAGGCCTGAATTCCGAGCCTGGGAAGGTCCATGCTCAAGGAAAATGCTCTTCTAATGACTTCAGTGGTGAGCATTTTAGAAAAGTTCTGCTCACTGTGAGAAAATTTTTAAGGTATTTTAGTGCTCTTTTTTTTTTTTTTTTTTACATCACTCATTTCAGGCTTGAGAAATTTTTCAGATAAAGATACAAGAAACACAGAATTTTTCAGTTGCTCTTAAAGCTTTTCCATTCTCCACAAATTTAACCATATGAAGTCAGTATACAGAAAGTTCCCCAGATTTAATAACACCAAAATCCTAAAGATCATTCTCTAAATCTTTTTCTTGATTTGGTTTGCCGGGTGGTTTTTTCAGCTTAGAAGGTGAAATCAAAGTTGAAATACCTGCAGTGTTTTCCCCTTTCTCTTCGAGGTCAAAACAATAGCTGAACAAATGTATTGGCTTATAGAGATGCAAAATGTGACTACTACTAGAACTCACAAGTAAATGGATTACTGATGAAAAAAATAATCAATTGTCAAATATCATGTTCAAATATAATAACCTCTTTAAGCTACTTCTTTGTGAAAATAAATTGTTTCTTTTCAATTTTTTATTTTTATTTTTTTTTCACTAAACCATTTGATGAACTCCATGTAGGAAACTTGGCAAATGCATAACTATCATGTCACTTTATGGCACACATCTTACTTTGTTTAAGTAGGATGCCAGCCCTTGCTTAGGCTCAGTAGCTGAGTTCTCTGAAAGTAACATACAGAAGCAGATTCAGGCAGAATATGCACAGATGAACCAGTTCATATTTCCAGTCCAGCACTGTTGTGGCTGAACTTCAGAAGGGCACATAAAATCAAAGCATTTTATAAGCATAGTGAGGTGAACAATAATTATCTACAACAGTGATTCTAACATTGTAGACCAGTCAGCAAAGCTCGCAAACCACTTCATGTGGTAGTTCTTCCTGTTGGTTGTTTTGGAATGAGCTGTGCCAGTGACAGATTGTGTCAGCGGTGTCCTGCTGATGGTTATCCCCAATAGGGAGTTCAACATCACAGAGTGATTGCTCATTCCCCCATAGCAAGATGGAGGAAAGAAAGAAACAGAAGAGAAAATCCATGAGTTGAGATAAATACAGTTTAATAGATAAAGCAAAAGCTGTGCATGTAAAGAAAAGTAAAACAAAGAATTCATTCACTGCTTCCCATATGCAGATGTTCAACCATTTGTGGAAAAGCAGAATTCCATCATGTGTACTGGTTGTGTAGGCAGGTAAGCACCATAACAGTGAATATCCATCCTTCCTCCTTTCCTTCAGTTTCCCCATTACTGAGCACTGTCTCATATGTCATGGGATATCATCTGGGTCAATTTGTGGCAGCACTCCTGGCTGTGTCCCCTCCTAACTTCTGTGCTCCAGCTGGAGAAGGCATTAATCCTTGCAAGCAAGCACTGCTCAGCCCTAGCTAAAAATATTACCGGTTAACAACGCTGGTTTGGTCACAAACCCAAAACACAATACTGCATGAACTTATGTGAAGAAAATTAGCTCTATCCCAGCCAAAAACCAGAGCATATCCCAAGTTCTGGAGGGAGATACACTTGGAGAAATTTTCTTGAAGTTCTCAGCATGAGAATGAAAGTGTGGAGACCCACTGTGGTGGGTTGGCTGCAGCTTATAGACAATGAACAACACAGTAGCTCATTCTCCCATCTCCAGCAGGACAATGTGGAGAAAATTGGAAGAATGAGAGATCAAAAAATCTTGTCAGCCAAAATAAAATCAGCAAAATTACTTAACAACCACAGTTGTGGGAAAAATAGGCTTTTAGTAATCTCAGTTTACTGCAAACTAATACAAATATTTGAGAACTTATTTGGCTATTGGGAAACAAATAAACAACAAAAAGAAACATTTACACACAGAGAAAACATTTTTCTTCTTCCTTTCACAGGCTCAACTTCATCACCACATTCAACTTCTTTCCAAGCACCTCTCCTCTCCCATTCATATTATTTCTGGTACCTCCCCTCCACACCTTTGTAACAACCACAGGTTTCACATTCAGGCCCTTCACTGAGGCAACAAGTGGCATGGGGTAGTTGTGGACAGGATGGAGTGGTTTATTTCTGCCACTGCCTCTCACTGCTTTCCTTCACTTTAGCTTAGACCTTCTTCTGGCAGTCAGTTCAGGAAAGTACGTGTTCTGGCATGGGCTCATCCTTGGGCCCCAGTACCTCTGGGAAATAGCTGCTCTCACATGGGTCTGCTGTGGGCAGCAATCTCTCCAGGGAAGAAGCTACACTGGCATGAGTTATCCACAGGTTATGGTGCCCTCATGTAGAGGATGTATGTCCTGCCATGAGACACCTGTTCTGACAATGGTATTGCCTCTGTCATTTCTTCCTCCACTTCTCTCTTCAGTGTTTTTCTGTTGTTTCTCAAATATGTTTTTACAGAGTTGCCAGAAACTTATCTAACGAGCTCCAGTTTGGCCTGCAATGAGCCCACTGTGAAGCTAGCTGCAACCGGCTGTTTCAAGTACAGGGCAGTCTCTGACCTCCTCCCAGAGGCCATTCCTGCTGACCCCTCTCAGGAAGCTGACAGTCTCGAATTGCCATAATTTTCAAATGTAATACAATACACACATAGAAATTTCATCTAGAAGTAATAGTACTCCTGTTGAGAAAGTTCTAATCCATATGACACATCACTGTATTTTTGCATATCTTTAAGGTGTCATAACTGCAATAAGAAACAATTTTCTCTGTAGTTTTTGAGGTTTTCATGCACCATTACTATAATGCTGTAAAACTGTCTGGTTTAACTGCTGGCATTATCATAAACAATGCCTAGTCTTCACAGCATTCAACATTTGAATCATGGACTTCTTCAGATGGAAAAGAATGTTGTACCATGAAGTGAGGGAGAAAGTGTTTCAAGGAACCCTAATTTTAGCAGGAGTTGAATCATGCTTTTCCAAACCTCTACACTTCTTCTATCACCAAAAATCTCTCTAAGGTCTCAAGGAACAGATTGTGATTATTTAAGTATATGTCTACTGGGCTGTTGTGTTCTTTGTATATTTTTATATTAAACCTTACTTTTAAATGGAATATACTTCTACTTTACTCAAAATCTTTGTGGATAGTGATTATTAGTCCTATTCAAAGATACAGTACAGTTTTGATTCAAAGTACTGATTCAAAGTAAGTATTGATTCAAAGTAAGTATTCAGTATATCCTCGTCTGTATTTTCCTTCGTTTCTAAATTTTCTAGGAGATCAGAGTATGTTTTATAATATTCCAACTGAACGCTACGAACCAGCAATTTTTGTGTTACTGCCAGAACTAGGTTCCTCTGAGAATAGTTTTTGCAGTCTGTAGACATTCCTGTCTGATATGGTCATAAATAAGAAAGTCTACTTTATACAAATAAGGAAGAATTCCCTGTCATTGTTGACTGTGTTATTTAAAATACATGGAAGGATCATTATTCAAAAATCCTATTTCTATGCTGATCACATTCTTGAACACATACAATTTAAGCCACAATTACATTTAATATGCAGACACAGTCACAGTTTAATATAAATGCACAGCTCTGCGAGGAAAAAGAGAACACAACATTTCCCAGTAGTTGATGTTTAACACTGAGAGAATGGTACAAATTATTGTTATATGATATTATTTTGGTACTGTATGTATTGACTTCCACATTAGAAAAAACTCAATTGTTAATATGGGCAGAAAGAAATGCTGAATTCTCACACAGACATCCCAGTTTAGGAGTAAAGATACAAAGCAAAGAATAGGTTTACGATCACTTTAGGATTAAAACTAATGGAGACCAGTTCTGATCTTGTCACAGTGTTCTTTTTTAGACTGCAGGAAAATTGAAAACGGCAACATTTTCAAAACTAATTGTTGAGTTTTGACTGTTTAATTCAAGCTTCTTGATATTATCAAGCTTGATATTACAGCACTGCCAGAAAACTAAGTCCTTGAGAAGCATGTCAGCTACTGAAATACTTCAAATCAATCAGTTTTGAGAGTATATGTTTCAGATCATTATCATGTGAACAGTATTACTTCCTTTTTTCCTCTATTTGTCAGCGTTATCTTCTCAGTCTATAAACTCCTCAGAGAAGAGGTATTTTCCACTGTATATTTTGTACAGTTATTGCCACAGAGGGACCCTGACCTTGACTATGATCTCTGTTTTCTCTAGCATTAGAAATTAGAACAATAACTGAAACCCTTCGATGCTTCATTCAAGTCTTAAAGACAAATAGATATTTTCAGTTGGATTAGTATATGGGATTTGATCCATGAAAAAGTAAGCTAGGAAAAATCCATCTAGAGAGTAAAATAAAACAGTTCCACTTTTGTCCCATAAAATAAAACTGCTGTAGAAATTGTCATATGAAGAACAGTCCACATTTGTGTAAATGTCTGATTTTGCATAAGGCACCACTGGTTAGTCTTATTGATGGTAAGAGAAATGAGAACTTTACACAAAGAAAAGAGAACTTTACACTAGGGAATCCCTAATATAAGGAAGTTCTGAAACATTCAAAAGTAGTCAGAAAAGAGAGCTATTGCATGAAGTTAAAGTTCCACACTACTTTACAATTGCCTTTCAAAAATCTTTTTAATTATTATTAAATAATAAATTATTTCATGTTAATGTGTGTGTTTTATTGTCTACAAAAAAATAAATACAATATACATTATTATTAAGAAATACATATGTCATTTCTATTGCATTTAGTTACATATAGCTATAAATGTGTGTATGCATATGCGTGTAACTATCATATAACTTCCTATATATCACTATATCTTCTCTGATCTCCAAAAGTTCTTTGCAGGAAAAGAAATTATAGAGAAGAAGGTAAAATATACAAATGTTACAGTCTGTTTACAATGCACCTGGTAGACAAGGGATATAATTTTGCCTTTTGGGATTTTATACCACTGGCCTCTGTGGGAATAATGTTGTATTACAATGAAGATCATCACAGATCACCGTATAAATTAACCTGATTGGCTAATTATCTTAGCAACATCTTTAAAATAAATATTGTGATGAAGGAAAAATTCAGAAGATTATTACCATGAGAAAAAAAAATCATTCCATGCTACTTTATGTGCTGTGCCAGTAAAGTGTAGTAATTTGTAAAAGCCTCTAGTGCTGTTCCTTTTAAAACTAAAGGTAAACAGGAAAAGCCATAGTTTGTTTCCCACTACCTCTATTACAAATAAAGATGACTGGAAAAGTAATTGTATGTCCTTAAAAAGTTTACAAATTCATTTGACAATGTATGCATGCTAAAGCAAAATAATATTTTTCCCTTTTTTGCAGTGTTCAAAGTGTTGCTTCCTGTAGCATGAAAAAGAACCTGTTTCTGAACACAGATCTCCTATGAAAGCTACCTCTGATAAAAGATTGTTGTTGCAGCTCATTCTATGTCTTTATCATCAACCATTAAAATATTTCTCTCAACATTTTAAAAATGTGTCTCTCAGCTTCCTTCCACAGCAGGTTTTGCTCTGATATATCATCAAAACCAAAAAAGAAAGAGCTAAATGCTTGTCATGGTTTGTCTGTATAGCTCCAGCTCAAATAAAATGTCACTGTAGATTGTACAAATCACTGTGAACAAATACAGTCTTCAAGCCTGGTGTAAAATATCCTCAGATAAGACTCTAAGACTATCAAATGCAGCTTTGGGACATGCTTTTTGTCCCCTTCATCTTTAAGCTCATAGCTCAATCCAATTATCCACAATTTAGCCTCTGCCAGCGATTTGTGTACACTTGTGTTGCAGAGGAGGATTTTTTTGTACGAATCAACTGTAAAACTTTGGCTTACAAGCCAAAATAATCTTCAAAAGAAACCCATGAAATGAAATAGAAAAAGCGTCAGACAGAACTCTAGAATACAAAAAACAACGAAAAATCCCAAGAGTTTTTAATCACATATATTAAATTTCACTAAATTATAACTTCTTTTATATGAAATCTTCAAACCAAAATTTGCTTATTTTGTTTATCAGTAGAGAAAAACATAGTATATAGAAAATTTTCTTCCAATAAATACAGGACTGAAGAAAATCTCATGTAGAGCTATATAAAATTTGGAATTCTAAAACTAGTCAACCACTTCCCAGAAGCTAAATGCTTGCTTTTGTGTTACTTTTCATCTTTAATTCCACATCCACTGCAGTTAGAAACAGTATTAGATCTCAGGTTCTATCCATATGAAACCATCCAGAACAAAGACATTAAGAATATTAGTCCTTAGGATATGAATATTTTCAGTTTTTAATTGCACATGTTGTTTAACAAAAATATTCTGACAACTGAAAATTAAATGATCAAGAAATATTCTCTAGGCACCTTTTTATCCTAAACTCTCATACAAATGGCCGGGTGAGTCTCTGCTGACTTGATTATACTCAACGATTCCTCAAAACAAAACTGATGGCTATAAACCACCACTAAAACAGGACATTGTTTTGTTTAGCTTTTAGCTTCATTCTAGCATATATTTCAAGTCCTGATTTGCATTATCTTGGCTTAGTAATGCATTTTTAGTTACATGATACTCTTACAAGTCAAATTTATTCTATTAATTAATTCCATGGATTAATATCTTAGGAAATATCAGATTTTCTGGTAGCAACGATTCCAGTAACCTGTATAATGATTCTGATCAGAGGTTAGAATCTCATCTTGAACCAGAAATTATGTTCAAGATTTATTAACAGTTTTTTATCTTGTATAGTACTTGAAAACACAGGTTGAAAAAGAAGATTTTGTCCAAAAAACCCAACAACTAAACAGATTTCAACTAAGTTATTTGGTAGGGGATAACCTAACTTAGCTAGAATCAGCTAAATAAAAGAAATTATAAAATTGTTGCTGTTCAACATTACTGTCTTAGCAATATAATTACCACATCAGGGAAAAATATATCTCCTTCTAGGAAAAGCAACCCAACCAAGTTTACACCATGTCACACTAAACTCTGGCCACTCTGAATACCTAAAGGCCATTAATAGACTTTTATATTACTTTAGACAGATCAAGTGGCCTTAAGTTGGCCCTGGATATGGCAAGAAAGATATAACCATGAGATCAAAGGATGGAAAAAGGAGCATTCACTCACAATTCACTGTAATAAAATCTTAGCACACCTAACAGACCACTTGAATATCTTCTTTTCCAGTGACCTAGTCACATGAAAAGTTTGTTTCTGTTCCAATCAATTTGATTTTCTAAATGTAAACAATCTCCAATAAAATCATAGTTGTTTTAGAGTTAAAGTAAATAGTCATACATATTTAAGTAAAATTAATTCTGCTCAGTGTATGATATCTAGTGAAATAATACTCGATACTCATTTCTGATAATACATTAATTTCTCTTTCTAGAATTAACAGATCCATAATCCAAAATTCTACCCAACAAGCAAGCATAACACACATACAGCCTTCATGCCTAGGAGAAAACGTCATACCCATGCAGTCAACTAAATTCAAACTAAATGTTCCTATTGTTCCCCTACCCGAGTGCCTGCCTTTTACTTGTCACACATTTACTGCGTCTGGGTAATCACTTTAAAGTAATTTCATGAGTTATCAACTCAAGTACAGTTATGCATATTTACCAGCTTTCAAATATGAAGTATAAGTGAAAATTATAACCATTCTAAATGATACATCCTCCCAGTGCTTCAGATTAAGTGAGTTAACCTTAAATGCAAGGCAGATTTAAAGATGAACAATTTACTTAGATAAAGGAAAACAGAAAGTATAATTAATCATTTGCCTATCCTTAAGCCTTAGTTTACAAAACCATGGTGCAACTTTATTGAGCTAAAAATTGAAGGGTGACAAGGTTAATACATAGCTTTAGACCTCATGGTTTCATTAGCAAACACATTACAGACTGCAAAGCTGAACTGACAGTAATACTAGGTCCAAACAAAGTAAATAATTACTGGCTTGGTAAATGAGGAAGCACTTGCAGAGTTTGTTTACATTTGGTTTTTTGGAAAATTCATGTTGGCAACAAGTCAAGTACAGTTTGACTAGTAACTGTGACAATTGCTCACAGATGCAGCTGGAAGAACAAAAAAGAATGAATCTGTGGTTTTATCCCCTGCATTTTTCCCTTTTGTTGTCTTCTTTTCTTGTGTTGTTTCTGTTATCCTTCCCCTTTTCTCCTCCTCCCACTATTTTTTTTTTCTTTTCTTCACCATTTTGGATCAGTAACAAACTTCTAGCAACAAAAATAAGTGAGTTTTCATGGATCTTGGAATACATAAAAATCTCACGCTGCATTTTGTTTTTTGTCCATAAAAAAGTATACAGCTGCATTCAAGATGCAGTCATAAAAACATAAAAAAATTGCTCCCTGAAAAAAATCTGAGTCCCTTAAAATCATGTTGGCCTGCACTGGAATTTCAAGAGAAATGTATCACTTCCATGCTGGTTCACTGTTAACAAACTTCTTTCAGATGCCAGAGGTACAGAATTGTGACTGGCCTGAATTCCTACAGTGCAATTCATTGACTGGCTACATAGAACAATCTGAACATATTACCTGTTATTCAATAATAAGAGTTGCCATGAAACGGAAAATAATTCAACATCTTGTAGTAGATCTAGAAGAATTGTGCAATTGCATATCCATTTTGAACTTTTTATACAAAATGCAATTACTCATATACAACTTCTTAATGTGCAGTACTATCAAAGGATTAAGAATCAATAAAAGTCAAGCACTAATAAGGAAATCTCATGTGGAAGCAAATAATTACATAACATAGTTAACTAATTATACCCCCAAAAAGACCAATAACGTAAACTCAAGTTCACAAGCAGAAAACAGCAGTAATTGTTAGCATTCACTTTCAGTCAAAATGAGCTGAAAGTCAGTTCTTGTCAGATTAAATTATTTCATTAACTGCATTTCAAATAGGAAAATTAAGATTCTTAACTTTAGAAAGGGAAACAAATTTTATAAACCAGTGACAACACTGAAGACTTTTGAGCTAAGCACACAGAGCATAAATTGAAACTTTAGTGACCACTTGTGTATTTTAGTTATTTTCCAGCTAAAAAGCAATTTATTATTTACAGTATGCTAATCACACTACATTTTTAGTAAGCTGAAAATGATAGAAATGCCTCATTAAATTACATTTATGCATTTCACACAGCAGCTATAAAAGAATATAATAGTTTTCAGTACTCATTACACTTAACAGAATCACAGAATGGCCAGGGTTGGAAGGGACCTCAAGGATCATTAATCTCCAACCCCACCTGCCACATTCAGGGTCACCAACTTCCCCATTTAATACTAGGCCAGGTTGCCCAGGGCCCCATCCAATCTGGCCTTGAACACCTGTAGGGATGGGACATCCACAACCTTTCTGGCAATTGTCTTAGGAAAACAATGAGAAGGAAAACAGTGAGTGATCTCAAGAGCGACGGGGCTAGAGATATACTAGACAAATGCACTCCTTCAAAACTATGGGTAAATGACAAGATTTTCTTGGTTTGTTGACATTCACTGTTCAAGGACCAGAAAGGTCCATTTGCACAGCTTTCCAGACTATAGATATATTGACATTTCATACTGCATAAGAAACCGCCCTGAGACCAAGGTTGGGGATTATTTTTCTTAAGATGTTCCATAATTCTGTATGCAGGACAGAGCATGTAGGAACAGAGACAAATTATCTGTGGAAAGGTGCAAGTTATGAGCATTGTCAGCTGAAATAAATGAAGCTATTCAGTAAAATTGAGTATTTCTAATTGATAACATTATTACTTAGTTTTCCACTAAAATGTTGGAAGACAGTGAGAGAAAAAAAAAGGTTAGAGGGCTGAAGTTCTTCATGAGTAACAAAAAAAGTATATTTGTGAGTAACCATTTAACCAGGGAAAAATCCAGAAGAAAAAATGGCCCTGTTGGAAAATACTTCCAGATTGTGTATGAACAGAGTGCAGTATTGATCAAGGTATACTCTGATCAATATACAGATAGTTCGGTGCTTTAAACACAATGGCTTTGAAGTCCTAAAGGCTGTTCCACTGAGAAAAAGGTTAGACACCTACACTCTAACAACTGTGGTGATTGCGATACAGTCCAATTATTATCAAGAGTCTGAATGCTAAAAATGCTAATATCAGGAAGGCTAATGACACTGTCAAATGATGTCATTTGAAGAACTTTAACACAAATATCATTTAATGTATGCAATGTAGTTTCAGCAATATTGCATTTATCACCTCGATATTGGTAAGTGTCCACTAAATTTATCTCTGCTAGTGTTACCGCACAGTAATAAACATTAGTCAACTGCAGTAAAGTTTCAACTTCTTTGCTTAGAAATATCATTAGACTTACTGTATTTTATAATAAATGTTCATTTTATTCCTTACCTTTTGTCCAAAGGCTGTCATAGAATCACAGAAACATAGAATCATAGAATTGCTAAGATTAGAAAAGACCTTCAAGATCATCAAGTCCAACGATAACCTAACTACCCTATCTCTAACAGCTCACTGCTAAATCATGTCCCTGAGCACTACATCCAGTTTTTAAACAGATTCAGGGATTGTGACTCAACTCCTTCTGGAGCCTATTCAAGTTCTATTTTACTTGGACTACAGAAAATATACCATATTTTTATGTAGAAATCTATTGAGAAATAATTGTTTGGGAATTAATCGCCAATAACTTCCAGAACGCACAGAATTCTGCTGATGACCAGTGATGATTTGTGCACAGAATACATGACTATTACTCTGTGTGTGATAGCTGCACTGGCTCTACTTCCTCTCTTTTCAGGAGTAGGAAACTGCCTTGAAATAGCACCTTCTAAATCTGCACATTTCTTCAAACCATATCTGTTATGAGCTTACTTATCTTTGATTCTCTGAAACTACCTCACAAGTTTTGAAGTGTGTCTCAGCAATTTGGCAGTAGAATGTCAGTTTCCACAGCCACTATCAATACCAGTTCATGAATTTGTAGCTACCCTCTTCTGTGCAGATCAAACCTATTTGATCTGTTTTTACTGTCTGCTATTTCTTGATTAAAACAGAAGAACTGTTTTCCAACTCAGATAATCATCATCTACACTTGTAGAGGCCTACATTAATAGTATGTCCCAAGACCATTTAGAAATATAATTAGATATATCATTTTATATTTTCACAGATCTAAAGCTATCCTCCATTGTTTGATATTAAAAAGAAGGCTTTGTGATTTACACTTTTAATGCTGATTTTATTGTCAGGAAAGTGAAAAATAAAATGTTTTGGTAGAAACAAAAGCTGTAGAGCTTTAACTGAATTACAGATATTTCTGAGCAAAGACAAGGGCAGTGAAAGTGAAGGCTTTCCACGGAGGGAAAAAAGAAAAAAAAAAAAAAGCATTTTATCCTTATGTTCTGTCTTGAGGTTCTCATAAACATTTCAAAAAGCAAGTGAGTGCCTATACTACTTACTATGTATTGATGAGATCTTAGCAGAGTTTGAGATTAATTCATTGAAAGATGAACAGAAAACAAAACTTAAAATTTAGCTTGATTCATCTCTATAACACAATCAAATCTTTGCAGATTCATACTACCAAGCAGAATTTTGAAGCCCAATGTGAATTTTTGGTTATCCATATATATACTTAAATAACATAAAGATCATGCAATGTAAACCTACAAGATAATTTCTCTTTCAATTATGTCAACAAAATCCAAAACATAAAAACAAGTTTATAACAAATGGCCTAGAATCAAATAACTATCATAGAGAAAAATATAGATGAAAACCACTCAGATTTATTGTTATTGAGAAGCACTTTTTACTATGACTCTTGCAAGGAAGCACTGTGTATATTTGAGACAGGGTTTTCACTGATTTTCTGAATATAATAAACTGCCTAGTACAAACTGAGAAAGTGTGAAATAACAAACAAGCCAGCCAGCCAGCCCTTAAACTTCATCATCTCCCAGTGGCTTGAAGTAATTTTTTGAACACATTGCTCCATCTCATAAAATCTGGCCATAATAGACTACTTTGGGGAATCAGGAAATAATAAAATTCCTGTCATAGTTGACTCTGTCTACACCATGCCACTGCTGAGCCTGATATGGCTACAGGGCAGAGATACTATGTCAACTGCACTTCTTCAAACAAAAGGAGTCAGGCACTGAACACCCATGGCCCTAGCCCTTCGGAAAGCTAGAGTCCTACCTGTTTCTTGTTTGTCTTACTAGAACAGAAAACAGCAAGTGAATCAGTCAAAGACATTTCAGCTAATAGCCAACAGTGAGGACTAACGTTGGGCACAGATTTAGAGCAACTAAAGAGTGGACACATGATGCTTATCACTGAATTCCTACAAAACTGTTGGCTTAAAATTGTTCAAATTTAAAGAGGCAACTTTGTCATCATAAGTTTTAAGTATTATTGAGTGTTCTTTTTATTTCTACAGGCAACACAAAAGACTGTGAAGGTAAACCAGGAAAAAAGAAAATAATGTTGTATCTCATTTCAAAATAATTTTTTTGCTGTATTATCTTAATGTGAATCAAATTTCTAATCATGAAGGATACACAGGTCAAAGAATACTTTTTAAAGGCAGTTGTTACAAGTCATATAAGCACAGTAATTTATTTTAATATAAAATCAAGCAAGTCATCCTAAAATACATTCAGCAATTGCTTTAAAGTGACTAAACATCTTCAATTTGAGTTCAGAGATCAGACAAAGAACATAAAAAAGGAGTCCTGCTTTTTCAAACTCTGGGAAAGTTCCAAACATAGTTCAACATTAAGAAATTAGGAAATACAAATCAGAGAACAGGCTTTATTACTTCAGCTGTTTCTTTATGTAATCCTTGACAGAACAGGGAATTTCAGTGGTTCTGCTAGCTCCAGGTATGAACGCCTAACTGAACTCCCAGAAAATGAAAATGCTGCTTCTCAATTTAAAAATAAAATAAAATAAACTCATAAATCAACACTGACCAAAAAGAATAGGTTTGAGAAGGATACCTATGGCAAAATATACAGCATGAGATAGGCAAATAGTAAATATACATACCTGGAGGTATGTGGGTGCAACAGTGTTAATTCACTAAAACTATCTTTACAGAATAGATACAAATGATGCCTTCATCTCCAATAAAGTAAAGTGGTAGGCTTTCACAGAATCACAGAATCATTGGGGTTGGAAGGGACCTCTGGAGATCATCTAGTCCACCATGCTTTAGAACTCTGGCAAATATATAGCAGGTGGAAAAGAGAATCCCCTCTTTTAATTAAAAAAATAAAAATGTAGAAAATGATAACAATACTCCCCTTGGATATGGAAAAAAAAACACCTCAGCTACTCTTTCTCCTTCTATCTCAAAAATTCTCTCATGATTTCCTCTTTCTCATTTCTTATCTTATAAGCGCCTTCTGATTTCTCAAAGGATTTCTCAAAGCAGCAACACAGTATTCTATTTAGTGATTTCAGTTTTTAACAGAGTAGAGTTTCTGTGCATACTTTTTAAAGAAAACATGTCTGCATAAGTCTGTGCTTACTTAATTGTGCTAGGGGCATCAATGGAGAAGTTTGTTTCTTGAGATCCATGTTTGGGCTCCTCCAAAACAACACAGAAATTATTATTTCAGCTGTACCATACCTCCTTTGTTCTTTGCAGTGCGCTCTGGGCTGCTTAGAGACACAGCAGAACCCTACTCTGCTACTCTTCCCTCACTCTCTGGATAGATCAAAATATAGATATCTAAACAAAATGCATTTTGACTTCCTAATGAAAAAAATTATCTACTAGAAATGACGTTGTAACACTGGTGGATGAAGAATAACTAATGAGTACACGAAATAGGCTCCTGTTTATATAAGCATGTAATTATATACAGAAGAATCAACGTAAATACAGCAAAGCTAGCAAGCCACAATGAAAAATATATTGCTCATAAAAATAAAAGAATGCATTACATTTTAGCTTTGAAGAAGATACTTTATTGTTAACTGAACTTTAACTATGAAAGTTAATTCTTCTACTCACAAACCAACCCACATCTATAGTATTCTATAATACTAAAAACTGTTAAGCACTTGAGCTTTTAATTACTCTCACACACAGGCACCAGATGCCTCACTCCTCAGGTCATTTCAGATTTCATAGTAAGAATGACGAAGAGAAAATATTAAGTGGCTAAAACACTGGCATGAGTGTCAGACCATTCACTTTTCTTTTCTTGGGTCTGAATGTAATTTCATTTGTGACCGTAAGAAATTCATTTGACTTCTGAGTAACTGATGAAATGAATAGATGGCTGCAAGCGGAAGTTTCTTCCCTCTTGGAGTTCTGCTCCTTTGAGATTCATTTTCATCTCAAACAAGCAAAAATTGCTTTAGCAGAAATATTACAGTTTGAAAGCACTAAGTCATCTAGTTTAGGTGACACTGAATAAATTGAGAGTCGATAAAACAAAATATGAAATAGAACTTAAAAGTAATGAAAAGGTTAAAGAATACTAAAATGATTTGTATTAACACATTTTTCCCAGATATGTGATCAAAATCTTTACATTGCCTTGGTGGTTTTTTTTTAATTTGATCTATGAACTGAATATGTTCCATATATGAGATGACAGATCTCAGTTATGCATTATTTCTATCTTATATTTCAGTTTTAATATGACAAGTAACACATACTGTTTTACACAGCATTGATAGCTTCAAATTGTTTCTACAGGTTATGGTATATCACATATTTTATATATTTCTATGTAAATCTGATTTTCATGGTCTTGTCACTCATACTTAAATTGTTTGAAATATGTTTTTTTAATGTTTACATTACCTTCTGCATTCCTCTCAATTCCATAAATGGACATACTACAACTAGCCATTTGTTACAAAACCTCTTGCTGAGCAAAAATATTAGGAGACAAACTGTACAGCAAGAACTAGAACATACTTGATTGCTATCAGTTTGTTCATATAAGGGCAAGATTTTTAATGCCTATTTACAGGCATTCACCTAGGTTATCACATTTTTTCCTAAATCAGATTTCTCTTGGCTCCATAAATGACGAAAGTCAAGAATTACAAATAATGCAATTTTCAGGGACATTACTATCACTTTTTTTAGGAATGTTATCAACATTCTCAACATGACAAACAGAAGTTTCTTAATTAATCTCTCTCTCCCATACTAACATGTCCTTCCAAAGGAAAAAACAATACTTTTCCTAAATAAATGTAAACAAAACCATGTCACAACGCTATAGACTGTTAGTTATTTTGGGACTTATAACTATGCTAGCAAAATAATACTGTGTAATAATAACACACCTGAGCTATATTTATGTATGGTTACAGTCCATTTCTAAAGAAAAGAACTAATTACACACTCCTGTTTGTTAATATGTTGAGCTATCAACCTTCAGCTATTCAGGACCAAAGTATTCAGCAAGCACAAACTTGCATTTTATAGAACACCGCACACTGCTCTATAAATTCTATTTATTCTATTTATTTCATTCTTAAAATACAGCAGTAACAATCTAGCAGTATTCTAATCTGTTTACTTGCCTACACATACAGAGGATTTATTTAACGTTTATCAAGCTGACCTGCATCATAATGACATATCGTATTGCAGGAAATGAAAAAACCTTATTCCCTACTTTTTTGTGTGTGAAAACAGAAATTCATGCTCAAAGATTGTACTTTTCTCTACTTGTTAGATGTAAATATGTCAGAGATATACTAAAATGGCATTCAATATAAACTTCTTTTTTTAAAAGAAAGTTGTCATTCTACTCCTACTGAATTGCTCATAAATTCAAGTTTGAATAAAGAGATCAGATTACATTAAATGCATTTTGGTATGTATAACTTTCCACAATGAATTAAAACTAGCTGATAATGTCTCAAGTGCATTTCATTTTCTGTTGATTCATGTACTGCAATATAACCTTCGAAATTCCCTTATGCCAAAACAAGCTCACTCAGACATGCTGAACACAGGAGCAGACTAAAGTGACTATGAGCCTGAAAACTGTATCAAGACATCAGATAATACAGTAGAGGTGTAATGAAAGTGTAAACAAAACCCGCAAAAGTACAAATTGCTGCTCATATAATCTATTGCTGAATTCAATTGAGAGTTTTGCTGCAAGAAGGCTGTATATTAATACAGAACAAAATGGTAAGGTCCCTGTATTGAGATTTTTTCATTCCGTTCCATTTCTAGAATTTTCTCTTCAGGAGTTAGCACTGAATAATGAATACACTCCTATTTAATGGAAATAATGTTTATACTGAAGTCAAGTTTAAAGCTGAGATATAAAGGCAGGACTAAGAAAGCATTGCATCTCTTTTTCTTGCAGGCTTATTTTTCAAGTTACTTTCAGAAATAACCTCCCAGATTTTCCTTGTATACCAGCTTTTTGTTCCTGTGTCATGAAATCCAATCTTTTAAAGGCTTTTTAAACCTGGAGGGAGGGGGGGGGGGTTGGAGGGAGAAGTGTTATAACTGATCTAGTAGCTTCTCTTGTTTCAGTGCTCGCTATGGTTATGGATGAATGCTTTCAACAGAAGTTAAAAGAGATAATGAGTCCTTAATGATACAAAATCAGAGCCTTGTGTGCTTTGTGAAGCCTGACATAAGCTTAAGCTTTAATTTAGCAAGGAGAGCTTACACAGTATCTTATTTTTTCCGTGACAAAAATATCCACAGAAGTGTTTTCTTGCACAGCTTTTTATTTTCCAAGATGAAATCAGCAAAAGTCAAAACTATTAAATGGCACAAATCAGATGGGAGTTGGGTGACAAGAAAAAAAAGAAAGAGAACAACAATGATGAACATAAAATGGTGTTGGTATCCTGGTATCTTTATTTATGGATCTTTAGTTATCATCCTTGTGATTTTCCTACAGATCTCTCATCCCTAGAAATATGAAAGTATTACACTCATCCAACACTACAGTACAGCAATACTTGTGCTAAAGATGCCTTTTTGGCATACATGGCAAAGGATATGTTTAAGGAAAGGGATGCTAATTTGGGCATTGAGTGTAAACTGTGATAAAATGTGTGCATCTTAGTCTTCTATCTCTGTGGGTCCATTGATTTTGAACTACTGCTTTTTCATGCTTTTACAATGCACATGATTTACAAGTAGAATATTATTAATCCAGAAAAAAAAAAACAAAAAAATAATAGGTGATCAACTGATCATCATTCACACTAAATGTGGAATCTGGGAAAACCTGATAATTGTGCATTTGACCAATTTCATGTCACTGTATTTTCACATTGCTATAGTAATTTTTTGAATCAAATCTACCACAAAAAGAAAGAGCTATTTGTGCAATCTGCCTGAGTGTCAGCCCTTTAATTAGCTTCGTACAGAATACCTCTTGCACCAAGCAGAAGATTAGCAATGGGAAAAAGACTGACTGCAATTTTAGTCACAACCTGCTAGATAAACATCTTGCATTCAGTGGCTAATCCAGACTTTTCCCTTCTCTGCTAGAGCACAAACCTTTCATCATAAACTTCATTCATTTTACACTGGCATTAAGAGGCAGCCCTTATTGAAAACATCTACAAATTTTTCATTGGTAGCATGCATTTTAGATGCTGGAGTTATGCAACAGCATACTGTGATTCAGCTGCAGATGATTATTAACTAGGAAATAAGTAAAAATATAACAGAGACACCTTAAGAATGAGGCAGTTCAATATTAACTAAGTTTACTGTATACACATATTAACTGTTTTAAAGGGAAAACTGCTGCTCTTTTGGCTTATTCCTGCTCCCCATAGCACAAATATACATACCTCCAGACAGCTACCAGGCTGACCATCCTTTCAGAGCAGCCATTTTTAGTAATATCTGAGCCTTTTAACTAAAGGAAGAAACATGCTATTTCCACGTTGTCAGTGTGCCGTGGGGGGCTGGTACTGGTTGGGGCATCCTATGGGGGGCAGCAGGGCTGGGCAGTAGGAGTGGTGCAGCCCCAGACTCCAGCAGCTGGTACCTCCATACGCTGACAGAACAGCATTTCCACAGGAACTGCCACTTTATTAGCTCTGGGAAATAGTCATTTTCTCAGTCATAGTAGTAAATTATCCCTCCTCCATATAACTTTTGTTTTTCTTCTGTATTTCAGATGCAATTCAGAAGGTAGAATAAAACACAACCATTTTAAATTTACTAATTAAAAAATATGAATGAATATCACATCTCTTCTGGAGTGGATATGTTACAATAAGAAAGATAGATACAAGCTGCTAAATAGCTGGAATCCAAAGTAACCTCGTGGGACATAGCAGAGAATCAAGTTACCATGTTCAGACCCAGAGCTACGCTGAGGTATGGAACAGGGGAGCCAATAGATAAGAAATCAAAGAATGAAAAACAGCACTTTGTTTCACTTAACACTTGTAGACTTCAAGATCAGACGCTAAAATCTTTTGGCCTTTCACAATTCACAAAAAAGGAAAACATTTCCATTTACCTGATATGCTTATAATAGAGAGCTTGTGTTTTCACTCACTTACAGTATAGTTAAACACTCAGCTAATTTCAACCATATTGCAAGTCCAAAGAACTTCCATTAATAAAAGAGCTATTTAAAATTAGATTTAATCTTGTTAGAAGGTGCGTCCTGTAAGCTGTGAAGACATGTATGAATGTGGCAAAACAAACTGATTCACAAAACTATGTCAGAAATTTAACACTTTTCCTTAGGTTAAAAAGTGTTTAAACTGCTGTTACTAACAATAGGTTCTGATTATTTCACAGAAATGTAACAGGAAGCTATACTTTCTATTTAAAACATACATAGTTAGTTTTTGTTCTTCAAGTACAATTTTGTAAAATATAGTGACAGGATTAGTTTAAGGGGAAAAGCAACAGGAACAGTCAATGAAATAAACAATCAGTGTGCATTTCAATTAGCTTTTCGTTAAGAGAACAGAATGCAACCCTGATTATTACATTTAAATCCTTCAAATTCAACAGCCCCGCTCCAAATTAAATGCAGTTGATGATAGCTTTTTTTTTAATCAATTACCTTTACACTTCAAATCAAATGCATGAATACTTCTTACTAAATATTATCTAACTGTATAGAAATATACCATGCTTATACAAACTCCTGTAAGCAAACTGAATAGCATTTCGGCCTCTGTATTAACCTCAGAAATGAGATAAGCTGAACAGCATTAAAAAAATTATGTTGTGAGTCCTAATAGAATTTAGTTTCTTATTCTTCTTTTCCACATCATTCATGAATTTATATCTGTTTGTGCTACTCACATTTCAACCATTTTCAAATCAAGAATACTAAGATATAGCTTTACTTCCTTCTTCGTAGTTTTTCTATTACACAATTCCTGATATGGGCTATTCAATTAGTTGAATCTTCTTAGAGCAGTCTAACAGAATGCTGTCTGACATAGAAATGTGTAAAAAGCAAAAGTGTAGAACTGAATTTCTCCATGCAGAAGAATTTGCCCCCATTGACATTCATTGACGCTTGCTGAACATTGATGGAAACCAATCAGCAGATGTGAGCACATTTAAGCAGTGGGTGGTGTATTTCAGCGGTGGCAACAGCGACATGAAAGAGGAGCCATGTTTTGCATGGACACACACAGCTGTCACTCTATGAAATGAAGAGAGTTTTGATCAGCTCTAATCAGTGAATCACATGAATCAGAGGATTACGAACAGCAAACTGAGCATGGCTGAAAAATGCATGACGGTGCTGAACTACATTCTTCCTAAAGACAAAGAATGCCAGATTCTTCAGATTGTATGTGGATCCATAACTTGGGCTTTTCTGGAAAATCAAAGGCTCTACTCTCCTAATATTCTCCTAATTGTGAAAACTTCACATGGGCATGATATATCTGCAGTTGATTCCTATGGAAACCATTTGAAAATATAAATTCAATACCATCAGAGGGGAGAGCATACAGGACCACTTGCTTACAAAGCGAGGAATTAAAAACCATGCATTTTTGGGGAAGATCAAAACTATATGGACAGAAGGGTGGTGAGGACAATATCCTTCTACATTTTAAGTGGAATTAGGATACTAATTTTCCTAAACAAGGATCTCCCCAAAACTTTTATTCTTCTCAGCTGACACTCTGGATATATCCAGGAATCCAGGCAATTTTCAGACTAAAAATATCTCAAAATTTAAGTTCTTTTTAGAGATACAATAATTCCTGGAACGTATCTGTATCTACAGAGCTGAGTTGGATCTTAAGTATGCATTCCAGTTTTGGCTGCATTTGCTCACGCTTAATCATTTCATATATAGATAGCTATGCTGGTGTACAAATTGCTAAAAGACTGCACTTGTGACAGCTTTGGTTTCCATATTCATTATTATCACAACAGATTGAAGCATTAGACAATTGAAATTATTGTTAAGAATGGAAAAAAAGTGCACACTACTGTGTAGGAAGGAACCTACGTATTTTTCCCACTCTGTGTATTGGTTAAATACCCACCCTCGTGGTGGCTGACAATTCTTAGAGGAAAATTTTCAGTGGACTTGACTGTGCTGTCAGCTCTAACCTGGATAAATCACTTTCAAAGAAGATTCAACCAATTATAAATAGCTACATAACAGGCAGTTAAATCAGCCAATTTGGAAAAGAATAATAAATGGAATTCTATATAACCCACATAATAAATAAAATCAGCATCATCCACAATAATCATGCAATTTGATCACAGTAGGATGGTAATAACAATTTTCCCAAAAGGCAAATCATCCAACTTCTTCTCTTTCATGATGTCTGCGTTCTACATCCATAATTACGATTTTTACTTCTACCTAAGAACTGTTTCACACTTTTTGTGGAAAAAGTCTCATGATTTGCAGTATTTCTTCCGCAGATCATTTAGAAGAAATACAGATATGAGACCAGAAATAACATCCCTCAATGATACTTTTTTTTTTTTTCTGTTCATGGAGGTAATTCTTTTCTCTGTTGTTGATTTTTTATTTTTTATTTTTATTTTTTAAATAGAGTAGATGGTATCTGCACTATTCCAGGAAAATTTTGTCACCCACTCTCCAGTTCAGACTGTTCCCCATACTAGCATTTTGAATTTGTGATTATTTCTACTTTAGGATAATTTATAATAAACTGAATGAAATTTTAATTCAAGACTTAGCATGTTTATTGCTTTTATCTAGATGCTTTCAGTAAGAGTTCAGATTGTGCTTTAAGAGATTGACATTTGAACTGAAAATGTTTGATTTTTTTTTTATGTTACATATTTATGTGACCTGCTTATCCAGAACTCTTTGTATAATTATTAGCACATCAGAAATTCTTTCCTTCTAGGTTCATGTTTCTCCATGTGAAGAAGCTGTAAACCACAAGTGAAGTTTCTAATGTTAGACAAGGTGTAGCCATTAGTTCCGCTAAAAAGCTCTAAACACCAGCGCTCATTGATTTCTAGTTTCATATATCTTTAATGAGGAGATTAAACACTTGTTTAGGAAGCAGAGCCTGGCTTAAGTGGTGTTTGCTCATTTAGCACATACAGCCAAAGACCTCCCTAATATTTCCCCTTGGTAATAGAAGTGGGAAAAAAAAAGCCTTTATTGCCCCAAATATTGGTTCTGCAGCAGCATGGGATATTTTATTATGGAAAAAAAAAATCATTACAGATGAAATGCTGAAGAAAAAAAAGCCGCCCTTTCTAACAGATAATAGACTTTCTTATCCTGTTCTCTTAATTCTTTATGAACACCCAGGTGTACACTAGATTCCCATTTCAATTAAATGCACTCCCCTAATACGAAAAAAAATCTAAGTTAAGTTTCCTTTTCTGTTCACATACTAAAAAGTGCAGGTGAATGAAGTTTATTGTAGTCAAATGTAGTTGAAATTTGGGGACTCATATACTGATTATCACTGAGAATTTAGCCTTAAGAGAATAAACAAACACAAAACAGATACTGCAGCAAATACTACTGGAATGAGTGACAAATGACAAGGCTTGAAGTAAAAAAAAAAAAAAAAAAAAAAAAATCTCACTGCATATAAAAAGCAAAACAACAGCCTGAACATACTATAATGCACGGAGAAAAGAGGAAGCACAGACCTCATGATTGATTTTCCCAGGGTAACAAAAAGCTTTGATAGGACATATTCTGATAGTGAGATAGAAAATATTATGATAGAGAAGAAAAAGATGGGGGGGGGGGGGGGGGGGGGTACATGTACCTCCCTTCCTGGTTGAATTACCTTCCCTACACTTCGCAATTGCAAAGAAACATTATAAAGTGTAGAATGGAAACAATATATTGATTTGGGTAGGTAGTCCAAAGAGTTTGCAGAAGCCCTGGGCTTTGAAAGGAATCTTGATACTGCTGCAGATTTCCAGAAATCACCTGAAAATTGATCTGTCTACTACTTTTTCTGTGATAAAATGAAGTTACTGTATTCCCAATTTCCATGGAAGTATGTAAAAATCTATACAAAAAAAAAATCATAACCACAACTACTTAAAAACTATTTGTCACTAAGCTTCATTTTATAGAAAGAAATCCATAAAATAAAATCCCCTCCAAAAATTTGAAACCTATATACTATAATCCTAGTATCCTTATCGGCATAAGTTGCTCCGTATCATAACTATTTTCAAATAGGAACAAGAGGTAGAAAACTGATAGGGGAGGAGATGAATCCTGGAAATCAGCATGCCACTAAATTGATACAATGTAAACACCATATAGTATTGGAAAACCACTGCTGGGGGTAAATGAAATGAATTCACTGGGGCATCTAATCCTATTTCTGGAACACTTAAACTGTTTAAATGCACTGGAAAGCAAACAAACTTCAAAGTGATCATTATACCCCTGACACTAGCACTTGCGTGGCTGAAATCTTTATGAGATTAACCTCCTACAGGGAAAGGAGTTGAACATGGTCAAAATCACTTTGGACTTGTCAGGAAGAAACCAGTCTGAAAGCTCCATTTTAGTCAAAAATGCAGCTAAATGTTCAGCGTTAAGAGGAGTTCAATATCTTGAGTGGAATTCACTAATAAACCCACAGTGAAAGACACAGACAAAGTCAGTTAGTTCTATGTCCAAATTTTGTTCCTTACTTAATTTGTAAATTTCAATTTCATATCAACAATTTCTTCCTAAGAAAGAAAACTGTGTGACTTAATCACAGTTCAGACAAAACTCATTTAGGAGTTATCTCCAGCACAGTTTATGTCTTTCTCTGACAAAAAAAAAAAAAAAAAAAAAAAACCCACAGCCATCCCAGCTGAGAAGAAACCATAAAACACTTTAAAATATTTCCACAACACTGCAGTTGCAATTCTAACAACACTTCCACCGAAGGCATAATTTAACTAAAATATTGAGTGCATGGAGAGAATGTTTGAAGCTTATGTATATATGCACAAACATACTCTAAAAACCGACAAAGACTGTGAATAAGAGATTTGTTGACACCCTACTAAACAACTACAAACTAGTTTATGTTGCAGATCTTGCCTAACATGTTTTTCATCCTCTTAATTAACTACTCTAGAGAGATGTTTCTTTCCTTTTTAAGAGAGTGCTTATTTTGATTTGTAGTCTGAAATCTTATTAATATTTTTTTATTCTAGTCAAAAGTTCTACACAAATGAAGTGCTGTAATGGAACATTAGCCTATAAGAGTTTGTCACATTGTAGGAGATTTTTCAATGAATATGGCAAATGGTAAAAAATAAAGCACACATTCCTCAGCAGTAAATATCTTGGTGACCATTTATCTTTCCTGCTGTTTTCTGTTCTATTGTCCTCTGGCAATACTTACTACAACATCTTTTCTTTAAACATAACTTCCACAATGTGACAATCAGTTGAGAGCTATATGGGAAGAATTTAACTACTAAGGCACTCTTACTGCAGGTATGTTTGATTCACAGAAAGACAAAAGTGATAGATTGTCAGTGATGTGGACTGAATGTAAAAACAAATGTCTTTAAATTTGAATTTAACTTGATTCAAACAATGGACAAATAGTTATATACATGTTCTTTTTCCTTTCCTATCGTACTGATTGCTTGGAGTTTGGAATCCTCATCCCACGTTCATTGAATCAATGAAAGATTTATGTGCATTTTATCAGGACTCAAGGATACTGTTGTTATCAAGGATACTCACTGGACTGAGATGCTCAGTTGCCTCACTGGGTTGCAGCTGCTGCTGCAGGCAGTCCCCAGTCCAGCCCTCACTGCTTGGCTCCATAGAGTGTTTGACTGCCCCTGGCCTCTCAGTGCCTCGTGCAGCTTTGAAGAGCTCTGGAGCTCCAGGTGGTTTCTCCCCTCCCTGAAACTCTTGTTGTCAATGGAAATCCAAAGTTTCTTAGGCTGCCCCTGGCCCTAATTATTTCAAGGCATAAATGCTTGTGTAGACAAAATGCATGGTGTGACCTCAGTAAAACTGTTTTAAAGCGAGAACTCCATCCCTGCAGCTTCTATTTTATATAACTCTATATACTTACATAAGCACCTGTGTACACACTACTGCTTGCACACACTACTACTATAGATCCTTAGTAATCATAGGGTTGAAGCTTGTCTGAGAGCCATCAAGAGGACAGAAAAGCAATTCTTCTAAACCATATGATTCTGCAATTAGTGTGCATTATTAAAGGTCCCAGTGTATGCTATGGTGTAATACTTCTTGCTGTACAAAAAATCTTGTTAGGTCATTTCCCTTAACAAGCAACACTTATTTAAAATACCCTTTAAATACACATGAAGTTTCAGTACAAGCATTCATTTCACTAGACTTGTTTTTCTGTATGAAGAGGAAATATATTCTTTTAACAAGTTTGCTCCTCTGTAGCCTACTTGTTTAAGAGTTGTCCCATGGCATTCATTTAGCTACAATGCTTCATCATAAAAACACATGAAAATAGAGTCTCTTACTTACAGTGAGGCCCAGGAGAGAGAAAACAAAACACAAGGGAGCTACCACTAAGAACACTTCTTATCATCATGGCACAAATAAACATTAATGGTTGGCATCTCTTGGCAGAATTTGAAAATTAGAAGATGATTGATCAGAAGCATTCTGTGCTGTTTGCAAATTCATTTTCTTAATATTCTCTGCATGCCCCATTTGAACTGTGCTTCATTTGTTTATAATGATTAATTAAGTCAACTAGTGGGAATGAGTGATTGCTACAGAAACCTATTGAATGAAATTAAGATGATCAGTTCTTCCAAATCTTATCTAGTTACTTTTTCTTGGAAAACAATTGAAATGCTTAGGACAACGTTTTCTCCTTCTAATACAGTCTTCAGTGAATATTTTATCACTTTAATAAATTTAGTCTACAGATAAAACCAAGTACTGATTTGTTAGTTTTCTGGGGGTTTTTTTTGTTCATTTGTTTTTTAAACTACAAGCACTCTTAGATTGCTTTAAAGATGGATTATTTTGTGACATATCTTGTAGCATAACTTGTTTAGGAGAAAGTCTAAATTGATATAATCAGTTTTAAAGTGATCTGGCTGAAGTGGCTATTTGCCAAAGGTTAACCTCAGTCTAGAAAGGACAACCTCTCCCAGATCACTCTAGCGTAAATTAAGAGAGACTTCTTCCTTGAAAGAAAGAGTGCAGGAGCTTAAATTTTAAATCATCTTGTAGAATAACCTGTCTCTGACTACTAACTGGAGACTGAGTCAAGGGAGACTAATGACAGCATGCTTATGATGATCATAAGTATGATCCATAAGTATCCATAAGTATCATTAGTATGATCATTTTAGCCCATTTGAATATTACCTCCTTTTCCTGACTCCAAAAACGTAATAAATAATAAAACCTCCATCTTTGTGTAAACTAAGAATATCTACACACACTTGTAGGCTTCACAGGATGAGAATTTGGAGCTGACAACAAGCTTCACAGTTCAAAATTTAGCCTGCTCTGCCATGGTGTGAATGAGGCTGGTATGATAAAAGACATTCTGGAAGATCTCACATTTCAACTGAATAAAAGTTCTCTTACATAACTTCAGCACTTTGAGTTCTTCCAGATTCCAATATTATCTTCTTTAATAATCTTTAAAATCAACAAACCCAAACATTATTGACATACTATTGACATAGTAGCACATACTACTATTGACTACAGTTGACATAGTAGTACATAAATAATACTTTAAAGACTACTCCAAATTTTGGTATCAAGATTTGCATAACCTCATTCTCAACACCTAAAGCAGGATATGCAGCTACGTTTCAAAAACTAGAAGGAATGATGGTAGAATTTAAAAAAAAAGAAAAAGGAGAGAAAAGAAAAAGGAGAGAAAAGAAAAAGGAGAGAAAAGAAAAAGGAGAGAAAAGAAAAAGGAGAGAAAAGAAAAAGGAGAGAAAAGAAAAAGGAGAGAAAAGAAAAAGGAGAGAAAAGAAAAAGGAGAGAAAAGAAAAAGGAGAGAAAAGAAAAAGGAGAGAAAAGAAAAAGGAGAGAAAAGAAAAAGGAGAGAAAAGAAAAAGGAGAGAAAAGAAAAAGGAGAGAAAAGAAAAAGGAGAGAAAAGAAAAAGGAGAGAAAAGAAAAAGGAGAGAAAAGAAAAAGGAGAGAAAAGAAAAAGGAGAGAAAAGAAAAAGGAGAGAAAAGAAAAAGGAGAGAAAAGAAAAAGGAGAGAAAAGAAAAAGGAGAGAAAAGAAAAAGGAGAGAAAAGAAAAAGGAGAGAAAAGAAAAAGGAGAGAAAAGAAAAAGGAGAGAAAAGAAAAAGGAGAGAAAAGAAAAAGGAGAGAAAAGAAAAAGGAGAGAAAAGAAAAAGGAGAGAAAAGAAAAAGGAGAGAAAAGAAAAAGGAGAGAAAAGAAAAAGGAGAGAAAAGAAAAAGGAGAGAAAAGAAAAAGGAGAGAAAAGAAAAAGGAGAGAAAAGAAAAAGGAGAGAAAAGAAAAAGGAGAGAAAAGAAAAAGGAGAGAAAAGAAAAAGGAGAGAAAAGAAAAAGGAGAGAAAAGAAAAAGGAGAGAAAAGAAAAAGGAGAGAAAAGAAAAAGGAGAGAAAAGAAAAAGGAGAGAAAAGAAAAAGGAGAGAAAAGAAAAAGGAGAGAAAAGAAAAAGGAGAGAAAAGAAAAAGGAGAGAAAAGAAAAAGGAGAGAAAAGAAAAAGGAGAGAAAAGAAAAAGGAGAGAAAAGAAAAAGGAGAGAAAAGAAAAAGGAGAGAAAAGAAAAAGGAGAGAAAAGAAAAAGGAGAGAAAAGAAAAAGGAGAGAAAAGAAAAAGGAGAGAAAAGAAAAAGGAGAGAAAAGAAAAAGGAGAGAAAAGAAAAAGGAGAGAAAAGAAAAAGGAGAGAAAAGAAAAAGGAGAGAAAAGAAAAAGGAGAGAAAAGAAAAAGGAGAGAAAAGAAAAAGGAGAGAAAAGAAAAAGGAGAGAAAAGAAAAAGGAGAGAAAAGAAAAAGGAGAGAAAAGAAAAAGGAGAGAAAAGAAAAAGGAGAGAAAAGAAAAAGGAGAGAAAAGAAAAAGGAGAGAAAAGAAAAAGGAGAGAAAAGAAAAAGGAGAGAAAAGAAAAAGGAGAGAAAAGAAAAAGGAGAGAAAAGAAAAAGGAGAGAAAAGAAAAAGGAGAGAAAAGAAAAAGGAGAGAAAAGAAAAAGGAGAGAAAAGAAAAAGGAGAGAAAAGAAAAAGGAGAGAAAAGAAAAAGGAGAGAAAAGAAAAAGGAGAGAAAAGAAAAAGGAGAGAAAAGAAAAAGGAGAGAAAAGAAAAAGGAGAGAAAAGAAAAAGGAGAGAAAAGAAAAAGGAGAGAAAAGAAAAAGGAGAGAAAAGAAAAAGGAGAGAAAAGAAAAAGGAGAGAAAAGAAAAAGGAGAGAAAAGAAAAAGGAGAGAAAAGAAAAAGGAGAGAAAAGAAAAAGGAGAGAAAAGAAAAAGGAGAGAAAAGAAAAAGGAGAGAAAAGAAAAAGGAGAGAAAAGAAAAAGGAGAGAAAAGAAAAAGGAGAGAAAAGAAAAAGAGAGAAAAGAAAAAGAGAGAAAAGAAAAAGAGAGAAAAGAAAAAGAGAGAAAAGAAAAAGAGAGAAAAGAAAAAGAGAGAAAAGAAAGAGAAAAAAAAAAGAAAAAAAAGAAAAAAAAAGAAAAAAAAAGAAAAAAAGAAAAAAAGAAAAAAAAAGAAAAAAAAAAAGAAAAAAAAAGAAAAAAAAAAAAGAAAAAAAAAGAAAAAAAAAGAAAAAAAAAGAAAAAAAAAGGAAAAAAAAGAAAAAAAAGAAAAAAAAGGAAAAAAAAGGAAAAAAAAGGAAAAAAAAGGAAAAAAAAGGAAAAAAGGAAAAAAGGAAAAAAGGAAAAAAAGAAAAAAAGAAAAAAAGAAAAAAAGAAAAAAAGAAAAAAAGAAAAAGAAGCTGTGGTGAAAAAAGTAATCTTTTTCCACATCTTCATCCTCACTGTCCTAAAATAAAAGAAATATATAAAGAAAGGGGATAAAGGAAACAAACAAAATCCTGAACATTTTCTGTAAATAACAAAAATGATATAAAATAATTCTTTGTCTAGAGAAAGTATTTAAAGAACTCCATTGTTCTAAATCTGAATTATGAAAGAACACAATAAGATTGCATTTAAATATTATGGTATGAAGTCAAAACAGTGGGTTTTTTTTATTTTTTTTTAAATTGGTATTATGTTTATTCTATCCTGGAAAGAACAGAATTGTAAGCAGGCTTCAGCACTGGGTGATCACTCAATGCATCGTCTTATTAGGAGCTCACTATCTAATTAAAGAAGATTTTAATTGAAAACAAAAAAAATGTTGCAATCCAGGTTTGCATCACTAGTTTGAAATAGTGACTACCAAATGAAAGCAGATGCTTTTTCTCCTTTGGCTGTCCACCACAGTTGCCTGAGACTGGTAAGGACTGTCTCAGATCAAAATGAGGCTGCCAACATCACTGGGGACAATTTTACATTTGAAAGCATCTCTTCGGAGCTGTTTGCCTTCAAAAGGCAGTGTTCAGGAGTGTTAATTGGCTGAAGACTTGTCCTGCTAGCAAATAACTCCAGCTTGATACAGGAGACTGGAAGATGATACCATCGTACCCTGTGAAGACAGGATACAAGTTGGCATCTCCCTGCCTCCTCTGACTGGCTGACTTAAATTTGCAAGGCCTGGAAGATGGGAACAAAGGAGTTCCTACTGAGATCCCAAAGCCAGAATCCGTCACTCCAAAAAGAGCTGACTCCATCACTTTGGACTTATAAGTTTGTACTGTCACTGTTAGGCGTCCTCAACTGAACACCACCACTTCCGACTACTCATCACTACTAAGATTACCATCTGACACCAAGACATCGCTGGATCTAGGACTGATGAACAGGTTTGCTTTGCTATTTGCCTGTCTCTCTTTCCCCATTTTCTATCTTTTCTCTTTCCCGTTGCCTAAAATTCTCTTACCTGTAACGCTCTTTAATTGTAATTAGCCAATTTTACCTCTAAGTAGTTGTTGTTAGTTGTTAAGAAAGCTCTCAAATTAATGTTTATTATTCTTGAGTCTTGGATGACTCCATCACAGTAGCGGCTCCCTGCTGACTAGAGGAAGTGCAGCTCGGCAAACAGAAAGAGGTTCTCTTCCCCCAAAACCTACTGAGTGGGACGAGACAACAGTGCTCAAGTAGACTGCTCAAACACCCTATCAGGCAACCTGGTAATTGGCTTCCACTATTGTCTTGCTTCACACAGTTCAGAAGTCATCTGCTCTACTATGCTGCAGAGCTACTTCCAGAATTAGCGTGCGCATTCTAATGCTGCAGTCATTCCTGGAAGGTATGCCCCAAACTCAGGATATTATGGTAGGATCACAAGGCATTCATCAGATGAACCATACAGCTTGTCTGCTGTTCTGCTTCTACAGTAGCCACAGTAAGCTATTAATTTTGTAAAATGGTTTTTAAAGAATAACCTGTCATCTCTCTCAAAATTTGCAATTATGCAGAATTGATTCTGTGAACTCATTCTGAAAACCTTCCTTTTCTTTTTAATATTATCTGTGTATAGAAATTATGAATGCTAACAAATCATTACATTTGACAGTTCCTTGTGAAAATGAGTTTCACAGAGCCCTATTTTCAGAAAAAAAATCTTTTACAAAAAAATTGCTACACATTAAAGTATAAGAAAAGTAGTATTTTAAAGTTTTTCAAGTCTTCTTACTAATTGATGTTTGGCATAACTTTTCCAGTCTGTTTATTTCTGTACATCTTTCTGTATCCACAGAGTATTTTTGTAATTTAACAAAAAAACCTGAAAAATTTCCCACACTTTCAGCTTTGAAGATGGTTGTTCTCTAGAAATGGGTACACAGCATGAAGCTGTGGCAAAAATTTATTTAATAGGGTATTTCCATAACTAAATTTATCAGTTTTTAAAACAGTTCTTCACGCAATGTTTGCTTTTTAAAATTTTAGTGCACATAGAATGCTTCCAATCAACTACTCACAATAATTAGCATTAACTGCTAATTCACCAAGTACAGTACTTGTTCTACTTATCAGTATGCCTTGCATTTATGTTAATGGCATTGATCCTTGCCTACCAACTAATTGCCTTTTGAAGGACTTCTCCTGTGTAGTCCATATTTTTTCCCTTGCTTTGATCCATCTAAACACTGAGTGTCAAATAAAAAATCTCCTGCTTCACTGACGAGTCCTTTCATCTACTTAGAGAGAACATAGTTCTAATGCTCAGTATATTTAAATAGTTCATTACTACTTCTAATACCATTTTTAACAACTAATAACTCTATTACACCAGTTACTCACTTTCGATTAATTTATGCTGTGGGATTTGAGCATAAGAAATTAAGATCTCCAAATAAACTCTTAATGCATCCTCTTTTGAGGAACAGATTTTGTTTGCTTTTGTCATGCAACTCTGCTTGTTTATATTCTAACAAGTCAGGTCACTGTTCTAAAATCCGGCATTTAACTATTAATTTTTTTTCTACTTTTCCAGGTATGAAAAAAGGTATTGAAAAAGTATTAAACTCTACTCCCCTTGATGATTCTTTTCTCAGTTTTAGAGGAAAAACAAAGCAAAAGAAACAAGCAAACAAAACAGCAATACAAATAGAAAAAAGTCAACCAAACAAGAAAGTACAGCATCTGCTACCATCTACTCCTCCAGCATAGTGGCTAATTTAAATTAAAGACTATATACTTATGCTTGCAGTTCAACCACTCAGTCCTAAATTTATTTGGAATTCCTTCATGTATGTTATCTGCTTCTAATTACTTTTATTTCTCTAATTTATCAGCTTGTTCCATTACATTCACATTGACAAATGTAAATCTGACAGGCCTTAATGTTTTAAAATGGAAAGAATGTTCCTAATACATTCTGTCAAAGAAGTAATTTAGAATTCTCAGTATTATTTGATCCTCATTAAATGAGCCTGCTCCTCACCTGGCAGTTCACTAATAGTTTTAGGGTTGTTGTTTGTTAAGTAGATATTCTTTAGTAAATAAAGAATCCACAAAAAAAAAAAAAAAAAAAAACCCAACACACAAGTTACCCTCTAATTTACATCTATATTAAAATCTTTATTAATACAATTATGTTTCTGTTATTAGGAAACTTCTGTTTCTAGGAAAAGATTTATTTTTTAAATTTTTATCTCAGGAAGTGAAATAAACAATTAATGTTTTGGAAGGCTGTGCTTCCAAAAGAAATTTATTTTGGGTATTGCAATACACAAGGTTGGGATCCTTTTTAATTTTCCAACTGCAATTAATTACATGTTTCCTTAACCATGAAAATATTGCTCTGGCAGGCATATCTTTTTTAGATAAGCCTCCTTGGACAAAAACTAAACAAACCTGTAGGTTTTTGTAGATACAGTGTGGTTTTCTTTTGCCCTGAGGGATTTCAGAAGCTGTTTGCACCTGTGTTTTGGGGTGAAAGGGAGAAAAGTCAGCACAAAAACAGTATAAGTTATGTTCAAAACCATTGCTCACAGCAGGTTGAAAACAATTGCTCTTTTCCAGTTTCTGATGACAAGTCACATGCGCAGATCTTAGTACCATGGTGAAAATTCAACTAGGCTTCCTTATGTTATTGCTGGTTTCCAAAACCCAAGTCAAATTATAGATACCATCAGAGACCAGAGTCTTTATGCTAGCTTGATACTGAAATGCAGCCTATAGTAGATGACATACTGAAACTATCCGGTTGATATCCTCTACACATCAGTCTAGTACTATTCTCCAGGCAGATTCGGCAGAACTTAGTTTTAAAGAAGTCATACATGAGAATATCAAAGTGCTTCTACCTTCACGTTTTTGTTATTGTGTCTTTACATACAGCAATTTTGCTTTTCTTTTCATCTGCATTGTTTGCTAACAAGCATAGACTAGACAACTCACCATTTACAGGACAGGTGATAAGGAAGAGCAAAGACTGAAACAAGTTTATTAATATTTGTTTGTCAAGTTATTATTGGGATTAACTTCTATCTTCCAATTTAAATAGGATTAAATTAACTTCTATCTTCCAATTTAAATAGGATTAAAAGGATTAGCTTGAATAATAGAAGCATATAGCATATTATAAATACTTATGCTTCATTTAACTAATAGGTTTGGATATGAACATAAGATACATTAAATTATTCCAGAATAGCCTATAATTACATTATTTTTAAATAATAAAAAAGAAACTCATGAGTCATTAATAAGGAGATGACTTTGGAAAAAGGCAAACTCATTCAGCAAATATAATGTTGTACAAGACATTTTCTATTTTTATATACAGTTAATAGCATCTATTATGCAGTCTTCAACTTAGGAGGTTGTGTTTCTTGAGAAATGTATTTTAAAACAGATTTAATTACACTGTATGAGAGTTCTTTTGGCAACGTAAAGAGGGAGAAAGTCATTTGAGCTTTAATGAATATTTTGAAGGAGAAAACCAACTTCTTTATTGAAGTACTCCACAAATTTCTAGCAGTAGGAAGAGAATGCAGATTACGGTCTATTTTCCTTACCATATGTCATCACTGAAGTGACTGAAAAATATTCTATATTTACCTTGTTACATAAGATTTTTAAGCACAATACTGATTTTTTTTTCTTTTTTTTTTTTGCACAACGAAGAGGATAACAGCATCCTGAAAGTGAGCTGAAGAGAGTAAAAAGCTCATTTTGGATAACATCTACAGTGCACTTAACAGCTTTTGTTAGTGTAGGAGGAATACACACAACACCAAAAAGACAGGAACTACTTGTCTTTTTTCTTTTTGTTAAAAATAACAGATCTCCCCATTTTGCTCAGCAAGGAAGGACTTTCTTTGATTGACTCATCAAAACCATTTCTTACCATATATTACCTTTAGTTATCAGAAGAGATACTGAAACAATAGGCCTGCTGCAACTTATGCAGGACTTGGAGCAATGCAACTCTTTTTACACTATCCAAACAATCTGTTTCAATGCCATTCGGGTGACAATAGGCAGGTGAGGGAAGAGTTGTGGTTTTTTGTTTGTTTGTTTGTTTTTGTTTTTTTTTTGTTTTTTTTATAGCTGTCACTATTTCAAAATTGCAAAGTTGCTACTTAGTGTTAACTCTGGAGGAAGCTTCCACAATATGGTGAGCTGTGCAATAGTAATCAAACCACGATCATCAGAAGATTTCATGAAACAGTCAGAACAGATGGAAATCATTTTCAAACATTATTTAGCTTTCCTGGCTTTGAGCTAAAAATAGAAGGATCCTACTTACTTTAACTATATAGCACTCTGAGTCTTGTTTTCCTATTTTTGTTTTCATTGCTATTATGAAGAGTATTTCAGTCTAAAATTTAAATGTGATGACTGCAGCTGTCAATAAAAGTAGTTGTAAAGTCAGGGATACCTTTGTCTTCTTCCACCATTACCTCCTTCTTGACTTTTCACAGTGTACCTTTTCTCTGCTTACCAGATGTTTTTTTGCCTTTCTATATCTGATTTTCTTTCTCTCCAGCCCACTCCATTTCCTGAGTTGTTTCAAGGTCTTTTCTCTTTTCTCAACTCTCACTCCTCAGAGTGATATTTTTTTTAAAAACAGTGTTTTAGAATGTGTCTGAATACTTTGCTTATAAGAGTGATTTGATTCTCCTGCCATATTACACATTAAATAAGTCAGCTGACCATTTATTGAGTGTTTTAGCATATTAAAAAACTCAGTATAGAAAGGTAAACAGTTTATTATTTATCCCACTTTCTTCATTCTCCACATGCTAGGTTCATTTTGGACTTGAAATTTAGCACCAGAACTTGAGAGACACTTATAGCAAAGCAATTTGTGCAGCTTCATTTCAGTTTCAAATGCTTTAAGAAATATTTAGAGATTTTAAGCTATTTTAAAACTATGAAATCCCACCTTAAATGAGCAGATCGCTAAATGCAGTCAAAACAAACTTCTATGCAATAGCTGTTGAATTCTACATGTCTATGCAGTTGAGTCCTACTGATTAGTAAGTTACTAATTTACTAAGAGCTCATTAGTTTTTCACTCTTCATTTCAACATGGTAACTTTTATAAAATTATATGGAAAGATGCTGGACTGTGTTGCTTGCACAGACTTACTCATGCAGACACATGCACTCACACAAAGATACATTCACTGCACACCCATTTTGCATTTCCAGTATCACATTGATTCTAAAATCTCTCCAGCATGCGTTCTTGAAGTAAGAACTGAGTACAGTTCGAAATTCTTCGGATTTAAGCATAAGAAATACAGTTTAAAAGTGTAAGTAAACAGTTGTGCAATTCCCATCTATTTCAAATACAGACTGAAAAATGGAGAGTGGATGGTGGAGAACTTTTCCACTTCCAAGTTTTAAACTATAGGGAATTTCTAGCCCTAAGTTATAAATTCCAGAAAATAGGGGTCCATAACAGAAACAATGACAGAACCTTAACTATAGCATTGCTAAAGGCAGTGCTGCAATAAAAGAAATGACCTGTGAGATAAAATGTTTAATCTTTTGAGTGAGATGTGGCCTAATAACTCAGAAGCAGAGATAGGGGATTATTCAGGCTCTTCCTTGCATGCCCTTTATGAAATACACTATCATTCCCTTTCAGGCTGAATCTTGTTTCACAGCATAGCCAAATAGACTAGAAGAGTCATAAAGAACCAATTTATAGCCACAAACTTTTCAGCAAAAAAACTATTTTTCAAAAGGTAAATTAAAGACAACAGAAGCAGAAAGGATCACAGGAGAAAATGCATTTGCTCATGAAAATATTAGAAACAGAAATAGGTGGTACAGATATATTTGAGTTTCTTTTTCATTTCTCACTTCTCTGCAAAAAGAGTATAACATCATTTGAAATTTTATTTCACTGAAAATAGTTTGGTGAAACTCTAATTGCAAAATCAAAGCCTAAATCTTGTTCTTGTGCTTACTTCTATATTACAGGAGGGGTAAACAAAGAAACAAGACATTTACATAAAAAGATGGATTCAGACTTTTGAATGACATGATCAATAATAACTTCATATGACTCTTGCCTGAGCCATTAAGTGGAACTGGGCAAAGTGACTTAAGAGGTCCCTGCAATTGCTATGTCCCATCAAATAAAGAGACGTTAGTCAGAGACAGATCACTATGGTCCTGCTGACACAAAAATCTGAGACTATTTAGAATTCCACTTGAGCACCACTCACAGACTAGACAATGGAAAGATACTATCACACATTCATTTTCACGGGCTTTTTATTTTAATTTTTAGTTTCCTGCTGTCCTAGAGGCAGGAAAAGAAGGTTTACATGCCTTCTTATTCACTGTTTCCATCTGAAGATTCCAGTTTAAAAGCAAGGTTAATATGAAAGTAAATTCTTTTAAAGTTTGTGGGTAATTTTTCAACCTGCTACATAAGGAATTAGACACATCCCATTAAAAACAGCTGGAATTATGTAGGTAATGCCTTGCATACCACCCAGAAAATTTACCATGAGCCTCTAGCCACTTCTGTTACTCAAACTTTCCTGAGGCTAAAATCACTGTGAAGAACATCTGGACTCTGTTCTTTGGGGATTTCTACTTTATTCCATCAATATTTTCCCTCGCTTTAACACATGAAAACTGTAATGAGGTATTCCCATATTAGGCATATGGGAACATCCACTGCAGATGATACTCACAGGAAAATCTAGTTTGTGAATCTCCTGTGCTTACCACTATTATACCTGTCATTTCTAATTCAGTAGCATTTTGCACCTGTCATTCATAGCTAAATGAAGTGCTATATATTGAGGATGGATTTGCTTGCTGTCCAAGTGCCTACACCTTATCAAGATTGCACTAGATGGTATGTTGGTTAACTTACAAAACATTTCCAAATATTTAAGACAAGAGCAACAAAAAAACAACCAATGGCATTGGTCAGTGTGTAATATTTGTAAGACTAAAGAGAAAAATACTATTTTTAGGATTTAATTTCAACCACAAAGAATTTTCAAAAATAAATATTTAGAATAAAGTGAATATTTACTAAATACATATATACATAAATATACTTTGTTATATATTGTAACATATGCACTTTCTCCATCGAGGAAATAAATGCAAAAAAAAAAAAAAAAAAAAAAGCTTGCTTTTATTTGCTAGTTTGATCAGCAAATACAGACTCCATTTCCAAAGGATCCTTTGATAAGTTTTTAATTCAGCTGATTCGGATGGAGCAATATCACAGTGTTTTACATGTCCTTTCCCATGTCCTATATATGGCCAATATATAATTGCCTAAAGTTATCTTCTACTTTTATAAATGATGATTTTTTTAGAATTATGGCATATATCATAATCATGATTGTCACAACAGAAAAGCTTGTAAATATATTTTGTAGAATTCCTATATTCACTGAAGAACCATTGCAAGTACATCTGTTTTAGAAATCAGCTTTTATTAAGCTTATGTGTAGCCCCTAATTGAATTGTGTATATGTATTTTTGCACACATTTGCACAGAGGCTCTTTATACGAGATTTGGCATATTACATGTGGCACGCTGTTGAAACATGAATGAAGACAGCAAGAAAAAGGCAATGCACATCCTGCTGATAATCAAGAAAAGAGATTTCTGCACGTTTCCCTTGTGCCAAATCTTAAGATTCATCCAAAACTCCTAAGTTCATTTTTCAGCCTTTAGAATTTCACGTTGCATTATCTGTCTTACTTGCTAAATGAACATACTACTTCTTTTATTTAAACCACATGAGGTGGCTGTACTTGACTTCTTTGGAGGGAATGTAATATTTAGCAATTTCATTATGTACAATTGTGAAAAGGTAAGGCATATTTTGTAAACATAATTTAGGGGTCGTTTTAAATGACATACCTTTTCTCCAACTCCTTTCCACAGCCTGAAGCTGAAAAAAATAAAGTGCAGCCTATATTCTCTTTACAATTTACCCCTGAGAAACACTGACCACATAAGTCAGTAAACATTCATTGTGAGCTTTAGGCTACTTTCCTTGGATTTGCCCTCAGGCTAAGCCAAGGGCTAAAAACATTTCATGAGGAGGTCACAGTTTTAAGAAAAATAAATATATTGCTAGTACAGCATGGTTACTCAGCTTGGCCTCATACTGAGAAAATTCCTTCTCGCAACAAATACACAGAATTTTATGTTATCTGTCACATTATAATAGATACTGTGGTTATAAATCACCAACATGCTAATCAACATAACTGTTGTGACCTACATACCACATATTTCTGCCAGAGCTTCCCATAACATGTCACATTGAATCCACTCTGAGAAGTACAAACCAAATCTACTTCAACCCATTTAGCACAAAGATTCCAGGGATGAAAAAAAATGAGGAGCACAGCAGAGCAAAAAAGCTAGGTCAAGCTCTCTTGTTAATCTTGGGCTTCTGTGACATAAAGCCATGTTTGCCACCATGTACTGCCATGAGCAATGACATGATTTCTCATGAAAAGGGCTACAAATATAAGAAAGTATCCATCCAATACAATTCCAAAGAATCTTGAAAGATTCCTCTCTAAATTGTTGTCTTACTGCAGTTACTGAACTACTTAAACCAAACAATGTCTACAAATAAAAACTACTGTCCTTCAAAAACTGCCTGCATGTCTATGCAAAGATACATACATTAAAAGTTTTCTAAAGATTTTAATAATGTATACTTGAGGTACTTTAATTGTTCTCGGAGGAGTTTTTGTTTGCTTGTTTATTTTTTGTCTAATATGTTTTGGTTATTTAATGTGTGGTTAATATAGGAAAATAAAATAGCATGGAATACATTCACAGATTCATTTTATTCTTAAATTTAGAAAGTAACATCAGTACAGTAAACTTAAAGCTTAAGGAAAAGTAGCTAAAATAAATTATAACATCAAATGCTCTATCAGGTCATCTAATTAATGTTACTAAGGACCTTCACATTGCACTATTTCTTAATAATCTCTCTGTTATTACATATATTTAGAACAGAAGAATTTTTCTCTATGTAATACAGAATGTAAGAACTTCAAGTTATGCATCTCCGGTGAAGATTTCCTAAAGCATTTTCACAGAAAATGTCTTTTAATCTGATGACCTAGAAAAATTCTAGCCTAGAGAGCTACTGTCTACCTGAGTTTCCCCTGCATACACATATAAGGAGAACAAATCAGAATGCATTTAGAGAATTACTTTTTTTTAATAGATGTGGAAATGCCATTATTAGGTCAATATTGCAAAAGAACATCAGAAAATAATTACAGTACCAGCTTAAAGCTCAATATGTAAAAACAAAACTGACTGTTGTAGAGATCCTTCTCTGAAGAACTTCTTATCCTGGCTATAACTGGCCAAAAGTCATCCTCTGTGTTGAGGGATCAAATACCATTTTTCTCTGCAGATACGTGACTTCTACAGAAAATAGAGATTCACTTAGACACCCCTAAACTTAGATGGTCTTCCTGTCTCAAGTGGAGTGCTTTAAACCACACTGCAATAATCACAGATGCTCTGCTCTTGGCAGAATGAGAAAAGCTTGATATAGATTCACAAAACAGCCTCATTAGTAAAGACGCCATCAATCTTTATTACCTCTATTATCTTAGAGCAAACTTCACCAACTACAACATGGAGCTAAAGATCAGGAAAAGACCAATAAGGAAGTTGTGAATTAGCATAAAATGGCTAAGTGAGCTTAATCCCAATCAATACCTAAGCAAAAAACAGGAATCAGAGGTGTACAGTATTGTAATGAATTTGGTCCTATGTTGAGTGGAGTAGAAGTAAGTTTATCGTATCAGCATCTGTCATTAATGAGTTTAAATTCCTGTAAACATATACCTGTTACTAGCTCAGATGTAGAATTTTTTTTTTTTTTAATGGAAACCATTCAATACATCTTTTTCTTCCTAACTTTATTTAATTTCAGAGTTCATATCCAACTTCATCTTTTTTGTGTTTCCAAAGATGAAAATACAAACTACTTTTTTTTCCCCTAAGAAAACTAGCTAAAATTATATTTATTTTTAAGAAAGACTTTCACTCCACAGTAAATTCTCGCAGGGAAAATCTCATGAAATTTTCTCATGCTTTCTGAACTCTGGGGCACTACGATCTGAAAGGCAGAGTAACATGCCTTCTATCTGGTCTGGTGAGAAAGATCACTTGAAAGCACCAGCAGCACAAACTCATTTGAGAAATATTGTCTGTGTGTGAAAGAGAATTCTTGATGATGAAGTGAAATAATTTGAAGAACAAATCATAAGTTCTTATTTCAGACTTCTATTACTAATACTGATAATTATACATTTTTTTTAAAATTGATTCAAATGAGGAGAAAGAAATAAATTCATACTGAATACAATGAAATTTCAGTTACAAATTCAAATGTCTTGCTAGGAGGAAACATTAGAAGAAAAAAAGAATAAAATTTTATGAATAATCTTCTCATGTATTTTTTTTCCTGTATTTCTGAAACCTTCTGTGATGGTAGAATGAAGCAAGTTTGGATATTTTAAATTTGGTTTTCTACTTAAGGCCCAAATGATGTGCCAACATCTTGGAAGTGTTAGCCCACCAACACAGGAAATTTTCATAAAGCAAAAGAAATACAGTTTAGCCTGACCATACTGGAATGCCTTCTACTGTTTTACATTAACTACTGTTTCAGTTCCAGCCTGACACTGTTCTAGCTAAGTCATAACTATTTAAGCAGGTTTTATCACTGAACTTCAACTCATGAAATGGTGGAGCAAAATTTAAAAGTTTCACCCCCCATGTAAATAGTACTAAATTGATTTACAATAGAAAAGGATGAAAAGACCTGAGGAACAGATCATAGTACTGGATTTATGAAGCCTAGAAGCTGATGGAAAATCTTCTGGTACAAAGAAGAAAGTCTTTGGAGAAATTCAATAGGGCAGAACTGAAGAACATACCTATAGAATCTATCACTCACTTTACATTTTGAGCACTGTACAATTACTGCATTTAGTCATATCTGAGGTTTTATGCAGGGTTCTTGAGTCTGTGTATGAGATAAAGTGCCATTCTTCCCAGGGGAAAGAGCTGTAACGCTATCTAGACTGCCAAGAGTCTTAGTATAGATATTGCACAAAATAATGCCTCTGAGCCTCAGGATATGATTTTACACATTCCTAGTGTGTTACCTAACTCCATTAGGAAGAATGCACTCTGGCAATCTTCCTTTGAGGATGAACAAATATTATAGGAAACATGCTACATGCCAGACAAACAGCCTTAGCTTGAAGTCTTGACAGATGAATGTTACCTTTTATGGATTTGAAATGCATGTGAAAACCACATCAACATATTGCAGCCCCATGATGTGCCAAGAAAACCTTTGGAAAAAGGTAACCATGGATTTGATGATTACCCCTTTATTTTGTCAATTACAAAGTTATTTTGACTGATTGTGATAGACAACATAAGGATTACAAACTCTTAAATACTGCACTGGAAAGCTTCACTGCCCTATCCAAAATTCAGACCTTTATTAGTAAGAATGAAGAGATTAATGGAAAAGTTTCTCCAGGTAATAAACAAGAATGCATATGTGCACACCAAATACCATGAAGACTGGCTTTATTTGTAAGACTATGTGAATATAAAACTTGGGTATGTCTCTCTTTTTCCTCTAACTGAAATTGCATCTTTACAGCTTCTAAAGTCCTATTTACTTTTTTTTTTTTTTTTAAAGAATCTAGAAAGAGGTTTTGCAAAAAAAAAAAAAAAAAAGTTAGATCATTTCAGTCACATCCCTGAGAAAAATCTGAGATATGACAACTGTGAAAGTCTTCTAAAGAATGCTATATCCCAAGATTCATGAAAATAAAATATCTTGTTCCTAACCTGTGCAAAAACAAATGAACTTAAAACTGAACTTCATACTTTATCATCATATCATTTTTATGAAATTCTGATAAAAAAAGAACTAAAAACAGCAAAACCATTTCACAGAGCATCAGCTGGGTCACTCTTGGTCAGGAAAACAAGAACATATCTGAAGTGTCCAATTAGCATGGCCCTGGGATAACAATATTATATTGACTGAGTTCAGTGTAGTCCATGACACTGAAATCTCACCTAGGGTTGTGGTAGCCTTTTTGGCAAACCCAGTTTAGAGCTGCAAATACTAGAAACTTACATGAGACAGCAGTAAACCTCTGTAAAATCTGGATGAGACTGACTTGAATCTATGCTACCATTTAATTATACCACATTAAGCCAAGCATAGCATGGCCTATTCCTACACAACCAAATTCACTCTTCCCCTCTCTTCCATCTCAATAATTTGTAGTTCTCCAGAATGTCCAGCACAGCCTTATTTCCTTGCTCTAATGCTATCGCTGTGCCAATATGGAATGGGAAACGTTAGTTGTCATGGACTAAAACACTGGCAAGAGTCTTGCTCACAATCACCAGATGAATGTTGAGCAATGCCCAAGCACATACTGCATGTGTGAAATGTGTGGGTTAAACAAATACATATAAAAGGAAGTCAGTATCCATATACCAATTTTTTTAAAGAGATAATTCTGAACTTTCGGCTAGTGTGTTTCAGGAAACACATCTTGTATTAAGTTGTAAATCTTCTGAGTGAAGAGATGGATTTATGTTTCTTTAGACAAATTAATGGCTTACGTAGAATCATAGAATCAAAGATCTGCTTGAAGGGACAGTTAAATTTCACCTAGCCCAACACTCCTGCAATGAACAGGGACACACACAGCTAGATCAGGTCACTAAGCCTCACATAGCCTGATCCTGAATCCACCACCACTCTAAGCAGCCTGTTCCAGTGCTCTACAACCCTTATCATAAAACTATTTTTTCTTATAACCGATATAAGTCTCTCCTGTTTTATGACTTTGAAGCTATTTCCCCTAGTGCTATCACAAAAGATCCTGCCTGTCTCCTACTTTCTTGTAGTGCTCTTTTAGATGCTGAAAGGCTATTATCAGGTCTCCCCAGAGTCTCCTCCTCTCCAGGCAGCCAAAACTATCTCAGCCTGTCCTCACAGGGGAAATGCTCCAACCCTATGAAAATTCTTGTAGCCCTCTGTATATACTCATATAGCTGCATATGTCTCCTGTACTGAAGACAAATCTAAATGCAGTACTTCAGGTGAGGTTTCACCAGTGCAGAGTAGAGGGACAGGATCTGCTGGCCATGTTTCTTTAATGCAGCCCAGGACACTGTTAGCTTTCTCGACTGCAAGGGCATATTGCAAGCTGCACATAAGCCAGAAGTGTGCCCTCGCAGCCCAGAAAGCCAATGGTATGCTGAGCTGTATTAAAGTATTCTACAAAGGCAGAGCAATAAAACAGGATCCTAACTACAAGAATAAAAAAAAAAAAAAGAAAGAAGCATTAGAAAAATCAATTATATATACAATAATCAGCTACAATATCTCAATAAAAATATGAGTTATACAAGCTGATAATACATGAAAATTCTTTTCATAGTGCATTACAGAAGACCAATGTATTAATTGTTTGCTGCACATTAAACTGTTTTTAGTGGCAAACTAGTGATACATTAGCAGCAGATCTAATGAAGATCAGTAATTGCAGACAATTTTTTAAATTATACCAACTTCCATGCACCAGTTCTAAAATAGACAAATTCCATTAAGTATAAAACTCTTCTTAAAGCTTTGAAGGAGACCTTCGCTTCTGGAAAGGAGATTGGATATGCTGAAGTGATGTGGCACCTGACAATGAAAGAGATCTCTATTTTAAACACCTTTGTAACTTTTCACTGTGCAATTATAAAAAAGGAACTGGAGCTCTCTTTGTGATTTATGAAAAATAACTACTGTATTATTCAATTGTGACAAATATTTTTTTTGCCTTTTTTTTTTTTTTTTTTTTTTTTTTTTTTTTTTTTTTTTTACAACCACATTCTTTGTGGAAAGAAGGGCTTATTCAAAACCTCCATGTGCTCACACAGCTGAAGCTAACTGCATTCCTTCTTTTTTAAGAACAGAACTTTCTTCCCAGATCTGCACTCCTATTTAAAGATGTGCATTTTGTTAGTTGAGATTAATAGACCATTTTGAGATGTTTACACTACCATATTGTGACACCTGACTTCCACATATCAGTTCAGATGCAGAAGTTCCCCAACTATAAACTCATGCCCACTGTACTTCCCTCTTGTATGAAAAATCTCTGCAGAAAAATAACAATGAGATTTCTAAGGATGATATCTTTCACAGCTTCTTGATTCAAATACAGAAATTAAAATCGTTATCAGCTTTTGAAGTCTTCGTGAAAGCAAACATTAACTACTTACTTTTTTTCATTGTACATAATCCGGTTCAGCCTGGGAACAAACATTACCCAATGTAATAATGAAGTGAAATCAGGAGTGGGTCAAGGAACTTCTCCAGAATTTTAACATATCTACACTGATATGAAGGTGCATTACCTGTACACATTTGTAGCTCAATTGGGTTAAGCTCTTTATTGCTTCTAGGAAAAGCTGAATTTAATAAGAATTCCTACTTTTATTTGGGATAACATCTTCCATTGATTTAATCCCTTCTTTAACCTAATTTCATCATGCGAGGTAGCTGTAGTTTTCATTTTACATTCATCTCAACAGCATGATGAATAGCTATTGTCAGCTTTACTTCACCCTGACCTGTGGCTGCAGCAGTGGGGGTAGGCTGGGGTCAAGGAGATGGCCTCAAATAATCTACAGTTTTCCTACCCCTACTCCTACCCCCTTTGTTTAAGCTTCCCTTTCTTTCTTCCCTTCAGCCCACCAACCCCCCCACCCCCCCTTCTCTCTTTTGCTGTTCTGAGGAGACTGAACAAAAACTAAAAATGATGGATATCAGTTTGTTGCCCTTTTATGACATTTCCATTATCTTCTTTCAAAATCATCCTAACACTGTAGTGTATGTTTCTAATTTATTTTACAGGAAAAAGTCCTATTTCATTCATTTAGATATTTCCTCTTGGTTCAGTATTTTATTTACAGCATATGGGATTCAGAACTTCAAACATTAACTCTATGTGATTTACTTACTACATTACTGTATTAAAATCATTGTAAGAACTGGCCTTTTGATAGTATCCAATTGAAGCTGATTTTGTCTGAAAGTTTTTACCAGTGAAGCTATAGGCCTTCCCACATTAAAGAAGAAATACAGTCACTGCATATAACTACTGGAAGTTTCCAGTTAGAAGCCAAGAAGCCAAGAAGAAATATTACATAAAGCATTTAGAGGTAGGGATAGGAAGAGAGATAATACTGTTTAAGGACACAGACTTGCTAAAGGACTTACAGACTGGGAATTTGAGATCGGAAACTTGAGCCTTACTTGGACCTACTTGGCAAGAGAGTTGGGAGGAAAGAACCAAGCAAGTAAACATGGACTGGATAGATAAGGCAACAGGGCAAAGAGCCAGAGGCGAGTCCAGCCAAGAGCATCTTTTTCCACAGCAAAAAAATATTTCTGAGTGCTAGCAGTCTTAGAAGCAGCCATAACCATGGTATCCTTGAACTGCTGAGCATGTTGGTTTTGCAAGCTGAATGTTCCAAGAATGAAGGACTTTGCTAGTGTCATGCTATCCATTATTGTGACTTCTATTGCATGTGTTGACATACCCTACCTGGACTTACACTGAAATGTTATGGAAGGGATTTATTAAAAAATACTTTGAGCGGTAAAAAGTGAAAGTTTACTTCCACGTTCAGAAAAGGAACAAATATAATCCTGCAACAAAATTACGGAGATCACAAAAAATATTATATCCATAATTCCATAGAGAAAAGAATTGCACTGTATCACTAGTCATAAAAACACATGATTTTCCTAATTTAATGTAAATTGCTAGGTACGTGATTCATTATGCACATATGCATCTCAGATTTGTACATATAAAAATTCATGTGAGAATTCATTGTTCAGAAGTCTGTTACGTTCTTGAAGTTTGGAATTGTACCTTTTTCATTTCGTTTTTCTGTCTGACAGGAGACCCCTTCTTGTTATCCACCACAGCTGTTCTCCGTGCCTCTTCAGAAAAGCTTATGGTATATGTACTGACATGCCCATGGCTCTGTATGCACACTTCTCTTGTCATAGGAATGGATCTGCTTCAAGGAGATTTTTCTGGTTAAGACTTATGATTTCTCGGTATTTTTAAATGAATAAATGTGCTCTTAATCACGTTACTGCAACAATTTTCATTTCCAGCCAATTAAAATTAGATTCATCTTTGAATATTTATTACTAATTACACTTTGCAGTATTCTGTTTGATACATAGTTTTTTGTTGTTGTTGTTGTTTTTAATTAAATGAGAAATAACCTATGAGAACACAATGAGAAAGGTGCAAAACTACTTGCCACTATTTGGCAAAAAATCGTATCACTTTTGTTGTGAAGAAAACTAGTAAAAAGTAACATGCAACAAAATCGTACAGCATAAGAACCTCTGCTGTAAAAGAAATGCAATTGGTAATTGGTGTAAATAGACAGTGTTACCCTGTGGCATAAACTAGGGGTTCATCATAAACAGACCCACAGATACAAACCAAAACCAGACATAGCTTAAAGAACATACTAAACGCTTTCATGACTGGGATTTAAAGTACAGATTTTCATGAGCATAGCTGGTGCAGGCTCTTGTTCATCACTCATGAAAATGCATAGTCAGTGATGGTGACCATGCTGAAAAAGTGTTTTGTAGCTGCGAATTCACTCTATCAAATAGTGATATTATGCCCTTTGTATCTGTTGTAGTTTCCATAGAAATAAATAGGAAGCATTACTTCTGGAGCGACCAGTAAACATCACTATCAGGCTCAAGCAGCCTTCATAATATTGCTGAAATGTAGAACAGAAAAACAGATTCATGGGATATAACAGAAAGAAAATTGGCTAAACATGTCCCTAAGGCTTGCAGAATAGGCACCACTGTTTCTTTCAAAGGAAATTCAAGTTACCTGATGTACTACCTGCAGTTGTAGTTAGTATAGGAAGACAGTAAGGAACTGCTAACACTGTCTATAAAACTAATGATTTTTATACATATTGTCTCCTGCCATTTATTGCTACACAGAGGGAAACTGTTGAGCAGCTAGTCACACTTTCTGATTCTGAGGAACTGATTTGTTGCAGCTTTGGTTCAGGCAAGAGCAAATCCAGGAAAGGAGAGGCTTTAATTTATGCCACTGTCAGAGTGTCTCACGGTCCCTCTACCACTGGAGTTCCTCTCTGGCACAACCTTTCATGCCCTGACAAGGGATTTCCCAGGCAGAAATATATATGTGTGTATTGCACAGATGGTTTGCATATGCGCAGTAGACTTAACATATCTGATTTACTGCGTATGCATCGACCATCTGTGCAGCACATGTGCAGCAGGTCTGATGTGTACTGGACACATTGGACTTACTGTGCATGTGCTACACAGTTAATCTGCACACACACAGTAGCCACAGCTCTGACTGAGTTGCCAGACATCCAGATGGCCAGAGTCCTTAAATTCCTTCCAGAGAAAAAAATGAAGATGGAATAAAAGGATGTTTGCTTTTATTTCTAGTGAATTTCATAGCTCAACTTTTATTCACAAATGTAGTAGATAATTAGTGCCCACGCTAACTTCATTACTTACTAAAATGGATACACCATTTTAGTTTTTTACTTGCAGGAACTCCAATACACGAAGGGAAGCTCCCTGCTGGTCATGTATGCCCTAAAGCAGGATGTAGATAACAAAGCAGAGGTCTGACAAAACTCAAAAAACTTTACAGAAAAACTCTATGAGCAGGTTGAGTCTGTTTAAAATTAGCAAATCCATAATGAGTGAATTACACGTTTCCATTAGTGAGGATCAGCAGCCACTTCAGATTTTCTGCTTATAAACAGCCTCTCAGTGTGGAAATGTTTAAGTTACACAGGTTAGTGTTCAACTCAGCAAACTAGACCAGTTGTATGCCTCAAGCTTAGGAGGAAACTTTGTCACTTCAGATCAGTCCTCCCCATGTGGCAGACTGGGATTCAGTGTCCTGGGACGCACATAAAGTTTTCATTCCCATCACTCTGACTGTAAACTAATAACACTGTTTTTAAAATTTTGGCAATTTTCTCTCCATTAGCTGCCCCTTAAATCTAAACTGCAATTAAAACACATAAATAACTTATCAGAATCACCAGTCTTTTCAGTAATGTCAAATGTAAACCACAAAACATACTATTGGTTAGAATGTGCAGAAACTTTACCTATGTACTACTGAAACGCAATGGAAAGCACAGTGAAAACAGCAGCACAGCACAAACCTAGGCTGCAGCAAACGAGGACAATCAGCAGTTATGGGTACAGAAAGAAAGAAAACTACTTACCTTCAGGTGACCTCCAGGAGACAGTGACCTACAGTCAAATACCCTCACCTCCACTGCCAACCCTTAAATGAAGTCTAGGAAGAGGTGGATCCTGGCTCCATCTCTTCTGGTCACTCAGATGCATTTCATGCAGCTGAACTCCCCTGAATTGGCCCTGCCTTCCTACCAGGTGTTCAATCTCTGGTTCAGGCTGTGACTCAGCATTTTTGCTACAGCTACCTACTTGATACCTTTTCACTGACACAGGAAATATCATGTGGATATGTGGGAAAGCAGGAGGAAAATCGATATAGAGCATTCAAGTGAATGCTGCAAGGAAGACAGGGACTGACTAAACCTCATCAGCTAATATCAGGCATTCTAATTTAATCCAAGAAAAGGCAAGATTCTCTAGCTATGTTGTTAATCTATTAATTTTCTGCAGTTTCCACAAGAACTGTCTCCTTTACCCGCTATCATGTGTAAGATAGCAAGCTAACGTGATTTTATCACAATATACACTATCCAAATGTACTGAAGTTTTGAAGACCTTTGAAAACTGCTTGTATTATTGTATTTGGGTTCTCGACCAGTGGATGAAAAATGTTAACCTTTTGCCTTCGAAGGCTGAGTACCCTTCATTCTATAAAACAGTGTGTCTTAAAAGGTACTTGACTCTTCTAAGCTGCTTTGCCTCACTTTTTTTTTTTTTTTTTTTATTTCATCCTGGTGGTCTCTATTTAAATCACAATTGATGGATTTCAAAATATATTTCCTAATTAGCACTATATCAAATACATTTCTTGTGATAAGCCAGCTGTGTTGAAGAGCAAAACCTATACTGTAGCTAAAGGTTGAAATCAGATTTATTTTATCCTACAGTAAAAAAAGCAAAATTTGCAGGTGGTAAAAAATGCTAGATTTTTTTAGTTGCTTTCATTAGTGCATCTAATCACTAATGAACATTTATGTATACATAATTTTTCCAAATACTTTCTCAAAAATAGAAGGTAATGAATGAAAGCTGGAAGTTTATTCACATAATCTGTGAATAGCAACAGGCAATGACTTGCAAAAAAGGATAATTTACTATTACTGAAACTGGCAGTGGGCGTAACATACTTGGCACATTTTTAATATCCTTAGCATATTTTGTTTCAAACTTGTTAAAAGGATATGCTGCAATTGATCTACTTTTAGTGACAGCATTGAAGAATATTGCCAGAAGTTGTAGCATGTATCAACACAAAAAGACAGCAGTATTAAAAGATGTCTATTAAAATTGATTAGATCCTTCACTAATCATTACTATATATGATATATTATTACCAAATAACTGCATACCTATATGTTCCCACTGCATAAAAGCTGCTGGCAAAATTAGGAAAAAAAAACCAGTAATAGATTGTACCTATCTTCCAAAAGATAATTGGTGATGTCAAGGATCTCTGCTGCATGGAGCCACTAGCAGAATTTTCTTTGGCTCAGTCAAGTCTCAAATCGTTTTAAAACAAATACCTAAAATTTTGAAGGCTTTCATACCACTGCATTCACATATAGTATAGAAAATCAGGAGCCAGCTTCTCCCTCCTGAAATACTCACTTTTGAAGATACCATAATGAATGCAGTAGTGCATGTTTGAAAGAAACACTTATTTCCAGAGATACTTAATGTATAATATTTAATATCCACTAGCGCAAAAAAAAACCAAAAAACAAAAAACCAAAAAAAAAAACAACAAAAAAAAAAACCAACTCAGTAAGACTGGAACTCAAATGAACAGCATAATCTGGCAATATAACAACTCAGTTACTTGTTCAGTCTTCCGACTAGCTTATGTCACAGAAGTATTTTATAGATCCCCAGTGACTGAACTGCCACCTCAGAACACTGGCTAGAACATGTGTAAAAGGTATAAATCTTTGTTTTGGTTCCCATTCTGAATCAGTTAAATAGAGAATGTGAACCTGATTCTCACATTTCTTACATAACCTTAACAATAAAAATACTTAAATTAGCTTAGTCTCTCTTTTTTCAAGTATGCCACTTTTCCCCTTAAACTGTAGTGCACAACAATAATATTCACAAATTTAAATGAACATGGGAAGGAGAAATATATAACTTGAGTCTGTTCTTTTGGTTCAGGAAGACAACCTATTCCTGCGCAGAGAGGGAGCCAGTATCCCCATATTACTTCCCGAAAATTCCTGTGATAAATCAGATTTCAAGTGCAAGAAAGCACTGATTTCAACGGTAGGTTCAACTTAGTGAAGAGCAGTAGATCTGTGCAAAGAAAACTATTTCTTTTTAAAGTTTTCCGTACTTAAGTGTTCATGCATCATCATAAACATTACAAACATTCATATCAGTAACGATACCAATGAATGTATCTGCATAGGATCTGCACAGAATCACAGGGTTGGAAGGGACTTCAAGGATCATGAATCTCCAACCCTCCTGCCACATGCAGGGCCCCCAACATCTCCATTTAATACTAGACCAGGCTGCCCAGGGTGAACAGAAAAAATGGACAAAGGGAACTGGTTTTAAGAAACATGATCACAGCTATATTTTATTTCAGAAACAAATATTCACACAATCATTCATTTGAAAATGCTTGATATGTGGCTGAACAAATGTTTACATTTGCAATTTGCTGAGAAAAAAAAAAAAAGGCTTTGCTACAAGGCAGGTAGGTCACCTCAGGAATATGATTCTCTTCTGACAAGCTGTTGAGATTACTCTCAATTTTTCCCTGATATTTTTTTTTTCTAGCAGAAGCAAATTTAAACAGAAAATGAAAAGATGGCAAAGAATATTTATATGGTGAATGCTGAAAATGTACCTTTATTGGTTGTTTTTTCCAAAAGTCTGTGTTGCCAGTGGTCTCTTAACAGCCCATATTGTCAGGGAAAGGCATTTTCTTTTTTACTGAAGCAGAAATCACTGTGGCAAATATTTTCTTCATTATATAGAGTAATCTTCTTAGCAGAAGCAATATTATTTTGCATGAATAAGAGGAAATGTCTTTATCTAGTTTCACTGCCACTCAGCTTCCAGCATGGATGATAGAAAGAACTCACATTTGAAATTTGGATAATAGTTTCATTTGGCTGCTTACTTAATATTGATGAACTTCCAGTGCCTGTTTGCCTCCTATAAGTTGGCAGTGTAGCAGATAAATGAACAAGAAAAAGCAAAATTTTAACAAAAAGTACAGTAGCAACTCAATTGCTGATAGATTCAATCTTTTATACGCTATTGCAAACTACAGTGTTACTTTCACTGCTCATCCACTACATAAGCACTCAAGGGAAGGTAAAAGAACTAATATGGAACAGAGTAATAGATTTGGTATTCAAGTCTTTGGACAAAATATTCCTGTTTGGCAGTCAGTAAGAAGAGAGATAATGGAAAAATGAGAGGGAGGCAAACAGATTTCAAGATTCTGTTTTGAAGAAGAATGTTAAGCATTTTCACTGACATTGATCCAAGTAATGTATGTGGTTTTAAATGTGTAAATGTACTTAGTGATTCTGAGACTATCTCAGTAAGCCCTTCAAAATTAAAGAACATAAAAAGTTTGCAAGACCAAACATTAAGACAGATGCCTTTTGACATAAGAATGAGAAACAAAACCCAAAGCACTAATTACAGTATTTCCCTAGAATATGTAATTATAACTGTATGTGGAAACTCATTTTACCTAAAGCCCTAGTTATTCACTAAATCCTGTACACCCAAAACAAAACCTTAAATAAATAAATAAATAAATAAATAAATAAAGATAGAGAGAACTTGAGGAGTTTACAAAGGCAGGAACTGACTTGTATGGAACAGATCCATTAAGAGAGATTATGGGCACAGGAGGTGTAACTATGACCAGCATGGCATGGAGAATGTTTTTGTAGGGCTGTGTTTTGCCCTGTTTGGGTGGGTAGCCTAGAGAAAGGTGTAATTTGGTCCCTTGCATTCTCTTCTCCATTGTAATGAATGGAGCTGATCAGCAAGGAAAGCAATGTGTGTCAGTACAGCCTGGCTCCAATTTCCTCTGTAGCAAGGGGACAGTCCAAGGACAGATCATAAGTCTCACTGTGCAGCATCTTTCTCCGGGCTTCTAGCAAAGACACAGTTTATATCAAAGAATCCATTACATTAATTTTACATCATTTACAATTTCAATTTTGATTCTTCAGCTGTCTTTGTGGATTTTTTTATTTTATTTTTTACTTTCGTATCAGGTGGCACAGAATCAAGTATTTGAGTTAATCGATTTTTCTTTTTTTTTTTTTTTTGAATAATCACAAAATTTCTGATGAACACTGCATGTCAAATATCTAGAGCAGAAGAATACTTTGTAAACAAATAATATTATTGAGATTTTAAAATGAGTTTGTATGGATCTTCTATTTCTGGAATTTATATAGGATCCTAATTTTGGCTAAGTTTCAGAAATCTATCAGTTGCAATCCCGACCTTGCAAACCAGAGTTAATTAAAGTCAATTGGTGATTGTTTAAATTGCTTGCTACTGCCTGAAGCAGAATTACAAAAGCTGAATGTGTGTTCAAAACTCTACAAGAAGTCTCTGTCTTCTAAGAACTCTGAGTGTATGACCTCATGGAAATTCTAAGAAATAAATATCCTATAACAGCTTGAAGAAACTTGCAGTTGCTATACTCTGGTGTCAACAAAATAAGTAATTATGCATGAAGAACAGCAGTGTTCTACTTTCTGCCCCTAGAATATTTCACTTAGAAATGTGAACTAATTGGTCAAAAGATCATGAATATTAAGCAGTTGACAAGAAGAAGTTAACAAATGGAATTAATTACAAATGTATAGGTTGTTTGCCAAGTAAGAAGATTTATTGGCAATGTAGCGTTATCATGTGCATTGATCAGGTTTATTGTAGTGACAATCAGCTGCTCAATATTAAACTTCCTTGGCTGATTTGCAATGAATTGCTCTCGCATGCATAATTCCTACCACAAACTTTCATGAGTGCTCATTCTTCTACATTCTCAGATACGGAACGTTTTGTTTCATGAAGAACACTTTCAAATACACTAGAATAACTTATTAATCCAAATTAGTTTTCTTCCATGAAATCACACCCAAGCTTTGTAGAGAATGGAGAGAGAATTTAAGAATCTTAAATCCAAGGAGAAACTCTGTAAGTAATTGCTGTGGATACCAATCTGCAATTTTCATTATTTATTTATTAAGTGAATTTGTAGTGCCATTCTTAAATTACAAGGGCTGCTCTGAAAGTAATGTCTCCTATTTTATTACATTGGCCCATGACAGCAGAGGCAGATGTTGGTGGGATGGCAGTAGAGATTGAACCTTTCCATCAATATTTTATTACATTTTGTTGCTGTGTGACAGATGGCAGCAAAGGGGCAGTCTGACAAAATGGTGTCTGACATGGAAGCGCATATGAAACAAAAATGTGGAATTGAATTCCTCCATGCAGAAAAAATTGCGCCTATTGACATTCACTGACTCTTGTTGCATATTTATTAACATCCGCCAAACAGTGGATGTTAGCACAGTGAAAGTTGGACTGCGTGGGCAGTGTTTTCCTAGGAGTGACACCTTCATAGCAGCTGTGAAACAGTGGGTTACCTCCATTGTTACAGACTTTTATGAGCACAGCATGCAGCTCTTGTTCAATGTTGGCAAAAAAAAATGCATAGCTAATGGTGGTGATATTAGTGTTCTGTAGCTGAGAATTTGGTCTATCAAATGGTGTTATTGGGTTCTTTGTATCTGTTGTATGGAAATAAATAGGAGGCATTACTTTTGGAGCAACCTGCATAACTAAGTAGTCTAGCGGTCCATTACTAAAAACCAGATCTATGAACTAAGGATGAGAGAAAATGTTTTACTGGTACAAAAGGAAGATAAAAAAGGTGTTAGTTTATTATTAGTTCAGTTGGGAACTCTAGCTCAATTATTATAGTAATAATATTTTAATATACCTTTTCTTTCAAAAACACTAGCATTAGTACTCACTAATTCATGTTCTAGAACCTTAGAGACAAAAACTTGCAAACTGAGTATCTTGGTTCCACAGTTAGAACTATAATGCTGCATAAAGTTTATCTCAAAAGCCTAACTGAAATAGTTACTTATCATTTACAGTAACCTTCCCAACACAGGTGTGTGGGACTAGGCAAGTATGCAGTATTGTCCCTAACTTGTTCACTTATTTATGTATATTTCAATTTCAGAATATATAGTACAATGCAAAAGAAGATTGGAATAGGAACCAATACCAATACATTGTATTATTTAGATTTATTTTGATCACAATATTTGGCTTGGTGTAAGAGTAGAATTTTTCTAGAAAATTCCTCAGAGTAAGCATCCAAATATGTACATCTCATAAAGGCTACCAATGCATTTCCATACACTTAGATGAAAACATTTTCATTCGCTCTGGCACAAACCTAACTCATCTGAAAGCTTCAGAGTTAATTCTGCTAGCTTTTCTCTTTCCTCTTGTTAATTCTTCAGGAATTTTAAGAGAGGATCACCCAAATGGGTGCTGATGGTTCATTTTCCCCTGAAGCTTTCAAAGGAAATCATTGAAAGGAAGAATGGGAAAAAAAAAAAAAAAAAAAAAAAGTTCTCAGGTCACTTGCAGTCATCTTGTTTTACATACTTATTAGACTTTTATCATCAGAAATTGTGGCACATTTCTTTTAAGGCATCCTTTGCACGGCAGTTGTGTGAAACAATGATCTGTTGAATTTAATTCACAGATCAAAGAGGAAGGAAATTAACCAACACAGTAAATTGATTATTTCATGGGTGACATAACCAAGGCAATGATTTATCTTAATAAAGAGCAACATCCCTCTAGTCCTTAACTGAATTCCAGCCAGTGCAATAATACTCAGTTGTTAATGACTTTGATGTTGATGTGGAAAAGTGAATGACTGTGTAATCACTGAAATGGGACCTCATCACAGTTGGAAATGTTTAAGCCAAATCATTTTGGACTGTGAAAAGAGCCCTGAGTGGTATAGATTGGCTGGGTCCCAGATTTTCAGTCTTAACTAAACAGGGCCTAAAAACTTTATCAGACTGCTATGCCTCAGGCTGTTCTGTAACTCTGACAGCCCCAGAGAATCGTAGTATAATGTATATGTTTGTGGACTCACTGTGGAAAAAATTTTAGGGGCTTACAGTACCAATAATAAATACCTGTCTATCAACATCCAGCTAAAAGAGTAATTAGTTAAATCCATCTTTAGGAGAGGGAAAGAAGAAAGGAAACAGAAGTGAAATAGGAAACATTTTACTGAAAGCTTATTTTTATATCCCACATTACTAAAAATGGCTTATGAGTGTGAAATACAGCATTAGTCATTCATAGCAGCCTCTACCTCCCCCTTTAACATTCCCTACCAATGCTTACAATAATAAACCAGGCTAAAATTAGAGCTGCTTTATAGTATGTTAACTTAATTATGATTGTTTCAGCACTGATCGAAGAGCACACATCAAAAGGAAGGCTCCCTTGTACATCAAGTTCAGCTTCCTTGACACTGATGTTCAGCTCACAGATTAGAGAAGGAAGCCAGGTCATTCTTTTCCTCTCAGGTTTCCTTCAAAACTGCTCAGCTGAAGGATTCCCAGCATTAACGTTGCTCCCTCCATCTCTTGTAACTCTGTTTTTAAAAAGATAGAGGTGTATTTACCGCCCTCCCAACTGTACTTCTCATGTGTGCCATTAGAAATCAAGAGGAGACGAGGTAGCTAGAAGTTAATAGCCCAAAGATTGCAGCTTTAGGTTTCTAACCATTCCAGAGAGGCCGCTGCAGGTATGGTTGGAGGAATTCCAAGCACTCACCCTGCTTGAATACCACACAACCCCCAGGCTTCAGAAACATGATACTCCAATTCTGATCATTAAAAAAAAAAAGCAAAAAACTGAAGGATTGTTAAACTGCTCATCCAGGCCTGCAGCTGGGGGTGACTCAGAGTGCAGCGCTGGAAAAATGCCCAGGTGGCAAGATTAGAAACTCATTTGTGTAGTTTATGTGGCCTTGCCAGGAGCCTCCATTTTTTCCAAACCTCTTTCAGTTTATTAACTTTAAAAGCACTCCTTTCCTGTTGGGGATCTGGCATGGCTGCAGTGAGGCAGCTCCTTCTCCTTTTGCGTTAACAACACTTAAAGGCTTTCTTTCCTGTGCTTTCCTTTCTACTTGTGTGAGATCATCTGTGGAATTTTCAAATATACTCACCCTTTCTTTACCTTTTCATTTTATTCTTTGTCCAAGGGTTCAATTTAAATCCAAATGCTTTTAAACTAACTGTATTCAGCAAGCCAACACTATCAGGAATATATGCTATGAAAGCAGGAAAAGAAAAGGCCTTCTTGTCATCAAAACCATAATAATTATGTGTCAAATGTAATTACTGCTCTGTGGGTAATACATTTAATACTAAGTGACAAAGTAAGCTGCTTGCAGAAGTAGAAAGTAACTGGTAGCAGGATCAAATTTGATATAAGACTAAATGTCCTGCTTAAATATTCTGCCTGCTAAATTTCTACCAGAAAAGTGAAAAAAAAAGGTATTTTTTTTCCTCCTTTAAAATAGCTAATATACTCAAACTTCTCAGTTCTCCCACCCTCCATACAGTGAATCACAGCTGTTTTAAAATAAGGAACACTGTGCTATAAATGTGCACATTCTTAGGATCAAACTCTGCTGAAGGAACTCATCAAACAGACAGGAATTGAGCGTGGGAGTTTTGTCCTGTTGACCCATTATGTTTCCTCATTAAGTTCATATGCACATTCAACTCACTTGATAAGAAACAAACTTTCCATATTTCTCTGCCTTCTTTAAAATACATAAATTAATGAGCAGCTGGTAAAGCTGACATGTGCCTGTGAATTTGAGGACTACTGATATGTGAAGTCATATTCTGATGGAGGAAAAAAATGCTATGTCAAGAACCAATATTATAAGATGACAGCACATCCAGAAATTTGTCCATTTTGAAAAATGTCTTCTCTTCCCTAACACAGTTCCAAGAAGACTTAATAGAGTCTAACATCTTAAGAAGAAACCAACAGTTAAAAAAACTTACGTTTTGATAACGTGCATTCCCAATTCTGAAAATAATCCACAATATCTGTGGTTTAGAGTTATACTGTGAGTAAAATCAATTCACCTAATTGCTACCTACATGAATAAGTGTTTACAGAATGGACATCTTTTATTAGAGTTACAATTATATATACGGGTGTCTTTACTTGCAACGTCGGATGCACAGACTCAGATGTGAACGATCCCAATTGCTTATTACAAGTTCTCACATCACTTATATACCTTCACAAGTTTTCTTTTTCTAGCTTTCCCATCCACCCTACAGCTTTCCCATCCACCCTACAGCTTTCCCATCCACCTTTACATGTCAACAGAGCATTTTATAAAACACTCTTCAACCGTTCATGCAGGTGCTTATCCAGTCAGAGCTGTGAGATGTTCTTTCTTCTTCTAGAGGTATCCTTGGTTTTCATGTTGTTTATCTTGCTCCACAGTTGCTGCTCTGAACAGTTTTTCTTGTATTCCCACAAATTTACTGATTTGTGTTGGACTCCATAAATGTAAAATTAAAAATAATATGAATAAAGGATTCAGTGACTGTAGATTCTAGTCCTCAGTTTTTTATGGTTCTGTTGGATAATGAGAACATCAGCATTTCTATATATTTTCATGTTATTTTCTTAGCAAGCTTTGATTTGCTTTGTATTTAAGTTTCAGGAATGGTATATTTCAAGAAAGTAAATATTTAATGAAATATGCATAAAATTTAGAGATATTTGAAGACAAAACGATTGGAAGATTTTCAAAATAATTTTTCATTTAAATTAATCTCTTCAGTCTAAAATTTCTTTGAAGTTTTAAAATTTCAAATGCTTATTGAGAAAATCTAGCAGTTTCTAGCAAATAAAAGTTGCACATTAGACTGGAAGTGTAATTTTAAATATTTAACTGATCTTGTTAAACAGTGTTCAGTCACAAGATTAAAATTGTATTTTTTATAATATATAAATGATTATATACGTGATTATATAATAATCAGTGTTTGAAGGAGATACTTCCAAATAAGGTATTGCCCAGAAATAACTTGGAATAACTTGGGATGGGGAAAAATACATAAACTGCTCACTTGTCACCAGTTTTTGAAGGTCTAGCTTGAGTAATTTTTTCTTACCTCTTTTTACTTTTTCCACATGTCAAAAATAAAGTAACATATCTTTTTCTATTTTGGTATGCTTTAAAATGTTATAGCAAAATCTGTTTCTTAAATTAAGGCCAAATTTCTATCTCAATATCAAGTAGGACAAAAAGCAGACAACTCATTAACTTGAATTTGCATGGTGAATACATCCGATGTTCATACACCATTCTGCTTTCTGGAAAAGTTTTTGGAACGCATTTCATTGAAAGCCAGACTTTATATGTATGCAGAAAAATATTTAACAGCATTTGCTATCAGTCCCAGAGCACAAGTGTTTCTCTTTAATTGTTATGATTTAAAACAACTGGATATTAGGAAAGTATTTCCACTAATCAGGCTCTCTGTTCTTCTGTGTTCATTTCTAGAAGAGACAGAATCATAGAATAGCTCAGGTTGGAAAGGACTTGCAACCTAACCATACTACCCTAACAATCCACCGCTATATCATGTCCCTGAGCAAAGGACAAAAGATCTCACGGCTACCTCCTGTAAATAGCTAATTGGAACCAAATTTAGTTTGTGAAAAGTAGACACTAGAAGAGTTTGATGTACAAGTGATCATGTCATAATGAAAAAGCAGTGGCAATGAACAAGATATTTCCTCAATAACAAAATTCATGTTAATTAATCAAACCTTTTGTAAATGCTTTTTACACAGATTTTGAGTCTATGCAAGGATGCTTCCTTTAAATAAAAACTGCTTGCCTAGTTCCACTGGGCATGTTACATAATACCAGCAGTGCTGTCTATATGTATAATTGTCAGTGGTAGAGGAATACAGGCCCAAAAGCATTGTCTGACTTTCTGCTGATAAATAAGGCTGATGAAGCGAATGGCTCAGAACTGCCAGGTTTGGTTACAGTTTCTGAAAAATTAAGTCAACATGAAAGAAATCATGTTTTCAAATGGTACTTTCTCTGTAGACTGATACCCCAATTTATTAAACTCTACTTCTTGGGTCCCAGGTTCAAGCGCTACTTCTGCTCATCAGTCACCACTTGTTTCTTGAACTAAACAACACATCTGTACTTTTCAACTTGACTACAATTAGCTCCCCAAAGGAAAAAAATATTTCAAATAGTTCTGACTGGCTTCTAAATTGGAAACACCTGTAAGAGTTATATCTTTTCCTGACATAAATTAGTGACAAGGAGTTCATATAAGAGGTGCAGACAGAAAATAAAATAGTGTAATAAGTATTTCAGGTAAGAGAAAAGAATTGTCATGACTGGGTAGGTACAAGACAAGAATATGTGACCCCAGCCCATTGCTCTTCTATAACACTAGAATAGATGTTTGATACCCCTGTTGTGTTAACCAGAAAATGACTGCCTGAAGCAAGATCAGATGTCTCATTAGCACTCATAATCGCTACCATAAGTTGAAAACAGATGAAAGAATAAAGGATAATATTCCAACAGTAAAATGAAAAAAATTTACCCCTTTTGTTCTGTGGTGTGCTTTCTCCCTCAAATGGGGCCTCCCTCACAATTAAGTTCAGCAGACAAAGTCATTATAAACAGAATTCTTGACAATTTCATCCCGCTTTAAATAGTGTTCATAACTACAGTGGAAGATTCTTTTCTTAACTATCAGTAATTATGCTAAAGCATACAATTTCTTCTTGAAAAACATTTTAATAAATAAATTTCTCTCTTCTTTACAAACTCGAGACAACAATTTAGCCAATATGTCACCCCCACAAAATCTGTATCTCCCATTTTCAGTGAGAAAAATATCTGCCTCAGCCAAGAGAAAAATAATGTCTTGCTAGAATTCTATAAATCCACCTTGATTCTAGTTCATCAGGGAACTTATCCCTTAATTTATCTGAAACTGTGGTCTGTGCTAGCCTATGAGAGCTTTTTTTGACAATTCATGAAGAATAATATTGATTCATGGTTTAGTTGCATAAATTTGATATATGGTTAGTTCTACCCAGGCACTCAGTACACAGAGTGAGAGATGCAGTTGCTTGGCTACATGTAATGACTTCTCATGAGAAGCATTCAGCATCAAAATGCTAATAAGGATTTGTTTTAAGAAGCGATGTAAAAGAGCTGGTGTGTAGTCTAGTTTTCCCTACATAGTACAGCATAATACAGACTGACAGATTCCATTTTTCAGGAAGAACAAAGTGATTATTTGGTAGAGACATAGAAAAATACACTGGCTAGTGATGCTGGGTGACGTTAACATTTTTTTTCCATACCTTTATTTTTCTCAGCTATAAGAATCAGGAAGAAAATTTTGTTCAGTACAATGGGAGTACTTACAAAAAAGTACAATGCTCAGCACTGTGCACTGCTATAAAAGAAAGGGGTTGTATAAAATCAGTAATCTCTTTCCTCCTCATTTATTATGGTATACTAACACACAGTATATTTTGATAAATGCAGATAAACTATAAAAGTTCTTTGGTTGCTGATATTACTTTATATGCACAAAAACAATCATTTTATTCTACTGACTTGAATATGTAGGTGTTATATGCATCTAACTGCAAGAAGAAATATCAGAAACTAATTTAATACTAGCATTTCTTCATGATTTCTCTGAATTCCACTAAAAAAAAAAAAAAAAAGAAACAGGAAAAAAAAAACGCAATACAGTCTTCAAATATCCACAATAAAGTGATATGTAACTAAAATTAAAGAATCACAATGAAAAAGTTCTATGGAATTCAGAGTACATTTGTTGTATTTGAGGATAATCTACCTATGTAGACCATGTTCTTCCCATACAATTTCCTTGATGATGTGGTATTAACATCCACGTTCTCTGCATTTGTTCTGAAGCCTATTTCTCCTCCATCCATCAATCAATCAATCAAACAAACAAACCCTTTGTAGCTGCTACAGCAGGAGTCAAATGTCCAAACAAGGAGTGGAAACCTGGAATCAGATTCCTTGGCATTTACTCAAGTGATTAATGAGCATAATGAGCTTCCAGAGGAAAAGGATAGGATCTATTGAAAAGGTCTTTATGGTCTGCTGGATTGATAATCACTTCTTGCTTTCACACTAAGAACTGAACATAAGTGGATATCATCACCGGAAATTTTAGTTTTTGCAAATCTTTGAGAAGTGATAGCAGAAGTATGAGAGTGATCTCAACCAAAAAAAATGTCTTTGTGATATTTACTTTGATTCATTTATTTTGGCTACACCAGGGAAGTGCTTTTTTTTGAAGTGGACAAAATGAAATGTTAATAATATGTGAAGTGACAGATAATACTATTGTGTGAAATTGATTGCATTTACTTCACTGAATATTCACAATTTAATTGCAAAAATTACACCACATTTTAAGTGGCCAGTACCATTTAACAACAGCTGTGAGAAATCCCCCAAGCTGATGAATCTGCTGGAGAAGATGCACAACAGGTTCTCTAGAAGGCTGATGTTTTGCTCATTTCCCACTTTAGATGTATTGTTTCTGATTGTGGAACAAACTTAATGCGTACTGTCAACAATGGGAAATTGTACTTTTGCTATGTTTTGTATGCTGACTTACTCAAAGTTCTTGCTTTCTATTCAAACAATATGTTTGTCTTTCCAAGGACAAATATTAGACTTTTTATTCCTTTATTTTATCTAAGATAGTACAACAAAATCCAAGTATGCAATCAGGTTCCTCCCTGTCAGCAGAGATTGATGCAGAAAGGGGTGCTCTGCCCTTTGGGGTAAGCAATTCTGAGCTATTCTACGGGTTGTTTGTAATAACTTTGGTCCCTCAACAAATAGGAGAGAAGTTTGTGTTGCATATGCTTTTCTAACAAGGAAATTATTCTCCTACAACTAAGGTCAGTTTGTAATATATTCTTTCTTTTATTTTTCTTCTTTTTCGTTACTGTGTGATATTAGAATGCAAGCAATTTATTATTTCCTTGATGAAGCAATCTCTTGGAGATTACTTTCTGCTACTAAATTATCAATCTAACACTATGTAAATTCTGAGATGTTATACCACTAATCCACTTCATGAGCACTGGTAGCTTTCCCTTGCCTTTGCAAGGGATCCCATTTCTTCCTCAGGAAAAAAAAAAATCTCATTTTGAAAGTTATTTTACTTTTAAAGGTGTAAGTAGCTTCAAAATTTTTATGAGAAAAATCCCAAACTTTCTGTAAACCAAAGAGTTTGTCACAAACAATTTCTGGAAGACAGATTCAATTTTTGCAATTCCTATGATGTCAAATCTCCATGTAAAACATGTAGTTCAAATGAGCAGTTCTTCTGTTAACCTTTCGATAAAGCAAAACATGCTCGATGGAGCTGCAGCTCTTGGGACATGAAGTCCCAGTGTACAGTTCTAGAGATCCTGGGGAAGGAACTCACTATAGATAATAAATTAGAAAAAATATGCTTAAATCAAATTAGGTTAATATAGATATGAATACATGTATAAGTAAACAAATTTATTCATAAAATCTAAAGTAGATAATTTTCAACATGTTTTTAAAAACAACAGAGGTGAAGAAATAGAAGAAAAATTGCAGTTAATTGACTTAAATGGAAGCCATAGAATCTTAGAATCATGGAAAGTTTTTGGTGGGAAAGGATCATAAAAAATGTCTAATTCTGATCCCCTGACATGAGCAGTGACACTTTTCACTAGGTCAGGTTGACCAAAACCCCATCCCACCTGGCCTTGAATGCTTACAGGGATAAGGCATTCACAAGTAGTGAGCTTGTTCTGGCTGCACTATGGATCTTAACTCCCTCACTTCATGGTCTCTTCAGGCAAGGGTACCCTTGGACTTCAGATTTGCCACAAGCACTTCCATGTTGGTCGGAGTTCCTCTCCTCACTGAGTCCTCTGTCACCACAAAAAGGAAATTATCATCAATTAAGTCCAGGAACCTCCTGGAGGCTCCCATATCACACCCATATCAATAGGATTTATTCACCTCCCTTTCCTTTTACATCCTGATAAAAGGATGGCTCCAAATCTTATAATTACCATTGTCTTCCTCTTTTGGTGCAGCTGGTTAACTCTTACCAAACCTCTTAGGTCTCCATCTTAAGTTTAATTTCTCTGTTCCCTGTGTAATTTAGAGTAGTCTGTACACTTTCTTGAATGGAGTAAGTTTTACTCTCTTCCATGCGGACCACAGAAACACAGAATCACAAATCATAGGGGTTGGAATGCACTTCTGGAGATCATCTAGTCCAACTCTCCTATTAAGGTAGGTTCCCTACAGTACATTACACAAGGAAATGTACAGGAAGGTTTTGACTATCTCCAGAGGAGACTCCACAACCTCTCTAGGCAGTCTATTCCAGTGCTCTGTCACCCGCAAAGAGAAGAAGTTTTTCCTCATGCTTTTATGGAGCTTTCTATGTTCTTGTTTGTGCCCATTATCCCTTGTCCTGTCACTAGGCACCACCAAAAAAAGCTTGGCCCCCCTTTCTTGAATTTTTAAAACATGAATAAGATCCCCTCTCTCTAGTAGTTTCCTGGCTTTTTTTTTTAAACTGGGAAGTCCTGAACTGGACACATTACTCTAGATGTGGCCTCATGAAGGCAGAATAGATGTAAATGTCTTCTTGTTACAGTAGGAATATCCTAGGCTCAGATGAATAGTAAACAACTCTATGAAATATAAAACTCTTTCCTCTCTATTTGGTATATTAATGTCATTTTTCAGTAGGAAATGTATTTTCTTATCTTAACAGATGGAAAATATATGTCTATAAATAAATTGTATAGGACACTGACACCTAAACATCCTAGCCATATTCAGCTTATTAACACTCACAACTGAGTACAGTTGCAGGAGCAATGCATGTCATTGTGTGTTGTTGCTGTGCAGTGGCAGCAGGATTATACATGATTACCAGTGATTTTCAACATTTCATTTTTAACATATCATGCAAACATAAATGGAAAGACCTTGTAAAAAGTGATTTGTATTTCAGACTGCCAACTAAACACTAGTCTTAATTAGCACTTTTTTTTCCAACTGTCTAAAGCACTAGTTTTTCTTAAAGCAACTGCAAGATCAGAATCTTAAGTACAGTGACTAGTGCTAAACTTTAGTGATAAAACTGTTGCTTCTCTTTTCCACAAAGTAAATTCCATCTGGAAATGGAAATGCTGATTTTACAAGACATCTATTTTTCTCCAGCCTATTTAGGAGAGAAAAAATGATAGTGTAGATTACAGTTTCTACTCTCCTGTCACTACTTAAAATTTCTAAAAACATTTTTTGTACAATTCTTCAGAATAGTTATTCTATCAGCTCCCCGTTCAGCTACAATAAATAAAACTTTGATAGAGAGATTTCTATATTCAATAGTGGAATTAAAATATACATGTTGATTATTAACTGTATTACCTTTAACAATTCCTGTAATAATTTTTCCTCCCTCCTCTTCATCTCTTTAAAATCTTTTTTATGACAGATCTGTACATATAAAACAATCAAAACAAGACAGATGTCTATGAGGCTATGTATCTGCTTTGCCCCCCCTTAGATTCCCCATCTGCTGTAATATACAGTGTGTTTCTAAAAGAAAAATAGCCACTGTTTTTAACTCATTATAGAACTGGCAAAATTAGATAAGAAAATAATAATTGCCCACTGTTGTGGCCTTTGGTATTAAAAGACGTACTAATAACTACTACTTAAATTCAGCACACTATGAAGCAAATTGCACAATGTATTACGCAAAAATTCACATGCTGATACACAATTAATTTGATTTGATTTGTCACATGACTAATGAGAAATAACTTAGGCTGTAAAACTAGAACTTTCAGTTTCTGAGGAATCCTGAGCTCTGCTAGATTCCTTAGAAAAGTTTCGCATCTCTCTTCAGATGAAAATTAATGAAAATTAATGTGATTTTTTTCAAAGTAAACTGACTACATAATTATGAAAATGTTTGACACACATAGGTAGTACACACCCATATTCTGCATTTGAGAAAAACTTTTTTTTTTTTTCATAGAGAGCCAACGGTCTTATCTTCATGGAGTCACCATCTGAAAAAGAGAAGTACTACCTTAATGGATATTTTTAAAAAAATTAAATTAAAAAAAAAAATCCTGACACTAATCAGTATGATAAAATATTACTACCTTATTCTATTCTTAGTAGAACAGTAGTATATTACATACACACAAAATTAACTTAAACAGGAAGGCTTTTTTTTTTTCAGAAAATCAGGAAAACAAATTCAGTTTTATAAATAGCATGATCATGAAGTCATTCAAAACAATGGATCTTCCTTTCAACTAAAAAAAGTTTCTAAATGTCCCTTCTAAAGTACATTTGTAAGTCCAGATAAAGTCAACATTTTTCCTAAAAGAAAAAAATGTTCTTTGTTTGCACTTATGCTATTCATTCTGTTTCTTTTACCTGTAAAATAAATATGTGCATATAAAGATAAATTATAGTAAATGAAGATACACAGTGCTCAACAACAAATTATTAACAGGAACTGTAAGTACTGGTAAATACTACTGGGACTGCTTTTTTATGTGGTTATATGGGTTTTGTGCTCTGTGTGGAATTAATTCCCTATATTCTTTAAGAAACACAAAAGAACATGGGGATACCAATTATCAAGTTTAAATAACCTTGTCCCACATAAAAACTGCAACTGGCCTCTCAAAAAATAAAATCAAAACAAGGAAAGAATAGAAGGGTTCCCTTACCCCTTGGCCAAATGAATGTATCTCTGTGTCCTGCTTGAGCTCAGAGTGCAGGAAGCTGGGTTCAGCTGTCCAAATGCCAATGTGAGACCCAGGAGAAAAGCTGCTGCTCTTGCATTGGCTTCCTGTGTGAACTCGGGCATCAGACCACTCCCTGCCAAGGAAAAAAAAAAGAATAGCTCTGGTCAAAAGCCAGTTCTTGCACTGACATTAATGTAATGATGCAGGATAGTCAGACTGTATGAGGAACAGACGGACAGGCACAGAGATTCAGTTGTTTCTGTTCCTCAGTTACCTCACATAGGTCTTAATTGCTGAGCGTAGCTGAAATATTCAAATACATTTTCTTTTTTAAATTAGCCAACTTAATCAAAGCAACACTGCTTTTTCTACTCTCCTTATTGGTGCCTCTCCAGAGTTTGTAGGCAAAGCGCAATTGAAAATGGATTGGACACTCAGCCAGGATCACAGTTTGTTTACTTTTGATTTTAAATATAATCAGGCTTCTTGTAATGGAGAAAAAAAAAAAGAGAGAGATAAAATTTTCTAACACTTTTCTTTCAGAAAACTCAGAATAATTAAGTCCTAGAGTTTAGTATTGTTCACATTGCTACCTAACATAACTCAGTCATTTAAACATTGTTATTAGACAATAAACGATACCACTATCACAAGAATTACTATGGCTTTAGAAATAGCTTTATTCTCTAGCAGCTGACAAAACTATATGGTTAACTTACTACTTGTAGGAAGTTGTTAAATCTGACAAAAGAAAAAAGTAACTAACAAATGTTTGAAATAAATCTACTTGGGCCTGATGGAAAATATTTTCCTGGAAATATTTGATTCTCCATTTACCTCATGATATTCCAAAAAAAAAAAAAAAAAAAAAAGGATGGAAAATTGCCATTTCAGTGACCTTGTTTCCCTCTCTTAGAGGAAGACAGCTGACAGGTAGATATATGAACAGTTTGTTATTACAGATTCCAGATATTGTGATTATCTATGACTCAACTTCTGGGGTTTTATCTGGAATTCCTGTGAAAGGTCAAACAGCATACTTACTTCTTTCTTTACCTCAGTGACCTCAGCTCAAAAATACACCTTACAATAGTACAAAACTGTTTCCAAAACTGCTACTTGGGTGGTATAAATGATAAATGTATAAAAATATGTCTCACAAGCTTACTTGCGTAGAAGTTATCATTCTGAATTAATCTATACTTTCTTTCAGTTTTTTCAGTTTTATTTGATATACTGGATACAATAAATATTTGCTTTTCATTTTCCTAGCTGTAAAAGCTATGTTAGTTATACATTGTTGTGGAATATAAGGTAATACTACCAGGTGATATTTTTAAAATATCTTGCAAGAATTACCTCATATCTAAGTCATGAGGATATGTGTTCACAGGTAAATTTCTTCTATATGTTAGCCACTCTAGTCAGTGTAGAATAAAGTATAACTCGTATCATAGAATCATAGAATCATAGAATCACAAGGTTGGAGATGACCTGCAAGATCATCTAGTCCAACCATCTTCCCATTCCTATTAGTACCACAAGCTACTAAACCATATCTCGTAGCTCCTCATCCAGGCACCTCGCCAGGGATGGCGACTCCACCACCTCCATGGGCAGGCCATTCCAGTGCCTGACCACCCTCTCAGAGAAAAAGTTTCTCCTAAGGTCCAAGCTAAACCTCCTCTGATACAACTTCTGGCCATTTCCTTGGGTCCTACTACTCGCCTGGGAGAAGAGGCCAGACCCTTTTTCATCACAACCTCCCTTCAGGAAGTTGTAAAGTGCAATGAGGTCTCCCCTGAGCCTCCTCTTCTCCAGACTAAACAATCCCAGCTCCCTCAGCCACTCCTCATAAGGCTTGTGCTCCAGACCCCTCACCAGTTTAGTTGCCCTTCTCTGGACACTTTCCAGGGCCTCAATGTCTTTCCTGTAGTGAGGGGCCAAAAACTGAACGTAGTACTCGAGGTGCGGCCTCACCAGTGCTGAGTACAGGGGGACAATTACCTCCCTGCTCCTGCTGGCCACACTATTTCTAATGCAGGCCAGGATGCCATTGGCCTTCTTGGCCACCCGGGCACACTGTTGGCTCATGTTCAGCCAAGCATCAACCAACACCCCCAGGTCCCTTTCCTCTTCACAGTCATCCAACCACTCATCCCCAAGTCTGTAGTGCTGCATGGGGTTATTGTTGCCAAAGTGCAGGACCCGACACTTGGCCTTGTTAAACCTCATCCCATTCACCTCAGCCCAGCGATCCAGCTTATCTAGATCCCTCTGCAGGGCCTCCCTACCCTCAGGCAGATCGACACCACCTCCCAACTTGGTGTCATCTGCAAACTTACTGAGGGTACACTCAATCCCTTCATCTAAGTCGTCAGTAAAGATATTAAACAGGATGGGCCCCAGCACCGACCTCTGGGGGACACCACTTGAAACGGATCGCCAGCTGGACTTAACTCCATTGACCACGACCCGCTGAGCATGGCCCTCCAGCCAGTTCCTTATTCAACGGAGGGTAAAACTGTCCAAGCCAGGGGCAGCCAGTTTCCGCAGAAGGATACTGTGAGAGACCACGTCAAAGGCTTTGCTGAAGTCTAGGTAGACTACATCGACAGCCTTTCCCTCATCTACCAGTCTGGTCACCCAGTTGTAGAAGGAGATGAGGTTGGTCAAGTACGACCTGCCTTTCATAGATCCATGCTGGCTGGGCCTGATCCCATGGACGCCACGCACGAGCCGTGTGATCTCTCCCAGGAGGATTTGTTCCATTACCTTCCCTGGCACTGATGTCAGGCTGAGAGGCCTCTAGTTCCCGGATCCTCCTTACGGCCCTTCTTGTAGATGGGAGTCACATCAGCAAGCCTCCAATCCTCTGGAACCTCTCCAGTCATCCAGGAGCACTGGTAGATAGCCGAAAGCGGCTTAGCAATCACCCCTGCCAACTCCCTCAGCACCCTAGGATGAAGCCCATCCGGTCCCATGGACTTGTGACAGTCCAGATGGAGGAAGAGCTCCCTACCCGCCTCCACCTGAATCTCTGGAGGGATATTCTGCATATCAGCCCAGATTTCCAGATCAGGGCAGAAAGTGCCCTGAGGATAACTGGTCTGACTATTAAAGGCAGATGTAAAGAAGGCGTTGAGGACCTCAGCCTTCTCCTTGTCTAACTCGTATATAATATATATATATATATAATATATAATAATATAATATAATATATATAGTATATATATATAATATATATATCTCCTTGTATAACTCGTATATTCTATAACATTTATAAAGTACTCTAAGTTCCTCTGGAAAAAAAAAAAAAAAGAGACAATCTCTAAGACATTATCAAAGTCTCTCTAAACCTTGTTGTTTCTTCATCCATTATGAGGATATATTTCCTTGCTTTGCCTTCTTTCAATTCAAAATTGTACTGATGTCATGTTCTTAGTTAATCATCTTCTCTGCATTAGCCCTTTTCCAAAGCTGAGTTATTCTCATCAGCAGCTACAATAAATGAATGAATGAATAAATAAATAAATATGATAGTACTAATAAAATATCATGAGCTTCCTAAACTTGAGAGTCAAACGTAAGTATGCTTCATTTCTGAATGTATTATACTAACCTAGAATGAGATTGGCTATAGCTTCTTTATATCTACTTTCATATCATTCACTTCTTCCTGTACATAGCATAGAAGTGAGGAGCATAATTTGGGGAAGGTAGGTTACGCAACAAAGCAGCAACGGCAAAGAACTTGAGGTCCTTGCACCCTAAACTGGTGCTTTTCTTCACTGTTTTCTGTTTTCTCAACTGTAAAGTGTTCTCCAAACACGTGAGCATATTTTTTTTTCCTCCCCCCATTTTTTCCACATGACAGTGCATTGTATTCTCTACAGGAAAATAAATCTAAAAAGCAGAAATTTACTTAAGTTTTTTAATACCGTTGTATTAATTCCTTAAATAGACTGTTAAGTTGCTTGATTCAGAAGAATGTTGACAACCAGTATGATGTTATTTCAATTACTTTCTCTTCCCCTGCAAACCAATAGATTCTAATCCAAACTGCTTACAGAAAATTCGTTGCTAGATGCCTTGTGAAGTTCACTGTAGTGAATACAGCTCTGGAATATAGAATTCTGGATTACAAGTTTTTTCCTTCTGACACCATATTTCACTGAAGAAGTTAAAGAGCTATAATGTCATGGATGCTGACATAAGTGTAAAAACAAAAAAGAAAAATTAGCCTCTGAAACACGTTATCTGACATTTAATGATGAACCTGTGGTATGAAAGGTTAAAGATGTTAAGATCATTGTGATAATGGAAGACTAGAAAACAAAAAAATAGCCTATGAGCTACAGCTTTTAAACATATAGAAAAATAAATCTCTACCTTGAAAGGTTTAATCTCTAACCCCTTTGCATCTAGCAAGAGGAGATGCTTATTGTTGGATGTTTTGAGTCTCCACTCAGATGTTCAGTAGCCAGTGTGCTAGTATACTAAAGCTGATTCAGAAGTACGTAATCAGTGCCTAAATAAAATTTACTGCTCAATGTAAGGATGGCTGATTCTCTTGGAATATTAGTAATTTCATTTAAACTTATAAGTTTGTTAAATCTGTAGGCAGAAACATTTCTGCCTATTAGATCATTCTTATGATTTCCCATACCAATGGTATAACTGTATTTCATCCTATGCAATGGAACAACTGTTGGTTAATTTACATTTTATGCACAATGATCTTAAATACAATGGCCAAAATATCACAAATTATGTTTTATCATAGTTACATCAGATTTCTTTCAATTATTTCATATTAATATGAAACAGTATTCTTCTAATTATGAAAAATTATGAACCACATGAATTACAAAGGAAAATAGAGCAATTACCAGGAAAAGTTAAGATTGACTAACTAATTGAAAGAATTTATGAAAATAAATATTGATAATACAACATATTGATAGCCTGAGTTACTGTTCTTCACTCATAAAATCTTTTCTACAGTTTTGTTTCTTCATACAAAAACACCTGAAAATCTGTTTATAGAAGAAATAACTCATTGGGCATTATAAGAGCCAACTTTTTTCAAAAAATGTCTATAAAGTACATATTTGCATATATGCATGTTTTCAGGTGAAATAACATTACAGCTTCTGAATTAAAAAGAAAAACAAAAAACAAACAAACAAAAAAAAACCCACAATCTTTACCGAAAACAAGGCCTTCACTTAGGTTGAAATATAAGCAAAAGATGGTAAGCCAAGCATGAAGCACATGCTTTTTAAAAGAAAAAAAAAAAACAAAAACATAAGTACAAATGTAGCTTAAAAAATAGGGTGTTTTCTTGTTATAAATTGTGCTCTCATAGTGTCAAAATGCCTCATTGATCTGGAGAGCAATTTGCTACAGATAATATGCAGGTGAAGTAAGAAGCAGGCATATCTCATGTCTTTAGCAAAGCAGACTATACAGAAAGGACTACATGGCGCTAGCATGACAGCAATGAAGTAACCTTGAAGTGCTGAGTTACATGATAAGAATACTGCTGAAGTTTTAAGTCCAATATCTGGCTAGACAGATGCTTTTGCTGGTCATTCTGTGTCTTCTGTTTTTGTCTCATCTTTTAATGCACAACTTGCCAAAAATGTAACAAGAACTCCATTCTTCACTTTCTCTTAATATTCTCATGTACGGTCTTAAAAATGCTGCAAGTTTTTTGATGTTTCTGAACTTTTGGTATTATGAGTATGTAGTATTTTGTACTTATTCTTGCTAAGCAAGTAATTGTATAATCTCTAAATTCATTGTATAAAAAAAAAAAAAAGCATTGGAAGCAACATTAGTTAAATGAACCAGCTGAGGTAAAAGAAGTCTTCTGTCCTATAAAAATGTGCAGAACAGAAAAGAGGGAGATAACATATGAAGCAAGACACACAAAATCATAGAATGTCTTGGGTTGGAAGGAATCTTAAAGGTCATCTAGTTCCAACCCCACTACTACAGGCAGAGTTGCCCAGATGCTCTGGGCCCATCCAGCCTGGCCTTGAATACCTCCAGGGATGGGACAGCCACAGCTTCTCTGGGCAACCTATTCTAGAGCTTATGAGTAAATAATTTCTTCATAATATCTGAGCTAAATCTCTCTTTTATTTTAAAAATGTTCTGCTTTGTCTATCACCTTCAGACCATGTAAAAAGTACCAAAAGGCTGCACCAATGTCCCCAGAACCTTATCTTCCCAGATTAAACAGGCCCCACTCCCTCAGCCTTTCTTCATAGGACAGGTGCTTCATCCCTCTGATCATCCTCGTGACCCTCCTTTGGAACTTCTCCAACAGTTCTTTCTACATCATTTCTGTGCTGGGGACCCCAGGCTGGGACACAATACTCCAGATGCAGCTTCATGAGAGCAGAGGAGGACAATCAATTCCCTATTCTTGCTGGCCACCTCTCTTTTAGTGCAGCCCTGAATGCTGTTTGCTTTCTAGGCTGCAAACACACACTGCTGGCTCTTGTAAAACTTTTCATCCATGAAAACCCTTAAGTCCTTCTCTGCAGGGCTGCTCTGAATGAGTTTTTCTGTCAGTCTGTACAGATAACTGAGATTGACCCAGCCCAAAAGCAACACCTTCTAATTGGACTTTTTCAACCTCAGTAGTTTCACATGAGCTCAATTTCAAGCTTGCCATTTGGATGGCATCTCTCCCTTCTGTGTATCAGCTGCACCACATAGCTTAGTGTCTTTGCACGTTTTCTGAGGGTGCACTCAGTCCCACTGTCCAAGTAATCTATAAAGATGTTGAAGGACCCTTAGAGAACACCACTTGTCAAAGACTTCACCTGGACGTAGGGCCATTGACCATGACCCTCTGTCTGTGACCATCCAGCCAATTATTTATTTACTGAATAGTCCACTTTTCATATCCATCTTTCCAATTTAGAGATTAGAATGTGATGTTGGACCATATAAAAAGCATTGCAAAAGTTCAGGGAGACAACATCCGTTGCTCTTCTTTTGTCCACTGATGCTGTTGCTCCATTACAGAAGACCACCAGATTGGTCAGGCACCATCTACCCTTGGTGAAGCCATGCTGGCTGTTTCAGATAATCTCCTTGTCTTGCATGTACCTCTGGAAGAATCTGCTCCATGGCACGGAGATGATAGTCTTGGTCTATAATTCCCAGGTCTTCCTATCTTTCTAAAAAATGGGAGTGATGTTTCCCTTTTTCCAGTCACTATCACTTCACCTGATAGTCATGACTTTTTGAATAAGACAAAGAAAGGCTTGGCAACTACATCAACCGGTTCCTTCAGAACCACAGGATCCATGTTGTCTGGCCCTATAGAAGAAGACCTGCCCTAAAACATTAAATCTGGAGGAGATTTTTCTACAGGTTGAATAAGGCTTCATATGGACTCCAGCTGTAGATGATGGTATATCAAAAGACAAACTTGGATTTTTGTATGCAAAGAATAGATGAGTCTATTTCCACAAGGGAAACTCTCCACAGTAAAGGATTTCACATGGTTTCTCCCTCTGACCACTGATTCTTAAGGTAAAACTACATAATCAAGCCAATTGATTTCTCCAGCAGAAAAAAAAGTAAAGTAGCCAAAGCAGACAACTTTCTCTGGCTAAAAATATGACTAGTTTTTTTGGGTTCAAAATTGTCCTTCTCCTACAGTAGTTTAATCTCAGCCTTTCTTGACATCCATAACAGTTACACTTTTCCTTATTTCCACATCTTTCAAGTCCTGCAAACAGAGATGCAGGGGTAATTGGGAGGGGAAGAAAGGATATGTACTGCCACAGGGCTGCTTCCCAGTGACTGCTTCCCAGTATCTCTCTCAAAAGAATTCACAGTACTGCAAAGTGCTAACAGGGTCACCATAGCCATATTAGACCTAATCCACCAGTTTACATACTAAACCCTCCCTCCTTGCTTTCAGCTAGAAATTACGGAACTAATGCAACATTTGCTGCCATCACATTGTTCACACTACTGTTTTATGTTATGCCTCATCATTCACCCTGTTGATTCAGATTATAAACTCTCTAGAGCTGGGACCATCTGGTATTCACTGTTTGTAAAGAGCCTAGCACAATAAGGTCTTGTTCTGGGTTGACATGCACAATCATAACAAAAACAACCAATAATAAATAAATAGTTTTATCTCACCAGTTGATACTTTTTTACTGTTATTACTCCCAGTGGACATTTTGCTGTAGTGCAAATATTCAAAACAAAAGGGAAAATGAAATTACAATGACATCTTTAGATATGAGGAACAAATTCAGATTACTGTTAAATCTAGACACCTTTTGTCCTATCCACTCTGCTATTTCATTGTGTTTATGCAGTAAATAAAAGGTTTCATATATAGCCTGGTCCAAATCAGAGATGAGTTTATTTCATCTTTTTTGCTTGCAGATCTGGAGACCTACCCAAAACACATACAACAAAAACCAAAAAATACAGTGATAAAAGAAATTAATAATAACATGGAAAGACAATAATATAGTTTTGTTAATTACTCACAGCTTGAAGCACACTTTTTCAGTGCAGGGGACTAGAACATGCATTTAAGCCCCATCATTAACCCTATTTTATTCTTAATTTTTATAACACCAATAACAAAGTTCATTAATCTCTGTTCTGTTTAACATCTAGTCAGCCATGTTAGTTAAATAAGTATCATAGAAAACATTAAATATCATTTTGTTTAACTAGATTTCCTCTCAGTAGGGGAATGTTTCCTAGTGTTATATTAACATCACTTTACTCAACAAGTGTCAAAATATGAGTGGTGAAAAGTAAAAAGATTTGTTGTGACATATAGTCTTTAATCAAATCTACTTAATCTTTATTTGTGAAACCTTTCCTTAGAAAGGCAATTTTTCTCTTAAATTTGGTATTGAATACCAAATTTTTGATAGATTTTGTTTTTGAAGATTTTGATACCTTCTGGGCTTCAAACACCACTCAGATTTGGGTATATAAATACATAAAGTTTTGGTTCAATCCTATATTTTATCCATTTGTTAGAAAGATAGGATTAAAATCTTCCTCTTTTAGTAAAGGTTAGCTGAGTTAAGAAGGCAGAAAATAAAAAGAATATACTACTACTGAAAAGAATCAGTTTTGCATAAATGTCCCAAGGAGCAACAAATTAATACAAGTGAATCTATATAAGCAATATTTTGAGGGGTCATTTCTAAAGATTTACAAGTAGTAAAATGAGGCTATAGTAGTAAACAAGAGATGAATTTGTTGAATTTGGCTACTGAAATATGTTCATTTATTAAGTTATAATGGTGAAATTCAATAAGACTTTGCTTTTTCAGGTAAGAAACCATAATAAGAGTATAGGAAGATATAAAGTAAGGAATTTAATTATGTAATGTTTTGGAGGTTACCTACAAAATTATACAAAACATAAAAAAACATTAGATGATTTCTCAAGATTTCTGATGAAAGCAGTGGACTCTCTTTCCACATATTTTTTTATGTAGAAGTTTTGCAAGATAGATCTGTTAGAGTGATGTCATGTACAGATCAATAATCACTTGATTAAAAAAGAGAATCTGTGAAACCTGTACATTTAATAAAAGGCTTATGGGGTATTACTTATTTAGAAATGAATGGGAATACATAACCATTCATCATTTTAAGGCCATAGAGAGTTCCCATATGCTCAGATCTTTGGAAACATGCTGATGTTAAAATTCTACTTGATTTTTGATGAAAACCTTTCACATTCCCTCTCTACTTTAAATTAAATATATTGATTTTCCATACTCCTTTAGGACTCCCATAGTACTTATTCTATATTTGATACCACCAGTTCTCTTCAATACAAATTGAGCATTCGGAAGGTTAAAGTGTCATTTTAAGTTGATATCATTAATGAAACTAAATTCAGCCTAAGTTTGAAATACTTCCACTTGGACTCATAAACATATTCTGAGCAACTTAAAATATGATTTTTGAGTAGGAAGGAAAAGATTTTTTTATCATATCAATGCACTACCCTAATAAAATTTCATCAAATATCCTATTTATAAATATGTCAGAAAAATTTAAACTGCTACAGAACATAGGAGAAAGAAGATAGAAAAACTACCCTTTTTAACTCAGAGATATTTATTTCAAGCTGTAACTCAGAAGTGCCATTCAATGGCTACTGTAGAAAGATGTTATTTTCAAGGTGATACAATTATGCCGTTACATTATTTTAAAAATATCTCTACTGCACCTTACTATTTCAAAGGTTTTTCCATTCTTACCTTCACTGAACATCTGAAAACATAATTTCTTCAAAATCAGTGTTAAAATTAGATTTAGAAGATCATTATTAAATGATTTATTTAGCAAGAATGAGGAATTAGAACTTTGAGCATATACCTACAACCTGAAAGTTTCATGTAATGTCTATTTTTACTTAATTCCCCATGTTTTACGTGATGTTATGATGTGGAATACTGATAACAAAAAATCATAAAACCATGACAAATAGGTTTTGCCCAACCATAAATCACCCTTTTTTCTTGAAAAATCAATATTCCATCATTCTTCCAATACATTATCTATCATATAACTTCTCTGCATATAAGGAGAAAACCAACTTAAAAGTAATCAAATATTTTTTGTCTTACTATACTGAGCCAAATTTAAGCCTCTTCACCTAAATAGGAAAGATTCTAAATATGATCAGCAAAAAAAATATAAATCTCAAACATCTTGCCAAAAGAATGTAAATATGAAACCAGCATTATGGCTTTAGATTTTGGGTTGGAATTTTATTCTGGGGAATTTGTTGATGATTCAGCATTATTCTGTGAAACAATGCTCCCTCACCCTTGCATTACAAAAGACTATCAACACCTGCCTGATTGAAGAGCAGTTTGTAATGGTTTGTTTATACTGCATTTCAAAGAAAAAGAAAAGGATTAAGAGCAGTCTATGATTTAATAAAACCCCAATCTCTATCCATCAACATTACTCACTATTAACAAGATAAACTAGGCAACAGAGCTTTCACAATTGATATCATTTAATTAATCTTTCTCCTGTAAAAAAATCTGTTGCGGGATTTTTTCTGAAAGGAAGAATTTATGAATAGAGCTAAATTCCAACTACTCCTTAGGCTATAGTGCTGTCAAAACCAGAGAATGGAATGTAGGTATTGCAGAAAATACTTCTGATCAAAAAAGAAGAAAAAGTATGATGTAAAACATATTTTAGAAATAATCATATAAACATTTTATATACCACATTTTATAACAATATGATTTATAACAGAATGACTGATCGCCAGTACTGAAAATCACACTTTAAAAAATCACTTGTAAATAAGATTATGTGATGTATTCAAAGAAAAGAGATAAGTAAGCACAAAGGAAGTGTATTCAGATAGTTATTTGCATGCACCAGTACTGATTATTTAATGAGGGGGGATACATTTGTCTACACTTGCAAGTAATAAGTGTTTTTGCTCTTATCCTGGGGAATATCAGTATTTGGATCAGCTTTCTCAAGGACAAAAAGATAGTGAACTGGGTATGCCTATATGTTAAATGCAGTTTGCTTTGTTAAAATATAACCACCTGTCCTGGAGTGGAGATGCACACCTGGCACTTCACCTATTGTTTTAATTGGAATTATAAGGTTATATAGATAGCCAGTTTCTCAAGAGCCATGTCTTAATGTGCAGTTCAAACCCAAACATGATACTCTCTATAGAAGATAATAAACAAAAATTTACTACTGAACAGCACTTCTTCACAATCCCATTTGCTCAGATGCAGTAAGAAAAAGAATTTTAATACTATGTGTAACAATCACCTAAATTATTTTATACTAGCTGAGAGTTTGTCATTAAATGTGCTTCTCTTCTCTGTATATCTACACAGTCCCACTTAATAAGCCTACCTAGTCTAAAAGCTGTAGTCATGGTTTCCAAAATAATGGCGAAATGAAAGGCAAGAAACATCTCTTCATGATCTGCCTATGATAGAATAAAACATAAAATAGTGAAAATAAAACCATGTGCATAAATTAACATACAAGATTCAGGAGTCACGCAGATTCTATGCTTCATGTTCATTTGAATGGTTGCTTGTTTCATATTCATCATCAAATTTAGAAAAATAATGTATTCATAGTGAAAAATAAAAGAGTTTGTGGAAAAGAAGCTAGTGATAGCAAAAAAAAAAAAAAAGTCTTCTTTGATAAATGATTGCACACTTGCTGAGGAGAGAAAAACACTGAAAGCAAATGGACACAGGCTGGGGAGTCACAGTGACGCAGTAAATATCAACAGTTACTTAACTTTTAGCAAAGGCATGAGTAGAGTTTTAGGTTTATTATTAGCGCAATTATTCTTATTACTATTATTGCTATAATTATAGTTCAATAAGAGAATATAAGTGATAAAAACAAATTATACTTTCCAAGCTTATGGAAATATTATAGATATACTGTCTATTTGCAGAGGTGAAATGCAACAATTCTTGGATTATAATTTGTTTTTAGTCTGTGTGAGATCATAAGTATGTAATCACTATTTTCAATGTGACACGTTATTTTATTTGCCTATCCTAATTAAATTTCTTTACTTGGTTACTGAACAAGCCATAAATGCTGAGGCTTGTTTTCTTTGAGAGGGGTCAATCCTTTTCCATGTATTTCACTAAGAACAACCTCTTGTGCTTACCATAACAAAGAATCTCTTTCCAAAGCCCAATATCATTCACTTTTTTCAAAAATGTAGGTAGATTTATGAATCTGTTTGTTTATAACCTGGTCTCTTCTACCATATATTCTTTAAATCTTAATGTACAAAAGTATGTTTTGACATTCATGCTCTTCGCAGCAGATACTTTTGATACATAATACCAGTCCTGCAGATCAGCTTGTTTTCCATCTCTGCCCTTTAAAAAAGAAAGCATAGTGCATAGTATCATTTTAAGTGAAATCTTGCTATTTTTATATTATCTAATGGATATTGTACATATCTATATCTATATCTATAGAGTAAAATAGGAAGTTCATTGTCTTTTTTTTTTTTTTTTTTTTTTTTTGGTCTATGGAAGTTTACTATATTTGCTACATCCTTAGTTTGGCCTATATTTTTGCTTATGTACAAAAGTTTTCTTTGTGTTTCCTGCCATCTGTTTCATCATAGCTGTATTCCTAACTTGAGCAGACTGTACTTAGCTATGATACCTCTTATAGTACTGACATTTTGTAAAAATTCATAAGATTAGAAAATTATAGATGACTTGAGTCTTTATGAAATTCCTTTGCACAGATTAATAAAGGTCACCTAAACTTACTTTATTTTGGGATGGGGTTGAGGGAATTGGGTCCTCAGCAATGTAGGAACACTACATTGAAATAAAAGCTACTTTATACATTATTTTTCTATATTATTCTCCAATTTTTCTAATTGATTACTATTTCTAATGTTATAAGTGTTAATTCTAACATCTAGATGTTAAATCCTAGAAATCGTACAGTCTTACCTCAAACTCTCCCATAAGTAATCTAAACTAATTATATGTAGATTGCCCCCCAAAAATGTGAACAGAAATTGAGATCTAATTCATCTTATATCCAGAGTTGAGATCTAACACATTATTATATCCAAAGGCAAAGCTTAACAGCTCTTAATAAGACATTGAAAAGGAAAGGAAAGAAAAGGAAGATGTGGCAGATTAATAGTTCTCTGTTCTTGGTATGAAACACAAATAACTTAGTCATGAAGCAGATAGTAAATACAGTTTTTAGAGAAGTATTAAGATGTAAGTATATAACATCAACATCTTGAAATTATGAAAGAATATTCTTAGCACTATTGCTAAACATCTTTTGCATCTTTTGCAAACATCTTTTGCCTTAATCCTTAAAGTTAGGTGACTATTTCATACATGAGAAAAAGATATTTTACCACTTAGTATACCCCTTCTTATTTGCATTTCATCATTCTGCTCCTGAAATAATGTTCAAGCAACAGTCAATTAACAATAATTCAAATGGAGTTCTTTCAAATCTTGAACAAAGCCTATAAATAGATACAAATAACACAAAAAACCTGTTTCTTTTACACTGAATTGCTATAGATAAAGACCTAAACAGCACACGTGCAAGTAATTTCAGTATGTTATACTTGTAGATCTTTATAGATGCTCCCTTTGGGCACAATCCAGCAAAGACTTGCACATATGCTCAAGTTTATGCATTCTGAGTAATCCCAAGGCTTTTGTTTGCACTGTTTCTACAAACGCCACAATTATTCTCATTCATGTAATACCTTTAAGAAAAAAAAAAGATAAGGAAGGAAAGAAGAAACTCACAGAATCTTGGTCTGACATGCACACACTAATCTGAAACTTCTGACAGTCAGTTACTTAAATTATTATAATTTATTGTTTGAAAAAAAGAAATGAGGAATTGTCCGTATCTAATTATAAGAAGAACAAACAGACTTGATTTTGATTAATTTTCTGGGTCTTATTTGAACTAATTGAATTAACTACTGTGTTAACTTAACAGTTTTACGAGAAGAGACTTCATGTGAGCTTTCTAGCGACCCATCCTTTCATTGGAGCCAGTGTAAGTACAATAGTGCAAGATCAGCCTTTTTAATTTTACCTTGGCCATTGACTCAGAGAACTAAGTAGAAACAGGAAGTGCAGAGGAGCAAGAAAATAGGAAATATTTTTTGAACCTTTTGACAAGTTCACTTCTCTTTTGGTTTGAATTCTGGCCAATAGTTCAGATCATCTCTTATTATAGCCAAATCTGGAGGCCAAACTTCTGGTGGTTTTGTTCAACCTCTGCCCTTTTTTCCTGTCTCAAGGTCTCCAATTCACATACTACCTGTGAATTTATTTTGACAGCTGTATTTTTTCAACAGGAATACTTCACATATGTGGTAATTTCAGAGTATGCAGCTCCCTCTCTTACATGAGTAGGTCTCCCCTTATGTACAGTTATGCTAGTACAGACTACACATAGGAAACATTCCGATGCCTTAACTCTTCACTTTATTCCTCTTTCAATTATACACAGCACACAAGTTCATCAGTACAGAAACAAACTGAAGAAAATCAGTGTATCTATTTGTTTTTGTAAACTCCTTAAACTTTTAATATACTGCCTTCAGTGCACATTCACTAAGATTCACAGAAAGGAGGTGGAAAAAAATAGGCTTTTCCTTATGGAAATCTCTTCCAAAGGTTTTTAGACAGCTTTTGGTGTAAAATGAAAAAAAAAAAAAAATATTGCAAAAGTGGTGGGAAGAGAGCAGGGATTTTAATTTACTTTCATGTTTTTTCCCCACTAAGTTCAATCTAAGGTGAAACATCGTGTTGATGTCAAATTTTGCTTCAAGCAAAACAATAGAGGAGCTCTAAAATTAATGTAGGTGTCCAGTCAGAGGCCTTATACAGCCATTAACAGCAGTGCCAGCTTGAGATAATGCATTATAAGCATGAAAAATTTAACAGTAATTGCCGTGTTCTGATCTCTCTCCTTTTTTTCTTACTTTGTTGTCTACAGAATGTGCTGTACATTCCCAAACTGGTCTTTCTGCTAGTTTACCCCACAGAAATACACTGAATCTGGATCATTATGACTAATGAAATTGCTGAGAAGTGATTTTTTTTTGTCAAAATATAATACCACTCTAGAACTTTCACCACACATTATGATTGTGAAACAAGGGCTTACAGTTGCCTGAGGCACAACTTTGATTCAGCTTATCTCCATCTTTAGCCACCCAGTTCAATGCACTATTGAAAGATGAGATGAATACTGAAATTCAGTACTAAGAGATAAATATCATTTTATAGCTCTATATTATAAAATTATGTTACACTTTTTGTTATCATCCGTTGGCTTGACGAAAAAAAAAAAGGTCTCTGAGGCTTTTTATAACAAAACAAATAATGTAACAGTAGCCTTCAAAGGACACAATTCTCTTATCCATGAGCTTTCAGCTCTTAGATATTTCACATACAGTTTTCACAGAAGAAACACCTGAGGTGTATCAGTGCTTCATGTAATGAAACTTTTCATAAGAGCAAGAAAAATATAACTCTTTTATTCTGAACACAGGCATATATGAAAGCACATTTCACATCCATAGCTTCACCTCTCATCAGCACTTAGAAGATTAAATACGGATACAGTTTGGCTTTCCTGAATGTATTGTTAGAATGATTATTTCATGTAATCTCACAGTAAGTTTTCAATAAATTTAAGACTAACTATTATTTTCTCGCCTATAAATAAAATATAATCATCTTAAAAATCAATGAAGGGAAAACTATCAGATCCATTAACCCGACTAAGAATTCCTTCAGGCCAAGAATGTGAACCATAGTGCACTGGATCTTTCATTTTATTGAGCTATATCCTTTTGTATGGCAACCAAAGGGAAAAGAATTAAATCTAAACTAACAGTTTTTGTTCTGGAAACTATGAAAGTAGGGACTGAATATTCTTTTATGCCTGGGGTTAATTTTTTTCACCTTAATTTGCAATCAAACACAACAAAAAAATGCATACTGCCTCTGGAAGAAAGCAGCTTTGTTATCATCTCTGTACTTTTTTCACTTCTAAATCCTTTGCTTGCTGAAATCACCTCCATAACCTTGCAACACTATGAACGTGTTTACTTGTCTTTGCTGACTGTCAACCAATACCATCTGCTCTTTGGATCCCTAAAAATAGTAACATATATATGGGTCAGAACTGCTGTCTCTAGATAACTGTGTAGAAGATTCAGGTGATTAATTTTCCCACACCTTTTATCATACCCAGGAGTAGATTTTTCCTGTCCCTTTCCCTAGAGAATGTTCCTCATAAAACATGAAATTAACAAAATTGCAATCTTACAAAAAAGTAGTATTTCATAGACAACCCATGTCAACTAACAGAAGGGGTTGTTAGTCAGCTGCCTTGTTTGAACTTCATCCAAAAGCCTTTCTACTCTCATAAACAGGAATGGTTCAAGCCATAAAATTATGAAACTAGGACAAACCAACAGTGTTCTCTTTTCTCTAAAAGAAAAGAAAAATAAATTACTTTTTTCCTTCAGTACCTCTTGGCCAGTACTTGTTACTTCCCTTAAATACCACTCTGGCTTTGTGTCATATGGGATTCTACTTATACTTACTCTTTTGACCCACACATTCAAGCTTCCTCATTCTAAACCATAAAGGATAGTTTGACAAGTCAGTTGACAAGATATCATATGCTAATATCATATGCCACAGTGATCTATGTCAAACTGAAATTCCACAGAAATCACAAAGGTTAAAAAGGCTATCAAAATTATCTGAGAAAGCATTGATTTCAGCTTTGATTCAGCATGTGTAAAGTATGTATATACAAAGTGTGATAGCCCCACATATATATATATGTTTAAACAGGCCCAGCTGCACAGAATAGTTACCATTAGCATAATATAGAAAATATGCCTTACTTTAATTTGTTCTAAACATTCTATGTGTTATGTAGGTCATACTTCAACAGATTAAATTACTTGTTTTATTATTAGTTTATAACTATAATCTCCAATTATTTCCCAAATATATTTTTTTCACAATAGAGAAGAACCCATTTACAAGTAGAACTGAACAACACAAACAAAAATTAAAAATATCCAATAATTCTTATTGCCAGGACCTGTTTTTCTCAGCTTGTACAAAGTACAGCCTCCATGTACTGAATCTTTGACAGTCAAAAGTCTCAAAACAAGCATTCAAAAATTGAGTATAACCATTAGTTGGAGGGTAATCAAACAAACAAACAAACACAAAAAAACACTGTTAGAGATCTGTTTTCAATTGATTTGTTAAAATGTCCATTCAGTACTGGTAAGTATTAAAGTCAGGATTAAACTCAGAATTAAACTTTAAATCTCTATAGCAGCATCAAATTGCCTTGACAACAGAAACTGCCTTTTTATTTATCTTGAGGTATCTTGACTCAATAATTACATGCTTTTCTACTTAAGAACAGGTGAATCAAGGGTCCTACAAACAATTGTTTGTAGCTCCATTTCTTTCACACATCAGATCCATTCTAGGCATTGAAGAGGAAAGATTTCATGGAATAATAGTACAAGCCATAATTAAAGATATGTAACAGGACTTAATTGAAGCTTACTTATGCAATCTAATCTGTCATTTCTTAACTTCTGGGTGCATTAAATTGCAGTCTTAGTTCTGTCATTTAACCCCTTCATATATAATTTACCACCTATTTTTGAAAAAGTCATTAATAGAGTTGAAATCTTTAGAATTGCCATACACATCAGCTAACAGAACAGCAGAATGTAATGATAGGTTAACATCTCTCAAACAAAACAACAGGATAAGGAAGTGGCTTTGAGAATTATCTATTGAAAAGAGAAAAATGTTATGACTAAGGAGCACTGAGTTCCATTCCCCATGACACAATGCTCCAATGGAGTAGCTGTCAACCACTGACACATGCATCACTGGTGATCTACCCAGGCTCTGAATAAACCCCAAAAATTTGAGAAATATTTTTATATAATGGACACACACATTGACATACAGAAGTAAATCTACAAGAACAGAAACATATAAAAATTATAAAAATAAAATGAACATGCTTTCAACTACGCTATGAGAGAGAATATAAGTATCTCATTAGTAAATCAGTAATGTTAACTTCTTGAGCATAGCTGTGAGATTTACTGGAAAATATTATAGATCTCTTTACAGTTAGCTGAGATACACTGGATGATTTCTTACCTAATTAATGTTTGCTTTTTTCTTGCTAACATTGGGAATCTGTGAGAGAGAAAAGGAGGTTGAGCAATTTGCATGTATGTCTGCTTTGTGTCAATAGTACAGGGCTTGTTTCAACTTGAATTTTGATCTGTTTATGAATTCCTTCAATACACTGCCTCCTAGAAGGACACTTGATCTACTAGAAAAAATCAAACTATTGTTCACCAAATAGCAGTTTGCTCTGTATCAAATACATATGTATTTGATATATAAACTGATATATATAAATTGTTTATTTAAGCACTTAAGTATATCAGTATATCAAAATAATACTCTTATTTGTGTAGTTTATTTATTTTCCTCCGGATCAGAAAGTCTATATAATAGAAATATTCACCCCACAACACAAATACACCAATGCACTGTCAACCTACTTCATTCAAATCAGTTACCAAAATTCTTCTGGATTCATACTGCCTCTCCCTTCTCCTCCCCTTCCCCATCTTTTTCCCCTTCCTTTTCCTCTTCTTCTCTCCCTTCTCCCTTCCCATCCCCCCTACACCGTTCCCCTTCCCCCCACTTCCCATTTCTCCCCTCTCCTCCTCTCCCACCCCTCTTCCTGTCCCCCTCTTTCCCTGTTTTCTATTTCTTTTCTATTTCTTTCCTTTACTTTTCCTTTTTCCTGGAGAATGGCTAATGAAAGGAAATTAAAAAAATGTTCTCTCTGAAATTCAAACTGTGCCTACTGAACAAAAGTAATTTTTTTAATAGTGTCATAAACTAAAATAAACCCTAGTCACTTAGCAGCATACTTCACAATTCATAGTTGTTTGGAAATATCTGTATAATTATCTTCCTTCACACAGATTCAGATGGTCTGTATTTAAAATATGCTTTCTCACAAGAAGGTCCTGACCTTTCAATTGAATTTCTACAGTAAAAAGACTAGTGAAAACTGAGATGGGAAGTAGTGAACCAATAATAAATTTTTATCCAATTTTATTTTCATTTCTTCCAAATGTTTATAATATTTGTTCTCAAATTAGCATTCCACATCTGAAAACAAGATTAATTCCTAGCAAGACTAAGGTAAACTGGATATTTAAACTGTCATACTTATTTACACTTAAGTAGTACTAAATTTAATTTTTTTCACCATTAAAATTAGAATCAGTAGAAGAAATTTGCCTTATATTCTTATGTTCTGTCCAATAAACTCTGTTTTTACTGACAAAAACATTCAAAGATTTAGCAAGCCATTTTTAATGTGGTTTTAATGGGAGCTACATTCAAAGACACTCAAAAAAGCATCAGTTTATGAAAATATGATTGATATATTCCTTTATGACTTAAGAGAACGATATTGAAATACTGTTATGCAGAATTCCTTTTCTCACCCCCTACAGCTTCACAGATAAGGTACAGGGAAAGATGCGATTAGATGTAGAACAGTATCTCACTGAGCCAGAAAAATTAACTTTGAACAAGACTGCATACAAATATTTCTTCTCCTTTGGCATGTAAATGCACGTGTTTGCAGGCATGCACGCTATCCTGTCTAATGCTAATATAGTGTAACACTTACCTTATAGCTAATGACAGGGTTCAGTTAACAGTCCACACTTAAGTATTCCATAATCAAGAAAATATACAAAAAGGAAAGGGAAGGAAAGGGTAGGAAAAAGTTCAGTGTCATTACAATGAGATTTTAGTGGATATGTAGGATGAAATTTACATTGGACTGAGAGAAAATTTTAAATTTCTTGTTTCTTCAGAAGATGGGAAAAAAAGTAGGAATTCATCTGAATTCTTCCTTACAAACACTTACGCAGAAAGAGACTATGAGTTTGAACATATATGTGTATGTATGAAGTGGTAACTGCATTCCTAGATGAATGAAAGAATGACGGAAACCGCTCAAATGTTTGAAAGTGAATGCAACATCTTAATTTACAGTAAAAAATCTGTCTGAAAATAATACATAAAACTGGCCACATAAATCAACAAAAATAGCATTTCTATATTCAAAATGTAATCCCAATAAACAGAAAACATTTTTTACTAGTCATTTTGGCAATAACATTTTTCTGTAAAAAATTCAAAAACTTTCCAGCAGATACATTTTATAATGGACTGTAAATCTTTTAATATTCAAAAATGTGCCATGAATATAATGAATATTCTCAAATTTTGGTAAGTATGAGTATCACCAAGACAGAAGACCTATATTTTTATGACAACAAATCTTTAAGGAAAGAGCAATTGGATCTGTGCTTGTTAGAAACTCAGCTTCAGCCAAGATTAAGAGAGTGACATAAAATTATCAATCTGTCATTGAAGTCATTGCCAGACTTGCAATAAAACCAAATACATATTAACATAAAAAAATAATTCTCTAGCCATTGAGAAAATATCTTCCTCATAAATCAGAATATAAAAATCAGATATATTAAAAAATCATAATTTTTCCACCTAAAGATACATATATATTGCTAATCATCATTAGACTAATAAAAACGCCAATTATCAGGGCGTCTATTACAATAGCATGTCTCAACACATATAGATATATCTACATATACGTTAAATACGTATACATAGACATATGCATACACATGTATAAAATATTTAAAATTTTGCTAGCTACGTTTTTTTCTATAGTTTTCTATAGTTGTATTTTTTTTCCTTAAATTTTAATTTAACCAACATTATGGCATGTACTGGGCTAACAGAAATGATTGATATATTTGAAATTTCTTTTGATGCCTGCTTCAAATATACAGATTTGCTTTAGAAAATTTAAAATACTAAATACACTATTTAATTGTTACAAACCCACATTGAATTCATCATCTGCACATCAAAAATACCTCACCTCTATTGCTTGCAGCAAAAAGATCTAAAAACAGAAAATATTACTGGAATTTCTACAGAAACTTCTGCAAATCTATTCTTAAATCTTTATTACTCACAATAACAGTTGAGAAAAGAGAAGGAGAACAATTTATATTATTGTTTAGTTGTTTTCATATGTACAGTACTTTTTTCTTTGGCAGATACGTCAATATTTTGTAATGAGAACTACATGCATTCTAGTAGAGTGGTGGGAAATTTGCTTAGGCAAAAAAAAAGTTTTACAATGTTTCAAGAGGCAATTCTGTAACCATTTGTATCACAATATATGAAATGATTGCAAAAATATAGAAAAAATATGGTGAAGGTAGTGTAAATAAATGGATGTTGTAATAACTGCAAAAGAAATATCAAAATCCTTTAAGATCTCCTTGTACCAGAAATGGTGACTTTTTTTTCTGTTTTCTTAATAATTTTATGTTGCCACATACAGCACAATCATTAATTAGCTTCCAGGATGAAATAAGAAGAGGACAAGATTGCTACAATGAATGCACAACAAAATTCAGTTATAATATTGGCAACATACCTCTAGCAAAATGTGAGGCATTAAATAATGAAATAAACTTAAAAATGTATTTTAAATTATTGCTTGGCAGTATAAGAAGATGCACATTTTAATACTAAAGCTGTTATTTTATTGTGCTGCAATAAAGTATAAAATATATTGACACAATATAATTTTATCATTAACAACACTAAGATAAAAGTCAATTTTATAACATGATTTCTTATTGGTAAACTCTTCCAATTACACTCCAGTAGAAATTCGAGCATATGACATCCATTCAGTGAATACTCTGTCATTACTGTTCCTTTTTATCCTTTCTGCGTGCAAAACTTCATAGATGTTTATAAAACTATATTGACAAGGCATGATGGAAACAAGAAAATGTCAAATATTTGTTTCTGATGTGACACCCAGCTCTTCATGCCAGAAATGATTTTCTTCAGAGTTGCTGAAAAAACATATTACAGTCAAATGTCTCTGGTAAATGCTCAATAGCTGCTGCGCACTTCTTTGTGATACACTTCCGGTTCACTTGAGTAAGAAATGCTGCATTTATCATTTCAGGACTTTTCTAGAAGTACCTTGTAAAATAAAATGGTCATTTCCATTGTCCTGAAAGGAAATAAGATTTTCTGTAATATAAAATGATGGCATAACCAGCTATTACTGAATTCTTATATTTCTGTGGGGTTTGGTGTGTTTTTTGTTTTGTTTTACCCAAAACTTAACTTTTCTTCTAAAACCCCTTTGTGTGTGTTTGAGTGTGTGCCTTTTTCAGAAATTCTAACTTGGCTAACTGAGAAAGTATTGAGCATCTCTGTATGTTTATCATCTGTCTCTGAACTCTAGAAAGCTTCCAGATTCAGTAATCGTGTGGGTAAATAAATGCTACAGGGCGACTGCAAACTGCCGTTCATCTGTTTTAAATGTAGAGAGTATAAACTTCAATGTCTAATTTACTATTCCTACATTTCAATTTTTCAGCATGAAATCTTTTAGAGTGCAATTAGATTCAAAATTTTAGGTCATACTCATTTCCACCTAGTAATTTCACATCAGAAACAAAACAATCATAAGAGCGACTCAGTAAAAAAAATTCTCTGCATTCATCATAGTAGTTTGTGACATCGGAGTAAACGTATTTGTGCAAGTAGTGCAGTTTTGATTGGCCTTGCTGAAAAGAGAATAGGCTGTCAGGAACATCTACTGGGTTAAAATTACTTTCTCTTCCCCTATCATATGAAAGGCAAGGTGGAGGGTAGAAGTAGGAATTAGGATGGAACATTAATGGAAAAAAATGAAAGATCAAGAAATATCCTCCTTTAATAAGAAAGATTCAGCTTGTCTCTCACTTTATTGGCGATTCTCACTTCATTGGCTCCCTTTCTGGAACAGGAAAGTTACAGTAGTGAAGGTGGCATAAGATTTGATCATGCAGGATTATCCAGCTACATTGTTTGCTTTCAGTATTCATTGCATTGAGATGCTCATGACACATCAAGGAAAACAGCAAAGTATTTATAGGAGAAAACGATTTTTAAAAGATGTGGAGAAAATATTTTTCTCCTAGTTTACATCTAAGAATGTACAGGTGTATTGTATTGGCTCACTGAAAAAAGTCAAACTGAAGTATTTCCATTGTGGAAGATAAGTTAGTGAATAACTGCAACAGAATACGGTATATTTATAAACATATAGATGCATTTTCAATACAGAAGACAGAAAAGACACAACATAGCAAAAAACAGTGATAAATAATAGTGTACTTTTTATTGCATAAAAAGCTTTCTACCTGATTCACACTGCTGGCAATAGGCAGTTTTGACACAAAAACAGAGATGCATCTCAACCATCTTCAGCACAAATTCTATACATAATTTGTATTAGAATTCCTTTTATGTAAATATCACACAATTACTATTTAAAGTATCCCCAAACCCAAACAAACACTAGCATAGGTGTCTCATTCAGAAGTTCAAGTGATGTAAGCAAAGATTCAATTTATCAGGAGCTTCCGGCTAAATAAAATGATTCTTTACTCTAGTAGTACTGTCAGTCTGAGGTATTTCCATGTTTATTTAGAAATGTTTAGATATCCTCCTTTGCAGCAAGAAAACACAGAAGGTTTACGTATAGGTGTAATTTAGCATACTCTTACAACTTAGTCCCCTGTAATTCTCTGGGCTTGTTTATAGTAAGTCTGCATTTGTTATTTCCTCTCTTTCTTCCTGCTGCTGCTGCTGGAGTTAACAGAACAAAGTCCAGTTGTTGGTCCCAGTAGTGAACTGATCTTTACCATATGCCTCTGTTTAAACCTTAAATTGAATACACTATCTCTGCGTGGTTTAATTAAGGACCTCAGTATTCCATCTTTTGGTCATTCTCACTTTTCCTAATCTATTTATTTTGCTAGGTCAGCCATGGCCAAATTACACAGAAAAATAACCAGAAACATCCTTTATCAAATCCAAAACTATATTTTGCTAGAAACATTTTCAGTTTTCTGTTTTCATACAGCAAACATTCACCCTCTTCATTTAAATAGATCTTCTGAAGACAGTTTTCCATAAAGCCTGTCAGGATTAACCCATCACAGAAAGGAAGCGCTATAGATGTAGAAATATGAAAGGAGAGTGGAGAAGAGACACGCTGCGCTACCTGATGGATTCATGTTTTGGTCATACAATACGTGTCCAAACTCCATTGTCTGGTTTGTGTCCATTCTCTACATGGGCTTAATGAAAAAGACAATGAAATGCACAGTACTATCCAGTGCATCTGTTTGGACAATATACTCTTTTGTGTATGTGTTTATGGCTTTTAAATATTTGTAGAATATTTTCTATGCATTCCTAGCTCTTCAACATATTTAGGCTCATAAATTAGTAGTAATAAGCATAATCTTACACATTTCTTGTACAAGATTCTTGATAGCCAAATTTTAAATGTTCTGCTTAAAGCAAGATCTCCATTCTCTTGCCAGATAACAATCACACTTGTTTCTGTATTCTTTGCAATTGAAATTTTCATCACCCCTTGAGAACATGGATACTATTTGACCTTCCATGAACAATCTTATTTATTTACTTCTGACCTGGAATCCATGATGACTTTCAATTCTACTAATCTAGTTTTCACACAAGTGTTTCTCATTGCACTTCCATTTAAGAGTAGCAGCAGTGCTTTAGTAACAATGACTATGTTCAGCCAAACAGTTTGTGACAGCTCATGTACAGAATTTTTTTTATCTCTTTACATATAACCCCATCAGTGGTGTCTGCTCACCAGCACACCTGGAATAGCATATGTTTTTGATCTTTAAGTACAACTAGGAAAGCCGAGTGAATGTAAGGGATAACCTTGATTTTATGTGAAAGAGATACACACATCTAGACCACAAGAATTTCTGTTTTGAACTAAATTTCACAAAGTATTTAAATGCTAAGCAATTTTAAATAAGGAAAACAAACTGAAAATTCTGGGGTTTTTTTTTTGTTGTTGTTTGATTGTTGGTTTTTTTGTTTTGTTTTGTTTTTGTTTTTTTGAGTATGAAAGTAACATTTAACATATTAAACTTTCTGCCCAGTCAGTTAACGTGTATTTTAGAAAAACTGATTCTAGATGTTATTTCAAGTACTTTCATTGAAAATATTTGGAATAACTTATTATATATAATAACATATTATATATATAAAACGTTATATATACAATAACATATAATAAGAGAGTCACCAGCACTAAACAAACATGCAAACTTTAAAAGTAATAGTTGATTTTTTTTTTTTCCACCATGTAATTTCAGAGTTTAGCATATATTGAGCTTTTCCACATTAATAACATTGGTGTGCAGAAAAAGTGGAATTGCAGAGATTTCAAAGTAAGTGTAATAGGCAGTTTCCAGATTACTTCAAAATTTCACCAGGTTTTTCATAACAGCAAAATGAAAAGACTCCTTCCTTCGAAAATTCCTCTTTGAGTTTCTTATCCATAACCAGAAGTTATCTTTATAACATCCAGAATTATAAGCCTGTTGTCATCCAGTAAACCACACAAAATGGAAAATATAATAAAAAGCATGTCTAAAATTAAGTAGGATTTGTTTCCGATAGCAGTAGTTAGCAGAAGCTGAGCCTATGCAAAACATTTTGAATTTTCAGGGGATTAGAGATTTCAATCTCAAAGCAGAGATTTGAACCTATTCCTACTTCTAGGCTATATCAAATCAACAATCCATGTCTATTCATCAGCTCAAATAAAAACTTTCCTGAAAGCGTTTGAGAAAATCAGGGTTAATGAGTTTTCAAAGTACAAGAGAGTAAATTAGAAGTCCACAACTGGTAAGTCTGAAATCTATCTGCAAATCTTTACAATTTTGCTCTTCTCCAATCAGAACCCTAACTCTAATTCTGCCTGAATTCTGCCATATAGCATGTTTAAAAACAACAAGATGGTATTGTACTCTTCTTGCATGGTTTGTAACATTCTAAAACCTTAAAGCAAGTAATATTTCAGCATCCTGAGTAAGTAGCATCAGCCTTTCCTTTCAAACATTCTTTCTTTCTCTAGTCTTTGGTATAAAATTGAGTTTTTTATTGCCTTCAAAAAGGACCTCTTTAACATGAATTTAGTTTTTGAGAAAATATTGTATAGTATAATAAAGTTAGAAAAGAACAAGATACGTTATTTCTAAGAAAATCGATAGATCTCTTCATATCAGTGTTGTATGCTGCTACATATGTAAGACTAAACAAGACCAACAGAATCCACATATCCACAAAGCACTGGTTAACATGTTCTTTTCCCTTGGTTTAAAAAAGCAATTGTATTCATTAGCAGCTTTTCACTCAGTATGGCTTGGGTGCATTACACTCAGTCAGCTGTCATATAAAATGATGGGAGCTGACAGTGTGGAATCTTAAAGGTTCAACTCCTGTTGAATGTACGAAATGAACAAGAGCCGTCTAATTTTGGTTGAAGTGAACCCAACAAAAAAAAAAACCCTAAGAGTATGCAAGATTTTATTCTACTTTTTCAAGTTTAATAGACACAGTGAATATTCAGTGCTTTTCAGCTAGATACACTGTTAGTTCTATGACTAAGAAAGATTTCATTAGGTAGGCTTCAGGCAACAGTGAGCTACAAATGAAATTTCTTTCTTATTTTCTGAAACTCACAGTTTATGACCCATATCCAATGATGAATGGTCTATAAACTCTCTTACGGTCTTTAATTGCATAAACTTTACATTATAGTCTTATATTAACTTACGAACATTTTTAATACAAGATGTAGAAAAGCAACATTAAAACCAGAGGCTCTGCCAGCTTTTACACAAATAGAATATGCAAGTCTTCAATATAAGGCATACTGTACTCATGTCCTTTGTTTAAATTTTTACCTTAATTTAGTTCTTAAAAAAAAAAAATAAATCTAGTAATCACTGCTCAACTGCCTAAAGCACCTGCTGCCCAGTTAGCCCACCATGACCCATCTCAAAAGTGTATTGTTCACAGTTTTGTCAAACTCTATTAGACGTTGCTCATATTAGCATAATAAATGGCTTCCTATATGTTAAGTTGTTCTTGTTTAACCTGGGAAGAACTAGATTTTTCCTTGATAGTGTTTGGTATGATGCTATGCTTTGGTTTTAGGAGAAAAACCATGTAGGACATTTCAGTTTCTCAGTTTCTTGTACTGTCCTGCCAGTTAGGGGGGCTGAGGTGGTACAAGCTGTTGGGACAGAACCAGGACTGCTGATCCAACCTGGCTAAAAAGATATTCCATACTATGTGGCATCATGTAAAATAAATAGAAACTGGGGGGCAACTGGCCAGGATAGGCTGTCACTGTCTGGGGACTGACTGGGCATCTTGGTTGGCGGTGAGCAATTGCTTGCACATTATTTGTTTTGTATATATATATATATATATATATATGCATATATATTTATTATTTTCCTTTTTTCCTCTTCCTTTAGTAAATAGTTTAACAAGTTCTACTTTGTTCTTTTCTGATTCTCTACCCACTGCACTGGGAGGGGAGTGGGGGAGAGTAAGTGAATGACTGTGTGGTGCTCAGCCACCTGCCAGGTTAAACCATAGCAGAAGTACTATATATATACTATATATATATACTATATATAGAGAGAGAGTATATAAATATATATATATAAATATATATACTCTCTCTCTATATATATATACACTATATATACACACTATATATACTTAAACAGTGCACTCCCCCACTGGATTCTGCTACAATTCTTACATGTTTAAAAAAGCAATAAATAAACAAGCAACAGAATTTGACATAATGCATTTGATCAGTGTTACTAACAGAAGAGCCTGTGGCAGACTGTGCATGTTAACTCTCCAAGTAGACAAAATACAACCATCTGGAATTAAAATGTTGAGTATTTCTTAACCTATGCAATTATTAGGACTACAGGCTCTGACTTGTAACATGAATGGGGTTTGCCCCTAAATCACTGTCCATTAACAAGGCAACTATTTGAATCAAGTGCAATTCATATGCATGAATCTAAATAGACATCTTCCACTGTAATGAGTCCTCATGGTCAACGTAAAATGGTTTGAGTTGGGAATAACCTTTAAAGACCATCTAGTTCCAAGCCCCCTCCCATTAGATCAACATATCAACTGTGCCAACACTTTTTTTTGCTTATATAAACTCTCCCCCCTAAAAATTACCCAAGCAATTGCACAGTAGATACATGCGATTATCTAATAGTTTTATCATGGTCCTGCTGCAGTGTTCAAATCAATCAGAAGGAAGAGAAGGAAGAGTTAGAAAAAACTGAAATGGTATTTCAAAACAGGTCACGAAGTGGCTATGTTTGGTACTGATGATTCTTGGTAGCAAGATACTGGACACTGAAAAACTGTTAAGATAATTCTTCATTCTTATATTTCTACATTTGTTAGACAAATATTATTAGACTTCACTTCAACCCTATGCTCTTTAACCACTGAAACACACTAAGTAGCCAAGACTTAAAATAAATAATGTTTTTCACTGTAGAAAAAAATACATATAATTACATTGAATTAATTGTAATTTTCCCTGTTTCAGATCTAGGTAAACTGTTAATGGGTGCAACAACAGCAATGTCAGTCATGGAGCAGGAAATACCTGGCTTCTTGATAGATGACACTACTTGTTCTTTTCCCTTTGTGCTTCCCTTGGTGGACAATAAGCTGACCACGAACTAGCAATGCTCCCTTGCAGCAAGAAAGGCATCCTGGATTGCATTAGGAAGAACATCACCAGCAAGTTCAAGGAGGTGATCTTTTCCTGCTACTCTGCATGGGTGAGGCTGCATTTGGAGCGCTGTGTCCGGCAGTAGGCTCCATGCTACCAGAGAGACACAGACCACCTGGAGCAAGTCCAGTCAAAGGCTACAGAAGGCCTGGAGAATCAGCCATAGAGAAGGGAAGACCGGAGAAAGCAACAAGGGAGCATAATTTAAAAATTAGAATCTAATGTCTAGCCCCACTGCACTGAAAACAAAACATAATGTAACAGGATAAATGTTTGCAGAAGCAGCAATCAAACAGTTTTATTCCAAATACCAAATTGCCAGGGCCTGTTACCTTTTCCACAGTGTGAATAAAACAGAAGCTACTGCTGCAATGATAAACTATTTAATACAAGTAAATTTAACAGAATTTGCATACAGTCAGTTTTCTACAAGCAGAAAATACTGATACATGAACTGAGTACATATTTAGGGAGGGAGAAAAAAAATTGGAAGCCAACAGAGAGAAGTCTGTGGAAGCACTGAAAACCCTCATATGAAGCAAGAAATTTTAGTAATTGTTGAATATGTGGGAAACACACTATATCTAGGCAAAACAGTTTATTCCTAAGTATATAATAACTGTTATTAGCAAAGTTGAGGTTTGTAGTGTAATCCCATACCAGGTGTTCCTTTCATTATTTGCTTGTATATCCAAGACATTGTTTGCTTTGTATAAATAAAATATATGGCAATTCATAATAGATAGCATGTGGAGTTCCTGTTATTTTAAAAAGTTTGTGTTTTGTTGAAAGCAAAACAATGTAGGTATGCATAATGAGGATGCATGCTACATCATTTAAGGATTATTTTTAAACATATACATGTACTCTTGATTACGGAAGACTGTATTAATAACTTATTCTTACATTTTAAAAATTATTAATGATGAAAAGAGATCCATAACATCAAGGAGGAGTTCTACAATGTAAAATTTCAAGGGCTTCAAAGAGAAGGGTCACTTTCCACTCTGAAGGAGGATGAATTCTGGCTGCATATTTTCAACTGTCCTTGAACAACCGACAGAAAGCCTAAGACTGAGAATGATTTGTTGTTGGCTTAAGCAGCAGTGACGCTTATGGCTCATTATTTCTGGTCTCCATGCTATGCACAGATAATGGTTGAATAGTTTAAAGTTTTGTAGATAAACTTAATGGTATCAGGAAATGAATTGTGTGAATTTTAGTGATGTTATTTGTTTTGCTCAACTATATTGAAAAAACAATATAAACCATAGATCCTCAAATTAAATAGAACCATCTCATCCTGAGAAATAGCTGCTGGTTTGTTTGTTTTTTCCTTTCATGTTTCAGAGTTCTGCTTATTCTGGCCACCAACAAATACATTTAATTCCACACACTTTACCAAATTAGAGAATCCATATCAAATAGATTCCAGGCTCAAGTAATTCCAACAATTTAAACTAAAAGAGAGATTTAGATAATTCCTATCTTGCAAAGATCTCTTCAGTATCAACTATAAAAATTTTACTAACTATGGCAATAGCAACATGTTTGTTTGAAGTAGTATTTAAAGGAAACATGCCTCAGTATTGCATGGAAGACCAATATGTTATACTTGTAATTTACCTCTCAAGAAAATTTCAATATTTTGGTTAACTACCAATTTCAAACTCCTCAGTGTGTTAATCAACTGTTCTTTGTCACTTTGACTTAACCTGTACATATGGGATCACACACTCGGTTACTAGGATATATTATTGATTCTCTTATTAAATTTATACCAATAAAATTACTGTAAATAATGTTATATAGGAATACATATTTTAAACATTGCTGATTTCTATTTTTGGAACTTCACAAAACAGATGGAGGTGGCGTGTTTGCTGAATGTTTTAGTTAATCATTTTCTGTAATTAAATGATCTCCATTCATTCAGGAAATGAAGATGTGTAATAAACTTAAGGAAATTGAACAGTCAATAGCTGCAATAGATGACAGCAGTTAACTACTGTACAGGGAGTTAAACATTCCCATGCACTATCTAATAGCATCACTCCAGCCTGTTTCTTCTAATAGACAGTGTTTCTACAGTGTTGAAGATCGATAGGTCCATAAAATAAATCGTATTTTGGGTCTCTGTAATTCATACTAGGTTAAAGTACATTTAGGATGCAGCTCGAACCATAGAATTTCTTTTCTGCTACTATCATGCTGTAGCCTGCATACACTATTATGAGCACAAATTATGAGGGGCTTTACTAGGACCACTTCCATCTTGAACTAATTTCACCAATCACATTCCTCCTTCCACCCCTGAATAAAAGGAATTCTATGTGAATGATTGGAAAGAATATATTTTAACATTTAGAAGATACTTTGGAATATTTAGGAATATCAGATAATTTCTCATACGTGATAGTTCAGACTTCAGCCAGGCACCAAACCCATTTTTCATATCTTCAACTTTGGAAAATAAAAATAAAAATTTGAATAGGCGCTTGTGTTTACATTCTTTATGCTAATGATTACTCAGTGTTTTGTGCACTTGCTAAACATTAAAGCAAAAGATTTATTTCCTATTAGATGTATCTGCAGTAGAGTCAATATTAAGCTTTCTGTTATAACTGTTGTAATTCTGCAGTATTAAACAAGGCCATCTCAGTTTAATTTCTCTCAAGTCTGAAATTCTGGTACTCTTTAGACAACATGGACATTACTGATTCTTTCATTCTTTTCTCCTATGGTAATATCTACCTATTAAAGATGATAAAAAAACAGATTCAATTATTATTGTTAAGATTGTCAAAAATAAATTGCCATTTATGCCAGTAGTATTTGCTATACAAAGTTGACAGAAATGTTCATCAACTAAAGAAATGCATTCCTGGCAACGAGAGAAGATCTGAGATAATAAGTTAATTGCTATCTTTTCCATAGCTAAATCTTATCAGTACTTATAAATATCTACTGAGGGGGGGACTCAGGTGGATAGAGCCAGGCTCTTTTCAGCAGTGCCCAGAGACAGGACAAGGGGCAACGGACATGAACGTAAACACAAAATGCTCCATATGAACATAAGGAAAAACATCTTTACTTTGAGGGTAATAGAGCACTGGAAAATGCTGCCCACGGACATTGTGGAAGCTTCTTCTCTAGAGATATCCAAAACTCACCTGGCTGATTACCTGTGAAACCTACTGTAGGGAGCCTGCTTTAGAAGGAGAGTTGGACTCAATGATCTTTGGAGGTCCCTTTCAACCTCTACAATTCTGCAGTTCTGTGATTTAGGCAAGCATGTATCACGATCTCCCAAAATAATAATATAGTTTTACATAGGGCAATTTCCTTGAAAATGTAGGGAATTTCAATGTTTCAGAGTCTACTCGGATCTAATTAAACACTGAAAAACAATGAAACAGATTTTGAATCTCTCAAATTTCTTACAAATCCTCATTTCAAAAATCTTTAATAGGGAGGATAAACCAGAATTATTTCTACCCAGTACTCACTATCGTCCTTCACAGGTTACCTCCTGCCTGTAGAAGACTTCTGAAAAAAGGTCACTGCTATGCGGTCAGCTAATATGGTGTAATGGGTGTTTGGTCTGGCCTTATAAGCAACAAGCTCCTGTCAATAGTTATACGTGTCTGTTACAAATGTATTTCTGACAAAGCTTTAATAACATTTATTTCTTTAGCCATGCAGTGTAACTGCTAACATAAATGTACAAGCCATGGCCTCTTTGGCTTCTCCAGTTAGACCTGAAAGGATCTGGGAGTAATTTGGGTTCATTGTAAATATCCTGTTAGGGGATTAGCAATGTATAAAATCCCTAATTCTCTTGCTGCTTTTATGTGTTCTTTATAAAAGGCTCCCAAACTAGAAGAATAGTATATTTATTATTTCTGGCACTGTTAAACACAATAGCAATTAAAATTAGGTACTTAACTCTTACAAAGCAAGCAAACCACAATATGCTTATGATGTACAGCACTTCAAACATATGCTTACATTTACACACTGCCACCTCATCACCTGCATGAAAGTGCTGGCACAGCCTCCGGTACTATGCAGTCACTCTCAAAAAGCTCCTAAATTTTTTAAAATTGTCTTGTCTTCTAGCAAATATCGTGATTTGAAAACTCTTTAAGTACTACATGCCATTTTAAAGAAAAGGAGGTATACTGGGTACACTACCTATGTCTAGTTCAGATTGTAAATACAAAATAAAGTTATTTTTAAAATAAAAAAATTACAAAAGATAAAAAAAATCAATGCCCAGTGGGCACATACACTTCACAATTTTATTTCTATACATAAAGCTGCAATTAATTACAAACCAGTTTTTATGCAGTTTTGCTTTCTTTAAATGTGGAGTGAGTTCTTCCCATAAACTAATGAACTGAAGTGGAGCCAAATAGAGACCAGCTGGCTGAACTGCCAAGTAATTTTATCCGCATGATTGACTTTATGATCCTTTCACTACAGTAACTAGTCTTTATTCTCACAATCAACATCAACCATAACTCCAAGAGGGAAAAAATGATTAAAAATCTAGAGAATAGTGAGGAGAGGTTTGTTTGATGTGGTACAATGCATTCCTGCACACACTTCTTCTGTATAATAGGTGCTGAATTACAGGTGTTTATAGCCTCCAAAGTAGCACAGTGAATAGCTGCCTCGAAGACATAATAAGCAACCGATGCCTAAATAATCATTACAGATACTCCATTAGCAGCATCTAACTGTGTGGCTTTTAACCATACAAATTGTTTTTTGACAGCTTGTAACCTTTCCAAACAGTTTCCTTTGGGCATTATACCACACTCAGATCTAATTTTAACTTTTGCTTTGTCTATAATTTACTACTTTCTTTGGAAACACCTAATGTATTTCAGTGAAATGGATAAAATAAAAAGATAAAAAAATCAATTGCTATTTTAATCTATGAAATTTTTGCTCACTGGGACAGAACTAAAATCTGATGAAACATAATGGGGGGAAAAAAGGCTAAATGGTCTTGAATTCCTCTGAGTATCTGTTTTACAACAAGCAATATTTTTTTCCCCAGATTATTTAAAATAGGACATAGCCAAATGAAAAAAGAACAAAAGTAAAAATGTGTAAATTAAATACAAATCCTTTAAGGCTGTTCATAAGAGCTGCAAATTTTGCATAACATAATAAATAATATTATAAAAGAGTTTAATGATACATTGCAATGGGATAAAGAGCTAAGAAAGATGTATAATACTTTTTCTCCAAAACAGCCTATAATTATAAATCAGTAAAGACACATGGCTTATGCAGAACTAGAGGGCAGCCATGTTTATCAAAAGCACTACTGTATGTGTGAAATTAATGTGAGGAATGATGTAACAGTATTAGGTGATCCATATTGGCTGTTACTGCCATTATCTCACTGCTGGGGAAGTTGCTTCCAGGAATAACATCCAATAAATCAACACAGAGTAGCAATCAGCATAGAAATATTCTAATCATGGCAGACAAAATTACTCATATCTTTCAAATTTTTTTCATCAGATTAAAGTACTTTTTGCATTTTTCAAGCCTATGCAACAGGTAAAAGTATGCATTCAATAAAAGGAAAACTGACTAGAAACAGAGGCAGTGTTTGCTGTGCATAAAGTTTTCTGTTCCTTGAGGGTGTTAATCAGTGGCTAGTCACACCAAAATTAACCACCATAGTTGGAGAGTACAGAGCAGACAGGCACAAGAAATCTACTTAGAATCATCTGAGTGGGTTCCTTCCTATCTTTTGAATCTTAAAAAGGGTCACTAAATTTAGTGCCATTTTCATAAATACAGGGAAGGCAGAGTAAATCTTTAGATAAAATGTGGAAAAATCCCTCTTCATGTGAATCTAGTTCTTCACGCTAAAGTCAGAGAAGGCACATCAGCATAAAATTAGAATAAGATAGTTATGAATGAAACAGATTCATGCCTCACTTGTGACTTATAACTCACCGCTTGCGTATCTCTAAGTATCTGAATTAATAATGGCACTTTTCTTTGTTACAGATAAGAAAATCAATAAGATGATTTTCAGAATAAAGATTAGTAGGGAAAAGGGGTGTTAGTAAAAACAAATTTTTAGAAAAATATAAATAAATTTTGAAGTACACCAATAAAAAAGAAAAATATAAGAAAATCACTGGAGTTATTTTCTGGGCAGCTTTCAGTGTTGTTATTAATCTAAAACTTTTTTATTATTATTATCATCAAGAGGATTACCTACAAGTTAAGATATTGAGTGCAGAGAATTCATATCTAAACTGTCCCAATACTTTTTTAAAGACCTCAACTTTTATTTCTGTTTAATCAAGATGTTTATTATTACAACCTACTCTGGCACAGCTACTGCAAGCGCAGCAAGCCAACAAGTGAGTTCTCTATAATTTGATTGAAAAGTCTATACCTGATAAGTACTATAAAAACATCCCTCTTTCAGGCTTCTTAAGTTAACAAAAAATCACTAAAATCAGACCTATTTCATCATATAAGACAGTTCTAATGACTGTGGACCAGTTCTAAGTGACTCATGCGTCAGTCTGCAGTGCTATAAGGTATATAATTCATCATTACCACCAACAGTACTTAAGGGCATTGCACAGTTCTCGAAGTAACATGATTATTCTCTCTCAAATATCTATTTCTCAACCTTTCAACCTCCATATAACTATTAGAATACTCTGTTTGACCAGAAAGAAGCCATCTCCAAACCTTTCCCAGTAAGTTCAAGTTCAAAGAGCGTAGATTTAGTTTAGATACAAGGAAAAAAAAATTACAGTGAGGGACACCACAGATAAACCAAGCTGCCAAGGGCCTTATCCAACCTTGTCTTGAAAGTGTCCAGGGATGGGGCATAACCTTTAGATACCGAAAGGCTGCTATCAGGTCACCCTTGCAGACTTCTCGTAAGAGAGTCCTCATAAGAGAAGTGTTCCATTCCATGAATCAATGATCCATTCCACGGATTTCTTTCTCTTACCTCCTTTCCAATGGATTTTGGTGGGCTTAAGTTGAACAGTTAAAACAAATGGACATAGACTGATTTCAGCACTCATCCTCTGCAAGTTTTCCAGATAGGGAAAAAGTGGAATTAAACATTGGATTAAAATAGTCACATACAGATAACTTTGACTTTTCTATACACATCCTCTTCACATAAAAAAAATAAAAATACATGACTTCTAGGTCACCTAGAGAATAGTAAATTAAACACTGAATAAACAAAGTCTTTCACAACAAAGAAAATGATGGAAGACAGATTTTCTCAGCATAACACGGTATGCGATCTGGCTTCAGTACTTCACCACAACAGTCTAAATTAAGAACAGCAAAGAATAAGTTAGAATCATACATGGCTAGGAAAAAAGGTTCTGTTTATAAACTATAAAAAGAGGTATGCTATCAGTTGGAAAACTACAGTACTCTGAGATCACTTTAAATAAAGCTTCCCTCACACAGCCTTTCCTTTCTCTGTATGTCAGCAACATATCTGTTTTCTAAAATCAGTACACCCTCACTTTAACCTACAGGATTATTTTTTCCTGCACATTCAGTTCATAGACCTTCTAGTGCCTGCAAGGCCTACAAGAAAGCTGGAGATTGCAAGTGGTGATAGGACAAGAGGTAATGGCTTTAAGCTGCAAGACAGTAGTTTTAGATTAGATATTCAGAAGAAATTCTTCATGATGAGAGTGTGAGGCACTGGCACAGGCTGTCCAAAGAAGCTGTGAATACCCCATCTCTGGAGGTGTTCAAGACCAGGTTGAATGGGGAGCTGGGGAGCCTGATCTGGTAGCGGGTTTGGAAGTGATGTCCTTTGAGGTCCCTTCCAACCCAAACCATTCTGTGATTCTATGAAGTAAAACATCCGAAGTCTCTATAACGGAAATAGCATGAGAACAAGTGTTTACTGCAGCTCTGTATTAGAGCAGATATGCATTTCAAAGTGATCCAAATCGTAATTGCATTTTCAGTTTCTCTGAAAACAGAGCAAAACAAATACACTTGGCAGGTAAAATGAAAAAGAAAATCACAATCCCCCACAAGAAAAATAGGAACATTATAGAATGCACGGTTTGACTCAACTCTCACTGAAGTCTATCACATTATGGCCATGCATTTCAGTTTTTAGTTTGATCACTTGTACAGTAAAAAAATAGAGATTTTTAATTAATTATAACAATCCTATAGACATCCCACTTTTGAATCTGTCTAACAAAATATGTTGTACTCTACATTAGATGTTCAGGAAACATTTTCCAGTTTTATGAACATTCATCATCAATCCAATTTGCTATTAGAAGTAATTCTCTGAGGACCCTACGACTGCTGAGAATTCATGAAACTCTTCAATTTATTTGTTTTTAAACTCAGAAATGCTTATAGACTTTATTACCCTTTAATTATCCACTCTCAGTGATGCAATTTCAGACTTTCAACAACTCCTAACAAAAGTTTAGAAATAATTCTCACATTAACTAGCAACCATCAGTAAATATCTGTAAAAAATCATGAATCTACTCAGATTAAAGAGGGTTCTTCTGAGTATTCAGATTAAATCCAAAGTAAATATTCAGAATGCATTGAATTAAAATTGTACTTAAAATGGAATTCCACATATTCTAAAGATACTACACTAAACAAAAGTTAAAGCAATATTAATTCTAAAAATATATTTGTATGTTAATAAAAGGAGCAATAGTGAAATCTTGACAAATAGAAAAGTGAAGGTAGGATCTACATGAGAATAATAATCAATAGAAAACAGCAGGCTTTCATATACTAAAAATAGAAATCAAATGGGAATTTTGTCCAAAATATTTATTTGAAATATAATGAAACAAAATAACAACAACAACAACAAAAAAAAACACCTAACTCCTCACATCTCTTATTGAATTCTTTAATTCCCAAAAATCAAATAAAACAATAATATATGATAGCAAGTATATAACAAAAACTAAAGACATAGTTCCATTTTATATGTTTTCCAAATATGTTCAAAATTATGCTGAAATCTATATTGGACATAGCAAGCTAATCCTAGAATTGGAAGAAAAATGGAAATCAGTGAAGGCAGTTGGTGCATGCAAGCTTAGGATGATGCTAGAAGCAGTACCTCTACCCAGCTACCGACCTCTTCTGGTAGCTGAGTTAAATCCTTATGTACTGTGTCAGTTCAATATATCATCTTTTTCACATAGCTAACGCCTTTTACTAAACACTTTTTACCTTTACTAAAGGACATAGGTGTACTTTTAGAAAGGACAGTGAGGAGTAATAATCTGTTGACTGGCTGAAGATCCTAAATCACAGTTGCCTCAGGCAGAAGTGGCCTACTCTGAGACTCAGCAAACACCACCTAAACAATCCTCAAGGATTTCAGTGCTGCTTCCAGTACAGCATTGAGCTACTGTAGATCAAGGTGAAGATCTCTTCTGGAGATCTTTGTGTTTTTGCAGTATTATCTTTAAGATAAACATGTTTACATCCTAGTAACCAGAGTTATAGGAATATTATTTAAAAAAAAAAATCAAAATTATTTAATAGAGTTGTCTACACACTATCTATATTGTTCTTGTTAAAATTAACAGTTTAAGCACTGTTTGATTTTGCTGCAAATAAGAACTACTATCTAGCAAAATGGTTACACAGACCTACAAAATCTAGCATCTGTGGGTACAAAACAAAAAAAAAAAAACATTTTATCTAAACTAGCTAAAATTAATATCCAACTTACAGCCTTAAATTTAAAAAGTACACAAAAATACTAGAAGACTAAGAAAGTAAATGCCAATTCCCTTCTTTTATCTCCTCAAAGTCTTCTCCTACTGAAAATACAACCTGCCTGCCTGCAATTGATACATATCAAACACTACTTGAATGCAGCAAGCATCACGTTTCCATAATGATTGATGACAGATGTCCAGTCAGGTTCTTGTTACCAGGGTTTGGAACAGGGTGGGATCAGCTAAGCAGCTGCCAAAGGCCATAGGCATAACTGCAAGAGAGAACAATGCAAATTCACAATTAGGGAGTCTCTGGGGTGTGGGAGGAGAATGATTTGGGCCTCTGCAGATTATTGCAAACCTGGTTTTGTTTAGCAGAAGAAAAAAAGCTTCATACACTTTCAAGTTCCTGATCAATTTTTTTGTCCCATAACTATTCTTTAGAACCCCTAGGTCACTGTATCAGCTGCCATATGTCTCTTGCATTAGGCAGCCTGGACCTTTTCCATCAGCTGCAAGAAACTTTCAACACATCTGGTCTAGGCTTTTCTCATCAGCTGCTATGAGTCTCTGTGCATAATGACTATCAATTCCTCCCATTGGTTGCTGCACTCTTTTCAGACTCTTGTGAATCTCCCTTAGCAACTACAACAGCCTTTCACAATACGCAATTAAATTAACATTTCTAGTTAGCGTAAACCCTGTCACAAAGCAGTAGGCTCAGTTAGGCCCTCCCTAGTTTTAGTAACTCCCTAAACTTGTCCTTCCTTTGTGTAATGCCACACTCAAGAAATAGATTTGGATGAATAGCATCCTGGAAAAGAAAACTAAAGAATTTTCAGTTAAATGAGTTCCTAGATTGGTTGATTACATGTACTGAAGAGGAAGTTGCACTCTTCTGGAACCAGTGGCTATAGATAGTGCCAAGTTGCTTTTTTCTTTTGACAACTGCAGCAACTTGTTCCAGCTCAAAATTTTAGCTGTAGGATAGCCTCAGGCTGTGACTACACAACAGTTTGGAGAATCCTGAATGGTCACCCTTGAAGTCCCTCTCCTTGCTCTATTTCAGGAAATAAACTGCCAAAAACAGTCCTCCTAAGGAACATGGAAAGAAAAAATAGTTGTCATTTATTTAGCCTGAGCTAGTCCATTGCATGATCAGATGAGCATCAGAGTCAACACGCAGGATGAGGGAAGACATGTACTGCAATCCCAGATGCACAGTTGGCAAGACCACAAATGTGCCTGCACTGCTTGACCTCAGCTGAAATTGAACTGCTGGTCTTACTCCTTTACTAGCATTGCAAGACTTTCACTACACTGAAGATCTGATCAGCTTTATACTCTGTAAGCTCCAAAGCTTCTACAGAGACCTCAGGGTCATCGCTATGTGGCCCTTATGTGTTCTGAAATACAGTGACGAAACTTGGATTTACCAATACAAATTGAAAATTATTTTTAAGAGAATTAAAATTAAAAATCCATTTTACAAATGCAGAAGGATTTCCATACCTAAGTAGAACAAAGTACACAAAACTATGCTAAATGAATATTTAGAGAACAGTCCATAATTGGAAGGTAATTCTTCTCTGTCAATAAGCACAACATATGTGGGGTGCTCTTTGATACTATAACTTTAGTAATAAAGAGATATAATTTGGATTCTGGAAAAAAATGGCAGTGGCTAAAAACCAGAACTATTCCCTTTATTACAGGAGAAAAAATAGCTGAAAGGTAAGTAAAGTTCAAATATTTCAGTCATACTTTTAAACGTAGATCTGAAATGGTTTGTTCTTAAGCATAAGATATGTCAGGTCATGCTTTTCTTTGCACCTGAACTGTAAAAGAAACCCAACCCTGTTAACAATTAATTATATTTTAACTAATGCTTATCCTTGGTTAACGTACAGTAAAAAGAAAATGTCTACCCTGGGTACTTTCCTAATGACAGTGAGGGAATAATTATTCCGCTTCTGTCATCCTGGTTCAAATCCCAGAGTTCAGGTAAGGACTAAAATGAATTTAGGCTATCTTGCAGTTAAATTTAAAATAATATAAGTGGTAATTAAATTAACAAACCACTTTAGGGCTACATATAGAATGTGATTCTATTTGTTTAAGATTTTAGCACCACGTGGAAAAAAAGCTATCATTTATAACATCTGTAATATGACCCGAACATTCATCTGTTTTGATAAAGCAGGTTTATTTACATAATACTTAGCTCCCTTTTCACTGCAAAAAAAATTCAAATACACAAAATCTGAAGGTTTTAATGAAAAATACAGAATGTTCCTTATAAAAAGAGACATAATTAAAAAAAGGGTGTGGGGGGGTTGCAGATGACTAGAAGACTTAATATTTATATTCTACATACAGAAGTTGTTACACATTAATTGACCTTACCAGATAAAAAGCAGTTTGGGACCCTAACTAGGAAAGACTACCATCAGGGAAGAAAGAAGGGGAAGGGAAAAAAATGCTAATTTTATAAAATTTTTCTCAAGGTTGTCTGAGTGAATATACAGGGAAAGTAGATCAAAATCTTGAGTAACAGAATTTAAGGGCATTGATGTATCCCAAAGGCTAAATTCCAGAAAATCAAAGACATAATAGCAGAAAATTATCGCCAAAATCGTAGATGCATGCTGGAGTGGAAAAGATTAACCTTACCTTACATTTTTATCACTCATTAAATTTTCCAATGTTGAAATCAAAACCAAAAGAAATCAGAGATATTAACATAATTACCAGAATTCACTGAGTGCAGGAGAAAGAATAGGGAAGTGTGAAAAACACTAAGTTCAGTCAGAGTAGTAATTATGACTCCCTAAGGTCAGTATATATTAGAATGCACATCCGCGTGTACCAAAAGGCCCGGTATGCATAAAGACCCATCAAACAGAGCATAAATGTCTAACACAGTAAATGACGCTGAGAAATCAAGTTAAAAGTTAGTATTTTTATCAAAAATTTAATAGCCAAATCCTCTCTGCTAAACAAACATGAAAAAATTTGTCCAACTCTATTTTGACATCTGCTTTCTGTAGCAGAAATGCAAATGACTTCTGTTTGAAACAAAATGCAGGCACTTTTGGAAGAAAGAGATCTAAAGCATTAAGATATTCAAAGTTTATAAAATTGTATAAGTAAAGGCTCAAAATTTAATGTTCATGAAGGAATAACACCAAATATCTTGTATGCAGTTAGAAAATCTAATATATGCAATTCCAATGTCGTTTAAACAAAGTATTCTGAAAAGTTTAGCACCACTAAAAATAAAAAACATCCAAGTTCTGGTCTGCCTGTCAGTATTCTCTGTTAATTAGTAGGAAAACTTCTATAATAGGATTAATGGCCAATTAATAATATTACCAGATTATAAAGATATCAGAAAGAAATGCCTACTACTCCTTGACCGTTAAGTTTGAAACCCATTCGGCTTTACTTGCCCGTATGTTTTACAGCTCTTTCTGCATTCAAATTCACTTGCAAGTGCAATCTAGTACTAAAAAAAACTTTCACATGTTGATGGCTGTGTTACCAAGTTAAAATAAACTGTGCATCATTTCATAATCAAACATATAGTGTGGCCCTGCATTTTATTTTGTGACTACATCAGTTACATTATTTCACTTTAAGGAAATTCACCGGTTTGGAGAAATCAAATCTTTGAGGTCTTTAAAAAATTTAACATACAGTGAAAGATTACCATACTACCGTGTCTCTTTAAGTCAGCAATTTTAGGAGATCAAGTTCCCCATTATTATATCACAGGCTTTTTTACAACTTGTGTAAATTATTTTAATTTATAAACCCCAAGATTTGATATTGATTTATTTTTATACTGTGCTTGAATTCATTTGAATCTCATTGTAGTAAGCTATTTTTAAAAGAACAGAAACAAATCATCTCATTTAAAATAATTCCAGTTACGAAACATAAGCATTAAAATAAATACTTAATATTAAATTAAACTGAGAAACAAGACAACACAGTAGCAATTTTACTACTTACTAGATAGTTACAGTCAAGCTGAGAACTTCTTTATTAACAGGTCATTGACGAAAATACCTACTTAATCCCATAAACTATTTAATTCTTTAAATGTACCTAAAGTGTTTTTATCTTCTCGGTGTTTCTTGGACATTATGACAATGTATTATATTCACCCAGCTCAGCTTGTAAGTTGACAGACAAGTCCCATCAGACTGCATGTTTGCTAAGAAAACCTGCTTTCATCTGTCAAATCTGAATGCTACACAGTAGCAACACTATTTTGTTCCATCATTTAATCACTTAAATATTTCACTTGATGGTTTGTAATCTCACAAATTCTATTTTGTCAGATGAAAATAATTTCAAACAAAATTAATATTCAGATATTACTATCTTTCTAAAACACTATTTTTTTTTTAAACAAAAGTTGCAGACAAACTTATTGCTTATCTCTTTCATGAAAGTCAATAAAGAAAAACGTGGTTGATTGCATAAAAATTGTGTTTTATAATATACCATTTTAGTTTCAAATCCAGAATTATATTTTGGTAGGACAGTACTTTTTTTCATAAACAGAAGTTATATCACAACACTAATTACATACAGACTGATTATAAATGTTTCCAGTAAGAACTCTTGCATGTATTATTCAAAAAAGGCAATGTTTACCTTCACTGCACAAAGGTCAGACAGATAAAGTAAAGCTTTTTTTTTTTTTTTTTGTCACTTTATTTTAATAAGCTCATTAGTATTTTGAGTGGAGATAAAAAAAAAAAAAAAAAAAAAAGTAGATCATCCCTGAAGCTGCTTAACGCGTTACTATCTGCTTTAAGCCAATTTTTCTCAAATTGATTCCTTCCTTAAGTTGGAAGGAGAAAGACACGTGACTTGCTATACTATATACTTGGCCAAATCATATTTGCTCTAGCTTTCATTTTATTTTTTCCAGATCAGACATGAATCTGGATTATCAAGAGAAAAAAGAGTCTAGTTTGACTCTTGATGAGATTACAGTTGGACACAAAAGCTTGTGCTTTTAAAAAATGTAATTAAGATCAAACTGGACATAATATTTTGGCTAAGAGCAATTAATAAGAGTATTAAAAGAAGACTGAAGAAATCCTTCAATGAAACCTCCAGGAAAGTCCCAATGATTTTAGGCAAAAATGAAAATTATCTGAGATCTCATTCACAAGCATTCTTTTCTTTCTGAAAGAGCACTCTGACGACCGGATGACCGGATACTGATCTCTCTCTCTCCATTTTTTTTTTTATTTTTTATTTTTTTTTTGCTTGCAATGGTTCATGTTAATTGGTTCAATCTGGGTCTTTCTGAGAGGTGAGCTGAAATCCCTACGTATGGAATGGAGTGTCAGTGATCCACATTTTAGTTGAATTACGTGGTACCATGTATTTAGCTTCTGCTGACAAAAAGAAAAGGGTTAATATTTCATTTAAAAAAATATACAGCAAAACCAGACTAAGTTGACTGAGTGGTTTTGATATTATTAGAAAACACTTTTTGGCAGTTTTTAGCAAATCTATCATTCATCATAATATTCTTCTACTGTTCTAATCTTCTACACAACCATAATTGCAAACCTGCACACATTTATTAGTATCTTTATTATCAATAAATGAACAGGTACTGTTGTTCACAGTATATTGTATACGCAAATGCAAGCTTTTAAGCAGTTAAAAAATAAATCCATAGAAATCTAACTTCTACCATAAAAGTCTGGTTTAATCATTCTGCATCTTTGTATAATATTGCACTAGTTATTTTAAAATACTGCTTATGAGTTATCTTCAGAGATTTCAAACATTTTAGTGTATCTAATATACTATTATCAACTGTAGGCCTGCAGCTATTCTTTATCTGTTTTATGTGGAAAGCTAAATAAAAACATGTCCTTTCTTTTTTAATTCAGAAGAGATTTGCGTATCAATTAGCCCATACTCATAAATGTACTGAAGAAAATACCAAGTTGATTTAATTTTCTTCATTTATGGTATGATCTCCAGATATGCTTGCTGCCCCTTGCTGTTTATGTCTCCTGCTTGACAGCAGCTGACTAATCAGCTGAAACTGACTTGGGTCTTAGGAACTTCTACTTTTTGGTGTTGCACATGTTTACTGCTTCATGCTAGAAGCTGTGTTTGAACTGGGAGAGAATCCTTTTCTTTCTCCTGTGTGGTCCTAATTGCAACAGAGACAGTAAGTGAAATATGCCCTAATATTAACAATAATAGCTTGTCCAACATTGTCAAAAGCCCATCTTCCTGGCAGCTTCAACAGAGAAGCAGAGGATCACTTGAGTATGAAAACTAAAACAGTCCATAGTCTCCCTCAGTCAATCTTTTCAAGAGAAGATCAGGATGATTAAAATGTTAAATTTGTCACAGAAGGATGTAAATTAGAACTGTTTTTCAAAGCATCAGTTTTTGATCAACAGTAAATTCACTTGACTAAAATAATTACAGAACAGCTAATCCTGAAAACAAATGGTCTGTTCACAAGGGGAAGAAAATCATCCTTGCTACTTAGGTTTATGGTATTCTTGACTGCATTATGCAAAGTATCAACAACTGGTCAAGTAAGGCGATCCTTCTCATCTATGCAGCTCCAGTGGTGTCACCTCTGGAGTGCTGGGTCTAGTTCCAAGCTGCCCACTACAGAAGAGACCATATTGGAAACAGCCCAATAGAGGTCCACCAAAATGCTGAAAGAACTGGAGCATCAATCTGCTCAGAATAGGCTAAGAGAGCTGTGACTATTTAGCTTGAAGATGAGGAGGTTCAAGGGGGATGTTATCTATATCTGTAAAAATTTAATCAGAAGGTACAAAGAAGAAAAAGCCAGGCTCTTTTCAGTAGTGCCCAGTGCCAAGACAAGAGGCAGCAGACACAAGCTGGAAACACAGGAGTTTCCATCTAAACATCAAGAAGCACTTCTGTGCTGTGTGGGTGACTGAGCACTGTCACAGTTTGCACAGTTTGCCAATAGATACTGTGTAGTCACATTGCTTCAGAAGTCAACTGGACGCTAGATAATGTCTTATGTAAAACAATCTACAAGAATATTGGGGGGGTGGGAGAAAACCATCAAATTGAATGATTTTTACCTAATAATTTATTATGTGAATTACCTCTGATCATTGGTATTTTCTAAGAAAACTATGAGAGATTCACTGAGATACAAACAAAGTAATATTTTGTTTTAAATAATTTTCATCCCAGATATTCCTATTTCTGTACAATATTTAAAAAACATAATAATCATTGTCAGAAACAAGCACCACAATTAGATGTATTAGAAAATCTTGTTCAAAAGGATCCATGTCCAGTAAAATAATGGAAATCAATACAAATTCAGTTTTCAACCAGAAATGAGCCCTACATGCATAATTGTGAAATTAAGTAAAGTTACTTCCCTTGTCTACAGAAACTTCTGTTATTTTGGAATAAAATTTGATTGTTGCAGTCCCACAAACAAATTTTCTATAAATTCTGTATTAGAATGCATGAATAAACATTTAAAAAACAGCAGCATCGATGGAATGAATAGGGTCATTAGTTAATGAATGGACAAGCTCTTCGCATTTGAACTTTAAATTTATCAACATGTTAGATGCTTGAAACATATATATTAAATACACAGTGTTCATTATTTTTGCTTCTAAATTACATAAATATATCCATCTACATTTATATATATCATATTATTCTATTGTAATGATGTGATAATGATGATATTATCAATAGCCTAGCATTTTTAATATGACTTTCTGATGATTGATGTACCCTGTAGAAATTTGAAGTGTATCTGACTGCATCTCCAAAAAACAGAGAACCTTTTTCCAAGGACTTCCCAATTAAAATGTGACACCAGTTATTTTTATTTCAGTGTTCAATAGAGAACTCAGTAAATATGTACATGTACATATGTATTATATGCAGCTATGAATTTAAAATAAATATTCCATGCCCAAGATAAATTTCACACTGATAGAAAAACTTGCTTCTTAGACTTAACAAAGACTTTCCTGCATAAGCACTATTATGTTTGAATGGTAATCTTACACAGCTAGTGTTTTCTTAATGTCCTGGGGAGCCTGATCATTGTAAATTACCTGTGACATCTCATTAATCCTCTTTTTCCTCACAAACGCATAATTAATGGTAACATTGACAATAATACACAAATTAGCTAAGTGACGCTTTATGGTGTTGGTTTTGATTAACGTCAGGAACCCAAAAATGACATTAATGTAATGCAGATCCCAAAAGGCAACCCGCACTTTGACCTCAGACATACATTTTGTTTGCACCATCACAAAGATTAATCCTTCCCTGGATGAAGACAAGACAAAACTCTGGCCACTGGCATTGCGTGCTGGGCTGTTGCTGAAAAACAAACTGCCTCAATTGCATTTGTTTAAGAAGGAAATCTTAATGCATAGAAAACAACGGCTTAGTGTCATTTCCTATTGTCTTGTTAGGACAAAGATAAACGAGCTACTGTCACGATTTAGATCAACTGCTTCTCTTCTAACTTCTTTTATTTGCTTATTTATGGACTAATGTTTAATTAAAAGTATACCTAGATACAGAAAAGCACAATAAAGTTATCGAATTACTTTCTCACTTCCTACACGCTTATTTGGTGGATCACCTTGTATTTAAACTTTCCACATTTTGTGTTAGTGTTATCAGTTCAAACAGGTTACAGCAGATTAAATGCAGTAATGCACTTATCCTAGAAGTAGCAGCATAAAGAGTACAATCTATTACAATAATTTTAAAAGGCCAACCATTTTCAGAATACATGCTTATTTGTCCATAATATTTATATATTTATATTATTTTTTTATATTATCTATGTATGTATATCTATGTATGCTTAACAGTGTGCAACAAAGTATCTGGCTCAAAACAGTTAAAATCTCCATCCCCCAATTTAAAAGCACTGTTCACAACCATATCATCTTAGAAAGTAAAGTAAATTTTGATTATACACTTGTATACTCTTTTTATCATTTCATAAATTTAACTCATTACAGAATGCACAAAACCTCAAGAAAAAAATAGTAATTATTGGAAAATACAGGAGAATATTTTTCTTCTAATAATGAAAATCCCATCATCACTTCTTTCTCATTAAGGTTTTTGCTGAAAAAGCATATCTGTAAAAGGTAATGAGCGATCTTGTTAGAGATAACATTTTTACATATATTATATTTTATTAGCCAAAATACTATAAGAAGACTTTTCTAAAAAGTGTTAAACATTGTCTGGGTTTCCCATTGCAATAGAACACAAGACTATCTTCAATTAATAAGATAATTTTTCTTTATCTCTCTACCTTTGTATAATACTGAGAGATGAATAGGTGTGGGTTTATCACGAATATCACAGAAAGAAAAAAATTACACAATAATATCAATCAGGAAAATATTTTAATATCACAAATACAAAGAGAAATAAATGGTCAAAAACTGAGTAATAAAAGACATCCCTGGTAGATAAAGCCTTTTAGATATCTTCATTTTTTTTTTATTATAAAGGTGCGTGTATATAGTTGAAAATAGATAGATTTTCACTGCTTAGTTTTTACATCTCCTATTGGATAATCTTAAATCTGATGACTTTAGACCTAAAATGGATATTTAAAATAATTTGCTTCATCTGATTATTCTTAAGTTAAATTTCTCAACAGTGTAGATTTTAAAGAATTTTATGCAAAACAGGATAAATTTTCTCTGACTGGGGAGTACATTTTAAAGCACCGCAAAATTTAAGGGGCAAAAGGGAATCCCATAGAGGCTGTATATTTACTCTAACTAACCAAGTCATAAATCCAGATTACTGCAATAAATTATTTTTATCGTTTGAACAGAGTAAGTACAGTATCACATTTGAAAGACATTTGTGTTTAATTCATATCTTAAAATTGACAAAGATAAACAATCACATCTACAGCAACTGAAATGCACTAATGTATACGGAATATACAAGCTAGAGCCAGGAGCAGAGACAAATCTGTTCTTTATATCATCATTGTGGCATAAGGTCATTCAAAATGTAATTGTACTTCTTTGTAAAACATAAAAAATTGTCTGGTTGGAGCTGCAAATTTTAAATGGCTTTGTCTGTGTGGTAATCCGTTATCAGCTTCTATGAACCCAGTAATTCTTTGTTTCATATACAGTTTGCTGGCAGCCTACAGTAACCATTTGCTACTTTTACTTTGCTGAATTAATATTCAGCCAGATACAACAAAAGCCTCCTAAATATATGTCTCAAAAGAAACCAGCCCACTTTTAACCCTTACTAGTTATCTCAATTTCCTCTTCACCATAGATATGATTAATATTATCCTATTAGCCTGACTGTCATTTTATTCTTGCAGTTCCATGCCAGCCTTGTAGAAAGCAATCTATCAAGAGATACATTTATTGGAATGATTTGTTTCCATGTTTAAGTGCTGCACGTTGACTTTTAATACTTAAAAATGGCTATAGCAAACTGATTTTTTAAAGCCTGTAGAATCTCATGCACATGCATGCATAAGAAAAAAGTTAGTCTGTAAGGCAACATATTTTTCTCACAATTCACTGAATGCTTCACTCATTAGTTTCAAGATATCTTATTCCAAAACATAATCTTATCAGAGTTCTTCATGTAAAATTTCTGTTTGTTGTCATACTTTGAAATTTAAGAACTACTTGAATTATATAGCTGAATGATATGCTGGCTAAGGCATTTCCTTATTCCACACTTTTACACTAATGCAATTAATATGATAGTTTCAGAAGGCAAAAAAATAATGTCAGTTTAGGTTTCATTTTTCACATCACAAAAACATTTCCATAGACTTAACAGAACATAAACTGGTTAAGTATATATTCAGTTTTATCTCCTCAGTTTATATAAATATTTACCAAAAAGGAAAAAAAAACCAAAAAAAAAACAAAAAAAACCCACCTGCATGCAATTACACACTTTTCCCCAGCTAGATTTAACATATGTGTGTATAACTGTAGTTTACCATGGAGCACAACACTGCATATTCAGGAAATCCATTCAACATCAGATGTCAGCATCTTACATAATGTTGTATAACTATGATTCACAGAAGAACAGCTTCCAGAAAAGCACAGTGTTCTACCTTTTAAGAATCTAAGCCTAATTTTATCTCAATAAACAATTGCTTTTTAGGGTGATGAAAGAAAATAATTACCATGTTAGACACGATAGCATTTACCTGTTGCTCTACGAAATACAGTGACAAAATGCTTGGTTACTTTGCTAGTTGTGAGTTGAGAAATTATTTACGTAAACATTCTTTATACATTCATCAGCAGGTGTTTCAATTTATAGATTTAATAGTAATAAAATAACATCAAATCCAGATCACATGATGTGCATATTCATGGTTTTTTTCCTCACTGGGGGGGGGGATAACAACCCTATTGAGACTGTACTTTATGAAAACCTTTAATGAGAATTCTGACTGTATTTTGTACCATGAATGTCAAATAAGTTTCAAAAGCAAATGTAAACTGCAATCCTAGTGACACATACTAAAAATAACCCTATAAATCTGTTCATTCTGTTTAGATAGTCTCCTGTGTTGTAAAAAGTGAGACTGCTTAGCTTTATTGTATGTTTTGGAGAAAACTAATTTTAGGAAAGTAGGCCACTGATAGCATTATATTATTCTTGTGATTTACAGAGAAGCAATCTATTTTCTGATCTTCTCAGAATCTTAGTATAATTAGGCAAACTTATAGCAAGCTCTTTCGAGGAAATTCTTTAGACAAACATATAGTTTCTTAATAAAGAGCTTAGAGATAATTTTATTTCTTAAACTAAGTATATGAACAAGCTACATTTCACTAAACAAAGCTACACAACATTCCAATGAAAAAATTCCACTGCGTTTTAGCCTGTCAAAGTAATTTGAGTGTTTCCAATAACACAGCAGCTATATCATAATACAAATCTGCTTACCAAAAGATTATATTCAAAGAATGCAGAAATTTGTGAGAAAGAAAGCTGCAAAAGTTCTACATTTCAGTTTGAGATATTACTGTTTGAAAAGAATGTCATCAAAGAAGCAATTTTGAAAGCTGCACCACATTATATGAAAATGCGCAAATAAAGAGGAACAGATTTTTAGCTTTCTTGTAAGACTAAATAATCTTTAGACCTTAAAATTACTCCTTTCCACATCTGAAAAATGATATGAAGAGAATGTTAACATTGGTTGCATTTTTGTATGTATATGCCCAAAGTGACAGCATTCTGGGTCTTTGTTTTGAGATATCTTTATCAGTCCTAAGGATGGATAAATCAGATCTATACAGTCACTATAAGTGCTGGAGACAGAAAAGGCTCAAAAGCTGGCACCAATTTGAATAATCTTTTCAACAATATTAATTGTATACAATGTCACATCACGTTCTTTCTCATTTCGCAACCAGGGCATATAATGAACCGGGGCATACAATGTACCACTCCAAGAAAATACGATGGCTGAAGGGCTTCTACCTTTAGACCCATTCAAGATAAAAAATATAAAACATTCGTATTAGTGTGATGGTTATTATAAGGATAATAGTGCAGTGGCAGTGCCAAGACATCATTAACGCACTGTATCTCTTCTTGATTCAAAAATTTTTGAGTTAATGGGCCAAATTTCACTATATCTTGTACCTGTAGTTGTCATTTTTTACAGCTATCTACTAAAAATAGCATGGTAGACACTAAACATGCATTTCTTCTGATGATCTCTATTAATATTATGGGGGAAAAAAAGTAGTTTAAAGGAATTATTCTTTTAAATCTGAATTTATGTGACTGAATGATTTCTGGAAATATTTATGTATACGTGTACTTGGGATTTTGCACCATCATTCAAAATTTATTTGATTACACTAAATAAATTCTGAATTATCTTATTCAGATTTTCCAAATCTGAAGAACTAAATTCCTTTATTAAATGTGACTCATCATATAAAATTATAAGTTATAGTCTGCAATATCATATCTTTATGTATACATAAAAATTCTGATAAAGAAATATTCTACTATCTATTGTAAAATAAAATACATGATCAGCATGGGAGAACTAATCACTGAAGCCCATGACAGCAGAGACTACTTTTGGTTAGATATGAAAATGAAAAGAAAAATGAAACAAAAATCCAACCTATCCTAATCAAAAACTACATGTAATTGAGAAAATGTGTGCGACTTTTACCAAATGTGAAGAAAGGAGATGCATACAAATACTCAAGAAAGAAAATGCAACTATGTATTTACAAAAGCAAACGGTATGAAATGTGTGCACATATAACACATGAAAAACGTAAGAAGTCCATTTTCAATAGCTATCAGTTGAGAAAGCTACTAATCTGGTACTTCTCTGCAATATATTAATATTTGATGTAAAATTGACACTGTGGGGTATAGAAAATTTGCAAACAATCTAATGGTAATGCAGTGTGAACTTAAAGGGAAGAAAATAAAAGGAATAGCTGGAGTGCATGCTCCAAGACTACTGACAATTCTCTAACCTGTCACAAATTACATTTTAGCTACTGTAGGGTATGTATAGGCTCGTCACAACTAATAACATTTTTCTTTCATCAGGTTTGTGTTAACATTCTGCAAATCTGAAATGTTTACTGTAATGAAGTAATGCATTATATAGATAGCATATGGTTGCTGGCTTTGTTTATATCATTTTAAAATATCTGAAAGGACCGCTTGGACTAAAGTGCAATGTTATTGCTTCCACAGTCAGTTGATGGGTTGTTTAATAGTATTTTAAATGTTTGTTAATGATAGTCTCAAAAAAACAGAAAAGCACAGAAGCAATGCAGAATAGCAGTATCACAATAGTTACAAAGATTAAAATGCCACTAGGGGACAGTAGAAAGTCACAAAATGAGGTTCTGTTGAAGAAAGCAGAACAAAAGGCCTTTCTTTGTCAAAAAGAAATCACAAATATGTATTTCTAAATAAAAATCATTTCACATGTGAGGGTTTTAAAGTTATGCATTAAATAGCAAGGTGGAAACTGGGAGATACTTGCATGAGTCTATTCTTAGGTCTGGTACATTTGTATCTATGTACTATAAAATATACAGTAATCTCCGTTTTAAAAAGAATAAATTCATGTGTGAACCAAATTATTTTCAGTACTTTCATAAGTTCTTAAAATGCAGAAGTTTCTGCCATTATTGCATAAGAATACATTAATCTGTGTAGTTTACTTGGCAATAAAATTAATAGATATTGTATGTTCTTGGGATATTAAGCAATGCAAATAAAGGTCTGGATTGTAAAAACGGAAAATAAGCAGCAAAGATCTACTGTATTATGAACTACTGTCAATGTATGGACACTCCTATTCTATGAGAGAATAGCAGTACTCACTCTGGAACAGGACAGTGCTCTTCTGAAGTTCAGACTAGATTCCAGTGCTCACTTGCTGAATCTCTGCAAAATAAAACAAAGCTTAGCACCATTTTATCTGCAAAAGAATACCAAGGTACTCTTGGTAATTGGTATTGTCCTGCAAACTGGAAAGTTTGCTTCAGGTATTTGTAGCTACAGAACTTTCCCTGTTTATATGAAGCATATCCAAGCTAACAAAATCAGACAGCCTGATTCTATGTGATCTACCAGTTCACATAAGTACAGGAGGTAAATGCATACTTCAGAAGTATTTAATTTTTTTCCATTTTCAAAGAAATGCATATTGGCCTACAAATTATCAAGGTTTAGGGAGCATCTAATTCTCAGTCATGTATTTCACAGTATGTAGGAGACAAGATGATTAGCTGTGAGCACAATGTGAATTTCTTCTTGTTTCTTGCACACAAAAACACACAAAGAGGTTTCATCTGTTGAAAGATTATCCCCATTCCAGAGAGGTAAAATGCAGATTCAAAACAGCAGCATGAATGTCTCCTCACAGCCTTGTAATTGCAGTCATCTTGTAGCAATGTCATGATCTTGAATACAGAACGTGGACAATGATATAATTAAGAATTTGAGTGAAAATAGCAAATCTGAGAAGTGTTGGTCTATAATAAGGGCCAGGACTGTTTTCAGATGGAAAACCTATCACATGCCTGTATGTGTGTGAAAGAGACAGGGTGAAATCTAACAAAGCAACAGGCAGATGTACCTTTAAAAAGTACTTTAAAAAGAAAACCCTTGTACCACAGCACAGTGAGAGAGAGAAGAGTGTGACTGAGAGGAGGATCAACAGAAGACAGACATGGAGAAGATGGAAATAGGGAAGAAGGAGGAAGCTAACGGGATTGAGAAAGAGGGAAGGCAAGAGGGAGTCAGAGAGAGAGAAAAATCATATATTATCAGATGCATCAATCATCATTTGTGCCAGGCACCATATGTACATAGATGACAAAAATTTCAACATACAACAAAATTCATAGAACAACAGAATATGCAATGGACAGTCTAGGACTACAAGCCCATTTCTCAGAAAGTCCTGTAACATTTCTTGAATCATTTATTGAATTGCATTTCAGTAACTGATTTAAAGTACATATATGATGTGAGTAAAAAGCAAGATTTTTAAGATATTAAGCTGTGATATCTCAAAAAGAGCAATTTTTTCTTTTAAAATGAGATTAGTTTTTAAGAATCTGAAAAAGTTTTCCAAATTATTTGGGTGATATATGGTTTAAAATTAGCTAAGAATGGAAGGATAAGCTTCTATGAATTTAATAAGTGTTGCTACCTTTTTAGTCATTATTTGTCCTGGGAAACTCAGCTAGGATGTTTACTCTCATGAAAAAAATTTGGAGGTCAAAAGTATTTCTAGGAAATGACCCAGGAAAAACCACTTCAACCAACAGTGGGCATCTTCAAGGACTTCCTTAAACACTCTGAACTTTGGAAGATATATTCTTATGATCATATTCTTAAGTGCTTTCCTGAGCAGCATAGACATGATTTTTAAAATAGTAATTAAGTACATAAAGGGGCTTACTAAATTAAAACTCAATGTTAAATACACTCAGAAGAGACATCTCCAAATTCAGCCACTATTTTTATAAACCGAATAAAGCTTTAACCACAAGTCATTTAACAGGCTACCACAAAGCTCTACCTGCTGAAGTTGTCAGAATTTTAGGGCTCTTCACAGGGTACCCTGGCAGTACAAAAGACTTGCATCTTGTAAAGGGAAGCAGTTTTCAGGGGAAGAGTGAGATCACTGATTAGAGTTAGTGGACAGTTTTATGGTTGGCTTATTTTAAAAACTCAGATTCAAAGAAGTTTCATAGTTTTCATGTTCTGATCCATATAACAGTATCTTTGTGCCTTTATAATGTCTGCATTTTTTTTTTCACTATATTGGACTTCATATCTCTAATCAGCATATAATTTGTGCTCACGTTTCCCTTAGCTACCCACTTTTTCATATATTTTACCCAGAAAGAATACTTCTTCCAGTTGTCTCTCAAACAAGACTCTTGCAGCAATACTTCCTTCCTGCTATTCTCATACTCATCTCCACGCTGTTTTGTCCTTCCCCTACCTTTCTACTTCAAGCTTTGCCCTGAACTTAAGTGTTGTTTTCACTGTCAATGTCTTGTGACACACTGAAGTTCTTCAGCTTTCATTTTCCATTTTTCATAATCACGGAAAACCACATTACAAAGCAATGAATTGCGATTTAGCACTCCTATATGTCAAGTGAGAAGTTTTCCTAAATCAGGACCACATCTGTAACAAGTCACATTCTGGTGTTTTGATGTGTTTAAGTGTTAGATAGTTCTCTCTAAAGGATTATTCCATTACACATTCATTTAACTGTACATTTTGGTCACTTTCTTTAACAGAGCTCTTAAAAACTGCTATAGTTCATGAAAAATAAAGTGCCCCTATTTCTGTTAAAGGCACTTTGAACAAGATGCCGTTGCCTTTGTTAAAATAGGAAAAAATGGCTTTACATGCGATTATCAGAAAGCCATGGTTTGCAAAAATAATTTGGAAGCTGTAGCAATATCAGATGTTAAACAGGAACTAACATTCAATACCCCATAACGCATTAATGAACCCAGAATAATGTTTGTTCCTTTTTATTTTGTTTTTCGATCTCTGTTGGTGTTTTATTCAATGGAAAATATCTTTCTGGCAGTAACTTGTTGCTCTGCACTAAATGAAAAAAATATGAACTGGAAAAAAATAATGTAAACATGCTAAAACTTAAACCTACTGATCTCCCATTTAATTCTAAGTGTACAGAAAACAATGGATAGTTCTGATACAGCACCTGATTGATATTTCCAGGGTGTGAAAACCTCCACCATGAGATTGGGCTGATATTGCATATTCAAACACATACAGTGATATATTTGTCATTGCTATTGACCTTTATCTCTCTAGTTTCCTGACAACCTTCTACAGTTATTGACATTACAAATACCAGTGACAACGTGCAGGGCAAAGTATAACCTTTCATTTACCTTCATGTCCCTCAAATGACTCACATAGGTAGTTTCAACAAAAGCTGCAAACAATGATACTGTTGATTTTTTTTTTCTTAACTTGCTAAAATGTTTTCCATTTTCCTCTTGTTCTCTGAAAATCATGCCAATAACTCGCTACAAAGGAAACGATTTCAAATGAATACAGGTAATTAGAAGTGTCAAGAAATCAGCAGAGAGTAGGGTGTCTGCCATCATTTCTGTGGAAAGAGTGCCAGATTCCCTTTCAAAAAGGTCTTTGTCATTTTTTAATAGAAGATAATTAATGTAGACTACAGTAAAGAGTACGGGATCCCAGTCACTTGTCTTTCTTTCCTTAGAAATTGTACTATGAAGATGTTTTGATTTCTAGAAACAATCTTCTGAGGTTATTTAAAAATGACTTTTAATTACAAGCATGGTCTTTTTAGTCTTTTCATTATTGTAAAAGCAAGCAAGAAGAATTTGGAAAGGGCACGTTTATAAGGGTGACATAGAAGAAAAAAAGTTTTATTTTAAAAATTCCAGGCCTAAGCAGTTTGTTTCAAGTGACAAGATGACTTCATGTAGCTGGTAGTATCCACTATGGAAAACACCAAAAAAAAACAGACCCAAATGTGGAAATTTATCCATTAGTAGCATAAAGTCCCACTATCTGAATACAGAAAGGTGGAAGGGCAGTGCCTATATAATAAAAAATTACAGATATTAATGTTGCAAAATGCTATATATTAATTGTAACTCAAAAAATACCTTGTTATTTTGATACTATACGTATGACAAACCAAAATCTTCTTGGACAGGCTGTACAAAATTCATGATTTCTAAGGATAGTTGTACATTTTACGTAAAACTCAATATTTATTCTGAAATCTAGAAAAAAATGGTGTTTGTTAAAAAATATGAGTACAGTGAACCAGAAAGTTGAATCATGAAGTGATTAGTGCACTGAGATCAGTAAATTCCTTTCATGAGAAATTAATGCCTCAAGATAAAACTGAACAACCTTATATAAGTATCTAACAATACATCTAATCAACTAAGTAATCCTAGTATGCTACAAGCATGTAAAATTACAGATGTTCTTAGCAGTCATGAAATTATCTAGAACTTTTCTGATTATAATTACAGTACTTCCCTTACTCTTTCCAACAATATATCTGCACTCTCCAATACTTGATGACATAGAGAAATAATTATTCAATTAAGAGATGAAAATGTTTCCTATCTTTTTTCATTTCATTATGATGGACAGCTAAAGGGCCTCAAAATTACATTTGTATTGATACAATGAGGTCTACCAATAAGGAAATTATATTTTCAACAAAAGACCAAATTAAGTGAATATGATCAAGCACTGTAAAAAACAGAATCTATCCTGTTTTGATAATGGAAAAAAATGTTTCAAAAATATGGAAGACTGGTAACAAAGCATAGTGTATGCAAGAAAATATGACAAATTTTAACTTTGCATTTCCATCTGTACGTTCAGTAATAGAGGAAATTTATAATAACATTTACCAACACTATTTATTTGTGTTACAATGAGGTCATCAGTTTGGATTTTAAGGCAACATAGACATCTAAAGGGAAGATGCTGACAACCTTCTGATTTATGTAAATCAAGCCTAACACATTTCATAGTCTGCATGTCACTGCCAACAGGAATTAAAAAGTAGTAACAAACAAACAGCTCTCTGCTTCATGGTTCTGAAAATAGTTGATAGATCTTAGGGCAGAAATTCCCCTAGTCTTCAGTGCATGCCTTTTCTTCTGGATCTGCAATCTGACATTTCCTACTACACATTTAAATTCACAGCTGCAGGCTCTCTCTCTTTGGGGATTGCTTCCTTTAGGCCTAGTCTGCCATAGGCTAAAATCTCTGCAAAGTCTTTCACAAATTCCAATGGGAATATATCAATTTCTTCAGCCGCAAAATCCAGAAAAGATGCTACAAGAAATCACCAATGTTCTTGGTGCTCTATCACTCTGAAGAATGAGAGTTGGAGAACCACTGTTCTTAATCAAGCATCATCTGCATTTCTAACTACTTTCAGCCAGACTGCCAAAGACTGGGGAGAGCTGGTTCATAGATGTTTTCTAACATTAAGAGAGAATTCAAAAAATTGATCCTGAGACAAATCCAGCAAAGCAGAAAGAGCACTGTTTCAGACTAATATATTGTAGACCACTATATTTGAGTATTAAATCTAATGAACAAAAATACTTCTAAAATTTGTGGCAACATAGATGTAAGAATATAAGAAAAAAGTTTTTGTCTTAGGAAGTCATGAAATTGAGCGGAATAATGAGACAATATCCCTGAAAAAAATTACAATTATTTTTGCTCCTTTCATTTTTCAGAATAGATAAAAATGTGGAATTTGTTTATTACTATGAAAAATTAAATATAATGATTAAATTATCATTGATTGTGTATAGTTAAAAAAACAGCCACATATGGCAGTGATAGCAATGATTTCTTAAAAGACCATGAAAGTGAGCAAGTAGCATAGCAAGTTCTCTACTATATTTATAGGTGCACGATGAACCACTTGGCAATGAGCATAAAGTCATGCTACCACATTACAGCTACCAAAGATAATAACTGAAGTCAGTCAGTAATGGTCCTAGGCACTCATATGATGTTTGCATCACTACTTTGTGATATCCTAAATGTGTGACCTAGTACCAAATAACTGGTTATCCTGAGCAATCATCTCCAGCTCTGTGTTTGAACAGTCCTGCTGTGCATAAGGCAGCAGCTCTCCAACAGTAATCCATCAGTAGCAGCATTAAGACATTTCAAGATATAGCTGGACACAAGCTGGAAAATACAACCTCAGGAATGGGAACTACTACTGGCAATACATAACCTGAGTCCTCAGGTGAGTAACTCACTTCTGAACTCTTTGATTTGGCTCGTGGACTAAGTTAAACAGCTCCCTCAGGAGTAGAGAAGCCACCCCCACTCATGTCACTAGATGGGCAGCTCAGCCTCCCACACTTGTGAGATGGGCAACACAAATTCAAGACCCAGATTTAAACAGACAGCAGGGAAACATAGAATACTGATCATTGGGCAGCTTACTATTTAAAAACCTTTGCCAGTTTGTAGAAAATTGTCCTGGGCCTAAAAAGTGTATCTGTTAGAAATTATATTTAAGTAAATACATTTGAACAAAAAATTTCAGATGAATCCCACCTCTATTCCAATTCTATTATTTGCTTAATAAAAATATATTTAGTTAAAAAGAAAACAAAAAGCATGGAAGTCAAAACTAGTTCTGCTCCTATTATTCTGTTCATCTCCAAATATAACAAAAATCATAGCTGCACCTGGGCTGAAATTTACGCTGAAGTAATAGACTTTGCTCCTTTTGACGCAGGCTTGTATTCTTGTTTGCTCCTTAGCTATCGCAGAGAATACAAAGATATTTCTTAATTGAATCAGGAACATTTTCATATGAGAAAACAATTTCACTTTGAAAATAATTATATATAATTAGTCAAGCATTTCATTGTTAAAGTGTATGAATTTTGACTTTTATTAGCTCACTAAGCTAAATTTTTCTAACAAATGCCATGTAACTAATATATGAATATGTACAACTTCTTTATCTATAACCACATATGTTGAGTAATATTGTTAACATTTCCCTTTCCACTTCCACTAAATTTTTAGAATTTTTTCCCTCAACAGATTTCATGATTACTAGCAAAGATTCCATTGGCTGCATCTTGCCATCTACTAGTAGCGAAAGAGAAGCATGACAGAGCTGGAATGGTGTTGAGAATGCTACTTTTGTTTTTAATTGCAGCACTATAGCACATAACAGAAAGGGAAATGTCTGTATTTTATGATAGAAAAAGTAAACAGTAAGCATTTAATTATGATTTCCCTTCCAAGGTACTTTCAAGAGTCTTATTCACATGCAAAAATCAGTGAGTTTTGTAATAATAAATCTCCATCTTCTACCAAAATAAAAGTTTCTCCATGAATTTTCTATATCAACATTTTGCAGCACAGGTACATTAAAACATCAATGTTTTGAATCTACCTGTCATAAAAAAACTAGTTAGTCACAAAGACATAAATGTCCCTTGAACTGCTAACAGACACACATTTTCGGGACTCTTACTTATTGAAGGATAACAAAGTAGATGAAATAGAAAACTGATTTAAATTAACTTTGGATGTTGTCTCAAAATTTTTCCTAATTTGCTTGCTATGCAAGTACAGCTTTCCAACTGGTCAGTTCAACTCAGTGGTAAAAAACTGTATGTGTGCAAGTGTATGCAGACATAACTACCACATTGGTACAACAAAAATTCCAATATTAACAACAAGTGCATATACCATAGGACCATTTATTTCAATTCCTTTTACATAAAATGCAAGAGGACATGGAATATAATAAAGCTGAAAGACACCCTGCAATGTACAGCATTTACTTCCTTATGAAGTCGGTGTTCTGAGGAAAACAGAAGGGAGAAATCCTTGCAGTGGCTAAAGTTCTATGCATCTTGCCATGTTAAAATCAACGTGAAGTCAATGTTCAAGCATTTCGACCAGCTCAATGAGGATATGTATTTTTTAATTTGTAAATTAGATTATATTGATAGTCTTCATTTTAATAACAAGAAATGACATCAAGTTCTAAGAGTTTCAATAACATCTAATAATACATAGAATCTACTACTAAGATTAATATGTAACAATTATAGATGAATGGCTACTATTGTGATTAAATAATAAAAAATGTCACCTACTGTAAATTAATGCATTGAAATGAATTTTGAAAAGGAATTAATGAAACAGTGCTAGCTATTTCGTGTCTGGAGATTCCAACAAATGCAGTGTGAATACAAAACTATGTCAGAATAATGCCCCCATGTACATCAGTCACAAAACTGGCCTCTGTACAATGTTGGACATAAGATCTTTATCTCCTTAGTTCTAGAAAACACCAGTAGGATTTGCTGCTTCATATCACCAAGAAAATTTAATTTCTCTAGGTATTCTATTAATTTAAAAGTCTGTAAGTTGTAACTATCCCTTGCTAAAGATTTCACATCCAAAATGTTTTGAAAGCCACTGAAATGTAAATGCCTTAGAAAGCATACAAAATCCCTTTCAGGGTAAAACTGAAATTAGCAGCAGAATAGGATTTAAAACAGAATAGCAATCTGAATCGAAGTGGAATCCAAGAAAATCATATCAGTGATCTCAGTTATTCTCGTGTAATAAGGAATTATCTCTCCCATTTACCTCAAACTGTGATAGAATTAATCACATGATTAAGGGGACCTGTGAATCGCCTTGTACATGTAAAGTTAAAGCAACTTTAAGTGGAAAACTGGGAGGTTTGTCTTCCTTGAGTCTTGCATTTTTGCTTTTGTGAATTCATACATGAAAAAATATTACTTTGTTTTAGATCACCGCAAACTCAAGCCCGAAGACTTTCATATATCATTTGAACATAATATACAGTATATAATATACAAGCTCAAAATTAAACCCAACTTCTCAGTGGTATTCCAATTAAATTATATTTTACTCAGGATCTATCCTGAGTTTTGCTTTTAATTGAAAATAGGCTTCTTTTCAGTTGGATAACTCAAATACAGTGGATACAATTCAAAGTGATAGAATTATCAAATGAAAAAAATTACTATCATTTAGTAACAGCAAAGAATTCAACTTTCAGCTCTCATTTGGACTTACATCTGAATTCTAGACTTATCCATATTTCAGTCATGTACAGTGAATGTACACAGAAATCCAGATATACTTGCTGCTTTTCCCTCATTCCCTTGTTCTCAAAAAAACTTCATGTAACAGCAAAACAAACAAGTACATGCAGGATAAGAAAAAGGCCACATAGAAAAAAGTGAAAGATTTTAATTACAAACAAATACATTAGAAAATAATTTCAAAAATTACATTATCCTTCTAGAATTATATAGTGTATAGCAATCTATTCTAATGGACCAGAAGGATTAAGCTCTCCAAACTCTATGCGAAAATAAACAAGCTAACAACTGGGAGGTCAGAAAAGGAAGATTCTGCCTCCCACAGAATTCATTGCTTTAGGTAAGCAAAAATTGTGCCTCGACATTTATTGAACCCTCACATTAAACACAAACCCTATAAATCATTTGCTCTCCGTTCTTACAGAATAAATAACAAATAAATTCTAGATCAAATAACATTTCAGTCACTTAAAATCTTTGCAACTCTGACATCTTTTTCATTAACATAATTCCCATGGAGTGAGCTAAATATGACTCATTTTAATGCTCTATCAATATGCCTGACCTCATAATAAATATGATCCTTTGCCTTTAAATGTTGAATAGTGGTGCTAAGGTCAATGGCACATTAATAGAAGTCAACTACTTTCATGAATTGTTAATTAATTACTTTTGTTGTTTTGCACATTATATTGGTCAAAGAAATAACAATAGGCTTTTTCTACAGGATAGAAGAATAATGTGTATTTGCTCACCCAAAGCAAAGATATAAATTCATATTTTCTTAATTACTTGGATGTTGGAAGGAGCCTTCTTAAATATTGCTTAATATTTGGATTATCATACTAAATACATTTTGGCTAGGGTACAGTGCCAAAAATGTTGTTTAGTGCAGTGAAACAGATGTGGAGTTCACACAAAAACAATAAAGTTGAGTTCAAACTCTTGCATGTCAGGACTTTTCAACAAGAGCAGAGTTTTCTACAATAGCTAGTTCTCTGTGAATGTATACTAGTATCTCCAAATTGCATTACTGGAAAATAAAATGTTTACTTGTATCATGTGAAGAGGGAAAAAAAAAGACTATATTCAGGTCCACCTTCCCTACTTTACTGCAACATATCTAGAGTAGCTTAATTCCCTGGATAGTTCTGCTGGACTAAAACTCTACAGAATGAAGACTCAGAACTACTAATCTAATTGAACTTCTAAAATGAATATGTTATCAGGAAATATTAATATAAATACTCAAGACTTCTTAACTTAGTTGTCTTAAGAAAACATTAGGAATGTGTTGTACTACTAGGGAGTCAGGAAGCATCAAAATTAAGTTTAACTGACTAACATTAAGTACAGATATGAACAGTATTATTTACTTCTATAATTTAACTTTCAAATTTAAAACAATGTAACTTTAAAATGAAGCTAAAGTGAATACCTTAAATTAAATATAATGTTTTAGACATATTGAAAATACACTTAGACACGCACAACAGGAAACTACTAAACTCTAACAGCCTCAGAATACCTTATGTCAGTATTCCTCCAATCTGGTTAAGTGTGATCTTCCTGAGTTGAAAACTTACAATAAAAATATCCAGGTACTGTTGAAGTAGGAATCCCTTCCTATTTATATACAGGACTGCAATTTCTTAAGGGGTTTTGAAGATCCCTTGTTTACTCATCATTCACTTTTGCTACACAACTATGTTAACTCTGTCATTACAATATGATTAGGTGTGCATAAATGATATATTTAAGAGAGTTAACAGTTTCCAGAAACATTACATGAATAAGTTCAGCACAAATGTTTTTGGCATAATTGTCATTCAAAAGCTCAGAGAAAATATATACTAAATATGCTTATAGTAAGATTTTGGTGATAAGGAATGGGTAAAGTTCAGGTTGGATATTAGGAAAAATTTATTCTCAAAATGAGTGGTGAAGCATTGGAACAGGTATACTATGGAAATGTTGAAGGCACCGTTTCTGGAGGTGTGTAAGGATATTATGAATATAGTACTTAGGGATATGGTTTAGTGTGCAAAATTGGTGGCAGGCACATAGTTGGACTGAAGATCTTAGAGGTATTTACCAACCTATAATGATTCTTTTATTCTGTTTTATGATTCTAAGTTTAGCTATAGGCAGTGGTTACTTTTCTAATAAAAGGGATCATGTCCTATACAGGAAGGTTAAGTTTTTGTGGGAACTATTTTGAAAATAATATTAGAGTGTGGGACAGAAATAACTAGCAAGGCTCAAATTAAATTTGACTCAATCTTCTAATACCTGAAGCTAGTGGGATATATCTGTTCCAACTTTTCCAGCAAAGCAATTCATTTTGACAGACATTTTCAGATGACTGTGTTTCAGCTAAGCCAAACCAGGCCATTTAAAAATTCTTGTGAAAATGAACTACAGCAGTCACACCACTATTTTGAGAGAACATATTGCTCTACTAAAATACAACAAGCATTTTATAGTTGAGTTATATTTCTACTCAATCAGGTTATATGCATTCAGTGATTTTTAGAATATGTGGACAAATGGAATAAAGAATGAAAATGCATATTTTATGTAGGTCACTCTGAAAGTAATGCCTCATAGTTATTTCCATGGAAGCTTCAACAGAAACAAAGAGCACAATGACACTATTTAAAAGAGGAAATTCTCGGCTATACATCACTTTTTTTTTTTTTCTCAACAGTCACAACCATTTGCTGTGCATTTGCACTAGCAATGAACAAGAGCCTGCATATTATGCTCATAAAAATCTGCATGGCCATCCAAAGCATGGCTTGTCTTTCATGTTACTGTCACCACTGCTGAAATGCACCATCCACCACTTCACTGTGCTCACATCCACTGTTCAGTCTCCATAAATGTTCAGCAAGTGTCAGTGAATGTCAGCAAGTGCAACTCTTTCAGCATGGAGGAATTCAATCCCACACCTTTGCATCATAAGCTTTTCCATGCCAGACACCATTTTGTCAGACTGCCTCTCTCCTCTGCTACTGTCTGTTGCATGACAACAAAATTTAATGGAATACTGTTGGAACAATTCAACCTCTATTGTCATACCATCAGTATCTGCCTCTGACATTGTAGACCAACTTATTAAGTATAAGTACTACAGCTTTGTTTAGAAACAAATATGGATGTCTCATTCTATCCTAATGTTAAGCCAGGAAACAAGACAACAAACTGAATTAAGAAAAAACCTATTCCACTAGCAACCCACTATCCAATCATAGCACATCTGCCTTTCTTCTATGATGACAAGGATGCACAGATGTTTTTTAATATCCATAGACCAATATGCTAACTATAAAAACAAAGGAACACACAAAATATACTGCCAGTAATTCCGTTAATCTAAGATAAAAACAAAGATGAAAACAGAATGAATCAGGTTGTTCAAACAAACTTCTTTCTACTTATAAATCAGAGCACTAAACAGAAATAAATACATATGTATCCAGTGATCTAACACCCATCCCAAGCTAGCCCCATCTTGTGTCACTGTCTAAGTCATGCAAATTACACCAGAACTGCCAGTTGACTAAGATTAATGACACTGCGCCAGCTTCTTTGTTTCTCTCTGCAGCCGTTTAGTGTGAAATACTATCCAAAAACATTATCTATCCTCTATTAATCCCACAAATTTGTTCACACCATGCACATTGTTTAGGGCAATTTACAACAGGAACATACTGAGCACAATTGCATTTAATTACTTGGGTTCTAATTACATTCATTAAAGGCTAATAAAATAAATGAAACAGCTTTAAAAGCTTCTGCAAAACACATGGGTCTTGTCTCCCTCATGACGCATACTGTAGAGGTTTGATGTGAAACACAGATTTCAACATATATGTCTATTATAGATAGTAATATACACAAAGACATGAAATGCATAGATATGTGTTTATTTATATATAAACCATATGCACATCACTTCTCAGTGATCTTGACTGCTGCAGATATTTACTTATATTACTAGCCTTGAAGATGCCAGGCACCATAAGATACTTTTTAATGTGGTATATTGAGAGGGAGTAATATCAGTTTTAAAAATTCAGTTATTTTAAAAGTCAGATCTTTTAAGTGTTTCCACCTGTACGACAGAGTTATTCCCTCTTTCTCTCTCATATCTGCATTACAAAGATACAAACTGACATCAGAAAGGAGAGAAAGTCAGCCAGCATGGAAGAGAAGAAGAAAGAAGAGGGAAAACCACATTGCTTTATTTGGTACATATTCTTAAAGACACTTAAGGCTCATTTCTGACATTTATCTGAGGATCTGAATTTTTTGTTTGTAGCTCTTTACATTAGAAAGCACATTCTGAAGCACATTAGGCAGTCTAAATAAATACCCCATGGCAGTCAAAAATGTAGCTTGTTAATAACACAATTTCCTAATTCTTAAGTTTCTATGCTACTTCCATTGTTTATAAAGCAGTTTATGGCACAATGCTGTTGATAACAGTATGCAACAGAATGGTGAGTTCCTCTTGTTGTAACTATTCATTTCTCTTGGATTTATAAGATGACCTGGCCATCAGGAAAAGAAACCAAGTTCTAGTTAATTACACTACAAACCTTATACTATACATACGTGGGCTTAGATGAAGATTCAATTTGGCACTTTTGGAAATTGAAAATTCTTTAAATATTCTGCATCACAAATATAACAGCAATCAAACAAGTCTGCCAACAGTTAAAAAGTATATAAACTTAATGTAATTTTGTTTTATGAAGAAATGCAAATTACAAAAAAAAAAAATCAGCTTGGAGGATTAGCTTCCAAGGACTGCAGAGTTTACGGTTCTCTACAATATATGCAAGCACATCACTGGTAATCCCAGATAACCAAGTTAATTTCCAGAATTTTAATAAATGTTTTTAAGCTCCATGAAGCACTCAAAGACTTGGTGCACGTTCTATGAAGTATATCAGGTCAATTCATTTATCTTCTCGGCTATTATTTAATAATCATTCTCTGGCTAGAAATTTATTTAAACATTTTAACAAGTTCCATTTTTTTTAGTCCTTTACAAAAAATTATATTTTACCATAAAATAAAATGCAGAACATTTTTTCTCCTTGGAGTAGGCTTTACAAGAAGCATGCTATGCTCATACAGCACTTTGGGCAGCTTAACTGAGAGCAGTAAAAATAACATGGCTATGCGTACCATTTTAGAAAGTTCACCTTAAAATTATACAACTCTGCCACATACACATCTCAGAATGTACCTTCTTTTGAGCAGAGGATCAATTCCTTTTGCAAACTATTAAAAGAACAGGCATTATAATAAAAAAAATCATATGAATCCTTCATTCTGATATATAAACCCCTCATCGTGAATCAACATTTGCTTTGGAGGAGGGAGGAGGGGCACCCATCCTGCACAACAAAGCAGCAGCTCAATACAGCTGCCATCTGGCTTCCTCCCGCAGTTCACTTCCCAGAGCAAACAAGATCCATAGTTTAAGGAGTGTTGGGGAAGGGAGAGGGGCTGTAGTTTTAACCTTACAGCTTTATGATGGGGCATTTTTCCACTCTATAAAAACCCCTCTTAATATAGAGAATGGAAGGTTCAGGAAATTGTTAGTAGGATAGAAAGCCTTTCACTTCTGTGTTTCTGGTTCAGATCCATATCAACTCAGTAGTAACCAAATATAACTATCACCTGAAGGACTTTTAATGAAGTGAGTTAGCTGATCTCAGTATAATATCTAGTGAGCAAACCTACATACCACTAAAAGCAACACCAAACAAGATAAACTCTTCCCTCCTCACTGTGCAGAAATCGCTTCTCACCAGCAGCAACTGAGAACCCTTCAAACAGGGTATAAACCAAATTATTTTAACTACAAGAGAAGAGTGCCAAAAGCATGAGAGTCAGGGGGTCTACTGCATAGTATGCAGTTTCTGTTTGAGTTTATAAAAGCAGAAATTTGTCAATGTTCATGTTATGTTTTAAAGCCCATTGTCCTTAGATTTCCTTAGGTAGATGGAAACTTGAGTATAAAAGAATCTAACAGTCTAGCTTTACACTTATACTGGACTGATGGACACAAATTCTCTAGTCTTCCTGCATGTCATGCAATGGTGAGCATTCACCACTTTGCCATGTTTACAAGCACTAATAGAACCAAAGATTCAGCCTTCGTGTTCTGATGGTTCTATCAAACAAAAATGACTAGAACAAAATAAATGCTGAAGTGATGACAAAGTTGCTGCTTTAAGTAATAACATAAAACGTAGCAGTTTACTTGTTGCAAGCCATAAGAATCCAAGCACTTTTGTATTAAATTATAACTAATATCAAAGGGAGTGTTATAAGTTTTCACTGAACTCAGTGGAGTTTTTCCATTCCTTCAGTGGGATGTGACTTTATATACATTAATAATGAGGTAGGTATTCAACCCAACAGACAGTTCACAGCATGATAAAGTGAAAGAATTTCTTTCCGTACCTAAAAAACAATGTTAGTTTATAGTCAAAGGAAAATAAACATAAGAATCAAACATCCACATTGCAGGAAAGGTCAAATGCCATTCTAATACCATACAACTGAATGGATAACATTCATTAAGACTGATCAGTGAAAAACACCAACAAAATGAATAAATACAATCAAAAAGCTAATGACCTCAATCCCTAACACCCCCTTGACCCTTATTACTACAGCTGCTCTTGTAGGAAAGGATTAAAGGGTCTAGGAATCATTGGGTTAACATACAAGGGCTCAGAAATTTGACCCTCATTACTTACAACATATATCCCCTACTAAAAATGAGTATATGAGGAGAATTAGAAACAGAGCTAGCAAAGGTCAGCTTGAGTGCAGACGAACTCAGAAAAAAGAGCCTTGAAGAGCAGAAAGGTTTTTTTTCCCCCTCACACAGTACTTTGTTGTAACTAAGTTGATCTACCACAGAAGCAGGATTGGTACGGCTGGTATTGTTGGACATACTAGATACATTTAGGGTGCACAAACCCTTCTTCACGTCTTTAACAGAAGAATCAGCTTTCAGAAGTAAATAAAGGAACAACTACTCAGCATTAGACAGGCACCACCAGGTCCATTTGTCATAAGATGTAAGAATAACATCCTCATCACCATGAACTGGACCTCCTCATTTACTGCAATTATAAATTCAATGATCATGACTTTTTAGCCAAACTGTTCCTGAAAGAGTCCTATGCTAAGATATTTTCCTAGATATTAAGATCAACATCAAAGATGCTATTTTTATAAATACAATGCATACAAAACCACGGACTAACAAATTTAACTCCATAAACCTCCAGCCATCTGAAACATACACACGCACAAACCAGGCATCCTCAGATACCATCCCATTCACTCTGAAGAAGAATCTTATGATACCTGTTTAAACCACCCAAAGAAGACTTCAGTCAACAAGCACACTTTTATAAAAAGATCATGTTGGGTTTTTTTGAAAGCTATGTCAGATAACCTTATACTCAGGTCTTCAAGAGAAAATTAACCAGTTATAAGCCCTACTTGCAGAAGCCATTTTGAAGATGCATTCCAAAAACCTCCTGGGCCTTCAAAGAGCCTTTAACCTCAGAAAATTCACCATCAAAAACATCCTGACAGTGGTCTAAACACACTGACTGAAGACCACGTCTGAGCAAGACACAAATTCTGACAACACATCTCTATGATTACTTTAAAAAAGATCTCTCAAAAAGATCACCACTATCTTCCAGTTCCAGGGAGAATGTTTTAGTAGCACATTTCAATCACTCTTCTTTCCTTCCACACCCTCCACTCTCTGTGGTCCATGCACTATAAGCGACCTGCTTCCCTAGAGGAAGTACCTGTCTTTGTCCTGTTCTCAAAATCCCCATATCATATCATCATGTCCCTTCCACAAACACCAAAGATGTATGAATTGATGTATGCCCGCTATCTCTGAGCAACTGCTTTCAACTTTTATTTTGCTGCTATTTCACACAGGGAAGAGCAGCTTGTGTGCCTGCAAGCCTAACTTCTCCAAATATGCCAATTGGTATAATAAAAGATATGACTTTATCTACAAACCTCCTCCTGTGTTTCTGTAAAGACAAGTATGCTTAAAATAAACTAAAAATGTGAGACAATTACAAGACAAATTATGATGTAATAAAACTTATGGTTCATGCTACTTGTAGCTCTGAAACTCAAGCAGCATTTTCCTATATTTTAAAAATTGTTTTTGGATTTGTTATTCCTGTAGCTCTGAAACTGAATAATTAAAAACAATTATCATTTATCTTGAGGAAAAGGAAAAAAAAGGTTGTTTTTGCCTTTTTTCCAATGACTCTTGAGGGCAGAATTCAGCACTCATGGCATTCACACACAACAAAGAAGTGGACCAAGACAAGCATGGGAAGAAGATTTAAGGCATATTTCCTATTTTTTTCAGTTATGAGTTTCTCAAAACAAATAATCCAAATACTAGGAAAGAAGTAAATTTTGATCTATCAGCGGAACTAAGAATTTCCACAAAAATGAGGAAAGTATTGGAACAACTAGCTCTCCATACAATTGGAAATGGATTTCACTGCACGCCAGTGAGAAGTCCTAGAGTTTGAAAAAAACACATAAAGTTCAGCACTTTGCTAAGCCAGGGTACACATTTACATTTTATGTAATTGTTCTTGGCAATTATGAAAGACTGTTCAATGGCGTTTATCTACTGGAAGAGAGAAAAAGACTGAAACAAAAGAACACATAGAAGACTTAAGAAACTCAGGTACACCCTGGTAACCCACAGTTAAATGAGTCTAGTCCCTCTTACTTAGATAACCACACCACATAAATCCTGACAAAACTTTATGAAACTTTATATGGAAACCTTTTAAAAATATTTGCACTCTAGTGCATCTATTCATAAGGCAGCTTCAATATCTCATTCACTTTATGGGCAGTAACATAATTTTTCAGTTTACATTTGATAATGCCCCAGTTTATGATAATTCGTTCTTTTCTTACCTGCAATTTGCTTTAAACAAGTCATTTCCCACCTTGTAATTTATTGCCCATTGATGTTTTCATAGGTAACTACTGTATCATCTCCTAGTCATAGTTTTAGTAGACAAAGAAAGCTAAGCTCTTAAGTACTCCTTGTAGATCAACCTTGCTTCGCTCAGCTGCATCCATCTCACCTGGCACTCATCTTTACTGCAAGCAAGTAACCAGATACACACCACAATACTCCAGATATTCAGATATACCAATCTCTTGTACAACAGAATCAATACTTACCTTCTTTACTAGAAATATATCAGATCTGCAAGAACCTCCAGCTCTTCATATTAACAGTCAAGAAGGTGTCATTTATAGCAGAAATTCTTTTTTTCATCTTTTTACAGATCTTCAGACCATTTTGTACTACTACATGCTTCAAGATCACAGCAGTAAGGTATTTTTGAATAAAAGCTTAGCTCGTATGTACAAACATCTACCACTTTGTTTTTAGTGCATATTTTCTGTGCCATGTCATTAATGAACATATTAAATAAGTTAACCCCCTGAAACACCCCTTTGTGAATATTATTCCTACACCTAGGAATTAGATGTAGGATAATCCTTAGATAGGTTTTAATCTCAATTTGTAGTGCATTTAAGCCATTTATAAGTTAAGTTTCAGAACAATATCATATCTTATAAATTTAGTGACAATACACTGGACAAAACGTCAGCCATCACATCCACATATCTGGATTCTGACATTAACAGCAACATTTGTACTCCATTCTGTATCAGGGAAGTTTATCTCACATGGTTACACAAGGCCTAATGGTATTTCTAATATTTCAGCAATTTGAATCTGTCTAATACATTCAAACATACACTAGACCTGAGCGTTCTTTACCAGCTCTCCCAAAAGTGAAGCAGCATTTGCAACTATATTTAGCAGATAAAGGCAGGTACATTCTGATTCACAGCATCATGATTGTGACATTAAAAAATGATGTTTTTTAATAACTGTATCTGGGAGATATACACCTTGACTCTAGACAAGGTATTCCTCTGAACAGGAATACATTTCCAGAAAAACAAAACACACCGTGGTAAATGTTGGCACTGTATTAATATGTACTAATGCATTACACATAACAAAAGACAGAAAAGCAAAGAAAATATGCTTCTGAATCACCTGTAAGTAATGTAAGGAGTAATACATTTTGCTTTCTTCAATAAAGGAAGAAATAACACAATGCAAACTAAAAGTCAGATAACTTTTAAGCTTAAGTTTAGAAGCTCTACCATGTAGCTTTTGGATCACAGGCTTTCTGGACTAATTCCCACGAGCTACATAATTTGAATAAAGCCATAGCTTCCACACTTCATCATACAGAACAATGGCACATAGGTCTCACTTTTTCAGTTCATATCAATTCCACAGTGTAGTAAAAAATATGAAGAGCTAACTAGCTGTTACAGACTGAATAAGTACTGAAATACACTAAAATGCACTATTAACCATTTCAGTGTTGATTAAACCAAAAGGCTTTCAAGAAAGAAACAAGTACATAAAAATTCCTTTCAGTTCTTATTCTTGTTTCTTCTAACACATGGCTGAAAAGTATGTTTGCATGTTTTTTTTTCTCCTCATCTCTCCTTCCCCAGTACAGCCGCAAAGTTCCTCGCTGTCCTCAAGTTGTCTCAACATTTAACAGTTCTGTAACTTTGTGTCAACTTCAAAAATTTTGAATGTTCAACATGTCAGGTCTCACGTGGCACTAAAATGCAGCTAAGAACCTGTTTTTAAATCAAAAAAATAACAAAACATCTCTAAGCGATACCTGCATTTACACCCCAGTAAAATTTTCCTGGAATAACACTCCATATCTGTAATTTTTATTAAATAGAGCATAATATGCTGCTTGATCTTGATGAGCTAGAACATACGTTAATAGTATGCAAACTTCCCAGTGCTAAATTTACCACATATAGCATTACTGTACTTCATAATGGTGAATATAGTTTTATAAGCAACATGCAAATACTTTGAAGACAGTTTATGGATACCCCTACCCGTTAAGATGTGCCTTGGCTACAAACTGATTGATCTAAACCATACTGTACTATATACCTGTGAATTCCTACAAGCATTAACTGATAAGATTTGCCAGTTATAAACTTCATTCTTATGTATGCAGTAAATAAAGACATGAAGTGGTTGAGATCTTGTTTTGGATAAGACTCCAGTCCTTGTTAAAATGTTATTACTTCAGATCAGGTTATATATCAAACTTGATATAACAATAACAGATGTCTTATTTGTCCATTCCTTTTCTGCTTGCCTTTCAGCTAAGATTTTACAGTTTGTAAAAGATTAGAAAAAGTTGCTAAAGGATTACAAAAGATTCCTGCAGTGTTGTTTAGAAGACAAAACACCACTGTTATAAAAAAAAAAAAATTTACAGCTAACAGGACTCTCATTCAAATGACTATATTCTGTTTTACTTTCGTAGTCTGAGAAATTATTGATTTAGGATAAGTTTATCAGTAAAGATCATTATGTGTGATAACAGGGACAGATAAGGGGTAGTGCTAACCATGAACATATAATCAACAAAACTAACACGTGCAATTTAACGTGCATACGCTACAATATTATATTCTCCAAAGGTTCCTAGGAATCATGCTTTGATTAGTGATTCTATAAATAACTTAGATTTGTAGGGATTGATTTGAAGCAGCTTCTTTTTCTTTGTTCAGTCCCACACTCAGTAAACAGTATTTTTACAGATTACAGTTAATATTTAAAACTTAACCAATCATCTTTTCTGCAGCATTTCACTGTCAAGAACAATAACTGGAATGGGATAAAACATCCAAGTAAAATCATGCAAAAATTTTGGATTCCCTTTTGTTTTTTAAAAAATGTGGTTTTTATCCAGTGTGCTACTGTTTCTCCACACCTTAATTATGCTCAGTTCTGAAAAAAATATTTTGGAGTAATCTGTATGATTTCTCCATTATCTGTAGAAATTCTAGAAAAAAAGTCAATTTTGAATAATATTTTCCCAGAAAACCTTGAACTAACCTAAGTTTGGATGTGGAGGTTAATGTCAGACAAAGCAGAACACTTTGATTAACAAAATACCACATTAATAGAACTGCCTGGATTCTGCACTTGAGCTATTTTGCACTGATCAGTAGAAAGCATAGAAAGACAGACTTGCATCTATTTATATACTTTTGTGTAGATGTACACTTCAGATATGAATATGTGCTCTAAATAAGTATAGTGCACAAATCGTTCACAAATATATGTATTATTTAATATGTACTTCCAGCTTATACAATTTTCTACTCTACAAGAGTCACTCTGCTCTTTGGAATACGTGCACAGAAGTTTTTACTATTAGCTACAAGAGGGGAATCAACTCTTTGAAAGGGTGAGTGACAGCAGGACAAGGGGAAATGGTTTTAAGCTGAGGGAAGGGAGATTTAGGTTGGACGTCAGGGGGAAATTCTTTACGGAGAGAGTGGTGAGGTACTGGAACAGGCTGCCCAGGGAGGTTGTGGATGCCCCGTCCCTGGAGGTGTTCAAGGCCAGGTTGGATGGGGCCCTGGGCAGCCTGGTTTAGCATTAGGTGGAACGGTTGGTGGCCCTGCGTGTGGCAGGGGCGTTGGAGATTCATGATCCTTGAGGTCCCTTCCAACCCTGGCAATTCTGTGATTCTGTGAGAAAATGGTTTAAAAAGGCCTTTGAAGAACATCAGCAACACATTTAGTATTTAGATGAAGATCATTAAAGATCTATTTTACTTCTCAAAGAAGTGTTTAAGTGGTGACTTGAGAAGCAATACTGACTGTAAATTGATAAACCTAGCAATTTACCAAAATCAGAAAATTGAGGTGTAACAAAAGCAAGTAATAAATAAATCAGGCTACTTTAAATCATCAGTGAAAGTAATTAAGCAGGCAGAACAGGACTATTGTACTTCAGTATGATTTTAAGTCAAGAGTTAAAGATCATTTTGATTACTCTTTTGATTTAAAAATGTTATCTAATTCAGTCACAGGTGCTGAATCGTAATTAATGAAAGATCTACAATATATGTAATGCAGGAGATCTTGTTGAATGACATAGTGACTTCCTTCTAGTCTCAGATCAGAGAAAAGACAAATGTATTAATAACTCATTTTTAATTTAAACCCATTTTGAACACATCAGCTGAAAGTAAAGATACATATTTGCACATCTAACACAAGTGTATTATCAAATACAATCTTTACAATACTAAATACAATAACAATAAACTCATTTTCTAGGCTTTTTTCTTAAATCACATCATCTAGCAACCTACTTTATCGCTTTGAGCGGTCTCATCAACCTGCCACAAAAGACACAAGGTATACTAAAGCCATGCAACACGGCAGTAATCTACATTTTAACTTACCCTTAGGGACTACTTAACCTCTAGCTTTACTCTTTTCAGACAAAATGAATAGTAAGGATAACTGTGATGATGATGTATATGTCATAACTGTGTAAAGGTCAACAAGGTTTAAATATGTTGCGTTCTTTTCATAAATATTTGACTAATGGAAATGTACTTTTCATCTTTAAACCCTGAGATTGGCACCTCAATAGGCAGCAAATTATTCTGAATGAACACGCAAAATACAGTTCCCTGCATCAACATCTGACTTGAATTTCTCCAAATATTTGTCTGAATATGAACACCTAATATCAAGTAATGGTATTAATACTGTTACCACAGCTTACACTACAAAGATACTACACCAACATAAATTGAGTATCTTTACATTGCTTTGACTCTAAATAATTCTGAACTCACACTTATGTAAGTAAAAACAGAATCTGGTCTTATACATCTCTTATTACTAACCAAGTGGCAGTTTCACTTAGCTTGACAGAAAGGGCAAATGTTTTATTACAAAAGAATAGGAGACCTACTTCAGAACTGTATTTTGGCAATCTGCAGTGCCAATCTGGATATTTTTGAAACAACTGGTTTTAGTATTACTGTAGACACTTGCTTGATGCAAGTACATTCAAACCTTTCTTCCCCAACAAAAAAGAAAAGCACTATTAACCTAGAAAGATTTTTTTCTTTTTAGAACTGAAATAAAAAGAAAAAATGATGTGATGTATAAAGAAATCATTAACGACTAGTGCTGTATGGAATTATATGTTTATATTTCATTTATTAGTGCCTTAAACAATCCATCTGTACTATCTTCTCTTTTGATTCTTGAACTGAAAAACACTAGTTCTAAACAAGTAACCATAGGATTCCAGAGAATGTCATCATACAAGTCATTAATATTTTTATTACTGAAAAAGGGCTTGGGGGAAGCTTTGACAATTTCTTACATCTACATGTTTTACTGGCCATTGGATTAGGCAGCTTTTTTTTTTTCCCCAAGATTGGTATGGCTCAAGTTAGATTTAAAAACAAGTCCCAGCGGAGGCTAATAAATGGATTAAAGTGGAACATAAATTCCCTATGTCACCCAGTTCCTTAAACCTTGATGTCAGTAACATGCCTAATCATTCCATTATTATAAATGTCAAGTATGCTTTACATGTGTTAGAAAGAGTGAGTGGATATCAAAAGAAATAGAAGACTCACAAAACTGTAATACTATTATAAACTTTCATGGAAAAATATTTGAAATATTACAGTGGTCACCTAATAGTATTCCAGATTATTATTTTCTTATGATTTGCACACTGAATCCCCTATTATGAGAGACAGGTCTGGATATCTATTGCATTATATATGTTTTACTTCTCCTTAATAGTGCTACTTCCATGAGCCAGCATGACAAACTGAAGAGTGTGTTAAAACAAAATAAAAACTTGCAATGTGATTTTTTTTTTCAGTAACTTGAGAAATTGTATGAAGGAATTTTCTTTAAAAAACATTAGAATTTTCATCTAGTCAGCAAAATGAAATGCCTCAGCTGGAGTAGCTTTTGCACTGGATTTTAAGAATACTGCAAGATATAGAAGAAAAAAAATGACAACCCTTTTCAGAAAAAATGACATGCAAAAAAAAAGGATCGAAAGGAATGAGCTTGCATGCAATACAAAACAAAAACTGGAGACATGGGTCAGCAGTACAGTAACCTTGAAAAAAGGTTAAAATAAGCTAGTGATTTATCATTCTCCCCTTTCTTCAAAGCACAGAGCAGAAAGTGCTTCAATTTGCAATATGTGAATCTAGGAATAAACATTAGAAACAAGCTTTCAAAGTTTAAGTGAAGTAAAATACAAGAACATGTTGCCAATAGAGATGAAAACCTTTTTATAGAAATCTATAATGACAAATTAGAAATGTTTCTGTATGAGATAGTGCAGTTGTATTTGATCCTATCAAACATCTGATCTGGCTGCCTGCATGATCTCGTGAGTTTAGTTGCATTCTACATTTCTATAATTCTGTGACAACAATCATTCAAGACTACAGTTCTTTAGCAGTGAAAATACTTTATATGTAATGGTAGGTTAGAATCCTTGGGCAATAAAACATCAGGTGTTTTGGAATAAAAACAGTGAATGAAATCTCAGCTATTCAACTCAAGCCCTTAAGTATATGGTGACAATACAGATCTCACTACTAGTGAAAAAAAACCCTTAATATACCTTTGTTTGCCTCCCAAAGCTTATCTGATCTAAACTAAATCAAAGTTCCTGAAAAACTGTCATATGCTTAGAGTACCAGATTACACATAATAATCTCGTAATTTTTGGGCTAGCTAATCATGTGCAGCCCTCACTGAAGTCAAATATTACATGTGATGAGTCATAGAAAGCTATACAAGCCAGCCTTTGATTTTTTTTTTTTTTCCCCATTTTTCTCTGTGGGAGTAAAAGGAGGAGGACACAAAAAAGAACCAAATTACCATAACAACACACAATTCTACAAATATAAGTTCCTGTAGTCAGCTGATAGGTACTGGTTGAGTCAGTGGGTAAGGGAATTAACATCAATCTTTCTTCCCTTTCATAATTCCTGCTTAGGCAAAATTTGTTTAGCTTGCAGAAATTTGCTGGAAAGCCATGAAGTGACATAATGGGGCTACTTTTAGGCTTCTGTAGTATTTATCTTTCTATCTGAAATTCTTTTGACTGTAAGAAAAAAAGAAATAGTATGTCAGAGCATATAAGTAGTCTATGTTTTCTACCAAGTTTTTTTAATAAACTTAGCAAAGTCTTGCTGTCTCAAAATAATGCTGGGAAAAATGCTTCAAAGCAATTGAACTTTTGCAATTAATTGCCACTTAGCAAACTAAAAAATAAATACTGAAAATGGAATCCAACCTATCACAAAGTATATTTTTATAACATCAGAATAGTTGTTTTTCAGTGGGGTTAATTTTTTTTCTATATACTCGCACACTGCAGAATTACTGTTACAAAGTCAAGCTGAAACACATGGAAGTTTTTCTGCTCATTTTGATGAATTGATTGTTCAATTCTTCTGTTTACCTATTGTGCAAGATAGTGCTTGATTTGCCTTATTACCAGAAAAAAACAGGCAGTACACCTCTGCGGTATTTCTTCCTAACCTTCAAACTCAAAATTTGGCCTCATTCATTATTTAATTTATCCATGCCATGCATACTAAGAATAGTCTTACTAATTTCATATATATTTTATAATGAAACTCATTACCATAGTAGCATATTGCATAAAGCTATACTATAGCAATAATATATAACACTAGCATGATTATATATATTAATACATTTTCAATATTCCTTTTCATCTGTCATGTATTTTTGTATAAATTTGTGTAGGTGTGTATATACACATATATATCTATGTATATCCATGTACAAAAATAATTTGAAAGATCTAGGCCAAAACTGTTCACTGATTTGGTCTCTGAAGCATAATACGCTTAGGACCTCACTTTTCTGAACACTGTGCTCAGTACCCTGCATGTTCAAAGTAAAACTTCCATTAATTTCAATTCCATTGACAGTGCTTAGCATTTCATGTAATTAGGCTTTTAAATGTAAATTCTAAGAAGAACATATGCAGGATAATCATATTGCTTAATGGTTGGCACCTAATTTAGATGTGTAATTTGTAAGGTTAATCCCCCAGGTAGCTCTGCTACTGTCTAGGGAAAGTAATCTTGCAGCCCTGTGCAACCCTATTTCCTCCCACAGAGTTAGACTCACACATTGATTTAGATAAAATAAATATTATTTTTATAGCTATTTTCTTCTGCCGTGTTAAGTTTTCATCTGAATCTGCTGATCTGCCTGACAACTGTATGCACAAAATCAGCAGTAGCAGTAATACAAGTGCATAGGTATTCCTCAGAAACTGTCCAGAGTAGGTCAAGATTATCTCTTCAGGCAGCAGATTATAGCACCTATGTAATTAAAGCAAAGATCTGGCACATAGTAGTGTATATGCTGTGTTAGAAAAAGGCCACATGGAAAAATAACTGTATCAATGGACTTCCACACTTCCATAAAAAGTCCACAAAGGAAGCAAGGAGAGAATACCTATTACCTGGGCAGCAGTCAAATTACCTTAAAAACTTCTTTCTGTATATCTTGCTTCATTCACCCAAGTACAAATTCTGCAACAAAGGAGGTAAAGGTCCTACAGAAAACAATATAATTCATCACACAACTACAGTATTTCCTCTGCACAATGAATGACGTTGAAACCCCCCTGGGAAAAAAGCAGTATGCTGTAGTTGATGATACTTTAAAACACAGAGACAAGGGCAAATAAACATTAAGTACCTGAATTTGAAAGCAGATATTTTCACAAAGGTTTCTGCATCCAACTACTGAGAACTTCAAAAAAGAGTTCTAAACACCAGATACTTCATCACGTAGAACTACAGGAGAGAGAAGCAGTAGTATAAGAACACTTAGAGCATATTATCATCTCATTTATAGAAATTGATTTTTAACAACTCACTATTTTCAAGATTCCTTTACAGCTTGTTACAGAAAATACATAAACATGCAGCTTAGAACCATAAGAAGTCTGTTTCCAAGTTCATTAAAATTGATATGCTTTCAATTGATGATAGATTGAGCCTCATGTAAAGGAGTGTTTGCAAAACACTATGCAAATGCAGACTTTTTTTCTGAGTTTATTCAATAAGTATTTTAAAGAAAGATATATTGGATATCATATTACTGAAAACTGACTTAATTTGACTGAGTTACTCAGGTGATTATTAGCAACCTGGCTGAAGACACAGAACAAAAAAAAAGTCTACTTGCCCCCTTGAATATCTTGTATAGCCATTCTGCTATTGTCATGCTTTTCACACAGTTGCAGTGCCAAGCAATTCCATGACTACTTGTAGGGGGAAAGAAAAGATCAGAAACCTACAGTGACTAGTGAATTGGCAAAATTGTCAGTGTTTAACAGTGATGTATAGACCAACCTTTTTTTTTTTTCCTTGGAGAACAAACTGAACATATCATGGTTTCTCTCACAGCACAATCACTTTCAAAAAGTATATTAAAACCCATGGATACAAATGAGATAAACTGAAGTGTGTTTAGTAGACCTGTTACAGATACAGTTGCTAACAAGTTAAGCAGAAACATGCTCAAGTTTTCTTTAACAAAGATGTAAAACAAGCAGAGCTGCATTTCACAACCAAAGCATACTTGCAGAAATGACCATCAAACTAAAGCAGGAACACTACAAACTTCAGAAAGTTGTAATAAACACTCTAATCAATAAATGAGATTTTAGTTTTACCAGTTTCCAACACAAACACATACAAATAAACTAGAAAATATAAATGGATACTAGCATGCTTTGCATTAATTTTGCTACAGAAAGCAATGCAGACCAGAGATTGCGTCTATGAAGAAGTAGGGTGGTCAAATAAAAAGACAGCTGGATGGTCATAAAAATCTAATAAAAACTTGCACTTTGTGCATGAATTGATTCCCCATAATATCATACTACCATTAAGTATCATTAAGTATTCTCAAAACATAGTGCTTTTAAGCTCTGTGGAGATATTTTCTCTCTGAACTTGGCTGTAAATCACACTATGGAATCACCTTTTGAAGATAATGGAGCACACCTGCTAATAACAGTTACAACTACAAACTAGCACAAAATAGTAAAATTAAATAAACTAGCCATACAAAACAGACCAAGGTGCCGTTACTTACTATCATACACCAACTGTAGCTAAGACTATCATCAAGCAATGATAATTATTACTGGAAGTTCTCTGCCAGGTGTATCATAAGTTTCCTGATTTCCACTCCTACAGCTTACATGCTCTTTTTCATTTTCTCCTCCCATTTTTCATCTCCAATCATTTGGTTCTCCTACTACTTCTTTTCTTCTTCAGTTCTGCATCCTTTTTCAATGAAAACTTAGTTTTTATAATAGATGGACTAGAACCCAACCCCAAGGCAAGAAAGAACATTTGCCAAGGACAGACACCAAGGGAGAAATATGAGAACAAATGAAGCCCATAGCCCAGTATCAACCATTTGCAGCTGAGACTTTCTGAGCCTCCCTGGAATCATCCAGCCTGGGGAACACTGAGAAGGAATCTAATCAACACTTATAAATATCTGAAGGGTGGGAGTCAAGGCTCTTCTTGGTGGTGCTCAGAAACAGGACAAGGGACAATGGGTACAACACAAGAAAAAACTTCAGTGTGTGAGCAACAGAACACTGAAAGAGGCTGTCCAGAGAGGTTGTGAATGGATGTTTCCAGGTGCAATCTACTCTAGGGAGCTTCACCAAGGGGGCTGAACTCCAGGTCTCTTACAACTCCAACAATTCTGTGATTTCTTTTTCATTGGAATAACTTAACTAATTTAGCACAGAGTGAGTTATATTTTACATACTACACTTCCCAACTATGTTTCACATTTCACTATAAATGCTTCCTTGAGACAAAAGCAACAGTTTAAATATCTGAGAGCTATCTCCTCACTATAGCTTGCTATTAGCTCATCTCAGTTTTACTGGACCTTAATGCTAGAAGGTTATTTACTTAATTTTTAAAACAATTTTGAAACTTACATAACTTCATTCTAGTACATGAATCTAAGAATCAAATATATAGCTAACATGTATATCAGATAAGTACACCTAATACACACACAAAACATTGGTCAATAGACTTTATTTCATACTACTGTTCTTCTAAATTACTCCATATGTCTGCATTGCAGGTTGAGTATCATGTGATTTAAAAACATAATAATAATCAAAAACATAGCACTGAGCAAGGGAGATGAACAGAAATAAGTCTAGAAGTTATATCTGGTAATATTATTGTTTAAAAAACAACTTCATTAAAAATGATCTCACAACAAGCACAGTAAGACTTTAAGGAGCACTATTTATTTCTTTCTAAAGGACCCATAGTAGCAGTAAAGAAAAAGTACTTATTTACTTTAAACATAAATGCCAGAGGGAAAAAAAAAAAATCATAATTCTAATGATCAGAAGGCCAACTATACCCTGGGTTGCATCAAAAGAGGGGTGAGGAAGGCAGCTTTCTCCCTGTACTCTGCCTTTCATAAGGCCCCATCAGTACTGCATTCAGCTCTAGATCCTCCAGCACACGGACATGGAGCTGGCCACGCAGGCAACCGGGACCATCAGAGTGCTGGAGCACTTTTCCTACAGGAAATGGCTAAGCTAATTAGGCCTGGAGACAGCTCTCTTTTAAAATGTAACAGAAAGCTTTAATTCCTGCATACAAGTGCAAAGTTGCAAGCTCCAGTTAGGCTCCGCTGCTGCACTACTGTGCCACTTTTTGCACCGAGTTTGTTTGTTTGTTTTTAAACCAAAAAAAGTAGGAGAAACAGTCACTTCCAACCCATACAGTTCTAAGCCATACCTTAGAACTGTAATGGAGTGGGCTGCAGACCAGCTTCTCCCTGTTTTGGCCTCCAGCCCCGTGAGTCTGAGCTGCCACTGCAGACAGTAACGCAGAGGCCTCTGCCAGCCCTCCTCCAGCCCTCTCAGATGGGAAAGCCAGCGGGCACTTATTCGGCTCCGAGGCAGTCGCAGCCGCCCTCCTATCCTCCACGAGCGAGGGCCGGGAAAGCACATCGAAACAGCCGTATGTAGCCGACGGCTACGCGAGCGGCGGCTGCGCAGAGCCAACTCGCGCGGGATGGCGGCGTGGCCCCGCTTCGCTCCTCCGCCCGGCCGCGCCGCTCCGCCCCTCTCACCGCCCCGGCCGGGCCGCGGGGCGGAGCTGCGGGAAGTGGGGCGGCTGTTGCCCGCGGCGTGTGATCGGCGGGCTGGGAGCAAAGGGCGCCCCGAGGGGCCCCGATCCCCCGGATCCTGCCTCCCACCTCTCCCCGCCTGCTTGCTCGGGGCCGGAGCGGCACAGGCACAACTCGGCCATTTCTTGGCGCCGCGAGGCATGAAGCTCACCAAAGCCCAGTACGATGAAATAGCCCAGTTCCTGGGGCACGTGCAGCCCACCCGGCAGAGCCTGAGGAAGCTGAAGGAGAAGTTCCCTAGGTAAGTGCTTCCTGTCCCCGGCGCGGTGCGGCGCTGGGCGGCTGCTCTGCCGGGCGGCGGCCTGCTGCACGCTGAGAGCGGGCTCAGGCCGCGCCATCAGCTCCAACCGCCTCCTCCAGCCGCTGCCTCCAGTTCCAAGCCTCTCACAGTGCAAAACCACCCGGACACACACACACACACACACACACGTCATTCTGCCACAAGGTGCAGCTCGCTAAACTGCTGCTTTCGGAGCAGGATACTTCCTGCTCTTTGTGACCCGAGGAGATTGACATAAAATAAAGTGTGCACCTTCCTCTGCTGCCCCTTCACATGTAAGCTCTCAGGGCGCTTCTCAGAGCTCCGAAGCAGCACGTGCATCCTGATAAATGACAGCCTGTTGCTCAGGGCCTTGCCTCTGCAGGTGATGACAGCCTGCAGGTGAGAACAATCTGCAGGCGGATTCCAGAAGGGTGGAATCTGGCCTAGGATACTGCTTTGTCAGACCCACAGCTCCCACACCGTGCTGTGCCCTCAGTTGCTTGTATGTGAGCATCCACCTGCTTCCTCACTTGACAGCCTTCAGGATTGTCAAAGACACTCCCAAGTGATCATAGGCTACTATGGAAGTGTGCTTCGTGTACTGATCTTCATTTCTAGGATTTGCTTACTATTAGTGATCATAGAGTTTAAAGGACATGTTGCAAGGATTTTTTATTTTTTTCTCTGGCTTTTTGCATAGGGTTATTAGTGCCAAATTAGGTAGAATTGGACTAGATTCCACTGCAAAAGGTTTGGTATTGTCTTTAAAACACACAGAAAAACGCAGTTTCTTAGGTGCCCTGCTTACCCTGATGAGAAATGGAGATAAATAAAACAAAAAAGCATTCATGTGCTTCCTGAACAAGCCTTGCTAGTCTTACCACAAGTGTGACTACAGATGCTATATGAAGCTGTGTGCATTGTGCAGTATGTGGTTGAATGGCCAGTACGAGGCTTTCAAAACATCCAATGAAATCTTTTGCTTTTTCAGGAAAGTAATGTAGTTAAAAATCAAGCTGAGGCAATGACCCTGTTGTAGAGAAGAATTGATGATAAAGCAAAGTAGCTGGTTCAGTGAGCGCAAAGAGTTGCATTGCTGGGAGCCCAGCTCAGCTTGCACAGTACTGTTGCAGCTTGGGAAAGACTTAACTGCGGCAGCATATGTCTATGCTTAGCAGTTGTCTTTTAACTTTAACATTCATGTTTATGTTCAAACATCTTCATTTTTAAACAGCAGGATTTGGGCATGATATGAGGATTATCAAAATGGAATTTTGACTGCTAAGCACAATGAATCTCAGCACGTATTGGATGCACTTACTTTGAGCTTCTTGACATATACAACACTGGACTGCTAATTCTGTATGCTCTGTGTTGTGCTTTTCTGAAGAGAATTTCCTGCTTTGTTTCTCATGTGGTTAACTACTTGCTAGTAATTTGTATTTTCCTTTGTAACTTGTGTATTTTAGTCTTTTGCTTTTTCCTTACCCATGAGTTCATGTTCATCTGTGATACTGTTTTTCTCAATGAGACCTAATATCTAAATTGTATTACCTATTGTAGGGCAAGTTGTAGGACACGTAGGGCATTGCGGAAAATGATCTGAAAAGTTTACAATCTCATTTATTTTAGTGCTTGTTTTCTTAGTTGTAGATACAGTTTAGGTCAGACCTTTAAACTTTAATTTTTTCAAAGATCATTTTTACTTGTCCAGAAAAGTCCAGCTTCTGAGTGTTTGATTCATACACAAGTTGATATAGTGTTCTTGTGTAGTTGTTTCCAGGAGGAAAAAAAAGAAAAGAAAAGAAAAAAGTAGAAACCTGTTCTTCTGAATACAGCGTATTCAGTAGTTTTTCTTTGAAAAATTCTTGTGAAGTTCTTACAAATAGAACATGGTTGTCAAATAACTGGATCTGATTCAAATGTTTATGTCATACAATATTTTGCTTCTCTTTTTAATAACCAATCCTAATGGAATTTTACAGTTTTCTTGATAGAATCTTCCTCTGCCTCCTGCCAGGATTTAAAGGGTGTAAGGTTTGCTGACTTATGGTACTGTCTTGTTTTATCTTACACAAAGTTTTTCCTCATTTGGTTCTATTCTGTTTAAGTCTCGGAATATCTTACACTGCATAGTATGTGATCTGGGGATTCCAGGAACTTTCTGACATTGCAAGTTGACTCAGTAGACTCACATCTTTCAGAGGTTCCCAAAGCCTTACTTTTGAGTTCTCATGGTGAACTGTTGTGAAACATATTTCAGTTCAGCTAGGAGTATTATATTCTTCCATACCACAATTAATGCAGTCTGTATTCTTTTCCTTACTTAATTATAAGTTGTTAAACAAACTTAGTGCCTCTAGCCTGACTTCCTTTTCAGTGCCTCTACTTTTATTCCTGTAAAAGCATTCATTTTTGAACATTTTTGAGTGCAAACTGTGTACATAGGGAGTTTCACAGTGCTGGAGTTTCAAAGTATTAGAATTTATAGCAGCTGCCCTGTGTAGATCTTCGCTCACAGTATTTTCATCTTTGATTCTAAGTAAAGAAGTAGTGTTCTGTTTGTGCCTCATCTTAAAAGCGTCCTTCTCAGTGATAAAGAGGAGCTTTTCTGACAGCAGAAAGGTAAGAGTAGCTTTCCAGTAAGCAAAAGAAGAAAATAATACATAGGCTCACAGTGAGTTTGTTCATTTTCTGAGTATGGGTATTTGGTATTATGTGTAACTTCATATTAGGCCTTGGAAGTGCCCCAGTATGATTTGTTGTTGAACAATGTGTCTACATGTCTTACAGTGTAAACTGAAAAATATTTTGTTTATTATTTGCTAAATTTTACCTCTTTTTCTCAGTGATGGTTCATACTCAGAGGCCCTTAAAGAATTTTAAACACATGCAATCAGTGTTATTTCTACCAGACAAACTTCTGATCATCTAAGACTGCTGAGTTAATATTTTTTCTTCCTTTTTCTCCACTGTCATTGTTGCCTCTTTTTGACTTTTAGTGTTGGTGGATAAGTATGTTTTCCCTCTGCCAGCTAGCTTTATTTACAAGGAAGTATATTATTGTCTTTTCATGAATAATGTCATATCTTCGTATGTGCTGCTGCTTATATTATTAAGCAGTATTGATAAGCCCTTTATGGTAGTTGTATGAAATAAAGAAGGCTTCTGCTTCTTTTTATTTTTGTTTTTTGCTTGATTGTTTGTTTGTTTTCCTTTTCATTTCTGGAATCCACTGCTAATGGATCCTGGAGGTTGAATCAAAATGGAAGAAGGATTCTCTGTCCTCTGCTCTGATGTTCCTTGGAGCTGCAGTTCCAGGAGGGAGTACTGGCAGTGAGCTTGAGAGTAGGGGCAGCTGGCCATCTAGATGGCTTTTGGAGCTCAATGCTCAGGACTCAAGTTCAGCTATGCTAAGTAGAGATGTCTTACTTAGGGTTCCCAGCTTGTTGGTGTGAGAGAAATCAGTTACATACTCTTCTATCTGGAAAGCCTTTCATCACAGCAAAACTGACAGAGTTCTGCTGTTTCTTGGCTGCCTCTCCTCTTCTGAATAGTTGGTAAAATATTTAAATAAGCACATGAACTGTCTTCAGTCTCCAAGCATTTATCTAGCAATTCTTGTTTAGAAAGATGTCTTTGTGCCCACAAGGGATAGAAACTTTTATTTCTTAAAATGAAAATGTAGTTTAAACTCTCTCTGCTTTTCTGTATTCTCACTGCTTATCAATGAAAAATTCATGCTCTGCCTACATAAACCACCTCACTGATTTAAATAGGCTGGCTTATGAAGGAGGAGAAAGTAGTCTTTAGTGGGAGATACAGAGATCTGGAAAGAGAGACTAACATCACTGCTAAACCTTCCACCCTGTCTATTTTGAAGTGGCAAATATTTTGCACTAATTTATTCTGTTTACGTGATCTGGACCTTACAGCTAGAGCAGCTCTGAATTTATTAGGTTTTTTTATTCATTTTTTCTTTTACGTTAAACTTCAGAGTAAATGAAGTTTTGCTCTACTGTTTGTTTTTGTCTGTTATATGTAGCAAAATCTAACAATTTAACATTTGCTATGTTCTCAAAGCACTTAACCTCAAATGCAAGCGCTGACAATAAGAGATGAGAAAATGATTTTGGCTTATTATTTGAAATTAACAGTATACAAACTTTCAGAAATGTAAAATAAAATTTTGCATAATGAAAATATTCTTACAATGAAATAAAAATTCATAATATTCCCTTTGGACATAAATTCTTTGTATACGTAGCCTTGGTATCAGATCTTGATCTGCATCCAGTGCACAGATATTACAGATGTCTACTCTTAAGATATTACAGTTTTGCTAAGATGAACCAAAGAGCAGTACAGGTTTTCTCTTTTCACTGTTTAAGCCTCAGAGGACTTGAAACCAGTTGGATTTGATGTGTCACATGAAAAACTGATTATGCTTCAGCTCTACGTAGGAAGAAAACAAATTCTCCTCTGTAATAGAAATCAACATTTAACTCAGAAGAACTTTGTCTCTTTTCATTATTCTTTAGATTAAAAGTAAGATACATGTTTAAAAATAACTATTGATAGCAGCGAAAGCATTGAGAATGGGAAACACGGTTTTGATCAGGTTTTGATTTCTCTGATCGCTATAGACAGCATTTAGAAGGAAAATTCTTATATTGGCACATGTAACTTCTAGACCTTCAGGATTTCTTTGGAAGAGATGGAAAGGATTTTTTGGAGAGTTGTTATTGTTGTTGCATGTTATTATTAACTAGAAAGTGGAAGACGTGAGTAAGAATGCCTCAGCAGTAAGTTTGAGGAAATACAATGTATTTTCTATTACAGTTTGATACAAAATGATACATGTATCATTTCTGTTCCTTACAAGCCTTCCCACCTAAGATGTCCATTGTAGTAAATGGCTAAAATTATCTTAAAGGTTAGTCTTGAAATTTTGCTTGAAATGTCAGCCAAAACTGACAGTACTGATAAGTATTTTCCTTCTCTTTTAACTTTTTCTCCCTGCAGTATGGGAAGGATTACTGTATGGGTGTCCAGTTCCTTTCAAATAAAATAAAATAAAAATCACACAGAAGAGAAAGCGGGGAGAAGGTGAAAGAGAGAAGAGAGAGAGAATAAGAGTGAAGAGAAAAAAAGAAAAAAAAAAGAGGAAAAGAAAAAAAATTTCTAAGGAAAAGCTAGAAGAGGCAAGGACAAAAAGAGGGAGAAAAAAGATCCTTTCTTATGTCAAAGCTGCAGGGCTTGTCTTGGTCATTATGTTACTGTGTTGCTTTACAAAGTTTAATTTGGTTGTGCTTTTTGCCACTTTACAAATTACATGGTAGTGATAATCACCAGTAGAGTAGGAATGTACATCCTGTAACACTCTTCCAAGTATTTCATTCTAAAATGAGCTGGATGTCATCAGATAGACCAACAGATGTCTACAGATTTAAGGGCCAGATTACATCGGCTGTTAAGTAAGGATGAAGTGGAAGTTTTAACACTGACCATATGTGCATTTTAATTGACTTGTGGATTTTAGGGTGCCCTTTGTACTCATGTTGCTTATACTATGGACAGTGGTGGTAAAAATGGTAATTTTTGATTTTATTTAAGAAACAGTTCCTCACTGTGTCATTCTTCTGAAGTCTGCAGATAAGTCTAGGATAGAGTTTTATGAGCAGAGGAGGTTTTGTACATCAGGTAGAAAAATATTTTATTCATGTGTTGGTTTTCAGACAATCATATTCTGGGCTATATTACAATAGCACAATAAATCGCTGAATACACTGTCTGCTGAATATGACCTCACCATGAAAAATTTGATGCATTAGAGTAGGAAAGGTTGGAATATATCAACCTTAGCTGACAAGGGACTTTGAATTTTGACCTAACACAGATGACCTTTGTGTGCAATAAAAGTGAGTTTAATCTCCAGGTCAAGGTTGAGGTGAATGGTAGGGCAGTGTGGATTGGTTTGTGCTGGATGTGGCTGGATCACACCTAGCAAGTAAGGAAAATCGAGGTCTCTGCATTTTAGAGCAACCAAATACTTACTGACATAAAGTGTTCTCCTATATGTTATACCACTGAAGAAAAATGTGCAGTACCTTAAGACAACTAACTCTTCAGCAGGTGTAGGCTGATTCATTTGAAGTTCAATGCTTCAGAATAGAAAGTGTGAGTTGTAAATATCCTGTTCCTATAGATCATTGAATAGGTAAGCTAAATAAAATTTCTCCTCTAGCATGCAAAAGAAAGACTGTCAAGTATATTGCCTTGGTATGAAAAGGGAGAAATCTGGAAGCTTTATGTCTTTGACAGCTAACCTGTCTTTGGAACACCCTAAGTTTATTCCTAAGTGGCTTATCCTTTAAAAAGGAACACAATTAAGAGTGCTCTGATCTTTTTCAGTAGGCAAATACAAAGAAAACAAGTCCTTTTGAGCACTCCTTTGCTGTAAAAGGTATTTGATTATAGAAGCTAAGTTACAAAATGTTTTGGAGGTTGTCTAGGCTACATAATAAAGACGTATAAGTTGTTTAAATAAAAGATTGTAGTGTTTTATAGTAATCACAGACAAAATCTGTATTTTTAACTGGCTGGTGTTCCAGGAGTGCTTTTTTACTAACACACTAGTGGTACATGCCCTGAATGCTTTACACAGATAAGAATGGTAGTGGTGATGCTGGAGGAAGGAAGGTGTTCTCTTTAAATCTCTTTAAATCAGGCAGGGAAAAAAAAAGTTTGAGACTAATGGAAAGAACCTCTACTCCTTTAATAGAGCCTGCAAAATATATTCTCCAGGACTGATCAGCTCTGAAGGCTCTGGAGGTTTGATGATTGGAATGGCAGGAAATCACGCTTTCAGGACATAACGAATTGACTAGGCCATCCATCATTTGTTAGCATGTGCTGAAACGCTGGGTTTGTGTGCACAGGTCTGTGATTTAGTAAATACTTGGGAGATGAATAGAGCTTACACACAAGGGAAGATATTGCTGTCCTTCAGCAGCCTTAGACACAGATCCCTGCTGAGAAGGCTGTCTGACAGCAGCTCATCAGTAACTGGCCTGTCACAGTCAGTGATGCCCACCAGCCATCCCCAGTATATTAAATGCATTTTTAATATCTGCTTCAGTAGACTTAATGAAGAAAATTTAGTTTCCGTACTCTGATCACTGCTTCCTCAAGTGTTTTAAAGCATTGACTGAAGCACTTCCAAGAAAGAAACTGTGCTGATACCTGGAGAAGTTGATTGAAAATGAACGTGAAACAGAATGCGAACAGGAATATTATCCAGTTTCCTTAAAGCAAAACAAAAATGTCTGGGAGAAGCGCTCACCTTTTTAGAAACAATTGACCCTTCTGCAGAGGGACCTTATGCAGCATGCTGTACTAGCAGTAGAGATGGAGTGCTGAGAAAGGTGTGTACATGGTGATTCTGTTTTGTGTGGCTGAGCTTGCCAAAAGGCATAATTGCATTTCTTAAGCTTTCATATATCAGGACTTGGATCAGGTCATCATTCTGTCAGGCTTTCAGAGTCCTGAGAAGAGGATGGGCATGAATGGAATGGGAGAAATGGAATTCTCAATGTTTTCAATAATTTTGCTAACTACCAGAGAGATTTTGGTTTTGACATTTTTTGCAAAGGATGTGGTGGATGAAAATCATTGTAGCCTTCCATTATATTATTTAAATTGATGTAAAGAATAAATAATAAGATACATTGGAGAATGAAACTTCTGCTATTCTTATAATTTCGCAGACTCATTGAGAGTTACATAATATCAACATTCTGAATTGTAATGAATTGTTTCCGTAACTTTCTACCAAGTGATAAGATGCTTTGTTACCTGTATATAGATAAACTTAGTAGTTTGAATTTCCTGGGAACTTTCAGGGAAAAAATTGTGTTTACATAAAGGCAAATATGTTGGTTTTCATTTTTTAATGAGATTCAATGCTTATTATACTTACTTCAAGACAGCAAGACAAACAACTTGATTTTGTTGAAAACATCCATTTGATACATTCACTTCTTGAGGTTTTTTTTCCCTCAGGAATCCATTCTGTGTTCACAGAAGAGAAAGCAAGTGCTGAATGAGACCTATAAATTTGATTCTTGTATGTGTCAAAACAGTAATGTATTAAATGCATATTATTATAAAAATTTAAGACGTGTCCTAAACACTTACATTTTTATAACACATGGCAATGTTAAATAATACATCTTCTTGTTAGCATCTGTTTGCTGTCATTGTTGGCAGAACCTATGATTTATTACTTAAATTAATGACTAAAACCATTTTGGTTCTGATATATGCCCCTGAGCTTATCATATCACTTAATAAAATAACGTATATGCTTTGATGAGAATCATTTTTAATTGTTTACTTCTTTAAATTCCTGGTGAAGATATCATATCTTTTCAAGGTGAATGTCTCAGAAGGTTGTACTGTATTTCAAACCAAGTAAAATAATGATAAGGATTGTTTTCAGTAAGAATATAGATTACAGTAACTAATCCTATTAAAACTGTCTTCTAAGACACATCTAATAGAGCATTGTTAAGAAAAAAAAGAAAAAAAAAAAAACAGCATTAGAAAACATTTGGAAAAATACTGCTCTGTTTTCTTCAGATCCGGTGATGGTTAAAAGCCTTGTTCATTTTTTTGACTAATTGGCACCATACAAGTAGATTTCAAGCTCCCATTGGCATGCTAAGATTTCATGCTTTATCATTAGTTTTCAGCTTGTATTTCATGGAGTTCTCATCCCTGGACTTCAAACAAAGAATTCAGAGTAAATGAACTTCTTGTCAGAAGGCTTAAATTTACCAAACAGGAATCTGCACTTCTTGACGGAAAAGTGTTCTGCCTTGTAAATTCCTTAGGTTGGAAACTGTTTTTCAGCAACTAAAGCATTTTTATTGGTCTTATCATTTCTTTTCTTATGTGTTTCTTAAATTCTAGTGTCCGTAACAGTTTGAATGTGGTAGTAATTTGAATGGGATACATGATACAGTGCATGCCATAAGCTACGCAGTAGCCCAATTGTTAATGGCTGTCTTCCTGTTTTAAGCTGGAGGTTTCTTGAACTTGAATCCTCTTTCTCATTTGAGTAGGATCTTCAAGCAAGTGTTATTGTCTTTTGGAACTGGTGTAATGGCTTCAGGTTGGGATGTGGTGCTGAAGTGCACTCTATTTGGATGAATATTCTCAATTTGCATATCTGGATCTAGGCCTGAAAGGTATTCAAATTGTTTGGTATTGTTGATTCCCAGATAGCTCCGGGCAGCTGCAACACTGAAGAAAAATATCATAACACAGCACACATTCTTCTTCAACAGAAAGCAGAATGTTTTCAGATTTTTTTCTGAGACCTACATGATACCAAATATAATAGTTTCTGTAGTGTAGTCTGCTAGAAACTTTTCTGAAGACAACATGAAAACTATGACTGTATAGAGATAATATTCACTTCTATGCCTGAAGGGGTTTTTATCTGAATTAATATGAAGAGTCTTTTGGAGTTCCTCATCATTACTGAGGACTCAGATGATGATAATGACACCACATGTCTCTCTTTCCATTTGTGATCTGCTAGGAGATGGCAGAACTTCCTTTCAATCCACTATTGATACTGATGGTGTCCAATCCTTTTGCATTTCTTCTGTGAAATGCTTGCATATATTCTTAGGCTAGAACTGGTACAGAGTACAAAAACTAATAGCCAGAGAATGAGCGTAGATTCCTAACGGCAAAACAACAATTGAACATTAGCTATTTCCAGCATTAATATAAATACGTTCTCAATCCAGCTGGCCTTCAGTTTTCAATACAGGTAAGCAACATGTTCTCCTGGACAAGCTCATTATTTTCAATTCACAAAATATAAAAAGATCAAAAGAAGACATAAATTTCTGTTTCCTACAGAGTTTAAAAATGAAGTTTTGTTTTGAACAGTTGGCAGGTACTCCAAAAAGGCCAAGCAAGTTCAGTTCCAAATACAGTGTTTAATGACCTCATTGCAGTGGGTTTTCTGACACAGAAATATGTTTTTCTTTATCCTATTATTAGAAACAGGAGAGTATAATTATTGACCAAAAAGTCAGACTACATTTTTATCTCATTTGTATTGTGTTCCTTTGACATCAGTAGTCTAAGAGAGAAAAAGAAAATGGTTGTTTACAGGATAAATGCATGGTTTCAGTCTGATTTTTTTTTTTCTAGCCATGTCTGTCTGTTATTATGCTCTCTAAGTGTACTTTTTTCAAACAAATCCCAGTGGCTACTCAATAACTACTATCCATTATCTTTCTGCTTATGTTTTTTTATTTCAATTTACTATTTACACATGGACCTCACTAGTGATGGACAAACATTTTTATGTGTGATTGTTTTTGTGGCTTTGAGGTTTCTGGATGAAAATTTTGTCCATTTATCTGGTCATATTAGCCTGCAGTTCTAACACTTTCAGTCTCAATAATTTAAAAATACTATTCAAATGTTTCATTTACTTTGAGAAATTAATCTATTTCTTTCTAGATTGTTTGGGGGGGGGGGGGGGGGGGGAAGGGGGAGTAGAATTAATTACATGACAGTCATTTGCTTTAATGTATTTTGTAATTCTTAGCATTTTAGTCTCTTCACCAAGGGTAATATATCAATGGAACTTTGCATTAGTGGATGTATACTGAAATAACCAGCAAAAATCATTAAAATATGCAGAGGAAAGCAACATGCTTAGTTTAATGTACTTCTGAATATTAAATGCAAGTAAAATGGTATATAGACATGGAGTCATCTGTTATATTTTAGTCTCTGAAGCAATAGCTGTGTAAACCTTAACCTCGTAATTTTGTAAGTTCCACTTTATCATGTAGCTGCAAAAGGTAATCAAAATAAATCATAGAAGATGAAGAAATATTTTCTAGGGCTTTCTGTAAGCTTTCAGAGGTGGAGCTTGATCCATGAAATTTTGGTAAGCATATTAAATAATACAACATGATGTGCAACGTGTCAGGTCTGATAAATTATTTTGTATAGGACATTTATACAACATATGGTGAGCTGATATGTGAACAGCTTAATGACTAAATTATGTTAATCTTTCTTGCCATATTTACTTTTCATTTTTAAAAAATGGTGTTTTCAATTTCTGATTTTACTTTTTTGATCATGGACAGATATTAGAAAGGTGTAGGTCATCTCCGAGAAGCTGTGACAGTGATCCAAGGTTCCTCAGCTGTGCAGTGTACATAACACAGATGTTGGGAGAGTCATCTGTCAGCTATGCCTCTCCTATGGAGTTAGAGTTCTAGAGGGAAAAGAATTCGACACAGTGCTGTCACTGTTACATTTTCACAATGGAAGAGCATGCAAATATTCAACCTCCTGCTTAGCAGTAGTGCCCTGTCTAATGTCTGTGCTGGTTAGAATAAAAAAATAGTGGGTGCATCTAGGGCTCATAGATCTGACAAAGGTCATGCTATGCTGGGCATTTGAATTGGAAATTGTCTGGACTTAGATTTTATAAAGCTCCCACTGTTGTCGGGAAAATTTCAGCAGGGTTTTGTCCCTGGAGAGGCCTCTTAGGCCCTTTTCTGTCCTATGAATGAATTTAGATGTGAGGGTTTCTCTGCCTTAAAACTGTTAAGTTCATTTTGCATACATCCCCAGAGAGAAAAACTGGCAGATGCTTTTGTCTTGGAAGTGTTTAAAAGAAAACTGCAGAACAGGAACAAGGGAGAGAAGGGGCCCTGTGTGGAGTCCCAGAACATTTTGGAAATGGCCAATATGCAGTTTTCATCAGTACTAAGGCGGGGCACAATATGGTGCCTGTAGCTCACTGGGGAATATGAATGTTGATTAAGCATACTCCCAGGCTTTGAAATCCTGAAAGCAGTGTCAGAATAATGGATGTTGAGCAAATGTCAAGCATTTGTTAATTTCTCTGTTATTTGGAGTTTATCTACCATGATCAATCAAATAAACTAGTGCTTCTCTGTTGTGGCATGTGTCATTGATATGGTGATTAGGGGGCTAGAGAGGCCTTCTGCCTTTTTTTTTCCTTTTTTTTTCTGTTACAGGTAACAGATTACATACGAACAGCCATAACTTTAAGAATTGTTTGTGGTTGGTTTAATGGGAAGTGATACAAAATACTTAACAAAATACTTTATAGTAGTGAAATAAAATAGTACTTGCATATCTGCCTTGCTAAACCTTGAATTCAGTTGTTTCTGTTTTTGGCCTTAAAGCTTTACTCTCGGGGGTGAGGAGAAATTACTTGTAAGTGAAAGTTGATTGGAAGAAACTTACTTAAAAGGAGAAGTTAGAAAACCAAAGGTATCCTCCCCAAATTAGTATTGTTCTATAAGTTAGCTTCTTTTTTGCCTCTCAATCTCTTGGTTTCAATAAAGGTGTCAACATCCTTATTTTTGACTGGGAAACATTCATGTGACCTTTAGTTAAAAGTGGAGAGGATTACTCACGTTTTTATAAGAACATGCAGTCTTTTTAAAGAGCATGTTAGATAAGTTGTTGGTTGTTGACTAACATGCAGAAATGTTAAGGGTCCCATCCAGAATATTCTTTTCCTCTAAATTTTCAATTGCTGTTGTCTTCTGCTATCCTAGTTGTGCTAATTTGCCATTCTTAGGAGTTACAAAGAACTGAGAGTTAAATGTGGAGAACAAATTAAAAACAAATTAGGAGAAGGAAAAGGTACTGTGGCATTTGTTGTTTTACTGTAACATATTAAGACTTCGAATTAGTTGTGGATAAAGTAGGGATGTTTTGTTTGGGTTCTTTTTGAAAGTTGCCCAAAGGATGTTAGTTGTCAGATTCCTCTGAATTCTAGTAAAGTTTTTTTACCCTCTACTCATTTACTTTTTTCTTCTGGGTTTTTTTTTGGGGGGGCCAAGTTTAGTCTTTTAGTCTTTATGTGCTAAAAATGTTATTTTATATATATATATATATATATATATATATATATATATATATATATATAATATATAAGTAATATATATAGTTTTATATATATATATAAAACATATATATAATGTTATATTTATATATAATTATGTGTATATTTTTATTATATTTTTGACAACCCAGAAATTTAAGAATTGTCAATGAGTCATGCCATATTTCTTGATGCATATTGAGGTCATATTCTTTTTTTTTTTTTTTTAACATAGAACAAATATTTGATGTTGAACTAGTTTTCCTTCTTCATTAGTTTTCATATTTATTTACTGGAGTGTCTAAATTCATTTTACTGAGGCTGGTCAAATGTTGGTGCTTATGAAGGTGATGCTATGTGGTGAACCTATTGACTGTTTACATCAGTGATGACTGTTTAGCTAGGGCATAGAATCAGACATCTCCCAGCCTTTACTGCAACAATACAGGAAACAAAGGTTGGTAATTGTGGCCATTTTCAGAGCAGTACAAAGAAAACAAAAATTTAAATGCTCAAGAAAGTGGATGAAGAGAAGGGAAACTTCTATTGCTAGAAATGGAAAACAAGGCTAAAGTAGTTTTAGTATAGAGTAACATGAAATTGTGATCACCTCACTCAAACTTTCTCCTGTTGCCTGTCAGTGAGTGTGTTTGTCACAGTTCTAGATAGGAAGTTTTTAAAAAAAGAATTCTGGAAGACCACTTGTAAAAAGGAATATCTGGATTTCCTTCTTAGTGTGTTCTGCCATATCTCCAATGTTAAAATTATTTTTTTTCCCTCTGTGTAAGCTATTCTTTCTAGTAAGCTATACCTGAGAAGTGCAGTGTATGACTGCGGTGAAGTGTAAGACTTCAATTTTGGAAAGACTGACATAGATTTTGTAAATATATGCATGTATAATACAAAATAGAACGCTGTCAGCTAGGTAGAGTAACAACAATTATTCTCTGTTTTATTATATTATTATTACAAGTAACTTTTAAATTATAAACTTTCATAGACTGTGTAGAGTTTAAGCCTGAAAACTGAAGTGGACTAGCTATAAATGGGTTTATTTCTTGCCTTAAATCAGTATCATTACTCAAACTGGAAATTAAATTATACTTCTATACAATCCATGCTTGATATACGGGTGAAATTCTTTAAATTATATCTTCAATATGATCCTCAGTTGTTTAAGGAATTAACCATTTTGTATTGCTTTACTGGAAGATTTTTTTTATTTAGGGTGTTCAGTTTTACCCTGGAGATAGCTGTGCAACAGTGTGTGTGCTTGACATGTGATGCATGCAAATGCTAAATACAGTAGCAGCATGAGGCAAGTGTCATTAACGGTAATTTATGTAATGAAAGCCACCTGGCTGTCTTCGTAATTAATTGCTTGTAAATAATAAATTTAAATATAATTTATAGTTTTCTAAATTTGATTATATATTTTTAGGAGCAAGTTGCTTAAGGGTGTTTGGGGATTTGTTTAGTTTCAAATTGGCACAGATATGCATTTTACATACAGGCTAATTTTTAACAAAATGAACAGTCTAATTAGCTTAAAATTGCCATTTACTAATAAAAATAGTTTTGTATTTGTAGACTTAAAAGGAGAAATTTAGAGAATGGCAGGAGGATGAGATTGGAAGAACATGCACTAAGATTATCAGGCTGATGGAGAGAGACAAACTCTATTTGACTCCTCCTATCAGTTTCTTTTGTCAATGAATCCTCTGACAATATGATCAAAGGATACCAAAAAGGTTCTGGTATGCATAAGTTGAAAAGGTTTGAAAGTTATTCAACTCCTATGTAAGAATATTTTTTTAATATTTGACTAAATTTTATTTTCACTTTTAGCATTGACATTGTACTTTTAAAGCTTGTATTGTGAATATCGTTTGTATTTGCTTACAGGGATCTTTGTGTGGTTTTGGCATTTTGATAAGTTTCAAACACGGAACAGTTGTTTTTAATTCCGGAAGGAAAAGAAATAATAGTATTTCAGGGAAATTATTATCAACTTGCTTACTAAGATAAGATCAAGAGGTAGTTTCTTTTCAGGTGGAAATAACACTATTCTATTCCTGTGTTGTCCGAATTCCATCTTTAACCATAAAATCCACTGCTGTTTATCCACTCTGAAAATGTCCTGCTGTTCTTCTCATCATCAAATTGAAGTAATGGGGAAACAGCAACTTTCTTCTAACTTCACTTTTGACTTTGCAGGGACTGGATCAGAAATACTTTGTAGCAATTAGAATATTGCTTATTTTGAGCTACGCTTCTATTACTACTGCCCAAAGCTAGTTTTTGTATTGATAAAAGGAGATGATCATTGGCTGTGTTGATAATTTGTGTTTACCTCTGCATTTTATTTTTTTCACATCTGATACAAATTGTGTGTTGTCTGCAGTTGTTTTAAAATATATTGGCCATTACAACAGACACCAAAAAATGAGGTGTCTACAGGAGGAATTGGTGCCCTGTTCTTAAAGGAACTTCTAAGTCTTTCTAAATGAAAAATCATTCAAACAGTATCTAATACTAGCAATTTTCCTCTGTCTGCTGCTAGAACTTATTGGCCAACTAGGTCAGACATTATTAAAGTTCAAGTGGCCCAGTGGGAAAAGTAATGGCCTTATGCTACTATGAATTTTAAATGCTGCCATTTCTATGTATTGCACCATCATCTGTTCTTGCACATCACTAAATTGCATAGAAGTTGTGAGACCAACCAATGTCAAGGTCATAGAAGTGATGACTCTTCTCAAGTAGCCTTCTCAAAGCTTTGTCATAGTTATTCTCATAACCCTGTCTATAGGCAGCAAAGCTATAAGTATATGCCTGCATTTAACCTATTTTATTATTATTGCATAGGGTGAACTTGCAACGCAGGAAGTCTTAAGGCTCAGAGTCCTTATTTTCAACTTTTACTTTTAAATCTAACGAAGGTATAAAATCGACTTTGATGCTAAGACACTTTTTAGTAAGTGATTCATATTCACATCTTTTGACTTGAGCTGTTCTATAGTTTAATGAACTGGATGTTGCTGAATTTCAAAATTGATTAGTGCTATAGCTCTGTAAGTGAGCTTTAATCTTGTCTTGTTTTTAAATTGGTATCTTTAAGGCTGAAATGAACACGTCACCCCTTTCACAGGTACTTCTTTTTATCTATATGTTTATTGTAATTTTATAGCATTAATACATTTGTAATGAGAGTATTTCACCAACAACACCATAATGGTTTTGTGGTTCCCAAAGTACTGGAGTAGCAGGAAAGTTCTAACGTTAAAAGATATCTGTTTCACAGAAATAACATAACATCTCACAAAGAGATGTGACAAGCACATGACTCTCATACTAGAGAATGTGGAATAAAAATGACAATTTCTACTGTACCTGAATTCCCATAAAAACCACAATTCATTGTTGGATATACTTCCAAGATAAACTTTGACAGCTCTACTTTGGGATTTCACCCATAACAGCTTCTGAATTTTGGAAATGCAAATCCCCATGCACAATCTTTTAACCATTATGTTTATCATCTTCATTAGGTAAAGAGTTCCATTTTGTGAAAGAATAGCACTGACTCAATGTTCTTTGTAGTTCATATTTACTCTTGTTTTTTGTTGTGTTTTTTTTTTTTACTGATCACTCTTCCTTTGTTCCATGGTAAAATATATGAAAGGTAAAACAGCATTTTTATTCTTTCTGGTTCGGGCAAAAAATGTGAGGATAAAGTTGAGGGAAAAGTATTGCATTTTAAAATGATTATATGAAACAAATGGAAGCTTGTATTTATACCTAAGATTTTACATTTCCATAAATCTCAGAAAGTGAAGTGGAAAGTTTACCTTATCCCTAAGCAATACCATTGGCCTTCTTGGTCACAACAAGGCTTGCTGATAGTCACTCTGTTTTCCACCAGGACAACCAGATCCTTCTCCACAGAGCTCCTCTCCAGCAGGTCATCCTCTCACTTGTATTGATACCTGTAGTTATTCCTCCTCAGATGTAGAACTTTGCACTTGCCCTTGTTGAACTCCATAAGGTTCTTTTCCACCCAGCTCAGCTTGTCTGGGTCTTATTGAATGGCAGCACAGCCTTCTGGTGTGTCATCCATTCCTCCCAGCTTCATATCATCAAACTTGCTAAGGGTGCATTCCATCCTTTCATCCAGGTCATTGATGAAGATGTCAAACAAGATCAGAACTTGGCTTGTCTTTCATTTTGCTGTTGCCATTGCTGAAAGACACAACCCTCTGCCTCTCTGTGCTCACATCCACTGTTTCGTCTCCATAAATGTTCAGCAAGCAAGCTTCAGTGAATGCTGGTGTGTGCAATTTTTTCTGCACGGAGAAATTCAGTTACAGCCCTTTGCTTCCTACAGTATTCCATGTCAGATGCCATTTTGTCAGACTGCCCCTCTGCTGCCAAATGTCACATAGCAACAAAATTTAGTAAAGTAAATCCAGCCTCTACTGCCATACCACCAATATGCTTCTAACACTGTGGGTCAATATAGTAAAATATGAGGCATTACTTTCAGAGCAGCACTTTTATAATAATTGTAGAAGTTGTCATGTTTGGATTTTCTTCAGGTGTGGCTCCAGAAAATACTAAGCTGAATAGCGCCCGAAATCTTGGCTAGATATGGGAGCATGTTTTGCTGAAAAGAGGAAGGCAAGACATTCAAAATAAAATCTTTTAGTCCTTACTGCCTCTTCTTGGCCATAGTTTTACATCAGCTGTAATTATGAAGTGCTGATCTATCTGTAAGTACTTTAGTACTTCACTGTAAGTACTTGCAGCACTTCACTGCATGCCTGCAAACAGAACATTCTGGTTACTCTCCAGGGATGATAGTACAAGCAGGAACACCCAGAGCAGGACCAGGCCCATCCCCGTGTGTGCCAGTATTCAGTCACTCTTGTACAATTTTCTGACATTGAGACAAAACCTCCAGTGTTTCAGTTTGCGCCCATTTCAAACTGGGCAATGCTGTGAAGTACCTGTCTCTGTTTTCTTTATACCTTCCCTTCATGTTTGTATACACTGATAAGATACCTCCTGAAATAAGTTACATGGCAGTATCCTGAACTGTCACCATCAGCAGCTGTGATCTTTTTGTGCTGTCTTGCAATGCAGATGCATGCTCATGACTCTGTTCCCTCTCCAAGTACACTGTACTGTCTTTTTAAGCACTTTTCAAAACCATGATGTTTTAGTTTGCTGTCAGTGGCATCTTGCAATAGATGTTCCAGCTGTGTTTGAAGGAGCTGCTTCATTTTGCCAGGCAGCTTTCATTTTGCTGGCTATTCATGTAATTTTGCCAGTAGCAATAGAATAGTGGCCAAAAAAAAGCAACCATAGAGTGGCAGACAAGTGGTTTTGGTGTTTAACAGGGAGGCCTATGTTAATTAGAAGAAACATAGAAGCAGCCATGTGAAAATACAAATCTACTTCTCTTGGGGAGGAGAGTAAGGCTTGAAATTCTTGGAATGGTTTTGTTGAAGTAATTCTCTGCTGCAGTCACAATATTTTTGTACTGCAATCCAGTATATATCGACCTTGTTAGGTTCTTGCCTGATTTTTATTTATTCATTTATTTTGTATTTGGGGTGAGTCCTAAATGATCTGAACAGTTGAAGCATTGGAGAGGCTTGTCAGACTAAAATGAAGTAGAAAGATGAAATCAAGGACGCCAAAGGAACAAAATAGAATGGATAAGAGTAAAATGGGAGAACAGAGAGATAATGGATATATTGGTCTTAAATCTTTTTGATACGTCACTGAGTATGGTTGGATAATTGTGCAGTAAGTACAGTAATGTTACTGGGAATGGTTTTAAAATACAAAAATTTGTGTACCAGTTGGAGAGGACTCAAACCCAGGTAAATGTTGTCCTGTTCTGTGTTGTTCTGTTATTTAATTTCTGAATCTTTTCTCTACATTCAGTTCTACCGTTATGACCATGTAAATCTGCCAGATAATAATAGTTACATGGAGAGCCATTAGGGGGCCATATGTATCCAGCTCATTTATAGCCTGCAGGGTTGTTTGTTTTGTTTTGTTTTGTTTTCCAAATAAATCAACTTGAAAAACCATAGCTATGTATATGTATGTAGCCTGTTTAAGTGTATAATCTTAATTTCTTTCCTTTGTTCAGCTTTTAATGGCCACATCTACATGTTGAAGATTGCCATAATTGGATAATACACCTTTTGGGGATGCATTGTGGTGAATATCTCTGTGTTGAATGATGTATATTTAAGAATATTTAAAACCTTGACTGTATTGTCATTTATGAAATTAATGGATCACAGAAAAACAAATATGTATAATAGATAGTTTATATTATTACAGTTTTTCTAGTTTTAATATTCAGACAATTAATATTCCATTTATCATGTATAAAATGTCAGAGAAGGAGGCTCAGCTTACTGCTGTCACAAGATGCGATGGACAGACAAGCCAAAACTAGGTGTTACGGCAAAGATGCCAGAAACATGAGATACAGATAACTCAAACTGATAAGCTCATTGCATAGCACTGAACATAGTCTAGTTTAGTTACTTTGCACCTAATGCTTCAGCTGGTATATTTAGAGGTAACTTTATACTGTGCTACACATACATATCTTCTCTTTCAACTTGAACAAACCATTCAGTCATTCTGTTTTTCAGTTTTGTCTTTTCAAAGTGGGCATAAGACTTGCTTATCCTAAGTTAATATCTCTGAGATGTGAATATTACAAGGAGAAAAGCCATTTAAGTGTGGAGAGAATATTTACATTTCATGTAAATATGATGCAATGCAGGTATTAAATCCCCATGCTGGAAATCTGTCAGAAGAACAAGACTTTAGGCACTGCTGAATATTTGAACTACCTATGTTGTGCCTTAGTAGTTAAGCTCACGAAAGGGAAAATGTTAATTATTCATAGTGCTTTGCTGTACCATAAAACTCGATTTATTGAGACTATAATTTGTTCAAGTTGCATGTAGTAGGAAAATATATCAGAAGTAATTAATTGTATTCAGGATATGATGAGGTAGATATATCCACAGAGGACAATTGAAAACAGTAGTGGCATGGTATTGATTGCTTTTTTGGGGGGAAAAGAAATCTTGTCCCATTTCTAAACGTTAACAATTCAGAGAGAAAAATTCCCACTTGAGAAGAATGCTTTCCAGGTTGCTTCACTGCCAGGTGTTTGACATTGAGGGGAGCCTTAGATGAATGAAGCTTATGGCAGCTTTTGGAAATGACCGACTCCAGGGAATCTCTGCTTCCTGCTGTGAAAGTTTCTGTTTTCAAAGCACATCAGTTTCAGTGGGAATGTTCCAGTAGTCCCATATGCTACTTCTGACAGAGAGGGAAGTTTTTAACCTGAATATGAGACAGCTACTGAAGAGTTTCCCTTGCTGCTAACAAAATGAATTTCAATATGTTGCCAATGAACAAGCGATATGTTCCCAACTTCTGATGGAATTTAAGTCTATCAATTATTAAAGGAAATTATGCTTTGTTTTTCTTTGTCTTTTCCCTTTCAACTCCAGTACCTGCTACTGATAGGGCTTTGTGAGTTCTGAGGCTGAAAAAGAATCACCTAAACAATATGCTAGTTTGCTTTGAAACTCTTGCTATATTTTCCTCCCCTCCCTCGTATGCTCTCTCCTTGACCTAGCAGCAGGAAGCCTTTGTCTGAGGTGTTCATCTGGAACAACTTTTCCACACTTGTTTTCATGTTCTGTTAGATTACAGGGCAGCAGGCCTACCTTTGAAGCTCCCTTCTCTTTTGTTTCTTTGCAGTGCACTCCAGTAATTAACTTTGTCCTTCTTTTATTTGTTCCAGTCAATCGCAGTCCACTCTGCTGAGCATCTTCTCCCAGGAGTACCAGGTTAGAAGTTTTCTCCTTTGTGAGGGTTGACAGGTGCCTAATTGAATGATGAATGTCCCTTTATTTCTTTGTAATTGAACTGCCAGCTTTCTGATTGGTTTGGAGGATGTTCCCTTTTCCACATCAAGCACCGCCTGAGTCTCAGTGGATGGCTGCCAAGCCTACCCATCCATCTGTCTAATAACATCTAGCCTTTGCTTATTTGGTGGACCTGTAATAAATTATGCTAAACCATTATTATTCTGACAATAATAATTTCCCTGTGTTGCGTGGTTCCATGTGCTAAATGTTTGCTGACTTGCACTGTCAGTGCTGCTTTCCATTGCTGACAGAGATGATGATAAATGACCATTGCCGGAGTGGCAGAAGGCAAGAGAGGCAGAAAATGGAGTCATTTATCATGAGATGACAGGTGTCAGTCAAGTGGCAAGTCTCTGTGGAATTACTTTTTGTAGTTTTTCAAATAAGTTGTTTTTAAGCAATGTTCTTCCTGGTTAAAAATGCCAATTGAATTGTAAAACTAGTGTACACCAGACTTAGATGGAATTGAATTGAGGGAAAATTAATACAAAGATTGAAAGACAGAACAAGTTTTACTTTGCCCTCTGCAGCCTTCAGTAAACTTATTTAGATTCAATTATTGTGACCTTATTGGCTTTTACATATATGGTACATTGCAGTACACTATGAAGACATTCATTTCAATTGAACATCATTTCTATATAGAATCTCAAAACATAGTTCAGTTTGTATAACAAAGTGTAGCCTAGGCATGTGTTTGAACAGTCATGATTTTTGTGCTTTGATCTATGACACATTTGTAAGACTGTTTTTCTTTTGTTTTTCAAGAAACAAATAAAAAGAACACATGCCAAGCATCATACTGCAGAAGCAGTTGAATCTTACTACCAAAGGTATGACCTCCTTACCCTAGTTAAGAGTGTTATCACTAATTTTTATCATAATTATAAGTAAATTAGCACCATTAGCTTATGAAGATGATTTTCTATAAATATAAATTAACAGTTTGAGATGAATGTTACAGAATGTTCACATAAACATGTTTATCGGTGTAAATATAGAATATTTCAGCCTGATCAAGAAGTGTTTAATTTCCTTGGCTTTTAAGCAAATACTACTTTTTATAGTGCATATGAGAGCATTCATTATATACTGCCTATAGTTAGTAATTGTGTAATTTCAGTGTCAAGACTAATATTAATGATAAACTCCTTACAGCTAGTGAGCTTCTTCTGTTGCAGCTGCTTGTACTTTTAGAAAAAGCAGCTGTTTTACATTGCAAAAGTTACATACTAAATTTCTGTATTGCCAGCTTTAATTTTTAGATCACTCCTGTTTTATCAACAGAAGTGTCAGAAATAGCTTTTAAGGGAGAATGTCATTTTACGATATTCTGTAATTATTTGTGTCTTAAGCTAATAAAATGTTTGCGACATCTTATAGTTTGTCTGTTACTTCTATACACTTTATTTAAAATGTCGCAATGACATAATTGGGGCACAATGATAACTGGTAAAAATGTGCAATTAAAAAATACTTTGCAGACTGACATATCTGAAGAGCTTACATGGCAAGCAAGTTCATACTTGTGATTATAGATGTCTGATATCCATGCTTAATGTTAATCTGTATGAACCAGGAAAACAAACAAAAAGCTTCCATTTGTAAACAATTAAGTACTCTCTGTGCTTCTGCAGAATCATATGTTTAAACCTAAGCACAAACTGATATGTTTAAACCTAAGCACAAACTGATTATATCAGAAAGAAAGTCTTGTGTGAATTGTACTCTTTGGGGAGCTTGATTTTCTTTTTGAAGAAGCTATATAGTTTTGTAACAATTTGTACTGGATCACATCACACTTCTCCCAGTGTTGATGTTTGTTTAGGAAGAATATTGGTTTTAAATTTTGACATTTTAATATATATGAGAACTTAATTTAATTATTTTTTATTAGTATAATTTTAGTGAAGTGCCCTATGTTAATTGTAACTGTAACAATTCTTTTCTTAGAACACATGCAAATAATTTAAACCCTTTTTATGATAATAATATTATTAGTCCCATTACACTGAACCTGACATGCTGAATCAGATTTTGCTTTTTGCAAAGCAGCAGTGTTGTTGGTACAGTGAAGTTATAGGTGTGATTAAGTTTGGCTAACATGAGGTAGGAGTATTTGGTATTCTGTCTCCTTCTGTACACTCTGAAGTATGTGGCAGTACATAACTAATGCATTATGTATGAAGCTATATGGTAGCTATGCTATTACTGGATATTGTATGTATTGCAAACTTTTAACGTGGTTGGACAAAATGCACATATTTTAAAATCAGGTATGTTCTGGTTAATATATAGAAAACTCATCTCAATCCCATTTTTGATTTATGGTGTAATGTCTTGTAGTCTGCAGGGGCACACTGCTTGAGTCAGAAGCCAGTTTGAAATGCTGCAAGTGTAAACATGACAAACATGTTGACTACTCTTTTGTAGCATCCATCTTACAACTGTACAGTCTGTGTGATATCCTCCTCCTACATACACACAAATATTTGTGCATTCCTCTGTCTGAAACAACACAATTTTGAATGTAGTCATAATCCAGTGCTACTTGTTGGGAGAAAGCATAAGTGTGGGTTAGTGGACTATTTCCTACTGTTTGGCTGAGACTGGTATAGGCTTCAATTTGGACCAACAGAAAGTGAAGTTATAAGAAGGATCAGCAAACTTTTCATGGCAGTATTGCCATCAACAAGTGAAATCCGTTAGTCCATAATGGAATTGCCAGTAGCACTCCATTGTTAGCTGTAGCTGTGATGTTTGATCATCTGGGTGCATGTTTTTGAACATTAGTCTCAATCAAATCTTCTTGGTTAAGTATTTTGTTCTTTAACTGTCTTTTTTTTCCCCCACCATTATAAATTTTCAAGTGTTCAGATTTACATGAGACATCTTATTTTGTGTTTTTACATAGAATTGAAATAGATTATAGCAATAGGCTTTTATCAGTTCCTTTATTCATTATGCCTCAGAATAACTTGCAAACAAAAAGCCATTATCCTCTGTGAAGAGTTACATATGAAGATATTAAACCCATTTCATGAAAAGGTAAAATGATAATAATATCTGTAGCTAATGAGCAGAAGAAGGGCTTCTGATGAATAGATAATGACAGAACTAGAAAGGCTGTGGCCTTCTAATGATTTGCTCTATAAGTAAAGGTAGGATAAATGAGCAGGTTCAGATGTTGTTCTTTACCAGATTGTTGCAAAGCAGAGTGGTTTCCAAAAGTATTCTCCATTCAATCAACTCTGAAAATAAGATCCTTTATAGATCCTAAGTTCTTCTTTTAATATTTCTTTTAATATTCTTCACAATATTAAGTTCATTTTTACACTCTGATTTCACTGAAGTTAGTCTTTTGTATTTAAACTACTACCTACTATTACCTTTGTTGATAAAATCTGTGATTAAACTTCTGAATGTATTTTTTGTGGATAGTAACAAATTAAATAAGATGTACAGTGATTTGCACTGTGTAGCTGAAGATCAAATGGAACTCAAAATCCTTTCAGTGAATAATAGATATTTTTGTTTTGCATCTTTAAATAATAGAAATATAATTTGTTTATATGGCTTTTTGAATCTTTTTGAAAGACCGCTGTCTTGATTTGTTGTCTGTTTTTTTTACCAGCAACTTGAATCAGATTGTTGTATGTTGCAAATGAATAGAAAGCATTGCTGGAGAGTTTGTGATTATTTAAAATACTTATTTATTTGAATGCTTCTCATGAAATATGCTGTGCTGGGCTGTACAGGAATTACCTTTGTCTTGTCTAGGTATCTGCATGGGGTGATGAAAAATGCCACTGCCCCTGTTTTACTGGAGCTGGCCAATGAGGTAATAATCTTCACTTTTTTCTTTGATTTTCCAAATGTAGAACATAAAGGGCATATCTATAGTGACATTACTGATAAACGTAATTAACCTAAAATAAATGGTTTCCAGGCACATTAGACATTTAAAATTGTTCCCCAGTCTGTTAGTACTTATAACAATTAGACAAAAAGCCTAATTTATTAATAAATCAGTTAATTTAATTAGTCTCCTAACTTCAAGAAGAACTGTAGGAAGCTGGATTTTTATCTTGCTAGAAATTTCAGACTGTGCATAGGTCTTTAAAGCACAATTTTACTAAAAGTTCCTACATTGATTAAGTGAAGTCACATCTGTTAATAACTTTTAAATAACAAAACTAAGATTTTTGTTTTAATACAAACGGTTAATACAGTTCATTTTCCTGACCCCTTTTTAATTCTGTTCATACAGATTAGAGGATGACTAATGAAAATTGCTTAATAGAAGACAATTAAGCAGAATAAATTCCTTGGTATAGCTGTTTCCTAGAAAAGCTGGTCTGTGAAAAGTTTCAAACAGTTGCCATTAAAAATCAGACAAATTTATTGATACTGTTTATTAAGTAAAATACGAATCTGGAGAATCAAAGTATTAAAATATACTCTCTAAAGCACTACCTTGAAAACATAAAAAGTTTGAAAGAGTGGTGGTGAGCCTTCTAGATAAAAAATCGATCAACTTATCTACCCTTTAAGATCAAAGATATTTGTTCACAATAATAATAGCAATATTGCATGGAACTGCTTACGCAACTCTCAAAGAGATAAAATGTATGCTGTTTTTTTTGTTGCATTTCAATAGAAGGTGTTAGGAGACAGAAAATGAGTGCTTGCATTAAAACTGATACAGCAGTATGACCACTGTGTTGCAATAGCAGCAACTTCTACATATTACATTAGTAAGAAAGAATGGTTTCTCTCTCACATATGTTGCTGAAGCTAGCAAATGAGCGATTACCTATCAATTACTAGAAGATATTAATGGTCTTTAAAGTGTCCACATGTCCTGATCATACCATTAGCAAAGAATAAAGGATTTATTTCACATTAGCAGTAATGTGTAGCTTTTTCTTTCATTTTTTCAACTACTTCTGGAAGAACAGGTCTTAAACTACATTCTGTTCTCAGAATATAAAGAAGTATGACCTTATTAAGAATTTAAGTAAACAACTTGTTTCATGATATATTGCACCTATATTATATGAGAACTGTCTTCAAAATATTTCAAGCACAAAGTAATCTATGTTACTGGTTCATTGTATATTTTACCCATTGATTTAGAGATTATGCATATCATTTCTGACTCTAGAGAGCGTATCTTTGTTTATATTACACTAATATGCCTTTGCAATACAGATCAAAGTTTTCTGCAGTTCAGAAATAAATAAAAATTAGATCTAAGAGGAAAGGGAGATGTACAAAGAACTTATCTGCTTCTGATTTCATGGTAGCAGGTATATAAGAAAGGCAATGTATTTTGTGACTGCTGCCTAATGTGTTAGTGAAATGTGGCAATAACCAGCACCAGATTACTGCTTCCAAACAATCAAGCTGCCATTTTTATATGATAGTTAATATTTAAATGACATACTCTTGCATCTGCTGACAATTGATGTAACGGTAATACTTTATGAGACAATATATATTTAATCAGTGGAAACTGTAAAAATTGATGAGAAAAATGTTACATAGGTGCATTACAGTGTGTAGCAGCTCTGTTAAATAGGAACAGCTCATATTACTATCTTTTGGGGCTGGTTACTGAAGGTTTTTGTGAGGTTATGTGAGACTACTTTCAAGTTATTATTATTTTATTTTATATGTAGTTTCAATGTGCTAAAATAAATCTAATTTCTGTTAGATAGGAATAATAAAATTAGTCACTGTTCTCTTCATACAAATATTTTCAGGTGAGAGTTGAAGCACTATGAATTTTACTTACACGCTAAATTCTGACATGAAGCATGATGGCCCTATTTCAAAGAAAGATGGACACATGATTAATATGAAAATTAGGGAGATGCAAGTACCTGAACTAATAAGGTAGTCCTTATTCAGGCTGGACTACCTTCAGTAATTTCGCCATTTTTCATGTGTCAGCTCTGATGTGGGTTACTGGAAATAAGCAGCTCCGATGAAAGCATTTCTCTCTACTTGGGGAATTTAAGTGCATCCAAGTACATACATATTTGGAAAAAACATATGCATAAATGAAACCACCTTTTTTTGTGTGTGTCTAGTTACTAAATCAAGCTAAATTTTTTTGTACTAATATTGAACTTGAATACATGTCAAGACAAATTCACTGTGGCAATGTATGAGCAAGGTTTACTGTCTCATAGTTAAAATTCCAATTCAGTAAGGGAGTATTATAATGAAATCTAAAAAGCTGTGGTAATTTCAGGTGGAACTGCAACATACAATTTCCATACGTATAAAAAGTATTAAAGTGGAGGAAGAGCTTTGTTAAGGGAATATTTAAATTCTAGAGAATTTTTTACCTAGTTCAGCACATCTGTCGGAGGTGTTTTATTCAGCAAAACTAAGAAAAATCTGTGATGTTATTAAGGCTATGCGATATCACTTGATGAGTGCTACATATAATAAATATTTACAGCAAAATATCAGCATTTCTTCTTTTCTTTGGTAAGTAACCTTACAAAAGAGATTTTATTGCCATCTTTTTTTAAAAAATGGTTCAAATACAAAACATACAAACATAAAAAACAGTAATGTATTTTAGCTGCTTAGAATATCACCACTATTTCCTACTAGCTTCTGCTAAATCTTAAATATATGTCAAGTCCCTTCTTGTTTTATTTCATTTATGTATATTATGCTTCAAGTGGAAAACAACATAATCACACAGAGATACCTCTTTTTTGTAGCACATGGAGAGAAACTCAAATCAACATGTTCAATTACTTGTTCAGATAAATACCTTTTAGATTTTCCCATGAAATTTGGTTTTCCTTTGGATACTGTGGATTGCTGTTCATCTTTGTTTCAAATAGTTGAGATTAATTAGGAAAAGCTACTAATGTTTCATATGGTTTTGCACTTTATTTTTAATCTACAAGTAGATTACAGTGCTGATGAAGTAACCACCTCAAGCAGTATTCATATCTCTAAATTCGCTTCTATTTCTGTTGAGGTAAGATGGACTTTGCTCCGTCTCTCATGGCTCGTATTGTGTTGGAAAGATTTCTACAAGAGCAGGAACAAGCCATCCGTAAGTGTCTCTAGTATTTTTCTTCCTTTCTGTTTTTTAAATTCTGGGACATTTATGTCTGAAACTTTTCTTCTGACTATAACAAAAAAATAATAAACATAACATTGCAAGTGAGCTAACAAGGGTAACATTTTAAGGCTGGTATCTTCCAACAGCTAATGACAGTTAAACTGTATGTAAAAGGACCACCCACATTTTAATAATACTTAAATGAACACATTCTTTTTCCTTCCTAGATTTTGAGTATATATATGTCCTTTCAGTAAAATAAAGGGTGTGAAGCTCACACTACACTTAAATGTTTAATACTAGGTATTTTGAAAGTCAGTAATTACCAAAAATAAGCATTGAAAATAAACCTAAGCCACTCTTAATTTTGCAGCACTGGAGAAATATTGCCGCTAAAAGCAAAAGTGCATTTAACTGATCTCAGTATAAGAAAATAAGAAAAAGAAATGAAAGAAAAGAAAAGAATAGAGCTACAGGAGGAGGTTCAAGCCTAAATTAATTTGCC